>NC_090931.1:885521951-886887784 GCF_040938575.1 Ambystoma mexicanum
ATACTATGGGCCTCATTACGTGGTAGGAGGTAAGGGATTAACGGCACCTTACCTCCATGTTCCGAGGTCCCTTAGCGGGTCCCTTCCTTAACGCCTGGTCTGACGGTACCGTTATTAGCTACTTCCCCATTCCCATTGAGCCCTATGGGGGCTCATATGGGATTGGGGAATGGTTCTCAGAATGGGGAAGTAGGTTCGAATGACCCGGTAAGTACCCATTCTGAGAACCCGGACCCGGTATGCGGTAAAGGGGTAACCATGGTGCAAATAGCACCACGGCTACCTCCTACCGCGTAATGAGGCCCTATATGTGTTATTCCTTTTTAATGTTCGTGAAGAAGGACACTGGCATAGCGTATTTGTCTCTTGCTAATACATTCTTGCAGTCTAACACAGCGTAAGGTACTGGGGTGCCAACGATTGGTGAGGCTCCCTGTGATGTAATGTTCTGTGTTGTCCCTTCCCAGGATGACGGCAATACATATGCAAATGAGGAAAGGTCTTGCTGGTCTTTTGTCGCATATGGCCTCGTGAATTAGAGATAAAGGCCCTGTTGGCACCCATTGGGATGACACGCCACACACACGCACGGCACGCACCATGCATGGGCATGTGTTGGGATGTCAGCCTGTCCATATAGAAAGACATTCAGCCCACTTTTTCCCACACATGCATGTTGCTAATTATATGTATACCCTTTCGAGCCCTACACTACTGTGACATCTCTAGCTGCCATTAGCACTGTAGACACACAAAAATCATATTAGGCTGAGCAAACCTGGAAAAGCTCAGCCATCTTAAAACATTTGGAAAAGCCCCTTTGAAGTCGATGCTAGGGAGAATCGTGCAGGATTGAGCGTAGAGCGATGCAGAGTGCACAATATTCATATGTACGTGGCACACTGGTGATCACCATTAAATGGCCATTAATAGTTTGACTTCAATGGTCCTATTATTGGTGGCCTATTGCCCTAGACTACACATTCTCCTCCCTAGTGTGGGGGATGTGTGTGTGTGTGTGTGTGTATGAACGTGTGTGAGAGAGAGAGAGACAAAGAGAGCGAGGGAGAGAGAGAAAGACACGGATATTCTAAGCCCACCTTGAAGCACATGGGCACACCTGTCGATAGCAGCGCCCAACTTGTTCGCCACACCACCATGTCTGGCACTGAGCACTCTACCCCCATTGAAGCCCATGGCACAACGTACCTCCCACAACGGGCACTGTGTAACGTCCTGAACCCTGTGCCTTCGATTGAGCCACATCGATCCTGCCACTTGGAGTCCATGGAACTGTGGCACAAAGACAACCAGATCAAGGAAATGTGTCATCGCCAAGACAGGCTCTGACATGTTGCTCAGCTTGACATTGGCCGGGACCTCATCCAGTTCTCCTTTACCATCTACTCATCCATTTTGGACAACTACTTGAATAATTCCATGGCACCTTCAAAGGGATCGGCTGCATGTAGTATGCCATAGTCAATCTCCAAACTGATAAAACGATCCAACTCGAGAGTTGTGGGGAACGGGTGAGTGCCATTCCAGATGTGGGCCAAGGTTGGGGAAGAATTTATAGCCATAACAAAGGCTGCAGCATATAGAAGGTACCAGACCCCACACCAGGGGTTTCACCTATTGTGGTCACGAAGTAAGCAAACAACCAGTGCAGATCGGCATCTTCATCAACATGCACCTAGCCAGCGAGGCACACATCATATCCACAGGCGATGATGACCTCATAACAGACCTCATCGGTGCAACCATCTTCTTGAAGCGTGGGCTGCTGAAACTGAGCAAGTAGACGTGCCACATAACCACTTTTTCCACACTTGTGGTGCTCTGACGATACCAACACCTGAACTCTGACAACTCATCTGTTGCAAAGGTTTTTCAAGACACCAACAGCTGGAATGCTTCAACAACATGAGTGGCATTTATTTATTTATTCATTCACATTTGTTAAGCGCACAGCAGCCCGTGGACATCCCTTTTCACTCGTAAACAGAAGAAAAACACCTGCTAAGCAACACTCAGAGTGTGACTACAGACACTAAAAGACTGTGGTCCAACCCTGCATAGTTAAAAATAGGTGGCCTTTGAGGAATTCATAGCACCCTTTAGATCCATCTTCACCAGCAGAGGCATTGAAGGTGAACTGAAGGAAGTGAAAGGAAGCCCCTGCATTCTGCCCCAGAAGTGCATAGTTTTGTGGGCATGGGCAACTACTGCAGAAAATGCATCTCAAAGCTGTAAACAATCAACCAGCACCTATTTGATACATGCCTGAACTTAATGAGACTGGAGTGAATGCCACCAAGATGTTTTTTGAGAACATCAGCGATGCCCTCATGGCCGACACCACAATGGCATACTTTGGCATCGAGAAGAAGGGATTGCTACAGCCAGCCATGGCAGCCTTGGTGCAGTCCGCACAGGGAAAGGCTGGCTCAGAAAGTGGCACACAGTTGCATATACTTACCACTAAGGAGCAAAGGTGCATCCAGATCAAGAGGGAGGCCAAAACAGTTCTTCGAGGAATCGAGCATATGAACTGCGATTTACAGCCACTGTTGATTGATCGTAAAACCGCTAGACCCCATCCTTCATGGCACGGTGCCCCAAACAGAGGCCAGGATCAAGAAGTAGATGCAGTGACACAGTGGCAACTGTGATCTGGAGTACTGCCCAGGTACTGAAAATCAGTGCATGTGTTGTCTAGACAGCCAAGGCCGGTGACCACACTGGAGGTACAAGCAGCTGAAGATACCAAGGCACATGTGCATGTGGTGATGGATTCGCCACAAAGAGAAAAAGAAAAAGATGACTGCACTCTACCCTGCAGGCAATCCAATGGAAAACACTACTCAGGTGGCAGCACCATCGGATGCCAGAAGTCTCAGTGGTGCTTGATGCCATGGCCACCATGCATGAGGAACTGTCAGTCAGCGGAAAGGGTACTGCTCAGAGGCACATGAACTGTCATTCCAGATCTCTCTTAACGAGGGTCATCCTGCTGGCCCAAAAAGGACACCGAAGAATCATCAAGACCCAAGTGCAGCCTTAGGGAAAAGTATCATTCCGTCAATTTGGCCAGCTGGTGTGGTAAATCACTGGCAGCCGCCACATCTCATGTCAGGCCATTGGCACAGTATATGGCCCTCTTCCCATTCTCACCCATAGGAGGGGATACATGCCATGCGAGAAGATCAGTGTGGCTGTATGCTCCCTTCTTGGAAGAACTCACACACCTACCAGTAGTCGTGGGTGGCTTTTCCAGGTCCCAGAAGTTAATATCCACCAGCCAAGAAGCTATCATTCCTATGTGCAAAAGGATATTGGCAATGCATGGATCAAGCATACCCGCTCCGTGCTCCTGCTCGGTGGACGGCTTCCTGCCTCAACCATACTGCTAAAGCAGATTCTGGCTCCTGGCTGTACCAGAGACTGACTCATTGAAGAAAAAAGGAGAAACAACCACTCATTTATGGCACGAAAAAGGCATGCCAAGGAGTTGGCCATCAGGCCAGGGGATCAAATCCTAAAGCGAAAAAGAACCCCTCCAATGGAAGAACAAGCATTCCAAAAAGGGAAGGATTAGTCTTACATTACTTTGCATTCTATTATTTATATACTTTCATTCTGAAGGGGGAATATGAAGCTACAATAATATGTCTTTTGCTTAATGTATTTTTATGAGGCTATATATATTTGTCAAATTGGTTTATTGTATATTTTGATCCACCACAGCTGAGAATTTAAGTGGTCAGTAAAGGGTCTAAATTGCAGACTGGATTGAAATCCCAGCTTCCCAACTTAACTAAAGTGTGTGACCTTGAGCAATTCACTTACTGAGCATATATTTCAAAATTGATTCCATTGAGGTGA
This sequence comes from Ambystoma mexicanum, assembly GCF_040938575.1. Classification (NCBI taxonomy): domain Eukaryota; kingdom Metazoa; phylum Chordata; class Amphibia; order Caudata; family Ambystomatidae; genus Ambystoma; species Ambystoma mexicanum. The sequence continues at coordinate 885,525,840 of NC_090931.1, forward strand.
TGCAATTGATAGTACACATTTTAACATACTATGGGCCTCATTACGTGGTAGGAGGTAAGGGATTAACGGCACCTTACCTCCATGTTCCGAGGTCCCTTAGCGGGTCCCTTCCTTAACGCCTGGTCTGACGGTACCGTTATTAGCTACTTCCCCATTCCCATTGAGCCCTATGGGGGCTCATATGGGATTGGGGAATGGTTCTCAGAATGGGGAAGTAGGTTCGAATGACCCGGTAAGTACCCATTCTGAGAACCCGGACCCGGTATGCGGTAAAGGGGTAACCATGGTGCAAATAGCACCACGGCTACCTCCTACCGCGTAATGAGGCCCTATATGTGTTATTCCTTTTTAATGTTCGTGAAGAAGGACACTGGCATAGCGTATTTGTCTCTTGCTAATACATTCTTGCAGTCTAACACAGCGTAAGGTACTGGGGTGCCAACGATTGGTGAGGCTCCCTGTGATGTAATGTTCTGTGTTGTCCCTTCCCAGGATGACGGCAATACATATGCAAATGAGGAAAGGTCTTGCTGGTCTTTTGTCGCATATGGCCTCGTGAATTAGAGATAAAGGCCCTGTTGGCACCCATTGGGATGACACGCCACACACACGCACGGCACGCACCATGCATGGGCATGTGTTGGGATGTCAGCCTGTCCATATAGAAAGACATTCAGCCCACTTTTTCCACACATGCATGTTGCTAATTATATGTATACCCTTTCGAGCCCTACACTACTGTGACATCTCTAGCTGCCATTAGCACTGTAGACACACAAAAATCATATTAGGCTGAGCAAACCTGGAAAAGCTCAGCCATCTTAAAACATTTGGAAAAGCCCCTTTGAAGTCGATGCTAGGGAGAATCGTGCAGGATTGAGCGTAGAGCGATGCAGAGTGCACAATATTCATATGTACGTGGCACACTGGTGATCACCATTAAATGGCCATTAATAGTTTGACTTCAATGGTCCTATTATTGGTGGCCTATTGCCCTAGACTACACATTCTCCTCCCTAGTGTGGGGGATGTGTGTGTGTGTGTGTGTGTATGAACGTGTGTGAGAGAGAGAGAGACAAAGAGAGCGAGGGAGAGAGAGAAAGACACGGATATTCTAAGCCCACCTTGAAGCACATGGGCACACCTGTCGATAGCAGCGCCCAACTTGTTCGCCACACCACCATGTCTGGCACTGAGCACTCTACCCCCATTGAAGCCCATGGCACAACGTACCTCCCACAACGGGCACTGTGTAACGTCCTGAACCCTGTGCCTTCGATTGAGCCACATCGATCCTGCCACTTGGAGTCCATGGAACTGTGGCACAAAGACAACCAGATCAAGGAAATGTGTCATCGCCAAGACAGGCTCTGACATGTTGCTCAGCTTGACATTGGCCGGGACCTCATCCAGTTCTCCTTTACCATCTACTCATCCATTTTGGACAACTACTTGAATAATTCCATGGCACCTTCAAAGGGATCGGCTGCATGTAGTATGCCATAGTCAATCTCCAAACTGATAAAACGATCCAACTCGAGAGTTGTGGGGAACGGGTGAGTGCCATTCCAGATGTGGGCCAAGGTTGGGGAAGAATTTATAGCCATAACAAAGGCTGCAGCATATAGAAGGTACCAGACCCCACACCAGGGGTTTCACCTATTGTGGTCACGAAGTAAGCAAACAACCAGTGCAGATCGGCATCTTCATCAACATGCACCTAGCCAGCGAGGCACACATCATATCCACAGGCGATGATGACCTCATAACAGACCTCATCGGTGCAACCATCTTCTTGAAGCGTGGGCTGCTGAAACTGAGCAAGTAGACGTGCCACATAACCACTTTTTCCACACTTGTGGTGCTCTGACGATACCAACACCTGAACTCTGACAACTCATCTGTTGCAAAGGTTTTTCAAGACACCAACAGCTGGAATGCTTCAACAACATGAGTGGCATTTATTTATTTATTCATTCACATTTGTTAAGCGCACAGCAGCCCGTGGACATCCCTTTTCACTCGTAAACAGAAGAAAAACACCTGCTAAGCAACACTCAGAGTGTGACTACAGACACTAAAAGACTGTGGTCCAACCCTGCATAGTTAAAAATAGGTGGCCTTTGAGGAATTCATAGCACCCTTTAGATCCATCTTCACCAGCAGAGGCATTGAAGGTGAACTGAAGGAAGTGAAAGGAAGCCCCTGCATTCTGCCCCAGAAGTGCATAGTTTTGTGGGCATGGGCAACTACTGCAGAAAATGCATCTCAAAGCTGTAAACAATCAACCAGCACCTATTTGATACATGCCTGAACTTAATGAGACTGGAGTGAATGCCACCAAGATGTTTTTTGAGAACATCAGCGATGCCCTCATGGCCGACACCACAATGGCATACTTTGGCATCGAGAAGAAGGGATTGCTACAGCCAGCCATGGCAGCCTTGGTGCAGTCCGCACAGGGAAAGGCTGGCTCAGAAAGTGGCACACAGTTGCATATACTTACCACTAAGGAGCAAAGGTGCATCCAGATCAAGAGGGAGGCCAAAACAGTTCTTCGAGGAATCGAGCATATGAACTGCGACTTACAGCCACTGTTGATTGATCGTAAAACCGCTAGACCCCATCCTTCATGGCACGGTGCCCCAAACAGAGGCCAGGATCAAGAAGTAGATGCAGTGACACAGTGGCAACTGTGATCTGGAGTACTGCCCAGGTACTGAAAATCAGTGCATGTGTTGTCTAGACAGCCAAGGCCGGTGACCACACTGGAGGTACAAGCAGCTGAAGATACCAAGGCACATGTGCATGTGGTGATGGATTCGCCACAAAGAGAAAAAGAAAAAGATGACTGCACTCTACCCTGCAGGCAATCCAATGGAAAACACTACTCAGGTGGCAGCACCATCGGATGCCAGAAGTCTCAGTGGTGCTTGATGCCATGGCCACCATGCATGAGGAACTGTCAGTCAGCGGAAAGGGTACTGCTCAGAGGCACATGAACTGTCATTCCAGATCTCTCTTAACGAGGGTCATCCTGCTGGCCCAAAAAGGACACCGAAGAATCATCAAGACCCAAGTGCAGCCTTAGGGAAAAGTATCATTCTGTCAATTTGGCCAGCTGGTGTGGTAAATCACTGGCAGCCGCCACATCTCATGTCAGGCCATTGGCACAGTATATGGCCCTCTTCCCATTCTCACCCATAGGAGGGGATACATGCCATGCGAGAAGATCAGTGTGGCTGTATGCTCCCTTCTTGGAAGAACTCACACACCTACCAGTAGTCGTGGGTGGCTTTTCCAGGTCCCAGAAGTTAATATCCACCAGCCAAGAAGCTATCATTCCTATGTGCAAAAGGATATTGGCAATGCATGGATCAAGCATACCCGCTCCGTGCTCCTGCTCGGTGGACGGCTTCCTGCCTCAACCATACTGCTAAAGCAGATTCTGGCTCCTGGCTGTACCAGAGACTGACTCATTGAAGAAAAAAGGAGAAACAACCACTCATTTATGGCACGAAAAAGGCATGCCAAGGAGTTGGCCATCAGGCCAGGGGATCAAATCCTAAAGCGAAAAAGAACCCCTCCAATGGAAGAACAAGCATTCCAAAAAGGGAAGGATTAGTCTTACATTACTTTGCATTCTATTATTTATATACTTTCATTCTGAAGGGGGAATATGAAGCTACAATAATATGTCTTTTGCTTAATGTATTTTTATGAGGCTATATATATTTGTCAAATTGGTTTATTGTATATTTTGATCCACCACAGCTGAGAATTTAAGTGGTCATTAAAGGGTCTAAATTGCAGACTGGATTGAAATCCCAGCTTCCCAACTTAACTAAAGTGTGTGACCTTGAGCAATTCACTTACTGAGCATATATTTCAAAATTGATTCCATTGAGGTGATGCAATTGATAGTACACATTTTAACATACTATGGGCCTCATTACGTGGTAGGAGGTAAGGGATTAACGGCACCTTACCTCCATGTTCCGAGGTCCCTTAGCGGGTCCCTTCCTTAACGCCTGGTCTGACGGTACCGTTATTAGCTACTTCCCCATTCCCATTGAGCCCTATGGGGGCTCATATGGGATTGGGGAATGGTTCTCAGAATGGGGAAGTAGGTTCGAATGACCCGGTAAGTACCCATTCTGAGAACCCGGACCCGGTATGCGGTAAAGGGGTAACCATGGTGCAAATAGCACCACGGCTACCTCCTACCGCGTAATGAGGCCCTATATGTGTTATTCCTTTTTAATGTTCGTGAAGAAGGACACTGGCATAGCGTATTTGTCTCTTGCTAATACATTCTTGCAGTCTAACACAGCGTAAGGTACTGGGGTGCCAACGATTGGTGAGGCTCCCTGTGATGTAATGTTCTGTGTTGTCCCTTCCCAGGATGACGGCAATACATATGCAAATGAGGAAAGGTCTTGCTGGTCTTTTGTCGCATATGGCCTCGTGAATTAGAGATAAAGGCCCTGTTGGCACCCATTGGGATGACACGCCACACACACGCACGGCACGCACCATGCATGGGCATGTGTTGGGATGTCAGCCTGTCCATATAGAAAGACATTCAGCCCACTTTTTCCACACATGCATGTTGCTAATTATATGCATACCCTTTCGAGCCCTACACTACTGTGACATCTCTAGCTGCCATTAGCACTGTAGACACACAAAAATCATATTAGGCTGAGCAAACCTGGAAAAGCTCAGCCATCCTAAAACATTTGGAAAAGCCCCTTTGAAGTCGATGCTAGGGAGAATCGTGCAGGATTGAGCGTAGAGCGATGCAGAGTGCACAATATTCATATGTACGTGGCACACTGGTGATCACCATTAAATGGCCATTAATAGTTTGACTTCAATGGTCCTATTATTGGTGGCCTATTGCCCTAGACTACACATTCTCCTCCCTAGTGTGGGGGATGTGTGTGTGTGTGTGTGTGTGTATGAACGTGTGTGAGAGAGAGAGAGACAAAGAGAGCGAGGGAGAGAGAGAAAGACACGGATATTCTAAGCCCACCTTGAAGCACATGGGCACACCTGTCGATAGCAGCGCCCAACTTGTTCGCCACACCACCATGTCTGGCACTGAGCACTCTACCCCCATTGAAGCCCATGGCACAACGTACCTCCCACAACGGGCACTGTGTAACGTCCTGAACCCTGTGCCTTCGATTGAGCCACATCGATCCTGCCACTTGGAGTCCATGGAACTGTGGCACAAAGACAACCAGATCAAGGAAATGTGTCATCGCCAAGACAGGCTCTGACATGTTGCTCAGCTTGACATTGGCCGGGACCTCATCCAGTTCTCCTTTACCATCTACTCATCCATTTTGGACAACTACTTGAATAATTCCATGGCACCTTCAAAGGGATCGGCTGCATGTAGTATGCCATAGTCAATCTCCAAACTGATAAAACGATCCAACTCGAGAGTTGTGGGGAACGGGTGAGTGCCATTCCAGATGTGGGCCAAGGTTGGGGAAGAATTTATAGCCATAACAAAGGCTGCAGCATATAGAAGGTACCAGACCCCACACCAGGGGTTTCACCTATTGTGGTCACGAAGTAAGCAAACAACCAGTGCAGATCGGCATCTTCATCAACATGCACCTAGCCAGCGAGGCACACATCATATCCACAGGCGATGATGACCTCATAACAGACCTCATCGGTGCAACCATCTTCTTGAAGCGTGGGCTGCTGAAACTGAGCAAGTAGACGTGCCACATAACCACTTTTTCCACACTTGTGGTGCTCTGACGATACCAACACCTGAACTCTGACAACTCATCTGTTGCAAAGGTTTTTCAAGACACCAACAGCTGGAATGCTTCAACAACATGAGTGGCATTTATTTATTTATTCATTCACATTTGTTAAGCGCACAGCAGCCCGTGGACATCCCTTTTCACTCGTAAACAGAAGAAAAACACCTGCTAAGCAACACTCAGAGTGTGACTACAGACACTAAAAGACTGTGGTCCAACCCTGCATAGTTAAAAATAGGTGGCCTTTGAGGAATTCATAGCACCCTTTAGATCCATCTTCACCAGCAGAGGCATTGAAGGTGAACTGAAGGAAGTGAAAGGAAGCCCCTGCATTCTGCCCCAGAAGTGCATAGTTTTGTGGGCATGGGCAACTACTGCAGAAAATGCATCTCAAAGCTGTAAACAATCAACCAGCACCTATTTGATACATGCCTGAACTTAATGAGACTGGAGTGAATGCCACCAAGATGTTTTTTGAGAACATCAGCGATGCCCTCATGGCCGACACCACAATGGCATACTTTGGCATCGAGAAGAAGGGATTGCTACAGCCAGCCATGGCAGCCTTGGTGCAGTCCGCACAGGGAAAGGCTGGCTCAGAAAGTGGCACACAGTTGCATATACTTACCACTAAGGAGCAAAGGTGCATCCAGATCAAGAGGGAGGCCAAAACAGTTCTTCGAGGAATCGAGCATATGAACTGCGATTTACAGCCACTGTTGATTGATCGTAAAACCGCTAGACCCCATCCTTCATGGCACGGTGCCCCAAACAGAGGCCAGGATCAAGAAGTAGATGCAGTGACACAGTGGCAACTGTGATCTGGAGTACTGCCCAGGTACTGAAAATCAGTGCATGTGTTGTCTAGACAGCCAAGGCCGGTGACCACACTGGAGGTACAAGCAGCTGAAGATACCAAGGCACATGTGCATGTGGTGATGGATTCGCCACAAAGAGAAAAAGAAAAAGATGACTGCACTCTACCCTGCAGGCAATCCAATGGAAAACACTACTCAGGTGGCAGCACCATCGGATGCCAGAAGTCTCAGTGGTGCTTGATGCCATGGCCACCATGCATGAGGAACTGTCAGTCAGCGGAAAGGGTACTGCTCAGAGGCACATGAACTGTCATTCCAGATCTCTCTTAACGAGGGTCATCCTGCTGGCCCAAAAAGGACACCGAAGAATCATCAAGACCCAAGTGCAGCCTTAGGGAAAAGTATCATTCCGTCAATTTGGCCAGCTGGTGTGGTAAATCACTGGCAGCCGCCACATCTCATGTCAGGCCATTGGCACAGTATATGGCCCTCTTCCCATTCTCACCCATAGGAGGGGATACATGCCATGCGAGAAGATCAGTGTGGCTGTATGCTCCCTTCTTGGAAGAACTCACACACCTACCAGTAGTCGTGGGTGGCTTTTCCAGGTCCCAGAAGTTAATATCCACCAGCCAAGAAGCTATCATTCCTATGTGCAAAAGGATATTGGCAATGCATGGATCAAGCATACCCGCTCCGTGCTCCTGCTCGGTGGACGGCTTCCTGCCTCAACCATACTGCTAAAGCAGATTCTGGCTCCTGGCTGTACCAGAGACTGACTCATTGAAGAAAAAAGGAGAAACAACCACTCATTTATGGCACGAAAAAGGCATGCCAAGGAGTTGGCCATCAGGCCAGGGGATCAAATCCTAAAGCGAAAAAGAACCCCTCCAATGGAAGAACAAGCATTCCAAAAAGGGAAGGATTAGTCTTACATTACTTTGCATTCTATTATTTATATACTTTCATTCTGAAGGGGGAATATGAAGCTACAATAATATGTCTTTTGCTTAATGTATTTTTATGAGGCTATATATATTTGTCAAATTGGTTTATTGTATATTTTGATCCACCACAGCTGAGAATTTAAGTGGTCAGTAAAGGGTCTAAATTGCAGACTGGATTGAAATCCCAGCTTCCCAACTTAACTAAAGTGTGTGACCTTGAGCAATTCACTTACTGAGCATATATTTCAAAATTGATTCCATTGAGGTGATGCAATTGATAGTACACATTTTAACATACTATGGGCCTCATTACGTGGTAGGAGGTAAGGGATTAACGGCACCTTACCTCCATGTTCCGAGGTCCCTTAGCGGGTCCCTTCCTTAACGCCTGGTCTGACGGTACCGTTATTAGCTACTTCCCCATTCCCATTGAGCCCTATGGGGGCTCATATGGGATTGGGGAATGGTTCTCAGAATGGGGAAGTAGGTTCGAATGACCCGGTAAGTACCCATTCTGAGAACCCGGACCCGGTATGCGGTAAAGGGGTAACCATGGTGCAAATAGCACCACGGCTACCTCCTACCGCGTAATGAGGCCCTATATGTGTTATTCCTTTTTAATGTTCGTGAAGAAGGACACTGGCATAGCGTATTTGTCTCTTGCTAATACATTCTTGCAGTCTAACACAGCGTAAGGTACTGGGGTGCCAACGATTGGTGAGGCTCCCTGTGATGTAATGTTCTGTGTTGTCCCTTCCCAGGATGACGGCAATACATATGCAAATGAGGAAAGGTCTTGCTGGTCTTTTGTCGCATATGGCCTCGTGAATTAGAGATAAAGGCCCTGTTGGCACCCATTGGGATGACACGCCACACACACGCACGGCACGCACCATGCATGGGCATGTGTTGGGATGTCAGCCTGTCCATATAGAAAGACATTCAGCCCACTTTTTCCACACATGCATGTTGCTAATTATATGTATACCCTTTCGAGCCCTACACTACTGTGACATCTCTAGCTGCCATTAGCACTGTAGACACACAAAAATCATATTAGGCTGAGCAAACCTGGAAAAGCTCAGCCATCTTAAAACATTTGGAAAAGCCCCTTTGAAGTCGATGCTAGGGAGAATCGTGCAGGATTGAGCGTAGAGCGATGCAGAGTGCACAATATTCATATGTACGTGGCACACTGGTGATCACCATTAAATGGCCATTAATAGTTTGACTTCAATGGTCCTATTATTGGTGGCCTATTGCCCTAGACTACACATTCTCCTCCCTAGTGTGGGGGATGTGTGTGTGTGTGTGTGTGTATGAACGTGTGTGAGAGAGAGAGAGACAAAGAGAGCGAGGGAGAGAGAGAAAGACACGGATATTCTAAGCCCACCTTGAAGCACATGGGCACACCTGTCGATAGCAGCGCCCAACTTGTTCGCCACACCACCATGTCTGGCACTGAGCACTCTACCCCCATTGAAGCCCATGGCACAACGTACCTCCCACAACGGGCACTGTGTAACGTCCTGAACCCTGTGCCTTCGATTGAGCCACATCGATCCTGCCACTTGGAGTCCATGGAACTGTGGCACAAAGACAACCAGATCAAGGAAATGTGTCATCGCCAAGACAGGCTCTGACATGTTGCTCAGCTTGACATTGGCCGGGACCTCATCCAGTTCTCCTTTACCATCTACTCATCCATTTTGGACAACTACTTGAATAATTCCATGGCACCTTCAAAGGGATCGGCTGCATGTAGTATGCCATAGTCAATCTCCAAACTGATAAAACGATCCAACTCGAGAGTTGTGGGGAACGGGTGAGTGCCATTCCAGATGTGGGCCAAGGTTGGGGAAGAATTTATAGCCATAACAAAGGCTGCAGCATATAGAAGGTACCAGACCCCACACCAGGGGTTTCACCTATTGTGGTCACGAAGTAAGCAAACAACCAGTGCAGATCGGCATCTTCATCAACATGCACCTAGCCAGCGAGGCACACATCATATCCACAGGCGATGATGACCTCATAACAGACCTCATCGGTGCAACCATCTTCTTGAAGCGTGGGCTGCTGAAACTGAGCAAGTAGACGTGCCACATAACCACTTTTTCCACACTTGTGGTGCTCTGACGATACCAACACCTGAACTCTGACAACTCATCTGTTGCAAAGGTTTTTCAAGACACCAACAGCTGGAATGCTTCAACAACATGAGTGGCATTTATTTATTTATTCATTCACATTTGTTAAGCGCACAGCAGCCCGTGGACATCCCTTTTCACTCGTAAACAGAAGAAAAACACCTGCTAAGCAACACTCAGAGTGTGACTACAGACACTAAAAGACTGTGGTCCAACCCTGCATAGTTAAAAATAGGTGGCCTTTGAGGAATTCATAGCACCCTTTAGATCCATCTTCACCAGCAGAGGCATTGAAGGTGAACTGAAGGAAGTGAAAGGAAGCCCCTGCATTCTGCCCCAGAAGTGCATAGTTTTGTGGGCATGGGCAACTACTGCAGAAAATGCATCTCAAAGCTGTAAACAATCAACCAGCACCTATTTGATACATGCCTGAACTTAATGAGACTGGAGTGAATGCCACCAAGATGTTTTTTGAGAACATCAGCGATGCCCTCATGGCCGACACCACAATGGCATACTTTGGCATCGAGAAGAAGGGATTGCTACAGCCAGCCATGGCAGCCTTGGTGCAGTCCGCACAGGGAAAGGCTGGCTCAGAAAGTGGCACACAGTTGCATATACTTACCACTAAGGAGCAAAGGTGCATCCAGATCAAGAGGGAGGCCAAAACAGTTCTTCGAGGAATCGAGCATATGAACTGCGACTTACAGCCACTGTTGATTGATCGTAAAACCGCTAGACCCCATCCTTCATGGCACGGTGCCCCAAACAGAGGCCAGGATCAAGAAGTAGATGCAGTGACACAGTGGCAACTGTGATCTGGAGTACTGCCCAGGTACTGAAAATCAGTGCATGTGTTGTCTAGACAGCCAAGGCCGGTGACCACACTGGAGGTACAAGCAGCTGAAGATACCAAGGCACATGTGCATGTGGTGATGGATTCGCCACAAAGAGAAAAAGAAAAAGATGACTGCACTCTACCCTGCAGGCAATCCAATGGAAAACACTACTCAGGTGGCAGCACCATCGGATGCCAGAAGTCTCAGTGGTGCTTGATGCCATGGCCACCATGCATGAGGAACTGTCAGTCAGCGGAAAGGGTACTGCTCAGAGGCACATGAACTGTCATTCCAGATCTCTCTTAACGAGGGTCATCCTGCTGGCCCAAAAAGGACACCGAAGAATCATCAAGACCCAAGTGCAGCCTTAGGGAAAAGTATCATTCCGTCAATTTGGCCAGCTGGTGTGGTAAATCACTGGCAGCCGCCACATCTCATGTCAGGCCATTGGCACAGTATATGGCCCTCTTCCCATTCTCACCCATAGGAGGGGATACATGCCATGCGAGAAGATCAGTGTGGCTGTATGCTCCCTTCTTGGAAGAACTCACACACCTACTAGTAGTCGTGGGTGGCTTTTCCAGGTCCCAGAAGTTAATATCCACCAGCCAAGAAGCTATCATTCCTATGTGCAAAAGGATATTGGCAATGCATGGATCAAGCATACCCGCTCCGTGCTCCTGCTCGGTGGACGGCTTCCTGCCTCAACCATACTGCTAAAGCAGATTCTGGCTCCTGGCTGTACCAGAGACTGACTCATTGAAGAAAAAAGGAGAAACAACCACTCATTTATGGCACGAAAAAGGCATGCCAAGGAGTTGGCCATCAGGCCAGGGGATCAAATCCTAAAGCGAAAAAGAACCCCTCCAATGGAAGAACAAGCATTCCAAAAAGGGAAGGATTAGTCTTACATTACTTTGCATTCTATTATTTATATACTTTCATTCTGAAGGGGGAATATGAAGCTACAATAATATGTCTTTTGCTTAATGTATTTTTATGAGGCTATATATATTTGTCAAATTGGTTTATTGTATATTTTGATCCACCACAGCTGAGAATTTAAGTGGTCATTAAAGGGTCTAAATTGCAGACTGGATTGAAATCCCAGCTTCCCAACTTAACTAAAGTGTGTGACCTTGAGCAATTCACTTACTGAGCATATATTTCAAAATTGATTCCATTGAGGTGATGCAATTGATAGTACACATTTTAACATACTATGGGCCTCATTACGTGGTAGGAGGTAAGGGATTAACGGCACCTTACCTCCATGTTCCGAGGTCCCTTAGCGGGTCCCTTCCTTAACGCCTGGTCTGACGGTACCGTTATTAGCTACTTCCCCATTCCCATTGAGCCCTATGGGGGCTCATATGGGATTGGGGAATGGTTCTCAGAATGGGGAAGTAGGTTCGAATGACCCGGTAAGTACCCATTCTGAGAACCCGGCACCGGTATGCGGTAAAGGGGTAGCCATGGTGCAAATAGCACCACGGCTACCTCCTACCGCGTAATGAGGCCCTATATGTGTTATTCCTTTTTAATGTTCGTGAAGAAGGACACTGGCATAGCGTATTTGTCTCTTGCTAATACATTCTTGCAGTCTAACACAGCGTAAGGTACTGGGGTGCCAACGATTGGTGAGGCTCCCTGTGATGTAATGTTCTGTGTTGTCCCTTCCCAGGATGACGGCAATACATGTGCAAATGAGGATAGGTCTTGCTGGTCTTTTGTCGCATATGGCCTCGTGAATTAGAGATAAAGGCCCTGTTGGCACCCATTGGGATGACACGCCACACACACGCACGGCACGCACCATGCATGGGCATGTGTTGGGATGTCAGCCTGTCCATATAGAAAGACATTCAGCCCACTTTTTCCACACATGCATGTTGCTAATTATATGTATACCCTTTCGAGCCCTACACTACTGTGACATCTCTAGCTGCCATTAGCACTGTAGACACACAAAAATCATATTAGGCTGAGCAAACCTGGAAAAGCTCAGCCATCTTAAAACATTTGGAAAAGCCCCTTTGAAGTCGATGCTAGGGAGAATCGTGCAGGATTGAGCGTAGAGCGATGCAGAGTGCACAATATTCATATGTACGTGGCACACTGGTGATCACCATTAAATGGCCATTAATAGTTTGACTTCAATGGTCCTATTATTGGTGGCCTATTGCCCTAGACTACACATTCTCCTCCCTAGTGTGGGGGATGTGTGTGTGTGTGTGTGTGTGTGTGTATGAACGTGTGTGAGAGAGAGAGAGACAAAGAGAGCGAGGGAGAGAGAGAAAGACACGGATATTCTAAGCCCACCTTGAAGCACATGGGCACACCTGTCGATAGCAGCGCCCAACTTGTTCGCCACACCACCATGTCTGGCACTGAGCACTCTACCCCCATTGAAGCCCATGGCACAACGTACCTCCCACAACGGGCACTGTGTAACGTCCTGAACCCTGTGCCTTCGATTGAGCCACATCGATCCTGCCACTTGGAGTCCATGGAACTGTGGCACAAAGACAACCAGATCAAGGAAATGTGTCATCGCCAAGACAGGCTCTGACATGTTGCTCAGCTTGACATTGGCCGGGACCTCATCCAGTTCTCCTTTACCATCTACTCATCCATTTTGGACAACTACTTGAATAATTCCATGGCACCTTCAAAGGGATCGGCTGCATGTAGTATGCCATAGTCAATCTCCAAACTGATAAAACGATCCAACTCGAGAGTTGTGGGGAACGGGTGAGTGCCATTCCAGATGTGGGCCAAGGTTGGGGAAGAATTTATAGCCATAACAAAGGCTGCAGCATATAGAAGGTACCAGACCCCACACCAGGGGTTTCACCTATTGTGGTCACGAAGTAAGCAAACAACCAGTGCAGATCGGCATCTTCATCAACATGCACCTAGCCAGCGAGGCACACATCATATCCACAGGCGATGATGACCTCATAACAGACCTCATCGGTGCAACCATCTTCTTGAAGCGTGGGCTGCTGAAACTGAGCAAGTAGACGTGCCACATAACCACTTTTTCCACACTTGTGGTGCTCTGACGATACCAACACCTGAACTCTGACAACTCATCTGTTGCAAAGGTTTTTCAAGACACCAACAGCTGGAATGCTTCAACAACATGAGTGGCATTTATTTATTTATTCATTCACATTTGTTAAGCGCACAGCAGCCCGTGGACATCCCTTTTCACTCGTAAACAGAAGAAAAACACCTGCTAAGCAACACTCAGAGTGTGACTACAGACACTAAAAGACTGTGGTCCAACCCTGCATAGTTAAAAATAGGTGGCCTTTGAGGAATTCATAGCACCCTTTAGATCCATCTTCACCAGCAGAGGCATTGAAGGTGAACTGAAGGAAGTGAAAGGAAGCCCCTGCATTCTGCCCCAGAAGTGCATAGTTTTGTGGGCATGGGCAACTACTGCAGAAAATGCATCTCAAAGCTGTAAACAATCAACCAGCACCTATTTGATACATGCCTGAACTTAATGAGACTGGAGTGAATGCCACCAAGATGTTTTTTGAGAACATCAGCGATGCCCTCATGGCCGACACCACAATGGCATACTTTGGCATCGAGAAGAAGGGATTGCTACAGCCAGCCATGGCAGCCTTGGTGCAGTCCGCACAGGGAAAGGCTGGCTCAGAAAGTGGCACACAGTTGCATATACTTACCACTAAGGAGCAAAGGTGCATCCAGATCAAGAGGGAGGCCAAAACAGTTCTTCGAGGAATCGAGCATATGAACTGCGATTTACAGCCACTGTTGATTGATCGTAAAACCGCTAGACCCCATCCTTCATGGCACGGTGCCCCAAACAGAGGCCAGGATCAAGAAGTAGATGCAGTGACACAGTGGCAACTGTGATCTGGAGTACTGCCCAGGTACTGAAAATCAGTGCATGTGTTGTCTAGACAGCCAAGGCCGGTGACCACACTGGAGGTACAAGCAGCTGAAGATACCAAGGCACATGTGCATGTGGTGATGGATTCGCCACAAAGAGAAAAAGAAAAAGATGACTGCACTCTACCCTGCAGGCAATCCAATGGAAAACACTACTCAGGTGGCAGCACCATCGGATGCCAGAAGTCTCATTGGTGCTTGATGCCATGGCCACCATGCATGAGGAACTGTCAGTCAGCGGAAAGGGTACTGCTCAGAGGCACATGAACTGTCATTCCAGATCTCTCTTAACGAGGGTCATCCTGCTGGCCCAAAAAGGACACCGAAGAATCATCAAGACCCAAGTGCAGCCTTAGGGAAAAGTATCATTCCGTCAATTTGGCCAGCTGGTGTGGTAAATCACTGGCAGCCGCCACATCTCATGTCAGGCCATTGGCACAGTATATGGCCCTCTTCCCATTCTCACCCATAGGAGGGGATACATGCCATGCGAGAAGATCAGTGTGGCTGTATGCTCCCTTCTTGGAAGAACTCACACACCTACCAGTAGTCGTGGGTGGCTTTTCCAGGTCCCAGAAGTTAATATCCACCAGCCAAGAAGCTATCATTCCTATGTGCAAAAGGATATTGGCAATGCATGGATCAAGCATACCCGCTCGTGCTCCTGCTCGGTGGACGGCTTCCTGCCTCAACCATACTGCTAAAGCAGATTCTGGCTCCTGGCTGTACCAGAGACTGACTCATTGAAGAAAAAAGGAGAAACAACCACTCATTTATGGCACGAAAAAGGCATGCCAAGGAGTTGGCCATCAGGCCAGGGGATCAAATCCTAAAGCGAAAAAGAACCCCTCCAATGGAAGAACAAGCATTCCAAAAAGGGAAGGATTAGTCTTACATTACTTTGCATTCTATTATTTATATACTTTCATTCTGAAGGGGGAATATGAAGCTACAATAATATGTCTTTTGCTTAATGTATTTTTATGAGGCTATATATATTTGTCAAATTGGTTTATTGTATATTTTGATCCACCACAGCTGAGAATTTAAGTGGTCAGTAAAGGGTCTAAATTGCAGACTGGATTGAAATCCCAGCTTCCCAACTTAACTAAAGTGTGTGACCTTGAGCAATTCACTTACTGAGCATATATTTCAAAATTGATTCCATTGAGGTGATGCAATTGATAGTACACATTTTAACATACTATGGGCCTCATTACGTGGTAGGAGGTAAGGGATTAACGGCACCTTACCTCCATGTTCCGAGGTCCCTTAGCGGGTCCCTTCCTTAACGCCTGGTCTGACGGTACCGTTATTAGCTACTTCCCCATTCCCATTGAGCCCTATGGGGGCTCATATGGGATTGGGGAATGGTTCTCAGAATGGGGAAGTAGGTTCGAATGACCCGGTAAGTACCCATTCTGAGAACCCGGACCCGGTATGCGGTAAAGGGGTAGCCATGGTGCAAATAGCACCACGGCTACCTCCTACCGCGTAATGAGGCCCTATATGTGTTATTCCTTTTTAATGTTCGTGAAGAAGGACACTGGCATAGCGTATTTGTCTCTTGCTAATACATTCTTGCAGTCTAACACAGCGTAAGGTACTGGGGTGCCAACGATTGGTGAGGCTCCCTGTGATGTAATGTTCTGTGTTGTCCCTTCCCAGGATGACGGCAATACATGTGCAAATGAGGATAGGTCTTGCTGGTCTTTTGTCGCATATGGCCTCGTGAATTAGAGATAAAGGCCCTGTTGGCACCCATTGGGATGACACGCCACACACACGCACGGCACGCACCATGCATGGGCATGTGTTGAGATGTCAGCCTGTCCATATAGAAAGACATTCAGCCCACTTTTTCCACACATGCATGTTGCTAATTATATGTATACCCTTTCGAGCCCTACACTACTGTGACATCTCTAGCTGCCATTAGCACTGTAGACACACAAAAATCATATTAGGCTGAGCAAACCTGGAAAAGCTCAGCCATCTTAAAACATTTGGAAAAGCCCTTTTGAAGTCGATGCTAGGGAGAATCGTGCAGGATTGAGAGTAGAGCGATGCAGAGTGCACAATATTCATATGTACGTGGCACACTGGTGATCACCATTAAATGGCCATTAATAGTTTGACTTCAATGGTCCTATTATTGGTGGCTTCAGAATGAAGAACTGAAAGGATTCCCTCAAACTGGTGTACCCCCAGAATGTTACTTTTACGAAACGTGATTTCAAGACTTCTAGACACTAAGGGCCTCATTATAACCCTGGCACTCCCGTAATGAAGGGGGCCGGTACGGGACCGGCCCCCTAAATTACGGGAGCGCCGATTACGAGGTTCCCTTTGCGGGACCCGGATCAGACGTTGATAAAACCAGAAGTCTTTTCCGGGTCCTGTGAGGGGAAGAGGGAGATAATAACGGGCCATTTGTAATGTGCCCGTTATTACCTCCCTCCCCATTCCCATTGAGCCCTATGGGAGCTCGAATGGGAAATGGTTCCTTCAAGGAGGAATTACCGGGTCCACCAATGTTGGAATGACCCGGTTATTCCTCATTGAAGGAACCCAGTAATGGAGCCCGGTTTGGAGGCAGCCATGGTTCTAATAGCACCATGGCTACCTCCAAACTCGTAATGAGGCCCTAAACTTTGGGAAAAGGAGAGCACCGTTCAATAATGTAATTTGGAGAGATTTGATTATTTATTTATTTTTTTTTCACTTCTTTTTTTTATTTCATTAACAAAGAAAAAGCAGTATAAATCAACAGTAACAAAGACAGAGACAAAAAATCGTAACTCCCCCCCCATCTCTGCCCCCCCGTGGCACAGCATCAACGGTCCTCCCTTCGCGTCCGCTCCCCCACCCATTTTCTTAACTATAGATGTCCAACAATTTAAGTCTTTGAGGGCACCATTGTTCCCTAAAGTCCCCTTTTAAGTATTCCAGTGTAACCCCCCAGTCTGCGTAGAAGGACTCCAGTTTATTGTCTGCGGCATATGTGGCCCACTCCAAAGAGACAATGGGCCTCATTACGACCCTGGCGGTAAGTGAAAAACGATGGCGGTAAATGGTTACCGCCATCATTTTCCGCCAGGTCCGATCATGACTCCTGACCGTAAACTACGATGCCAATAGCGGCATCGTAGTTAACGCTGCCGCTAACTGCGCTAAGGGTGCGCGCACGCGACCGCCCACACCGTACTTAGCGCCATGGCGGAAAGGTACGCAAATGCCGACCCAAGCGGACATGCACCTAACGCCATCACCGAGGCCGCTAAGTACCTTACCGCCATGGTGCAAATAACGCCATCGCGAACCAACCGTAAAGGGCCAATTCAAGTGAATGCAGCTGCCACAGGTGCACAGAAACAGCACAGGTGAAGGCAATACAGACTCAGGGGAGTACAAAAAGAGCACACCCCACCCCTACCCACACCCAGTCACACTCCACAATGATGGCAATACGACTAGCAATGTTGGGGCTGGAGGACCTGATAGCAATGCATGTGCTACTACAACAGCAACAACAACAACAACAGGCAGCACAGAGGAGACGCAGGAGGAGAAGGAGGGCAAGGCAGGCCCAGCAAGCCCCACCAGCACAGCCAGTGCCACCACGCAGGCAGCCCCCAATCCCACGCATCAGAGCCAATCCAAACAACCTCACTGCTGAGCAGATCCACACCCTATACCGTTTGGACCGGGACACCATCACCGCCATCGTAGACATGACACACGACGACATCGTCAGCATGATAGAAAGTCCAACCGCCATCCCCCCCCTACTGAAGGTAGTGGCTGTACTCCACTTCCTTGCCACAGGCACCTACCAGCACACAGTGGGGCACCTGCATGGCATTTCACAACCATTATTCTCACGAACACTCATCCAAGTGCTCGATGCCCTCCTCAAGCACACAGACGACCACATCTCATTACCACGGACTGCCCAGGAGATTGCAAACACCAAAGTGGGTTTCCATGCACTAGCCAGCATACCCGGTTGCATTGGTGCCATCGACTGCACCCATGTGGAATTGGTGGTTCCACGTGCCATGGAGGTACCGTACCGCAACCGGAAACAGTTCCACTCTATCAACGTGCAAATGGTCTGTGACTCCAACAAGATCATCACACATTGTTGTGCCCGATTCCCCGGATCAACCCATGATTCAATGGTCCTGAGGAACTCCACAATACCACGCTACATGGAGCGACATGCAGGCCCAAGATCCTGGCTACTCGGTGAGTGCAATGTCATGGAAGTGGGCATGGGAATGACGTACCAGTGCATACTCCACCTGGCAGAAAGGGGGGGGGGGAGATGCATACTCCACCTGGCAGAAAGGGGGGGGGGGAAGATGCATACTCCACCTGGCAGAAAGGGGGGGGGGAAGATGCATACTCCACCTGGCTGTGAGTAACACAGAGAACGGATACAGAGGAAGGGCACTCACAATGCACAAAACCCCTCTGCATACATAGGGTGATGGCATGCAAAACAGGCCATGGCAGCAATGAGCATATACTGGTTGCATAGTGTGAATCAATTAGTGCATGTAGAAGTGAGCCAAGGTAACAGTTCCATGCCAGCCATGGTGGAACATCATGTTCCTGATCAGACAACATGACTGACACATACATTCTCGCCTACATACAGGTGATGCAGCCTATCCCCTGAAGAGGTGGCTCCTCACGCCAGTCCGGAACCCGCAGAACCAGCACGAGGAGGACTTCAACCGTACACATACACGTACTCGTGTGGTCATAGAGCAGACATTCGGCCTCCTGAAGGCACGGTTCCGAAGCCTCAGCAGGTCTGGTGGGGCACTCCTGTATGGCCATGAGAAGGTGGCAAAGATCGTCATGGCATGTGTCATGCTGCACAATATGTGCGTCAGACGGAATGTGCCCCTGCCCCCTGACGCAGAACTGCAACCACCTGACGATGAGGATGAGGAGGGTGCAGATGGGGCGCCACCACATGGAGGAGGCGATGCACAGGAGGGGCGTGCCATGCGCCAAAGTATCATCGACCACTGCTTCTAGCACACACGGCTGGTGTTTATCGCATGGAGACTGCACTTGGGGCACTGTGTGTCTCTGGGACATGCACACTGTGGACTGTACACCAATAAAGCACACATACGCAATGAAAATGTCCACACATTTCTTTTTTTGAAAGAAAAAAGTGTATTGGAACTATGAACTGTTGTGTCACACCCCCTCCCACCTCCCCCCTGCACACCCCAACACACCCCCTCCCACCTCCCACCTCCCCCCTGCACACCCCAACACACCCCCTCCCACCTCCCACCTCCCCCCTGCACACCCCAACACACCCCCTCCCACCTCCCACCTCCCCCCTGCACACCCCAACACACCCCCTCCCACCTCCCACCTCCCCCCTGCACACCCCAACACACCCCATGTAGCTGTCAACAGATGCCTGTGACCGTGTCCACAGGCCGTCACAAGCCCCCTCTCCCGGCACCCGGGGCACCCCTGGCTGTGGAGCGCAGGTTGCGTCCAGAACGGCGCACGGGGCTGCTCTGCGCAGAACTGGCAGTGGAGGATGTCCCTGGCTGCCCCTGTGCATGCAGCTCCTGTCGTGTGTGGGTGAGGTCAGTGACCGCACGACGCAAGCCCGCAAGTTCGGCACAGATGTCCCTGGACATGGCCTGCATGGCATCCCTCAGGGTGGCAGTGCTCTGCGCCACTTCCGCCCTTAGTGTCTCCGTGGCCTGTTCAATGCTGAACCTAGCCCCCACACATTCCGCGGCATGCTCATCCAGCATTGCGGACAGTTGATGCTGCCGCTGAGTGATGTCCTCGAGGGACGGCTGGCCGTGCTGGCCCATGGCCAGTGCAGGTGGAGTGATGGAGGGGCTGGTCCCCTCCTGTGGAGTGTGGACAGGGCATGGGGTGGAAGGCCACTCCTCTGCCTCAGTGTGCCCCTGTGTGTCGCCCTCATGGGGGCTGGCGTCTGAGAAACAGGGGGAATGTAGTTGGTCAGTGGGGCTTCTGACCTCCTGCTCCATGTCCGAGTCAGAACATGCAGCTGTTGCAGCTGTCTCCCCGATGTTGCTGCTGGCCGCTGACCCCCTGCCTTCTGTGGCAGGCAATGTCGGTGGAGGTGGAGCAGCTGCTGCTGGCCTGCTGCCAACAGGGGTGCTTGCCGGTGGGGCCTCCGGTATGCCTGCAGTGGGACCTGCTTGTCGTGGGGTCTGCCTCACTGCAGCTGAGGTTGAGGGTGCAGGGAGGTTGTCGTTGGACTTCGCTCTCTTCGGCGCAGGGGTGTCCTGGTCCTCTGGGTGTGATTCTGTGCCTGTGGTGGAGCAAAGGTGGGAGGGCGTTATTGATGGGTCTACGGACTTCTGAATGACAATGGTTGACATTATTTTGGCCAGTGGATGAGGCAGATTTCAGGCAGTGCCATGCAGGTTGTCTCCTTTTGGTGTGGTATGTGGATGCAGGTATGCGGGTGCCAGCAGTGTATGCAGGGTGGTGCTCGCATGTGGCTATGGGCAGTATTGATTTGTGTTGCATTTACACTCTAGGGCAACCTTGTGCTACACATGATTGGACTGCTGTGACTATGGCATGTCTTGTATGAGGCACCTACCTTCATCGCCTGATGTCGGGGCTCCCCTTTCCATCCCTCCAACGCCTTCGATGGATTCCATGCCGATGGTGGTAGCACAGATCTCCTCCCACGGTTGGAGTTTCAGGGGGGATTCCGACCCTCCACCGGTTCCCTGGGCAAGGTTGCGGTTTGCCGAGATGACGGCTCTGACCCGTATGCGCAGGTCATCCCAGCGCTTCCGGCACTGCTGTGGGGTGCGGGGTACGGTCCCCACCGCGCTGACGCGCTCAGCCACCAGGGCCCAGATGGCCTTCTTCTTCCCGATTGCTGTCCTGGTCATTTCAGGGGAGAATACAACACCTGCGTTGTCCTGCAGGGTCTCCGCTAGCATGCAGAGTTCCTCCCGGCTGAATCGCTCCTGGCGCTGGCGGTCACATGCCTTTTTCACGGATTTTGGCATTTTCGGGAACTTGGATGGGTGGGTGTTTGGTTGGGACAGGTGTCAGGGTTGGGTCTGGTGTTGTTTGGTAGGATGGCGATGGATTGTGTTTTTAAAGATGGCCGACGGGCTGCTTCCCGTTCCGGCGCGATGACGCTATTTCCGGTTTGGCCTTTTACGGCCGCCGCTAATTACGGTGGCCGTAAATTACGGTGGCCGTAAATTACGGTGGCTGTAAATTACGGTGGCCGCTACTTACGCTGGCGGAAGGGCACCTTGCTCGCTTAGCGATGACGGTAGGGGCCTTTTCCGCCATGGCGTTAATTGCATTACCGCCATGGCGTAATGCTCGTGCGCGATGGGTCGTGATGTGGCGCTCTTTACGCCATCGTCCCACGGCGTAAACGCTCATTACGCCATGGCGGTAATGACGGGCGATTACCGCCAGGGTCGTAATGAGGCCCAATGTCCCACATCTTCCTCAGCCAATCCTGCTCCGTAGGAATTGAGGGCCCCTTCCACCTTTGCGCGATGAGGGACATAGCCGCCAACGTGAATATCACAGCCGCCTTGGTGCGGCCACGCTCCCCTGCTTCCTCCCCTTGCACACCTCCTCCCATCAAGATTGCCCGAGGGTCCCGAGGGGCTCCTCCCCCCAAAGCCTGAGCTATAGCCTGCTTGAATTCGACCCAGAAGGGTTGCAAAATGGGACAATCCCACCAGATATGTGAAGCCGTGCCCCACTCCCCGCACCCCCTCCAACATTCCCCCGGGTAGCAGGGTTCATTGCATGAAGTCGGCAGGAGTATAATGCCATCCCACCATGCACTTGTACCAAATCTCTCGAACCTAGATCGCCTTCGCAATTTTGGGGATCTGAGCCCACAGCCTTTCCCAGTCTTTCTGCTCCATCCGGACCCCGAGATGCCGCCCCCAGTCTGCCATGTAAGACCAGCTGACATATGGGCTGCCTCTCTCCAACTGCTTGTATAAGTCTGAGATAAGCCCCCTAGAGCCCTCATGGGTTGTTAAGAACCTTTCAAAGTGGGTTAGATCCCTAGTCGCGGCCAACCTTATGCTCGGGGACATGACCCAATGCCTGATTTGGAAGTACCGAAGCCTCTCCCTTTCTCCCAAGTCGAACTCCTTTTTACATTCCTCAAATGTTTTCACCCTATCCCCAATGAACATGTCCCTCAGGGTTCTACATCCCCCCTCCTCCCAATCCAGGAACGCCCCCCTCTCCATTCCCGGAGTAAAGTCCCCATTATCGAAAATAGGGGTAAACGGCGATGGAAAAGTTGTAGTCCCCCACCTCTCTACAGCCCAATCCCAACTATCAACTACACTTTTCGTAATATCACTCAAATAGAGATGTGGAGATCGCAGCCGTTGTGGGAGCCAAAGAACCTCCCCCAAATGATGCCGAGCCACCGCTCTATCCATCTTCACCCAGTGCTTTAGGTAGTCCTTCGAGAACTATTCCTTGATTATCCTGAGCTGGGCCACGTCATGATATCGGCGAAAGTCTGGGAAGGCCAGGCCCCCCTCTCCCTAGAGACCATTAGTAACTGCTTGGAAAGTCACAATCTCCTCCCCCCCCCAGACAAAGCCCCTGGTCAGCACGTCCAGCCTCTTGAAGAAGCTCTCCGGGACCCTCAACAGGATGGCCTGGAAGAGGTAGAGCACCCGAGGGAGAATCACCATCCTAAGGACAGCCCCCCTGCCCAACCAGGAAATAGGCAGGGCACCCCACCTCCGTAGGTCTTTTTTAATAGCTACGAGAATTGGCTCATAATTTGCGCCATACCAGCCAGCTAGTGAAGGGGTGATCTTAACTCCCAGGTACCGCAACCCAGAGGGGCTCCACTTGAACGGGGACACCTCCCTCACCTCCCTCGCCTCCCCCGCCCCTAGAGAGAGATTCATCAGTTCCGACTTCTGGAAGTTGACACTCAAACCCGAGACTTCACCAAAGGCGGCTAGTAGCGCTATGCATGCTCGGAGGGACTCCTTCGGGTTAGTTAATGTGAGCAGCATGTCGTCGGCAAAGGCCGCTACTTTATGTTGCTCCCCTCTGAACGGGATCCCCCTGATTTCCACCGTTTGACATATCGCCAACAGGAGAGGCTCTAGATAAAGTGCATAGAGTAAGGGGGCGAAGGGGCACCCCTGCTTCGTCCCCTCTGAAGCCTAAAAGGCCGGGACATCTCCCCATTAACCAGGATGCGTGACATAGGGTTTCTATAATTGGCGGCAACCAGGTCAATGAAACCCTCCCCGAGCCCCATTTTCTCCATCAACAGGAATAGAAACGACCACTCCACCCGGTCGAACGCCTTCTCGGCGTCGAGTGCCAAGAGGATCGCCGGAGTGGCCGTTTTACGGGACTTCTCCACCAGGTGAGCCACCCTCCTGATGTTGTCAGCAGTTTGCTGACCCACTACAAATCCCGACTGATCTTGGTGGATTAGGGAGGGAAGGTGCTTCTCTAGTCGCCTTGCCAAAATCTTTGTGAAGATTTTTGCCTCTGTATTAATAAGGGCAATGGGACGATAAGAGGTACAGTCCTCCGGATCTTTCCGTGACTTATGGATAAGGGTGATAATAGCCTCCTCCATCGACCGGGTAATTTCGCCTTCGCCACGTAATGAATTAAACAGCTGTGTTAGATGTGGAACCAAAAGGTGGAAAAACGCCTTGTAAAAGGAGGCGGGATAACCATCAGGACCAGGGGCCTTATTCCGGGGGAGAGAGGCAATAGTTGCCCTCACCTCATCTTCCGTGATAGGACGGCCCAGCTCCTCACCTACTTCCCTGGATACCTGCGGGAGGGATAAGCTCCCCAAGAACTCTTTCTGCGGGAGAGAGGCTGGCCTTTGAGAGGATTAAAGGGACTCGTAGAACTCCACTAATCTCTCCTTTATCTCTTCAACACGGGTCAGTCGTCTACTCCTTTGGTCCTTAAGGGCCGTAATTACTTTCCGTTCCCTCTGCCCCCTCAGGAGGCAGGCCAGGAGAGAGTCTGCCTTATTGGCCTTAGCGTAAAAGGTTTGTCTCACCCTAAGCATGGCTTCCTCCGCCTTCTTGTTTCTCAAGATCCCCAGTTGGCCCTCTGCTAATCTGTAGGCCCTAAAAACCTTCCTCGTGGGGGTTTCCCGCAATTGGGCTCTAGCTGCCTCGACCTCCTGCTTAAGCTGGGTCTCCAAGCCTCTCAACACTCTATCCCTCTCCGCCTTCAAGGCAATGAGGTCCCCTATCAAAGTAGCCTTGAAGGCATCCCACCTCGTACTCAGACTCGTGTCCGAGGCCGTGTTCCTCACGAAGAATTCCCGAATCTTACCGTCTAGTTCACTACATATCACGGGATCCCTCAGAAGCTCCCTGGAAATTTCCAACCCCACACCCCTGGCTTACGTCTCCCCAACTTCAGGTTCATTTGTATGACCTTGTGGTCAGCAATTCCTAGAGTACCCACCTCCACTGCCTCTACCTCTCCTATCAGACTGGCGGAAACCCAAATATAGTCAATACGGGATTGTGTCCTATGAACATCAGAAAGGAATGTGAAGCCCTCCTCACTCCCCCGCAATGATCGTCAGACATCGCGGAGGCCAGCCCCTGCCCACCTCTCCCTCAGTTGGGGAGAGGCCACCCGCCCCCCCCCTTCCTCACGTCTGGAGCGGTCTCTAACTCTATCCCAAGCTAGATTGAAGTCCCCCATCAAAACCACCTGGCCCCTGGCGAAATTCTCGATGGTACTCAGGGTGTCAAGTAGAAACTGGTCTTGGCCTACATTCGGCACATATATAGACGCAATAGTATAGCATGAGCCCATTATAGTCCCTCTTACCACAATGTACCTTCCGTTGCTGTCTCTGAGAACCTCCTGGAGCTTCAAGTCAATGCTCCTTCCAAAGGCAAGGGCCACGCCCCCCCTCTTCGTGGGGCCAGATGCAAACCAGATCTGGGGAAAGCCCTTAAAACGTAGCCGACCCTGATCCCGCCTCCTCAGGTGGGTCTCCTGCAATGCAAGCACATCTGGCTTGTGGGACCTGACAAATTGCTCCAGTTTCGTACGCTTAAGGGGGGAGTTAAGCCCCCTCACGTTATGTGTTTGCCACCTCAGGGGAGCGGTTGGGCTTGTTGCGCCATTACCAGCCAGCCTTCCGGAGTACCAAGAAGGCCCTCGGTTATTGTTCCCTCCATCCTATCTAATAAGGGCCCCAAATTCCTCCCCCTCCCTCCCACACTCGCCAGCCTTCCGATTGCCAGCCTCTCAGGGCAACTCTCCCACGCTGAGTGCTGTGACCACTCCCCATGTCTTCCCCCCCTTACCCCTCCACCTTCCCCTCCCTTACCCCCCACCTTCCCCTCCCCCAACTGGTCAACCCTCCCCTGCCCTTCCCCCCGCCCTCCCAACCACAACTTGGAGGGCGGTCCAAGTCCCCCCCGCCCTTCCCTGGACCTTCTAGTCCTTGCGTGATCAAAGAAGTGCGCCTCCGCCCCCTGTCCATTTTCCCCTAACAGACGTTGTCCCACCACCCCCTGCTAATGCTCCAACCCAAGTCATAGCTCTGAGGAAGGGTCATCCCAGGCCCGGCACCCTCCCCTCATCCCCGCCTCGGGGAATCTCCTCTCTCCCACCTGCGGGCGCTTCCGGGCGGCTTTCTTCCTTGTTTTCTCTCCCACAATCGACCAAGCCCATGGCTTAACCCTATTTCCTTGAACCGCCTGGACTCCTCCAGAGTCCCCCCCCCTCTCGAGATCCAGGTGAATAATATCAGCCGCCTCCTGCAAGGTAGTGGCCCTTCTTTGAACACCCTCCCACTCGAACACCAGTCCGAATGGAAAAGTCCACCTGCACTTAACACCTTTCCTAGCGAGCTC
The DNA here is from genome assembly GCF_040938575.1 of Ambystoma mexicanum. Classification (NCBI taxonomy): domain Eukaryota; kingdom Metazoa; phylum Chordata; class Amphibia; order Caudata; family Ambystomatidae; genus Ambystoma; species Ambystoma mexicanum. Next base: position 885,552,240 of record NC_090931.1, read on the forward strand.
ACTGAGGATGCGTCGCATGGTCCTCCTTTTCACTAGGGTGCTGTTTGCCAAATCTTGAAATAGGGTAATTTCTTGACCCTTATATTGCACAGGTTCACGAAGCCCTGCAGCCCACAGCACTGCCTCCTTTTGGGCATACCGCGCGAATGCAGCCAGAACATCTCGAGGTCTAGCGTCAGGGCCGCGGGGAAGGGGGCCCACTCTGTGCACCCTGTCTAGTTCGATTGCCTCGGGGTCCCCTTCGCCCAGCAGATCCATGAAGATTCTTTGAAATTCTCCCTTCAGGTCCCTGTCCACAACCGACTCTGGAAGGAGTTTCACTCTAACATTGACCCGTCTTGACCTATTTTCAAGATCCTCCAGTTGGGTTTCCAAGTTACGGGTCGCTAGGTCCAGACGATCAATAGCTTCCCCATTAGCCGTACCATCCTTTTCCACTTCCTGCAGACCCCTTTCCAGTAGGTCCGTTCTTTCCCCTAACTGGGCCACTTCCTGCTTCAGCTCCCCCAGGGCCGTACTTAAGTCTGACCTCAACATCTGGAACTGCTCCTGAAAGGTTTAGGGTAGGGTCTCTCCTAGGGCTTGCATCTCGCCTGTAAGGTCCAGCCTCGTCAGAGGTTCCCGGCTCCCGGTGTCATCGCAGGCCGTATGCCTGCTGTGGTGCCCGCTGTCGTCTCCATCATTGCCCCTGGCATCCATTGCTGACCACATAGAGGGGAGGGTGCCCAGGGGATCCCCCACTCGTTGGCCGGAGCGCGGCGCCCTGCTCCTGGATCTAGAGGGCATTAGATCCTTTGCGCTCCTTAAGGCCCGAAGGTTCGAGACAAGGGAGATCCGCCCACTCCCCAGCGCCTCTCAGTGTGCCCCCAAGGCGCTAAACGCTGTTTAGGGCCCCCCTCCACTTGCAAACCCGTGACTTGGGGCGACTGTTTCCGCGGCCACCAGTCAAAGGGGGGGACCCTCCCCCTTCACTACAGCTCCAGCCGGGGGGACCTGTGCTCCACCAGTATATTCCGTTCCCCTCGGGAACTCCACCAAGGCCAGAGAGGGACAGGGGCCCGGTAAGCAGCTCCCCCAAGGCCCCCCTCTCTCTTCCCGCTCCGGGTTGGGCCTCCACTACACCTCTAGCTCGGCTCTCCCTCCTCCGCCTCACTCCCGAGGTCTGCCGCTCAATTCTGTCTGCTCCGGGCCGTCTGAAACCAACAAGGAGGGGCCACCTCCGCACCTCGCCCCCCCCCGACGACTTGCCCGCTCCTCACCTGCTCGGGCGCCCGCGATTTCTCAGGGCAGGCAGCTCCTCCTCTCGCCCCTGCTCGCCGCCGTCCAGGGCCCCGACAGCCCGCTGCACGCCACTTAGGTCCCCGCTTATAGGGCGGCCGCCCAACGCGGAAAGGAGTCGTGCTGCCCCGCTCGCCTGGAGGCAGCTCTCACTCGCCGACACGGACTGCTCCTCGGGGGACAGACGCCCACGGGGTCCCGTCGTTCCTCCTGCGTCACCAGACCTCCTGTCGGCCGATGGATAGCTGCCGGCGCCTCCCGCCGCAGGTGGGCAGGCTCGCTCGCGATCACTGAGCACACCGCACCCGCCGTATGCAGTCCGGGTCCGCGGCACCCAAAGTCCTGTGCCGCCTGGCCCCTCAACGTCACACCCCTCCTCCTCAGCTGCCAAATGTCCCGGGGGTGGTGGGTCCCAGATGACAGGCCTCAGGGGCTGCTGTTGGCACGTCTAATCGCTGCCGGCGGCCATCTTGAATCCGAGATTTGATTTTTATTTATTTTTCATTTATAACACGCTTAATACCAGCGAGTGGTTTCTAAGCGTGGTATCGGGATTCGAACGTGTGTTTTGCTGCAAAACGTGTTGCCTCCGAGCTATCATTTTTCAAGCTACTGCACCTATCAACAGCAATATCTTCTTTGGGGTTTGGCATTTGGGCTCACCTCTCATCACTGGTCAAGCACTAATGCTGGATGTTGGGAGCAGTGCTGCCTCGCTGACCATAATGCGTGATTGCAACATGTAATGTAATACGAGGTAATTGAACTGAGTCGTGTATAGTGAAACTACTGACATTTGGATGGCTTCTTGGCACTAGGTCCTGTAGGCGAGAGGGAAGGGTTGGGGTTGATGGGGAGAAGAGGACGAGGAAAGTTGCGGAACCTGCTGTCTTGATGGCTGCAGACAGGAAGCAGATGTTTCCGGTGTGATAGTAAGATTCCAAATGAGTTGGGTTGTGGCACATGGGGTCTGTCCTGCCACAGGGGAACCTAAGGGGCTATAAGTACTGCTTGTTTTTTTGCTAACAAGTTCCACCTTACAAGCATGTCTGCGGCAAGGAGACATATGGAGATACGGAGTGGAATTTATTGTGGCTGATGGGTGGGTGAGGTGCAGAGTTTTCTGGGTGTTGGTTACAGTGGAGTAACTTTGGTGAAAATGTTGGGGGGATGTGACATCTAAAGGAAAGGGACCTCTGCCGCATGACAATGGTGGGTCACAAAAGTCTGGGGAGGGGGGACAAACACCCTTGTCCCTGTGTTGGATCAACTTCTGGGACACCAGTGGTCCAGGGATGAATATCTGTTTCTAAACCATCAATCTGCCCAACACATCTAGTACACCAGAAGGGATCCGAACACAAGTCAATTCTAAACCTCCTTGTCCATTTTTGGTAACGTGGACGGAATGGCAGGCTTATCTCTACAAGGTGGTGGAACGTTGGATTGTTGCAACACAGCAAAAATACAATTATTACCCAATGATAAAAGGGACTGTCCAGTCAAGTTTGTATTCAAAATATCTACTTTATCATTATTACAACAGACAGTACTAGCACACTACAAAATACAACCCACACTGTAAAGAAACACAGAGGTTAGACAATTTCCCCAAGGAAAGGGAAGCACTCTGGATACTGACAGGAGGATAGTTGGTAAAGTACTCAGTCTTAACTGTTCAAGGTTCTTTGGTTTCAGCACCAAGGGGCACAAAGTTGTAACTGTCTCTAGGGGCCTTCAGAGAAGGACCAGGGTGGGCAGAAAAACAATGTACCTGGTGCTTAAGAAGTTCTTGATGCTCGACAGCATCGGGGCGGTTCCAGGGCCCTTTGCAGCACCTGAGACAGAGAAAGGGTTCCACTCTGCAGGGGTACCTACAGTAACTGATGGACCCAGACATGCTATTCACTGCTTTCATGCAGAGGGGTGGAAACTAGTTTCAAGTTGACACATTGCATACCAAAGGGGTGTTAGCCCCACTTTCCTGTTGTCTGTCCATCAACCAAGCCCCTTCCAGGCTTGCCTCAATTATATCTCATTAGTATGCACTGTCACCAGCCGGACTAAACAATAGGAAAGCAGATACATGGAGCCTTTGATATATTAATGTCGCTGCACATGGCTGGAGGAAGGTGTGCCTTCCCCTTCTTGAGATGCTTTGATATACCCGGGGCTGTCACATTCCAGCTGAACATGACAGGGGAAGACGGCACCAATTGGCTTTGTCCTCCCGGAGTATGTGTGACTATGGGCCTCATTACGACCCAGGCGGTAAGGGGTTTACGGCGCCGTAAACAGCGCCGACCCTTACCGCCTGAGTACGAGGTCCCTTAGCGCCATGGCGGATTTAACACCTGCTTTTAGCAGGTGTTAAAATCCATGGCGCTAAGGGACCATGGAGTTAATTACGCCACCGTAATTTACGGTGGCGTAATTAACGCCTTCCCCACTCCCATTATGCCCTATGGGGCAAAAATGGGAATGGGGAAGGGTAAATGGGGATTGGGGACTTACCGCCCCGCCAACCTCGGAATGGGGCGGTAAGTCCGCCAACCACCATGGCGTAAACGTAGTTAACGCCATGGTGGTAAAGTCACGGCCCAGGCGGTAACTTACCGCCTGGGTCGTAATGAGGCCCTATGCGTTTCATGCAGTGAGCAGAGAAAATGTGTGGGGAATAGCCTCACACATTTTGGGAGGTTGATTTCCCATTATTCATTTTCAGTATCAAAAAATCAAAAAAGCCCCGGCGAGCGCACACTCCCTGTGTGGATGGTCGAATTCCTCACATGCCCCCAGCCTCAACATGTGAACCACCACCCTACTGAGGGTCTGGTTTGTTATCAAGACTGGAGCCTGGCCTGTGCTGGATGTCCATATCTAATCTCTTTAGGGATATGGACCAACGCAAAAGCTTAGGGTTCTCCCCTTACATGGCCATTAACCATCGCAGAGGCCTGGGGTCCATCTGAATCATAAAGTGAGACCCAAAGATGTAGGGATTCAGCTTGTTTTTTACAGCCCACACGACTGCATACGCCTCTTTTTCTATGACAGCCCCATTTCTTTCCCTTTTTGTCAACTGCTTGCTTATGTAGGCGGCAGGTTGCTCCACCCCTTCAGAGTTCAGCTGCGCTAACACTGCTCCAATCCCAAAATTACAGGCATCTGTCTGGATAATGAATTCCTGACCATAGTCTGGCACTTTCAGAACTGAGGCGCTGCGCAATCCATCCTTTAAATCCTGAAAGGATGTTTGACAGGCGGGGGCCAAGTTACCTTCTTTGGCATCTTCTTGGATGTTACATCATTCAGGGGCATGACAATGGTTCCATTCCCTCTGATGAACAAACGGTAGTACCCAGTGAGACCTAGAAAGACTCTCACCTGTGTCTGTGTGGTGGGGATGTCCCACTCCTTCAAAGCCTGTACCTTTGCTTCAAGAGGTTGTTTCTTACCTCAATCAACCAACGAGGTGGCCTAGGTAAGTCCCAGTACCCTGAGCTATCTGGCACTTAGTGGCCTTGATTGTCAGTTGTTATGTCTTACCTATCCTGGTTCATTAGCTGTTTCCTAAGTATATGTGAGCCTGTGCCTGGAATGCTTGTATTATAGTGTTCCATCTAGAATGTTTTGGTGTGAGTGCCAAGGTTCTCCCTGTTCAGTTGGAAAATGAGCTGAACAGAGGGGGGACCGGTGGATGCTTCCCTCCCTTATGTACTTATCCTGCCTGTAACTTATTACCTGTGACTTATGTACCACGAACCCACTAAAGTCTCTTAACCCAACCTGGTCTCCTGGCTCATCATTGCAACCCCTCAACTTGCGTTGTAACACTGGCGACGAGGATTTTGGTGATTGAGGTGTACCTGGGGCTGAAAAGCAGCAGGAAAGGACAGAAAAGAAGCAAACCTGTGCCAGAAGGAATATGGTGCACAGGAAGTTGCCCACCAAAAAGGAGTGAGGAACCAGAAGCATCCACCGCCCCCCCCCCCCACCCCCCAGACCCAAGGTGAGCGCGCCCCATGTCCTGCATGACTGATTAGTGAGGGACATTTATAGTGATTTTGGGGGGCAGCGCTGCTCACTTTCATTTGTTCTGCATCTGCCACAGCAAGGGCTTCTTAATATATGAAGGCATAGGCACATTTTTAGTTTGGCGCTTCACAAGAAGTCAATGGCGTGTTATTGGCAGAGCAAGGGGTCGGGGGAACAAAAGAGAGACTCTGCTTATCAGCAGTGCAAGTGGCTCCAGCGATAATGCGCATAGAAGTAGCCGGGCATTTGACATCACGCCCACGTTCATAAGACTTTTACAAGCTGCATTTGAACATGCTGTAAAAAGGAGCGGCTGCAAGTCATATTAAAACTGAGTAGGAGTTAAAGGCGCAGGCTGCGCAGCTGGATTTGACTGTTCATTACCTTCGGCATTACTGGAACGTTACATGTACTGCAATGACATGAGGATGCATTTCAAGGCTATCAAAATGAAAGCGGCAGGCATTTATTTTCTATTAGCATTTCCATTTTGTTTGATCGGATCTTCAGGAAAGTGTTTCTGCCTTTCGATTTTCTTGAAAGTGTAATGTGCGAACTCAAAATGTTTTGCCTTATGTACATTGCAATTTTTTTTTGTGACATTGCCATTTTATTGAGCTGATATTTAAGAGTTGAAAGCAACATGCAATGTACCCATGCAGCGTTTCTTTATATTGTAAATGCAAAGGCCATCACATGCTAAAATGTTGTTTGGAAAATGAAAATGAAGGCAATGCATCACTTTGGGAATGTGATATATGAAAACATGGGTCACATTTTGCAGGCATTGTGGTGTAGTTTTTATGGTTTGTTATATGGCATTCTATAACATGCTTCTGGGAAAGGAGTTTCCTGTTTTTTGTGCCAATAGCGTTGGCAGGAGTGTTGATTTACAGTGGCCATGTGCTGTGGGTCTCTTTATTGGAGTGAACATAGTTATTGGTGTGTGCCAAACTGTAAGCATGAGTGTTACCCAAGGGTGGGCAATTGAATTATTTTTTGGAGCCATATGGTGGCTATGTGCCAATAAGCAGTGTTTTATTATGGTGCCAATGTGTTTTGTTTGGCAAGTGTTTTAGTAATTGCATTGGACCTAAAGTTATGGTGCCAATGTTGGTTATTGGCAAGTTTTAATTGGAAATGGCTATGGCACCAATGTTTTTAACAGGTTTTAAATGGTAATGGAATGGAATTAATGCAACCAAAAGAAATGGCAGGTAATAAAATGAATAGTGTAGTTTGCAGTAACTAACCCACAGCTACATATCAACAAAGACTCTGCAGGCATAACATTTTGAACTTTTATTGCGGCGCACCTCATTTTCGGATTATCAAAATTTGTTATGCTGAATTCGTCTTGTTGTTTTTGTGTGGATATTGTGAGTGCCATAGAACTACTGCATTTCTTTGATATGTTCACTTTGACAATGTTTTTATTAACCTAACAATTTTTCCACAGGTATATGTCAAAACTGAACTTTGCAAGCATGATTTTTGGGACTCGCTATGGTGGTGTAACTTAAAACGTTTTATATTCCCAAATTTTTCAAGCTGAATTCATTCATTAGTTTATTTAACAAACTGTGTAGGTTATTAATAAGTGAGCTGTGTGATTGTGGTTGTGTGAACATCTGTTTGCCAGTATGAGAGCATGGTTTGCTCATTGTCTAGTAATAGGTTAGTTCCTTGACCTTTAAGCATGCCTATTTTTAATATGCTTAGTTGTGGCGAGCATTCTCTTGTTCAGGTAGTGAACTTACATAGGTTCGAATGTTAATGTTCTCAGTGGTGAGCATTGGTGTTTCAAGGTTAGTAGCTAGGTTACAGACCTGGTTTTATGTTGGCACATTTTTTGTGTCAATGTCTTAGTTAGTTAATGATTGCTCATTTGGTTGGGTATCAACATTGGTGCTATTTGTCACCGTTAATGTGGTTGGTGCTCAGCAGGATGTTATGTGGAGGCAATTTGTGTCTCTAAATGATATGCATTAGGCAGATAGAGGGTATTAACCCTGTCGTTTCTTTCAAGAAGCTTTTGATGTTGGAGAATGTTGTAACAGGGTTAATGATATGATGTAGGTGGTCAGGTTTGGGTTTGTTTATTAGATTGTGGGCTGGTTCCCTGTAGCTGAGTTCCATAAATGGCCATTATGGTTCTGGCGAGTGTCTTGTAGTGGATTAGCTATTTTTAGCTATATCATGTAATTGAAAGGGAATAGCATATGACTATTAGTGGTTTGCTGGATGGGATATGGAAGGATAGTTGTTTTTAGATATATTGTCCTTTTATGACTTTTCCTTCTGTTTCCTTCCTTCATTGTATTGTCATGTAAGGGGGGAGATGTGTTATGTCTTACCTATCCTGGTTCATTAGCTGTTTCCTAAGTATATGTGAGCCTGTGCCTGGAATGCTTGTATTATAGTGTTCCATCTAGAATGTTTTGGTGTGAGTGCCAAGGTTCTCCCTGTTCAGTTGGAAAATGAGCTGAACAGAGGGGGGACCGGTGGATGCTTACCTCCCTTATGTACTTATCCTGCCTGTAACTTATTACCTGTGACTTATGTACCACGAACCCACTAAAGTCTCTTAACCCAACCTGGTCTCCTGGCTCATCATTGCAACCCCTCAACTTGCGTTGTAACATCAGTCTTGCATTTTGCAGCACCTGAAGCACTTGTTTCAGGTGGGATACATGATCTTCCCAGTGTGGCTGAACACAGCAAAGTCATCTAAATAGGCGACACTGACATTTTCCAGTCCAGACAGAACCTGGTTAACCATCCTCTGGAAAGTGGCAGGGGCATGCTTTAATCCGAAATCCATCACAGTGAACTGATAATGTCCTTGCAGGGTTGAGAATGCTGACCTCTCTCTCGTTCCATCTGTCAAGCCGACCTGCCAATACCCCGCTGTGAGGTCAAAATTACTCATGTACTTGGCATCACCGAGCTTGTTAATGAGCTCATCTGCCCAAGGAATGGGATGAGCATCTGTCTTTGTGACAGAATTGAGTCCCCTGTAGTGGACACAAGAGTGAACTTCAGTTTTTACCACTACTGTTTTTTTTAGGGACCAGTACCTTTGGGCTAGCCCAGGGGCTGTGGGATGGCTCTATCACTCCTAGGGGCAACATCTTGGAAACCTCCTCCTTGATGGTGTCTCTGACCTTATTTGGTGAATCCTACTCTTCACCGGTTTACTGTCTCCAGGGTCCACATCATTGTTGCACCAATCTGGGTGACCAGGAGTCAGCGAAAACCAACCAGCAAATTGTCCCAATAAACGGTGACAGTCTGTCAGTTGCTGTTCTGACAGTGCCGTTGCAAGGCTGACACCTTCAACTGACCCATCTGTGCCTTCAGTGTGCAGGAGGTCTGGGAAGGGATCAGTCTCCCCGTCAGTTACTAATGCCATGACCAAGTCATCCCGGCTATAATGGGGTTGACGTGAACGACCCGGCACATCTGTTTAGGTCCTTTCATGTCAATGAGATAACTCACCTCAATGACCTTTTCCAGCACACAGTAAGACCCAGTCCACTTGTCCTGAAGGGCACTGGGTTTGACAGGCTCAATATTCCACACTCACTGGCCTGGATAATAGGCTGTCACTGTGGCCTTCAGGTCGTGCCAGTGCTTCATAAGCTCCTGACTGACCTTTAGATTCTTTTTTTGACTGTTCCATGTACTTTGCCATTCTAGACTGAAGACCGAGTACATAGTCCACCACATCTTGTGACAGGATGAGGGTTTGCTTTCCCATCCCTCCTTCACTAGACTGAGGGGAGCTCGTACAGGGTGTCCAAACAGAAGCTCAAAGGGGTTAAACCCTACTTTGTGCTGTGGCACCTCCCTGTAGGTGAACAGAAGGCAATCAGAGCTTTTGTAACCACAGGGGCTTCGATGCTCCTCAGAGGGACAGCCTCAGGGTATATTTTGGTGGGGTCTACCTCCCTGAGCTGGTCTGAGCATACAAATGACCCACAATATCCATGATTATTCTCTCGAAAAGGCCTCCCAACCATGGGTAGTGCAATTAAGGGGGCCTTTGTGGCACCACCTGGCTTGCCAGAAGCTTCAGAAGTCAGGTAGGACCAGACAAATTCCAAAAATGTTATGCCGCTCTGTGGCCAGGAAAAGTGCACAGACAACCGGTCCGATGTATAGTCACTCTAAAGTGACCCGCTAACGGAATTTGGTGAGCAAAATCCAAAAGGAACTTTCTGTGGCATTGGGGAATCACCAACTTTCTGGTGCCCTGACCTTCAGAATCCTTTGGCTCAATATACAGGAGTCCATCCTCCCAGTACACTTTGAACAGTTCAGGGTCCTCGCCCTTAGCCTGCTCCTCCGCCTGCTTCCGCAGACCCGCCAGAGTGGGACACTCTTTCTGGGCTGTCTAAAAGTCAGTCTGACCTGGGCCCCCAGCTGATGAGAACTCATCCAGCTTGGGCAGACCCGTCAGTTCTGCACCCACCTGGTCCTCCACCTCCGGTTCCTGCACTGCGGCAGGCAACCCTGAAGTCACGGAATCCCCTGCTACTGAAGCAGGGTCCTCAGTGGCTACTAGCCCCTCTCCTGCAGCAGTAGGTGACTCTGTAGTCTGTGGAAATGGATTAGGGGCTACAGGCCATGCCAGCCCTTCCAACACGCCCTCTGGAAGCACTCCAGGCCCTAGGGCTCTCAGAGTGTTCAATCTGGTGCTCTATTTGGCCCTCGATCATGTTGCCGCTCTGACTTTTTCGGGATGAGGAAGATCATTACCCAACAGACATGTGACAAGGATGGAGTCTTTCAGCGCTACACGGTGCGGGGTCGTTTCACCTCGCCAGATGCACTCTACTATTGCCATGGGACACTTACTCTTACCATCAAACCCACGTATGCACAATCAGGCCCAGCAATATACTGGCCCAGTTGTATCCACTGCCGGGTGTAGCGCTAGCCGTGGTGTCTCGGACTGCATGAGTTTTGTGTCCATTGATATACACATGTTCTAGATAGAGTTGAGTATTATTGGGAACTGGGGCCTCTTCTGAGGACCCGGTACTGTTCCCACACAGTGTAACCAATCCACATTGGGCCACTCCCTGGCCCATTGGGAAGTCCTCCTCTGAGAGGCCCACACTAATGATGGCCTCTTCCACAAGTCCAACATTCACTATGGCTTGCTTGGGTAAGCACTTGCAAGCAGGATCCCCTTTCTAATGGCCCAGCTCCTTACACACAAAACAACAGTTGGGTGGTGAGAACGCAGGTGTCCCTGTGTTAGGGGTCCCTACAACTTCTTTTCAGTGTGCACGGCTGAACTAGAGTCTTGGGTTTTCCCTTTGTTCGTTTGGGGACCTGACTTTGCTGAAGTGTCATAGGAGCCTGTTTTACAACACTGGCGGCGAGTCTCCAGTACAGGAAAAGAACCTACGTGGAAAAGAGAAGAAAAAGATGACCAGTTGCGGAGGGAGGAGCAGAGGAGAAGGAGAGGAACCACTGCCCCCCATGAAAAGAAAGTCCCATCACTCAGGGGAAAAAGAAGGGGAAGTTAACAAGGTCTGATAGTAATAAAGCTCTGTCCCAGCTCCCGGAAGAAGTTGAAGAGTGAAGGAGGTCTGCAGAGCAACAGGGAAGCGACCTATGAAGAAGAAAGTGAGAGATAGGGCCAGCTCCCAACAGGATCTGTAGAGGGTCCTTCTCTAATGAGATAAGGGGGAGCTGCAGAACCGTATATACCCGAAAGAAAGAAGTACAAGAGCCTTAGCACTTGGGGCAAGTCCCGGGGAGGTTAAAAAAGAACGAGCAGCTCATTTAGCAACCTTTAACAAGGACATGATCTGGTCTGTGCAGCGCTGCGAAGCCACAGCTATGGTAAAAGGCACTTTTAACTCATCATGTGAAATGTATGGGATGAAGAAGCAGTAAAAATAGTGCCCTGAAGTGAATTATGGCATCCAGAGGGCCCTGCGTGTGACAGTTTACCTACTGCGGAATCCAAAGGTACTCTAGATCCGTTGGCAGCTGTGGCGGTCTCCCAGGGCGACTAGCTTTTCAGGAGAGATGTTGTCTTTGCTTTGGAGGGGAAGCCGATGGTGACGTCACGTCACTAGCAGGAAGAGTTGCGTTAGTGTGGAATGAAATCTCATCTCAACGTTCCCCTGTTAAGACTGCGAATGCTATGCAGTTGAGAAGGTGCAAGAAAAAAGGACCTTTCGGCGTCCTAACGCTGTGCCATGATGTGATGTGTGTCCCGTCATATCGGAAGAGATACAGGAAAGGGGGCACCCATGCGCCTTATGTAGGAAAGCTTATTACGGACGTACATTCGTAGAGCCGTGCGGCGGCCTTCCATGGTATTTGTGAACGAGATACAGCTCGCAATATGGAGTGCGAGTGCTGAATAAGGATGTACACGGTAGAACAACTGTGTCGGAGTGTGCCGAGAAAAGGATTCATTTCTTTTTTTTTTTTTGCTCAACTTTATAAAAGGCGACAGGATTCAGCAACAGCAACTGGACCAAATTAATACTGGTAGTTCTGGTGTGGTATATGTGTATAAGATAAGGTCCGCTGTGGGATATATGTATGAGATATAGATACATATAACTGTAATCCAGAAAGTGAACAGGCATTATGAAAAGTTTATTAATGTGTTTCGTATGGTATGCAGGGTGTGAAAAATGTGAGCAGGAACATTAGAGTGTTGTGGAGTAGGTGGTACTATTGGCATTTTAGTACCTGGTGTTTAAGTACCTGGAGATTAAGTACTTGGTTAGAATGAACAATGTTTGCCTTGCAGGTATAGACGTTCTTTTACAATGATGGACTTTTAGGCTTTAATAAGTTCCCATTGTTGTAGTTATATAAAGTGACGTGTGTGACTTGTGTTATCCACGGTATTAGAGATAACTAAATTTGAGGAATTACAGCATTAGGTTGCGTGGAGGCAACATGTGTTATATAGTGCCTGGAGTGAATGCAGGTGCATGCTGATGCTGAGAGAATGTTGACATACTGAGAGAATGTTTGGGTGTGAATGCTGTTATGAAGGTTCCGGGATTGAGCAGTTGGAAGAAGCTGGCCTGGGTAATGGTACCCAGTGGTTCATTGTTACAGCTTAACATTGTAACTAAGAATAAAGCTTACCTGAGGAACCTTGCTGAAGTGTCGTAGGAGTCTGGTTAACAACAGTTTTACCTTTGTTCTTTTTTGGACCTGACTTTGAAGAGAATTGGGTTGGACCTTTAGTCTGCCCATCCTTGTTTACTTTTTTGTCCGACGATTTCTCTTTCGGTTTTGGTGTGCTCGCCTGAGCCTTTTTCTGGACTCGAGCAGAAACACAAACCTGTCGGCAGCCTTTGCAAGCTCCCTAGGGCCTGTGATAGTCTTGTCCACAAGATTCTGGTGTAGGTCAACTTCACAATTTTTCAACATATGCTCATACGCAATCAAATTGTACATCCCTTAAATGTGGCAACTTTGTTACCAGTCACCAATCCACTCAGATATTTCAATGACAAGTGTGTGAATGCTTCAAATGTCTGCCCACTTTTCTTTCCAAGCTCTCTGAAGCTCTTGAGACAGTATTCTGGGGTTTTACAGAACTTCCTGAGGAGGGCTGCCTTCAGGCTCTCATAAACGGGCCTTTCCTCAGGAGTTAACTGAAGAATTGCATAAGACCCTGGTGTTGGTAAGCAACTCGTCAGGGCTGAACCACACAGAACCTCATCCACCTCCTGCAGCTGGAATGCCAGCTTGAGCGCTTCAAACCAGTCAAAAATATCCTTCCCCACTTCATATGCATGTACTAAATCTTTGGAGATGTGCCGTCCGGGCTTATCCCAGGCACTCTGGTTTGAGACACTACTGCTGCCTTCGCTAGAGATGGATCTGTTGGCCTCCTTCTCTTCAAGCTCCAGCTTGCACAGCTCTATGCTGGCCCTTTCCCGCTCGATTGTGACCTTGGCCCGCTATTTCTGTTCCTCTAGCGCTAGTCTGCTCTCCTCGAGCAGGAGTTCTCTTGCTGCTTCCTTATTAACAGCCGGAACAATCACTCGGTCACTTAGAGTCTGTGCTGAGGCCTGAGACCTGTGGGATGCCGCAATATCCCTGTCCTCACTGACCCTCTCGAGTGTCGATAAATCACACTTGCCCCCCCGGCGGGATGATTGGCGAGAAACACTGCTCATGCGGTCGTCCTCATCATTTTCCTCCTCCGGAAGGTCTTGTTCGTTCGGGTCCTAGCCCATCCCCTGTAGTCTTCTCCCCAACTGCCCTTGCATCATCCCAAGCTTGGAGTCTGGTCAGCAACTGAGGTTTATTAACCTTAGTGCTGTGGGGAAGTCCCCTCTCGAAATAAGGCGTGCAGGAAATCCTTGGTCATGCCTTTTATTGTCTCCATGTCAAACTCCATGAATATTACTAATACCTAGCAGTGTCTAAACGTTGCCTGCTACAGTAGTTTTATTGTTGGTTGACTAACCTGTGCGCAAGGCTCCAACTCATCCGACCACTTGCCACCAATGTGACAAATCAACTTCGGGGCACCAGTGGTCAAGGGATGTATTTCGGTTTCTAAACCATCAATCAGCCCCACACCTCTAGTACACCAGACGGGATCCGAACAGATTGGAACACAAGTCAATTATAAACCTCCTTGTCCAATTTTGGTAACGTGGACGGAAGGGCAGGCTTATCTACGGAAGGTGGAGGATCGTTGGATAGTTGCAACACACCAAAAATACAATTATTACCCAATGATTAAAGGGACTGTCCAGTCAAGGTTGATATAAAAATATCTACTTTATTATTATTACAACTGACATTTATAGCACACTACAAAATACAACCCACCCTGTAACGGAACACAGAGGACAGACAGTTTCACGAAGAAAAGGGAAGCACTCTGGTTACTGACAGGAGGGTAGTTGGTTAAGTAATCAGTCTTAACTGTTCAAGGTTATTTGGCTTCAGCACCAAAGGGCAAAGGGTCGTAACTGTCTCCAGGGGCCTTCAGAGAAGGACTGGGGGGCAGAACCACAAAGTCCCTGATGCTTAAGATGTTCTTGATGCTCAACAGCGTTGACGCGGTTCCAGGGGGCTTCGCAGCTCCTGAGACAGAGTTCGAGTTGGGAGACAGCTGCAGGTATCAGGCGGCAGGCAGTTCAGCAAGTGAGGCTGGACAGACGGTTGCAGGCTGGCCTACATAGTGGCTTGGGGCCAAGAATCGTCGTCTCTGTGCTGGTTGTCAGATCAGGAGCACTGGTCGAGGCATCTCAGATGGCTCTGACGACTGCAGTGTGACAACAGTCAGCGGTGCAGCCAGTTTCAAATGGAGTACTCCTTAAAAGATGGACGCTGGTCGATGCTTGTATGACACTCCTCCTAGCTTCTTTGCAGGGCTTGTGTTGTCCTTTCAAAGTGGATGGCCCAAAGCCTGGGAGAGTTTTATATTCCCAAATTTTTCAAGCTGAATTCATTCATTAGTTTATTTAACAAACTGTGTAGGTTATTAATAAGTGAGCTGTGTGATTGTGGTTGTGTGAACATCTGTTTGCCAGTATGAGAGCATGGTTTGCTCATTGTCTAGTAATAGGTTAGTTCCTTGACCTTTAAGCATGCCTATTTTTAATATGCTTAGTTGTGGCGAGCATTCTCTTGTTCAGGTAGTGAACTTACATAGGTTCGAATGTTAATGTTCTCAGTGGTGAGCATTGGTGTTTCAAGGTTAGTAGCTAGGTTACAGACCTGGTTTGATGTTGGCACATTTTTTGTGTCAATGTCTTAGTTAGTTAATGATTGCTCATTTGGTTGGGTATCAACATTGGTGCTATTTGTCACCGTTATTGTGGTTGGTGCTCAGCAGGATGTTATGTGGAGGCAATTTGTGTCTCTAAATGATATGCATTAGGCAGATAGAGGGTATTAACCCTGTCGTTTCTTTCAAGAAGCTTTTGATGTTGGAGAATGTTGTAACAGGGTTAATGATATGATGTAGGTGGTCAGGTTTGGGTTTGTTTATTAGATTGTGGGCTGGTTCCCTGTAGCTGAGTTCCATAAATGGCCATTATGGTTCTGGCGAGTGTCTTGTAGTGGATTAGCTATTTTTAGCTATATCATGGAATTGGAAGGGAATAGCATATGACTATTAGTGGTTTGCTGGATGGGATATGGAAGGATAGTTTTTTTTAGATATATTGTCCTTTTATGACTTTTCCTTCTGTTTCCTTCCTTCATTGTATTGTCATGTAAGGGGGGAGATGTGTTAAGTCTTACCTATCCTGGTTCATTAGCTGTTTCCTAAGTATATGTGAGCCTGTGCCTGGAATGCTTGTATTATAGTGTTCCATCTAGAATGTTTTGGTGTGAGTGCCAAGGTTCTCCCTGTTCAGTTGGAAAATGAGCTGAACAGAGGGGGGACCGGTGGATGCTTACCTCCCTTATGTACTTATCCTGCCTGTAACTTATTACCTGTGACTTATGTACCACGAACCCACTAAAGTCTCTTAACCCAACCTGGTCTCCTGGCTCATCATTGCAACCCCTCAACTTGCGTTGTAACATCAGTCTTGCATTTTGCAGCACCTGAAGCACTTGTTTCAGGTGGGATACATGATCCTCCCAGTGTGGCTGAACACAGCAAAGTCATCTAAATAGGCGACACTGACATTTTCCAGTCCAGACAGAACCTGGTTAACCATCCTCTGGAAAGTGGCAGGGGCATGCTTTAATCCGAAAGCCATCACAGTGAACTGATAATGTCCTTGCAGGGTTGAGAATGCTGACCTCTCTCTCGTTCCATCTGTCAAGCCGACCTGCCAATACCCCGCTGTGAGGTCAAAATTACTCATGTACTTGGCATCACCGAGCTTGTTAATGAGCTCATCTGCCCAAGGAATGGGATGAGCATCTGTCTTTGTGACAGAATTGAGTCCCCTGTAGTGGACACAAGAGTGAACTTCAGTTTTTACCACTACTGTTTTTTTTAGGGACCAGTACCTCTGGGCTAGCCCAGGGGCTGTGGGATGGCTCTATCACTCCTAGGGGCAACATCTTGGAAACCTCCTCCTTGATGGTGTCTCTGACCTTATTTGGTGAATCCTACTCTTCACCGGTTTACTGTCTCCAGGGTCCACATCATTGTTGCACCAATCTGGGTGACCAGGAGTCAGCGAAAACCAACCAGCAAATTGTCCCAATAAACGGTGACAGTCTGTCAGTTGCTGTTCTGACAGTGCCGTTGCAAGGCTGACACCTTCAACTGACCCATCTGTGCCTTCAGTGTGCAGGAGGTCTGGGAAGGGATCAGTCTCCCCGTCAGTTACTAATGCCATGACCAAGTCATCCCGGCTATAATGGGGTTGACGTGAACGACCCGGCACATCTGTTTAGGTTCTTTCATGTCAATGAGATAACTCACCTCAATGACCTTTTCCAGCACACAGTAAGACCCAGTCCACTTGTCCTGAAGGGCACTGGGTTTGACAGGCTCAATATTCCACACTCACTGGCCTGGATAATAGGCTGTCACTGTGGCCTTCAGGTCGTGCCAGTGCTTCATAAGCTCCTGACTGACCTTTAGATTCTTTTTTTGACTGTTCCATGTACTTTGCCATTCTAGACTGAAGACCGAGTACATAGTCCACCACATCTTGTGACAGGATGAGGGTTTGCTTTCCCATCCCTCCTTCACTAGACTGAGGGGAGCTCGTACAGGGTGTCCAAACAGAAGCTCAAAGGGGTTAAACCCTACTTTGTGCTGTGGCACCTCCCTGTAGGTGAACAGAAGGCAATCAGAGCTTTCGTAACCACAGGGGCTTCGATGCTCCTCAGAGGGACAGCCTCAGGGTATATTTTGGTGGGGTCTACCTCCCTGAGCTGGTCTGAGCATACAAATGACCCACAATATCCATGATTATTCTCTCGAAAAGGCCTCCCAACCATGGGTAGTGCAATTAAGGGGGCCTTTGTGGCACCACCTGGCTTGCCAGAAGCTTCAGAAGTCAGGTAGGACCAGACAAATTCCAAAAATGTTATGCCGCTCTGTGGCCAGGAAAAGTGCACAGACAACCGGTCCGATGTGTAGTCACTCTAAAGTGACCCGCTAACGGAATTTGGTGAGCAAAATCCAAAAGGAACTTTCTGTGGCATTGGGGAATCACCAACTTTCTGGTGCCCTGACCTTCAGAATCCTTTGGCTCAATATACAGGAGTCCATCCTCCCAGTACACTTTGAACAGTTCAGGGTCCTCGCCCTTAGCCTGCTCCTCCGCCTGCTTCCGCAGACCCACCAGAGTGGGACACTCTTTCTGGGCTGTCTAAAAGTCAGTCTGACCTGGGCCCCCAGCTGATGAGAACTCATCCAGCTTGGGCAGACCCGTCAGTTCTGCACCCACCTGGTCCTCCACCTCCGGTTCCTGCACTGCGGCAGGCAACCCTGAAGTCACGGAATCCCCTGCTACTGAAGCAGGGTCCTCAGTGGCTACTAGCTCCTCTCCTGCAGCAGTAGGTGACTCTGTAGTCTGTGGAAATGGATTAGGGGCTACAGGCCATGCCAGCCCTTCCAACACGCCCTCTGGAAGCACTCCAGGCCCTAGGGCTCTCAGAGTGTTCAATCTGGTGCTCTATTTGGCCCTCGATCATGTTGCCGCTCTGACTTTTTCGGGATGAGGAAGATCATTACCCAACAGACATGTGACAAGGATGGAGTCTTTCAGCGCTACACGGTGCGGGGTCGTTTCACCTCGCCAGATGCACTCTACTATTGCCATGGGACACTTACTCTTACCATCAAACCCACGTATGCACAATCAGGCCCAGCAATATACTGGCCCAGTTGTACCCACTGCCGGGTGTAGCGCTAGCCGTGGTGTCTCGGACTGCATGAGTTTTGTGTCCATTGATATACACATGTTCTAGATAGAGTTGAGTATTATTGGGAACTGGGGCCTCTTCTGAGGACCCGGTACTGTTCCCACTCAGTGTAACCAATCCACATTGGGCCACTCCCTGGCCCATTGGGAAGTCCTCCTCTGAGAGGCCCACACTAATGATGGCCTCTTCCACAAGTCCAACATTCACTATGGCTTGCTTGGGTAAGCACTTGCAAGCAGGATCCCCTTTCTAATGGCCCAGCTCCTTACACACAAAACAACCGTTGGGTGGTGAGAACGCAGGTGTCCCTGTGTTAGGGGTCCCTACAACTTCTTTTCAGTGTGCACGGCTGAACTAGAGTCTTGGGTTTTCCCTTTGTTCGTTTGGGGACCTGACTTTGCTGAAGTGTCATAGGAGCCTGTTTTACAACACTGGCGGCGAGTCTCCAGTACAGGAAAAGAACCTACGTGGAAAAGAGAAGAAAAAGATGACCAGTTGCGGAGGGAGGAGCAGAGGAGAAGGAGAGGAACCACTGCCCCCCATGAAAAGAAAGTCCCATCACTCAGGGGAAAAAGAAGGGGAAGTTAACAAGGTCTGAAAGTAATAAAGCTCTGTCCCAGCTCCCGGAAGAAGTTGAAGAGTGAAGGAGGTCTGCAGAGCAACAGGGAAGCGACCTATGAAGAAGAAAGTGAGAGATAGGGCCAGCTCCCAACAGGATCTGTAGAGGGTCCTTCTCTAATGAGATAAGGGGGAGCTGCAGAACCGTATATACCCGAAAGAAAGAAGTACAAGAGCCTTAGCACTTGGGGCAAGTCCCGGGGAGGTTAAAAAAGAACGAGCAGCTCATTTAGCAAACTTTAACAAGGACATGATCTGGTCTGTGCAGCGCTGCGAAGCCACAGCTATGGTAAAAGGCACTTTTAACTCATCATGTGAAATGTATGGGATGAAGAAGCAGTAAAAATAGTGCCCTGAAGTGAATTATGGCATCCAGAGGGCCCTGCGTGTGACAGTTTACCTACTGCGGAATCCAAAGGTACTCTAGATCCGTTGGCAGCTGTGGCGGTCTCCCAGGGCGACTAGCTTTTCAGGAGAGATGTTGTCTTTGCTTTGGAGGGGAAGCCGATGGTGACGTCACGTCACTAGCAGGAAG
This sequence comes from Ambystoma mexicanum, assembly GCF_040938575.1. Lineage (NCBI taxonomy): Eukaryota > Metazoa > Chordata > Amphibia > Caudata > Ambystomatidae > Ambystoma > Ambystoma mexicanum. The sequence continues at coordinate 885,571,573 of NC_090931.1, forward strand.
AGTTGCGTTAGTGTGGAATGAAATCTCATCTCAACGTTCCCCTGTTAAGACTGCGAATGCTATGCAGTTGAGAAGGTGCAAGAAAAAAGGACCTTTCGGCGTCCTAACGCTGTGCCATGATGTGATGTGTGTCCCGTCATATCGGAAGAGATACAGGAAAGGGGGCACCCATGCGCCTTATGTAGGAAAGCTTATTACGGACGTACATTCGTAGAGCCGTGCGGCGGCCTTCCATGGTATTTGTGAACGAGATACAGCTCGCAATATGGAGTGCGAGTGCTGAATAAGGATGTACACGGTAGAACAACTGTGTCGGAGTGTGCCGAGAAAAGGATTCATTTCTTTTTTTTTTTTTGCTCAACTTTATAAAAGGCGACAGGATTCAGCAACAGCAACTGGACCAAATTAATACTGGTAGTTCTGGTGTGGTATATGTGTATAAGATAAGGTCCGCTGTGGGATATATGTATGAGATATAGATACATATAACTGTAATCCAGAAAGTGAACAGGCATTATGAAAAGTTTATTAATGTGTTTCGTATGGTATGCAGGGTGTGAAAAATGTGAGCAGGAACATTAGAGTGTTGTGGAGTAGGTGGTACTATTGGCATTTTAGTACCTGGTGTTTAAGTACCTGGAGATTAAGTACTTGGTTAGAATGAACAATGTTTGCCTTGCAGGTATAGACGTTCTTTTACAATGATGGACTTTTAGGCTTTAATAAGTTCCCATTGTTGTAGTTATATAAAGTGACGTGTGTGACTTGTGTTATCCACGGTATTAGAGATAACTAAATTTGAGGAATTACAGCATTAGGTTGCGTGGAGGCAACATGTGTTATATAGTGCCTGGAGTGAATGCAGGTGCATGCTGATGCTGAGAGAATGTTGACATACTGAGAGAATGTTTGGGTGTGAATGCTGTTATGAAGGTTCCGGGATTGAGCAGTTGGAAGAAGCTGGCCTGGGTAATGGTACCCAGTGGTTCATTGTTACAGCTTAACATTGTAACTAAGAATAAAGCTTACCTGAGGAACCTTGCTGAAGTGTCGTAGGAGTCTGGTTAACAACAGTTTTACCTTTGTTCTTTTTTGGACCTGACTTTGAAGAGAATTGGGTTGGACCTTTAGTCTGCCCATCCTTGTTTACTTTTTTGTCCGACGATTTCTCTTTCGGTTTTGGTGTGCTCGCCTGAGCCTTTTTCTGGACTCGAGCAGAAACACAAACCTGTCGGCAGCCTTTGCAAGCTCCCTAGGGCCTGTGATAGTCTTGTCCACAAGATTCTGGTGTAGGTCAACTTCACAATTTTTCAACATATGCTCATACGCAATCAAATTGTACATCCCTTAAATGTGGCAACTTTGTTACCAGTCACCAATCCACTCAGATATTTCAATGACAAGTGTGTGAATGCTTCAAATGTCTGCCCACTTTTCTTTCCAAGCTCTCTGAAGCTCTTGAGACAGTATTCTGGGGTTTTACAGAACTTCCTGAGGAGGGCTGCCTTCAGGCTCTCATAAACGGGCCTTTCCTCAGGAGTTAACTGAAGAATTGCATAAGACCCTGGTGTTGGTAAGCAACTCGTCAGGGCTGAACCACACAGAACCTCATCCACCTCCTGCAGCTGGAATGCCAGCTTGAGCGCTTCAAACCAGTCAAAAATATCCTTCCCCACTTCATATGCATGTACTAAATCTTTGGAGATGTGCCGTCCGGGCTTATCCCAGGCACTCTGGTTTGAGACACTACTGCTGCCTTCGCTAGAGATGGATCTGTTGGCCTCCTTCTCTTCAAGCTCCAGCTTGCACAGCTCTATGCTGGCCCTTTCCCGCTCGATTGTGACCTTGGCCCGCTATTTCTGTTCCTCTAGCGCTAGTCTGCTCTCCTCGAGCAGGAGTTCTCTTGCTGCTTCCTTATTAACAGCCGGAACAATCACTCGGTCACTTAGAGTCTGTGCTGAGGCCTGAGACCTGTGGGATGCCGCAATATCCCCTGTCCTCACTGACCCTCTCGAGTGTCGATAAATCACACTTGCCCCCCCGGCGAGATGATTGGCGAGAAACACTGCTCATGCGGTCGTCCTCATCATTTTCCTCCTCCGGAAGGTCTTGTTCGTTCGGGTCCTAGCCCATCCCCTGTAGTCTTCTCCCCAACTGCCCTTGCATCATCCCAAGCTTGGAGTCTGGTCAGCAACTGAGGTTTATTAACCTTAGTGCTGTGGGGAAGTCCCCTCTCGAAATAAGGCGTGCAGGAAATCCTTGGTCATGCCTTTTATTGTCTCCATGTCAAACTCCATGAATATTACTAATACCTAGCAGTGTCTAAACGTTGCCTGCTACAGTAGTTTTATTGTTGGTTGACTAACCTGTGCGCAAGGCTCCAACTCATCCGACCACTTGCCACCAATGTGACAAATCAACTTCGGGGCACCAGTGGTCAAGGGATGTATTTCGGTTTCTAAACCATCAATCAGCCCCACACCTCTAGTACACCAGACGGGATCCGAACAGATTGGAACACAAGTCAATTATAAACCTCCTTGTCCAATTTTGGTAACGTGGACGGAAGGGCAGGCTTATCTACGGAAGGTGGAGGATCGTTGGATAGTTGCAACACACCAAAAATACAATTATTACCCAATGATAAAAGGGACTGTCCAGTCAAGGTTGATATAAAAATATCTACTTTATTATTATTACAACTGACATTTATAGCACACTACAAAATACAACCCACCCTGTAACGGAACACAGAGGACAGACAGTTTCACGAAGAAAAGGGAAGCACTCTGGTTACTGACAGGAGGGTAGTTGGTTAAGTAATCAGTCTTAACTGTTCAAGGTTATTTGGCTTCAGCACCAAAGGGCAAAGGGTCGTAACTGTCTCTAGGGGCCTTCAGAGAAGGACTGGGGGGCAGAACCACAAAGTCCCTGATGCTTAAGATGTTCTTGATGCTCAACAGCGTTGACGCGGTTCCAGGGGGCTTCGCAGCTCCTGAGACAGAGTTCGAGTTGGGAGACAGCTGCAGGTATCAGGCGGCAGGCAGTTCAGCAAGTGAGGCTGGACAGACGGTTGCAGGCTGGCCTACATAGTGGCTTGGGGCCAAGAATCGTCGTCTCTGTGCTGGTTGGTAGATCAGGAGCACTGGTCGAGGCATCTCAGATGGCTCTGACGACTGCAGTGTGACAACAGTCAGCGGTGCAGCCAGTTTCAAATGGAGTACTCCTTAAAAGATGGACGCTGGTCGATGCTTGTATGACACTCCTCCTAGCTTCTTTGCAGGGCTTGTGTTGTCCTTTCAAAGTGGATGGCCCAAAGCCTGGGAGAGTTTTATATTCCCAAATTTTTCAAGCTGAATTCATTCATTAGTTTATTTAACAAACTGTGTAGGTTATTAATAAGTGAGCTGTGTGATTGTGGTTGTGTGAACATCTGTTTGCCAGTATGAGAGCATGGTTTGCTCATTGTCTAGTAATAGGTTAGTTCCTTGACCTTTAAGCATGCCTATTTTTAATATGCTTAGTTGTGGCGAGCATTCTCTTGTTCAGGTAGCGAACTTACATAGGTTCGAATGTTAATGTTCTCAGTGGTGAGCATTGGTGTTTCAAGGTTAGTAGCTAGGTTACAGACCTGGTTTTATGTTGGCACATTTTTTGTGTCAATGTCTTAGTTAGTTAATGATTGCTCATTTGGTTGGGTATCAACATTGGTGCTATTTGTCACCGTTAATGTGGTTGGTGCTCAGCAGGATGTTATGTGGAGGCAATTTGTGTCTCTAAATGATATGCATTAGGCAGATAGAGGGTATTAACCCTGTCGTTTCTTTCAAGAAGCTTTTGATGTTGGAGAATGTTGTAACAGGGTTAATGATATGATGTAGGTGGTCAGGTTTGGGTTTGTTTATTAGATTGTGGGCTGGTTCCCTGTAGCTGAGTTCCATAAATGGCCATTATGGTTCTGGCGAGTGTCTTGTAGTGGATTAGCTATTTTTAGCTATATCATGGAATTGGAAGGGAATAGCATATGACTATTAGTGGTTTGCTGGATGGGATATGGAAGGATAGTTTTTTTTAGATATATTGTCCTTTTATGACTTTTCCTTCTGTTTCCTTCCTTCATTGTATTGTCATGTAAGGGGGGAGATGTGTTATGTCTTACCTATCCTGGTTCATTAGCTGTTTCCTAAGTACATGTGAGCCTGTGCCTGGAATGCTTGTATTATAGTGTTCCATCTAGAATGTTTTGGTGTGAGTGCCAAGGTTCTCCCTGTTCAGTTGGAAAATGAGCTGAACAGAGGGGGGACCGGTGGATGCTTACCTCCCTTATGTACTTATCCTGCCTGTAACTTATTACCTGTGACTTATGTACCACGAACCCACTAAAGTCTCTTAACCCAACCTGGTCTCCTGGCTCATCATTGCAACCCCTCAACTTGCGTTGTAACATCAGTCTTGCATTTTGCAGCACCTGAAGCACTTGTTTCAGGTGGGATACATGATCCTCCCAGTGTGGCTGAACACAGCAAAGTCATCTAAATAGGCGACACTGACATTTTCCAGTCCAGACAGAACCTGGTTAACCATCCTCTGGAAAGTGGCAGGGGCATGCTTTAATCCGAAAGCCATCACAGTGAACTGATAATGTCCTTGCAGGGTTGAGAATGCTGACCTCTCTCTCGTTCCATCTGTCAAGCCGACCTGCCAATACCCCGCTGTGAGGTCAAAATTACTCATGTACTTGGCATCACCGAGCTTGTTAATGAGCTCATCTGCCCAAGGAATGGGATGAGCATCTGTATTTGTGACAGAATTGAGTCCCCTGTAGTGGACACAAGAGTGAACTTCAGTTTTTACCACTACTGTTTTTTTTAGGGACCAGTACCTTTGGGCTAGCCCAGGGGCTGTGGGATGGCTCTATCACTCCTAGGGGCAACATCTTGGAAACCTCCTCCTTGATGGTGTCTCTGACCTTATTTGGTGAATCCTACTCTTCACCGGTTTACTGTCTCCAGGGTCCACATCATTGTTGCACCAATCTGGGTGACCAGGAGTCAGCGAAAACCAACCAGCAAATTGTCCCAATAAACGGTGACAGTCTGTCAGTTGCTGTTCTGACAGTGCCGTTGCAAGGCTGACACCTTCAACTGACCCATCTGTGCCTTCAGTGTGCAGGAGGTCTGGGAAGGGATCAGTCTCCCCGTCAGTTACTAATGCCATGACCAAGTCATCCTGGCTATAATGGGGTTGACGTGAACGACCCGGCACATCTGTTTAGGTTCTTTCATGTCAATGAGATAACTCACCTCAATGACCTTTTCCAGCACACAGTAAGACCCAGTCCACTTGTCCTGAAGGGCACTGGGTTTGACAGGCTCAATATTCCACACTCACTGGCCTGGATAATAGGCTGTCACTGTGGCCTTCAGGTCGTGCCAGTGCTTCATAAGCTCCTGACTGACCTTTAGATTCTTTTTTTGACTGTTCCATGTACTTTGCCATTCTAGACTGAAGACCGAGTACATAGTCCACCACATCTTGTGACAGGATGAGGGTTTGCTTTCCCATCCCTCCTTCACTAGACTGAGGGGAGCTCGTACAGGGTGTCCAAACAGAAGCTCAAAGGGTTTAAACCCTACTTTGTGCTGTGGCACCTCCCTGTAGGTGAACAGAAGGCAATCAGAGCTTTCGTAACCACAGGGGCTTCGATGCTCCTCAGAGGGACAGCCTCAGGGTATATTTTGGTGGGTAACCACAAAGAGGAGTTATAGGGCGGTTCCCTCCTGTTTATGCCAATCGTTTATAACACTCAAAACAACAGAAGGTAAAGTTATTGTAAGTTATTCCTGTAGCTAGATCCCTAGCCAACAAATAAATCTCCCTATCTGTGAATAATCTCAGGCCATTAAGTAGGGTCCCTAGTTAGTGCTGTTGGGCCGACTACAAAAGGTGTCGAGATCTTCTCCCTGTACTCTCTAAAAACACTTTCCTGGTGTCTAGTATGTGCACACAGGTTGGAGGTCGATTCTTGAATTTTAATATGTCGCCCCCAATTTGTGTGTCTTATCGTTAAAAAACAACGAGTGCTAATCCCAGAATATCTGGTTGAATAGCCAGATAACAATGGGGAAAGAATTTTCGTTAAAAGCTGTGTGGAAAGTGAAGATATTAATTCTTCATAACTCCCAAAGGTTCAGATTTGGAACGCAAATTGTGTGGATAACAAATTAAGTTTCCTTGAAACAATCCCTTTGTTTTCCTTTAGAAAGGGAGTGTGGGTCTGGGTTATCCTCCAGGCCTATTGTCTGGTCAACCGGTTTCAGCGGGATTCTTGAGTTGCCGCTTTCTTCAGGACGAATACTTCCAGTTGAGGTATCCTAAACAGTGTCTTCACCACTGTTAGATGGTAGAGGGTGTCCAAGGTTTTGATAGGGTAATTACTTCCTAGTCCTGTATGGACAACAAAACAAGAAAAATTGGGGACTGTAATCAGTCTCATGTACCAACAGTTTCTACTTTAAAAAGAGAGAATTCTAAGGTACTTCTATCAGTACCACCTCTATATGGGGAATCATACCTCTGTGTTGTAATTCAAGGGTAGCGGCTTGATTTTTCGGTGGTGTCCAATTTATAGCCAAGATGCTGGCAAGGTAGGTCTTATTTCGTCCTTTTTTCTGGATATTATCCCTGTGATTTGAAAGAAAAGGTGTTTTTAAGAGCCTGCTGTCATCTATATTGCATCTATACAAATATTTTTCATGGGTCCATCGCCCTTTAAGAGTGAGGTAGGCTTTTGTTTAAGTAGTTGTTATCCTTAATTATTTTAATTATTTTCAAATTAGGTTTTAGCAATGACCTCTGCTCTTATGTCAGAGATTAGAGGTCCTGCAAAGATGCCATTTCCCAAATCTGGCTTTTCTGCATTGATGTTGGCGCATCTTACCTCCGTTCGTCGGTTTGTTCCTTCCCGGATCGAATCGTATCCACTACTGCGTTGCCCTGTGTCGGTTATTCTTTTATGGTCATGTGCACGGTCACGCGGCCGAGATATCCGCTCACGTGATCACGTGCACGTGGGATATCCGATCACGTGATCATGTGCACGCAATCGCGTCCAGTGCGCGAGATCGAATAGACATGCCCGATGCGAAGCCGTCACTCTTAGCGGGGACGTAATCACATCGGGAACGCGGGATCGGTTCACCATCGTGTATGCTTTGACGCCGTATCTCCAAGAGGGGGTCATATGGATCATGTCGTCCTCTGTTTCTCCTATAGAGAAGGAACATGACCGTTGTAGATATCTATCACACTTTATTTGTCTCTAAGTGCAACACCTGTAAAAGTTTTTGCATTAAGGACACAAGTTAGCACAAAAACATTGCGGGAACTTGTCAAGGACTTATTATTCGTAGTTGAGGCTTAGGTGCAAAGTGGGGACCATGATCGCTAAAGGCGAGTTCTCTATTAATCGCCTGGCCTATGGGTCTTATAGACTGCTAGGTCTCTGAAATTCATTGTGGCCATAGAGTCTCCATTTGATGTCTCTAAAGGAGATGGGACTTGGCAGAAAGAGCGGCAGGGCCTTGTGAGGTATGGTCCCATAGATGATGGTGATGCATATGATATTCTAGGCAATAATCTGTGCCCTATAAAGAGTCATAGTTGGCTAACCCTGTTCATCCAAGGGTCGCCAGAGCCTGCCAGCAGATCTCATCATTGAGGCCAATCAAGTGGCTGCGTGTTCTGTATATCCACTGTTGTTCTCTTTTTAATAGGAGTGCTGTGATGTTACCACCTCTTGTCGGTGCTTTTACTTTTTCTATTATGGTCCACATAATATCATCTGCGGTGTGATGGTTTTCAATGAAATGCTCCACTAGGGGAGCCGTCCTTTTTCGTGTCCTAATGTTGGAACGATGTTCTCCTATTCGTAGTTTTATTGTCCGAGTCGTCATCCCAATGTATTTCTTGTTGCAGGGACATTGTATAAGGTACACAACATTGGTAGAGTTGCAGTTAGTCAGAGTTCTTTGTTCCCAGGGATATTTCCAGCCTACGTCTATGACCGTAGTACGTTTTGTATATTTGCAAATGGTACAAGTTCCACATGGTGTGTGGCCCTGAGCTTTTTGTTGGCTAGGGATCTAGCTACAGGAATAACTTACAATAACTTTACCTTCTATATTTTGGTGGGGTCTACCTCCCTGAGCTGGTCTGAGCATACAAATGACCCACAAAATCCATGATTATTCTCTCGAAAAGGCCTCCCAACCATGGGTAGTGCAATTAAGGGGGCCTTTGTGGCACCACCTGGCTTGCCAGAAGCTTCAGAAGTCAGGTAGGACCAGACAAATTCCAAAAATGTTATGCCGCTCTGTGGCCAGGAAAAGTGCACAGACAACCGGTCCGATGTGTAGTCACTCTAAAGTGACCCGCTAACGGAATTTGGTGAGCAAAATCCAAAAGGAACTTTCTGTGGCATTGGGGAATCACCAACTTTCTGGTGCCCTGACCTTCAGAATCCTTTGGCTCAATATACAGGAGTCCATCCTCCCAGTACACTTTGAACAGTTCAGGGTCCTCGCCCTTAGCCTGCTCCTCCGCCTGCTTCCGCAGACCCGCCAGAGTGGGACACTCTTTCTGGGCTGTCTAAAAGTCAGTCTGACCTGGGCCCCCAGCTGATGAGAACTCATCCAGCTTGGGCAGACCCGTCAGTTCTGCACCCACCTGGTCCTCCACCTCCGGTTCCTGCACTGCGGCAGGCAACCCTGAAGTCACGGAATCCCCTGCTACTGAAGCAGGGTCCTCAGTGGCTACTAGCCCCTCTCCTGCAGCAGTAGGTGACTCTGTAGTCTGTGGAAATGGATTAGGGGCTACAGGCCATGCCAGCCCTTCCAACACGCCCTCTGGAAGCACTCCAGGCCCTAGGGCTCTCAGAGTGTTCAATCTGGTGCTCTATTTGGCCCTCGATCATGTTGCCGCTCTGACTTTTTCGGGATGAGGAAGATCATTACCCAACAGACATGTGACAAGGATGGAGTCTTTCAGCGCTACACGGTGCGGGGTCGTTTCACCTCGCCAGATGCACTCTACTATTGCCATGGGACACTTACTCTTACCATCAAACCCACGTATGCACAATCAGGCCCAGCAATATACTGGCCCAGTTGTACCCACTGCCGGGTGTAGCGCTAGCCGTGGTGTCTCGGACTGCATGAGTTTTGTGTCCATTGATATACACATGTTCTAGATAGAGTTGAGTATTATTGGGAACTGGGGCCTCTTCTGAGGACCCGGTACTGTTCCCACTCAGTGTAACCAATCCACATTGGGCCACTCCCTGGCCCATTGGGAAGTCCTCCTCTGAGAGGCCCACACTAATGATGGCCTCTTCCACAAGTCCAACATTCACTATGGCTTGCTTGGGTAAGCACTTGCAAGCAGGATCCCCTTTCTAATGGCCCAGCTCCTTACACACAAAACAACCGTTGGGTGGTGAGAACGCAGGTGTCCCTGTGTTAGGGGTCCCTACAACTTCTTTTCAGTGTGCACGGCTGAACTAGAGTCTTGGGTTTTCCCTTTGTTCGTTTGGGGACCTGACTTTGCTGAAGTGTCATACGAGCCTGTTTTACAACACTGGCGGCGAGTCTCCAGTACAGGAAAAGAACCTACGTGGAAAAGAGAAGAAAAAGATGACCAGTTGCGGAGGGAGGAGCAGAGGAGAAGGAGAGGAACCACTCCCCCCCATGAAAAGAAAGTCCCATCACTCAGGGGAAAAAGAAGGGGAAGTTAACAAGGTCTGAAAGTAATAAAGCTCTGTCCCAGCTCCCGGAAGAAGTTGAAGAGTGAAGGAGGTCTGCAGAGCAACAGGGAAGCGACCTATGAAGAAGAAAGTGAGAGATAGGGCCAGCTCCCAACAGGATCTGTAGAGGGTCCTTCTCTAATGAGATAAGGGGGAGCTGCAGAACCGTATATACCCGAAAGAAAGAAGTACAAGAGCCTTAGCACTTGGGGCAAGTCCCGGGGAGGTTAAAAAAGAACGAGCAGCTCATTTAGCAACCTTTAACAAGGACATGATCTGGTCTGTGCAGCGCTGCGAAGCCACAGCTATGGTAAAAGGCACTTTTAACTCATCATGTGAAATGTATGGGATGAAGAAGCAGTAAAAATAGTGCCCTGAAGTGAATTATGGCATCCAGAGGGCCCTGCGTGTGACAGTTTACCTACTGCGGAATCCAAAGGTACTCTAGATCCGTTGGCAGCTGTGGCGGTCTCCCAGGGCGACTAGCTTTTCAGGAGAGATGTTGTCTTTGCTTTGGAGGGGAAGCCGATGGTGACGTCACGTCACTAGCAGGAAGAGTTGCGTTAGTGTGGAATGAAATCTCATCTCAACGTTCCCCTGTTAAGACTGCGAATGCTATGCAGTTGAGAAGGTGCAAGAAAAAAGGACCTTTCGGCGTCCTAACGCTGTGCCATGATGTGATGTGTGTCCCGTCATATCGGAAGAGATACAGGAAAGGGGGGCACCCATGCGCCTTATGTAGGAAAGCTTATTACGGACGTACATTCGTAGAGCCGTGCGGCGGCCTTCCATGGTATTTGTGAACGAGATACAGCTCGCAATATGGAGTGCGAGTGCTGAATAAGGATTTACACGGTAGAACAACTGTGTCGGAGTGTGCCGAGAAAAGGATTCATTTCTTTTTTTTTTTTTGCTCAACTTTATAAAAGGCGACAGGATTCAGCAACAGCAACTGGACCAAATTAATACTGGTAGTTCTGGTGTGGTATATGTGTATAAGATAAGGTCCGCTGTGGGATATATGTATGAGATATAGATACATATAACTGTAATCCAGAAAGTGAACAGGCATTATGAAAAGTTTATTAATGTGTTTCGTATGGTATGCAGGGTGTGAAAAATGTGAGCAGGAACATTAGAGTGTTGTGGAGTAGGTGGTACTATTGGCATTTTAGTACCTGGTGTTTAAGTACCTGGAGATTAAGTACTTGGTTAGAATGAACAATGTTTGCCTTGCAGGTATAGACGTTCTTTTACAATGATGGACTTTTAGGCTTTAATAAGTTCCCATTGTTGTAGTTATATAAAGTGACGTGTGTGACTTGTGTTATCCACGGTATTAGAGATAACTAAATTTGAGGAATTACAGCATTAGGTTGCGTGGAGGCAACATGTGTTATATAGTGCCTGGAGTGAATGCAGGTGCATGCTGATGCTGAGAGAATGTTGACATACTGAGAGAATGTTTGGGTGTGAATGCTGTTATGAAGGTTCCGGGATTGAGCAGTTGGAAGAAGCTGGCCTGGGTAATGGTACCCAGTGGTTCATTGTTACAGCTTAACATTGTAACTAAGAATAAAGCTTACCTGAGGAACCTTGCTGAAGTGTCGTAGGAGTCTGGTTAACAACAGTTTTACCTTTGTTCTTTTTTGGACCTGACTTTGAAGAGAATTGGGTTGGACCTTTAGTCTGCCCATCCTTGTTTACTTTTTTGTCCGACGATTTCTCTTTCGGTTTTGGTGTGCTCGCCTGAGCCTTTTTCTGGACTCGAGCAGAAACACAAACCTGTCGGCAGCCTTTGCAAGCTCCCTAGGGCCTGTGATAGTCTTGTCCACAAGATTCTGGTGTAGGTCAACTTCACAATTTTTCAACATATGCTCATACGCAATCAAATTGTACATCCCTTAAATGTGGCAACTTTGTTACCAGTCACCAATCCACTCAGATATTTCAATGACAAGTGTGTGAATGCTTCAAATGTCTGCCCACTTTTCTTTCCAAGCTCTCTGAAGCTCTTGAGACAGTATTCTGGGGTTTTACAGAACTTCCTGAGGAGGGCTGCCTTCAGGCTCTCATAAACGGGCCTTTCCTCAGGAGTTAACTGAAGAATTGCATAAGACCCTGGTGTTGGTAAGCAACTCGTCAGGGCTGAACCACACAGAACCTCATCCACCTCCTGCAGCTGGAATGCCAGCTTGAGCGCTTCAAACCAGTCAAAAATATCCTTCCCCACTTCATATGCATGTACTAAATCTTTGGAGATGTGCCGTCCGGGCTTATCCCAGGCACTCTGGTTTGAGACACTACTGCTGCCTTCGCTAGAGATGGATCTGTTGGCCTCCTTCTCTTCAAGCTCCAGCTTGCACAGCTCTATGCTGGCCCTTTCCCGCTCGATTGTGACCTTGGCCCGCTATTTCTGTTCCTCTAGCGCTAGTCTGCTCTCCTCGAGCAGGAGTTCTCTTGCTGCTTCCTTATTAACAGCCGGAACAATCACTCGGTCACTTAGAGTCTGTGCTGAGGCCTGAGACCTGTGGGATGCCGCAATATCCCCTGTCCTCACTGACCCTCTCGAGTGTCGATAAATCACACTTGCCCCCCCGGCGGGATGATTGGCGAGAAACACTGCTCATGCGGTCGTCCTCATCATTTTCCTCCTCCGGAAGGTCTTGTTCGTTCGGGTCCTAGCCCATCCCCTGTAGTCTTCTCCCCAACTGCCCTTGCATCATCCCAAGCTTGGAGTCTGGTCAGCAACTGAGGTTTATTAACCTTAGTGCTGTGGGGAAGTCCCCTCTCGAAATAAGGCGTGCAGGAAATCCTTGGTCATGCCTTTTATTGTCTCCATGTCAAACTCCATGAATATTACTAATACCTAGCAGTGTCTAAACGTTGCCTGCTACAGTAGTTTTATTGTTGGTTGACTAACCTGTGCGCAAGGCTCCAACTCATCCGACCACTTGCCACCAATGTGACAAATCAACTTCGGGGCACCAGTGGTCAAGGGATGTATTTCGGTTTCTAAACCATCAATCAGCCCCACACCTCTAGTACACCAGACGGGATCCGAACAGATTGGAACACAAGTCAATTATAAACCTCCTTGTCCAATTTTGGTAACGTGGACGGAAGGGCAGGCTTATCTACGGAAGGTGGAGGATCGTTGGATAGTTGCAACACACCAAAAATACAATTATTACCCAATGATAAAAGGGACTGTCCAATCAAGGTTGATATAAAAATATCTACTTTATTATTATTACAACTGACATTTATAGCACACTACAAAATACAACCCACCCTGTAACGGAACACAGAGGACAGACAGTTTCACGAAGAAAAGGGAAGCACTCTGGTTACTGACAGGAGGGTAGTTGGTTAAGTAATCAGTCTTAACTGTTCAAGGTTATTTGGCTTCAGCACCAAAGGGCAAAGGGTCGTAACTGTCTCTAGGGGCCTTCAGAGAAGGACTGGGGGGCAGAACCACAAAGTCCCTGATGCTTAAGATGTTCTTGATGCTCAACAGCGTTGACGCGGTTCCAGGGGGCTTCGCAGCTCCTGAGACAGAGTTCGAGTTGGGAGACAGCTGCAGGTATCAGGCGGCAGGCAGTTCAGCAAGTGAGGCTGGACAGACGGTTGCAGGCTGGCCTACATAGTGGCTTGGGGCCAAGAATCGTCGTCTCTGTGCTGGTTGGCAGATCAGGAGCACTGGTCGAGGCATCTCAGATGGCTCTGATGACTGCAGTGTGACAACAGTCAGCGGTGCAGCCAGTTTCAAATGGAGTACTCCTTAAAAGATGGACGCTGGTCGATGCTTGTATGACACTCCTCCTAGCTTCTTTGCAGGGCTTGTGTTGTCCTTTCAAAGTGGATGGCCCAAAGCCTGGGAGAGTGTTTGCAGGCAACCGCCTTTTCCGTAGTTCAGATATTCTCTGGCACTTCCCACTTAAGACGCTTGCTGGCAGAACCTAGCATGGCACGCTGTGTGCTGGCTCGGTAGCAGTTCTGGAGCTGCTGGATGGGTCCAGTATCTCCCTCTGTCCTCTGGGAGATGGTTTGGCGGAGGGATCTTGCTTCCCTCTTGGAACTCCTGGCCTTCCTTCACTGGCAGAAGATGTAAGGTAGAATGTACCTTCAGCCCGGGTCCAAATGAGTCCTTCTGCTTAGTCCTTTCAAAGTTGTCGGATGATCTTCTAAGTGAGAGGTTCAGCCCTCTCTTAAAGCCAAATGGGCCTCAGTGATTGGTGTAGGCTAAGTCTACCTTAATGAACCAATCCTGGGTCCCCACCAACAATCTTCTTTTATGCATGAGGTCAGGGCCAGAGTGCAATGCAACAGGAAAAGTAAGGAGTGACAACATATACCTAAGTCTCACCCATCTTCCTGTCTGTTGTAGATCAAAGTTACTCTCTGGTTAACTGAGCCCTCTGTGACTCTTGATTAAAGCGCAGGTCTCCCTTGAAGTTTGTGCCGCGAACAGACTTCCTGTCTCCCTCAAATCACATACTTCTCCCCATCTGAAAGGGTTCCGCTCTGCAGGGGTACCTACGGTAACTGATGGACCCAGACATGCCATTCACTGCCTGTCATACAGAAGGGAGGGAACTAGCTTCAAGTTGACACATTGCATACCAAAGGGGTGTTAGCCCTGCTTTCCTGTTGTCTGTCCATCAACCAAGCCCCTTCCAGGCTTGCCTCAATTATCTCTCATTAGTATGCACTGCCACCTGCCGGACTAAACAATAGGAAAGCAGATCAATGAAGCCTTTGATATTTTAATGCAGCTGACCATGGCTGTAGGAAGGTGTGCCTTCCCCCTTCTTGAGATGCTTTGATGTACCCGTGGCTGTCACATTCCAGATGAACATGACAGAGGAAGGGAGCGCCTGTAGGCTGTGGCCTCCCACATTTTTGGAGGTTGATCTCCCATCATTCATTTTCATTATGGCGCCGAAAACCTTCCTGTTCTAGGGCCACTACTGGGGCTGATATCTTTTCTTTTCCTCGTGCCAAGATGCCTTTGGGTGAAAGAGCCCGCTACAAGTGCAATTAACATAACATTAACATTATCAAATAATCAAAAAGGCCAGGCGAGCGCACACTCCCCATGTGGATGGTGGAATTCCTCACAACTACTTCCCCCTAACATTACGCCCATGGTTGGTTAAGAGACTGTTACATTTCAGCAGCTGTGCTGCTGCAGTATCTGCTTTACCTGCATGTGTGGGTGGTGCAAGGATGGAGGATGAGCAGGTTAATGAGTGGGAGATTGGTTGTCATCACCGAGATTACTGCCCAGGATATCAGTACAATTGGTGAAGTGGTACTTTATCATTGTGTTGAAGCAGTCATTTACACCTGGCTGTTTTCCGTTTGTGGATGAAGACCAAGGAAAGAGCTTACACTGGGCAGTGAAGTTTTATAGGTATACAAGGGGTCAAGACTAGTGAAGTCTAAGAATGGACATACATTAGTCCAGAGTAGTGAAACTGTGCGTTAGATCTGGATGTAACAGTATGAATAAGTATGTCATGGGGACTTTTAAGATAACTATATTCATTCTCTGAGGATCCACCACACGCTCTATATGCTGTTTCAGACATATTAGGAAGCTTAAGTTACCAATCAGCTCATCCGGTCCAGTGGTCTTTCCAATCCAACACTGAGCAGAATTCTGAGGGTGCTCTTGAGTAGGTACTCCATCACTGTCTATGCTGGTCAGGACTGATGGGAGTTGTAGTCCAGAGCATCTGCAGAGCCAATGGTTGCAGAACCTTGACCCATCTCTTTGCATCGTTGGTTTGGTATACTGTTGATACATTGTCAGACAAATGCAAGTCATGTCAACAAAGAGCACACTGTCGGTGTGAGGTAAGCCTTTCAGCAGAACCTTTGTAAACTTAACACTGTGTTCTGTTCCTTGTGCAATGAAACAATGTATGTAAAGGACAAACTGCAACATGCGTGGGTACCTATAGTAATCAACCATAGATGTGGAATTTATTTGGCTCACTGTTAGGGCGGTTTCTCCCTTCCCTGTGCTCACGGATAGTGAGACTGACCCATGGCTAGACACCAGGGTTCCTCACAAGATTGTTCTAGCTCACCTCCTGGCAGATCTAGCTAAGCTGCCAGGACTACTCTTTGGAGAGCAAACGTCTGCTTGCCATATGCTTGCCATATAGTAAAACAAATATACAAGGGCTTGTGCACAAAAAGATATTTATGAAAAATGGACTTCATGTCCTATGAAGGTAGCTAATTCTTGTGCAAGTAAAGGTAGGTTGACTTTTGGCAAGGAAGAGTGTTTTGGTGCGTTGAGGTCATGACCCTAACAGTTAGGGTCACTGTGAATGTCCAAAGTCCGGTACATAACGAACAAGGGGCAGAGCATCTTGGGAGCACCAATGGATCTACATCTGGTTAGCCACAGGTTAGCTCTGATTGGCTGAGCCAGAAACAGCCTTGATGCTGTGGTACTGCCTAATATTAAACCTAGGCCCAATGTTAGAGATCGGGCAACTCATACAGGACAGTATCTGCAACAGGTTAACGGCAGCTGTCAAAATGTGTATCAGAAAAGTCAAAGTTCACGCATGGCAGTGCTGGTCTCATGTTCTTCAGCACCGCTTTCAGTGGTGACAACAAGGTGCTAGCGTCGAGCAGGATTATGGCTCACCCGCCGGCAAGGGTGCAGATCCGGGGGCAGGAGAAACCTAAATCTGGGGTATGGTTCAGCTGTGTTTTTGACAGAAAGGACAGTTCTGGCATCGGGCAGGTGTGTTACGGCAGTCAAAGTTGAGGTAAGTAATGGAGAATCAGCTGACGTACAACAAAACTTGCAGGGTCATGATTTGCCCTGGTCACTGTTACTGTCACTGCGGATTCTCTGGTGCTCCCATCTCTTCGGGGCTGATGCAGCCGGGCTTCCCATGTTGCAGGGCATATTTTAACTCAGCTGAGTTCACTTAAGAGAATATCAACACATGCAACTTCTAGAAGCCACATGATACACCAAAAAAGAAACCCCCTTCGCACTAACCTCTCACAACTCCTACGCTCTAGCACACTACATGCCTGCTGACATACCTGCCTGCACACAGCACTCTAATAATTCCTCCCATCGGACGTCAAGCAACACACACCACTACAGGGGTACAACCAGCATTCCACAGTCCCCAGTCATTGCATTTTAGCACCCTGGGAATATGAAGTTCCACACTGGAGGAAAAAAAACGCGTTGCCATGGACAACTAGCACCTAGAAACAGACCTGCATGCAGAGTGTATGGTACTCCAGGTCTGCATTCATGCATCCTCACAACAGCAAAACTGTTCTTGCGGTATCTGCAGAAATGATCGAATTCCAAAATACCTACTGCAAAATGACCTGTTTTTTTGGGTCAAATTTGTTAGAGATTTTTGTACATTTTTAGTAAAAAATAGATGGGGTGGGGGTTACGGTATAGGTTAAAGCAAGGGAAACTGGGGGTGCTGGGCTCTCCCCCTGCAATTTTTCTTAAAGAAATGCGACCAACCATTTTGTGGTCCTTTTTCAGTAGGTATTTTATTTTCGCTCATTTCACGGTAATCCCCATCTTGCATTCTTCCACTCCTCCCCCTAGCCTATTCCCTACCCCCTCTGTTTCAGATCTGCCAGAGTGCCTGGAGTCCATGCCCATGGCAGTGGTGCAAGGTAGACATTCCGAAACATACCATAAAACCACACCTGTGGACACTGGGCATGGGGAATGGTCTCTTGAGAGGTCCGATGTCCTCAGACACGAGCAGAGCTTCGCCATCAGGCTGAGCGTGGGGAGTTGCAATAGCAGGGCTTCTTTGGGTTGCCATCCTCTTGTGGTATTTTAGGACTCGTCCCGGGGTTATAGTAATGGAGAAGTCTTCCAGATAAAATAGGAACATTGGGACCTGGATGCGTGCCAGTAGGGTGCATCCATTCAGCCATTTGGATGCCACCCGATCGGTGGTCATCAGTTCTGCAGCACTACGAGTTTAAGGTGTGGAGCCGCCCTGCTGTCCTGCCTGGTGACGCAGTAGACGCCATGATGATTTTCCCCTGAAGACTTTAAACTTTGTAATCTAACATAAAGCACCACAACGTGCTGCCAGGTGCAGTTTGGTAGTTGTGCAGGTTCCTACCTTTTGATTACAGGAAATGGAGTCCAGGTATAGTGGTCAGATAGTGGTAAGCCTCCATGTATTTAACGTTTAATGTAACCCACGATAAACAAAGTGGTGTGTAAAATTTGAAAACGAAAATCTAGCCAACCTCCGTCCCTCTTTAAAGACACTAGAGAAAGTGGCCTTTGCAAAAGTTATCGGCCAATAGTAGAAGCCAGTGCTCTGCTGAATGAAACGGAATCCCTCTTCAGGGATTCCACTTGAGCCAACTCAGGATTCGGCTTAGTGCAGTACCAGCCGAGACACCTCATGATTCAGCTTAGTGAAGTACCAGCTGAGACACCTTATGATTCCGCTTAGTGCAGTACCAGCTGAGCCAACTCAGGATTCCGCTTAGTGCAGTATCAGCTGAGCCAACTCATGATTCCGCTTAGTGCAGTACCAGCTGAGCCAACTCAGGATTCAGCTTAGTGAAGTACCAGCTGAGCCAA
This sequence comes from Ambystoma mexicanum, assembly GCF_040938575.1. NCBI lineage: Eukaryota > Metazoa > Chordata > Amphibia > Caudata > Ambystomatidae > Ambystoma > Ambystoma mexicanum. The sequence goes on from NC_090931.1 coordinate 885,590,001, forward strand.
CTCATGATTCCGCTTAGTGCAGTACCAGCTGAGCCAACTCAGGATTCCGCTTAGTGCAGTATCAGCTGAGCCAACTCATGATTCCGCTTAGTGCAGTACCAGCTGAGCCAACTCAAGATTCTGCTTAGTGCAGTATCAGCTGAGACACCTCATGATTCTGCTCAGTGCAGTACCAGCTGAGCCAACTCAGGATTCCGTGCAGTACCAGCTAAGCCAACTCAGGATTCCACTTAGTGCAGTACCAACTGAGACACCTCATGATTCCGCTTAGTGCAGTACCAGCTGAGCCAACTCAGGATTCCGCTAAGTGCAGTACCAACTGAGACACCTCATGAGTCCGCTTAGTGCAGTACCAGCTAAGCCAACTCAGGATTCCGCTTAGTGCAGTATCAGCTGAGACACCTTATGATTCCGCTTAGTGCAGTACCAGCTGAGCCAACTCAAGATTCCGCTTAGTGCAGTAACAGCTGAGCCACCTCATGATTCCGCTTAGTGCAGTACCAGCTGAGCCAACTCATGATTCCGCTTACTGCAGTACCAGCCGAGACACCTCATGATTCAGCTTATTGCAGTACCTTCTGAGACACCTCATGATTCCGCTTAGTGCGGTACCAGCTGAGCCAATTTAGGATTTCACTTAGTGCAGTACCAACTGAGACATTTCAGGATTCCGCTTAGTGCAGTACCAGCTGAGCCAACTCAGGATTTCGCTTAATGCAGTCACCGGCAAATCAACATCAGCAGGGATAGGGGGTACGGGGCGTTAGTGGGTAGAGTGAAGCCAAGAACAAGCCCAACGTCACTTATCACGGGAAGTTATTGTGACAATAAAACCTCCCAATAAAGAAATACGTGAGGCAGGGAAGGGAAAACACCCCCATTGGTTTGAATGGTCCCCTGAGCGCAATACAGCAGGATCCTTGTGTTCTGTAAATAGTGCGGCTGCGCGCAGGAGGGAAGTACGGGCTGTGATTCATAAGATCCAGACACAAGCCCCTGGCCTTGCCTCCCAAGCGGCCACGGAAGCAGCGGAAGAGGGAGGAGGACTGGTGGCAGAGAGCGGTGGACGCTCATAAGTGCACGCTGCACGGCCTGCCCTAGGACAGCATGACTGGCTGAATGACAAAGCGGCAACGGAAGTCCCATGTGAGGGCCATCGTGTATTCAAATCACCAAAAGGTCACCTATCCATAACGTTACGGTTGATGCGCACCCCACAGTTCGTGAAAGCCAATGGAGGCCCCTATAAAGCACTGCCACCTCTGGCCCACTTCCCTCCTCACTGCGAAGACCCTGTGAAACCAGCTCTACTGTGACAAGACCACACAGACCAAGAAGAAAACAAACCCACGACTACATACTCAACCCGAGAAGATGGAGTAATGAGGCTCAAGCCTCGATATCCAAAAATCACCGCTGATGGATAAAAATCTATCAGCAAGAAGAACAAGCGCCCACTTCCCTCAGTTGCCGAGAGACCCCAGCAGCATCACCCATGACCCGCAGGACAGCAAACACAAGATGGCCGCTTCTGTTTATGGACAAAAAGGAAGCTACAGAGGTGCAAGCTATCCCTGCAAAAGGGACTGACCGGCCAGGGAGGGGGGATTTAGCATGGTGGCCATGACACCGCAGGGGGAGGGGATTAGAGAAAACAAGGAACCGCTGTTTAACAAACCTATCTGCTGGGATTCTAGGAATGTTTCCGGCATTTTAGTTGCAAATTACTTTGGGGACGATTTTGTGTGTTTTTTTTTAACCACAACCCGCAGGGTGAGACCTCCCGTCCCGTGCCCCACTTCCACTCTCCACCCACACCCCACTATAGCCTACCCCAACTTACCATCTTCCCGTTTGTGGTGAAACAAAGTGGCAAGATAATGCAGCAACAATTTGCCATTTGAAAGAACTGATGCAGACCGCCTGCTATAGGGTGTCCAGACATTTGGTCGACCTAAAACTGGTGGAAAACCAAATGGTCAATTTTTTTTTTTAAATTATATATTTATTTTTCGGGTTTTCGTTTTTTACAAAAATGGGTTTTTAGAAAAAAAAGGGGGTTGGGGGGGGACCCCCCCCCAAAAAAAAGGTGAAAATAAAAAAAATAAAAAAATCGACCATTTGGTTTTCGACCAAATTGGTTCGACCATTTGTCTGGTCGACCAATTTTTTTCGACCAAATGCCTGGTAACCCTGCTATAGCAAGCGAGGGGATGGCTATCAGTGATTGGGGAGGACACTGCGGATTTAAGAAGGGTCTTAGATCCATAAGGCATCATTGAGTTGAAGTTGATTAATGATGCATTAGCCCAGCACTCTTACAAATAGAGCCGAGATCACTCTCACCAAATAAATCAAGTATCCAATTGAACAGTAGAATTAGCACAGAGCTCATTGCACAACATGAGGACCGTTAAGTCAATAATAGAACCGATTCATCTCAGCCAAGTGCAAATGGAGATGGCTTGGGTGGGGTAGATTGACAAAATTGCTCCTCTCACTAGCAAGCAGTGGGTGTTACCAGTGCAAGGCTGAACTGGCCCGCCTTATTACCCAATATGCGCATTAAATCATGGAATGTTGCAGGTCTTAGTAGCCAGATATGTCATGAAGATTGGCAAGGCTTCTTGAGTGATATACATATGGGCCTAATTACAAGTGTGGTGCTCTGGAAAAAAGGGTGCCGGTAGCAACGTACGGGCACCCTTTTCAGACCGCCACACTACACGTCTGCCTGCAGGAGCAAAGGTCCCGTTAGGCATACTTGTCACGGAAGCACCAGCACCATTAGTAGTGCGTCCCTCTCCCCACCCCCATGGAGTCCTATGGCACTCCACAGGAATGGCAAACAACATTTTCCGGCGCCTGACTTGCCGATCCACCGGTGGTACCGGGATATCAGGTGCCGGAAAAGTGTTACCAGTCCGGCGGCAACCCGCCGGTAGCACCAGCAGATTACCGCCGGTCTCGTAATGAGGCCTGTCTGTTTTCACGAAACTTGGGCACTGGCAATGATCCACAAGGAAGATTTTGCAAATTACAGCAATTTAACTGGAGAGTGGGAGAACATGACCCAGCACAGTGGTAAAGGGTGGGGGAGGGGGACCTGGGTTAGCACTGGCTTCCAAGCTGAAATCATGATTCCGCACACAGTACATCCTAATATAAAGAGCCTGAAAATTACATTCACTAATTAAGTTATAATATTTGTATTCAGTGTTTACCTGACACCAATACGGGGTCAGTTCATATCATTGAAGGTGTGCACTTGATATCTCTTCTTAAAGATGTAATACGCAATTATGCTGATCCAGGGACCCAAGATAGTGGAGCATCTATACTGGTAATCCAATTGGATCTTCTTGCAGCCTTATGGGGTCATACAAAAGAGGAGCACTCAATATGGAACACCCCAGAGTTTGGTTCCCTACCGTCCAAGCAGAAACACCCTAATGTCCTAAAATTGGCTTGCGCACTTTTTTGTCTGGGCCCCTGAGCTTGCAATGGGTGTTTTTCTGGATACTTTTCTGGAGACTATCCAAGTGGTCATAGCAAGCCAGGCTTCATATTGATTACAATTTGGTGAAACCTGGTAGGTGGCACTGGTTTCAGAATCTTGCTGAGAGAGATCACAACCCTTTAATGCGGACCTCCAAGCCTGGCCGAATACCTGCTGGAACGAGCCCTCAACCATAATATCCTAGTTAGTAACAATTGAAAGAGAATGATATGGGATAACGTTGATTATATGCCCCAGAGGGAAAATATCTCTGCCACTCTAATGCCTGTCCTTACAGATGTCCTGGCAGAATCACATTTAGCCTCTGCAGATCTTGGTAAAACATACCAGACATTAATTTAGGTTATCCATCCCTTTGCATCCAAATCCAATTCTGGGCTTACACACACCCTAAATAAACTAGAACAGGGGAGTGCAACCTTTGGCTCTCCAGATGTTTTGGAATACAACACCCGTCATCCCCAGCTAGCATAGTCAATACTCAGGCGCTATCTAGATTTTAGTCCAAAACATCTGGAGAGCCAAAGGTTGCAGACCCCTGGGCTATAACCTTGGTATGATAAGGAATGCAAACTGGCAAGACAATTGCTATTGGAAGTGTTAAAACACGTTTGTGGGCTGTCATATTAGGACCTTACGTTCAAACTGTATATCCCTGATTGCCAATCGGAAAAGCGAAGATAAAGGAAGTCATTGGGGTGTCCTTCTCATAGCAGCATGTAGTAAGGATTCAGAGGATTTTTGGCCCATTGTATCTCATGGTGTTGAGAGTCTACCTGCGCAACTTGAACCAAACATTCTGCATGACAAATGGCTACATCACTTATACTCTCTAATAAACAATAGTACATTACTTTGTATGTCTATTTATTTTTATTTATTTGAATTTATAGAGCAGTCAATGGCCCTTGGGCCTCATGGCGCTGTTACAGGTTGCTTGCTTGGACGGACAACAGTAAATGTACATTTTACTTATTACATGATGCATTTTTTAATACAGTTAAACACCAATTAACAGGTGCATTTCTAAACATAGAAAGGAGCGATGGTTAGCAGACAGGAGCCCAACTGGGATTTGTGTATTGGGCCGGGTGGGACTGTGTAAGATTGTCTAGTGCAGGGGTGCACAACTGATTTTGACAGAGGGCCGAAAGTACCTTACATGAGGGCTATAGTGGGCCGAAAAGTAAAAGTGGGCGGGGCGGTAGGCGGGACATATCAGGAGGCTTTTTCAACCCCCAATTTGTATTAAACACATGGAAAAAGATGTTTTTGAGGGGTAACGATTTTTATTGCATTTCAAACTTACATTTTGTACTACACATTTTCCATTGCTATCATTTATTTCGATTTAGTTATTGTATATCGTCTATTTAATTAAATTATATATATTTTATTGACCCTTGATTGGACATTCCGTTATTTTGGACTGCTATAGTTTGCTGTTTGGGTTACCCAAGAGGAGTATGGCCTTCGTTGAGTCAGGTTTCCTCAAAAAAGCAAAGGATGTACATCTCCTAACTGTGCCTGTTTTAGCTTTATTATTGAGTTCACTCTTGGAGTGCAACACTATGCCCCATGGCTCCCATCCCCAACCAAACACTATGCCCCATGGTCCCCTCACCCCCAACCAAACACTATGCCCCATGGCTCCCATCCCCAACCAAACACTATGCCCCATGGCCCCCTCACCCCCAACCAAACACTATGCCCCATGGGCCCCCTCACCCCCAACCAAACACTATGCCCCATGGGCCCCCTCACCCCCAACCAAACACTATGCCCATTGGGCCCCTGACCCCCAACCAAACACTATGCCCCATGACCCCCACCCCAACCAAACACTATGCCCCATGGCCCCCACCCCCAACCAAACACTATGCCCCCTGTCCCTCACCCCCAAGCAAACACTATGCCCCCTGTCCCTCACCCCAACCAAACACTATGCCCCATGGCCCCCTCACCCCCCTAACCCCCAACCAAACACTATGCCCCATGGCTCCCAACCCCAATCAAACACTATGCCCCCTGTCCCTCACCCCCAAGCAAACACTATGCCCCTGTCCCTCACACTCAACCAAACACTATGCCCCATGGCCCCCACCCCCAACCAAACACTATGCCCCATGGCCCCCTCACCCCCCTAGCCCCCAACCAAACACTATGCCCCATGGCCCCCTCCCCCCCTAACCCCCAACCAAACACTATGCCCCATGGCTCCCAACCCCAACCAAACACTATGCCCCCTGTCCCTCACCCCCAAGCAAACACTATGCCCCCTGTCCCTCACACTCAACCAAACACTATGCCCCATGGCCCCCTCACCCCCTAACCCCCAACCAAACACTATGCCCCATGGGCCCCTCACCCCCAACCAAACACTATGCCCCATGGCCCCCACCCCAACCAAACACTATGCCCCATGGCCCCCACCCCCAACCAAACACTATGCCCTCTGTCCCTCACCCCCAACCAAACACTATGCCCCATGGCCCCCTCACCCCCCTAACCCCCAACCAAACACTATGCCCCATGGGCCCCTCACCCCCAACCAAACACTATGCCCCATGACCCCCACCCCAACCAAACACTATGCCCCATGGCCCCCACCCCCAACCAAACACTATGCCCCCTGTCCCTCACCCCCAAGCAAACACTATGCCCCCTGTCCCTCACCCCCAACCAAACACTATGCCCCATGGCCCCCTCACCCCCCTAACCCCCAACCAAACACTATGCCCCATGGCTCCCAACCAAACACTATGCCCCCTGTCCCTCACCCCCCAAGCAAACACTATGCCCCCTGCCCCTCACACTCAACCCAACACTATGCCCCATGGCCCCCTCACCCCCCTAACCCCCAACCAAACACTATGCCCCATGGGCCCCTCACCCCCAACCAAACACTATGCCCCATGGCCCCCACCCCAACCAAACACTATGCCCCATGGCCCCCACCCCCAACCAAACACTATGCCCCCTGTCCCTCACCCCCAACCAAACACTATGCCCCATGGCCCCCTCACCCCCAACCAAACACTATGCCCCATGGCCCCCTCACCCCCAACCAAACACTATGCCCCATGGCTCCCACCCCCAACTTAACACTATGCCCCCTGTCCCTCACCCAACAAGCAAACACTATGCCCCCTGTCCCTCACCCACCAAGCAAACACTATGCCCCCTGTCCCTCACCCACCAAGCAAACACTATGCCCCCTGTCCCTCACCCACCAAGCAAACACTATGCCCGTTGTCCTTCACCCACCAAGCAAACACTATGCCCCCTGTCCCTCACCCCCAACCAAACACTATGCCCCCTGTCCCTCACCCCCCAACCAAACACTATGCCCCCTATCCCTCACCCCCAACCAAACACTATGCCCCATGGCCCCCTCACCCAAACCAAACACTATGCCCCATGGCCCCCTCACCCCCAACCAAACACTATACCCCAAACACACTCTCAAGCATGCACCCATACAGACCCGAACCCCCGCCCCCAACGCAGCACACACATTCTCAAGCATGAACCCATACAGACCCGAACCCCCCGCCCCCAACGCAGCACACACATTCTCAAGCATGCACCCATACAGACCCGAACCCCCCACCCACCAACTCAGCACACACACATGCACCCTTACAGACCCGATCCCCCCACCCCCCAACTCAGCACACACACATGCACCCTTACAGACCCGAACCCCCACCCCCCATCTCAGCACACACACATGCACCCATACAGACCCGAACCCCCCACCCCCCAACTCAGCACACACACATGCACCCATACAGACTCAAACCCCCCACCCCCCAACTCAGCACACACACATGCACCCGTACAGACCCGAACCCCCCACCCCCCAACTCAGCACACACACATGCACCCTTACAGACCCGAACCCCCCACCCCCCAACTCAGCACACACACATGCACCCTTACAGACCCGGACCCCCACCCCCCAACTCAGCACACACACATGCACCCATACAGACCCGAACCCCCACCCCCCAACTCAGCACACACACATGCACCCATACAGACCTGAACCCCCACCCCCCAAATCAGCACACACAGACCCGAACCCCCCCAACCCCAACTCAGCACACACACAAACATGCACCCATACAGACCCGAACCCCCACCCCCCCAACTCAGCACACAAAAAACATTCAAATCAAAACATTCATACACATCCGACACCCACCCCCACCCCCGCATCTCAACATACACACAAAATACATTCAAATCAAAACATTCATACACATCCGACACCCCCCCACCCCCGCATCTCAACATACACATAAAATGCATTCAAATTCCAACATTCATACACATCCGACACCCCCCCACCCCCGCATCTCAACACACACACAAAATACATTCAAATCAAAACATTCATACACATCCGACACCCCCCCACCCCCGCATCTCAACATACACATAAAATGCATTCAAATTCCAACATTCATACACATCCGACACCCCCCCACCCCCCATCGCAACATACACACACAAACATAAAGTAAAACAGACCCGACACACAAACGCAAACAGACCACTTACCGGAGACGTGCTGGAAGGCAGGTAAGCGGCAGGTAAGCAGGAAAGCTGGAATCGTACTACGGCTGGCGTGGTCCAAGGCTGAAATGCCTTCCGGCATCAAGCCTTATGGACCACGCCAGCCGTAGTGCTGGCCCTCCATTGGGTCAGCACACACACACTACGTGGCTCGTAGGAGCAACGTGGTGCATGTGTGCTGAGCCAATGACGGCCAGTGTTTTGTCCGGCCCGGAAGACAACAAAGACTTTCCTAATGGAGGGCGGTCGGGGGCCGCCCTCCATTAGGAAAGTCTTTGTGCCTCGCGGGCCGGACAAAAGAGCATGGGGGGCCGCAACTGGCCCGCGGGCCGTATGTTGTGCACCCATGGTCTAGTGGAACAGTTGAGTTTTCAAAACCTTTCGAAACACTGTGCATGAGGTTTCTTTCCTGAGTTCTGGTGGTAGTGCTAAAACGGTGAAGCTTGTGCCTCCTGCTTTAGATCTTCTGAAGGTTGGGACTGCAAGCTGGTTACAGTGTTGGGTTTGCTTGGGCCTTTCAGAGGTTGTGCTGTGAATGGTTTCTGTCTGCCATGACTCTTCAAAGAGTTGGAGAATATTCTTCATGTTCACAGCTGTACTCTTTGTTTCTTGTGGTGAGGTTCGGCAGGCGACGGAAGCCCAAAATTCTGACAATGCACCATGTAATGGTAAACTCCAGATTAGATTTTGTTAAATTAGAACCCTAGGTCTCAGCACCCTTCTTGCACATTCTTTTAGCACAATCAATTTACAATTAAGTGCCAACATGTGCAGTTTTTAAATGGTGTACTAGGGATTACCCAACGATTACAAATTGGGCGGTGTGGTAAAAAAGTTGGCGATAATTCTCTTATCGCCACATTAACACACCACCCAACCACGAGTTTGGCGGAGAGGAGGAGGTTTCACCTCCAGATAAGAGCTGGTGCTAAATCTCCCACCTTTCCGACAAAAAAACAGCAAAATTGGAAGAATTACCACCAGTGGTAATTCTCCTGAAATCCCCTGGAGCCCTATGGACTCCAATTAATGGGGACTAACACTGCCTATCACCACTTGTAATCCAGTGGTAATCCTGCCAGACCAAGTGGCAGTTACAGTAATTATTTAGGGTAGAGAAATGTTTTAAGAGCCTGTCAAAACGTAACATGATCATCCAATAGTCTTAAAGCCAAGGCAAGGGTATTCCGGGGATATGGAGCCACAACTGAGAAAGCCCTCCCACTGACGGTTACCTTCTTGACCCACGGGACAAGAAGGAGATGATGATTGGGTGAACTAAGATCTCTGGCAGGAATGTAGGGACTCATTTTCTCATTAAGATCAATCACTCTTCTCACTAACCGAGCTGCTGAATTTTGGTTTGAAGTCTCCTAAAATGATTTTGTGGCTGGGCCAACAAAGTTGTGTTACAGTAGTCAAAAATCCCTGTAACAGAGGATGCGACAAAAGACCCTCTCAAAAGAGGGGGTACAAAAGGAATCACCTGTTTTAAAGATTTTAATTTAAGAAATGTGCACTACATCTGGCATTAAATTGATGGTCCAGACAGAGAGATGGAGAAGCAGAGATTTTACCCCCAGATGCTTTACAGAATGAGCAGACCACAGAGTGGCCATAGACTTCTGGATCATCAAACAAGGGGTTTCAATGAGCACATGAATTATTATCAGCAAGTATGATTTGACCTGCTAGAGAATAATTCTGGATCAGGGCATCTTAGAATAAAATGCTCAGGTGCCTAGGTTTCTTCCTATCGTTTATCAATTGCTTTCCGATCAAAGTCTACTTTGGATAATTCTATCTTTCTTTCCAAATAAAAACTGTCTCTGACTGAGTTGGAACAGTTGGTAATATTCTGGCTGTCAAGGATCCAGGATTACATACATTTTAGAGTTTCCTGCTCGCATTTATTCCTCGGAGTATTCCCAGTTATTTAGCTTTTCCAATAGTTACAGCCCCAGGTGCAGTAAGCACTTCATCCGTTTTTGGTTGCTTTGGCTATTAATAAACACCGTTTTTTTTGGGCTTGCATGTATTACATGAGCTCTTTTGTTGCTGTTAACCCCATCATGTTGTTTTCCAGTGTATGTATTTGGAGGAATCCTTTCACATAATCTTCCCACGGAATCCCAAATATGTTGCGATAGTTTCCTTGACTCAAAAGAGTGTATCTGCTATAGGCAGTATTTTAATACTACTGTATGAAATGGTAAGTAACAAAATGTTCTTCTATGCATGCCTACGGATTTATTTTTCTAGAGTAATTGCTCTCCTCTTATATCTTAAAAACCTATGTGCTGTCATCTCAGATAACTCACAGCCCATTGCAGAAGTAGGTGTTTGTCAGAGTATAGTGGATGTTTAATATTAACAGCTTCAAGTTGTTTGTGGTATGGATATCCAATACTATTTCATTTTTAGTACCCCTAAAGGTAAATGTGATGTAATAGAAATGACTTCTCCAAGTCTCCATGATGCTCTGGAATGCTTCATCGGTTTAGAGTAAAATCCTCTTTCTATGGCTTCAGGTCAAGAATAATAGAACCCTGGTTGTTTAAATATGTTTAGTGGGATCTCGCCTATAGATATGCATGTAAACTGAACAGCTCTCCCCTTGCCTTGTCGTGTGTAGTGATAGGCTTTTGGCTGACTTTAACTTTAACCTGTGTATGTGTACACTGGCATATGTGTATAGTACCTGACACACATTGTTTTGTATATGTTATTTTGTCATGATTACAGATATTATTCTCAATTACTTTTGAACATTTACTTTCATGCAAACATTGGGTGCTTACTGACTTTGGTTTCATCTCTTTATAGATTGGGGATGTTGTCTAATTAAAACAAACATATTTTAGAGTAGTATGTTGTGTGCTGGAAAAGAAAGAGTTATATTTCTGAGTAGTTATAATAGATTTGTTGATTTCCTATTCTTTGGCCAACTTGGAAACAAGACAGCGCATACCAGCACAGGTTCGAATCCCGTGCTCGTAAAAATACAATTATAATTATAATCTGCTTATTTAAAAAGAGTGAAATATATCTTTGAGGCTGAAGCCATTTTTTTGTTTAATTAGGCATTTTCAGTGTTTTACAGCTGTCCATTATATTTTATTTTAAGACTCAGCTTCGGGCGATGTATAAATTCTTAGTTGCTGTGCCATTTTTACTCATAAAGGTGCTTGTGTTATAATATGCCCATTCATATTATGTCTATTTGTGAGAAGAACACACTGGATTATATCTTGCTATGGCCTTGCAGTGTATAGCCTGCAGTACATGCATTGCTTAATTCTGTTTTGCAACTGATTCGCTTCTTTATTCTCCCCCTTTGGGAGACAGGAGTATTATTGTAGCTTTCCCGCACCTGCGTACTTCTAAGGGTTAGTGCTGTGTTTGATGTACACTGTTCAGATAGTGTTTATACTTTACTGAAGCAAGTACTGGTTTTATGTCAGCTTGTGTATCTCGTGGCCTAAAATGTGTTTCCTATTTCTTTGGATGGAGATTTATACTCTTTCTAATAAAAAAAAATTAGGTACTGGCAAAAAGCATTAGGTACAGGTTTGACTTGTTTAAACAGCACTCAGGAAAGTGCGTATAGGACGGAGAGACAACAATTGATATTTCTAAAGTGCTTCAATGCATATGAGAGGTAGGCACTAACTCAACGCTTTAAGTGCAATTTTATCTCAGCTATACATAATACAAGAAAAGTAAAAAAGTGAAGAAAAGGCATGTAAGTGCAGGTTCGTAGCTAGCAACAGAATTGGCTACTAAAATTACCTTCCCATATGTAGATAATTTAGGCTAAAAGCAACAAAAACAAATCCATACAAACTCAAGATAAGACCCAGCCCCATAGCAGCTAGTCAGGCCTTCCGATTAAGTGGCAGTATTAGACTGAGGTGGCGGCAATAAATAAGATCTTCATTTCCATGCCCTGCTTAAGTAATTAGCCAGGGCAAAAGCCACCATCACCTCTGTGCACAACAGTAGGAGGGTAAGTGCAGGTCGCTGCTAGTTGGTTAACACAGCATCACCTTAATTGTATTCCTCGGTGGACCTTCACCAACCCAGAAATGAAGTTGAGGATAATGGTATGGAAGATAAAGAGGGTGGTGCCATGCAGCAGCAATGCACACTTTGCTATTTTGTGTGTGTGTGTTTGCTGTGTCCCGCAGCCTATGGCAGTGCAGCGTAAATACTAGATTGGCTCTCAGTCTTAGTACTGCTTTGCAATGAGGTAGTCTGTCTTCTCTTTCCATGGTTCCATAAAAACAGAGGTTTCACTGGAAGCCCCTCTATTACCAAATCAGCATGTAGAGCAGTTTCATCGACAACCTACAACATATCAAAAGCAAAGAGAAGGTGCAAGTTGTAAAAACAAATTAGATACAAGAAATTGGTAACAGGTAAATGAGTTCAAAGCAATTAGGTACACCTTAGTCAACTAGTGGTGCACCATATATCACATTTCCTTGATTTGAGATTCGTGTCTACTGTTAGCTTGAATGGGCCTCCCTCCACTCTCCTATTTCAGGTGAAATATGTGGCTCTCTCAAATGCATTTTAAATGCTTCCAATACTCTACATGCAGAAGTAGTGTGCACGTTAGTTTAGAATGATGTCTTTAGATCTGTCTTCAGGATGTCTCAAAATACTCGGTCTAGCATAAAGTATGATTTCAATGGACAGATGGGTCTGATAATGCTTTACCTGCTGCCTGTGTAGGCGCGCCGCAACGGAACATCGAATGATTGGGCCAGTGGGGTTGACTCTACCCTTTCAGAATCTGTCATGTTCATTGGTAAATTACCAGCATAAGGGTGAGTGCCTTCTGATCATCACGCGGGTAAGTATCATCTGGTCTAAACTTCCAAATCTAGTAACTGAGATAGTGAAAGTGCACGAGCGTCACCTTGACTATTGGAATAACCATTGTTCCATTTCCAAAACGCAGGACCCATGACAATGCTATGTGCTATTTAAATGTACTCTATATTGGGCTGCTTTATGCAGAAGTGGTTCATCCCGCTTGGGCATTCAATTTCCTCGTGGAATATGAAACAACCTTGTTTTGGATCAATCTGGAGACCGAATCCCGTTGTTTTCACCGAGTAAATTACTTTGCAGTAATTTACTTTGTGGTAATTTCTTTGAATTATGTATATATAGTTGTGGGTTGAGGAGTAAAAGGGGGTGGTGAGGGGTTTGAGGTAGGGTGGTACTGAAGGGGAAAGGGGGCATTAGGCGAACCCCCCAAATAAAACAAATACACAATTTGAGATAAACATTCAAAGTAAAGCACGAAGTAAAGCGCCACAAAATAGTTTTTTTTCGTTGAACTGACATGGAACCTCTGGAGAGTATAGGACACCTGCAAAACATTTCTCTGACACCCATACCTCCTTGCACACTGGAGATACTTGCCCTTTCATGGACCAGTCAAGCACCAGACAGCATCTCCAACGTGCCATTCATCTCATCAATGGCACTTCTTCATAATTGCATCTTCTCAGCCCAGGGTGCACTGTCTTGAGTTCTTCTTATCTGCGGAGTGTGCACCCACACACACATACGCCTTATTTTTACGTACCTTATTTGCGGAAATGTGCTGGTCACCTTCTTCTCAAAGGTTGGCCATTGATGCCCTTGATTATATTAGTGCCCGGAGCCCACTTCTAAACTCCCAGCATCCACATGTGTGCCGGGAGCGCATTTCACAGTGAGGGGCCCTTCAGGGGTGCATCATTGTGAAATGTCAGCAACAAAATATTCATAATAATTCTATCCCCATTCGAGGGACAGAAGTGTATTTGGGAAATCTGAGGGTCATACTGTTACTGTTCTATTTAAAACATGTTTGACAGGCTCAGGGTTGAAATTCACACAAAAAAACGTATTTGATAAAATATGCAACGAGGATGACAGAGAGCCTCGAAATAATGCACACATTCAGATGCCCCTGGTGAATAGGGAACATTATGTTTTGCACAAGTGTTGAGATGACCTCAGTACTCCCAGCTCTGTTACACTGTGCTTGTATCTGCTGTACTTCCTATGCTGCTGTCGACATCAACCGTCACTTCCCACTTCCCGACCTGGAGATGGTGCCCCCAGTAATGTGTCCCTCACCCAGTGGCGTCACTAGGAATCAGTATTGTGGGGGGCAAACTGGGTGCAAATATACATGGTGGTGTGGGTTGGAGGGCACACCAAATAAGGGACAATTGGCCAAATTGGTTTAAGTCTGGTTAAAAATATGTGCCATTAAACACGTACAGAGTAGGTTTAATGCAATTCAGGTTTTGCATAAAGTTAATATACATCTTAAAAAGTTAACTCATGTTCAACAGTTGCAAAAATGCCCTTGCAGTCAGCAAGAAACTGCATTCTTTTACTTCAGACATCACTCCCAGCACAGCTTCAAATGATTTGTAGTTCAAGGTGATATTTAGCAGAAGAGATATCACTTCCGGCTCTGCTTTAAATAATAGCTAGTCATAAATGGTCCTTTTCACAGAAGAGATATCCCTCATACCTCAGTTTCAAGGACAATCTGTTTAACAGATGAAATATCACATAACGGTGCCAACTACAGGGGGAAAGGAGGCAACTGCTCCCTTGGTTCTTTCACAGTGGTTGCAGCAATCTCACTTTGCCCAGGTAGAAGTGTTGTGCACTAGGACCCCAACTGGCCCAAAAAGCTGGGGGTTGCCCAATAGCACTTTAAGATGAGTAGCAGCACCCTTGAGATGGATGAGGATGCAGATTAATACTCTAGCATCAAATCAATAATGACAACTCAATGGTTTGGCAAAGGGAGTCTGTTTAATGAGAGGCACAAAAAGAAGGGGAGTCTCATGAATATCAGTGGTTGCTAGATCTTCGTCTCGCTTCACAACTCCAACGAACTTCGTGAAAAACACATCATTTATACTAAAAATGTGTCATCACTGACGCGTAACGCTTAAAATGTTGCATGCAATTCTATTGGTTCTAAAAAGGTAACTTTAATAAAGGTATTATATCTGTATATGGTAAGAGAGTGAGGGGATTGGGTAAACACTGTCAGGTGGGGCATCTAAGCCCAACCTTAAAAATGACTACTGTAGAAGTCACTAAAAGTACGACGTCCCATTGGTTCTACTAACTATAGGACCCTAGATTACTTGGTCCACTATGATTGGGTTGGCACCAACCCCACTCAGACTTTTCCACTTTGCCTAGCAGCATGCAGAATGGTTGGCCAGGTGCAGTGAGCATGTCAGCTCCCCCAGCCTTTCTCCAATTATTGCTACAATCAATCATCACTTCAGTGGTCATGTGTCAATTATTTCACTGTGGTTGGCCTTGAGACTGCATCTCTGTCTGGAAAAGTTCTGGTATCTTTGCATGGCACACCGCCTTGCGCAGGTGTGAAAGTCCCCCTTCTTCTCGCTTGGCTGGTCACATGATTCAGACACCGTAAAATCGCCTCATTCTCCATGTAATTTATGTATTTGATTTTCGTTTTGTCCACCAGCTGCCTTGTGCTTCTTATTTTGACCTTTCTGAGCAGGATATTCTGTTCCTTGCTTCATTAATTGTAGCTACTGTTGGCCTATTTTAGCTGATACGACCTTGGCTTTTTGGCACAATTTGTCTCTGTCTGAGTTTCGCATCTGTGTTTTATTCTTGATTTGTTAACTATGAAATTCTCCTCATGCAATCTCTAGTAACCTTCGGTTGATTCTGCCCTTGTGCGTAGTGGAAGTATACTTACATAACGTGCTTCTATTGAGGTAGGTATGTATAGGTGGTGCTTGCCGCAATCTATTTTACTACTAAGCATAGCAAGCCGCACAATTTTCTCAACTTTCTTGTGGTTCCAAGCATATGTACACGTGTAAACTAACTGAATATCTTCGCCGTGCTCATGACATAAGCTTCTTACATTTGACATTGTCCTTTCACTTTAGGTTCACAATGTCCCTTATCCAAGGTGTTTCGTCTCCTCTTGTCACATCACGATTCGTCTTCCTTTAAGACCTTCTTGGCTTCTTCAGGGACTGTACTCTGACAATCTTCATTCTGTTTCATTTGTTGATATGGTTTTCTCAATGGATACTTTACTGTCCAGGTTTTCTTAGGTGTCGGTACCCCAATGGGTGCAGTTCTTCTGATAGTTTATTTGCTCCTCGTACGTCACATACTTCGGCGTGAACGTTCCTGGTACTTCAAAATGGATGGTTAGAGTGTGGGCTGCACTTGGGACCTCCTCTACACTCCCCTCTCTGGGCGATTCATCGACCACTTTCATTTCTTCCTTTGTATCCATCTTCTTTGGATCCTCTGTATTCACTTTTACTTCACCTTCTGGGTCAATGTTTACTTCATCTTCTGGGTCTATACATGACGGTCTGAAGAAATGTCTCTTTGGGGTCCATATCTTTATGACTCCTTTTAGACTTCCTGTTGTTCTTACGTTTTCCCCATTGTTCCATATCATTAGTTGTCACTGTCCATTTGGGCTGCAATAGATCCATCTTCCCACATAATTTCTATGTTTCCTAGGATAACAAAACTTTGTTCCTTCTGGTGCATGAATGCTGGCTTTCACAAAGTCTCTTATTTCTTAATCAGTCAGGTCTTTGGGCTTCCACCCTGGTTCGATATCAATCATGATCTTCATCCCCATGGCCTTTTTTGCAGTTTTCTGACACTGAGAGATTATTATCTTGATAACACAGAATCCGAGCAATATCATCACAAGCAGGGCTTGAGATTTGAATGTGTCTGCCATCCATTGCGGAACCCAGGAGAATAGTGATCCAAACCAACTGTCATCGTCCACTTCATCAGTTTCCTCAATCATTTGGTTCTGTAGTTTGGTCAGCATACCTATGGCCTCTGTTAAAGTTCCATTTTCTTCGTCGTGAAAAGGTATAAATGTGCAACATGATTCACCGATATTTGCACAAACACTTCCATCCATGGCTGTGATCATGTCAATGGCATATTTGTTCTGGAGAGTCATTAGTCGAATTGCTCTTAAGTCATCCTTGATTGCGTTGAATCCCTTTATGGTCGTGTTGATGGTCTGCAATAACTCCCATCTGGTTATCTGCAACCATTTAATATTTGCTCCAACCTGAATTCTTGGCATGAAAATTGTTGTGAACACTGAAGAAGTCTGACTGAACAGCCTATGTTAATAGGGGATAGCATCAAAAGCTTCTATGGATTTGGCAGAAAAGTAAGTCTCTCGCTTCATTCGGCTCATCAGTTCCACAGATCTCCTTTTCCTCAGGTGAGCATCTGCTTTGGAGAAACTGTCAATATTCAGGTCACTTTTCAGAATCACCAACAGTGGAACATGGACATTCACTATTGTGCATATACCTCCCCAGTTTCTTGGAAGTCTGATATATGCTTTGGATCCACATGCCCAATAATGATCCAGGATCACTGCAGTACTGTGTATCATTCCTGGAGCGTCAAAGACTCATCCACAGTTCTGATTGTTCCCCATCTTCCTTGTGCCATTATTCCTGAAGCAGAATTTTGGGCTTTCCAATGGCACTATCTGCAAGGGTCCTCCTCTGTCCTCGACCCCTGTTAGCAGTTTTGCAAGCTTCGGTCCAATGGCTTGCATCCATTTCGCACTATGTTGATGGTGGGCTTGTGGTGACCGAAGACCATCCATGCCTTGCATATCACCACTCCTTTCTCCCACCCGTCTGGTGAAAGTACTGTTCCCCAAATTTACATTTGGCCTCTGTTCTTTCATTTTCGAGCTTCTTCTGGTGTTTTCCCTTGAACTTTTAGTTTGTGATTAGATTCTCTTCTTATTTCTGCTCCCTTAACTTCAGGCTTCTCATATCTGATCGCAATGTGTTTTGTCTTTCCATTGTTTCTTGTCTTTATGTCCTGGACATAATCATCTCCATTTGGATCAGTTGCTTCAGTTGCCCATTTCAGTGAGGCATCACTTTCCATGACTGGCCTCTGGTCGTGCACATTGCTACATGTGATAGACACTGTGCTGTCTGGACATCAATTTCTACAGCTACAAAGATCTTTGACTTCCCCATGCTGTAAGGTAGGAGTGCACAAACAAAGCATTCCCCCTCTGAATTTCGTGGTACCATATGTTATTTCCCAAATGTGCTGTGCTGTCCAAGTAGACGTTTAGCTCACTGTCATCTCCTTGAATGCTTCTCTTGATTCTCAAGGTTCTCACGTAGTTTGTTATAACTACGTCCTTCAAGGCATCCGTATGGCTTCTTCTTGCTGGAGGATTCTCAGGTACCTCAATCCATGGTTCAGGTCTCTTCTTCTGTACCAATTGAGTAGAAGACAGTCTGGCAATTCTTTCCTTGGTCTCTTGTCTTTCCCTAGCCCTGGTTATGAACAACCATATTTATTCTGCTATCATCTGTGCTTGTGGGATTTTCTCTGGGCTTGCACTTGCCTCTTTCAGTGCTGGATCAGGAGTGTTCATTAATGCTGTTTCAGTGGGCTTCCTCTCCAACTCCTTTTGTCTCTTCACTAGTTCAGCTTTCTTCATTTGGCTTTTAACTTCACTTATAGTAGAGCCTCTCATTGTTGGCTGTCCAACCTTCCCATCTTCTTTGGCATGTGGTTCTGTACTTATTGACACTAGACCTGGTGTGTGTGCATTAATCATTTGCATGCGTGTGGTTGTCGGTAACCTTCTTTCATTCTTACTCTGCCGACCCTGTCTCTGGCTTTTCAATTTGTTTGTTACCATAAGTGTGTGTGTGTCATTGCTAATCACATCCATCTCAAGTTCACTCATTCTGCTATCAGACCTTCTAGGGACTGGAATGACTATGTATGGACTGGGTGCCTTCGTGGGTTTCATATGTACATCATTAGGTGGGTGCACTGGAGTCGGAACACTTTGTGCACAAATAAAAAATACAGTTCTTATCGTCAGTGGCAGTAAAACAATGATGAATACAATGCATAGGTACATGATTAGCCTATAGGTTAATCTACAGCATTTAGTTCTGGAACAATAAGAGTGTCTCTCCTCCTAAGGGATGACATGATTACTACTTTGGTTGCCCATCTTGATCATCTGAGGAAAGAAAACTAACTTTTAGTAGACTCTAGACAATATTATCTCTGGATTCCACCGTTTCTGCTTGTGGGTTGCACGTACTGAAACAATTGTCCTTCTTTGCCTGAATAATGGATTGTCTATCGTTTCTGGATACAGTTCTTTTGTTTGGTTATGATCAGTTCAGCAAGTCTCTTTACTGTGCATGTTCAAAGTACACAAGTTCCCAATCGATTCCTCTTATATTGCTTCACTCCAGAAGACATGTTGTGTCCTTGTCAGTATAACAAGAGTGAAGTCTCTGGCAATATCTTCTCGATCTGTCCCTCGGCGGAAAGTTTACAATCTTCTCAGATAATTCTGTTGATGATTGGAAAGTTCGACCTGCATCACAATACCATGCAAGAGCATGCTCATCTGTGTAGAGTTAGCTGGATCTCTGATGAATGTGAGGACGTCAACACTGGCAGGTCTCCCCACAAGTTTTGGAAAATTCCTCAATTAGGCGAAAGAAGACGTTGCTGGCCAATCTGCTATCTTCTGGTGACAGGGACATTTGTCCTGCCCTTGCTAAAATTTGGAACTGTTTGGCCCTCACTCACTGTGAGCAGTTTCTGCAATTTCGATGTGTGTGGAGAGCAACTTGGATGATTATTCTGTTCAGGATTATACTTAAACATTCTGTGTTTGCTGGATCTTGAAGAAACATCAAAACATCTGTGTTTCTCCCGGCAAGATCTGGACAGTCTTCAATTAAGCGAAAAAACAGCACGTTGATAAGCCTATTCGCTTCTTCTTCTGCTTGGGATATTTATTTTGTCCTCTCTGTATTCCGCAAGCAGGAGGAACTGCTCGGCAATCACAGTGAGCAGCCTCCTTATTGTCTTTTCATTTTCAGGATCTTGAAGAAATTCAGTAATGTTGGTGAACCTTCCCACCAATGATTGGTATGACTCAGGACGTCTTTGGTGATGTCGCTACTCTGGGACACCATAAGTAAGTCGGAACAATATTTCCATTTTGGAACGAGTCTGGATACTGTATTTTCTTCCAATTTGTGTGTCCTCGATCAAAATTTGGCATAACATTTTCTTATCAAGGCTTCAGTGTGCCTTAGTCCAAAGTTCAAAGTTAATAACCTTTGTTGTGGCTTATGCATGCAATTCTCTTCTTCACCCTGTAACTAGGATGCACAGAGTGTCCGTTTTTTTTAATGTCCTTATCCCCTTTTTTTGCTCAGAGGAAATGTCCAAAATGAAACCACAACTTTACACAAAAGTTTTCTGTCTTTGCTTTGCTGGTCATGCAACCTTCTTCCTCGTCATGGATCTCGTCTGCACGTGCTGTGGTTCTTCCCCATCGTCTGTAGTCTCAACGCGTTGGGGTGCGGGCAGGGGCCTTCTCCGGTGTATGGCTTGATGTCACCCAGAAAGATCCAAGCTCTTCTTCCTTGTAGCTTGACTGCAGAGGGAGTGACGTCTTCCACTGTGAAGGGACCGTTGAACCTTGGCTCGTCCCACCTTTTCCTCGTATGATTCTTCACCAGGACCGTGTCTCCAGGGAAGATTGATGGTACACATAAACTCTGAACTGTGTTTGCAGTAGTATCTCCTTCTGTGATCTGTGCTGCGTCGCACCCTTTTCGTCATCGCTGCAGCTGGCCTGAAATTACAGTAAGACAAGATGTCATGCAATTCAAGTAATTTTGCATTTCAGACCCTAAGATTTCTCCTGTTCACTGGGCATCACATCTAGCTCTGCCTCGGAGTGTCAGGGGAGTGTGTATCCTTCTGCCTGTTGCTATTTCATGCGGCGTAAGATGATGGTCAGAACCAGGCTGGTGTCTGAGTGCATACAGTGCCAAAGGAAGGCAGTGTAACCATCCCTTCTTTAGAGGAAGCTTCAACTTAGCTATCCTTTCCTTTAACAGGCTGTTGAGCGTCTCACATACCCCATTACCTTGCGGGCGATACGCCAACGAGAACTTGTGCTTTATGCCAAGCATCAAGCTAATATGTTCAAAGACTTAGTTAACAAAGTGAGCCCCATTGTCTGATCTCATAACCTCACATACTCCCCACCTGGGAAATACCTCTCTTACCAGAAATGTGGCCGCACAGGTGGAGTGTGGGTGTGTGCATGGACCTGCTTCTATCCATCTAGAGAATGGACACACCACAACAATTAGGTACCTGTAC
The DNA here is from genome assembly GCF_040938575.1 of Ambystoma mexicanum. Classification (NCBI taxonomy): domain Eukaryota; kingdom Metazoa; phylum Chordata; class Amphibia; order Caudata; family Ambystomatidae; genus Ambystoma; species Ambystoma mexicanum. The sequence continues at coordinate 885,611,383 of NC_090931.1, forward strand.
CTGTTACATACTTGAATCATATTGACGTAATCGACATGCAAGTGCTGAAAAGGTCCATTGAGCCTTGGGATGACTCCTCTAATTACTCGTAGTGTATGCCCAGCCATGAACTGTTGGCAGATTATACAGTTCACCATAAAAAATGCAACGTGCGCCACCAAGTTTGGTATGAACCAGTCTTCAGCGAGCGTTGCCGCAAGATTCTCTTTTGTCATGTGTGCTGGATAGTGCAACTGCTCCAATTCTAATTTTAACAGGGCTATAGGCATTACTGGTTTACCAGTGCTGTCTTGTCGCCACAAGCTTTCGGAGGGGTTTAAAGAACACCCTTGCCGCTTCCAGAGGTTCTTCTCCTCCTGTGGTGCCTCCCCTTGCAGTTCCATTAACTGGGTTTGCCCCATGTTATTATAGCTCTCAGGTTCACTTCGTGCAACAATCATTTTGTCATTTACATCAGTTATTTCCACATTCATTATTGTTTCGTCCTTGGACGCCATATGCTTGGCTTCCTTGTCTGCTGCTTGATTTCTACTTAAGATCAAATCTGTCCCTTTCGTGTGGGCGGCGCATGTCACGACTGCTATGTCCACTGGGAGCTGTAGTACCTTAATGAGCCTATCCAATAGGGCTGCGTGCTGCACTGGTGTGCTGTCCGCTCCGAGGTAGCCCCTCCTTTTCCAGCGCGCTAGGCCTGCGTGCACTGTCCACGTCACATAAGCGGAGTCGTTGTACACTGTTACTTCCTGGTCTGCATGATTCTCGATGGCGAGTATCAACGCAAATAATTCTGCAGCCTGTGCTGAATAGTGAGATGGTAATCATGCACTAATGAGTACTCATAATTCTCCATTTGCTGTGTGCTTTACAACAGCGGCGCCGGTATATCTTTGCCCATCATTTTGATCGATTCTCAAGGAACCATTAACAAAGGCAATTTCTCCTTCTGCCAATGCATTTTCTTTCACTCTGGGAATCTCATCATAAAATTCTTCAGAATTTGCGCAGTTATGTATTGGCTCTCCTTCAGTGACTGGTTCTGCTATGAACATAGCTGGGTTTACTATCTTACATTGAATTATTTTAATCGATGGATTTGATATGATCACTTCATAAGCAGAAGCTCTCTGAGATGTCAATGTGCCCTTTGGTTTCTCTAGAATAGCAAATAGCAACGTCATGGAGCATCCCATCACAATGGTTGCAGCTTTCTCTATGGCGAACGCTGCGGCAGCTAAACTTTGTTCGCAATGGAAGTGGCATCTCATCACTTAGTCCAAGTTCCCACTGTATTATGCTAGGGCCTTGTACCCCGATGTGGTTCTCTGTATGAGCACTGCCATCATAACGCTGCCATTTGTGTGTGAAAACAAGTAGAATTCCTATGCTTAATTGGGAATCTCTAAAACTGGCGCAGTGCAAATGGATCTCTTGACTTCAGCAAACCCATTTTCCATGGTCTCAGACCATTCAATTTTCCCTTTCGTCACCTGTGCCTTCTTTAGGGCCTGTAACAAGGGCTTGGTATATGATCTGTAGTCAAAGACCCAAGCCCTGACATAATTGCAAATACCTAAATAACTCTGCATCTGTTTTATCATGTGTGGCTTAGCTCTGTTCAGTATGGCTTCCGCCCTTTCAGGGGTAACTCTTTTCCCCTCAAGCGAGATTGGTTGGCCTATGTACAGCACTTCTCGCTGACAATATTGTAACTTTTCTTTGTCAACTTTGTATCCTTTCTCAGCCAATATGATGAATAGCCGAACAGAATCACTTCTGCATCTTTCCTCTGTCGTGCTGCAGATTAGGATGTCATCCACATATTGCAAGACAACACACTCTAATGAAAGATTTCTTAAGTCCATCTGCAGGACTCTGTTAAAAATTGAAGGAGATTCACAGTACCCCTGGGGCAACCTCATGCTTTTCAGACGCATCTGTCTGAATGTAAATTATGTCAAATCTTGTGAATCTTGGTGCAGTGGGATTGAGAAAAATGCATTTTTCAAGTCAATCACTGTGAAATATTTTGCCTCAACAGGTATATTACATACAATTGTGGCCGGATTAGGGACTAAAGGGAACTCGGCCTCTACAATATCATTTATCGGGCGTAAATCTTGAATTAGTCTCGAAGACCCTCCCTTTGATTTTTTGATAGGGTACACTGCGGTATTGCATGACAACTCTGATGTCACTAAGATGCCCTGTTCCATCCTAGCCGAAATCGTCTTGAAAATTCCTACTTCTGCTTCCCTAGACATGGGGTACTGTCGTACTTTAGGTAAAATTGCTCCTGGCTTCAATTTAATCCTGACTTCTCCAACTCATTTTAATAAGCCTACATCATAGGGGCCTGTGGTCCATACTGAGACATGCACCTGGGCCATGTCGTCCTCAAAATATTCCGGACGATTCTGTGCCAGCATCATTCTCTGAGGCACTTCTCTTTTGATAATTTTGACCCAGAAAGTGAGATTTACCTCAACTGTTGTTTCTTTTCCATCTGCTTGCTCGTCATCAGTGACGTCAGTCAATCTGTACCCTTCTTCAACGGCGATTACTGTGCACCATTGTCAGCCTTCATCATTGAAACCATCGATCAAAGCCATTTTCCCTCGCACTATAGCTGAGTGTATCGTCAAGGGAAATATTTGTTCCTCCTCCACGTGCATAGGTATTCTTGCCCTAAATAGAAATTCATCTGGGGTCCTCGTGGTATTGTCTGCAAGGCCTGATAGCCCTGCCATTAACACACGTATTGCATATGGAAATATTTCTGGCTCTCATGGGATAGCTCTCACAGCAGTATGTCCTGCGTATGCTCTGATCATCTCACATATGTTCAGATAGTGCATTCCTGTATTTGAACATATTATGCCCTTCTCCGTTAATGAGATTGTCATGTTTAACTTTGTCATTAGGTCTCGTCCCAAGATATTTACTGGGGTTTGTCTGGAATATAACAGTGGTACATTCATATCACATTCTCCTATAGAGACTGGAAGTGTATCTGTAAAAGGAACACGACATGTTGCTCCTGTGAAGCCCTGAGTATTTGTAGCACTGTCGGACAAGGAAAACTTGCCTTCACGTATACACGAGGGTGTTGCACCTGTGTCAACTAAGAAGGAATATTCTTTATCCCCTATAACGACATCCACCCTTGGTTCCTGCAGAGGGTCTGGTATCACTGATAGGATAGAAAACATCAGGGTCCCCAGTGAGCTGTCCTAGTCCATATACAACTTTGTCCCGTTATGCGCAAATGGATTTCCTCCATCACCAGTATTAGCCCTTATTCCAGAATTCGTAGCCTGTCCTGCACTTACTGTCTGTACCATTTGCATCAGCGACTGTTGAGACTGTCCTTGTGGAAAACTTATCAAGTTCTGAGGTTGCAAGCTTTGCTGTGCTCCTGGTGTTTGCTGTTGTACCGTGTGATTCTGTGCAACTCCATTTCCTCCCTGCTGTAAAAACACAGGTGGATTCACCATACCTGCTCTTGTTCCTTGGTCGTTTTGCACCATGCCTTGACTTCTGCATGTGCATGCTAGATGCCCTGTCATCCCACACATCCAACATATTGGCGGTGGTCTGATTACTTGCCCATTAGACGTATCTTGATTGTCATTTTGCATGTTTTGAAAGCTTCCCTGATTACTCTGCCATCCTCTTCCTCTAAATCCTCTCCCTCTGGGGTAAAACCCATTATTGCCCTGATTAACCTGCTGTGGATTATTGACCTGCTGTATGTTTGATCTGTCTGTGTTAGTTATCATTGCCCCTTCAATGGAATATTTTGACAATTCTTTCTGCACTAATTTTGCCTCTTTGGCTTTTCGTGCAGCCTCTTTTTTGCAATTCTTTTCCTGCAGCAGTCTGCAATAGTGCGCTATGATCAACTGTATGTCAGACCACAGTCTGCCCTCGACTCCTACCAATTTCTTGAGCTGCTTCTGTACCTGACCTGGCAGCTCTTGGCATAATATATGGTAAAACACGGGTATAGATTTCCCCCAAGTTTCCCACGTTTCCAGTACCCACGCGTCTTGGAAATTCTGGATGTAAAGCAAAGGGTCCTCTGACTCCTTCATCTTATGTGTCATTATAGCTCCCTTGTCGGAAGTATCTGGATATAGCAATCGTAGTGCTTTCCATACCGCAGCTCTGCAATTGTTAAATGGCACTCCATCGTGCGCAGTATTAATTGTGGTTACGCCAGGATAACCTGCACGTGTCCACACATCGTCAGCTCTATCACCGAGTATGGCGATTAAAAGACCCTTGATATCCCCTATAGCTAACGTGTTCCCTCCCGTCATTTTCTTTAGCTCTTGTATCCATTTTCCGGCTCCCAATGTCAACATTGGAAGCTTATTTTTCAGGTTTTCCTGATGCATGTGTAGCCATCGAATATACTGTGGTCTCGTTCCTCCTTTCTCAAGCAACAGAAATTGTTACGTATAGCCCTCCCTCTCTTCTCTCATCGTTTTTCTGTCTATTGCAGGAGTAATATTCCTGCATCACCACCTACCTGGTAATGTCCTTAGTCGGCTCACATAGGGTGGTGGAGATACCCCCTCTGACCGTAAGATACTTCTTTGTGTCGGTCTGACTGTGTGGCTGACAATGATGCCTTAAGTGCAGACTTGCTAGAATCTGACCATCTTATCTCTTTTCCTCTAGAGAAGCGTTTTTCACATCTCCTCTCTTCCTCCTTTTCCTCATGTTCTTCTCTTTTGGCGTCTGATATCGTCTGTGCCCAACTCGTGCAACTTCTCTCATCCTCCTCGTTCCTATTGATTGTCAACCTGTCTAGGGACAGTTCTCTATTTCTACTACTTCGGGAGGCGTCCTCAGCATCGTACAGCTGAGTGCTTCCAGGTGCTCGTCCTCTCCTTTCCCTTAGGGTACTTGTTCTGGCCCCATTTTGTCATATATACTATCGATCGTCTCTCCGATGCTTCTGGTGTCGAAGTCATTCTCAATATTTGCCCTAGACGTGCCTAGTACTGAATCGTACTCAGGGAAGAATTCTTCAATGTCTTCCCAATGTACTACAGGATCGGGTTTTTTAACCTCTCTTTCCAGAAATTCAAGATCGCGTGCTCTCTGTCTTCATTTACATTCTACGTCGTCATCTAATACACTGCGCTTCCTCGCTTCCTCTCTGACCCTATCTTCTTCCCTTTTCTTTGCATCTCTACGTTCATTTGTTCTTCGTATTTCCTCATCCCTTCATCTCTTTATTCTTTTTTCCCCGTATCTTTTGCTCTTCTTCTTCTATTCACTTTTGTTCCTGTCTGTCCTGATCATTATCTGTTCTCTGTTTATGATTGCGTTATCTTTCTTGCTCTTCGCGATACAACTGCTCTTGTCTCTGCCTATCTTTTTTCCTGACCCTTTCATCTCTCAATCCTTTTTCCTTTTCCTTCTCTTTTCTCTGTAAACTGTCTAACTTACCCTTTTGTCTCACATCATTGATGCCTTTACCATCGAGATTCAATAAAATCTGACCTCCCATCCGTTCGTTCTGTGTGAATGCTATCTCATCAGTTCTATCCTCATTTCTTTTCCATCTTTTGCCCTCTCTGTATCGAGAGATGTACTTGCTTGCTCCTGTTCCTCTCTCTCTCATTCTTGCATCTCTCTTTGTCCCTCGGGACCCTGGAGGTGATATCTCTATCTCTGTCTTTGTCTGGATTTTCATCACTACTTTGCGTAGGTAACTGATATGCCGGGTTGCTATACCCCGTGGCTGATTTAAGTTCCCTTACCGGGTATAATCCTTTGTCTTTACTGACTACACTTTTCGTTTCAGATGGGGTGGGTGGTGCGGAATGCATCTCACTCTCCTCTATGCATACATTAAGTATCCAATCTAACGGCAGCTCCTCCTCCTAATCGTCTTGGTACATCTTCCAAAGCTCTAAACTAGTTAGGCGTTTGTCTAACTTTTTGCCAGTGTATGTGTCATGCAAATATGTTGTCATGTGTTGCAGGACCGTTTTAGACAGTGATCCACCCTGGGGCCATGGCATAAACATTTTTTTTGCGGTTCCTTTAACCCATTCTGCACTGTACTTTTTCAGCTTGGGTGCGTGTTTTGGCAACTGCTTGCACAAGTGTATTAATGGTCTCATGTCTTCCATGCTTAAATCTATTCACCTTCTCTTTATACAACACTTGTTGTGCTTTTCTGTTTCTTTAAACAACTTCAACAATATGAGCGAGCACCAATCGTTGCAAGCTCCAATCCCGTTTTTCCACAACAAATGATACTTTATTTTTCAAACAACAAGCATCAATTTGTATCCTACAATATCTCAGCTAAATAATTGCGTAACTGTTATGCTAATTCCTCAAAAGGAAAAAAGAAATCTCATCCTATAATGTCACAACAAACAACACAGAAGAGAGACTCCAGCTGGCTACATAAATCTCTGCCCCAAGGTTTTACCCCGACATGGGGTGTAAGCCCATCCCTTTAAAATAAAAGTGTCTTTAAACGCTTTGGTCTCCTAGTTATTCATATTTTATTCAGGACTTTGGATGCAGGCTTCTTCTAACTGCTATATTAAGCATAGGAATTTGGGCATATAATCTCTTCTCGGGTGTCGGGTGAAAAAACTTTGCTCACGCCTACAGCCCAAACCGCTGGACGGATTTACACCAAATTTGCGGCAGGAGTGGCGGCTTGGTCCCGAAAGCGTGCTTTGCTTTATTTGGTGTAAATCGGTCCAGTACTTTTTAAAAAAATGTCAAAAATGTAAGTGAAAAAAATTTCTGATATCTGTGTTCGCTTCGCGGACACACTTCCCTGTTCGCTCCGCGGACAGGACGGTGATTGGGCAAGCAGCTTGCGTGATGTCCGCGGACATCTGACGTGCTCTCTCATTGGATTCGGTGAAAGCGTGCAGTGCGTCTGGCTTCAGAGACGCCCGCCATCTTTGTTCCTCGCCGCCTGCACAGTAAGTCTTGTGTCTGTCTCCTGTTCCTCCCACCCCCGCTCATGCCCCGTGTGTCCTTCTTGTCCCCCTCGCCCCCACTCATGCTCCGTGTCTCCCCTGTTCCTCCAGCCCCCCGCTCATGCCATCGGCACACGGTGGCCAGCGGAGGGCCGAGGAGAGGGATCTGCCGCCTGCACACGAACGCCGTGTGTCTCTCTCTCCCTCCCCCCCGACCCCTGCTCATGCCCGTGTGTCTCTCTCCCTCCCCCCACCCCCCGCTCATGCCCCGTGTGTCTCTCTCCCTTCCCCCCATCCCCCGCTCATGCCCCGTGTGTCTCTCTCCCTCCCCCCATCCCCGCTCATGCCCCGTGTCTCTCTCCCTCCCCCCACCCCTGCTCATGCCCTGTGTGTCTCTCTCCCTTCCCCCACCCCCGCTCATGCCCCATGTGTCTCTCTCCCCTTCCCCCCGCTCATGCCCCGTGTGTCTCTCTCCCTCCCCCCACCCCAGCTCATGCCCCGTGTGTCTCTCTCCCTCCCCCCACCCCCGCTCATGCCCCGTGTGTCTCTCCCCCTCCCCTCCACCCCCCGCTCATGCCCCGTGTGTCTCTCTCCCTCCACCCCACCCCCGCTCATGCCCCGTGTGTCTCTCTCCCTCCCCCCCGCCCCCGCTCATGCCCCGTGTGTCTCTCCCCCTCCTGCCCACCCTCCGCTCATGCCTCGTGTGTCTCTCCCCCTCCCGCCCACCTCCCGCTCATGCCCCGTGTGTCTCTCCCCCTCCCGCCCACCCCCGCTCATGTCCCGTGTGTCTCTCCCCCTCCCCCCCTCTCGCCCACCCCCCGCTCATGCCCCGTGTGTCTCTCCCCCTCCCGCCCACCCCCTGCTTATGCCCCATGTGTCTCTCTCCCCTTCCCCCACCCCCCACTCATGCCCCGTGTGTCTCTTCCCCTCCCGCCAACCCCCCGCTCATGCCCCGTGTGTCTCTCTGACACCCGCCCACCCCCCGCTCATGCCCCGTGTGTCTCTCCCCCACCCGCCCACCCCCCGCTCATGCCCCGTGTGTCTCTCTCCTTCCTCCCCACCCCCGCTCATGCCCCCTGTGTCTCTCTCCCTCCCCTCCACCCCTGCTCATGCCCTGTGTTTCTCTCCCCTTCCCCCCGCCCCCTGCTCATGCCTCATGTGTCTCTCTCCCTCCTGCCCCACCCCGCTCTTGCCCCGTGTGTCTTTCCCCCTCCCGCCCACCCCCGCTCTTGCCCCGTGTGTCTTTCCCCCTCCCGCCCACCCCCGCTCTTGCCCCGTGTGTCTTTCCACTTTCCGCCCACCCCCGCTCATGCCCCATGTGTCTTTCCCCCTCCCGCCCACCCCTGCTCATGCCACGTGTGTCTTTCCCCCTCCCGGCCACCCCCGCTCATGCCCCGTGTGTCTTTCCCCCTCCCTCCCACCACCGCTCATGCCCCGTGTGTCTTTCCGCCTTCCGCCCACCCCTGCTCATGTCCCGTGTGTCTTTCCCCCTCCCGCCCACCCCCGCTCATGCCCCATGTGTCTTTCCCCCTCCTGCCCACCCCCGCTCATGCCCCGTGTGTCTTTCCCCCTCCCACCCTCGCTCATGCCACATGTGTCTTTCCCCCTCCCGCCCACCCCCGCTCATGCCCCGTGTGTCTTTCCCCCTCCCACCCCTGCTCATGCCCCATGTGTCTTTCCTCCTCCCGCCCACCCCTGCTCATGCCCCGTGTGTCTCTCCCCCTCCCGCCCACCCCCCGCTCAGGCCCCGTGTCTCTCCCCTTCCCCCCAGCCCCCGCTCATGCCTCGTGTGTCTCTCTCCCTCCCCCCCACCCCCGCTCATGCCCCATGTGTCTCTCTACCTCCCCCCCACCCCCACTCCTGCCCCGTGTGTCTCTCCCCCTCCCGCCCATCCCCCGCTCATGCCCCGTGTGTCTCTCCCCTTCCCCCCACCCCCGCTCATGCCCCGTGTCTCTCCCCTTCCCCCCACTCTCCGCTCATGCCTCGTGTGTCTCTCTCCCTCCCTCCACCCCGCTCATGCCCCGTGTGTCTCTCCCCCTCCCGCCCACCCCCCGCTCATGCCCGTGTGTCTCTCTCCCTCCCGCCCAAACCCCGCTCATGCCCCGTGTGTCTCTCCCCCCCACCCCCGCTCATGCCCCGCGTGTCTCTCCCTCCCGCCCACCCCCCGCTCATGCCCCGTGTGTCTCTCTCCCTCCCGCACACCCCCCTCTCATGGCCCATGTCTGTCTCCTGTTCTCCCCACCCCCCGCTCATGCCCTGTATCTGTCTCCTGTTCCCCTCATGTGCCGTGTCTGTCTCCTGTTGCCCCCCACACTCCCCGCTCATGCCCTGTGTCTGTGTCCTGTTCCCCCCACCCCCGCTCATGCCCCGTGTCTATCTCCTGTTGACCCCCACCCCCCCGCTCATGCCCCGTGTCTGTCTCCTGTTCCCCCCACCCGCTCATGCCCCGTGTCTGTCTCCTGTTCCCCCCACCCGCTCATGCCCCGTGTCTCTCTCTTGTTGCCACCACCCCCCGCTCATGCCCCGTGTCTGTCTCCTGTTGCCCCTCACCCCCCGCTCATGCCCTGTGTCTGTTCTCCCCACCCCCCGCTCATGCCCCGTGTCTGTTGTTCCCCCCACCCCCCGCTCATGCCCCGTGTCTGTCTCTGTTGTTCCCCCCACCCCCCGCTCATGCCCCGTGTCTGTCTCCTGTTGCCCCCGCTCATGCCCTGTGTCTGTCTCCTGTTCCCCCCACCCGCTCATGCCCTGTGTCTCTCTCCTGTTGCCCCCCTGCCCCGCTGATGCCTCGTGTCTGTCTCCTGTACCCCCTACCCCCCGCTCATGCCCCGTGTCTCTCTCCTGTACCCTACCCCCCACCCCCCGCTCATGCTCCGTGTCTCTCTCCTGTTGCCCCCCACCCCCCCGCTCATGCCCCATGTCTGTCTTCTGTTCCCCCCACCCCCGCTCATGCCCCGTGTCTGTCTCCTGTTCCCCCCACCCCCCGCTCATGCCCCGTGTCTGTCTCCTGTTGCCCCACCCATGCCTCGTGTCTGTCTCCTGTACCCCCCGCTCCGTGCTCATGCCCCGTGTCTCTCTCCTGTTGCCCCCCACCCCCCTGCTCATGCCCTGTGTCTGTCTCCTGTTGCCCCCCACCCCCCTGCTCATGTCCCGTGTCTGTCTCCTGTTCTCCCCACCCCCGCTCATGCCCCGTGTCTGTCTCCTGTTCCCCCCATCCCCTGCTCATGCCCCGTGTCTGTCTCCTGTTCTCCCCACCCCCCCACTCATGCCCCGTGTCTGTCTCCTGTTCTCCCCACCCCCCGCTCATGCCCCGAGTCTCTCTCCTGTTGGCCCCACCCCCCGCTCATGCCCCGTGTCTGTCTCCTGTTGCCTCCCACCCCCCGCTCATGCCCGTGTCTCCCTCGTGTTACCCCCGCTCATGCCCCGTGTCTCCCTCGTGTTCCCCCCACCCCCCGCTCATGCCCCTTGTCTCTCTCCTTTCCCCCCCACCCCGCTCATGTCCCGTGTGTACCCTGTACCTCCCCGCTCATGCCCCGTGTCTCCCTCGTGTTCCTCCTCACCCCCCGCTCATACCCCGTGTCTCCCTCATGTTCCTCCCCACCCGCTGCTCATGCCCCGTGTCTCTCTCATGTTCCCCCCACCACCGCTCATGCCCCGTGTTTCCTTCCTTCCCCCCCACCCCCTGCTCATGCCCCGTTTGTACCCTGTTCCCTCTCACCCCCGCTCATGCCCATGTGTCTCCCCTGTTCCTCCTCACCCCCCGCTCATGCCCTGTTGTGTTCTTTATACACCCCACCTTCCCTTTCCATGGTGGCCATCTTGGTAAAAGATGTTCCTTCCTACACCGGGACGCCGCAGGCGTCCCGGTGTAGGAAGGAAAATCTTTTTGGTTTTTTTACCACCCTGCGTTCCCACTTTCAGGACATAAGATGTTAGTGGTCTTCATCTATTGAAAAGGATGTTATGGTGATGTTGCACTAATAAAAACCTATGAAATTCAATGAAAAAACGTTGTTAAAGGGACGTTATGGTTAAGTTGCGCTACTAAAAACCTATGAAATTCAGTGAAAAAACTTTGTCAAAGGGACGTTATGGTTCCAAGTAAAACTGAAAAACCCTTGAAATTCGCCAGTTATGGTAAGCTAAGCAACCATAACTCGCGCCACCACCGTGCACTGCTAAGACTAAGACCCAGGACATCAAACTGTATTTTTCTTTCCCGCCTCCCTCCGTTACCTTCCGTTACTTGTTCTAAGGCATGCACTTTTTGCCAAAGCGTTCAGACTTTTTCACTCACTGTTTGCATGTTTTCCTCTCTGGATGCTCGGGATCACTACTTTCGTCACCACCTCTCCTGCCGTTCACCCGATCGGCTGCTCATAAAAGTGGGAAGGGGTTTGTGGAGGTAAGGACAAGTTCCTTCAGATCTTAACCTGCAGGTTTTACAATTTATTCTAATCACTGTCTATGGGGAGCTTCTCGGTCTACTTAGCCGGATAGCAAAGGACTTGTGATATTGCCAAGGACCTAGAGTTACTTTATGTTAACGGCCAATGGGTGTCTTATCTATTCGAAAATCGATAAACCATCCTATCTCTGCTACCAAGTGTGCACTAGGACCCCAACCGGCCCATAAAGCTGGGGGTTGCCCAATAGCACTTTAAGATGAGTAGCAGCACCCGTGAGATGGATGGGGATGCAGATTAATCCGCTAGCATCAAATCAATAATGACAACTCAATAGTTTGGCAACGGGAGTCTGTTTAATGACAAGTACAAAAAACGAGGAGTCTCATGAATATCAGCGGTTGCTTGATCTTCCTTCTCGCTTCACAACTCCAACGAACTTCATAAAAAACACATAATTTATACTAAATATTTGTCATCACTGATGTGTAACGCTTAAAATGTTGCATGCAATTCTATTGGTTCTAGGAAGGTAACTTTAATATAGGTACTATATCTGTATATGGTAACGGAGTCAGGGCATTGGGTAAACACTGTCAGGTGGGGCATCTAAGCCCTACCGTAAAAATGGCTACTGTAGAAATCACTAAAAGTATGACATCCCATTGGTTCTACTAACTATAGGACCCTAGATTACTTGGTCCACTATGATTGGGTTGGCACCAACCCCACTCAGACTTTTCCACTTTGCCTAGCAGCATGCAGAATGGTCGGCCAGGTGCAGGGTGCACGTCAGCTCCCCCAGCCTTTCACCAATTATTGCTACAATCCATCATCAATTCAGTGTTCATGTGTCAATTATTTCACTGTGGTTGGCCTTGAGACTGCATCTCTGTCTGGAAAAATTCTGATATCTTTGCCTGGCACACTGCCATGCGTAGGTGTGAAAGTCCCCCTTCTTCTCGCTCGGCTGGTCACATGATTCAGACACCATAAAATCGCCTCATTCTCCATGTAATTCATATATTTGATTTTTGTTTTGTCCACCAACTGCCTTCTGCTTCTTATCTTGACCTTTATGAGCAGGATATTCTGTTCCTTGCTTCATTAATTGTAGCTACTGTTGGTCTATTTTAGCTGATACAACCTTGTTTTTTTGGCACGAATTGTCTCTGTCTGAGTTTCGCTTCTGTCTTTTATTCTTGATTTGTTAACTATGAAACTCTCCTCATGTGACCTCTAGTAACCTTTTGTTGATTCTGCCCTTGTGCGTAGTGGAAGTATACTGATATAACGTGCTTCTGTTGAGGTAGGTATGTATAGGTGGTGCTTGCCGCAATCTATCTTACTACTAAGCATAGCAAGCTGCACGATTTTCTCAGCTTTCTTGCGGTTCCAAGCATATGCACACGTGTAAACTAACTGAATATCTTCACCGTGCTCATGGCATAAGCTTCTTACATTTGACATTGTCCTTTCACTTTAGGTTCACAATGTCCCTTATCCAAGGCGTTTCGTTTCCTCTTGTCACTCACAGGTCGTCATATATTCTATATGTGAACCAGTCCGGGTTCTTGTGACAGCACCATTCGTCTTCCTTTAAGACCTTCTTGGCTTCTTCAGGGACTTTACTCTGACAATCTTCATTCCGTTTCATTTGTTGATATGGTTTTCTCAATGAATACTTTACTGTCCAGGTTTTCTTAGGTGTCGGTACCTCAACGGGTGCGGTTCTTCTGATAGGTACTGGACAGAGCCCCACTGCAGCTCTCTGCTGGTTTATTTGCTCCTCGTACATCACATAGTTTGGCATGAACGTTCATGGTACTTCAAATGGACGGTTGGAGTGCGGGCCGCACTTGGGACCTCCTATACAGTGTTCACAGTTTTCAGTTTCTGGCTGTACACCCCAGTGGTGGCTGTTGAATGCTTTAATTGAAGGGGCATAAAAATGTCCCCAAACATGCCAGTGTGACTAAGTTTAGCGAGGGAGCCCGAACCAATTAAGAGGTATTGGGAGGCTTCCCACCCAGAGAATTATTTTAAAATAATGGCTTAAAATGTGGCACAAATTGGGTAAATTTACAAACAGTTTGCAATTGGTTTTATACTGTAACGCATGAAAAAAATACAATAGATGGAAGTCACCAACAGTGCAGAGGAGCATTTTGCCAACACATTTTCATGTTGCTTTTTCCCACAATATATGCAAGTATAAACAAAAAATCACACTGGCTGCTCCCAGTATTCCTTTTTAAGCTCATATTCATGTTTGCTTTACGCATAATGCCAGTAATGATAGTATAAGAAATAATGTCCACGCTTGTAGGGATTCTGCCAAAATACGTCTGTATCTCCACATAATAAACATACGCCATTTGGCTCTACCTTTAAAAATGCCCTGTCACAGTATGAAAATATGTCCAAACTGGCTGCATTCAAAAGCCATTCTAGCTATACAATAAAACCATTCATGCTTGCTTTATCAAACATATCCAATACAAAATGTCATGCGACAGTAAGAAATGGCTAGGCTGGCTGCACCAAAATGACAGCCTAGCCACATAATAGCACTTATCATGTTTGTTTTATAAAAGATGCCCAATACAGAAAAGCATGCCAGAGTAAGCCATGGCTAGACTGGCTGCATTAAAATGCCAATCTAGCCACATAATAACACTTATCGTGCTTGCTTTATTATAGATGCCCAGTAAAAAAATAGTCCTTGCCTGCCTTCTGGTTCCCACAGCACCTGGCACACACACTATCATAGATGGCCAGCAAAATAAAATACCATGCCTGACCCCTCTGGGCCTCCCCAGCGCCTCGCACAGGGTGTTGATTTTGGCTGATGCACATCCCCCTTCCTGTCAAAATAAGCTCCATGTCCCAGTACAAATAGACATGCAAACACATACGCAGTCTTAAAACGCAGCATGCAGTCGCTCATTCACAAGCACACCCATCATCATACACTCACTCATTACACACAACACAAGCATACACACATGGATACATGTATTTAAATAAGCATACCTTCTGCCCCAGCCCTGCTGTTCCCTCAAAGCACTTCACCTTCCGGGTAGCATGAACATGAAGCAAAGATCGCTTCCTGGCTCGTGCACACGCGCACAAAAGCTGGAGCGCTGATGACGAAGTGGCCCACTCAGTTTGTATGTGCAAGGAGGCACAATAGTGCTTCCCATCACACATAGAAACATGCAGTTCCTCAGCTAGCATCCCCAATGGGCCATGCAATGTTGGGGAAGCAAAATGCCCCCTGCTTTGCATGGCTCATTGGATATGCAATTCTGGGGAACAGAACTGTCAAATGGAATCCGCGTTTTCCTTTAACAGTTCAAGCCAGCTGAGGAGCTCTCCCTCAGCTGGGAAAAGCAGCTGAGGGAGTGTTCAGTGTTTACACTGGGTTGGCTTCCCTGGCTCCTCCATAGTAGGTAAGGGTGCCCATGGGTCGGCGCCCCTCCCCACATTGTGGAGAAGCTGCCACTGGTACACTCTATATGAATCTATGCACAGGGTCTGTGTAGCTGATTAGATACTATAGATTAAATAATGTTGACTTTGAAGTCACGTACATGAACTGCACTGATGTTAATGCAGCGATTTTGAACACATTAAGGCATCCATAGACATGTCCTACAATAGAAGGCTACCAGGGTAGCTCAGCAGGTTGAATGATTGTTGCTAAAATATTATATATTTAAAACTTTCTGTAAATCATATGACTTTTTGTAATTCCTTTTTTTTTTAAAGTGCTATAAAATGGGTTTGGCCAGGGATGGGTTGGAGTGTTAGTTTGCTTATATTCAGGGTGAGGGTGAGGGCATTTCTGCCCCCATAGTGAAAATCAAAAGCCGGCACCCATGAACGCAGAGTTTAATGTCCTAATAACTGCTGTCAGCACAACAGAAGCATTTATTTGTGATTAAGCAGGTTGACAAGCATTTAACAGCTTTAGAAATGTATCCTGTGATAAAACACAAAGGAATTGGCACAAAACTCACAGTGCATGTGTGTGGTAGTCGGTCAAAAAAATAAACACTGTTTAAAGAAAAGTAGTGAATGTAAGTTTAAGAGCATGTTTCAGTTTGGAAACATCTTTTTAGTTTTTTTCTAGACAAGTTTAAGATGCCCATTTGGAAGACAATAGTGTGCCCAGCATGTAGGCAGCCTGCTTTTAACAGTGATGACCCCGACTCCAGTGATATTCATGGCCCATTGATTCTTGTGGTGTCCCTTTCAGGCCAGAAGAAAAAACACAGGCTGGGCAAATGAAACCTACAAACGCGCAAAAGATGGCTCAGCAAAAGCGACTCCAGGAAAGAGTTATTTGCAAACAGGGGGGGTGGGGGAGTAGGTCATCAATTAAGCCGGGCAAAGCAGCAAATATGGGGGTTTGCACCCACCTTCCCCCCTCTAAGCACACGTAAGCCCTCACCGAGCACCATTCACTTTCTTTATTTCCCACAGTACACGAACTCAGAAGCATATGTGTACACTGTGCTAGTAGAAACCGCTTGTGTGTACATTCTGGGGGGTATGGGCAGCAGGATAAATCCTAGGGGTCCCCCGTGCACGGGGGTATTCTCTATCTTAACAGAAACGCGTACTGCATGTGCAGGCCCATGTTAAAGAGAAGACATACCCGGGGTGAGACCGGCTTTGAGCCCACGTAGAAGGCGGTGACTGGCAGCCGCACGTGGGAGCTGGCCTGCACAGAGTTTGTGATCACACACAGTGGTGTAAGCGGTATGGCGACTGTACACTCACACCCAGGGGCCTAACTAGATGCCACAGACTGCGCACTCACACACCATGACAAGGAATGCACGGACAGACTGATCGCACTCACAGGGGATGGCAGCAGGGAGGACACCTTTTACACTGCACATTTGAATTCTATTTTAAAAATTCCAGATCGCCCCGATAAACCGAGTGATACCAGGTGAGGCCTTCTGGCTGGGACCTTCTGCACCATCATCGCGAGAGAAAGTCAAGAGGATACACCACGCGCGGTGTATTCGGCACTGCTTTGGTGAATGAGTTTGACAATAATTGAAATTACAGTTGAAGAGGAAACGGGAAATGACCAGAGAGAGAGGGAACTGGGGACGCAGGAGAGACTAATGTGAGAAAGGGAGTGAAGTGTGGCAACCATGTCCCAAAACACCTGATAGTACCACTACGCGACCCATAGATATATGAATGAAACTCCATACACAACCAAGAATTGCCAGTACTTCTAATAAAGCATTATTGTGTGTGTTGTTTTATTGTATTGTATTGCAGATTGTTGGGTTTTAATACTGTGCCCTGTATTATATTGAAATGGTGGGGTGATTGAGAAAGAGGGGCGGGTAAGGAAGAGAAGCTAGGGGGCACATAACGAGTGAGAGGTGAAGGAAATAATCAAACACAGAATGAATAAGGGGGTGAAGTTCAAGCGGTTCCAAAGGGGCCACGCTCAGAGCTGAGCATTAGAGAAGGGCACTCTGTGCGTGGGGCTGGAAGATGGCGGCAAGAAAGAAGGAGGCGTGTGGGGTGGAGAGGAAATTTAATGTAATAGCATTTATAAAGCACGACACTATGGCCATAAGGCATCTAGGCGCCTGTGGGAGAGTCCCCTCTGGAAATGTTCAGATCATGGTCAGAAACTAAAAGATAGGTTTTGAGAGCTTTCCGAAATGCTAAATGATGAATGATGCTTCACAGATGATTTGGTAGTGAATTCCGCATACCAGGTGCAAGGATGGAGAAGGCACGACCACCCACGGCGCTCTTCGAAAGCGAGGGACCATCAAACATTTCTGAGACTACCAACAAAGCCTCTTTGAGAGTGGATTGAGACTGAAAGAGAGAGAGGGATGGAGGATGGAGAGGTAGAGGGAGAGAGACAAGGGGAACAAAGCTGTAGAGTTGGAGAAAGACAGAGGCGGCGAGAGGATGGCGAAAGAGAGACAAGCGGGAGAGTGACATTAACAGAGTGAAGGAGATGGCGGGAGAGAAGCAAAGGAAGAAAAAGAGAAAGGCGTTGACGAGTGGAAACAACAAGACAAGGAAAGACAGGGAAGACCATACCTGCCTAATCTCTGGCTTTTCCCCGACGACTGGGCGTTTTTAGCCATTTCTCCTGGTCTCTGGGGAAGACCCTGGAATCTCCAGGTTTTCGCATCCCGCCCAATCCTCCAACCGATTGGCTACCGGCAGCAGTCTTTTGCAGCCACTCAGATGGAGGATTGGACGGGACCCAGAAACGGCGCGAATGCAGTATTACCGCATTTATGTTGCTTAAACTTGTATTCTTTTTGGCCAGTTTGCCTTATGTTTTAGTCGCCCTGAATTGAAGGGTGATTAAAACATAAGGCAAACTGGCCAAAAAGAATGCAAGCTGAAGCAACAAAAAAAAACGTGGAGTACTGCTTTCAATCCGATGTCTTTCATGACACCGGATTGAAAGCAGTATTCCTATTTTATTCTGCTTCATTCTTTTTGGCCAGTTTGCCAGGGCTCAAGTTGAGGGTACTCGCGGGTGGATGGAGTCCACTCACTTTTTTCGGAGGGTGGACTGAGTCCCCTCCAGCTAAAATGAGAGACATTGAAGGACCTCTTTGAATTCATGAATTAGCCGACCTCAGGGATTGAACCACAGCCATCAGGTTTGCAGGCTGACACCTCACCACTGCACTATTTAACCTCATGAAAAATAAACAACTAAGGTGAAATGTCCAATTTCGGTACCGCAAGTTCAAGGGAAAAACTTTGTATTGGTTCTTGGAGTTTAAAAAGTGCACACATGTTAACGTTTTCAAAAACTTAATTTGAGGAAAATACCCTCGCTTCGTTTTGTGTGTGTATTGCTTTTATGGAAGGCGAATGCCATTCGTCCTAATGAATTTGAATGGTTATGCATGTCCTTGTTATTGCATTCCACTGTAAAGTGCAAACTGCAAACGTGTTTCTAATGATGGCTACAGGAGCCGAGTTTACCTTTTCGGCGTGTGGGCGGGGCCGTGTGCAAAAGGGCGGAGTCTTTTGGACCAGTGGACGGGACATACATCTCAGGGTTTTTGATTTCAATTGTAGGCAGGTATGGGGAAGACACAAGAGACAGATGCAGGGAAATTGAATTTAAAGGGCAATGATATAGCGAGATAAATCAGATGTGGAGAGAAATGATAGGGGAAGAAGGTAAAGAAAGGGGTGAGATTTAGAAGGTGGGCAATAGAGGAAAAAGGAGAAGATACGTAATGGAGAGGGGTGAGCAGAGGGAACGAAAGAGAGAGAGGGGAGGGGGCTCAGTGGAGGGAAATGCAACAAAACAGAAGAAAGCGAAGTAGAATAGAGGTGGGGTCACCTGTGAGCAGGAAAGTGGGCAGAAAAACAGGCACATGCGAAAATAAGGGGAAGGCGTGCTGGGATAACATGCAATAGGGTAGTATATGAGGACGGCAGTGGGAAGAGGAGAAGAGAGAGGCACGAGCCATGATGCAGGTTAGGACATCAGGGTAGCACCTGGAGTGGGAGCCCAAGTCATCAGACAGAGCAAAGGGAGCGACTTAAGATGGGAAGGTTGACTCCCCCGCAGACAGAAAGTGCAGCCATTGCCCATCAGGTTCACTCCCGTGCGTCTCTATCACGGCTGAGACTGGGGGTCAGAGCAGCGCGCCCCACTCTGCTTCCATCATCAGGGCAGCCGGGTAACAGAGCCATCTTACGCTCCAGGAAGAGCAAGGCCCTTCATTGTCTGGCTGTTTCCATGGCGACTCGGTGGGAGATAATGGCGTAAAACCACTTACAAGCAGTGTAGAGGTGCCCACAATGCACCGGGCCTATTTATTGAGCCCCCGTTGTGATCTTGCATATTCGCGGAGCGTCGGGATTGTGTTCGTAGCAGAGCTTCGGTACAGCGGACACAGAATGTTTACTAGCAGCACGGAGCATCTGAAAGGTTAATAGACATGCTCTCTGCTTTCCCTAAGCAGAGTGCAATGACGTCAGTGCACCAGCAAGTAATATGGCGGCTTCCCCAGTCACGCGGATACCTGCTTTGAGGCCATCTCCCAGCCCCCCCCCCCCCATCACCCACTCCATCCGCCACAGCTAGCACCCCTTCACCCTTCGCCAGGGTCAGACCATCTACCAGATGTGCTAGCCTAGGCCTGCACAGCAGCATTTGGTTACACGTCCCTTTCGGCTGCATTGTCTGCACTGGGTCCATCCTTCCTGCAGGCTTAATGCATGGGGCTGTCGTGTTGAATAAACATCTTCCCCTGTCACCCTTTTGCTTTTCTCGGACATGTTTGTGGGAAAATTGATCAGGGGCTTCTGTCATATTTCTTGGACTGTTTCCTACTCTTTTGGAGGTTCTGTGTGGCCTGTACTTCCGAGCTAATAGAGGAGCCCTTCGCCTTGTAGTCTAGACACTTACGTAGTGCAAGGTATGTTCTACGCGAGTCACTTAGCACCCAAAAGGACTTCCTCTAAGGAATGGTTGGCCACCTTCACTTCCCCTCCTTTGCAGTGCGGCATAAGTTGATCGCCTGCGGACTAGAGCTGCACGATGAAGCCTAACCCCACAGTGCAGTACTATACTTCTCTGCTGACTCACCTTCATGCTGCACTCTCATACCAAAGTGACGGAGCTTCCAAACTACACTTACTTTGGCTTAGTCAAGGTTGGTTGTCCAGCTCTTCATGCATGCGTCATATGCGTTGAACCCAGGTGAATGATCCTCTCCCTGTTCAGATCCGGTAAGCTCTCAAATTGCTGCTGCCCTCCCCCACCCCGCCCACTCCACATACTATTCATTAATATTCTACACTGTATTTAGGGATCTGCGTGATTTGTCCGCAACAGAAATATTCGAGGGAGAAATGACTGCCTTATTTGCTCGAAATAATCTTCGGTCATTTCTCCCCTGAACATTCCCGATGTGCGCAAACCCCTACCCAAACCCCCACCCACACCCCAACACACCCCCAAAACACCCCACCCCCTACTTACCTTTCCTTCCGACACGCTGTGTCCTTGCAGCGCCTGTTCCCTTTCACTTTCGTGATCAGGAACCGGCGCTACAGGGTCCTTTTCTTTTTTTACTTTTGAGCGGGTCAGTTGCAGGGGTGTCCCTGCAACCCCCGCTCAGTATACTGTATAGTTGTGTTGCGGGGGACACCCACGCAGCCTTTGTGTTTCTTTTTTTTACCAACCCCACTAAAAGACCCATACCACAAAATGTTCGAACTTTTTGCGGTATGGTGTTTTAGGTCTTTTGGTAGGGTCGGTAATTTGGATACGGTCATTTTGGCCTACACCGTATTTAGCCCCGCCTGCTGCCCTCTGATCATGATCGAGCTGCTGGGCTCATCTCTTCTGCTTCACAAGTGTTTCTCCTGATATGGGAAGACATTGAGGGGCTGAGGGTTCTATCTGACCATGCTTTTTACTGGCACTGTGCAAGGTGTCCTCACTGATACCTTAGGTGGCACGCAAGTCCCTCACTCCAGTGCATGACCTGGCACTCGAGTATCACCCCCCTACTCTAAGTTCTTGCTTTAATGCACGATTCATGAAGACAGTTTTACTCTGGGTGCCCCTTTGTGCAACCACTTAATATGCGGGTGGCTTGAGAAGTGCCTGGGCAACATTTCAGCGGTGGGCTTGCTGCGTTTGCTGTTTCAAAATAATCGTCTGGGAATAGAACAGGCACTTTCATCTCCCACTCTGCTTTATGGCTTCTTCAGCCTCTTATGTACAGCTGTAATTTCCGTGGGAAGTAGGTGATTGTCTGAACGCACTTCTGCTAGCAGCTGATTGTAAGTGCACTTCCTTCTATTTGTTCTTGCCTGGTGAATAAACCTCAATAATGTTCCTAGCTCCCCTTTTCTTTGCCAGAACTTCCACTTCTGGGGAGACATATCTCTGGTTGCTTAGGGTGCGGGGGGTCAGTGTTGCCAACTCGCTGAGCATTGTGCATAGCCTGGAA
Source organism: Ambystoma mexicanum (assembly GCF_040938575.1). Taxonomy (NCBI): domain Eukaryota; kingdom Metazoa; phylum Chordata; class Amphibia; order Caudata; family Ambystomatidae; genus Ambystoma; species Ambystoma mexicanum. The sequence continues at coordinate 885,632,758 of NC_090931.1, forward strand.
ACCAGACGCTTCTGACGTAGCACACACAGACCTCAACACTCTCAGGGCTTATCCTTGTGTGACACTCTCAAGTCCATTCAATAGTAGAGACAGCTATGTTTCACGGTCAGATGGGGCTAGTGAATATTTTCAGTGGAGGGGTCTACATATCTCCCAAATTAGCATGAGGGATAAAGGGTCTCAAAGGAGCCCAAAATAATACCAGAGGGTGGGGTGGCAGGTGGTTCTCTCCCCGGGGATATTTGTAAATGATGGGTTGAAATGGTGCATTTTACAATCCAATTTCTATCCATGGGTAATAAACCATGTACTATACAATCAGATCACTTGGGTAAAATGTGAAAGACATCTAATCCAATAAGTGCCAGCTCACCAACAGTGTACATGAGAATTTTAAAACACTTTCATTATGCTGTTCCCACAATATATGTCAGCAGTTACCTTCCTGATGCTATACCCACAATATAATCTGACATGTCCACTGTAAATCACATTCATGATACTGCGCCCACAATATATGCCAGCACTGGAACAGTAAATCACTTTCGGGCTGTGCATAAAACATATGCCAGTTTTCATACTGTAAAATCACTTTGATGATGCAGCACCCATATTGCATTTCAACATGCCATTGTAAATCATGTTCCTAATAAGGCACTCACAAGATATATGCCTGTATTGTCACTGTAAATCACTTTGATCATGATGTGCCCATTAATATATTTTAGCATTCCTAGTGTAAATCACTTTCACAATACTGTGTCCTTGATATAGGCCAGCATTGTATGGCTAAGTCACTTTTGTGAATATGCACCAAAATATATGACAACAGCACCTTTGTAAATGTAAATGTATTATGTTGTGCTAATGGCATATGCCATCATTGCCATCAATTTGATGTTGTGTTTACAACATATGTCAATGTGCCGCTTTCATTCACTGTCATGAAGCTGTTCGCAACATGTTTATTTACCTATTTTGTAAAGTATCATGTTGCTATAAACCTGCTTCAAAGTGCAACAATGGAAACATACAGTACATCATGTCTCATTTCTAATCCACATTCAAAAATGTATAGAATAAATACAACAACAGTGATTTGACACATGCAAGCATGAGGTTGTTTTCAAGAGTAGTATGATTACAAGTGACAAATGTATAATTGATGGGGTGAATGTGAAGGTTAATTAATGTGAGAAATGACAAACGGATATGGAAATTAAAAAGCTTACAGATCCTGTGGGTGTGATGATGGTCAACCTTTAGGAGCATAGAAAAAAAGCATTTTCACAAATATTTATAAACCAAGGAGAGACTGAGAAGAGGAAGGGGTAACTGACACACAGACCACAATGGGTAGGCTCTTAGTTTATGATGGAAGTGGTAATGGGAACCTTCATTCTGATTTCCACAGGGAGATTGTTGAGAGCCAAGCCCTGCAAATGGTCAGCAGCCGTGTCTGTTGCTGTGGAATTCCGATGTGCATAGCAGGTTTTTGGAAGCTGATCTGAAGTTCCGGGAAAGAATATATCTCATGATGTAGGTAGTGCGTTATTGTGGCCCGTTATTATTGAGGCTCTTGTGGATGATGCCTAGACATGTGTGTATGTGTCTGTTTTCAATAGGGAGCCAGTTAAACATTTTTGCCGAGGATAAGATCAGTTCCCAATGTTTAAGTGAGAAGATGAGCTTGCCTTCTTTATTCTGGGGGTATGCAATTGGCAGATGGATTCGTTGGTTAAGCCCAGGTAAACAGTATTGCAGTTGTCCAGTCTATATAGTATGGGGGCATGGGCAATAATGATTTTCTGACATGTGTTGTAGTGAAAGATTTTCTGCATCATGAGATGTTGGAAGTTTGTTTTCTGTACCACCTTAATGATTTGAGAGTTGATAAGCATGCCATTGTAATTTGCTTTCATGTTGTTGCACCCACAATATATACCAACATTAATACTGTAAATCACTTTTGATATCATGCAGAAAACATATGCCAATATTGCCACTGTAAATCACTTTCATGAAGCTGTGACTGCATTATATGCCATCAATGCCACTGTAAATGCCACCATGTTCAATGTTAATCACTTTGATGCTACACCAACAATATATGGCAGCATTTCTACTGTAATTCACTTTCAAGATGCAGTGCCCATGATATATGCCAGCATTGTCATAGTAAATCACTTTCATGATGTGTTAACAACACATACCTTTCCAGCTGTTTGTTTGTTTGTTATTGTTGTTTATTGTAGTGCAGTCCACACAAAATTGATTTATCCATTTGAATATCGCCACCTTTTTCACCTGATTGCAACGCACCAGTGACAAGTGCATTTTCCGCTCAGCTGATTGGGCTCCCCATTTCAGGCGGGACCCCCGACCGGAGGCGAAAGCTGGCCGCTCTTGCAAAAGGACACTTTTCAAAGGACCTACCTGTGTCACATTTGTCCTCGTTCCGCTGCCATCCAGGGCAGGGCAGGAGCCCCTCCTTACCCGCTGATCCGTCGCCCTGATTCGGGACCGTGCCTGGACCCGGACCTCGACGTGAGGAGACCCCATCGATGCACCATTACTACGCCGACCCATCACAGTAAGCCTCCACTTGATATACAAGGTTACTGCTCCCTCCTCACCTGATACATAGCCTGTAATACGGCCTCCAACCTTGTTAATGCAGTCCACATGAAATTGATTTATCCATTTGAATATGGCCACCATTTTCACCTGATTGCAACGCACCAGTGACAAGTACATTTTCCGCTCAGCTGATTGGGTGTCATGATGCCTGCCTCTAAGGAGCCAAACCAGGCCCGGCACCCTCAGAGACAGACACCATGCATTCAAAGGAAGTCCCAGCAGCCCCAGATGGGGGCCCTTTGGACTCAATCCTGGCGCTGTTGGCGCCAGGCTCATAGGGGACATCAGTCCTGGCGCCATCGGCGCCAGGCTCATACAGAAGTAGGTTGGGAGTAGTGCTTGGTGTAAACTTACCTGTGCAGACCATGCTGCAACTTCCAAGACTGGAAGGAACTATTTTTCTAGGGACTACTTGATCTCTAGGGTGTGACCGGTGGAGGAATACATATTTCTGGGGGAAGAATACATACCTGGAACTACTTGAAAGGCTATTTAAGCCACACCCAAGCAGCAGACCACGCTTCGCGTTGTTCTGCACTTAGCAGCTTGCCGCTCACTGTGCCTGCTCCTGCCTTGGTCCTCCATCACGCCTGCCAGCATCCTGGAAACGCCTAAAGAAGAAAAGGGAAGAGAACAGGTGAAAACAAGAACCTTACCTGATACATCTGCACTCCGGATTCTGCACGCCGACGATCCTGCAAAGAAGGCAAACATTTTAAACGCGCATCGAGTCGTGCGCAGCACGCTGCATTTCACTCACCTGCACGTGGCGTTTTCGAGTCCTGCGACGTCCATCCGGAGCTTCCACCGCCATCCAGCACCTATTGGAAGGAAGGAGAAAGAGAGGTGAGAAGGGAAACACGAATCTAAGTAGAACTTACCTGTGGTTCAATTCCCTCTCCGCCTTTGGGTTTGTGCCATACCTTCGGCATCTCAGCACCCCGGCCCCTAAGGGGAAAAGAAACAGACATTGTATTAGTGAGAGCATGTGAGAACATTAGCAATACGCTCACTCAAGACTTACCCATTTGCAAGAGAGACACTGCAGCTCTTTTCGGGTCGGCGCCTTACCTCCGGCATTGCCGTACCCCGGCCCATATGGGGAAAAAGACATTGGACATTAAAGGAGATACTTAAAACTGCAAAGGAATCTCTCATCGGAATTCTTACCAGAATTTGGCTTCATCCAAATCGCCTGCAGCCCGGAATCTTCTCCTGCACCTGCGAAAGAAAAGAACAGACGAGTGAATATAAACCCAAACTTGCCATAAACATTTGCGGTACGACGGGAATGGACAAACTAGTTTAAACTCATCAATCCAGTGAAGTAACTGGAATCACAACGCGCCCCTGCATCAGAAGCAGGATGGAGAGCTCGTCATTTTGGTCCCTAAGGTGAGTCTTCGCAGGGAATCCCAAAAGGGTTTCACGGAGGGAGAGAAGGGAAGTGGGAGGTCGGAACATCACCCGCAGACTATTAACCCTTCCTTTTCACACACAGTGGGATATTCCTCCGAGCCAGAAAAGCCAGGTTGGGGAATCCAGTTCAGTCCATCTTCCGGGTCTTACGCATCTCTGCAGAAGAGGTCACAGCAGTCCCAGCCACGCCCGCGCCTCAGTGGGAGCCAGGTGAGCGTTACAGAACGCGAAGCCTACCCATAATTTCCCACCCAGGCGCCATGGAGACTTCCGAGACAGAACAACTGGCCCAATTATTGGGGGAATTACAGGCAGAAGTGCATGCCGCCCGCCAGGAAACTAACGCCCTTAGAGGGGAACTAATCTTATCCAAAGAACGAACTGATGATTTGGCTAAACAGCTTTTGCAGAGTCAGGCAGGACAAACGCCTTTACCCGGCTCCGGGATGAATTCCACTCCGATGGTTTCAACCAACCCGGTGCAAATTAACCTGCCAGGAAATATGCCTCTGGCCCCCCCTAAGCGTTTTACTGGGGATCCCAAGAAATACGCCGTTTTCATGAATCAATGTCGTTTACATTTCATATGCAGACCTGGGGCCTTCCCTAATGACCAAACCAAGGTGGTTTTTGTGCTATTTTATCTCAGCGGCAGTGCTGCCGATTGGTCGATTCCGTTGGTAAATCAAGACGACCCATTCCTTCAGGACTTTCAAGGCTTCCAGGCAAGCATGGAAAGATTATTCGCTCGACACGCTCAGGGTGAGGCCTTGGATAACGAACTTCTGTCCTTGCGGCAAGGAAACCAAGATCTCCTATCTTATGTAGCCACATTTAACAGATTGGTCGTAGAGACTGGGTGGCCTGAGAATAAAAGAATTACATTATTCCACCGAGGTCTGCGTGGAGAACTAAAAGACGTTCTTGCTCAAATAGTGAACCCGCCTCAACTCTGCGCAGAATACATTGACTTAGTGGTCCAACTTGATCATAGACTCCAGAATAGAAAAGCAGATCGGTCCAGATTTGAAACCCGAGTTCTGATCAAAACCCACACAAGCCCCAAGGGTACCGACGCTTCAGAGCCAATGCAAATTGGGGGAGTTAAAGGACCACTAACTCAGAAAGAACGAGAAAGAAGAAGACAAAAACAATTATGTCTTTACTGTGGAGCTTCTGGACACTTCCTGCGGGATTGCCCGGTAAAACCACCTAAGAAGGCGGTTGGAGCCACAGACAGTAATCTTCCAGAACCTGATTCGGGAAACGACCACGCCCGACAAGCGTAGAGGTCCGCTTGCCGGGCGTGAAGACAGACTCTTTGACCTCGCATTTCATCATGCCTATGGTCCTCATAGATCCAAAACAGCCTCAACGGTTGCACGGAATAAAAGCCTACCTCGACAGTGGGGCTATTGGAAATTATGTTGACCTTGAATTGGCTTCCAGGATTGGTCTCCCTCTCCGTCCAAAAACCACCAAGGATGTCATTACCACGGTTGATGGAACCGAAATTGCCTCCGGGCCGGTAACACACTCTACCACGGAAATTACACTGGTTGGCCAAGATGGCCATCGGGAAACCATAGTGTTTGACGTAATCAAGGCTCCACAATTTCAGGTAATCTTAGGGATCCCTTGGTTAGAAACACATAATCCTCGAATTGACTGGCGAGCAAAGAGCATAACCTTCCCTGATTGTGCACAAAAGTGTTATCCAGGAAATCCACAGATGGGTCTAGCCTCAGTAACCTCCACAACAGTACCATTTTCTTTTGAGTATCAAGACTTTCAAGACGTCTTCCAAAAGGAACAGGCCAACACCTTACCTCCTCACCGGCCATATGATTGTCAGATCGACCTGGTACCCAATGCTCAACCACCTTGTAGTAGAATCTATGCCCTTACTGAACCGGGGAACCTTCATTTGCGACAGTATTTGGATCAGTACCTTGCCAATGGTTTTATTCGCCCGTCAAAGTCACCTGCTTCCTCAGCTCTATTCTTCGTACCGAAAAAAGAAGGCGACCTTAGAACTTGCATTGATTACCGCGCCTTAAATCAGATAACGGTCAAGAATCGTTATCCTGTGCCCTTGATCCCTGAGCTCCTTGACCAGGTAAAAGATGCTTGTATCTATACTAAGTTAGATTTAAGGGGAGCTTACCACCTGGTGCGCGTCAGAGAAGGCGACGAATGGAAAACTGCCTTCCGCACCAAATATGGACTCTTTGAGTACCAGGTAATGCCTTTCGGGTTGTGCAACGCACCTGCTGCCTTTCAATATTTTATGAATGACGTTTTCCGAGAACTCATCGATGTTTGTGTCATTGTATATATTGACGACATCCTGGTGTACTCCTCCTCGGAATCCGATCACCGAAAACATGTTAGAACTGTCTTGGAGAAACTGCGCCAGCACAAACTGTTTGCAAAACTTGAAAAATGCCTTTTTCATGTTACGGAACTTGAGTTTCTCGGATTCGTCCTAACACCTAAAGGAGTCCGAATGGACTCACGGAAAGTGGATGCGATCCTCAAATGGCCGTCTCCTAGTTCTGTGAAAGGAGTTCAAAGTATGCTAGGTTTTGCCAATTTTTACAGAAGGTTTATCCCGGAATTTTCTCGAGTGGTTCATCCCATCACGGCGCTCCTACGAAAAAACAGACGCTTCGAGTGGTCTAAGGAGGCAGAACAAGCCTTTCAGGAACTAAAAACCAAATTCACCTCCGCACCTGTGTTAAAACATCCTCGTCCGGACCTCCCTTACGTTGTGGAAACCGACACTTCTAGTTTAGCCATGGGGGCTGTCCTTTCTCAAAGGAATCCAGTTTCAAATCAACTACATCCCGTAGCCTTTTGGTCCAGGAAATTCTCGGCTCCTGAAGTGAACTACGGAATCACAGACAAGGAACTGTTGGCTATTAAGTCAGCTTTCAAAGCTTGGCGTCACTACCTGCTCGGCGCAAGACACACTGTTACAGTGATTACAGATCACAGGAACTTGCAATACTTGAAAACGGCCAAAGCTCAATCTTCTCGTCAACTCCGTTGGGCTCTGTTCTTTGCAGAATTTGACTTTATAATCACATATCACCCGGGTTGCAAGAATGGCAAGGCAGACGCTCTATCTCGAATTGGAATGGGTGACATTGCCTCAAGTCTAGAGCCAGTTCCGATTATTCCCGAACAGAGGATTTTGGGTGTAATCTCTTCTCAAACTATTGAGGATGTTCAAGGTAGAGTTAAATTGCTTTTCGACGCTACAGCTTTACAAGAATGGAGCCAGAAAGGCTCAAACTATTCCATTAATAATGATTTACCCTATTTCCAAGGGCGGTTATTTCTGCCTCACAAGGAATTGCAAGAACTCGTTATAGCACATTATCATGATACACTAATGGAAGGACACCCGGGCATCGCTAAAACAGAGGAAAAGATCAAACAGCATTTCTGGTGGCCATCCTGGCGAAAGCATATTAAATCCTTTGTGATGACCTGCGGAGTGTGCGCCCAAAATAAAAGTCAGAAGCAAAAACCAGCCGGTCCTTTACGGCCCCTGGACATCCCTCCGGCCCCGTGGCACACCTTATCGATGGACTTTATAACTGACCTGCCTCCTAGTCACGGGTATAATACTATCTTGGTGATTGTAGACCTCTTCTCCAAGATGGCTAATTTTATCCCATTGAAGGGGTTGCCTTCAGCCCCCACCTTAGCAAAGGAATTTCTTGAAAATGTTGTTCGTTTACATGGCTTCCCATCCATATTGGTTTCTGATCGGGGAAGTCAATTTATTTCTAATTTTTGGAAAGGGTGTTGCCAAATGGCCCAAGTTGATGTGCGATTATCCACCAGCCACCATCCGCAAACCGATGGTCAAACCGAAAGAACAAACCAGACCCTGGAACAGTATCTGCGGTGTATGTTACCTCAATCTGAGGGTAATTGGAAGGACATTCTATGGATTGCCGAGTACGCGTACAACAATTCTGTGCATTCTGGAACGGGTCAGACTCCTTTCTATACCCTATTCGGCCATCATCCCAGGACTTCGGACCTTGAATCCCCTCAAAGCCTTGAAATGCCCGCCGTGGATCATTTACATGCCACAATAACCCAAGCCTTCAAGGAAGCAAAGACTCATTTACAACAAGCCAAAGAAAGGTACAAGGAAAATGCTGATTTACATCGAAGTAAAGTACCTCCTTACAAAGTAGGAGACCAAGTGTGGCTTGCAACTAGACATTTACCGCTTAAAGGTCCACGAACTTTTAACCCAAGATATATAGGGCCTTATCCAATCAAAGCTATCATTAACCCGGTAGCCTTCAAACTCGATCTGCCACCTAATATGCGAATCCATCCCGTTTTTCACGTATCACTGTTCAAACCAGTACCACCCGGAACCAGGTTATGCAAACCACCAGAACCAATTCCAATAGATGGGGAATTGGAATTCGAAGTTAAGGACATATTGGATTCTAAGATGTCCAAGTCAAAACTCTTTTATCTGATTGATTGGAAAGGATATGGACCTCAGGAAAGATCTTGGGAACCAAGTGAGAATGTACATGCACCTCGACTAATATGGAATTTTCACTGGAAGTTCCCAAATAAACCGAGGCCTCCAGGTTGGACACCCTTGGGAGGGGCCTTGGGGGGAGGTACTGTCATGATGCCTGCCTCCAAGGAGCCAAACCAGGCCCGGCACCCTCAGAGACAGACACCATGCATTCAAGGGAAGTCCCAGCAGCCCCAGATGGGGGCCCTTTGGACTCAGTCCTGGCGCCGTTGGCATCAGGCTCATAGGGGACATCAGTCCTGGCGCCATCGGCGCCAGGCTCATACAGAAGTAGGTTGGGAGTAGTGCTTGGTGTAAACTTACCTGTGCAGACCATGCTGCAACTTCCAAGACTGGAAGGAACTATTTTTCTAGGGACTACTTGATCTCTAGGGTGTGACCGGTGGAGGAATACATTTTCTGGGGGAAGAATACATACCTGGAACTACTTGAAAGGCTATTGAAGCCACACCCAAGCAGCAGACCACGCTTCGCATTGTTCTGCACTTAGCAGCTGGACGCTCACCGTGCCTGCTCCTGCCTTGGTCCTCCATCACGCCTGCCAGCATCCTGGAAACACCTAAAGAAGAAAAGGGAAGAGAACAGGTGAAAACAGGAACCTTACCTGATACATCTGCACTCCGGATTCTGCACGCCGACAATCCTGCAAAGAAGGCAAACATTTTAAACGCGCATCGCGTCGCGCGCAGCACGCTGCATTTGACTCACCTGCACGTGGCGTTTTCGAGTCCTGCGACGTCCATCCGGAGCTTCCACCGCCATCCAGCACCTATTGGAAGGAAGGAGAAAGAGAAGTGAGAAGGGAAACACGAATCTAAGTAGAATTTACCTGTGGTTCAATTCCCTCTCCGCCTTTGGGTTTGTGCCATACCTTCGGCATCTCAGCACCCCGGCCCCTAAGGGGAAAAGAAACAGACATTGTATTAGTGAGAGCATGTGAGAACATTAGCAATACGCTCACTCAAGACTTACCCATTTGCAAGAGAGACACCGCAGCTCTTTTCGGGTCAGCGCCTTACCTCCGGCATTGCCGTACCCCGGCCCCTATGGGGAAAAAGACATTGGACATTAAAGGAGATACTTAAAACTGCAAAGAAATCTCTCATCGGAATTCTTACCAGAATTTGGCTTCATCCAAATCGCCTGCAGCCCGGAATCTTCTCCTGCACCTACGAAAGAAAAGAACAGACGAGTGAATATAAACCCAAACTTGCCATAAACATTTGCGGTACGACGGGAATGGACAAACTAGTTTAAACTCATCAATCCAGTGAAGTAACTGGAATCACAACGCGCCCCTGCATCAGAAGCAGGATGGAGAGCTCGTCATTTTGGTCCCTAAGGTGAGTCTTCGCAGGGAATCCCAAAAGGGTTTCACGGAGGGAGAGAAGGGAAGTGGGAGGTCGGAACATCACCCGCAGACTATTAACCCTTCCTTTTCACACACAGTGGGATATTCCTCCGAGCCAGAAAAGCCAGGTTGGGGAATCCAGGTCAGTCCATCTTCCGGGTCTTACGCATCTCTTCAGAAGAGGTCACAGCAGTCCCAGCCACGCCCGCGCCTCCGTGGGAGCCAGGTGAGCGTTACATTGGGCTCCCCATTTCAGGCAGGACCCCCGACCGGAGGCGGAAGCCGGCCACTCTTGCAAAGGACCGCGTTTCTAAGGGCCTGTCTGCGGCTGTCCGCAGCAGGACACTAGGAGCAGAGTGCCTATTTCTCAATCTGACTACAGTAAGTGGCGCTACACACCTGATCTGCCTAAGAGACCCCTGGCCTCACTAACGTGGGGCATCTGCATGACTGTTTCCAAACCAAAGACATTATTGCCACCGCTATCTGTGACAATCATCACTGTGTCAATGCAAGGAAAGATTCATGCTCTGCAGCCCCATACGAGCTGTCCTGACTAGCACGACCTGCCCATGCATCGCTACCGCACTTTGCCCATACTAAGTTAAGGTTGTTTAGCCTTGTATAATATTCTACGTTACAGAAGTGTATAACTGCATACCATGAGACATGCCTAGTATTGTATGCCTCTACTATCACGAACTGCATATTGAGTTAGACGCTCCCCTGATATTTTCTGCTAATATAAACATGTCTGCTTTTCTTAGCTCAGGGTCTCGAGTTGACCTGCATTCAACTATGGCTATATTCACTCTTCAAGTGTTGCATGATACCCTCTTAACGGTTTCTTACGCCCAATAAGTGCTATAACGTGAAACTACTAAAAGCTGTTTTCTTCTTGTGTTATCCATTCATTGCCTCAAAATATTAGGTCACTATACGCTAGCAACATATACTGGTTAAACGTTTCATTTGTCTATGCTGAGCTCCTGATACGCTGACATAGCGCCCCCACTATCATCCCAGTAATTCTGAGCAACTTAATTTATTGATTGTGATTTTCAAACTATGTACCTTTTAGTCTGCCATTTTGTTGCGTTAGCATCTTTCCACTAATTAAGATTGCACCTTGTATTAATTCCATCTGCTATGTTATGCTGTGTTAGCTTTTTGGGATTTAGTTGGGATTGCACTCTGTATTCATCACACCTGCCACTTTGTGCTGCGCTAGCATCTTGTAACTAGTTGGGATTGAACCTTGTATTCATCCATTTGCCATGTTCTGCTGTGCTAGCATTTTGGTATTTAGTTGTATTCAATCCACCTGCCACCCTGTGCGCTGGAAGAACATTGCCTGTAGCCCACCTCACCCTATTGGTGGTTCATACCACACTCCTAGTTTACCCATTTGACTTTTTTTACTAAATGGATAAATGCATAGATCTCTACCACAAGATTAGCCTATTTTGATTAGCCACTTGACTTTTTTGCTCAAATGTTGAATGTGGGACCAGCCTATTCATGTTAAATGTCTATTGTGGGACTAGCCTCTTTGACCAGCATCTGCCCTGCCAGCCCCACAAGCCTTATGATAGACAGCACACCCCACTGCCCGATGTGAACTTGACTACTTGTGCCTAGTGCTCTGACCTTAACTAGCCTGTTCTTCTACCCCCTCTCACCCAGTCATTACTATGTGCCCGAGTAAGACCCAGGCAACCCTTCTGTTGTGCCTTACAATACCACTAATTGGCCTAATCATGTCCCTTTCCAAACAGGTACCATGCCCCACCTTGGACAGAAATACTAGACTTTGAGCTTGATTGCCCGCCTTTAGGAACCTGTAGCTCACAGTAACAAGGTCTCTAATATCCAGTATAAATCTACCTCACCACTCCCTGAGCCACTCCCTAGTCCTAAACATATTCCTATACAACTCCAGAATACGCCTACTCCAACTATAATATCTGGAGCACTGATCAACGCCAGATCCCTAGTGGCCCATGCCACAGAAATAGCCGACATCTTATCATCAGATGTCCTAGACATTCTGTCTAGGGCTTTATTCATAGCGTTATTGTAGCTCTTCACAAGGAGTTCAGGGTCTGAGTTGTTAGGGAGAGCATTAATGGTAGGGAGTAGGAGTGGCAAGAGGTTGTCCGGTGTGATGTTTTTAGGTAGTGATCTGTCCATTGTTGAGGCGTAATTTTATTGATAATGGTATCGCGGAATCCTGGCTGCACGAAACAGCAGGCCCAGCGCTCTCCCTAGCCATTCCAGAAAATGATCAACTAATTAGAATGGACAGACCTAACAGCAGAGGAGGCGGTCTTGCCATTATAGCAAAAACGAACCTTGCTTTAAGACTATTCACTCAACCTCCCCTTAAAACATGTGAACTGCTCACAGGCAAATTGCCCCTCTCCAGTTGTCGCACCTTAACTATTTAATTAATATATAGGCCACCTGGTCCCATCGGCACCTTCGAGGAGGACCTTTCTAGCCTAATAGCTAATAATACTAAAGACTCATCACAACTCCTACTACTAGGAGATTTAAACTTAGGATGTAATGACTCTGAAGACAAACCAGCCCAATCTATAGCCACTATGTTAGCTGAACATGGCCTAACCCAAAAAGTCCTGATCCCAACGCACGACAAAGGAAGGACCCTTGACTGGGTTGCCACTGTGAACTGCGATACCATCATCAATAAAATTACCCCTCAACAATGGACAGACCACTACCTGATCGACTTTTTCCTAACTATAAACAAACAGATTACCAAAGATAAAGTCATGGCACCTCCACTACCCACCAAATCTAGAAAAAAACATCACACCGGACAACCTCTTGCCACTCCTACTACCTACCATTAATGCTCTCCCTAACAACTCAGACCCTGAACTCCTTGTGGAGAGCTATAATAATGCTATGAATAAGGCCCTAGACACTATCACACCTCTGAAGTCACGAAAAATGTAAACAACAAGCTCACCTCAATGCCTGGTTCACCCCTCACCTAAAAGAACTAAGAATGCAAAAAAGAAAATTAGAATTGCAATGGCGACACACCCCGTCTGAAGAAAACAAACTACAACTTAAACACTTTGCTAACAACTACAAAAAAGAAATCCTACTTACTAAAAAAAACCTGTTCAACGAAAGGATCTCCAATGCAAGTTACAACACCAAGGAACTATTTGCCATCTTAAGGGAACTGGAAGCACCGGTACCCCTACCTGATAATATACTCAAAGACAAACAATGGTGCACCTGCATCCAACATGCCCTAGCTAACAAAATGACAACACTTCAAAATAAAATTTCTCAAAAAAGCCTCACTGCCCCCTAGTGTGACACCACTCACCAGCCCTCCCACAGACACAACTAGACCTGCTCCCTTCAAATTCGCTAAAGTTTCCATCCAGGAAACTGAAACGATTATTGCATCCCTCAAGCCTGCTAACTGTAAAGGTGACAACTGCCCAGCCCAACTAATTAAGTAGGCAGCCAGAGACCTAGCTCCCTTTATAACTAAACTGATTAATGCTTCTTTCTCCACCAACACTATACCTAGCATCTTAAAAGAGTCATGAGTTTTACCTCTCCTCAAGAAGAAAACCTTAGACCCCTCCATTCCCACTAATTATCGGCCCATCACTACGGTACCCCTTCTCAAGATAATAGACAGAGTAGCTTATATACAAATTCAGCGGTATCTTGAATCCAACCAGCTCTTAGTTGTCCGCTAATCTGGGTTTAGACCATAGCATGGCACAGAGACAGCCTTAATTGATGTCAAAACCCAAATTGACGAGCTCAATGACAAGGGAAACATGGCTATGCTACTCCTCCTTGACCTGTCAGCAGCCTTTGACCTGGTGGATCACACAGTCTTGTGTGAACCCCTGGCATCGGCGGCTCACTTTTCAAGAGAGGCCATAGCCTGGGTCCATTCATTTTTGGACAACCGAACAATGAGAGTCTTCTCCACATCGGCATCAGCAGACCCCATCAAGACAGCCTGCGGTGTACCCTATGGCTCCTGCGTCTCACTGACTATGTACAATATATTTACCAAGGCCCTATTCGACAAATTGGACAGACTGGGTGTCACCTACACTAATTATGCAGATGACACCCAGATCCTCATTCTCCTTTCAGGCAATTTTGTCTCCGATACAGCTTTGGTAAATGAAATATACCTCATCATTCAGGCATGGATGGCCACTCATGGCCTCTGCCTGAATGATGACAAAACCAAAATCCTGCTCCTCGGTTCTGCTGCCAACCTAAAGAAACTCAGCCCCAACTACTCTGCATTCAATATTGACGGCAATATAATTACAGTAGCCAAAGTAGTGATAACATTAGGCTTTCACCTTGACTCCCCCCTTGACGTTGCATAAACAGGTAAATGCCCTAGCATCTTCCACCTCCTATACTTGCAAGCTCATTAGGGCATGCCAAGCTTTCCTAACACAAGCAAGCTGTATCGTCCTCGCCAACGCCTTAATACTCTCCAAACGTGACTACTGCAATGCATCGTATTTGGGAGCCAACAAATACATCATTGGCAAAATGCAAATCCTGCAAAATAATGCCCTTAGAACTGTCCTTAACCTACCTACTAGAGTACACATTTCTAATACAAGAAGAGAACAACAGTTGCTAAAAATTAGCGATAGGATCTCTCTAAAAACAGCCTCACTAACCTACAAATGCCTCTATAATGCTGTTCCCCTACCTTGCAGAAAGAATAGTGAGAAGAACATCAACCCGCCCTACCAGAGCTGCAAACTCCTACTGTCTACAGATACCTAGATTCGGGTTAAAAAAAAAAAGGTAGTAGTTTCCCGGTTAAGGCGACCCAGTACTGGAACACACTCCCACTTGACATCAGAATAGATCAATCCTACTACAGTTTCAGACGTAATATTGTTAAATGGTTGAACTCCAACAACCCTCAGGACTAACCATGAATTACTTCAGTCACTGATCACCATCCTTTTATGTTTGTATATATGTATATTCTCCCTCTAGATGTGTTCAATTATTTACTTGTAAATGCTTTTCATGTACCTTTACGCCTTACTTTGTAACTAAGCTTAAAGTATCCATGTATTCTGTTCTCTGTTGCGCCCAGCTACCTTCGGGTTAGGTGCGCCATACACATTAATAAACAAACAAACAAACAACATATGCCAACTTTGCCACTGTATATACCAGCAATTCCATTGTAGATCACTTTCTTGATACTGCACCTATATAATGTGCCAACAACATCTTTTTTCTTTAAACATGTTACATTTTATTACAAACCTTTCATGATACATTCACTCCCTACAACCCAACACAAAGATGAATATGAAAACAAATTCCTAACATTATCCTTAAAACTTCCTTAAACTAAAACATCAGGCATTCTTTTAAATCTTCAAAGAACAAAAAATGAACACTTCCCAGTGTCTCATTTTAAATTTAAAACCTCAATAAAAAAAACGTGGTAATAGCCAGTACCTCTGAGACTTTTCCGCCCAACATGGACCCCTCCAACCATTCATCTTTTGTTAGGGTCCTAAACTGCAGCAAAGCATCAATTAAGAATGTCTCCTCTTCACCTCCAAGGCCCCCCAATCCAACAGGAGATGTTTAGTTTTTTGACCTCAGCCTTACAGTACCTACACAACAAAGAATCAACCACCTTGTCCCTTCTCCTCCATAGAGTGTCATTTGTCAGGAGAATGTTCAACCTCAACCTCAAAAAGACATTCCTATGTCTATTAGACAGACATTTTACCCGATACCTTTGGCCCTCTATTCCATCTTGAAACTGATGGAAACTTTATATGCATATCTTACATACATGGTCTCTATCCAATCAACCCTTCACAGTTGGATTCAAGCTTCGTCCGGGATATTCAACAGTGTCTCCTCATTGAAACGCATATGTTCCAAGTCCTCTCTACACTTGCGTTTCCAGGAGTCAACAATTTGGTCCCTTATCTAGGACAGCAGCACTATTAAACACCATAGTTTTCTTATACAGACATAATGACTTCCCCTTCACAATGGAATTGAGTGACTGCAATCCTAATTCAAATCTAATTAGCGCGACAGCCAAACTATTTGGCAGGTCCAACACATGCCTCCAAAAGATCCCATCCAGCAAATTCCAAAAAGTTGGGGGAATCCTCAACGCTGTTTCTGCCCCGTACAGTAAAATAGGAGCCACCTTTTGTTTGAAAAAGGTTAAGATTGGGACCAGTGTGAATCTGCCAAATTTGCTTAATATTACTTTAGTGTGCGTCACCAGCCTAATACACTTGCGCTTTAATTTTTCAGTCCATAACCTCTCCTTTACTTTGTTATTTATTAGAATACCTAGGTAAATTATGGACTCTACACACCCAATCTTCTGCGTGCCTATATGCCACGCAAACTTGAGGTTTACCTTCCTTCTAGCACTAGTGAAAGCCATGATTTTTGTTTTGTCTGTATTTATCCGCAACTCATTACTCTTCAAGTACGTGTTTTGATGAGTAAGTCTGCTTTGCATGCCTATCGGTGTGCGGTCTATTACCACCAAATAATCTGCATACATTACCCAAGGGATGCTCTGCCTGTAAAGTTGCAGAGGAAAAGCTCTAACCCCCTCTTAGCTTAAAGCCATATCTGAGAGATGGAAGGTGCCAAGAGGCAACCCTGTTTCAATCCCCTCCCAGATGGAATCAAGGATGAAAGTAACCCCCTGGCTGTCAGTCTCACCTGGATAGAAGTTCCTGAGTAGAGGCTCCTTATGGCTTCCAAGAGATCCGGCGGACAAGCCCAGACAGACATTTTCTCCGACGATATCGCTCTACTGATACTGTCAAAGGCTTGTGCCCAATCAATGAAAGCACTATAGATTGTCCCTTGAGACTCCATGGCTCTCGTCTTCAGGACATTAAGGATCATAAGGTTTAAACTCGTTTCTACCCCGGAACAAAACCTGCTTGCCTAATCTCAAAATGCCCTGCTTCCCAAATCCATAAGTTTAGATGTTTTAATAGAATTGCTGCAAAGATTTTCCCAAGAGAATCCAGGAAGGCAATGGGCCTATAGTTTCGTGGGTTATCCCTTTTGCCTTTTTAGTAAATAGGCACCACTACGGCCGTCCATCATGAAACCAGGACCTCTCTTACTACCAATATTTGAGTGAACAGACTCAGACAAAAGTCAGACCATTATTTCGGGTTCTGTCTAATGATGTAATTATTTAGACCGTCCGGCCCCGCTGCCCTCGATGGGTTTAGTTGTTTTATTTGATTTAACATGTACCCTCTATTGAAAGCTATTGCCCACGAGACTGAACACTTTTTTGATGTGTGAGGTCGATGTTGTTCAGGTGCTAAGAAAAGGTCGGTAACTAATCAAATCCAGACCTTCTCTGGCACCATCGGTGTCATAGTAGCCAGTTGAAATGTGGCATTGTTGTTCAATAGTGTCCAAAGGTCCTGAGTATTCTTATTGGCCAGGGCCCTCATCATGGTTTCAGAATCATCTTGAAACCTCTGAGCTCTGGAATCCAGCAACCAATTTCAATAGCACTGTTTCCTTATTTTCTTTTGCCTCCCTTTATCTCCACATTACTGCTGATCTATAGCTCTTAAATCTGACCTTAGCTCTCATTTCATCTGTTTCACTGTCATGCTTGACACGTGTAACCTCTTCAGATCGGGTTTGACCCCTGAAGTGGTTTTCAGCTGGAAGGCCACAAAGACCGGGGAGTTATCAACCCCCCCAGTATTTTTCGATATAAAGCCTGCAAGTCTGCTAACAATATTACTAACCTCATTCCGGGCAATTTGTAGGTGATTGCCCCCTTGATTGACCTGTAAAAGGCCTTCTGATGCCACCATTACTTCCTCGATTTGCCCCTTAAAAGTTATTTTTAGCAGAGAGTGGTCATTGTTTTCCATTGGGATAACTACCAGGCATTCTAATCATTCAAACAAATCATTGGACACAAACATGTAATCTAAATGGGCGCTTAGAGCATCCCTGGACCAGGTTGTTCTCCCAGGAGTGTCCCACTTCATATTACCGTTTACGGTAGTAATGTTTCTCCCTTTTAACTCGGACACCCACAACCCTGCCTTCTTGGATAAACGGTCTATGTGTAGTTTTAGGCCCCTCACATCCAAACATTTGATATTGAGATCTCCACATATTATAACTGAGGGGTTATTGTATTCCACCATTGCTAAGTCCAATGCATTAGTCACCAGATCCACAAAAACCTCATCCCCACTTCCCACTGGATTCCAATACACGTTAAAAAACAATAGTATCTGATGATAATTGCACGAAAGGGCTCATCTGCTTGAACTACAAAACTCACATGCTGCCCCTTCTTACCACTGTTATCAAACCCGCTGAGGGCCTGCCACGAGTTTTCACCAGGATCGGGGAAAAGCACATATCGAAGCCCTCACAAATTGGTTTAGAAACCAACCAGGTTTCTTGCATATAAATCACATCCAGGGGATCCAAGTCTAATCCCCCCTCATTAAACAAGTGCGTAAACCCCCTGGTGTTCCAAGATGCCACGGATAGGGAAGCTCTTCTTGTTTAATGGGGTCATGAGTCTGATCTTTGCACCAGGGAAGAAGCCAACCATCCCCAATCCTCATTTGAATTCAACCTTCTTTCCTTTGTGTGTAATTGCTTGAATGTACTGTCCTCTCTCTTTCGACATTCAAAAGTAACCTTCAAACGTGTTTTCCCCTCTCCCTCTGAAACATTAGAATTCTTGGTGAGACTATCCAACCTTTCCCCTCTTCTACCCTCACGACCTTTCCCCCTGGGGTACCTTCAACTCCCTCCCAAAGGAGATATTTTTTTTCAACTCAGTGCTATAACATCTCCCCTCAGTTAGCTCAAAACCCAAAGGCAAAAAATCCATTGCGGCTTCCAGCAGGCAATTATTAACCAGATTTGATGACAGATGGAGAGTCATCCAGTCCAAGCGCTCCTCTTCAACGAATTCCACAATCTGCAAAAAAATCTAAACCATGGTTTGGGCCAGCATTAACTTTGCTGTGGAAACAGGTCCGCCAGGCAAACAAATCTTGGAGGAGATCTAAATTATCCAGTGAAGCTAGTAAAGCAAAAGATATGTTAAAAACATATAAAACTGCACTCTTTGAAGCTAAAAAGATTTTTCTCCACAGAGAAATCGAATAGGCAGGGCCCTGTTCGATATAGTGGCTAAATTCTCTAACCCTTCACGCATGTTAGTACCTATTACATACACGCAGTTGGATGCTAATAAATTCTATCTTTTTTTTAAAAAAAAGATCATAGGCATACAAGAAATTATAGCAAAAGAAAGGGCCTCTGAAGAGGTAGTGGAAATTACTGCAGAAAACGACATGTCTGAAATCAAGGGGGGTAGGGACGAGTTCCATTTTCAGCTGGTAAATGAAGAATTGATACACGCCTTAATACCCCAACTTAAGCCTTCGAATGATCAGACATTTCCAATGCCGACTATTCTGCCAAAAGACTTTGCGAGTCACATCACTCTTTTCGTAACATTGTTCATTAACAAATCTTTGCAAGAAGGCAGAGTGCCAATGCCTCTAAAGAAGGCTATAGTGAAACCTTTGTTAAAAAAATCTACTCTGGACCCCACAATACATAAAAATTACTGTCCAGTGGCCAATTTATGTTGGCCTACTAAAATATTGGAGAAGGTGGTTTGTAGCCAGTTTTAGTCCTTTGTTGATAATAAGATCTATTGGACGGGCTCCAATCCGGTTTCAAATACAGGTTTGGAACAGAGACAGCACTGTTGTCTGTCCAGGGTGACCTGTTGGAGCCAGCGGACAGAGGGAAGGCCACAGCACTATTGTTGCTTGACCTGTCAGCTGTCTTCGATACGGTGGACCATCAGATTACACTCCAACGGATAAAGAAAGTTGTGAGATCATCCGATTTAGTGACACAGTGGTTAAGTTCCTTTTTGAAGGATAGAACACAACAGGTTTCCCTAGGAGGCTTTCTCTCAGAGCTAATCTGGTTGAAATGTGGAGTTCCATAGGGATCATCACTGTCTCCCTTGATTTTCAATCTTTACTTTCGCCCAGTATTTAACATGTTCAGGAGACATGGGCTGCGATTCCACTCATATGCAGATGATACCCAAATCTACATTGAAAGAGATAACTTTGAAGATGCATTTGAAAAAATCAATCAATGCTTGAGAGAAATTAAGAGGTGGATGGCAAGTAATCAACTGCAGTTAAATGCCTCCAAAACAGAACTGATTTTGTTTGGACCAGAAGGGAAACTGAGCCAGGAGAATCAAATTCCCCCTCCTCGGATATTGGGGGAAGAACTTTGCTACTCCAAGAAAGTTAGAAATCTTGGGTCTCTCTGGCAAGAGAACATAGGGGGAGAAACACAGGTGGGGGCTAAAGTCAAGGCAGTTTATTACTCCCCTTTATTCCAACAGAGGATCAGGCTACATTAGTTGGCGCATTAACCAATTCACACCTAGGCTACTGTAATAGCCTCTTAGCAGGGTTGCCAGGTAAGCAGATCAACAGATTACAGAGGGCACAAAATGCTGCAGTTAGGCTCCTTGGGTCCCTGGGGAAACGGGACCATGTGTCCACCCTGCACAGATCATTGCACTGGTTACAGGTCGAAGACCATATTAAGTTCAAGGTGGTCTGCCTGGCATTTAGGTGCATTATTGGTCTGGCGCCTGGGTATCTTGCAACCAAAGTCTGTGCTTACCGCCCAACAAGAAAGCTTTGTTCCGAAGATAAACTCCTGATGTGTGTCCCTCGGACTACCAAGGTATATAAAGGAGACAGGAGGTTTGCGATATTTGGACCAAAGATCTGGAACCAGTTACCCTGGGATATTCGAGCTTCCCCATCATTGGAAATCTTTAGGAAAATATTGAAAGTGTTCTTGTTTAAAGAAAAGTTATTTTATTAGCATTACCCAGAAACTACGTTCCACCCCCCAGATGAAACACACAAATGGCATTGGTCATTTGCATTGCAGAATTAATTACATTACAACCGCCCACCCCCTCACCTGGGAGTTGCAAAGGAAAACCTAAACCCATATACCAATGGGTCAATTTCCCACAAAAGGCCACAACAAAGGACACCACAGGGGACTAACAACGGCCTTCAGTAACACACCCCTATTCTACTCCGGGGGACCTAAAAGGGGAACACCTTACACATATCCCTGTAAACATGGGCCACAACATAAACAAAGCTTCAAACACTTGTGTCCACGCTTACGGCCCAGACACTAACCTGACCCCAAACCTCAGCAGTCATGATGTCCCGGAGCGTTTTCCACTTCTTGCCACTAACGGCTCCAGCGCCGCCAGAACTCATCATGTGAAACATGCTCCGCGCAACGCCGGCGAGAAAGACGTGCCCCTGGTGAAGAAGATTTCCTGATTGCGTTCGTCACTACGGGAGCAGGACACCTCCATTGCAACCCAACGGGCACGTCTCACGTGACTGCTTCAGTAGTTGCGGTCCCGCTGTGACGTCACCACTCTCGCTGGCAACGCCGGCTTAGCCATCTCGGCAGCTCTCCCCAGAGCTGCCTCACAGACCGTGCAAAAGTCCGACCCCAACGTAACCTCTCGGGGGCGGGGGAAACATCATATGGCGTGTTGACAGCCTCATCCTCCTCAGGCCCTTAGTGACTACCGCGGCAACTTCTTCTCGCCATCAGGTGCCCACGACAGCAAAGAGGAAAGGACGCCAGTCTCCACGCTGCCGGCACGACACAAGCGCACGCCAGGCCGGGCGGCGCACAACAGGAGACACCCTGCCAATCTAGCCTTCGGCCCAGCAAGACGGCCGTCCCGCTCGTCCAGAAATGAGCGAAGGGAAGATGCACAGCTCCCCTAGGCAAACCGTCTTCCTTGCCTCACTCTCCGGTGACACATCCGCAGGATGCCAAACTCGACGACAACAGCAGCACACCACCCCTCGCTGGTGAGGGGCACACTGCGCTTCAGCCAACACTAGGAAGAGCAGCCCCGAGCGCTGGATAAAACTGGGACAACGGCAAAGTCCAACACCAACTGCCACCAGGATGCCCCTCTCTAAACGTGAGGGGGCCACGAACAGCACACAGTGGATGATTGGACACAGACCCGCCTGGGTGTGGGGGGACCTCGCGGGAGCGGTGTTCCTGAGGTGCTGCACCCCCCCAGCAGCGCCGATGAGAGGCGATCCACCTACCATCCCATCCTCGTCGCCAGTGTATTAACGAAGACCTCCAGTACTCAAGGTAAGTTCTTAGGGTCTTTATTGTCCTTGTCCTGTACTCAATCAACAAGACACGGGGATGGTAGGGAACACAGATGACACAAGTTTACAACGGAAACACCGGGCTCACCCCCCCACCCATCTTCTCAGCTCACAGCTTGCTCTCTCACTAACTGTCACCCAGGAGAACACTCCAACTCCACAGCTCATGACATCACACACACACAGCTGCTCTGTAAGCCAGATTACTACATTCTTGTTTAAATAAAAGTTGTATCCCTCTTTTGCAATAATGTTCGCACTTCAATCTGTGTTATAGTTAACATCTGCGCTCGAATGCAGGCTATTCTGTACGGTGTACGTAAAAAATAATAAAAAAATAAAAATCAAAAATAATTTTGATGTCCTCTGGGGAAATAAACCTCAATTTAGGTGAGCAATGGAGGAGTTTTAAAATGTTTGATCTGTTCATTATTAGGCCATCTTTTTCAGATATCAGACGCTCTATGGTGACAAACCTCTTTCCTAAATCTTCACCCCCTATGATTGAGGGGGACCTTTGATTATTCTGTGGGCGGGATTTCCAAGGAGCCATTCCCGTATACACCCTAGAGGGCAAGCAAGGCTTGTGCACCAATCCTCTCTTTTGCTCCATTGTACGAAAGATAGCTGACCTCAACCACGCATCTCCCCTCGGCTCCCGTTGATCTTCCTCGGTGGTCTTCCTTGCACTTATATCGATCTGGTTGATCGTCAAGCTAGTGTTCCTATCCTCCATCTCAAAGGTTACATTCATCTGGTCAATTTCCCCCCTGGACGATACCTCCGTATTAGTTGAGAGATTCAGCAACTGTTGTATGTCCTCTTCTGGCACCTCAATTTGTACCAAACTTCTCTTCTCTCTGTTTTCTTCAGCCACCATTTCCAGCTCCGCCATTTTCTTAGTAGTCCCCTCCTTACCTAGTTTAGGAAGTGATATGTTTCTCAGCAACGCCCTTGAACCGGAAGGGCACCCCCTTACACTTGACAAAACATTTTTGGATTTTTTGTTGTTGAAAGGACCGAGGGTTTACTTTCTCCTGAGGGCTCATGTTTTTCTTTCCAAAGTCCGCAAATACTTTCTCCCCTGCCTCTGGGAGCACATCCTTGTCTTGGGATTTGGCCACGACTGGGACATTTGCCATGACAGAGGTCTCCCCCTGTGGGTCACTGCCCAATCTTTGTCTTGCGCCCACCTCCGTCACCAGGTTCGCCTTGAGGTTCCTCCCTTCCTGTGACTGTCCAGATTTTTTTGATTTTGCAGAGGATGTATTTCCAGTAACCTCCACCCGCGCCCTCGAAGTGGAGGTCCCTTGGCTTCGCAAGCCCTCGTCCACCTCCAAAGGGCAAGG
Source organism: Ambystoma mexicanum (assembly GCF_040938575.1). Classification (NCBI taxonomy): domain Eukaryota; kingdom Metazoa; phylum Chordata; class Amphibia; order Caudata; family Ambystomatidae; genus Ambystoma; species Ambystoma mexicanum. Next base: position 885,656,449 of record NC_090931.1, read on the forward strand.
TCTTAAACTACTCGTAACTGGATCATCTACCTGGGGCTCATGTGCCACCAGCCTACATTGAACCTCCTTCTGGTGTCCCTGCCACTTCATTAGATCCATTAGGGCTGACATCATTGTTGATTTATCAGTCATTACCCCTCTCGCTAGGTCAAATAGCCTAGCCTGCCATTGGGCAGACAATTCAGCTTCTTTGTCAAGTCTTGCTTGAACGGTACTCACAAATGACTCCAGGACGATCAACTTTGTAATAAGGCCAGCAAGGTTGCTTGAGCTTTGATTGTTTCTTGTAGATGTTCATATAATTTCATGAAGGGATTCATACATACCACAATTATGCCATGATCAAAATTTGCATCTGGGCTGCATCCAACCCTCCATTCTTCGCCCCATAGTCATATTCATCCTGGTTAGACTGAAGCGAGGAATTATTCAATTGTGAGTTACTTGAGGCAGTCGATTCAGATATTGTTTTCCTGGGGAGTAAAAAGGCAAAGCCACTTGATCGTGTAATACAGCTTCTGGAGCAATTCTGTCCAAAGGCTCATGCATAGGGGATTCATTGACCCCCCTCCCAATTTCCCTTGCCGAAAGTGGTGCACGACCCCCACCTTTGGGCAAGAGATTGGGCCTGTTAAGGACGAGGATTCCAACTGATTGCCCGGTCCACCAGTCCCCTCCCAGGGAGAGGGTTATCAGCTCATTAAACACACTCAGCCTTCTCTGAAACGTGCGAGTCGTGTTGAGCAGTTCCACATCCTTCACCATTCTATTTGCGAATGTCAGGTGCTGTCACTCTGACTTCAAGAGCAGCGACAAAGACGGTGGGGGGGACACAGAAGTTGATTGGTCCAATCCCCTCCAGTACTCATAGTCTGGAGAATCAGGTCTGTTAATCACCTCTTCCAAATATAAACAATCCTCTGCACATCCAGATTTCATCACTGAGAAAGGACCCTCTTTCTTCTCTTTCTCCTTGACCTTGTTGGTTATCTCTGCTTTCCTTTTTTGAGACATAGATTCAGAATTTAAGCTCTTATTGAGAGCTTCCTCCCGGGTCACTCCCATGTTTGGGCTCCTTCTTCCTATCAAAGCTATCAACTTTCGAGAACTGAGGCATGGAGTATTCCAACACCTCTCCCTTCCCCCACTTTAGGGGTCATCTCTTCAGTTGGATTGTTCAGTACGAGTTCCCTCCTTGTCTCCTTATGTGGGTATCTTCTCCAACTCATGTCCTGGGAAGAAGGCAAGTCCCTTTGCTCTCCCCACAACACCTCACCTTCCTCACGATGTATCTACTTATCAGGTGATACTGCAGCTATTGACGCACCTTGAACAGATTCCTCCATTTGAGGGGGATCCGGAATATTTAAGTCCTCAGAGGCTTCGCTATTCTTAACTTGGCACCTCGTTCGTGGGTGTGAAGGAAACATGCTTCCCCTACGTAATTCACAGTACCGTAGGGTCCCCAAGCTTTCCCTCTGACACTGGGACTATGTGACTATGTCCCGTTTATCCCCCTAGCCCAAGCCAAAAGTAGAACAGTAGTACAGTAGTACTAGTAGTATAAGTACAGTAGCAGTACAGTAGTACAAGGATACTGACAAGGGCGACAAGTGTGAGCGCTGCTCTCATGGCTCGACAACAGTTTTCAATTTTCTTTGTTTCACCCCCAAGCCCCACAAGCGGATAACCTTATCCTGAGGTGTGATGGGGTATTCAAATACATGCCTCCTCCTCCTCTGCCACCTCCGCCAAGGGGACTCAAAGGGAACAGCTCCCCACAGTCGTCGCCCCACCTGGAGGACGTGTTTGAAGCAAGTCACAGATCCTTTTGTGCTACACAGAGAACAGCAATGGCAAACCAGGGCACTTATCTGAAGTCCACTGTGCGAGTACCGGCTCCGCTGTCACCACTATTCACCCCCCTCTCAACCTCCTCAGCCCAGGCCAGGCTGGTACTGGGTTTATGGTCTTTTCATAGAAAAAGATCCATCGAACAGTATAAAATCATTGAAGCAAATGCATCGAAAATAATTGCATCGAAATGCTTTCTTTTGCATTAAAAGTACATATACATCGAAACTTGGCCATCGAATATAGGAATGGGCAAGTTTCGATAGATATTTATTTTCAAATGTAAAAGATAGCATTTTGATGCATTTATTTTCCACGCTAAAACGTTACATGGAGCTGTCCAGTGCTGAAATGTCGGCACTGGCCAGCTCCTTGTAACGTTTTAATGTTTATTGTATATTGGGGGGTTCCCACCCAGCCCCCCAACCACCACGCACCCCCCTTAACCCTAACCCAACCCAACCATAACCCTAACTCCAACCCTAACTCTAACTCTAACCCTAAACCTAAACCTAACCCTAACCCTAACTCTAACCCTAACCCTAAACCAACCCTAACCCTAAATCTAACCCTAAATCGAACCCTTAATCTAACCCTTAATCTAACCCTAAATCTAACCCTAAATCTAACTCTAGCCCTAACCCTAATTATCCATCGAAATTATCCATCGAAATGTATTCAATGAATATGCTTTTTGATGGAAAAGCAATTCAATTAATATATTTTCAATGGAAAGTCCAGATACCCCGGTACTGCACTCAGCCTGGTTCGGCTCTGGGATGCATTCCACCCACACCAGCTGTTCTGCTGCTGCCGAGGAAAGGACCTAGGCACGTCGCCACTAGCACGTCATAAGCACACCTCCTCCTCTCTCTCTCAACTCAACACACAGAGGCTTCTTCCAACGCTCAATCGATGCTACATACATTTTCTTTAATGGCCAAGGGCAGTGCCGCCCCTAAACCATGTGTTGTGTGATATCCTGCATCACGGTAAATCACTTAAATGATGATGAGACGACAATAAATGCCAGCATTCCGACTGTAAGTCATTTTGAGGCTGCTGCTCTCTCATGACATATTCCAATATTGCCAGTGTAAATTACATTCATGAAGCTGTGTCCACAGCATATGCATGTAGTATCATTGAAAATCATTTTCATGATGCTGTAACGACAGAATATGTTGGATTGTCACTGTATTTCACTTGGGTGACGATGAACCCACACTAAATGTCAGCATTCCTAAAGTAAATCACTTTCACAATGCTGTGGCTACATTTGGACATTTGGCCTGATTTTCTACATGTATGCCATTGACACCCTCCTCCTTTTGGGGGAATCCCTGGGTGACATTTTAAATGATGCATAGAAAAAGTCACTTCTAGGCTAGTAGGATAACCCTTGTTCTGGTATTCTAGGACACTAAGCTTAGTGAATGGTATGTTCGACTGCAGTTGCCTAGCATTCGAAAGGACTTCATCTAAGGAACGGTCCCTGCTCAGCCACAGTTCTACCTTCACGTTCCATTCTTTGCAGTGGAGCATAAATTGATTGCTTGCTGACCCAAATAGGATGAATCTCAGTCTGCTCAAGTTCAATCCACAAATGACTGGAATTCTGCTCTGTTCTAATTCTTTATACAGAGCACACATTGGGCCTCATTACGAGTATGGAGGGCGCCATGCCGCTTCTAGCGGCATGGCTACCCCCACACCGGGTACCGGGTCTGGGTTCCAGGAATAGGGAATTACTGGGCCATGCTGACTTTGGCAGGCCCGGTAATTCCCATTCTCGGGACCCGGGCCCGGTACAGCCCCATTCCCATTTGAGCCCACATAGGGCTCAATGGGAATGGGGAGGATGCTAATAACGGGCCCATTAATGACGGGCCCTGTGTTAGCATCCTGGTCTGCTAACGGGTCCCGCTAAGGATGCCTGGTCTGACCAGGTGTTCCAGAGCGGGACCCGCTGCAGACCTCATAATAGTGCGGCCCGTAATGAACGGTGCCGGTCCCTTACCGGCACAGTTCATTATGGGTTCGCACTCGTTGTAATGAGGCCCATTATCTCTTGATTCAAAAGGCACATGGATGCTGTGCCTTGCTAGGTGGTGGGCTGCGTAAGGAGCTAACCCTGGCAGCAACTAATGAGGTGGCACGAGGAGAGGCATGGCCGGAGCTGAGCCTCTACTGCAGTGGATGTAGGAGTCCCAGGAATTGGGGGACCCCTAACCAGCTGCAATGCTTAAGTCAATGGGTACAGAAGAAGGAGAGACAAGAGAGACACACTGGTGTCGACCAACCACACTAACTCCAACTGCGACTGGGGGTGCAACATTCCACACATTCCATGCATTTCACAGCTACCTCACATACTCATGACATCACAAACACATCCACAGACCAGATCTTTACACTTCTCCACCAAAAGGGGCTTAAAGCGGAGGTTGCCTTCAAGGCTGTCAAACAACATTCAAACAGGTGCACATGCAGAGATTTTAACGAACAATCAGGGGTATAACAGCACACATGCACACCCAATCACTCTGACCCAGGAAAGCACATAGCACTTTCCATGGTTAGACAACCACACACAAAGCCAAGGCAGATAGGAAGTAGAAGAGGAGAAAAATACCATCCAGCAATCCAAACACATTGCCACCACTTCCCCCAGATGTCTGTGCTTGGCATGCCACACCAAGGAACCATCATCAAACTGCATCCCAAGCCAGCCACACCTGGGATCATGCCCTCAAGTGACTCGAACTGCCAACCCAAAGACATCAAGAACCTGTTTTACAGTCCCACCAGAAACACGTAAAACTCTGGAGCCGATGGATAGAGGCGGTATGATTTAGGAGAACATGTGCGGTTAGTCTGGAACAATGGAACTATTATATTTGAACATGGATCAATGAGGGTTTATGAATGTCTTAAAGGGACCTAGGGAAGGTGCTGGTTAGGGGTATCATGGACCACAAAGTGGGGATCGGTGATGTGGGATTGTAAATGGATCATACTAAATGTTGTCTTTTATGTTGAATTGTTTTATTTCACCAGTATGATCAAATCAACAATAAAAGTTCTTATACATTTTTTTTAAAAGAACCTGCATTACAGACCTGGATCCCCTGAACAGTCATGCGTCTTCCACGGGACACAAATACACCAGCACACACATGAACACACCACCAAACCACTTATCCCAGTGTAAAGAAGCAAGGACTAGGGAATAACGGAACCTGACTCCATACAACATCATACAACAGTAACGAACAAGTGCCTACTGGGGCCACTGCAGTACTTGAGCAGCTGCCGTCTGCCACATAATAGGAGACGAGACCACACTGTTGTGAGAAGCGCCAATTGGGTTTCTTGCATTTGGTGGCACCTCCTCCTGGCGCTCCCCAACCACCATGACATCACGAGATAATGGAAGAACACCTAGTAATCATGGCCACTCAGTAAGTAAATGTACAGTGCAAGGAGAAATGACTAGAGTGAATGAATGAGAATGCCAAGAAGAAAAACATAAACTACAGCACACGCAGCTTCTTCAACAGTACTACATGTAAACATCAGCATAAATAAACACTGAACACCCACATGGTAAGAAAAAAAGGGTGGATGGCGAGGCGCGCACTCCAGTTCCCAGTCAAAATAGACCTGATACAAAAAGTAACTGGGTTAGATCCCCCAAAAAATGTAGCAATTATTAATAGGGTTGAATCCCAAAACATTGAAAAAAAGTATTAACAGGGTTGGATCCCATCTGCTGTTCAATTGCTCTGTTTATCTTCTCCTCCTAGCGCTTTCCTGTCACAAACATTCATCAGGGAGGCTGTGCTGATATTTCAGGTGATTCCAATTTGCAGCTCTTATAGTCTCTAGGGATTCTGGTAGTTGTAGTGTTCAAATGTTACCAAATCAGGTGACCAGGAACCGACACCCCTCCTAGTGCACATTTTTTTCCCAAATTTGGGGGAGAGGAGAAAATCATCAGTGTGGTTCTCTAAAGTGGGGCACAGTAACCCTGGTGCTGCTGCCTCTGGAGCCCGGGACTGCAACATGGTAAGAAAATAAGGGTGGATGGCGAGGCGCGCACTCCAGTTCCCAGTCAAAATAGACCTGATACAAAAAGTAACTCGGTTAGATCCCAGTCCAAACCTTTTTTTCAGGTAATATATTGGCCAGGAACTGGAGTGCGCGCCTCACCCCTTCTTGTTTTTTCATGTACTTTGTGGAGATCCGGACTCCAGAGGCTGCATCACCGGTGTAATTATGCCCTACATTGGAGAACCAGAATTATGGTTTCCCCCTCCCCCTGTTAAGGGTAAGATGCGTGTTTTTGGAGGGGAGTCTTTTCCTGGTCACGTGAATTGTTAAAATGGTTTCACTACAGCTACCACAATTCCTAGAGACTGCAACGGCAATTATATTGGATTCCCCTGAACAGAATGGCAACTTAGCCTCCCTGATGAGTGTTGGCGAAACAAAAGCGCTAGGAGGAGAACAGCAGTGCAAGACGGGAATCAACCCTATGAACAATTGTGTTGCATTTGGGATTTAACCCTGTGAATGTACTCGACACTTTGGGATTTAACCCAGTCATCTTTTTTTCAGGTAATATATTGGCTAGGAACTGGAGTGCGCGCCTCGCCCCTTCTTGTTTTTTCATGTACTTTGTGGAGATCCGAACTCCAGAGGCTGCAGCACTGGGGTCATTATGCCCTACATTGGAGAGCCATAATTATGGTTTTCCCCCCCTCTCCCTGTTAAGGGTAAGATGTGTGTTTTTAGAGGGGAGTCTTTTCCTGGTCATCTGAATTGTTAAAATGGTTTCACTACAGCTACCACTATTCCTAGAGACTGCAACGGCAATTATATTGGATTCACCTGAACAGAAAGGTAACTTAGCCTCCCTGATGAGTGTTGGAGGCACAAATGCGCTAGGAGGAGAACAGCAGTGCAGGAAGGGAATCAACCCTGTGAACAATTGGGCAGCAATTGGGATTTAACGCTGTGAATGTACCGGACACTTTGGGATTTAACCCAGTAATCTTTTTTCAGGTAATATATTGGCCAGGAACTTGAGTGCGTGCCTCGCCCCTTCTTGTTTTTTACTGAACACCCACATGACACAAACAACAAAAGTGCTGCATGTTCACAAAAAATCAGCTCCAAGGAGCACTGGACACTCCATGCAGCAAATACACCAGCGAGATATGCAAACTAAATATCAGCTTTAAGAATGACTAGACTACCACATGCCGCAACCACACTAGCACGGCATGTAAACTGAGAATCATCTGTACAAAAACATCACAACCCCATGCCGCATCCACACGAGTGCCACATGTGAAGCAACATCTTCTAGGGATATCTAATTTATAAAACATCTTCTAACTTTGACTCACTTTGGAAACCATATGAAATATGAAAACACCACACACACACAGCAGTCACTCAAGTGCAGCATGTGACATACTGCACCCACAGTGCAAACGATGACAGTCCTTGCAGTTCTTGGAATCTACAAGATGGCCTATGTGTATCGCTCCACTACATCAGAGAACGCACCCAGGGCAATATTAACTGTGGTGCTAAGCAACATTAATCATCGCAAGGGAGCTCACCATGAAAGGTATAATTAACAATAGCTATCGCAACAAAAACTCAAATACGATTCTGCTGCATTAAACTGCACAGCAACCCCACCCCGTTATAACCATGGGCTGGATAGATCAGTGGGGGGCGGGGGGAGACACTAATCACTTGCCCGCCTTAATCTTATTTCCTGTAAAGGTGACATGAGGTCACGGTCACGTTCTTGGATGGCAGATGAGGGAGTGTAGCACTCTTCACTCACTGTTGTTCCACAGATCAGGCTCCTTCCCAGAATTGCAGTCAAGTTCACTTCATGGTCAGCGCAGTGGAGGTTTATCATGCGTTCGCTGCACAAGACACCTTTTGACGGCGGTCAGAGTCTTACCTTAACCCAGACTGAGTGCTGGGTCACACGTACCTCTTTTACGGTGGCACCAATTGCTGAAATTTGAGTCATTACCACAAATCCAGGTACTGAAATTTGAGTCATTACCACAAATCCAGGGCGGAATGCAAGGGGTACATGCATGTTCTGTGTGAGTTGGCAGAGGGACCGTGGGGCATTACAAAGGGGGAGAGACTAGTTCCCCTATGAGTATGAGAACTAGGTTGGAAGAGCTGGCTCACGAAGGGCATTTGGGCAGGTCTTTGAAAAAGAGAAGCTTGAGGGAAGATTATTGGTGGCCGGCCATGGATGAGGGGGTGGAAGGAGTAGTAAAAGAGTGTGTGGCTTGTGCACTTAGTGATAAGAGTAGAGTGAGGTTCTTGGTGGCGTTAGTAGATTACACCTCGCAGTGAGTGGAGGCTGCTGCTTTTGAAAGTGTCACCACCGATAGGGTGATTCGTTTTCTCGAGAAGATTTTCGATAGAGAAGGGGTGCCAGCAAGTGTGGTTACTGACAACGGTGTACAGTTTGTTTCCCAGCAAATGCAGGATTTTCTGAGGTACTATGGTATCAGACATCATTCGGACCTCTCTGTACAATCCTTGTGCGAATGGATTGGTGGAGAGGGTAAACGGTTTCATTAAAGGGGCTATCCAGTTGGCCATTGCAAATGGGTTATCATGGCAGGATGTATTGTCAGAGCCTTTGTCAGCCTACAGGAGAACTCCTTCGGTGATGACAGGTAGAACCCGTTTGAACTAATGAGGGGCAGGAAGGCGGGTTCGAAGTTGAGGACTGTTGGCCTGGGTGGTGGTGTGGGGACTGAAGTGAATATGGCTGAGGTGTTGCAGAGGGTGCAGTCTTGCCAGGACTGTGTGAGGCTTCAGCAGGCCGGAAGGAAGCCTATTGGGGTTGAAGTGGGTGATCGGTTTGTGTAAAGAATCCCAGGTTTGTTCCGAAGGGGAGCAGCACGTTCATGTCTCCTCGTGTGGTTACAGGTGTAGGGACAGGTTATGTGGTTCTTGGCAACGGGTCGAAGTTGAGCAAGAGGAGAGTTGTGGTTTTCGGCAAGGGTGTGGAACCATTATTGCACCATCAGGAGAGTGGATTGGAAGGTGTTTGTGTGATTTCCCCGTGCAACAGCGTGTACATGATTCTAGGGATCGTGGTGAAGAGGCGTTTGGGGGAAATGGTCAGGAAGATGGAGGAAGTGTTGTGTCGGGTGAAGCGGAAGTTTCTTCTGCAGCAGTGCGTGATGGTCATCCTGCAAGGGTATGTAGACCACCTGTAAGAATGAGAGATTATGTGTGGTAGGGAGTGGAGTGAGTAGTGGACAAATTTAAGATATTCTCATACATTTATTGTAGTTTCATGCTTTACATTTTTGTGTTTCTTTATTGTGTTTTGTGTGGACTTTTTCCCCTTTTTGTTCCATGGAATGTTCCAGTTTCCATTTTGTGTGGTATTATTGTTCATTTTCTGTTCACTCCAAGGGGGGAAGATGTATCATAATGTGATGTGCGTGTCAGCTGGAATGCTGGCTCGCTTTGCGTAGTCAGCATTCCAGCCTCACAGGAAAAGGACGGTTGGGCTGGTCTGAGTGGCGGTGTGCCACGGGGTCTGCTGAATAAACTCAGAGTTGACTGCACTTACCTGGCATCCTCCTTTTCATCACACTCCCAGACCATCCAGACGTTGCAAATTTCAGCCAGGCCTGTACCTCCCAGTGACTCCTTCAGCTAGCACCAGACTTCCTGTCAGCTCCTGCATAAACTGCATCTGCCCTCCTGCCAGGCCCGCAGATACTGCGTTCTCCCTGGCCCTCCGCCTGCCAGCTCCTGATGACAACATTTTGTCTATGCCGCCTGGACCACAGGACATCTAGGATCCCTCCAACCAGGGCCCTTCCTCCAGCTGACTCGTCCCAGCCCCTCCGCATGGTCCGCCCGCACCGCAAGCTGTTACAGGAACATTCCACCGGTCCTCGCCCGCGGCTGGCACCTTGATGGATGCAAGTAAGTCATTGAGAGCAGTGTCCTGTCAGCTTGCCACCCCCTCCACAGCAGCTAAGACCACTTTGACATCAGTGAAGTAATGGGTTTCTTCAATGCCTGAAGAGGAACGCTGGGGGCCGTCCACAGCTACATCACACACTTATGACATCACAGACACAGCCAGAGGCCAGATCTCCACACCATGCCTACAAAGGTCTCAAACTGTATTGCAACAAAGGAAAGCACATGTTCACTTTCGAGGCTGCACTTGGTTGTCGTGGCATAAGACACCACTAGCAGCAGAACAGAATGTTATTGGAGCTCAGTTTAGTACCTCAAGAGATTTCACAAGCACAAAACCATTATAAGCTAAAGGGACAGGAAGTGCCTAGCCAGATATGCAATTACCTGCAACACTGGGGTATGCAAAGGGTGCATCATATAGGTTTTTATGTTGTATAATGGCATGGCCTGTTGGGCAACAAAGGTCGGGTGCCTAGTACAGCAGTTTTGCAGCCTTAAATCCACCGGGGTGAACGCCAAGAGGTCAAAGACCTTATGTGTTTATCAATCCAACCCCTGTGTGAATTTTACAGGACAAAAACAAGAAAACATTTGTAACAGACAACAAGAAAACATTTGTAACTGCCATGCCCCCCCCCTTCCCAGTGCCAAGGCCTTTTTTTGGTGATTTCGATATTCATTCAATGCCTTCTAACATTTTCTCCTTCATTAACCCCTTAAGTGCCAAGGACGAGTTATCTCGTCCTTGGCAACAAGGAGGTAATCTCAAGGACGAGATACCTCGTCCTTGGCACTTAAGGGGTTCTTGGTTTCAGAGTTCCAAAGGTGAACTTGTCACACACTGAACCAAGTTGGGGACATTCAGTAATTCCACCGAACCTACGCCCGGGCAGGTCAGTACAATTGTTTCATCACATGGCTGTTACGGAAAGAGCCACACAGAGCCTGGCAATGTAGTTTCCTCTGCTTCGCTTTTTCTACAGCACTGGCCCACAAGAGGGCCATTATTTACACAACATAATGATAACCCTGTTGTGAGAGCCAGTGTTCTCACAACTCACTTTATGTGTCTGTGGAATACTATAGTATTTTTTTTTTAAATCAATTATGATTATTAGTTATTTATAACACGCTTCATACCGAAGCACTACGTCATCTTGCTTCCAAGACGAGCGCGTTGCCACTGAGTTATACTACCCTTGATTTGAAAAGATAATCCCACGCTTTTTCTTTAAAACAAATGCTTGGCGGTGGGACAAGCGTGCATCTAAAGCACTTCCCCCTGTACCCTGTAATGAAAATATCGACGCAAATGCTTCCTACAGGATGCCGTTACAACCCAGATATTGATGCAGTGTTTAAGCAAAAAGGCATTTGGAACGGCAGATGTGATCTGTGAAGAACACAATGCCAGGTAAGGGCATACCCGGCGCTACTACATCATAGGTTAACTGCGATGAAAGTATTACTTCTGTACAGGAGTACAGGGATGAGTAGTGGCGAAAGCATCTCCTCAATCACACTCTACTACTAAAGCAGCAGTGGTCCGAATCATAAAGGTGAAACAGGCACAGCTCGACTGTAGTACCTGCATCCCTTCTTTTGGTAACGTGGGCTGAGGGCAGAAAGGGTGTGAGCTGGTACAAAAGCAATCCAAACCACAATAGTGCAGTGATGTCAAAATGAAATAATGTCCAACCGAGGCTCTATAAGAATATGATCTTTAACTTAGAAAAATGGACAGGGGTGCTTAGGCAAAGATTTCATCAGCGGAATGCCTTTCAAAAGGCAGAGACAGGGACTTAACAGTCACTGGGGTCCTTTAAGGTGGACCAGCAGGACAGGTCCACTTTAAATACCGTTCATTTTTTTCTCTTTCAGGTTTTTAAGATCGAGCCAGTTGTCTGGGTGCTTTGAACGCTGAGCCTGGGCCAAGTCCGAGAGCGGTGTTGACAGGATACAATGATGCATGCATTTCAGCAGAGGTGATGGCTAGTGGGCCAAAGACGTTGGGATACTGCAGGTGTCGTTGGGTCTGTGAGACTTGAAGACTCAGTGGACTCAGATGTGTAGAAGTGGAGAATTTCTTTCGTTGGCAAGTAGGCTCAACAGGCCGAAAACAGCATCATGGTACTGCAGCAGCAATGACTTGAAGCTCAGAGAAGCTGGTAACCAGGCAGGCAGCTTCAATGTGGGGACACTAGAGAACTCTGTGAGTCACAGATGCAGAGATGTTGGCGCTATGCCATGGAGTTAAACGCAGAGATATAGAGATGGAAGAGCATTTAGGTCAGCAATGATTCTGGCAGTTCTCTTGCATCAGCATTGATGTCAAAGGTCCCTGTACCAGTTTCAAGTCACTTTGGGGATGCAGGGGATGCCATGATTGACTTCCTTTGTTCTGTGGTTGCTAGGAGACCCCGTCCAATGCCTATGGCGCAAGGTTAGCCCTTTTTTCTGCCATTCCCAACCAGGTTGGTTTTTAGAAAGCACTTGCAGGGTTCTGTCACCTCCGTTGACCAGGGCCCTGAGTACCAGAATCTCAGTTGCAGTTGGCCTTGTACAGCCAACTGGACATCGCAAAGAGGCCATTGGCAGGGTTAGGGGGAAGTGCTGTCCTCTTCCGTGGAGCTCCTGTCTTAACCTCTTTGGCAGAGGACTTTGAAACAAACTGTACTTAAAAGAGTGTTTCAAAGATGAATGACCTAAGGGGGGATCATGCCCGCCCCTTAAGTAGTAAAAATGCTACATTAGATTTGTCCAGATCCAGCCTTTTGATTGAGGTTCTAATCCAGGCTGCTGTAACAATTGTCCTTTGCCTGCTAATGTCATACCCAGAGCGTCTCCTCTTTAGGGAGTGGGAAATGGGGACAGTCAGTTTGGGAACCCTAGCAAAATCCAGCATTGTGAGGCTCCCTGTGTGGGCTGAACTGTTCCTCTGGACTACTTGAACTCCACCCCCTTCTTCTGTCTGCCTACATCAAAGGGTCTCCAGTAGGCAGCACCCTTGTGTGAGGTGACCATTGTGATGACATGACTGTCTTTGAAGCACCAGTTCCCAGGGGTCTTCCCGGAGAGAGTTTCTGTTCCCTGAAGGATGGTGTCCTCCTCAGGGAGATCAAAGAGAGGATTCCTGGGTTGGACCTAACATGGTTGTTATGGGTACTCCCAGGCATAACTGCTAATACACCCCAGGCCCTGTCATGAATGAGTCACTGCACACCAAGCTGACATGATTTGACATCCAATGCTTGTGGCTGTATAATTGTGTACCGTCAGTAGCCAACATGTCATAACTAGACATGGATTATATTTAGATAACAATTTGCCATCAGGTGGCCGGGGTCCAAAATTATGATATTTTGAACCAGAGGTGAAGATGGTTAAAAAGCCACATCTGCCTGTTGGAAGTTTGTGTTGCAGCAGCTGTGCTCAGGATTGCACATATGACCTCAGAACCACCCTCTTGCTGCTGCAGTGCAGCAGCTTTGGACATCAGGAGATGGCCACAACAAAGTGAGTGGTCACAGCAAAGTGAGTGCAGTATGCTTTTTGGCATGGAGCATTATTAAAACAAGCTCTGATTAGCAGACCCTCCTTTCAAAGAATAATTTCATTAGTAAAAATCATAAAAGCTCAGGCTATTCGACCCTCGTGGATGGCACCCCATCACAGGAAGCCACCTAGGATTATTACTTTTATAATGTACTTGTATGTTGTTTGCCCCCTGCTGCGGTTACCATGCTATTAGGACGATGCTTGTGAGCATCTTCAAGTTGTGTGAATGTGTTGATAATTCATTTTTAGATTATACAGAGGTGAACTATAGCAAAGGGATGTCGCAGGTCATTGCCAGGCCTTTGCGGTTAAAGGCCTACATTACAGTCGGGCCCTTAGCGTGGTGACGCATCCTGTGTTTCAGGACGAGTGCTTTCAGACGAGCTTGAATCCCAAGGCAGCCGCGCTGGGCTCTGGCGCTACACCCATCTGGCATGGCTGTTCCTACTCAAGATGCTGCGGCCTGCCAGATCCCCCTCCCCCACCCCCCAGGGGTGGAGGAGAGAGTCCAGGAGCTCTTACAAGAAAATTCTTCCTGCATGTCAAATCCGCCCAAATCCAGGCCGCGGCGCCATCGGATCCAGGTCAGACGTGAATTACATTCTCAGTTTAAGATTCTGCGATTGTCAGAGAAAAGTCATTGAGTTCACGTTTCATTGCCGTGCTGGACGTATCGGGCTTTGATCAAGAGCCTTTCACGAGTGTTATAATAAAAGTGGACAATTCTGTATGACACATTTGGCGCGCGGCCCATTAAGAGGGACAGTTGCACTGAGTGAAATTAAAATGCGTAGAGGGTAATGCGCCCTTCCTTCATGAAGATAGCCCCGTGAACGGCTCTTTACCACGTCCGAAAGTTCAGACAGGGTCGCGTGCCTCGCACATGACTCACAGTGTTGACCAAAATAACGATACAGGAGGGGTACACGGACACGCAACCTGATAATGTATTTACATTCACGAGCCACTCCAGGACATGGCTTCATAATTACCATGACACACCGCTTCCACGAAGATCCTGACTTCAAGGAAATATGTATTTATCTGTTAAGGGGTCGCCGCATAACTTAATGGCGTATTGCTGCCTGGGCAGGCTCCCCCTGACTGTCCTGTTAGAATCAATGGGCCTTCAGACTTGCCTTCAAAGACATCTGGTTGGGGCAATACCTATTCCATCAGGGGGGCTATTGGTGGTCCGGCGATCAAGTACAGAAAATTGTCTTGCGTCTCGGATCTCGGTGGCAGCAGAACTTTCCATCTGTGGAGCCTGGGGGTTTGTCAGGTTGGAAATGGTTAAATAGGATTAGGAAAACAAACTGCTAACAACCATTAAATCTGGAGACAAACACCAACTAGAGCCCAATATGGTGTAGGATCACCCACATGGCCTCACTCATTCACGCCATGCAATGAGGAGGCGGAGACAGGAGGAGGATACAGAAGCTCTTTAATCCTCTTGCTCCAAACACCAACTGAACTTCCCTCCTCCCGCCCCTCCCCTTCCTGCAGGCCCATGTCCCTCTCCACGTGATGTGGGAGCTGGCTTAGTGCCGGCGTCACATATGGCTGCAAGGTAAATGTACAGGCAGAAGGTTTCAGCTATATCCAGTCACGCCATCACTTCAAACCACCATCTGCACCTGTGTAGGTGCCATCCCTAAGCTCCACTCAAGTCTCTTTCTTTTACTCCAGTCATCTCAGATCTTTGAATGGTTTTCAGGGTGTAAGGGGCTCACCCTGGACAGTACCAGCCTGCCACACTATACGCCAGCTTTCCAAATACCCTTCAATACGTTCTGACTAGAGGGCCTGCTGGAGCTCCCTCTCCAGGAGTGAGGAGGGTGCTTCTTGGGAGCAAACGCTCCGGAAGGTTGCTATCCAGGGTGCGGGTCTCTCTCCCACTTCGTATCTGACCGTCCGTTGTAGTCTACACATTCTCCAACTGCCTCTGTTCTCTCGGCATCTCGTACAGCAACGGTCAATCAACTCAATGTTCTACTGTGACCAAGGTGTCCTCCAGCAGTTTCTCTGATGCCTGACACATAGGGCTGCTCCACCCATACTGCACTGTCACACGCACACACCGGAGCACATTACCAAACTGCACGAAGCATGTCACTGCCATCACACTGATCTGGGGTTCTCAACTGGGAAACCGCTCCAGAGTGGCACTCCTAAAGCATCCCCTTCCCTGCCGCTCATTAAGGGTTCAGTTACATTTTGAGATAAGTGACACTCCATGGACACACCAGTGTATGGGTGCTATGTGCCAGCTTTGTTGGAAATTATACTAGTCCATTGGAATACCTCTGTGGCATCTTGCTCTTAACGATAGACGTCATACTTGAGTAACCACTCCAGGAGTGACCCGTCCCCACATTGGGTTATGATAGATGCCTAAAACATAACCGTGTTGGCATACAGGTGCATCATGATATGATAGATTATTTATAACGTGTTTAATACCCAGAGGTTTCTAAGCGCGGACCCGGGGATCGGCTCTGTGTCGATGTGCTTCCAAAGCGAGCACGTTGCCGCTGAGCTATCCTCCCGAGATGATCATTCAGTGTCGTTCTACGTTCTACATCACTGATCAATGTTTAATTCTTTGGGTACAGTTTAGGTAATTATACCCGCATTCCAGTGCCATTCATGTGCCTTCAATCCTCTAATATGTGCCTTGATTCTTCTGAACAATGCAAGTCTCCTATAAACAGGCGGTGTCCCAGCAGTCTAGCCTCCACGCTTGCCACGAGCACTGCACGTGGTGTCTTCCTATAGGATTGCCTTGTACCCAGAGTTGTATAGGCAGTAAAGCTGCATTGCAACTACACATTTTGTGTCATGATGTTTGGGGAAGTGGCTGATGTGGGGGATCTCATATGACTTGAAGCATCAATTCCCTGCATACCCGCTACAGCCACTGAGGCGATTCCACTCATCTTCCGGGATCCCTTGCTGGTGCTCGGTGAACAGTGATTTGGGCGGCTATGTTTGCTTTCTTAGACATATCTTTGGCATGCCTACCTTGCTGTACGGCAATCAGGACTTTGGCCAACACCCACCCTATGTGCTGCAGGCCTTCACTTCCGATCCGGGATGCAGATCCACATTTGCCGCTCCTCCACGGTCCTGGCAGATAAGAAGATTCAGAAAAGAATCTATTTCCCAAAAGATACTATTTGCAGTTAACTGGTTCGGATTTCATCCGAGAAAACCGTATTCACTGTCGCATAAGGTGTTTGCAGGGGTCTTTCCCTTCTCGGTTTTAATTTCATCATGGCAAGCACAACAATGCAACACATGGTGTGAGTTGTGTTCTGCTCCTAACATTATTCCTTGCACATTATTAACACTGGTTAGGTAAATCAATAAGCATTACACAAAAACACAATCTTTAAAGCAGTGTTATGATTTTAGTTTCGATGCCTCCACAGCATTGTTACATGGCAGCAACAGGTTACCTATTCTTGATGTGTGGATTAATATGTATTATACATTCTTTTAAACACATGTATAAGCTGGTAGATAGATACACGTTCAGTCTGAGGAGACTGATTGGATTCACTCTTCTCCTTAAATCAGAACCTACCCTGAGCACACAAAACAGACGAAGTGATCTACACGCCCAACATCCGCAGTTTGCACATAAAGCAGAACAATTATATTAAAAAATGGTATACATCAGTTGGTCTGAAAAGGTATTTGAGGACCACATCCATACACAAAAGTTTATGATACGATATTGAGCTTAGGATCCTTTAGGAACGTGCATGCAATGGATGGCATCACACAGAATAACACTGAGTCCAAATACCCGAACCAAATCATGAAGATGGCAAATTACAGTTTTATTAACAATTATCTAAAACAGGGAGTTACAACAAACATCAACGAACGTATGCTCAGTTTCTCTCAGCGATCTTTTCACAAATCGTAGCTTTTATATTACAAAATACGTCAGAGGTGACATCATACTACGTGGCAAATAATGAAAAACCTACTGGGGATCAGGATAGGCTTATGGGGAACATCTAAGTACACATTCTATAGGAACTAGGATTGTAATTGGCTGCCCACTGTCAGGTGGACTACATATGCCTACCTCTAAAACATGTCATCTTCAAAATAAAATACATACACAGTTACTTATTGGTTTTTAAACTTTAAGGTCCCTCATTATATTGACCCCCACAATTGGTTGGCATGCTTTTGCCAAGTCTGGAACATTTGGTCACTTAGCAGCACGTAAGCCCAGACCCAGGTGCAAGGAGATAGGCCTGACTCTATCTCTCCACCCAATTAGCCCCACATCTCTGATCGCCCATGCTTTCTTCCATGAA
This sequence comes from Ambystoma mexicanum, assembly GCF_040938575.1. Taxonomy (NCBI): domain Eukaryota; kingdom Metazoa; phylum Chordata; class Amphibia; order Caudata; family Ambystomatidae; genus Ambystoma; species Ambystoma mexicanum. The sequence goes on from NC_090931.1 coordinate 885,674,214, forward strand.
AAAATGTCTTTGAACTTGGCCTTGCAAAGTATCCTTGTCTCTGAGAATACACGGGAGTGCAGGCACTCACTATCATCTTCTAGGACTCCAAGTCCGAACTCTATTTTCATCCTTGGCTCACGTGACAGGAGCCCATGATTTGGTCCTTTTTGCAGCTTTTAAATGTCTTAAATGAATTAAACTTGGCACTCTTGGTGTTCTTTCTCTGCACCTTAACAGGAAATGATTCATCCTTGCACATTCGCTCCTTTCCAGAATTGATAGCCGACCTTGGCTGCTTCAGTCTTGACTTCAGGCAAAACAACCTCACCATGCGGCTCCACGATTCAGCTTATTCTTCCTGCAACACAATTTTACCCTTCTCCTTCATGGGTTCTGGTTCATGATACCGATGTCCAGCTCCTATACAATCGTGGCTTTGCCTGCATTCTATGCACTACATATAGCCAGCCTCTATGATGACTCAGTCTACGTGTGTTTCAGCATCTGTACAATTATTGAACGGTTGATTCTCTGCAGCACTTTGTGCATGTGTAATCTTTTTCATATTTAAAAGTTCTCTTGATTCTTTACTTCATCAATAGTTTCTGTAGGATCCATACATCCTCTTCAACCAGTATCCTGAGACGTCATTCATACTCTCTTATGACGTCACAGGCTTCTTTCTTTACTCGTTTTTATATTCCTGCAGGGAGTTCCTCCCTCAAATTGTTGTCCATTTAGGGATCCATTCGATAGGGTTGTCTCAATGGGTATCATCTTTCTAACATATGCTGCGGTATTGGCACGACTGTTGGTGTCAAACACGGCACGATCTCAGGCTTCCATCATATGGGAGGTAGGGGGGCGGGATTTCCTGCAGAGGCGTGCAGCTGCTCCTCTACATTCCCCCCTCTGGTTGAGTCCTCAACCACCTCCTCAATTGTTTCCACATCCTGATATTTTCTCTTGAAGAATTGTTTCTTTGGTGTCAATATCTTCATCATCCCCCTCAGGGTGCTGGCTGATTTGACATGTTCATCTACACTCCAGGTCATGTAGTTAGATTGTCCATTTATTGTACAATAGACCCATTATCCTACGTACTTGTTATGATTCTTTGGATACAGGAACTTCGTTCCCTCAGGTGCTACTATGCTGGCCTCGATGTATTTTCTTACAGCGTCACCAGTCAGCTCCTTAGCATTTGGTTCAGGTCTGACATTGATCATGATCCTCATCCCCACCACTTGCTTAGCCATTTTCTTGCATTGGGCAATCATTATCATGACTAGACAGAATCCAAACATCACCAGTACCAATATTACTCCAAGAATTTTGAATCTATTTGCCAACCATTGTGGAATCCACGAGACAAGAGAGGCAAACCAACTGTCAATGTCATCTGTCTCGTCTTCCATCTTGTTATGTAGGTCTGTTAACAATGTTATGGCCTCTGTCAGGGTTCCATTTTGTTCATTCTGAGAGAGTTTGAATGTGCAGCATGATGGCCCAATTTTGGGGCAAACTCCACCTTCCATCGCTGTGATCATATTAAGGACATATCAGTCCTGGAAGGTCATCAGTCGTATGGCCCTCAGCTCTTCCTTTATGGCATTGAATCCCTTTACAGTAGCATTTATTGTCTACAGAAACTCCCATCTAGTGATGTGTAACCACTTGGTGTTCACCACGGTTTGGATCCCAGGCATGAATATAGTCATCAGTATTGTGGCAGTCTTGTTGAACAACCTCTGTTCCTCAGGAATGGAGTCATACACTGTTATCGATTTGGCTGAGAAGTAATTCTGTCTTCTTGTCCGTCGGTAGAAGTTCTTCTTTTTCTCATGTGGGCATCTACTTTTGGAAATTATCCAATGTTCAGGTCGATAAGAAGTATCACTAATGCTGGAACATGGATGAGCACCAAGGAACATACTCCACCCCAATCCTTGGGCAACCTCATGTATGCTCTAGATCCACAAGCCCAATATCGGTCCTTACGGACGGCTGTCCCTTCTCCCATCTTGGGAAAGTCAATTGTGGTTTTGCATTCTTTGTTATATCCCACATGCTTCTTCCTTTGTCTTTGGAAGCATAGTGTCACATTAACCAATGGCATTACAACAACCTCTTTGCCCGGATTCTTCTTCTACCCATGTTAGTAGTTTGGATTGCTTGGCCCATGACTTTAAGCATCCATCATTCACCTTCTGTACTTCTTGTAATAATCAGTTTTCAGCAGATGAGCTGCACAGGACATCATTCCTTCTTCCAATCCATTCTTGGAATTCAGTCGTCCATAGATCAATAATTGAGTTTGTTCCCAACTTCCAGGTGATCCGGCTATTTCTGTCACATAAAGGCAATTCATTCTCTTCATTTCTTCAATGATCACAGGATACACAAGCGTCTTGCTCTTCCATCCAGGCTCTTTCCCCATTTGTAGGGTTTTGATGTAGTCATCCTGGCATGGAAATGACCATTTTGATCTCCATCGCAAGTTCGCCCAACTTCCTTGAAATTGTCCTTAAGTAGTACATGTTGCAAGATAACTTGGACCTCTTTTGCAATGAAAATCCTTACTGTATTCATGGCATAGGGGATGAGAGAGCAGATGTAGCAATGCTGCTTAGATGCTTTCTCCCCCACATTTGTCATGTGTTGGTATCACATGTTATTTTCCAGGTGAGCTGTGTTATCTAGATATGTATTTACCCCTTCACTATCTTCCTCTGCATCTCTTTTGTGTCTCCCAAAATATGTATAGAAATCATAAATTCTGTCATTAGTAATTTTCACAGTGGGGAGAACCATAAGGACTTTTCCTTCAGCGGAAGTACTAAGATGATAGAGACTGTGAAAGATGAGGAACAGAAAGACAACGAGAACAATCATGCAAATGTATATTATAAATAAGAATCTGGGCATCCATCTCTCGTGCCACCCTACTGCTTGTTGAATTTGTTCAATCTCAATAACCATGCCATTCTCTTAATTAATCATTTTTAATACAATCATCAAGTTTCTTTATATTTGAAACTATAAAATGTGTTCAATTATAGCAATAAGGAGTCTTCTTATCACTGGACCGTTTTTAGGATCCTGTACAAAAGTGTGAATATTAATGTCTCTTCTAAAAGGTGCAGGGTAAGACTGAAGTATGAACACAATGGGCCTCATTATAAGCATGGTGGTCCATGGAACTATGGTACCGGTAAGCATGCCGGTACCCTAGTTCCCGGACCGCCATAATACGAGCTGTGCTTGCGGGTGCCAGTCAGCCCACCAGGCCTGGCCGTACGAGCAGACCGGCACCTGCGAGCGCAGCATGTCGGATGCACCAGCACTGTCCTTGACGGTGCTAGTGCATCCAACATCCCCATTCCCATTGAGTCCTATGGGGCTCAAATGGGAATGGGGACCGACAGGCACCGGCACTCGGCAACCCGGCAATGCAGGAATTACCGGGTCTGACAATGTCAGAATTACCCAGTAATTCCTCATTGACGGAAGCCGGAAAAAATGCAACTCTGGTGGCAGCTGTGCCTGTTTTACAAGCACGGCTACTGCCAGGGTTATAATGAGGCCCAATGACAGCAAGCACAAGCTGATGAACATCACTGTCGCAGGTACCATGTGTTTTTATCACTTTAAAACAAATATTCTCCACAAAATTAATCTGCATACTGATCTCGTTTCCAATTTCTGATCAAGGACTGACGTTTAGGCATAACTCTGATGCATTATTCTCTGCTTCAATGTATCTCTAAAAGTTCATTTCAAAATTCCTGCAATACTCTGCAAGTCTTTGCACTCCTTGCCAAAATATCTATAAGGAGTGTCTATTAAATTCCTGTCCAAATAAAGTATGTGTTAATCACTTTTTGCTTTGTCATCCTTCTTCTTAGTCATTGATCGGGTCTGCACACGTAGAAATTATAGTTCTTGTCTTGCTTCTGGATCAGCAACAGATGGGAGGGAAGGTCTTTTGTTTATAAATCTTCACATCGCCCATGTGCAACCAAGCTCTTCTTCCTTGTATTTTAATAGCAGAAGACACTTCCTCAACAATAAAAGGGCCATGGAAACGTGGCTCAGGCCACTTCCTGGTAAAGATTTTAATTAACACTAGGTCCTGAGCATATAGCTTAGGTGGTTGTAATAGTTCACTTGGATTGATTGCCGAATTATCTTCTTCCGTGTTCTCAGACTGACCCCCCTGATGCTTGATTTGATCTGAAAGGAAATAAATACTAGAGGTCATACATGTAAAATAATCATGCATCTCATAACCTAAAATTTTAGCTACACTCTGTGTGTAGAGGAGTAGTTACATGTATCTGCAGGAAATCTCACCCCCCTACCTTCTATATGTTGGAAGCCTGAGATTGTGCGATGTTTGACACCAGTAGTTGTGCCAATCCCGTAGTGGATATTCGAAAGAAGGTACCCACTGAGAAAACCCTATCGAATGCATTCCTGAAGAAACAACAATATGATGGAGGAACTCCCTGAAAAGGAGCAAAAGGAGAAGCTGGTGACATCACAAGAGGCATGCGTGATGCCCCGAAGATATTGGCTGAAGAGAATGGATGGATCTTATAGGAACTGATGACGAGGTTTAGAATCAAGTAAACTTTCATATGCAAGAAGAAGACTGCACATGTGCAAAGTGCTGCAGAAAATCAACTGTTCAATAATTGTACAGATGCTGAAACGCAAGTAGGCTAAGTCATCATAGAAGCTGGCTCTATGTAGTGAATATACTGCAGGCGAAGCTGCCATATTATAGGAGCTGGACATCAGTGTCATGAATTTAATAAGCCAGGACCCATGGAGAGAAAAGGCGAGAATTGTGTCACAGCAAGAATAAGCTGAGATAATAGGAGCGCATGGCGAGGCTGTCTGGCCTGGCATCAAAACTGAAGCAGCCAAGGTTGCTTATTTATTCTTGAAAGCAGTGAATGTGCGAAGGATGAATCATCCCTTGTTAAGGTGCAAAGAAAGAACCCAAGAGTGCCAAGTTTTATTAATTTAAGACATTTAAATGCTGCAAAATGGACCAAATTGTGGTCTCCTGTCATGTGAGCCAAGGATGGAAATAGAGTTGAGCTCGGAGTCCTAGAACAGAAATAATGAGAGCCTGCACTCGTATACATTCCCACAGACAAGGATACTTTGCAAGGCCAAGTTCAAAGACAATCTTCATGGCAGAAGGCATGGGTGATGAGAGATGTTGGGCTAATTGGGTGGGGAGGCCAAGTCAAGTCCACCTCATGGTACCTGGGTCTGGGCTTATGTGCTTCTAAGTGAACCGAATGTTCGAGACATGGCACGAGTGTGCCAACAAATTGTAGAGGGCTGTATAACAAAGGGCCTTATAGTTTGAGAACCAAGGATAAACTGTGTACTTAGTACTGTTGAAGATGACATTTTCTGGAGGTAGGCATAAGTTGTCCACCTGACAGTGGGCAGTCAATCACAATCCTGGTCCGTACAGAAAGTATATTTAGATGTCTCCCTTAACCAATGCCAACCCTTGATATGTTTTCTATTATTTGCCACATTGCATGACATCACTTCTGATGTATATTTTGCATCTAAGGATGTTTTTATGAGAACATCATTGAGAGCCTGAGCGAACGTCCGTTTATGTCTGTTGTAACCTCCCTGTTTTAGATCATTGTTAATAAAACAGTATCTTTGTCATCTTCCTGAGTTGCTTCAATTATTTGGACTCAGAGTTATTCTGCAACCCCATTCAATGCATGCACTTGACTAAAGGGCCTTATACTCAGAGGCATCACTCCTAATCCTAGACAGAGGTTTAAGGGGTCTTGTCATTTGATGCCCTATTCCTTTATCGTGCAGGGTGAGGTGATGGTCTGATCCTGGCTGATTCCAAAGGGCATATAAGGCTAGGGTTAGGCAATACATCCATCCCTTTTTCAAAATCAATTTAATCTTGGCAATCCTTTCTTTGACAAGGCTGTTGAGTCTCTCACAACAATTCCATTTGCTTGCGGGTGATAAGCAGAAGAAAATGTGTGTTGTATGCATAATATAAGCCCTATTTGTTCAAATAACTCATTAACAAAATGTGGCCCATTATCAGATCTCAGTACTTCACACACACCCCACCTCGGAAATATTTCACGCACCAAAAACTTGCCTGCGCAAGTGGCATCAGGGTGTGTACACGGACTTGCCTCGATTCACCTAGAAAAGGCACACACCACCACTAATAGATATCTATATCCATTACATGTCTGCAGCATATCGACATAGTTGATATGTAAATGCTGAAAAGGACCATTCGGTCAAAGTATTACTCCTCTAATTGTTCTCAGTGTATGTCCAGCAGTAAACATTTGACACACAATGCAATTCACCATAAATAGTGCAATGTGTTCCAACAAATTAGGAATTAACCAGTCTTCTGCAGTACTAGCAGCAAGACTTTCTCTAGTTACATGTGCTGGGTAATGCAGCTGTTCAAGCGCGACTTTTAATAAAGTTACTGGCATCACTTGCTTTTCAGTGCTGTCCTGTCACCATAATGCTTCCGTGGGGGATAAAGAAAACTCCCTTCATTTCCACAATCTTGCTCTTCCTGTGGTGTGCTTCCCTGCATCTCTATTAATTGGGTTATTGACAATTTATTAAACCGCTCTTGTACTAACATAGTTGTAACTGAGTTTTCTTTAATACTCTCTGTATCAAAACTCGAAATTTCTGGAGAATATGCAACCCTTTTGGCTTCTACATCTGTGGCTTTGTTCCCACAACAGATCAAATCTATTTGTTTAGTATGCGCTGCACATTTAATGACTGCCATAGCTACTGGGTGTTGTAGTGCCTTAATGAGTCTCTCCAATAAAGGTGCATGTTTCAGTGGAGTGCTGTCTTCACAGAGATAGCCCCTCCTCTTCCAACGTGCTAACCCTGCGTGTACGGTTGATGTCACATCAGCAGAGTCACTGTACACCGTCACTTCCTGTCCTTCATGTTTCTCAAGTGCGGCAATAAGAACTAGTAATTCTGCTGCTTGCACAGAAAAATGAGACAGCAGCCTTGCGCTCGCCACCACCTCGAATTCTCCATTTAATCTATGTCTTACTACTGCGGCGCCTCAATGCCTTTCCCCACTAGTCTGATCAATTTTCAAAGAACCGTCAATAAAAATGATTTCCCATCTCGCTAAAGCTTTCTCCTTCACACAGGGTATATCATCAAAAAACATAATTAGCACAGTCATGTACATGATCATCTTCTTCTACGGGTTCAGATATGAACGAAGCAGGGTTTACTATTTTACATCTTACAATTTTAATCACTGGGTTAGAAATCATTACCTCATAAACTGAAGCTCTTTGGGATGTCAATGTGCCTTTGGGTTTCTCTAAAATGGCAAATAGAGCATGCTCCACGAAGAGAGTCCTAGAGCAGCCCATGACAATACTTGTGGACTTTTCAATTGCAAACTCGGCTAACTCGATCTTGAATCCCACTGTCATATGCCAAAGGTGTGTACCCCAATGTGGTCCTTTGTGTAAGCACTGCTGTCATTCCTGATCCATCTGTATGTGAGAACAAATAAAAGTCCTTAGCATAATTGTGAATCCCTAAAACTGGGGCTGTACAAATTGCTTTTTTCAATTCTTCAAATCCTTCCTCCATTTCTCCAGTGCATTCTAGCTTTGTTTTACCATCTTGTGCTTTCTTTAATGCTTGCAGAAGTGGCCTTGTGTATGTACTATACTCAAGCACCCAGGCTCTAACATAATTGCACAGACCCAGAAACTTCTGCATTTGTCTCACTGTGTTTGGTTTTGATGTTTTCATGATTACCTCAACTCGTTCAAGTGTCACTTTCTTTCCTTAATGCAAAATCAACAAACTTATATATAACACTTCTTCTTGGCAGTATTGTAACTTTTCCTTGTCTACTTTATATCCCTTGTGTTCTAGAATAGTCATTAATCGAATAGAGTCCTGTCTACACTCATCCTCTGTTTTACTTCAAACAAATATGTCATCTATGTACTGAATCACTGCACTTTCAAGATTGATATTGCTTAGATCCATCTGTAGGACTCTGTTAAAGATTGATGGGGATTCACAGTACCCTTGAGGTAGCCTCGTATGTTTTAGTCTTTTTTGGCAAAACATAAATTAAGTCAAGTCCTGGGAGTCTTTATGCAACAGGATCGAGAAAAACTAATTTTTCAAATCTATCACTGTGAAGTATGGAGCTTCTACTGGGATACTACACAATATTGTCGCCGGATTGGGAACTAAAGGAAAGTCAGCATCTACAATCTGGTTAAGAGGTCTTATATCCTGGATAAATCTCCATGACTCCCCTTTATATTTCTTAATCAGATACACTGCGGTATTGCACGATTTCTCGGATGGCACCAGAATCCCCTTATTCATCAGCGCTGAAATAGTCTGAAATATACCTTCATCAGTCTCTCAAGACTTGGGGTACTGTTTTGTGCAAGGTAAAATTGCTCCTGGCTTAAGCTTTATTTTGGCCTCCCCTATCCCCTTAAATAAACCTACATCATAAGGGCCTGTGGTCCATAAGGCACTCAGCACCTTTTCAAGATCCTCCTGAAAGAATGCTGACCGTTGCCGCATTATCACCATTCACTGTGGGACTTCCCTTTTCTCTATCCTTTTCCAGAACTTAATGTTCATGAAGAACACTACTTCATCATCGTTTCGGTCCTCCCTGAACATATCGTCATCAGTTATGTCAGTCAATCCGAGCCCTTCTTCAAGAGCTATCACTGTTCTTCATGGTCTACTCTCATCGTATACTCCTTCGAGCATTGCCATATCGTTTCATACTATTGCTGCTTCTAATAGTCTGCCCACCTTCCTCATCCATGGGTATTTGTGGTCTGAATAGAAACTCATCAGGTATTCTCACAATCTTTCCCACAAGGCCAGGCAGCCACGTCAGTAAAATGCTCACCCCATATAGAAAAATCTTTGGATGTACTGGAACACCTTGCAGAGCCACTTGCCCTGTGAAAGCCAGTATGAACTCTCCCACATTTAAATAGTTTATTCCTACAGTGGAGCACACTATTCCTTGATCAGTAAATGAAATCGTCATGTTACGTTTTGTCATTAAATCTCTTCCCAAATTATTAACTGCTGCTGTCGTGGATATAACAAGGGGACAGACATGTCACATTCTCGCATGAAGCCTAGTAATTCATCAGTAAAAGGAACTCCTCTCATAGCTCCAGAGAACCCTTGAGCATTCATGGCAATAACTGACATTGGATATTTCCCCTCTCGTATACAGAACCGAGTTGCTCCTGTGTCTACAAGAAAAGAAAAAGATTTGCCTCCTATCGTCACATCGACCCTTGGTTCCTCTTGGCGATTTACTGTCACAGATAGTATTGAACACATCAAGTCACCCTGTGAGCTGTCCTATTGTGGATGCAAGCTCGTCCCCGTGAAAGCATTTCCTCCAACCACAGTCATACCTCCTATTCTGGGTATCAATATTTGTCCTGTGTTTGCATTCTGCTGTGTTTGCATAGGGGCTTGTTGTGACTGCCCTTGTGGCAGATTCATTGGTACTTGTCCCTGACATTGTACCTGCTGTACTTGCAGTGCTTGTGCCTGATAAAATGTGTGATCTTGGGCAAAGCCCTCTCTGGTTTGTGTGCTGTATGGCAGAGGATAAACTGTCCCCCTCTGGAAAACTTGCCATTTCGTACTTTCCCTTGGCTCCCACATATGTGCGCAAGATGTCCAGTCATTCCACAATTCCAACATACTGGAGGAACCCTTCTGTTAATCCCTCCTTGATTGTATCCTCACAGAGTACTCTGGTTCTCTTTCTGTATATTTTAAAACCCACCTTGGTAATTCTGAAAACCGCCTCCTCTTCCTCTACCCATATCCTCTTTGGCCCATCGGACGTGAATTATTTTCCTGCGATGTACCTACTGCTTCCTGCATTCCCAATCCTTCTCCACTTGTCAGTACCGCCCTTTCTATGGAAATTTGTGACATTTATTTCTGAACTAGCTTGGCTTCCTAGATCTTTCTATTCTCATCTTTTTTTTTGTTTTTCTCTTGAAATAACCAACAATGATGTACTATTGCCATCTGTATCTCACCCCATGGCTTCACTTCCATCCCCACTTGTTTTTTCATCTGCCTCTGTAATGGCCCAGGCAGCCCTTAACATAGAATATGGTAAAATAATGCCACTGTCTTTTCCAATGGCTCGTGAGCTGCCATTTCTCCTGAATGTTCTGAATGTAAGCAATAGGGTTGTCATCTTCCTTCATTTTACGTGTCATAATTGCACCCATATCTGATGTGTCAGGATATTGTACCCTGAGAACACTCCGAACATCTGCCCTACAATTATTAAACAGCGCACCATCATGCGCTGTGTTTTGTGCAGTCCCACTTTAATATTCCGCTCTGCTCCATATGTCATTAGCCCTCCCTCCAAGAATAGCTGCCAGGAGACCTTTAATGTCCCCTATGGCCAATATATATCCTCCTGTCATTTACTCTCATTCGTATATCCATTTCCCGGCGCCCGAAGTCAAACTAGGGTGCTTGCATTTTAAATTATCCTTGTCCATCTGAGGCCATGGCGTGCATTGCGGTCTTGCTCCCCCTTTCTCCAATAAGGGAAACTGTGTAAACCCCATCCCAATAGTCAGATCCCACTATTGGTCTATCCATGGCATGGATAATCATCCATGTCTGTCTCCTTGTCGGTAAGGACCTTAACCTGCTTACATACGGTGGAGACTCTTCCTTCTCACTGTGTGATCGTCAGCGGGGACGCTCAGGATATGCTATGGGATATGGCATTCTATCTTTAGGCTGTTCCAGATCTGACCATTTCACTTCCTTATCCATCTGCAGACTTTCTTCAGGGGCACACACGTTCCCTACTTCTGCCCCAAGACCGGACTTTCTTTCCTCGTCTGACATGTCTAATCCCCAACTAGTGTGACTATCATCCCCTTCACCCATGTCTAAGTTCAGTCTACTCAAAGACAATGCCTGATGTTCATCACTGAACAGGTTTCATTCCTTACTTCATGATTGAGGTACTGGGGATCGATCATCATTCCCTCGAGTTCCATACTCACTACCTCATCTTAACTGTTGATAGACCTTGTCGATCCTTTCTCCAATGTTTTCTGCATCAAATCTTTCTTCTTCTAGCATTACTCTAGATATTGCTTGTGTTACTTCCTTTAATCAGGAGAATCTCTTCCAGTCTATCCCACCTTATTTCTGGGTTTGGCCTCAATTGTGCTTTATGAATGAGACTGGCATCAAATCCTCGCCTTCTCCTTTTTCACTCTATTTCTTCATCTATTTCCCTTTACTTTCTTGCATCCCTTCTAATTCTTTCTTCCTCATGCCTTCATTGTTCTCCTCCCCTTATTTGCTCTTCTTTCCTTTGTCTCTGTAATCTTTTGTCCCTTAGTCGTTTTGCTTCTTCCTCCTCCCTCTTTCTTTCCTTTCTGTCCCTTTCTTCTATCACTCTTTGTCTATTGTCGTACTTTCTTTGTTCTTCTGCCCTTTCCTCAATTTTCTCTTCTCCTCCTGATATATCTGCTCTTGTTGCTCCCTGATTTCCCTTTTCTGTTCAACTTTTAATCTCTTCTCTCGTTCGTTATCCTTTCTTTCTTGTTCGTCCTTGTCTTCTCTTTGCCTAACTTCCTCGATACTTTTCCCATTTATCTTCAGTAATATCTGTCCTCCCACGAGCGCTACCACGTCAGCTTTATCTTTTTCTCCTTTCCATCTCTTAATCTCCCTGTCTATTTCTGTCGACAAATTCAACCGCTCATTTTTCTCTTCCTTGTCTTGCATGAATTTAAAAATCTCTTCCTTTATTTCATTCTCTTCCGGACTATCGTCGCTACTGTAAGTGGGGGGTTCATATATAAGTTTACTGTACCCTGTCGCTGCTCTGAATTCCTTTAAAGATACACTCCTATGTCTTCCATAGCAAAACACTCTTTGCTTCAGGCAAGGTGGGGGGGGGAGGGCTCAACACTTTCCTCCTTATGCTGATTACGCATCCACTGATCAGGTGGCAGGGCTTCTCTTTCCTCTTGATACATCTTGCAGGGTTCATAGACATAATTTCGAATACAAAATATTCGAAAGTCAAAAAGTCGGAAAAAAAACGTCGAAAAAAAAAATGTCGAATTTTTTTTTTAATGACTTTTTTTTTCGAAATGGGGGGGTTCCCCCCCCCAACCCCCCTTTTTTTTATTTTTACCTATTTTTTTCACAGAAACTAGAGCCCAAAAAAAAATATCGAAAAAAAAACAATTCGACATTTTTTTTTTCGACATTTTTGATTCGACTTTTTTTACTTTCGAAATTATGTTTTCAAAATTAGGACTGGACACCATCTTGCAGAGCTATAAAATCACTAATCGTTTCTCTATTTTCTTCCCTGTGAATGCGGCGTGCAAGTGTGTGGTCATGTGTTGCAATACCACTCTTGACAATGATCCCCCTTGTGGCCACGGCATGAACATTTTATCTGCTGTGCCCTTTACCCATTCTGCACTGTACTGTTTGAGCTTGAGCATATGTTTTGGCAGTGTTTTGCATAGGTGCATTAGAGGGTATCCCCCATAATGACAAATCTCAATCGGCTGTCGATACTTACCGGACTGTTAAAAAAACCTTATACCTTTGCTTAAATCACCACTTTTCAATGTTTTAAAATAACAAATATGAGCAAGCACCATCAATCGCTGCTCAATCCTCTTGTTGCAAAGGCCTATCTATTCTCTTGATTGGTGCCAATCACTTTACTACACTGTTACTTTTTTAATTCTTCACAATCTTTATCGCTCTTCAATTTTTTACTCAAAAACAACATTTAGACTAGTCAGACATTACACATTACAAACACTGTGATCACCTCTTCCCCTCGCCTTTACTTTTTTACCCTGTACAGGGTTTGAGACATCACCTTACGTAGTCCTGACTACGCATTTTATATTTCACTTTACCCCCATTGGGATTTAAAATGTGTCCTTCTGATTCCCTTGAATCAGGTTTTCCTAGGCGGTCTCTCTTATCTCTGCAATTATTTCCCGTTACTCAAAATTATTACAATCCCGTCCCTGTATTTGCCATTCCCCTTAGTCTACTCACCATTCCTTAATCGACTCAAGGCCTTCGGTATCGACTCCTCCTCTAATCCGACCACTTCGCCTTCCACCCGGAGAGTGCCCGTAGAAACTGGGCAGGGATTTCTTCCAAGGGGGACCTGCCCACCATCTCGGTTTTTCTTGAAAGTTTATTTCTATTCAGCCGCTCTCCTCATAAAACTCCACGATCTTCCAGCTAATGGCAGAGGATGCCCGATTGTATGGAAATCTGGAGACAAACTAGTTTGGATCTTTCTGAACCATCCTCTGCTACAACGTGAGCTTAGGGCCCTTTAGGAACGTGCATGCAATGGATGGGTTCACACAGAATAACTCTGAGTCCAAATAACTGAACCAACTCAGGAAGATGGCAAAGTACTGTTTTATTAACAATTATCTAAAACAGGGAGTTACAACAAACATCAACGGACGTACGCTCGATTTCTCTCAGCAATATTTTCCCATATTATACCTTATATATTACAAAACATGTCTGGAACATTTGGATCACTTAGCAGCACATAAGCCCAGACCCAGGTGGAAGGAGATGGGCCTGACTCTACCTCCCCACCCATTTATCCTAACATCTATCATCACCCATGCCGTTTGCCATGAAGATTGTCATTGAACTTGGCCTTGCAAAGTATCCTTGTCTCTGAGAATACACATGAGTTCAGGCACTCACTATCGTGTTCTAGGACTCCAAGTCCGAACTTTATTTTCATCCTTGGCTCACGTGATAGGAGACCATGATTTGGCCCATTTTGCAGCTTTTAAATGTCTTAAATGGCACTCTTCGCATCTTTCCTTTGCACCTTAACAAGAGATGATTCATCCTTGCACATTCGCTCCTTTCCAGAATTGATAGCCGACCTTGGCTGCTTCAGTCTTGACTTCAGGCCAAACAACCTCACCATGCGGCTCCACGATTCAGCTTATTCTTGCTGCAACACCATTTTCCCGTTCTCCTTTATAGGTCGTTGGTTCACTAAAATTCATGATACCTATGCCCACCTCCTAAACAATGGCAGCTTCACCTGCATTCTATTCACCACATATAGCCAACCTCTATGAGGCCTTAGTCTACTTGCATTTCAGCATCTGTACAATTATTGAACGGTTGATTCTCTGCAGCACTTTGTGCACATGTAATCTTTTTCGTATTTAAAAGTTCTCTTGATTCTTTACTTCATCATTAGTTTCTGTAGGACGCATACATCCTCTTCAACTAGTATCCTGAGACGTCGTTCATACTCTCTTATGACATCACAGGCTTCTTTTCTTTGCTCTTTTTCATATTCCTTCAGGGAGTTCCTCCTTCAGATTGTCGTCCCTTCGGGGATCCATACGATAGGGTTGTCTCAATGGGTATCTTCTATTCTAACATACGTTGCTTAATTGGCACAACTTCTGGTGTCAAACGCGGCACGATCTCAGGCTTACACATATGGGAGGTAGGGGGGTTGGTTTTCCTGCAGAGGCATGCAGCTGCTCCTCTACATTATCACTTCAATGTCTTGAAAGATTGTAGGAAAACAGATAGTTATAAGCAATGTTGTCAGCGAAGCACCTTTCCAAATGCAGGCTGCTTGCCAACTACAAATATAAAAGGCTTCTGAGACGCCTACATTTTAAATTTTATGACTACAATATTGGGACGAACATACCGCAATGTGAATGGGCGTGGTTGTTCACCTGTAGTGTGCCTCCCTTGACTGGAGTCTCTTTCTCATTCTGTCCACATCAGTAAACACAGTATTAACTGGTTTTTCTGGGCTCTTTCTCAGTTGCAGCCCACCGTCTTGGCTACCCTGACAGACATCGCTTTGTCTATTTTCATCGAGCATGTGAAGCTCCGGACACCTTTGAGCTTTACAGAGATTGCCACACAAGGTGAGGCACCGCTTATTCTATTTCTACCTAATAACGGTGGGCCTTGGTCAGGCCAGGTCTTCCATTGAATGGCTGAGCTTACTTAGTTTCTGTTTTTGTTTAGGGCTTAGCTTGAAGCCTTGGCGGATAGTTGCTCCACCTCTCTCCTTTGTTGCTTACAGCAGCTGGTTGCTCACCAGGTCAGTGGGCCAACACCTTTTATTGGTGCGGACATTGGCTCATTGCACACTGTTGCATGTTCACCCTGGTTTGGTTGATTCTCCATCACTCAGCACGGTTCTTCATTGGGTGTCACTAACCCTCGGCTCTGGGGCTCAATCCTGACGTTTAGGGGTGCCAGTATACTAATTCACATTGCGGTATATTCGGCCCCATATTGTAGTTATAAAATTTAAAATGCAGGCGTCTCAGAAGACTTTTATATTTGTAGTTGGCAGGCAGCCTGCATTTGAAAGGGTCTGCTATGTATTAGTCTACAGTCATGTTTTTGTGTGTTTTTTACAGTATGGTTACATCTTCCTCATGATGAAGACGTTGTGTAAACCAACACCCCACGTCGAAATCGGTCAAGAAACAAAACCTAAAGGGATGTGATCCTTGTATTGCCTTTTTGTGATCCACCTTTACAATAGATTGTGCTTCAATAAATTCTGTTGTGTGTTTTATAAATACAAAAATAATGAATGTTTTTGTGGGGAGTAGTTATCAATTTTCCCTCCTCATATGTTTTTAGTATGGTCCTTTTGTCTTTTAGTATTTTGGATGTATGTCACTGAGTGTCGAGTTGTGTTTAAATGCTGCACCATGTATGGAAAGTGTATTTGATGATGTTTTAGCCTATTTTTAGGCACATTTTGCTGCTGTTTTGCTATGTTTAAAATTATAATAGTGTTCAATAATTTGTGATTAATTTACTATTTTTCAATTTCTGTATCATTTCAAATAAATGTTGACACATCTTTATAAATATTTTTCTCTGGACATCTTTTCCGCTTTTCAATGTTATAATAATACTGTGGTCCAGAGGTCAGAGTTTTCCTGCTTCCTTCAGTTTTTGTTCTCAGTTGCATGTACAGAGGAGGAGGGGAAGATTCCTCAATAACAGAATTTTCTACATGCAACGAGAATATCCCTCCTTTAATTTTCTCTAATAGTTGTAGGAAATAGCTAAACCACTTGTGTTATCACACGTCAAAGATGAATTCCTAGAGTGCAAAACTCTTACACAAGTGCGTACACTATTTTACTAGATTGACAATGAAAACATAATCATAGCAGATAGCAGGATTTTCAAAGATATTTTGAAAAAATGCTGACTCCCTGGCGACATTGATAGCTAAACTGTGATGTGTCTCTGTTTAGGAGAAGATGAAAAATAACACAAGGCAACCCTCTCTTTTACCCCCTTCACTAACACACACATTTGTCTGCCCCGTCTCCTCGGATAACTACTTACTCGCAAACCTCCACATCACTACAACTGCAAGTGTCCTCCCCTAACATGCTCCTTCCACCCATAGGCATCCCCTGATGGGGTTAAAAGGGGAGCAATGCCCCCCAATTTGCAGCTTTGCCTTCCCTAATTGGTGCCCCCCCACCCTCCTCGCAAATAACTCTTTCCAGGTTTTAAAGGTGCTTCTTCGCGTGCGTTTGCAAGCTCTTTATTTATTTGAACTGTGTTCTTTCTTCTTGACTGAAAGGGACACCACTATAATGCATGGGCCATGAACATCGCTGGGTGGGGCCATTACTGTTAAAAGCAGGCATCCTACATGATGGGCACACGATTGTTTTCCAAATGTGCAACTTACACTTTCGAAGAAAAAAACAAACAAGACATTTTCGAACTGGAACATGCTTCTTAAACTTACATTCACTAGTTTTCTTTAAAATGTGTTCCTTTTTATCTGACTACCCCACAAATACCTTTTTATTTTGCTGCCCCTTCCTTTGTGTTTTATCACCGGATATATTTCTAAAGATGGAAGATGCTTGTCACATTGCTTAATCTATTGGGCTGACCGCAGTTTTTAGGAAACTAAACTGTAGGTTAATGGGAGCCAACGTTTGATTTCACTATGGGGTCAGATATTCCCCCACCATGCCCTAAATATAAGCAAGCGACTAGCCCAAACGATTCCCTGGCTGAACACATTTTATAGCACTTGTTTCTTTTATAAGAAATTTCAAAAAGTCATAAGATTTACAGCCAGTATATAATATTTCAGCAACAGTCACTCAACAGCTGACCTACCCTGGTAGCCTTCTACTGTCTATGGATCCCGTGATGTGCTAAAAATCACTGCATGACCAACAGTGCAGTTCACGTGCCTGATTTCAAAGTCAACATATTTTATCTCCAGCCACACTGACTCTATACATAGATTCATTGAGCATGTACCAGAGGCAGCTGGTCTATAATGGGTGAGGGGGTGCTGAACCCCCCAGCACCCTCAGCCATTATGGATGAGCCACCACTGGTAAATCCACAAACAATCTATATGCCCAGGAGGAGCCCAGGAGCCAGTCCTGTATAAACACTGAGCACTCCCTCAGGTGCTTTTTGCAGCTGAGGGAGCGCTTCTGGTCTGGCTTGAATTTTCAAAGGGAAACACAGTTTCCATTGGGCAAGCGCAGTTGGGGAACACAGCTTTCAAATGTGCCATGCAAAGCCGGGGGCATTTTGCTCCTCCAGCCTTGCATGGCCCATTGTGGATGCTGGCTGGGGAACTGCATATCTGTATGAGCAAGGGAATTCTCCTGTGCCTCCCCGCACATAGAAACTGAGCGGGCATGTGAAGGAATGAGCATGCGCTCGTTGTTTCTTAGTTCCTATTCATGCCATGGGAGAGCTGAAGCACAAGGAGGAAATGTCAGGACCGGTGAAGAAGGTAAGTTGATTTAAATATGTGTATGTATACGTGTATGCTTGTGTTGTGTGTAATGAATGAGATTATGATGATGGGTGCATGTGTGAATGAGCGAATGCATGTTGTGTGTGAATGTGTGCGCACGTGTGATTGTGCTAGGCCGTGGAGCTGATTTGGCTGGTTGTCGGTTGTGCACCGCAGCATTTTCCTTTGTTGCACAACCCCCCTCCCCACTGGTCCAAATCAGTTCCCTGTGTGCAGCCCTGGGGGCACAGGGGGTAGGCATGGTATTTTTATACTGGACTTCTATGATAGAGGCCTAGTAAAAAATACCATGCCTGGCCCTAGACCCCCAGCATGTCACATGCACACATAGGCATTCATTACGAGTCCGGCGGTAGCCGTGCCGGAAAAACCAGCAGGCTGCTGCCAGACTCATGGGGATTTACTGGCGCTGGACTTGCCAGAATTACTGGGGCATTACAGCCCCAGTGGTCTGGTAATTTCCGGCGCCGGCATTCCGTTACTCCCCATTCCTGTGAAGTCCCACGGGAATGAAGGGCGCGGAAACACCAGCACCATGCAGTAATGGTGCCGGTGTTTCCGCGACCGTCTGTGGCCAGTGGCGTTACGCCCATCAGATCAGACCTAGCGGGTGTAACACCACACGGCCACAGAACTCGTAGTTGGCCAGTCCGTAAAACGGTGCTGGTACAGTTTTACCGGCACTGTTAAATCCGACCAGCTAACTTGTAATGAGGCCCATAGTCTCCTTGTGTGTTGTCTGTGGTGCTGGGGGTGGGGCAGGGGCAAGTATGGCATTTTGTACTGGGCACCTATGATAAAGCAAGCATGATAAATGTTATTATGTCACTAATGATATAAATAAGACAGAGCTTGAGTAGAAAAGGTAGTACTAGCTAGAGAGGCATATTAATAACAAACTAGCATCAAAATACAAAAATATTTATTTTAATCAAAATATGAGTACAAATTGTTATTATTAAACCGAATAACAATAACTAGAGACACTGCTCTAGTCAACAAAACATTCACTAAAAGTGTTCTCATAGGGATTCATCAAAAAGTAATTGAATGGTTCAATATACAAACAAAGTAGATGTAACAAGGTCTATTCCATTACACTCATTAGATTAGTTTAACATGTATCAACATGTCAAACTCTGCCTAACTGCAGAGGCTTATGTTCTCAACATGTTTCTGTTCGGGGGATTGGATACTGAACATTCATCAGGAGAAGTGATTTAAAAGATAGAATCCTATTCACACGTCGCTCACTAGTCATTGGAGCAGTGCAACCTTAGTAGGTTCATGTGTGGGCATCATGACTTGCTAGCGCTGCGTCAGAAGGACCTAAGGGAGTCCTTCTATTGCTGTGACTGCACACAACTGAGGTGACAGGTAAAACTTCAACTTTGTAGTTTCAGTCTCGGGCTGGGAGGGAGTGCCACAAGTTATCCGTGTGGAGCTCATCAAGTGGAGAACTTCCGGGCTTATGAGAGAAAAGGCGAAATGCCAATGTTCAGGTAGGTACGGCCATTGGGTCAAATATATCCTGTCTCGCTACCTGTACGTGCCAGTGTTGAGTCAGGCCTGGCTGGGTGCAGAAGGGAATGGTTACGAATTAAAATGCTGGACTAGTCATGAAGGGTAGTCTGTACGTCTCTGGGCGGCGTAGAATGCTCATGGCTAGATCATGCAGACGTCTCATCTCACGGATCGAGGCAAAGATGCGCATGTCCCTGTGGATCACTGCGCTCTCGGTGCGGCAAAAAACTCCAGGTCGCGAAGCTCAAGTTGCCCAAGTCCTTCACTAACTTCAGAAGAAAGTCAATTTCCCGGCTAATTAGTGAGAACTAACCACAACACCAAGACCTTTACCCATAGCGGCTAACGACCTGCTTTTCACGGTATGTTACACTTTGCCACCATGTCCCAGGTGTTTCTTGTTCCTGGAAATGTTCACGTTCTCAATGTAAGCTGTAATATACCTTATGCCTCTGTGCAACATGTGTATCTTGTAACCTAATATTTTGACTATGTATGTAAGAACTGTATTTTTGCTCTACTGCGCCCAGATACCCCAGGGTGAGGTGCGCTATAGAAATAAATAAACAAACAAACAAACAAACAAAAAAACTGTAACATTGTCCGGTGGTGAAGGTGATATTCTCTCTGGCTGCCTGTGTCATTCTACCAAAACTAGGGAAGATGGTGTACACACAAGGACTACCCAATCCAAATAGTAAATCATCCTCCATTCCAGGAACAAGAATGGCAATGCCCCCTAAAAGCACTAGGGATGACACGCTGCTGGCCCACGCCTCCTTAGCCTAGGCGAATGGTGAGGCTGAACGGTTTATGCAAGCCATCAGGAAAATTCGCAAATCGTGGTACATCAGAAAATTGATCCCGAGATGGCCGTGTGCCAGTGTTTGAATGAATACAGAACCGCCCCAGACTCATCCACAGGATTAGTCCCCCAGGTGCCATGCTCCTTCGCTGACCAGTGACTGGAACCATACCCGCTCATCCTCAATGGAGCCGGACCCTGAAGACGTTGAACATAGATAAACTATCAACAAATGAGTGATCAAAGGCACGATAACCATTTCTCAGTACAGATTGGAGTACTAAAAAAAACTGCCATCCCTAGAAACATGTTTAGGATCCTGTATGAAGCTCCAGAGTGGAAGATCCTCGCCTGCCAAGGCACAGTAATAACAGCAACCCATGTCTCTTCCCAAGTGACCAGAAAAACCAGTTCAAAAGACTGTCCAGACATCCCGGACGCAAAGCAAAGACGTGGAGATCCTGAGAACCCAAGAGTATTGAACAGGCTACCCCTGGATCACCACAGATTGGCGATAACCCCTTGCCCCAAATTCAGGATGGGGGGTGCCCACAGAAGTAATCCCTATCAGAAGTATGCCTCATCCTCTGCAATGCCACTTCTCCATGCACACTTAACCCCCAGCTGACTGAGGAAATATAATACCAATTACAAGTAGGAGCACAAGATTATGATGGGAGGAATGTTATGTAATAGGTGGCATGGCCTCTTCTGGAGGACACGCCTCACTTTCACGCACATGCTGATATGCACCCCCGTTACCACGCATCTGATGTCAAATATCTCGAAATGAGCACAGGGTGAATCCTCGTACGGGTACAGTGTCCCTGGTTCCATGTGTTACTATCCCCGCAAAAATATTGCCATATTTTTGCGGGGATAGTAACACATGGAACCTGCGAAGGACACCCCTGCAACCCCTGTATTATTTTAAAGGGAGCGTGGGACACCCCTGCAACCCCTGCACCCAAAAACACCAAATATTATCCCCATTAAAAATATCGCCTATGGCCGTTCCCGACGACCATATATACAGCCATATTTTTGGTGGGGTATAATATTACCTGATACCGTATTACCGAAGCCGTAACCATTGTGTCTGCTTCGTCACTTTGCCACCGAGCAGTGTGCCCTGATTACATGGACACCAAACAGCACAAAAGGCTCCTGTCCGCCAGTCCCTCCGACCCCCAAGTCCACACCACTGTCTCTCAGCGAGCGTAATAGCAGCCGCTGTTCTTGTCTAATGGCGTCAGTGCTGCTGAGGTGGGTGTGAAGGATCGCAGGAACATCGGATTTTTCTATGGTTTGTTCTAAAGCAGAGATCTGACAGTCCTCTTTCCTGCGCGTGCCTTCAGTCAGAAGTAGCTCCAGATCTCACCTCACCTCCCACGGGCGCCATCTCTGCGAGGTTCCTGTGAAAACGCCCACGGGTCCAGCAGCAGCATCTGAAAGAGACAACCTGCAAATGTGCTCAGGAAGATGTGGGATAATGGGCTGCTCCGGCTTCTTGGCCTAGTTCTCTTTTTAGAAATATTGTTTGTAAGTATTTGCTTCCTCCTCCAAGATGTTGCTTTGCCCGTGGCAGCTGCCATGATTGGCCTTAAAAGTGGTAGATCCTGCTCCCTGCCCACTGGATTTTTCTGGGGGACCGGTCTGGCATGAGCGACCCAAGCCGGTCCCCCAAATTATGGCACATTTGAAAATGACAACTATTGCAGTTTTTGGTGTGAGCATGAAACCTCTGCATGCTGGATGGCCGACTTAATACCTTTAATAGGCGGGAGGCATGAGGAGTAGAAGGTGCCTGCAGGTGGGCAGGAGCAAAGCTTTGCAGCTATTTCTAAGTTACAGTAATTCAAATGTAAATGTGCTCATCTCTAAATAGTGCTGATATTGGGCCTCATCAGGAGTTGGGCGGAGCAGTAAAAATGCGTTGGTAGCGCTATTACTGCCACATTACCGCTCCGCCCACTCCCGAGTTTGGGGGAAACTCAGAGCATTCTCCTCCAGCTCTGAGCTGGAGGTGAATATGCTGACTTTCCACCCATTTTCTGCGCAAATACTACGCCACAGTAATTGTGCCAAAAATGCCCCATTGAGTCCCATGGGCTCGCTGGCCCAAGTTGCGGTAACGCTAATTGCATTGGCCAATCCCGGCATATTTGCTGCTGGGACACCGCCCCAAATCCTGATAAAGCCATTGGGCCTCATTACGAGGTTGGAGGTAGCCTTGCCGGTTTTACTGGCAAGGCTACTTCCATAGCGGCAAGAAAATCTGGCACCCATGAATGGGCAATTACCGGAGTGTTCCGGCCCCGCCAGACCCAGTAATTGCCCTTTCGCGGGTGCCGGTATATCCCAATGGGAATGTGGATGTCTGTAGCATCGGCACCGCAATGACCCGGTAATTCCTCATTCACAGACCCCGGATCCCGAACACGATTTTGGAGGCAGCCATGGCGCTAATAGCACCATGGCTACCTCCAAACTCGTAATGAGGCCCTATCTCCTTTCCTACAAATTTCCACACCTTAATACAACACTTGCAATCAAGCAAGGACTATCCCCCTGCATCTGAGGAAGTGGCCTGGTTGCTTACTCACCCCCTTTCCTCCTTCCTATGTTTCTTCCATCACTAACACCCTCACAGTGGAAATCTCTGACGCTACCCTACATCTATTGGTCATCAGACAGCCCACAAGGTCTAGCATGCCAAACACAGACTACAAACCTGGCTGGCTGCTATCAACACCCACACTGCACCCGCTGTAGCCCCCCCATCCCTGTGGCCTACCTTAGGTGTAACCCGCTGCAGGGTCCTTTTACCACCAAACACTGAGCATCCCGACCACCACGCAGGTAACAGGTGCTTGCAACCCTCACTCATCAGCACCACAGCTTTCTACAGCTGACTCTCCTTCTGTCCCACTATCTGCTCCCACCTGACTCATCTGCTCTCCCACCCCACTCAACTGCTTTTACAGAGTCATGCGCAGCAAGGCAAACATTATTGGCAGAAGGACACTCTACAAGACCACTCCACCTTACCTTCACTAATTTAACTCCTCCTTACTTAATATGAGGGAAAAGTAAGAAAACATGAAACAGTGACTCACAACGCAAGGGAACAAACCACAACCTCTCTAGAGAAGAGAAGAGATCACTGACTCACGCCCATGCACAGCAACAACACTCTTGCTGCATTCAAGAATACACAAATGCACATTCCTTAACAACTCTACACAAGGCAGCTAGACCCCAACGTAAGGTAAGTCCACACTCTTCCCCAAGCATCCCCCATGAGCATGCAGGGCACCCAGAAACCCACCCCCAGAGGGGAAAGTACCTAAATCACTGTACCGCCAGATGTGTAATAGCCGCAATACACGCAGATATGAACAGCCATCTTTCACTCACAGCAAAGATATGGTCAGCCCTAGCTGTGGAAGAAAAGGGTCCTAGAATGAAGGCAGCCATGAAACATAACCTTCAGCCACTTAAGCCATGGGACGTACAGTGGGCACTTTCCCATGTAAGGACAGTTTAACCCCTCAAGAATTGCAGGGTTGCTGCCTGCTGTGCTCTGAATGGGACATGTGATTGATCAAATAATTACCTGGCAATGCCCACTACTGAAGACTGGCACGGGACCAAGAAGGCGGGCTTGGACTGGACTATAAATCAATCCCAATATGCTGGGGTGGGACAGTGTTTTTGGCCAAAGTGGGCCAGTATGAGGAATGTATTCATTGTTTTTTATTTTTTATTTTTTTATTTAACTTGTTTTAATTGATTTACAATTTTTACAAGGCTTCTAATGAAGATAAGAAAATTACTTCATTGTACAACTGGTAGTATTGTGTTACTAAACAGATATTCCTTAAATGCACTGTTTGCAATACAGTTTACCGAAAGCTCCCCTTTGGGTACTTCTGAAATAGTCTTTCATGAAAGGAACACATTGCAATATTTTGAATGTGTAACCCTTTTTCATTGGTGCTGGAGACCATTTGATGCCCCGCTCCGACACTGCAAGGACTATGCCGGTAGCAACGCAGAAGTCACACAGTAGTAATTAATGCCTGGGAATGAAGTAGTTCACTCGGAAGTAAAACATCATTTAAGGTTAGTCTAGTTCACATAGGCATCAGCAAGAACTGAGATGACCGACACCTGTAAGAAAACATTTTAGAGATTAAAACAGGTGGACACCTCGCCATGGACTATAGTCTGTGGTCTGAATTATTTGGTATGTATGAGCCAGCTTGGGTGATTGTGCTGCTCGAGTAGCAACACAATCACCCAAGTACACAGACCGCTTGATTCCCTGTCCCTTAGAGAGGCACGATGAATACAGGAAACACACCGGGTCCAGACTGGCAACACTCCAGCCTGGCTGTGGACCAGCAAGCCGGCAACCCAGATGTGCAGAACATCTACAGACCCTCCCCAGTAAAAGCCATGGTGCACACTGTCCTAGCGAGGGCTGTACATCCGGGATCACGTGCACACAAGAATTAGCATACAGACCCAGCCAGTAGACACCGCAGCACGGACAACCAATGCACACGTTATTGAAAACCGCCTCAGCCAATCGAGACTGCGAAAGCAGTCCAGTCAAAGCAGCAATGCACACAATCATGCAAGGCCAGAAACACTGAGGCCAGGTTCATGGCCATACTCTCACAAATCAACCTGCGACACAGACACACTCAGAAAACAGATCTCATAAACATTAATATTAATCTTTTTAATATTAAAAGGCAGTATAGCCTTAACAACTAATATCTCCCCGGACTCAGCCAAACTTCATGATTTATTGATTTGCACAGCATTTAAATGTATACAGCTAACTGGAAGGATTTCCGATCTCTCTCCACCAGAGGATGGTGGAACTCTTTTTGTAATATTCATAAAATGGAATTCTGTATGGCTAATGATTTGAATACAATCACTAAATTCAATGCTAAATGGTTCTTTTTCATCCGCTATCTTAACTATTTCAATGTAACTGCACATGGTACCTGAACCTACATACCCATTTTGAAACTATTTGCTATTTGCCTGTAATCCCATCCATTTGCCTCCGATATACTATGATTATAATTGCAATAACTGTGTGAACAAATATAACATTATACACACTTTCCCCCTCACTATCCTCCCATTTGTTTCTTGTATGTTTTCTTGTTTGTATGCCAGTTTGTTTCCCCATCTTCCTTTTTCTAATTCCCCCAAATGTATTTTCTTTGCAGATTTGGTATAACAATTCATGTTTAATGTTCTATTGCTTCCATAACCTATGCAACAAGAACTATGTAAAATAATACATATTGTCTAATGAATGTTTTAAGCACTATTTCACTTCTTCACATGTTATTATGGTTAACCGATGTTCATTTTTAGCAATTAGTTCCTCCAGATATCTGTAACTTGCGAACACATGTATTATCATTATTACTTAAAAAAAATAATAGAAATTATTAAAATAAAAAAAAGATTAAAAGGGCAGAGTGCAAGAAGAACTCAAGAACGTGCTGCCGCCCCAAGTGCAAAAACTCGAACCCCCACCCCCAAAAGCCCTATGCAGGAATAATGCAGGCTGCAAAAACGTCTAATAAGTGTGGGCAGAGGAACCCACCCAATGCAGGAAACCATGCTATTCTTCAAGATTCCGTTTACCACTGCAGCTCTGAATGGAAAGGGACATTTCGTTAGGTCTACGCGGCACTGTGTTGCTCCATCAGCCCAGTTACAGCCAGCACTAAGATGAACGCATTGTCAAAACAGTTAATAAGTTGGATCTGTACACTCCTGCCACCAGCATCATCCATTTTACTCCTACTTTAAGGTCTGCAGCAATAAAGGCGGGGCAAAGCTATGAAGTCTGATTTGATGTTAGAGAGACCTCAGAGGCGTTGCTGGTGGGGTGGGAGGGTTGAGGGGGCTATAGCCCCGGGTCTTTTGGTTGTAGCCCCGGATAGAAGCTCAGGGGCTACAACCAAAAGGCTATAGCTAGCCTTGAGTCCCGCCAATCCCGGCATTAGCTTAGCACCTGATCTTTTCCAGACCTAACAACACCCTCACTGCCATTTCCACATGACACTTGCGAACATCCTGTGGTGGCTGGTGAATGTTTTAATTCGAGGGGCGTACACATTTCTTAGGGTCGACGCAGCATGGCAGCAGGCCAGCACTTTGGGGGACCTATCCAGTATCAACACTCGGGGACTCACTGATGCAGCGCAGCCAAAGTCCAATCATAGCAATCATCAAAATCGAGAAACACCACAGGACATCAGTATGTATTTATTCATTTATGTGTTTATATATGCAGGAGGAACGAAGCTCTTTTGATCACAAAAGAGCGTACAACAGATAAGATATCAGATTTGATGGGAAGCAGTGAGCTTCTTTCAATGGGGTGAGTTTGAGGGACATTCTGACCAGGTTGTGAACAGGAGTAAATAGAACAGTCCCCAGGGACAATACATTGGAATTCGACCATCCGCACGGTGAGTGTGCGCTCGTCTGGCCTTTTTTTGAAATGTTACATGGTTTTTAATGATGGTATATCAACCTCTGGAAAGTGTGCTGGGTTAATCTGCACACATTTTCCTACGCTCATCGCACAACCTACACATAGACCTGTGTACTCTGGGTGGACACAGCCTACAGGCGCAGTCTTCCCTGTCATATTTAGTTGGGATCTAACAGGTGGAGTACATGATGGATCTCAGAAGGGAGAGGGGCAAAACCTCTCTCCTGCCATGGCCACCCTAATTAACTATTAAAGGCTCCATGGATCTGCCCTGTCAGTTTGTTTACCTTCTGCAGATGGTGGCAGCAATTAACATAATTAACAACCTAATAGAGTATAATTCAAATAGGCCCACATGGGGCCTGGCTGCAGAGGCCAAACAACACAGGAAATCCTAACACTGCTTTGATATGAACTGTGTGAACCTGAAGCCAGCTCCCGCCTCTCAGTATCAAGGGCACTGACCTGTCACCATGTCTTGAACTATGTATTTACAGTAGTCATCCCCGCAGGGGGACCCCACTCAGAAGGTACGAGTATGTGGTTTGGAGGCGACCGAAACTCTGGTCCTGCCACAGCTTCAAGGGAGACCTGCCACAGGAACCACAGAGAACTCCATTAACTAGAGAGACCCTTTGATTCACAACAGACAGGAAGATGGGTGGAACTTAGTATTACATGTTGTCACTCCTTTACCTTTTCTGTTGCAAAGCACTCTGGTTATGACCTTATGCATACAGGAAATTGTTGGTGGGCACCCAGGATTGGTCCATTAAGGTAATTGTAGCCTACACCAATCACTGTTTCCCATTTGACTTTAAACGAGGGCTGAGCCCCTCTTTTGGGCAGATCATCAGAATACTTGACAAGGAGTAACAAGAGGAACTCATTTGGACCCTGGCTGAAGGTACAGTCTGCCTTGAAGCTTCCACCATTGAAGGAAGTCCATGATTTCCAAAGAGGGAAGCAAGATCTACCCCCTAAGCATCTGCCAGGCAACAGAGGGAGATACTGAATCCAGAGGACTCTCCAGCGGCTACAGAACCGTTACCCAGTCAGCATACTACGTGCCCTGCTCGGCTCTGCAAGCAAGCTTCCTAGGTGGGAAGTGCATGAGAGTCTCTGAACCAAACCCAGGTCAAGGCCATTGCCTGGAACACTTTCCTCAGCTTTAGGCCATCTGCCTCAAAGGATGACACAAGCCCAGTGAAGAAGCTAGAAGGAGTGCATCGATAAGCATCAACCAGCGTCTGCCTTAAAGGACATTTTCAAGCCAGTCGAGCCCCTCGAGCTGCAACCGACTGCACAGCTGACTGTTGTCACACTGCAGTCGCTAATATCATCTGAGACACGTCGACCAGTGCCTCAGACCCGCCAACCAGCACTGAGACAAGGATTTCTGACCCTGAGCCGCCATGTAGGCCAACCTGCCGCTGTCCGTCCAGCCTCGCTCGCCGAACTGCCTGCTGCCTGATACCCGCAGCTGTCTCCCATCTTGAACTCTGTCACAGGAGCAGCAAAGTGCTCTGAAACCGACTCGACCCTGTCGAGCACCAAGAACTTCTACAAGCACAAGGTACATTGTGGTTCTGTCCACCTGGTCCTTCTCCGAAGGCCCCTAGTGACATTTTATGACCCATTGCTCCCTTTGTGTTGAAACCAAGTATCCTTGAACTATTGTGTTTGATTACTTTTGCAACTACCCTCCTGTCAGTATCCAGAGTGCATCCCTTTTCCTTCTTGAAACTGTCTGTCCTCTGCATTACTTTACAGGGTGGGTTGTATTTTGAAGTTTGTTTGTTTGTTTGTTTATTTATTTATATGGCGCACCGGACCAGAAGGTATGAGGGCGCAAGCATTACAAGTATATTCTCAACTTAATTACCGTGCTGTAAATTATTTACATTATTATACAAGGATGCAGTGAGGAAATGCAGTTACAAGGAGACAGTAGAGTACAAATGCGAAAGAGTTACAAGTTGAAATTTTTTTTTTGCAGTAGTTACAAAGGTTATTGGTCTTTGTTCTTTAGCCACTGGATGTAGTTACGCCTAAATTGGTGGTAGGTTTGTGGTGCTCTAACGGAGGGTGGTAGTGTGTTCCAGTGTTGGGCTGCTTTCACCTGGAAGTTATTGCCGCCCATTTTCGTTCTCCTGAATCTGGGAACAGCGAGCAGGTTAGCATTGCTATTTCTGGTGTGTCTGTTGGGCGTGTATCTAGTTATTCTGTCAGCTAGATAACTGGGAGCTGGATTGCTAAGGCATTTGTGGGTGAGGGAGGCTACCTTAAGCAGGATTTTGTCCGTGGTGGTGAGCCAGTTGTGAGTTCTCCTAATATTTGAGATGTGTTCTCTTTTAGGGAAGCTAAGCGCTGCTCTGAGCGCATTATTCTGTAGGATCTGGATTTTATTGGTAACCTGTTTGTTAGCACCTACATAGAGGGAGTTACAATAGTCCAATTTTGATAGTACGAGGGCTCTGGCTAGAGTAATGCAGCTTTGGGTGGAGAGGAAGGGTTTGGCCAAACGTATATGCTCACATGTGTAGGCTGTGGTGGAGGCCATGGAGCTGACCTGTTTGTGGAAGGAGAGGGTGGAATCGAGGTAGATGCCGAGGGTTTTCACTTCCTTAGCTACCATTATAGAGGTCCCGTCTATGGTGAAGCTGGAGTAGTTGAGGTCCAATTTGTTTAGGTTTGTGGCTGATCCGAGGATGATGAGTTCAGTCTTTTCATCATTCAGGCATAGACTATGGGAGGCCATCCATGCCTGGATGATGAGGTACACCCTGTTCACCAAGGCCAAATCCATGTTGTAATCTCCCGTCAGCGGGATGAGGATCTGGGTATCATCAGCATTGTAGTGTAGGTGATACCCAGACCATCTAGATCATCAAACAGGGCCTTAGTGAACATGTTGTACAGTGTGGGGGAGAAACATGACCCCTAGGGGACACCACATGTGATGGGGATGGGGTCAGCGGAGGCTGTGGTGGAAAAGACGCGCATGGATCTATTGCTCAGGAATGATTTCATCCAGCCAATTGCTTCTTGGGAAAAGTGGGCAGCCGAGTCTAAGTGGCTACATGGGATTTTATGATCAACAAGATCAAAAGCTGCCGAGAGGTCTAAGAGGAGGCATAAGGCAGTTTTCCCATTATCTCTCAGAGTGTCGATTTGGGCCTTGAGGTCAATGAGTGCGGTTTCTGTGCCGTGTTGGGGTCTAAATCCTGATTGCCGGGCCCCTAGGAGGTGGTTTTGTTCAGGGAATTTTTGAATTTGTAGATAGGCTGTCTTGTCGAGGATTTTTAGTAGGAGGGGGATAGTGGTGATGGGTCTGTAGTTAGTGGGTATGGCTGGGTCGAGTGAGGGTTTTTTTAGTAGGGGGAGGACCCAGGATTCTTTGAGATTGTTGGGGATAGTGCCTGAAGAGAAGGAGGCGTTTTGGGTGCTAGAACTGTCTGTTGTGATAATAATAAAGTAGATATTTGTATACAACCTTGACTGGACAGTCCCTTTAATCATTGGGTAATAATTGTAGTGTCGCTGTGTTGCAACTAACCAACGATCCACAAACTTGCAGAGATAAGCCTGCTGTTCCATCCACGTTACCAAAATTGGACAAGAAGGTTTATAATTTGCTTGTGTTTCCAAACTGTTTGGATCCCTTCTGGTGTAGTAGAGATGTAGGGCTGATTGATGGTTTATAAACTGATATTCATTCCTGGACTACTGGTGCCCCCGAAGTTGATTCGTCACATAAGGACAACCAACATTGGTCATTTTTAAGTGCAGGTAGGCGGTACGCGAAGCTGTGCTACTGGTGTGACCATGATGGATGAAGTGCTAGAGTGGAGGCAGAGGAAGTGAGGGACAGAAGCAGGTTAGAGGTGAGGCAATCAAGGAGGGTCAACACACAGGAACCACCACAGCAAAAGCAGTGTCAAAAGTAGGGACCAACACCTTCCATATCAAGAAATAAATGTTCAAATAACCTGCCATTCCGGTTAACTGTGGTGTGCAACCTGCAGCCCTCCATATATTTAGGCCTACAACTCGACTGCATAGTTAATGGTGAGGCATCATGGGAGTTGTATGTCAAAACTTCAAAGGGACAGCAGGTTGCCAACCACTGCCCTACAACATTTGAAGCGGGCCAAAGTGCATTTCCCAATACGCATGCTACTCGCATGCATGGGTCCCCCAAGGTTACAAGGGTCCTCGTGGGTTTCAGCCCATTGCCTCTCTTTATTGCTTTACATTGCTGAAGAAGCAGCTCTCCCTGCACCTGTGCAGGCCCTCATGTGTTAGCTAGAAAAACTCTAGAGGCAGCAATGCTGATGCAGCAATATCACACAACAACAAATGGTTATGCGTGTTGCATAAAAGGACATATAATCTCATCACCTAAGACATCATAGAGCGAATATGCAAGGATTTACGTGAGCATTACACTTGCTTGCTTAAGATGTGCAGATGTGCAACAGGAAAATACTGTTTTCCAACATAGAAAATCATTGTAATATGTCATCATCGTAAAGGAACAGCTGTTACAATTCATCTGACAAATGTGGTAGAAAACAATGGAGTGCTTGCACAAGTGTGCCTAGAGAGCATATTCTGAAGAATGTATGCATTGTTAAAGGGTCACAAAAGGAATGATGCCAAAAGAACAGATCAGACTGGCAGTCTGGGTTGGATCTGAGTATATCTGGGAAAAACATCTAAAATCAATTTTGCGCTTTAGTCTTAATTTACAGAATGTTTACATTGAGCAATACAAGTGCGTGGGGTTCTGATTCTGCTCCTGTGAATGAGTTAGTTCAGAGGCAGGTCTTTAGCCGTCCATTTTCTGAAGGCTATGTTGTCTTCTTCTGTATATAGTTGTTTGGGATGCGAGTTCGAGGGTTTTGTTACTAAGGGGGAGAAAAGGAGCACTCCATGCCATTTCCGGTTGGAGTTTGGTGGGGCTACTAGTACATTGATGCTGGATATGAGTGTTCTTGATGGTGTGTAGTGTGAGCATTTCTATGTGATAGATTCAGGATCCCTGCTGCAGTAGAAGCAGTGAAGTGTGCATAGTTTTGAAGTGGATCTTCTTTCACTGGAATCCAGTGAAGTGTGTGCAGAGCTGTCATGATATTGTCATATCTTTTCAAACGTAAGTGTAATCTGGCTGCAGCATTTTGGACTCTTTGTCATCAGTTGAGTGAATATTCTGAAAGCCCACGGTTACAGCTGTTGACGTTTTCGAGTCTTGATATTACCAGTGAGATAACTGCCATGGTCCTGTGCATGAAGCTTGTGTAGGGCATGGTGAGTGGAAGGGCGCAGAATTGGAAGAAGCAGTTCCTTACAATGACCAACCTTTGGTTTTATTGTAACGTTTGTGTCCATAGTGATTCCAAGATTCCTGACATTGGAAGTAGTGGGTGGACATGGGCTCATTTTGTCCAGCCAAAGCATTGTTGCAGGATTAGGTGGTACCACACCAAAGATCATTAGTTCACGTTTGGATAGGTTGTGCTTAAGTCTATTGGAAGTCACCCTAGAGTCCATTTTTGCCAGGCATGTATTGAGGTCAGGTGTATCCATTGTTGGATGGTTGGTGAGTTTGTAATCAATTTGCATGTCAGCTGCTGAAACCTTGGGGTACCTCACACATTGAGCGCCGGTGTTCTGAAAGGTGCAAAGGGTGTTGTTTCAGTTCTCTCCGTCTGGAAGAATGCAGTCGAGTTTAGGGCAATTCCCTTTACCCCACTTCCCCCTACTCTTTTTAGTAGAATCTCATGACTGATGGTGTCAAATGCAGCAGAAATGTCTAGTAGGTTAAGTGCTCTGGTTTGAGTTATTGTCTGTGTTATTCTTTATTATGCCCCAAACTGAGCAAAGTGTAGATGGTCTTCCTCTCATTGGCCTGAATCAGTGTAGTGATTCATGGAGGAGGATATTGATCTCAATGTGTTGTAGAAGCTGTTGGTAGATGCAGTTATCAATGATTGTGTTGCTGATATTTGTGTTGGGGATTGGGCGGTAACTAGCTGGCTCATTTAGATCAGTGGTGGGTTCTTTAAGGAGCGGTTCACAAAGGCTGTTTAGAAGTTGAGCTTGTTGGTCCAATGATTGATGTAGACATTGACAAGGGGTACAAGGAGTAGGAAGGCAGGTGCTAATCTCTGTTCTTAATTATAGTTCTGCAGATTTTAGGGGGCCACAGGCTTTCTAGAGAGTCTCCTGGTTGCTGTAGTTGACCATGGAAAGCAATTCCTGTATGGTAAATGGGCATAATGCTGTTAAAGAGTGCATAGAAGAATCACTTTCTTAGGTGGGTAGATCACTGTTGTTCCTTTTCTATCCAGGTGGTGTTGGAGGTGTTCAAATGCCTTGCTAAAGTGGATTACGATCGAATTATTGCATAGAGGTTGGCGTTGTGTTACCATTTGAGTTTACTTGAATTCTTGGATGACTTTTGAATACTTCCTTCTGATTGCAGTGCGCTGATTCCATTGCAGACTTGTTTTGCTTCGAAGGTTTCTGCTCTGTAGTGCAGCAACTGACGATGGTTTGCCTGTTTATCTGCCAGGAGGGTTCTCCAAGAACATTCTGAGAACAGGGCAATGAACAGAAGAAATGTCACGCCTGGCCCAAGTTCAAAGAAGAGTGTTTAAACTCCAAGGAAACGATGAGACATAGATGGAAATCTGGAGTATGTTTCCAGATTTTTACAATTTACCACAATCTCCGCTTAAGGCCGCAATGAACCTTGAAAGCTAACCACCTGACATTACAATGATAAATAACGCCCTATCATACTGATTGGCCTATCACATATCCTTATCCCCCCACTATGTGCCCCTCACCTTCTCCATATTAACTGATTGCCACCAAGGGTGTTAACCCCCATTTGGGGGCTTTCATCAGGTATCGCACAACGCAAATGTCATCAAGATGTAGGAAATGTATTTCTCTCTTTAGTCTTAAGAAACCCCACAGGCTGTTAGATATGACCATTCAGTTTACTCATATTCTCCTGAAGGGTGTGCTTGTTTACCATTTACAAGTATTACGTTAAACTTTGACTACTATTTGTACTTGACAATATTGACTAAACTGTTGAAGATTAAAAAAACAAATTACAAACAACAAGACCCTCCCCCACTCTCCCAGAGTACTGGTGCCTTCAGGCCAGATATAGCCCTGATACAGAACTGCAGACTAGCATCCCTAGAGGTAAAGTTAGGAAAAACTATGATAGGCAGTGGGTGGCTTTGTGTAACTACTCCCTGCACAACCACGGTCAAGGAAAACTCCCCACAACAATGTTCTAACAAAAGATATTTGCAACAGTTGGCTCGGGGGACTGGAAATAAAGAACTGGCATTGACTTCACCCATGGGCATTGAGGCTAAATCAGAGTTGCTTGTTTAATCTACATTAATGGGTTAGGGTGTCTGTAAATGGCACTCAAAGTACTCAGATCTTTATAAAAGCCGTAATGTGCTCGGGGTTTTGTGGGGGGGAGGATTAATATGGCTCTGCTCTCGCAGAAGAAACTTAGAAATTAATTTGTGTGCTCCTCTATAGCATGGATGGGCTGCTGGATCTGAGCAGTTCACCTGACCGTGCATTTAACAACAGGCAGTACCCCAACCGCAAAGTCACAAATGCTGCCTCCTTCCCACTTCCCAAACATGCCTGTGCTGCCCGTGCATTCACCCAGTGCCAATGTTCACATTCCCAACTACTCTTTTCCTGAAGGCCACCTCTCCCTGGCTCTTTCATTAAGGGAGGAATCACCATGCCTTCTTTTCCACCCCCGCCTTTTGACTGAGTACTGCCCTTAAGCTGCAGGGACTCGAATATACAACTACTTGAGTGGTTTTGGCTGGGAGAGGGCCGAGAGGGCCTGCTTGATGTCTTCAAAGGCCGACTGCTACTCCACCCCACATGTCTACTCCATGTCCTTTTTCAGAAGTTCACAGACTGACAGCATCAAAGTGACCATGCTGGGAATTAATCGGCCACAGTATGTGATCATGCCAAGAAACCTACTGACCTCAGCGACGTGCAGGGGGCCGGAGCGGTCAGAAGGTCTCACACCTTGTTTGGATCAGAGAATGTTTCTTGGTCTTAGAACACATGTCTAAAGAATTCTTTTTGGTTCTGTTTCATTGCTGTGTAGGGCGAAGCCATTGTCCTGGTGACATCGGGTCAAAGTCTTAGTCGAGCGTTGTGGTTTTTTTCCATCGTCCGAATATATCAGAATGTCATTGCTTCTGTTGCGCGTAACCGCCAAATCCCCAAACCCCTCTCTTACGGCGTTCCAAAACTTTAGCGGCAGATGACACTCCAAAGTGTTCTTTAGCTGCGGAAACTCAGATGGTTACAGAGAGTTGTTATATTGTGAAAGTCGGGTGTGCAATGACCTTTGGGCTAATGGGGCTTTAGCCAGTCCCCCCCACCAATGACCCTCAACATTCCAGGTCCTTGCTCAGCAGTACAGGACGCAGGTGATAAACAGTATCTGGGGATGCACTGGTAACAAAGGCATGGCAATTACTGCTTAAGGCAATTTATTAGTAGCAGCAGCGCTTTTCATATGCACAAATAATCGTGATGGGGACGTTTCCAACCGAAAGCCCCCACACAGCTGCAAACAACGAAAATTAAATTCTGTTTCTGTTTGGAAGACAATCAAAATCTATCACAGGTATTTTACTTTTAAACACACGGCATACATTTTAGGAGTGAAACACATAAAACCATATAATACATTATTGATGATAAAAAGTCATCTCTTGTTAGGAATCTCAGCACTTGTATGTCAGGGAGTGCACGCAAGGGAAAGAGGGGCCAGGAGAAAACTCCAGGGTCCAGAAGTGCAGAGTTCTGGCGGCCTATAACGGAAAGGCTTCAGCCGAAGAGCCACACTCGAAGCTGTGTAAACAAGTTAGATGGCCTAAAACCACACTTGGGCAAGGATTCCTGGAGCAAGAAAGTAGTCTATAGCCAGGAGGTCTACTAGTTTAACACGCATAGAAAAGTGGCTATGCATTCTGGGACTTGTAGTCTTCCATTCTGGATTTGGAAAATTCGGCAAAAAGGAAACTCTTTTAGACTAACACGTTTATATAAGGCTTCACGTATTATCCGGTTCCTTGTGGTGATATCTGTACTTTGCAAGTACACTCTATAGGAGTTTATTATTGTAGTTCTTGACATCCAAAACAAATATCTTTACTAACTAGAGTTCGGAAGGTATGTGGTCAGTTGCCTAAGTAGCAGAGTGGGTTGAAATCCTGGCTTGGCTACTCAACCGAAGTGTGTGATCATTGGCAAATAATGTTATCTCAATGTGCATTAACTGCAAAAACTGAAGGCCTCAAAAGTCATTCACCCTATTCGAAAAATAACCTTACAGTGGGGTAGAGTTCATGATGTTATTGTCGAAGGGTCCCCTCATGATGCTCTGTTGGATTTTTGTAGCACTGCCCTTCCCTCAGTCCCACATTGCTTGATTTGATAGGCTAATATGTTTTTTCACCCGCCCGTCAGCGCAACAGGGTTTCTAGAGTAGCTTTCTGACCGCAGCCGGACCAATATTATTGTCCTCGTTAGTTGCTTTCAACCACCAGAGATACTTGAGCTGGCCAGAGCTCTGCCTCACAGGAGAATGATTGAAGGTCTTTTACGCTATGTTATTGTGTCTCGTGTACCACATCTTCTGTCATTTTCATGGCTTCTGGCACTTCGGGATCTTCAAGAAGAAGGGTGTATGGGACTAACATAGCATCAGAGGGACAAGGGTACGGTTGTTTTGTTTCAGTGTTGCGTGCACATCTGAATGCCATCCCTATCCAGCTCCCAATGCCATCCTTCCCTTCTACTCTGCTATCATCTTCCTGCCTGACCTTCTTTCTGCCTCTTCCAAGGCTCGCAATCTTGGGTCCTCTTTGATAGTGACTTACAACTGCAACAATTAAACACTACCACTGCTGCTCTTAGTAACCTCCTCAACATTCGGAAAATGTGTACTTTTCTTACTAACCAGTCTACAAAAACTCTAATCTCCCCTCTTGTGCTCAGCAAATTGGAGTACTGCTCAAGCCATTCTGCATATGCTTCCTCTCTACTCCTTCCTCCCTCTAGGCAAAGCCCTCAAGGTCACTACCCACACTATCTACAATCTACCCAGATCCTCCCGCAATTCTACCTACAGCCAACATGCTGGTTGGCTCTCCATGCACAACCAATTTCTTTTCAAGTCCCTTCTCATAGTCTACAAAGCTATCAATGGCCTTGCTCCTCAGTACCTGTCTGATTTTATCTCCGTTTACTCACCAACTCCTTCTCTCCGATCCTCCTCTGCTCTCCACCTTACCGTCCTATACCTTCCCTGTGCCTCCTCTCGCTTCTGCTCTTATTTCCTACTTGCCCCATCTACTGGAACCCCCTGGCTATAACAAGCCAGCCCAACTGTGGATCTCTTCAAAGCTCAGCTTAAACTTCACTTACTTGCTAAAGAGGGAGACCCCACTGGCCTCTCCCCCATCCAGCCTAACTAACCCCACCACAGCCTTTAATGGCGCTTAATAATGTAATTTTGTATATTGGTTTGGGACTCCACTATAGTTTGAAACACTTACCCCTCTAGGTTAATGTTACCTGCGAAAGTCACCTGTTTTATTGTATACATTTTGTTTCTGTTTGTTTTGCCCCTGGTATATGTCCCAATGTTTTACACCCTCATAAACTGGCTCACCACGTGTTCCCATCTTTATAATATTGTACAGGCACCCTTTGTGGGAATGCTTACAGCACCTCTAAATGTGTCATTGTAAGACATTTCTTTTGAAAATTGACATCAATGTTCTTCAAATAAATAGAAATAAAACATGGAAAATAAAGGGCCCTTGGTGGTGTGTGCGTATATGACATTTTGAGAGGAGCAGTGGGTTACTATGCTCTTTAGTCTAATAAACATTGGGCTTCATTACGAGTTTGGAGGTAGCCATTCCCTTAATAAAGGCATGGCTACCTCCAAACTCAGGTCTGGGTCCGGCAAAAGGGGACTTACCGGGCCATTCCAACCTTGGCAGACCTGGTAAATCCCTTTCGCTGGACCCGGACCATCCCCATTCCAGTTTGAGCCCCCATAGGGCTCAATGGGAATGGGGGGGATGCTAACAACGGGCCCGTTAATGACGGGCCCGTTGTTAGCATCCTGGACTGCTAGCGGGTCCCGCTCTGCACGTCTGGTCTGGCCAGGCGTGCAGAGCAGGACCCGCTGCAGGACCTTGTAATTTGGCGGCCCGGAATGGTAAGTGACCGGCACCGTTCATTCCGCGGCCGCCAGCCTCCTAATGAGGCCCATTGTCCTGTTTCTGTTGTGTCTAGCAGAACCGAGGCTAAGAGGAGTGTGGAGAGTTGTTTTGACATACAAGCGGTGGGCTGGTGACGTGTTTAGATGCATTTATTTTAGACACATGGGTCTTTAAATGGTGTGAGTCCTATGGTGCTAAACTGTGCTTGCCACCCCTCCACCCACACTCCTACAAGTTAGATTGTCCCTCAACACACATTAGTTGAATGTCGCACTTCTCGCACACCTCTCTTTCAGCAGCATACTCATCATCTCCTGTGCTTGGGAAGGTGAGAAATTATGTATGTACTTCTTCCCCTGCCATTAGGAGTGGCACTGATTTCTTGAAAGAGTGCCGGTGTCTTTGGTGGCCTTCAACTAATTCTCAAACCTCATCAGCCGCAGCTTCCATCTGGGAGCATTGCAAGCTGGGTTTTCATGTGTCAAAAATGGTGGCATGATTGATAAGTTCAGGTGTAATATATTTCTTCCCTGTACCCCCATTCATCTGCCTCTTCCATTATTTGTTTTTTAATTCTTTTATTATTATGTTTTCTTTGATTTGGTGGATAACCCCACTTTCGCCAGCCAGTTGTCATGTTCCGTTCAAATATCGCCCATAAATCCATTGCCGGTGCTCCCCAGCATGGCGCTGCCAGGGTGCAGAATACATTTGACTCTATTCTCAAGTATGGGATGCCCCACCCATGCGCGGAACCCCCTTTTATTGGAGGCAGCGCCTCATCGCCCATACTCAGTGCCATGTCGTCATGAACTGAGTGGAGCTCTCTTGAGGAGCTTGCTCCTTGCCCCACATCGCAGCCCCTTGGAAGGGCTAGAGGAGAGGCCTGTTGCGGGTCTGGAGCAGTGGCCCATCTGTGTACTAGCGGGAGACCAATCGAGGTCCCGAGGTCGAGAGGTTTGCAAGAAGGCTGGAGTAGAGTACCGTGCGAGACCTGCAGAGGGTCGGGCCGGGGGAGGAGGGGCCAATACATGGTCCATTTTCTGTGACCCTCTGCCCCAGGACAAGCACAGGCTCCACAAACTCAATACTAAGGAAGCGGCTACTGGCCCTGAGAACGTTGCCATGACTCCCTCCCCACACCCCTTTCTGGCTTCTAACATACGCACTAGTTGGCATCCCATTCCCACACGCCCACACCAATAACTGGATGCTAAATTACGGCTTTCACAAGAAGGATTAGCAGCTAAATAAATGTATTCATTAAACTGTCACCCAACATTCAAAAGCTATTTCAAAATAATATTACAGCTGCGTATACCTGCCAGATCTCTTTATTTTTCCGGGAATCTTCCAAGGTGTGTGCCATCAATTTAATGGAGCTTTCACTTTGTTGCTGATAAAACAAGCTCACTGATGTTTGCCTTGGCAGGTTGATAGCAGATTACAGTTTCTGGGACTCCTTCAAAAGCTGCTTAAATGGAGCTCTCTAATTCTAATTCCCCTCAGCCTGAACCGGGTTCACCACAGAGATCCTGCCGTCTGACCCAGTGAACAACAGGAAGCAGACGGTCCAGTCAGAATGTGAGGCACCAGTGCTCTCCTTCCGGGTGAGCACGTGTCACACCTGTCACTGTAAACATTCTGGACCGAGCGAGACACACGTTCCGTACAAAGTCTAAGTTCCAGGCGCACGGCCCACAAATAGACCTCATCGTAGAAAAACGAAGTCAATGGGAAGCTGAAGCAATGATTTGCTAAATCTATAGCTTCACAACATTATGGTGTAAAAATTGTCCTTTTCCGCCTCATTTTAAATGGGGTGTAGTGGTAAATCGAGGTTTACAAAGCAAAACCCTGCTGTCCCATTTTGATGCACAGGAGGGGCGCTGTGCCTCCTCCATCTTGTCAGGGTGTTTCAGTGTACACCTGCCTGACATTTTCATCCTGTCATAGAAAAGACTAGGTAGATTCCATGGAAATCCATTAGTAAACGCCCCCTGCAAAGCGGTCACCTTTTTCATGAGAGGAGAGGAAAATGAAAGAGTGAAAGCGACACTGTGCATTTTACTCTTTCCTTCTCCCCCTCCTCCTCGTGTCCCGGAAGTGCTAACGTTCGTGGCTCCCTCGATGCAATTAAGACTTTTTATACAATGAATGTGTTTGTGAGTTCAAAGCCCTGATCTGGCACAGCGAGTAAACTGTTCCAGCGTAGCAGTGTTGCCACCCACTCCACCCCACACCTTTTGGGAAATGAGACTGAAATGTGGCAATTGTAAACTAATTTGGTAAAAAAAAAACAACGAAATGTTTCACATTCCCTTTCAAAGCTTTGATCTAACTAAATATCCCAAAATGCACCACCACCACCAAACTCAAAAAATGGCGTACTCTGTAGAAGTAAGCACTGAGCAGGCAATAATGACCCAATGGACCCTCGCTGAACGATCATGATTCAATAGTTAAAATGAACAGCATAAATTGGGTGTCATGGGAAATAATGTCAGTTTTACATTCTATGCCTCAGTGGGACCTACTACTGACCAATATTACTAAGAGCTGGCCAGTATGGCACAGTGCTGCTCAGTGTGGCACGGCGCTGCTCAGTATGGCACGGTGCTGCTCAGTATGGCACAGCACTGACCACTCCTGTATGCAGCTGCTGAATAAAAAAGTGTTATCCAATATAATACAGTGTTGCCCAATATGACACAGTGGTGCTCTGCATGGTACAGCACGATGCCCAATATGTACAGTGCTATTCAGTATGCTGAAGTGGCGACCAATATGACACATCCAGGCACAATACGGCAGAATACTACCTGATATGAAACAATTGATTCAAAAAATAACTCAACGATGTGCAGGTATAGCACAGTCATAGCTCTCAACTCACACGCTTTTGGCGGGTGTCACCCGCCTTGTAAAAGGCTGACTCACCCGCCAAGCCTCCAGCACTCCCATTCATTTCAATGGGCGTCTCACCCGCCAAAAACAAAATCGGGTGATTTCACCCGCCTTTGCAACACAAATGGTTGAGAGCTATGCACAGTGGTGTTTAGTATGGCAGAGTGGTGCTCAATGCAACAGTTCAGTAAGGCAGTGTTGTTGGCGTTTAGTGAGGCATAATGGCCGCCAATATGGCACTAGTGGTGGTCATTCTGACGCAGGCGGCCCACACACAGGCAGGACAAGCAGACCATAGGCTGCAGCACTGCATGCTTCCCACAACAGGCGAGGTACAGTACGGGTCAAAACCGTGCAAGCTGAACTCAAAAGCACAATACGAGCCAAATTAACAAAGACCAGGTGCAGTGCAGGATTGATGCATCAGTCATCAGTCACAGTCTGTGCCTTTTCAATGGTTTATGGACTTTGCATCGAATTATTTACATCTAATGACATTTCCATCAAATTCTTTACATTGAAAAAATATGCATCGAATGCATTTTATTTTTTTTATTTTTGGGGAGTCCCAAAGAACTCCCCGTTTTTAACCCTTTAAAACCCACCACAATAAAAATTAACCCTATATCCCAAAAAACATGCATTCGATGCACACATTTTCGATGCAAATCCCTCGATGGAAATGCATTCGATGTAATGGTATTAGATGCAAAGTCCAGATACCCTTTTCACTGTGTGACAGAAGGCCATCTGTGAGATGTACTCTCTTCGGTTATTTTACAATTTCTGAAAAAAGGGGAATTCTGTAGGGAACGGTGTGCTGCCAAACAAAGTCACTTTCCACTAATGCTCTCTACTTAAAATGTGGTGTCGCTGGTTGCTCCCTACCTGGTTTCCGGCCCAAAGCATGAGTAACTAGACCACTGGCATGAATATGGTCGACACATGTTAGCTTCTTCTAAGCAAAATCTAAATACATGCCAGCAGGCCTGAAGCTAGATGGCAACATTCCAGAAACAAACCTGCAAATAGTCTAAATTGTGCTCAGCAACCTGTAGCAACTTCCCTTCATATCCTCTGTTAATGGACCATTGGCATTATGAAGATGGATTAATATGAATACAATTAATACATTGCTGACAAACTCACTGCCGCCGCCTCCATCCTCTCGGTAGATCGCCAACTACTAACCATTGAGATGTCAACATCTGGCTCGAGAAAGAAGCTAATGCTATTACAAAGTTACTTGGAGAGAACGTTGCTACATTACTCCTCAAACAGGTGGTTAAGGGTCTCACCAACATAGTTGGACACACTAGGGATGACATTTTTTGTAATGAAAACATAATCACAGCCTACTCATCAGGTAACTTCCCTTGTGGAGATGACTCATATCGCCCATTCACAATATTCACAGAGACTATATGCCTCAAAAAACCCTTCAAAAGAACCATCAAACATGGCCAGACGATGGCAAGAAATACACATCAACTCCCTACTAGAAAGACTAGAAACAACCAAACCCTGCAGATGGACCAACACCCACATTGGATGCAAAACTCTACCACATTCACAACTAAAATATTCCTGCGTCAGACTGTACTGCCACTAAGGAGCCTTTCAACAACTGTTAAAAAAAGAAACAAGCCAAATATTTCACCAGAGACTACATCACTTAAAAAAGGAAAACATGAAACTGGAGAAAATCTGGAAGAAAAACATCCTCCACACTGGCTAATTTTCCTCCCACCAACAGTTACACATTTACAGGACTGAAGTACTCAAAGCAAAGAAAGCACACTACTCCAAAAGCATTGATTTGGTACATCACAGCAAAAGGGAAATGTATGAGATCATCAGAGAATTCCAAAACCTGACAGTCTTCAATGCGACTCCTAGACAAGAGCTCTGTGTAGATTGCTGCACACTTCAACCAAAAGATCATCGACATCCAGGATCACCTTGACAATAAAGGACACTCCCACACACAATCTACCAATGAGATCCCACCAACACCTCCCACTACTTCCTCTCTATTGTCTTTCTGCCTTCTTTCTGCAGAGGACCTGAAAGCTACCATTGACTTATGAAACCCATCAGGATCTTCAGCTGATCCACACCCCCAATCATTCCAAATCAATCATGAAATCTCAAGACTTAGATCATATCTTCTTATCCTTCCTCTATGACTCCGTCAGCACTGGAAGAGTGTTAGCTCAGTTGAAATTGGCATAAATCAGACCTTTGCTTAAAAAGCCAAGAGCTAACCCATACGACCCAGCCCGGTATCGCCCCATCTCAAACATGCATTTCATCAGAAAACGTCTCGGAAAATTCATATATCATCAACTCTGAGATTTCATCGAAGCAAACCAACTTCAGATTGAGGCACAGCACAGATTTAGACCTTCTAGAAGTACAGAATTGTCTCTGTGCTCCATCTGTAATACACTTAAAATCAATGCAGATGAAAACTCTGAGAGTGTGCACATCCTACTAGACATCTCAGCTGCTTTTGACACTATCAGTCAAAAGATAATTCTAAAAACGATCTGAAGATATTGGTATTAAAGAAACAGCTCTATGCTAGATAACCCCCTTCTATACTGGTCAAACAGAAACCACTGTCATGGGCCCCTACAATTTCCAAAGGCACCCAGTTACCTGTGAGTACTCCAAGGATCTACATGCCCATTTCTATTTTTCAATATCTACATGATACCCCCACTAGCCATAATTAATAAATCTGGCATCTCCTGTTACAACTACGCAGATGACGCACAAATAAATAATTACATTGTTTATTAATAGCATGCTTCATGGTGGACTCCAGCTTCTCAGAGCTGTTGCGAGTATCGAAGCCTTGTTGCTCAGCGTTGTCTTGTTCCCAAGATGAACATTTTACCCCTAGCTATCCTTCCGGCTCATCTACAAAATTGTGAACCACCCATCAACAAAATGCCCCAGACATTACAAACTGCCTTGCACAGGTGGACACATGGGCGGCAGCAAACAGACTAAAACTCAACTCTGTTTTGTAATCCTACAGGTTCTATCTCCACACCTGACCTGGCCTGATGAGATGAGCCCTTGCCAAAACCCTTCACCCATAGTAAGGAATCTTGGAACGACAATGTAAAGCACACTCATTCTTGATCCACAGGTCAACGCCATCATCAGAAACTCTTACTCTCAGCTGTGCATGCTACCCCATATCTTTCCTTACTTAACAATCATGAACAGGGCCATGGTCATCAT
The DNA here is from genome assembly GCF_040938575.1 of Ambystoma mexicanum. Classification (NCBI taxonomy): domain Eukaryota; kingdom Metazoa; phylum Chordata; class Amphibia; order Caudata; family Ambystomatidae; genus Ambystoma; species Ambystoma mexicanum. The sequence continues at coordinate 885,718,553 of NC_090931.1, forward strand.
TTCTTTAATACTATCCTGTGCAAACAGCCTTTCTCTCTGACTCCCAGATTACCTAATGAGGAAACTTCAAAGAGTTCAAACTATAGTAGCAAGACTACTTCTCAAAAGGAATTGATTTGAATATATCACACCAACATTACGTATTATCCACGGGCTATCCATCAAAAAAAGGGTCATTTCAAAACCTTGTGCATAGGCCATTGTTCATACCATGGAGGGGGCCCTTCCTTCTTCAGAATTAAGTTTCAACACTTCACTCCTTCCAGGACACCTAGGTACAGCAATGCCACACTAGTGCTAGTCCCCAATTTCAACAAGAAATGGCAGAGATTATTCTCTTTTTCAGTTCTGGCTGCAAAGTGTGAAACATCCTACCCAAACCTCTCGCCTGGTAGTGAACTACCTAACGTTCAGGAAACAGCTCACAGCTTGGCTTTTCATCCAACCACTTTGAAAGATATTAAAAATTATGGCTATCGACTAGAAACCGTGCACAAGAAATTTGGGCTAATTTACAAAAAGCAATTTTTGAAACTCTTGTCACATACATCTGTGGGAAACCAGTTTGATTTATTAAACCTCTGCTGCGTGACAGGGGCCCACCCCTTAATCTCAGTTAAATCTACCACCAAGATCCAGGTAGCAACAACACCCTCACCCCCTTCACTCCTCCATCCTTCCATCACTCTCATCCCTCAACTTAACTGCTCACTACTAAAATCTTGCATCCTTCCACCTCCCATACGCCTTCAGACGACCTCCAGGTCTAGTGTACTTAACAGATTCAGACACTATACATCTTCTATCAACAACGATGTTGCCAATCTTTGTACTCCACAATCGGGGGATGCCCATATGCCTAACCAGGGTGGGACCAAGCCTGATTTGCATATGGTCTTTCCTCTTTTCTAATGGCTTGGCAGGCAAAGAACGATGGTCTGGACAGTTGCTCAGAGCAATGTCAGTGGTTAAGATTAATTCAAACCCTTCCCGCCATCGCCTTTTTTGGTTTTGCATACGGCTAACCTGCATGGTAGGTAGCAACCACAGACAACATAGAAATGTTCATATCAGCACAAAGGTAACGGGTACATGCGACCTGCAACCATCAACACCAAATGTTTCTGAATCTGCCATCCTGCGATTCGACTAACACCCTGCCCTCCTTCCTTACAGAGCCATTCACAGCAAGGTCAACGTTATTGCCAGAAGGGCGCTATATAAGACTGTTATTTCCTGATATTACTGTAAATATGTATCACTGGTTTGTGTACATAGTTCCTTATAATAGAGCTTTGGTTGCCATGCATTACATCACCATCTCTCGGTTCTGTTTAGAATGTGCATGGAGGGCTGAAGCCACTGTATGAGAGACAGTTGATGCTCCCCCAGCTGGGGGTCGTTTCCTTTAATGTGTGATCTCAATAAAGTATATTTTGGTCACTACCCACTGCCTGGACTTGAGTAATTGATCTAACAATTGGCGACGAGGATCTGAGGACCCAGGAGACAACCCTGGCACATGGCAGAGTGCTTGGAAACCCATACTACTGGAAGCGAGGAGCCAGTTGATGCCAAAGGATGTGAGACAAGGCAGAGTGCTTGGAACCCCATACTACTGGAAGCGAGGAGCCAGTTGATGTCAAAGGAAGTGAGCCGTGGCATTTTTTTTTCTCTTTCTCGGAACTCAAAGAGAGAGACAAAGAGTTAGAAGCAGAGGCAGAAGTAGAGACATAGAAAATAGTATTGCATGTCGAGGTAATTATGTTATGTCGCCAAAGTGAAGATTACAGGCAAACCTTTCCCCACCAGCACTGCTCCTGGTGACGTACACCAGTCATAGCAGTGACATTTTGGACCACTTGGAGTGCGCAAGCTGCAAGGGGCGGCTTGCACTATCACTTTATTTTCGTTCAAGTACGGCGTTGCCAAGCAGAGAGCGCGAGCTGTGGAACCGCGGCTCAAGAAATTATGGCTTCTGTTTACCTATGATCTTCTCCAGTTGCCAAGCGACGCATTTACGCTCAAGTCAACAGCTTTCTGATGCAGTAAAACACTAAGGAGACCCCATAGGAGCACCATGTCATCACGTCCTTAGAGAAAAGGACCTTAGGATGTGGCAGCCATCTTGAACTGACTTGCTGTGGCAGTTAGAGGTACAGATGTAATCAGAGAGGATCAGCTGGAAGTCCCAGTCTTTTCCTATTTGTGTGTGTACATATGGGTACAAACAAACAAGGAGAGCGGCACAGATGGCAGACAGGCGTCAGCAGACTTTGGTGAGTGTTGACAATTCAGTTGAGATCTAACTTATGTGCTCAATCATTTATATATGGAGAATCACCCGAAGTGCTTACTACAATTATAAAGAGTATTTCCCACATTGTCTTGGAAGTTATTACAAGAGGTGAACAGCATATTCTCTTGAGCATCCTGAATGCAGGCAGAGACATGGCAAATGTTCCTGCTCCAGTTTTCTTTCTTTCGAGGCCGGGTGAGCCCAGAGTACGTTGGGCAGATTGGAAAGAAGGCTCCAAAAAGTATGCCTCAGCTGTGTTTGGAGCTAATTTCTCGCATGAGCGCAAGGCGGCTCTACTCTTCCATTGTTTGGGTGCTGCAGGTCAGGAAGTTCTAAAGAAATTGCCAGATCTCAGTGACAAGCCTGATGCAGGCCCCTATGAAAGGATATTGACAAAGTTAGATAAACATTACTGCATTGAAGAAAACATTATCTTGGAAAGATGTAAATTTGCCACAAGGAGTCAAAGAAATGGAGAAAGTATAGAAGACTTGATTACAGCCTTAAGAGGTCTTGCAGTCAAGTGCAGATTTAGTCATTGCCAGGATGAGCATTTAAGGGATCCGTTGATGATCAAATGCTGCAACAACAATATTAGGAAGGAGTTATGGAAAGAGAGGGATGCTTCCTCGGAAAGAGCTATTGAGATTGCCAAAACTGTAGAACACACCGACAAATGCATAAAAGCTCTCCAGGCAGATAGACTCACGGATACATCAGGTGAAAGGCTAAAGTCAGAGGAAGGAGAAGTGACAGTTCATAAGGTGTCGAAAGTCAACCAAAGACATGGGACAAGTGGAACTACATGGCAGTCAGGATATAGTGGAAAAAAGAATGAAGATTGTCAGGAGAATAAATCTTCAGCTGGTAGAGGTTGGTGATGCCAATGGCTTTCATTCAAAGACACCAAAGGGATGCCAAGAGAACTCAACACTTCAAGAGACTTCAGAGATGTTGCATCTGCCAGTGGATACAAAGGGTTTCCTTAAAGGAGGTGTTATAGATGTGGAAGTGTGTCACATTTAGCCTCTGACAAAGATTGTTTTGCAATACATATAATATGTAATGACTGTGATAGGAGGGGGCATCTTGCCATTTGTTGCAAAAATCTTGGTCCTGGCCAGAGTCAGATACATGAATTGAGTGCGGAGTATGAGGATGAATTTTGCAGTGAAAGTGGCGGGGAAGTTGTGTTCTCAGTGATGCTGTTGATGGGAAAGTAAAAGGAAAAAGCCTTATGCCATTGTGTTAATTCGGTGAGTTCCGGTTTCGATGCTCATTGACAGTGGGGCAGATTATACTTTGATCAGTGTACGAGTGTGGAAGGAGAAGTCTGATTGTTGCACCCTCTGGGAAAATTCCATTAGGGTGAATGCATATGGGGATGTGCCGATAGAAATCATAGGTAGTTTTGAAGGTGAGTTACAATTTAAAGAAAGGAAGTCTACTGGAATTATACATGTCACCAACAGGGGTGCAGAATTACTCTAATGGAGTGATCAAGAAGAGTTAAAAATAAGACTAGAGGCAAGTCATCCAGAGCAAGTGCTGCCAGTGAAGAGGGTGGAGACTAATGATCATTTGGAGAATGTGTTTGATAAACTTGGGTGCTTACAAGGGTTTGTGCACAAAATAGGATTAAAAAAGGTGCTGTGCCCAAATTTGCGAAGTTGCGCACCATACCATTAGCTCTCAAAGAAGATGTGGAGAATGAGTTAAAGAAAAGGGAGAGGGATGGAGTGATTGAAAAAATTGAAGTGTCAAAATGGGTCAATCCGATATTAGTGGTCAAGAAATCCAACAGTTTGTTGAGGTTATGCATTGACCTTAGGCATTTCAACAGTATGCTGGTGGCAGACGAATTTCCCCTACCTAGAATAGAAGATCTTCTGGTGGGAGTGTTGGGGTCAAAAGTGTTCTCCATTTTGGACTTAAAATCTGCTTACCATCAAGTAGAATTACGTACAGATTCCAGAGACCTCAGAGCCTTTATTACACCTATTGGACTTTTCAGGTGCATACAGATGCCGTTTCGTTTAGTTTCAGCGGCAAGTGTTTTTCAGAGCATCATGTATAGATTACTTGGAGGTGAGAATGGAGTAATGTGTTATCAAGACGATGTTTTGGTGTGTGGGAGCAATCAAGTAGAACATGATGAGCGCTTAGAAAGAGTTTTGAGAATCTTGAAATAAGCAGGTCTTACCAAAGGTATGGAAAAATGAATTTTTAAGGCTAATAAAGAAGTTTATTTAGGACATGAAATTACAGGGCAAGGGGTTAAACCCAAGGAAGAAGCTATTGAAGCCATAAAGAATATGGGGGCTCCCAAATCAAAAGGGGATGTGTTATCATTTCTTGGTCTTGTGGAATTCTATGGGAAGTTTATCAAAGGTTTGTCATAGATGTCAAGAAACATGAGATTGTTTACTCGCAAAGGGGTGGTGTTTAAACAAACTGATGAGTGCAGGAGAGAGTTTGAGGAAATTAAAGCATCTATTGTCAATGCTCCTATTTTGAAAATATTTGAGGAAGGGAAACACACCTTGGTATTTGTGGATGCCCGTGATTATGGCATTGGTGCAGTGCTTATGAAGGAAGATCATAGTGGTTTACATACTGTGGCCTTTGCATCTAGATCATTGAAGGGTGCCAAAAGTAGATATTCTGTTGTGGAGAAGGAGGCCCTGGCATGTGTTTGGGGCATTGAGAAATGTAAGAGATTTTTTTGGGGCAGGGAATTTACAATTTGTACAGACCACAAACCGTTGGTTGGGATTTTTACCAAGGGTGGTCTGGAAGGAGTTTCAAGACGCATAATGAAATGGGTAACTGCTTTGCAAGGATTGCAGTTCACCATGCTTCATGTGTGTGGTGAGAGAAATGTAGTTGTTGATGATATGTCTAGGTCAGTGGAGAAGGAATCCCAGGGATTTGAACTGCCCCGAAGTTCGGAGGAGATGGTAGAGATATTTCAGGTGCATGAGGCATTGAAGAAACATGAGTGGGATGCTGCCTTTGTAGAAGATGCAGCATATCATAAAATCACTGCTTTGGTGATTAATGGAAATATAAAGACTTACAAAGATGACATGGGTGGATATGCCAAGGTGAGAGATTAATTTTGGATTAATGAGGAATATCTGCATAGAGGACATCAAATGGTTGTGCCACATAAAATGAGGAAGTTGGTAGTTGATTTGGCCCATGTTGGACATTTGGGAGTAGCGAGAACGAAAGGATTGGTGAGGGCAGAATTTTGGTGGCCAGGTGTAGACAAAGATACTGAGGAACAAGTCAAGGGGTGTACGGAATATATTGAAGGGAATATAGGACTTAGGGTCCAGAGAGTACCCATGGTAGTGAGAGAATGTCCCAAAGTACCATGGGATGAAATAGCTTTAGATTTGTTGGGCCTGTTCAAAATTGGAGGCTGAAGAGACAACTATTTGTTGGTAGGTATGGATTTGTTGTCAAAGTGGCCTGAAGTTTGTGTATTAAAGGACGTCTCCAGCACCAACATTATTAAGTTCTTGGAGCAATTATTTTGGAGGAAAGGATTTCCTCAGAGATGTCTATCCGACAATGGGTCACAACTGGTGTCCAAAGAGTTTAAAGAGTTTTTGAACAAAAATGGAGTAGAACAGATTACCACATCTTTGTACCACCCCCAGAGCAATGGTTGTTTTGAACGCTTTAACAGGACACTTATGAAGGCTATTAGAATTGCTGTTGCCACTGGAGGAGATTGGATAAGGACAGTGATGGAAAGAACCTTTCAGTACAGGTTAGCTCCCCATAGTGTGACGGGGGCATCTCCTTTTGAAGTGTTACGGAGAAGAATACCCAACTCACACATATGTCCTGGTTGGATGGGTAAGTCCAGAGAGGTGATTGTGGATCTGGAGAATGTGAGAAAGAATATTGTGGAGTCTAACACTAAGGCAAAAGTGAGGTATGATCAGAAGAACTGTTGCAAGGAGCTAAAGGTCGAGGAGGGGGAGTGGATCAAAGTTAAACTTGCAACTAAAGTGCGAAAGGGGGCTTCAGTATTCTTAGAACCTAAACAGGTAGTGAAAGATTTAGGTTCAGCTGTATTAGTTAAAGGTGATGGTATCTAGAACAAAGAAAGAGTGGCTGTTCTTAGAGTATCTGGTGAGAAAATGAGGTTGTGACTTGGTTGGCTAAGTGTGGAGCCAATGTATTCAATTTTACCTTATTTTCTCCACATTTAGTCACCACAGTTGGTGACACACTGTTTTGTGAATATTAAGGAGAGGAGGTGTTAGGATGGGACTAGCTCTTCTCTATTCCTGATATTACTGTAAATATGTATCACTGGTTTGTGCACATAGTTCCTTATAATAGAGCTTTGGTTCCCATGCATTACATCGCCATCACTAGGTTCTGTTTAGAATGTGCATGGAGGGCTGAAGCCACTGTATGAGAGACAGTTCATGCTTCCTCAGCTGGGGGTTGTTTCCTTTAATGTGTGATCTCAATAACGTATATTTTGGTCACTACCCTCTGCCTGGACCTGAGTAATCACCAACAACAAATGTTTCTGAATCTGCCTCCCAGCGATCCGACTAACACACCCTGCCCTCCTTTTTTATAGAGCCATGCACAGAAAGGCCAACGTTATTGCCAGAAGTGTGCTATATAAGACCACTTTACATTACATTATATTTCAGATGTCTATTAGTATCCCGACCATATCAGTACCAAAACACACACACATGTCATATAAAGTGTGATTAGTCATGCCCCAAACCATAACTGGCCACAGTGAAGTGTTATCGCAAATAATAAAGCCTCCGTTTAAATCTTAATTGGTATTTCACATTTTCTGTCATACCTGTGAGCAATGCACTACTAACCAATGAATTGGGTGGTTGGTGCTCTTATATGTACAGGAATATATTGCTGAAGGAATTTGTGGTAAGGGCAGAAAGACAGTTATAACCATTTTAGTTTTGGCATAAACAAATATACTAAATTTGCCGTTCAATGATTGGTCATGTGATAGAGTGGAAAGGTTGAGAATGCAGTCCATATGGCAGAATTGACAGCAGCTGCTTTGAAACCAGTCCAGAGAGTGTCTTTGTCCTATCAGGCGACATATTTGTGCCTCTTCTCTGTGTGAAGGAGGACAATCAAAGGTTAGGCTGAACACACATCCTGTACTTAAAGCCTGTATTTTGGGCATAATTAGGGCAGAGGATATGCAAAAACAGCAAGCGCTCTTTGTTCTTGGGAGGCAGGAAGTGGGGAGGGAGCTGAGGGACAGTGAGGATCACTTCACCATTTTTGATTTCCAACATACTCAATGGGGCTCATTACAAGTATGCCGGTCTGGAATTAACGGTGCTGTTAAAACCAGGCGAGGTCTGCCCTGGTGGGTGGAACGGCACCGCCACAGCCGGACCGGAAACACCATACCATTACAACATGTGCCGGGTTGTAATGCCCGAGTAAATCCGGCAAGTCTGGCACCGGTAAATCACTACGGGTCTGGCTGCAGCCTGCCGGTTTTACCAGCTCAACTACCGATGGACTCAAAATGAGGGCCAGTATCTGCCACTGCACTAGTCCTAGGAGTTCTCTCAAACGCCTCTCCCCCTGCTCCCTCAGGGGACTTCATTTTGCTCCACCTGTGAGGATCCAAAATCAAATCCTTTCCCCAACTTTTCCAGGACTGAAGTTGAAATAATAAATGATACCCTCCTAGAATATTTAGGAGAAAAGAACTACAATATCTCCAGCATGTTTGTTTTGTTTGCTTCATTTTTAAAAGCATTTTAAAATCTGTCTGCAATATGCCACTAAAATACTGAATTCCCCAGGGGAAATAGTGAGAGAACACGTAGGTATCATTGCTAAGCCTAGGCCACATTATTTGTCCGAATTCCGAATCTCCCACATTTTTACCGGATTCAAAATCCACCAATCTTCCTGAACGTTTAAGAGATTTGTGCAAACGAGTTAGGCAGGCAGATTCGCCCGGCTATATATAAAAGGACCAATTGGAGCTCTTTAGCAGTTGCTGGGAATCTTTCAAGGAAGTGACGTGGACTGGTACCTGTTGCTGTTTGAGAGCTGGTGCATTTTACTTTCTTTTCTTGGTAGGGCTTGTTCGGCTTGTAAGCAAAACATGCCTGCATGTTGTGCATTTAATTTATTTAGAAGGCGAGACAGAAAGAATGAACTTGTAAAATAAAGTTAAGCTTTGGTTGTCTTTGGTGTTTGAGATGTGGAGCATTTTACTTACATTTTTAAACAGGATTTTTTTGGACTTTTAAACAAAACATTATTGCATGTTGCACATTTAATAGTAAAGGAGAGAACCTGGGAACAGTGATTTTATGTAATTCTTAACCGAATATAGTGTTATTTTCTACTTTTCAAACATTATTTCAAAGCAGCTTGCCTTTCACAGAAGGGCAGGCAAGCCTTTTGGGTGTTTGTTTGAGAGATTTCACTTTCTCTGTCAGACTTGGCAGAAAAAACATCAACAATCTACTTTGCATATAAGCACTAAAGCAGCTTGCTTGAACATGCTTCACACAGAAGCAGTCGAATGGAATTTAGCTGACACAATTTTGTGGGAAAAGAAATACTTGTAGGTGTTGGAAAAATTGTTGGCAGTAATGAATTTGATCATAGGAGGTGGGCATTAGTTATTATTAGCGGATAATATTATTATTATTGAGTATTTATTGAGTACAGCCCTAGCTTCATGAAGCAACGAATCGCTTTACAATTATACAGGAAAGAATAAGGTTAGGGAGCAGAGAAACAAGGAAGTGGGGATGGGGATTTAATAACAGGGGAGAGAGGGCAATAGTCAGCAATGGAGCTACAAGAAACCAGTGGAGGGAACAGTGGGGATCAGATTACCCAGTCTCAGGTTAGGTGAGGAGTGGGCAGTGAATGGACCTAGGTTTTAGGGAGGAGCCATTCATTGAAGCGTACGATCATGAGCTACTTCCTGAACTGTTGAAAGAAGGAGACAGGCTGATTGGCTGTGTGATACAATTCACCCCAATGAGTAGTAGCATGCAGGAGGAATGTGGTGTGGCCCAGCTTGCTGGAATAGGAGCGCTCACACCCAACACAAATAGCAGAATTTCTTTCGAGAACAGAAACACATTTTGGGGTGCATGAAAAATGCTGGATGTGGTGTTCAGAGGTGGTGAGCATTATTGTCAGGTTGGTTGGTTGTGTGACGCAACACACTACCTGCTTGAGAGCAGTACAGTCGATGAGAGGAACTTGATTTGAGATGTGAACATTTTAGCTACTCTCAGCAGTTGAGTTGAGACCATGTGCAAGAGCACATAGCACTACCTCCTTCCGAAAAAACTCTACTGGTGACTGTGGCATTTGAAGCAAAAAGCAACATCAATCAAGATATTCTCAGAGCCTCCAAATGTGGGAGGAAAGACGCAGAAGCCATGGAAATGATGTATGGTTCACTTCAGACACAATAGTTGCTACAATAGCTGGGGATGCACGAATCTTGGATATTATAACAGAACAATTTCAGTCAATAAGCAGAAGTTGCACATCAACCACTGCTACAATAAGTACTGCAAGCATTCAGACTCAAGTCGTGCTGGTGCCTACTAGGGATTCTAATGTCTAGCTTGGCTTTTTCTGCAACATCTCTGCACCCAGCCCAAATCCCACCTTACCTAAGATGAGAGTCTGGCACACGCAGGAATGTACCTCATTCTCAATTGTTGCACAAGACCAGTGTACATGTCCATGGGCTCTGTTTATACCAGCTGAAGAGACTGCCACTGACTATGTGGCTGAAGAAAGGTTTGGAATTGAAGCTCTCAGAAGGAGCTCAGGGGCAACACGGCCATGGTTATTTGCCCAGGTTAGAGGAGCAGAGTGTTTCTCGGCTGAGCATACCCATTCCATCTCCAACCCCCTCCACTCCTTTCATCTCTGATGTCAATGAATGGTAAATTGGTGGTGATGAAGACCAGCATGTTGACTACATCCACTCCTCTCATAAGAGAACACTTGGAGAGGGTTTGACAGCTACAGGAACTGATACTGAGAACATCATTTACAAGAGGAGAGCCAGCATATTACACAGCATACCCCAGAGCCAATGTACACTCAGCAACATGATGGCACTGCACCTCTTAGTGAAGTCAGAACTATATCACAATAAATATTATTATTATTATTAGAAGCCAGAACTGGGAGGTTTGTCAGTCACACGCAAAGTAGTGCGTCTGAAAGTGCCATCAGCAATACCAAAAAATGAAGCAGCAGTAGGTTGCCAATGTCCGTGCACCAGCCCAGCCTTAGTAAGTCATGTGTGCACAATCAGAAATATCATGATTGCCATCCATGATTACATTGGCGCAATGCTACATTGGAGATACTGGCAGAAGACCTGTCTGGGGACGGCTTTTTATCATTCAGGGATGCTCTCAGAGGGTGAGCATCATGTAGTCATTTAGCACTTAATTCCTCGTTGGGACGTAGCACTGCTCTTTGAGCATAGATGGAGCCCATGATATGGATGTTGTTGTTAGTACGGCTGGCCTAAGTTCTCCCTTCACGCACTGTGCCTTTGTGACTTGGTGGAAGGTGTGGGTTCATCCCACACACCCTGCACTCACATATAACACAAACATTATTGCACAACACCTCTGCCATAAGACCAAAGCTAACTTAAAGGACACAAATTAGAACTGTATCTTCTCACATAATTCTCTATCTCCTTAAACGCAATCCACCCCTGTTTAGTTCATAGTCTACCTCTTCTGTGCCCATCGACACACCATTCAGACATGGGTGACTAGCAGGGTCTCAGCCACCCTCACTTAACTTAAATGACTGTAATGCACACATGCATAATAGCACCTCCCAATTCTCTGAAATGTGGACTCCGGTCCCTCCAAGGGCGTTCAACGAACAGCGCGATGGGACCATAAGTATGGTGAAAAGCGTTATACAAATGACAAAATGAATGAATTAATGTATCACATGCCTTTGTTGAAAAACAGATTTTAGAGGGTTGATGGCAAGTACTGATGCCCGCTGGTAAATATTCCAGGCAGGCTTACTTTTCACGTAATGCTGTACCTGTTTTGCTTGATGCAGTAGTTCTTGGGTGAGAAAGGCCTTTGGCAGGTCAGAGAATGGGAACATCCAATTCAGTATGGATATGTGGACAAGTGGGCAATGCCCTGATTCCATGTATGTACAATCGCATTCCCTTCTAGTGGCTTGCAAAGAAAGCCATCAGAGCAGCTGCATGCTGTTCTCCAACAAGCCACTTTGTGTATGCAAGGCTTTGGTGGTAGGAGCCATTGGAGCAGAGATCTGGGGTAAAGTGTAATAGCTGGTGTCAGAATGTCTAACTCCCAGAAAACCAACGTTAGGTTTTGTGGCAGATGACAATATCTTCATTGTCATTGTTGCACTGAGACTGGTGAACACAATGCATGTGCTGCTCTGATTTAAGCCGGTCATACTGGGCCAGAAATGCTTTGTATGTGTTTCAGGTGCAGTAAAAACTCCCACTCCACTTTGATGAAAACTATCTGTGCTAACCCAATGAAATTCAACATTGGATATGCTTGACTGGCTCTGTGAGCAAAGAAATGCTGTAAGTGACCGCATTCCCTGTTAAGCTTTGGGGCTCACCCAGAGTCAATGGCAGCTCATGTACACTGTCTGCTAATTTCTATGGCCCTCATTACAACCCAGGCGGTAAGTATCCAACATTACCGGCATGGCGTAATTAGCGTTTACGCCTTGGTCCGATGCCGCAAAGTGCGGCACATTACGACCCATCGTGCACGAGCATTACGCCATGCCGGTAATGTAAACTACGCCATGGCGTAAATGATCCCAAAACGGCCCTCACCGGCATCGTACGCCGCGCAAGGGGCACTACCGCCACCCATCATTGCGGTGACCGTAATTAGCGGTCACCGTAAATAAGCGGAACCGGAAGTAGCGTCATCGCAGCGGAACGGGAAAGAGCACGGCGGCCATCTTTGAAAACACAATCCATTGCCATCATACCCAACCACACCACATCTGACCCTCAGACCTTGTAAAACCCATTACCCACCCATTTCCCCACCTAAACATGCCCAAAGTTCTGAAGAAAGCCTGCGATCGGCAGAGACAGGACCGCTTCAGTCGGGAAGAACTAACGATGTTGGCAGAAACGCTGCAAGAAAAGGCGGACATCGTCTTCTCGCCAGAAATGACAAGAGCAGCCATAGCCCGCAAAAAGGAAATATGGGAACTTGTGGCACAATGGGTCAGTGCCGTAGGTACCACCCCACGCACCTCCAAACAGTGCCGCAAAAGGTGGGATGACCTCCGGCACCGAGTAAGGAGCATATTGTCAGCCAATCGAAACCTGGGCCTGGCAACTGGCGGGGGAGCAGACTCCCCAATCAAGATGCAGCCATGGGAGGAGATTTGTGCCTCGACGATCGGCTGTGAGTGCATTGAGGGCGTTGGTGGAATGGAGAGAGGAGCCCCGACATCAGGAGACACAGTTAGGTGCCTCCAATTCAGCCATGCAAAACACCCTGAATTACACTTACATGGGAATCACAATGTCGCCCCATACGGGAAACACAACACATCAGCAGGAGACCCACACCCTGCACACATGCAGCATGCACACTCCACAGCAGACACACACATTTCTGCATGCTCAACCCACCCAAAAGGGAGACAACCTGTATGTCACAGCCTACAAAGTCCACCATCTATCCTTCAAAACCATGGCAATCTTCATGCCTGCTCAATGTTCGCTGACCCATCAATAACACATTCCCTCCTCTGCTCCACCACAGGCTCACAATCGGACACCGGCAAGGACGAGAGTGGAACCACCCCAGCCAAGAAGCCCAGGACAGAGGGAAGAGCACAACAACCCTCCACCTCTGCTGGACCCATGCCCAAACCACACCAGGCCAAAATCCCTGTTGAAAGACAGCCCAGGGCAGCAATGACCCCCGACGAAAGTGCCATGATAGCACCCATGGAAGACACACAACAACTGCTGCCCACTGAGGGGAATGTGTCTGAGGGGAGCAGTACCATTGGGGAGACTGCTGCCGTCGCAGCATGCTCCGACAGCGACGTGGGGAATATGGGAGATGACACTGAAGGTTCCCCCAACGCCCACCTTCACTCCCCACACCTGTCCCCATGTAGCCTGCATGGAGACGACACACAGGGGCTATCCCTTGGAGATGCATGGCCAGCCACTCCCAGCACAGTGGGAGTAGGGGAGGAGGGGATTAGTCCAATTGGGCCGGCAATTGCAACCTCCATTGCCCCTGATTTCCAGCAATCGCTGGACGAAATATCAACGAGGCAACAACAATTGTCCTCACTACTGACGCAGCATGTTTCTGATTGTGGAGGTGCCAGTGCAGGCATGGAGAGATGTGCTGAGAACATCAAGGCAGCCATCCAATCAGCAAGCAAGGACATTTGTGCAGAACTAGCCGCGGTGCGGAATATGATAAGTGAACTCATACAGACAATCATGGACACACGGCGTAGCGAGCAGGCCAGTACCTCCTCCGCAGCAAGTTCTGACCCAGCCAGCCCAGTCCGCAGGTCATCCAGGAACCTGAGGAGCACAGGCAGGGGGGACCCAGGTGCCGGGAGAGGGGGCTGCCAATAGTGGCCGTCCAGTGCACCAATGGAACATTACCCAGCCCTTCACCACGGGCACCGTCACACCTTTGCAGGGAGTTCAGGGGGGAGGCGGAGGGGGGATTGGGTGTGTTGGGGAGTTCAGGGGGGAGAGGGAGGGGGGATTGGGTGTTTCAGACCTATGCACATTGATAATACACTTTTTTGATTTGCACAAATCAAATGTGTGGACATTGCTCATTGCGTATGTGTGCTTTATTGGTGTACAGTCCACAGTGTGCATGTCCCAGACACACACAGTGCCCCAAGTGCCGTCTCCATGTTACACACACCAGCCGTGTGTGCTAGAAGCATTGGTCAATGATATTCTGACGCATTTCATGGCCCTCCTGTGCATCGCTGCCTCCTTGAGGTGCTGCCCCATCCCCACCCTCATCATCCTCATCGTCAGGTGGTTGCAGTTCTGCGTCAGGGGGCAGTGGAACATTCCGTCTGACACACATATTGTGTAGCATTACACATGCCATGACAATCTTTGCAACCTTCTCATGGCAGTACAGGAGTTCCCCGCCAGACCAGCTGAGGCAGCGAAACCGTGCCTTCAGTAGGCCAATTGCCTGCTCAATCACCACGCGGGTACGTGCATGGGCACGGTTGAAGTCCGCCTCATGCTGGTTCTGTGGGTTCCGGACTGGTGTAAGGAGCCAACTCTTCAGGGGATAGCCAGCATCACCTGTATGTAGGAAACAATGTATGTGTCAGTCATTACATCTAATTCTGAACATGACGTGCCAACATGCACATTGAACTGTTACTTTGGACCACTTTCAGTTGCGCTGATGGATTCACGCTATTCAAACGGTATATGTCCATGGCTCTCATGGACAGTTTTGCATGCCAACAAACCATGTATGCAGGGTGGTCGAGTGCCTTGTGAGTGCCCATCCACTGTGTCCGTCCATGCCGTATGTTTAGGTGACCTGGCACGTGTCCTGTGATGTCAATGCTCACATGATTGCTACATTGCTGTCTGCATCATTATGACCCCAGTGAACTATCCGGATGTTGATAGGGACATTTAGTGGGCCTTGCTGTCTGTGCTGCGGTGTTGTGGTGTTTCTGTCCGTCATGTGCCTCCTTTGTGCGCTGTTATGTGGGACAGGCCTTTCAGTAGATGGTGTATAGTGACGTGCCTGTAGGTGCATTTCGTTGGAGTCAATGGTCCAAATTGGTACAATGCACTTGCAGATGGTTGTGTCATGGCTGGAACACATCCTCTTTGACATGGTGGGGCTGCTTCAGTCAGGCATAATGTCTACAGGTGTGAGATTACGTTAGTGATGCTTTAGGGTATGATCGTCTCTGCTAGTCGCAGCCAGTTGGAGTATGCATCATCCCCTCCCCCCCTTTCTGCCAGGTGGAGTATGCATCATTCCATCATTCCCCCCCCCTTTCTGCCAGGTGGAGTATGCATCATTCCCCCCCCTTTCTGCCAGGTGGAGTATGCATCATTCCCCCCCCTTTCTGCCAGGTGGAGTATGCATCATCCCCCCCCCTTTCTGCCAGGTGGCGTATGCATCATCCCCTCCCCCCTTTCTGCCATACCAAGGTCATGATGTGAGACTCACCGAGTAGCCAGGATCTTGGACCTGCATGTCGCTCCATGTAGCGTGGTATTGTGGAGTTCCTCAGGACCATTGAATCATGGGTTGATCCGGGGAATCGGGCACAACAATGTGTGAGGATCCTGTTGGAGTCACAGACCATCTGCACGTTGATTGAGTGAAATTGTTTACGGTTGCGGTACAGTACCTCCATGGCATGTGGGACCACCAATTCCACATGGGTGCAGTCGATGGCACCAATGCAACCAGGTATGCTGGCTAGTGCATGGAAACCCACTTTGGTGTTTGCAATCTCCTGGGCAGACCGTGTTAATGAGATGTGGTTGTCTGTGTGCTTGAGGAGGGCATCGAGCACTTGGATCAGTGTACGTGAGAATAATGGTTGTGAAATACCATGTAAGTGCCCCACTGTGTGCTGGTAGGTGCCTGTGGCCAGGAAGTGGAGTACAGACACTACCTTCAGTAGGGGTGGGATGGCAGTTGGTGTTTCTATCTTGCTGACAATGTCGTTGTGCGTCATGTCCACGATGGCGGTGATGGTGTCCCGGTCCAAATGATACAGGGTGTGGATCTGCTCAGCAGTGAGGTTGAATGGACTGGCTCTGATGCGTGGGATTGTGGGCTGCCTGCGTGGTGGTACTGGCTGTGCTGTTTGGCCTTGCTGGGCCTGCCTTGCCCTCCTTCTCCTCCTGCGTCTTCTCTGTGCAGCCTGTTGTTGTTGTTGTTGTTGTAGTTGTAGCACTTGCATTGCTATCAGGTCCTCCAGCCCCAACATTGCTAGTCCTATTGGTATCATTGTGGAGTGTGACTGGGTCTGGGAAGAGGTTGGGTGTGCTCTTTTTGTACTTCCTGAGTCTGTATTGCCTCCACCTGTGCTGATTCTGTGCACCTGTGGCAGCTGGATTCACTGCACAAGGCACTTTACGGTTGGTTTGCGATGGTGTAATTACCGGCATGGCGGTAAAGTACTTAACGGGCTGGGTGATGGCGTTAGGTGCATGTCCGCTTGGGTCGGCATTCGCGTACCTTTCCGCCATGCCGGTAATTACGGTGTGGGGGGTCGCGTGCGCGCGTCCTTGGTGCAGTTAGCGGCAGCGTTAACTACGATGCCGCTAATGGCATCGTAGTTAACGGTCACGGGTCTTAATCGGACCTAGCGGAAAACGATGGCGGTAATCCTTTACCGCCATCGTTTTTCGCTTTGCGCCAGGGTTGTATGTCCCTTTGAGGAATGCACATAGCATGTGAGCCATAGCTCTGTGTCGCTGAGTGAGATACTTCCATTGATCTACTTGCTTC
This sequence comes from Ambystoma mexicanum, assembly GCF_040938575.1. Taxonomy (NCBI): domain Eukaryota; kingdom Metazoa; phylum Chordata; class Amphibia; order Caudata; family Ambystomatidae; genus Ambystoma; species Ambystoma mexicanum. The sequence continues at coordinate 885,735,440 of NC_090931.1, forward strand.
AAATGTGCCTGTCCAAAAAGCCAATGGAACATGATAACATGGGTGATTTAGACATTGCTCAGCTGGTGATAGAACTGCAGGCAATATTTCAGAATGACCCAGGTATGAAATGCATGAACAAAAATATTAAGTATATTTTCTGACCTCTGTTTTGAGGCTAAAGTGTCTGCATTTCATACTGGGCAGCAGGACGCTACATAATTGCAATGTGCAAGATGGGCTAGAGAAGCATTTGAAGGGTCAGTGGCTTGCAGAGCAGAAGCTTAAAGGACAGACAACAACAACTGAGTATCCTCAACAGACAGTGAGAAGTTTGTCTTCATCTGGTAGCATCCTCTCCACTGCGACTGTGCCAGGTGCAGAGGCACCCTATGACGGGTGTGCAACTCTCACACATACACCCCTGTGGGACTCGCTTATAGATTTAACATTCATTAATATGTCTGGCCTGGGAGTACAGGTAGTGGGCATACAGTTAAAAAGAAGGTGGATGCTTATTTGAATGACAAATACCAGCTTGGCAAAGACGATGATCCCCCCTTTATTGGTTCTCCAATCAGTCTGTGTGGCCAGCACTTGTCTGTGTAGCCAATCACACCCTAAAATGTCCCCTGCTAGTGTTCAGCCTCTTTGTAACTCATTTAGAACAAATGATATACATTAAAAATGAATGAGCACCAGGTCAAATTCGACTATGTCAAGATACTGTTGCTTCTAAGGAGCGACAGGAAACTCAAAGTCATAGTTGAGTCAGAGGATGACCTGTATCCCAGTGGACGGGGCAGCCTGAGCAGTGGAGGGGCTTGGTGGCTACTGCGGTTTCCAGTGATCCTACTAGTTCAGGCTCTAATGATTAAATTGTATTTGGCAGTGATGGATGGTAAGCAAGGTGATGATGATGAACAACAATGTGGATGACGCCCCTGTCCAGAGTGTGAAAACTAGGTGTGATGTATGTTGTGTGGCTACTGTCAGAGCATAACACAGGTACAGGTGGGCATGATCAATCTAACCTTAACGTTCCAATGATTGACCACATTTTTTGTAGGTTGTTGCTGTATTATAATGGCAGAGGTGTTGAGGTATATCTGGTGTTTCAGTACAAATGGTTATGTGACCAGCTAGGCCGAATGTGTCATAGTCGTAGCTACATTCTAGAGGGTGCGGATGGAAAGCTGTGTCTGTGGCAGATCTCCACTGAAGTGTTGCATTTATACATAGCTTAAGCTCAGAAGGAGCCTATCTTTGATGTCGCTGTGTCATCGAATACTCTGTGGGAAGAAAAAGCCAGCCACATTCGTAGATTTTTCTTGGCACTATGGGCAGGCTACCCCTGAGTCTACCAAGGGCAATAGGCTGTTTGTCCTAGAACATCTTCTATGTGAGACAGTCAGGCTACCATGGAAACCAGGCTAATGGGATTCTCTGAGCGCAATAGAGATTTATACTAAATAGATATCGATACTACATATCTTCCACGTTCTACAGACACTAACCAAAGCAGTCTAATAAACGCAATATCACAGATACCTGCATATAACCACTGTGCATTACAATGGCTAACCTAAGCAGTTATAAGTGCAATGGGGATTACTAACAAATATCTTCAAGCATCATTAGTGAGCTGAACCTTGTAGGCGTAATGCTCTAAGTGAACCACATCTGGTAAACCTGCATGTGCTTACCTCTAGTTGCAGTGCCAGGCCATGCACATATCCAGGCACAACCCCCTGGCTGCAAGTATTGTAAGTGGGTGAATATAAAACTGTCAGTACCAGTACCAAGGCCACAGAGCAGCGGCAAACAATCCTAATGGATTTTTAAGAACAGAAGAGGCCATCCCAGTACATCTTCTTGGTGCAATTAACAGCCTGTCCTAAAAGGGCTTTAGACACATTGGGCTGGTTCTCACCTATGACCTATGACATATGTCCCTCCTCCAGCCATCCGTCTAAGTGCGTCAAGTTTCATACCCCCAAAATTCATCTTAGTGCACCACATTTCCTATTCCCAAATTCCAACTAGGCGCACTACATTTTCTACCCCAGTAATCAATCTAGTGGAGCATTCTGAGTGCTTTGGCAAGCCCCTTTGATATTTGAAATTGGTAGGGGTGGGTGGGAGTGGATGGGTAGGAGAGGTTGGGGAGGAGAGCTGGGGGAGGCTGGAGGGGTCGATGTTTTCATCTCTAGCTCGCCAGCGTACAGCTCTGGTTTGGGAGGAGTGAGATCTGCATCAAAGTTGGATGGGTGGTAGGAGGGGTCGGTTGGATTTGGGGATTAGCAGAGCGTTCAACTGGATGTGGCAAAGGGGCTGCGTGTAATGCTGTGCAGTCCAGGAGTTAAGCAATTAAGTGGGTATTGGAAATGGCCCAGAGGTTCTGGGGTTATGCAGTGATTTTAACAAATTAAATTACAGAGAATACTATAATAACGAAAATATTATAACACAAAAATATTGAATTTTTGTTTAAAATGTATATGGGGTGGGGTAAGGGGTTAAAATGGGTGGAGTGTGGGTTGGAGTGGGTTTGAAAGCATAGGGAAACAGGTGGTTTGGGCCCCCCAAAATAAAAATAAATAAAACATTTGATATTGTTTGTTATAACATTTTCATTATTACAGCATTCCCTGTAATTTAATTTGTTAAAATCACATGTAACCGTTCTGGGGAATGAGTGGGTTGAGCAAGGGTTTTTTGAGGAGTGGTTTGATATAGGATGTTTTGAAGGCTTTTGGCAAGATTTCCGAGACAAGGGACTGGTTAAGGAATGACTGTGCAATACCTCCTGCTCAGGTTGGTGTTAGGATGTTCTTAAGGAGTGTGGGGGCCAGGGGTCTCTAGGAGAGCCTGAAGGGCGGCTTTGTGCTAGGAGCATGAGGAGCTCATGGTCTGAGATGGGGAGAAGGAACAGAAGGCTGGCATAGGGAGGGAGGTGGACCTGGGGTCGGGTGGAGAGCGGGGAGGTGTAGGGGTCATCATTGCTATTTTAGAAAGGATGGCGCAGTGTCTATCAATAGCGATGTTGTGAAAGTGTTCCGACAGGGCGTTGCATAGAGATTGGGAGTTGTGGGGGGGGGGGATTTGAGCAATCTGGCATCTTTAATTCAGAGATGATTCTGTGCAGTTCCTTGCTTGGGTTGTGAGAGTTCAGGATTCGGTTCCCATTGAGGTTTTTTGGGGGCTCCAAATTTCTGACCGGTAGGCCCTTGTCAGTCTTGCAAGAGATGATTTGTTTTGAGGGGTGCGGTTGGTTCTTCAAGTCTGATCCAGTCGGTGCTTGAGAGTTTTGATAGATTTGAGGTGGGCTGTGTTCCATTTGGAGCTGTGGCCCGGTCTCTGGGAGGTATGTTTTGTTGGTCTGAGGGGAATGAGGGTGCTGGAGAGCCAGTGATCGAAGTTTGATGGGGGAGGTCATTTCTGGAGTAAGAGTACTGGGAATGAGTTGAGGAGGGAATTTGCTAGATACGGCTTAATTGTGGCTTTATTCCAGAGAGGGGTGTGGGAGGGAGTGGTTTGTGATGGCAGGACAGAGACCGGAGAGGGGGTGGGAGGTGAGGTCCGCAGGGAGAGGAAGATTGCAGACTGATCTGTCCAGATTAGGGGGTGGAGAGGGAGGGTGAATATAAGGTTTGAGGTGCTGAATACTGCATCCAGGGTGTGGCCTGCGGTATGAGTGGGGAGGGATAAGAGTTGTGTTAGATTGAGAGCTTCTAGGTCATTCAAAGAGGGAGCCAGTCACAGGGCTTACTGGGGTGTGCAAGCAGATGTTGAAGTCTTTGGGTATGGTGAGAGATGGATGCTGGGTAAGGCATTACTAAGAGAGTCTGCAAAGAAACTGTTGTAGCCAGGAGGTCTGTATATAAGTAGAAAGCTGTGGGAGATAGCGGGGAGATATGGAACTGTACAAGCAGTGATTCACAATCAGTGCTGCAGGCTAAGGTGATCCTTCAGTATGGCTGGAATCTGGGGTTTGTGAAGTATGGCTACCCCTCCTCCTCTTATCGGTCTGTTCTGAACAATCAGGTTGTATCCAGGGGTGTGGGGGGTGGGGGGTTAGGGGAGACCTCATGTGCAATCAGTTCATAGTCGTCTGCAAACCAGGTCTCTTTGATGAAGAGGATATCTAGGTTTTCCTCTGAGATAATGTCAAAGATGTTATATTTGTTTTTAGAGACCGACCTGGCATTGATGAGTATGCGAGAGAGCAGGTTCAATATCGGGGTGGAGTGTATTACTGGTAAAAGCAGGGGTCTGTGTGTGTGTTGTTGGAGACGAATGGTGAGCTGTAGGCCTAAATTGGCTAGGGTTGCAGGGTGTGTTGTTGTAGGGCAAGGTGGTTCAGGGAGGGGGGAGCTTGGTTAAGTATGGGATGCCTAGAGGAGGGCATGGGAGGTGTAGGTGGGCATATGGGCGTGGTGGTTTTGGGGGAGAGGGGAATAGAGCTAGAACACGGTTGGGGTTGGGTGGGAGGATTTGGGTGGAGTAGAGAGGGCACAAGTATTGAAATCTCAGATGGAGAAGAGGAGAAGAGAGTGGAGGGGGGTCCTGAGGTGGCTGGGACCGTAGTCCTTTTGTGTCGTTCACGTAGCCCAGGGGGTGAGGGGGTGTGGTGAGAGTAGGGGGGGCTGTTGAGATTGGTGTATTGGCCAGGGCATCCCTTGCTGCACTTAGTGATGGGAAGTGTGAGTTGGCGGAGCAAGGGGGAGGCTGTGAGGCAGAAGTGAGAAGAGGGAGAGGAGGGAAATTGGTTGGGATGGATGGGATTGGATGGGTGAGAGGGGCTGGGGAGGAGAGATGGGGAAGGCTGGAGGGGTCGATGTTTTCATCTCTGGCTCCCCAGCGTGCAGCTCTGGCTTGGGAGGAGCGAGATCTGCATGGTTGGGAGGAGGGGGACGGTTGAATTTGGGGATTAATGGAGCGTTTATCTGGGTGTGGTGAAAGGGTGGGAAAGGGCTGCATGTAAGGATGTGGGAGGGGCGGGCTAGTCGAGGAAGAGGGGAGCCGTTGGCTGGGTCGATAATTAGTAGGCTTTCTAGAGTGCCAGCATGCTGCTCTGATTTGGGCAGTGTGGGGCATGCTGCTTGGCAATGGGAACGATGCGCCCAGATTCAAAACTCACGCTGGTGGGAAAGTGTATCTAGATTAAAGACACAGCGATTGGAAAATGAACCTAGATTTCAAAGAACACAGCGGAGGCAAAATGCACCTAGATTTAACACTCGCTGTGGTTGGAAAATCCACCTAGATTTAACGGAAAACAGCAGAGCCAAAATGCACCTAGATTTGAAAGAACACAGCTGAGGGAAAAATGCACCTAGATTTAACAGAACACAGTGCAGGAAAATACACCTAGATTCAAGAAGGACACAACAAAGGAAAGTGCATCTAGATTTAAAACTCACAGGGGGTCATTACGACCCTGGCGTTAAGGGTTTAACGGCACCGTAAAAGGTGTTGGCGCCGTTAAACCCTTAACGCCTGATTACGAGGTCCCTTTGCGGGACCCGACCTTAACGGCTGGTTTTACCAGCTGTTAAAGTAGGGTGCCGCAAAGGGACCTCGGTGCTAATTACGGTACCGCAATTTGCGGTACCGTACTTAGCGCCTTCCCCAGTCCCATTGAGCACTATGGGGCGAAAATGGGAATGGGGAAGGGCCATGGTGAAATGGAGAAATACCGCCCTGCCAACCTTGGAATGGGGCGGTATTTCCCCATTTCACCATGGCGGACTCGTTACAACACCGGCATGGTTTAGCGCCGGGGTTGTAATGAGGGCCACAGTAGTTGGAAAATGCATCTCGATTTAAAAGAATACAGCAGAGGGAAAATGCACCTAGATTTAAAACTCACAGTAGTTGGAAAATGCACCTAGATTTAAATGTGCACGGCAGAGGGAAAAATGCATCTATATTTAAAACTCACAGTAGCTGGAAAATTTACATAGCTGGAAAAGAACACAGCAGAGGGAAAATGCACCTAAGTTTAAAAGAACACAGCAGAGGGAAAAAATGCACCTAAATTTAAAACTTACAGGATTTGGAAAATGCACCTAGATTTAAAAGTACACAGCAGAGGGGAAAATGCACCTATATTCAAGAAGAACACAACAACGGGAAAATGAACATAGAATTGAAACTCAAAGTAGTTGGAACATGTACCTAGATTTAAAAGAACACAGCAGAGAGAAAATGCACTTAGGTTTAAAAGAACACAGCTGAGGGAAAAATGCACCTAGATTTAAAACTCACAGTAGCATGTCAAAAATAACTTAATTTGGCTGGAAGCCATTAAAGCATGAAAATATTCACCTACATAACATCATAGATATTGAGTCACATATGTTAAAAGTAGGTAGAATTACAATTGGTAAAAACCATGGTCCAAGGGGATGTAAAATGCATCAGTAATAGGACAGAAGGTATCACCAACCCATCCCATTGCTTTCTGCATAAATGTATTAAATCAAAAAATCAATACATTTACAATTAATAAAAACCATGATCCAAAAGAAGTATTAAATTCATCACTTACAGGAACAAAAGTTTTCCCCAGCCCGTCCCGTTACAAAGCCAGTTTTCAATAATTGGCCTGTGCAGTCAGGTTCTGTGTACACATTTTGCAATATAATAGACCAGATTCAGGTCTGTGGTGCTTTTACACAGGGTCACGGCCCCAGTAGCAGATCTAACATCCTTTATGTGAAATACTGGGAGCAGAAAACACTTTCCGAACCTTAAGTATCCTGGGCAGAATAATAGAAAATGCATAGTGGACTCCTTAGGGTTGCCACAGACCGTACAGCCCAGTTCAGGAGACAGAGACCACCTTGCCGTCTAGCTTGACAGTTTGAGGGTGTTGGTGCGTAATTGGATATATAAGCACTGGGCATAAACAGGAGATACCAAGTCAAGGTAAAGTTTGAAACCATAAACATGCTTCTGTCGTATGCACAATGCCCCAGTGCTTAAAACCTCACATGTGATTCTCATTTGGTTAATTATGGGATCATTGCACTTACTCCTGAACCAAGCCTTATCCCTCAGCAGTGGTCTTCAAACTTTTTTGGCCTGGGCCCCCCCTTAGCAAAGTTTGGGCAGGCCGGGCCCCCCCAAAAGTGCCAGATGGACAGTATGTAGAAAGCGCTATGAACTTTTGCGTGCCGTCACCACACCCTATTCCCAGTACAGACCCTGGGCTCTCTCCACCCTACTCCCACCACTATCCCAGTGCTACCGCCCATCCTGCTCCCACCTCAGTCCCATAACACAAGCATACATACATCCATACACATTTAAATAAAAAATAAATCGCCATAAACGTACCTTCTGCAGGTGCCTGCGTGTGGTTGCTAAAATGCCCCGCTCCAGGTTGCTCTGCCCGTATGTGCGAGGAGGCGCAGGAGCACCCCCTATAACATACATACATGCAATGCCCCAGTCAGCATTTCCAATGAGCTATGCAAGGCTGGCAAAGCAAACTCCCCCAGCGTTGCATGGCTCAGTGATCATGTGCGGCTGTGGAACTGAACTGTCACAGGCAAACAGTGGGCCTCATTACGAGGTGGGCGGTAAGGGATTACCGGCACCGGTAAGGGCACCGGTGCCAGTAATCCCTTACCACCCTACTACGAGTTCCCTTTGCGGGTCCTTCCTTAACGCCTGGTTTTAAGGACGGGACTCGCAAAGGGATACCGGGGTCAATAACGGTGCCGCAATTTGCGGTACCTTTATTGCCACCTTCCCATTGAGCCCTATGGGGGCTCAAATGGGAATGGGGAATGGCCCTGGTGAATGGGGAATTACCGGTCCCTACGACCTCGGAATGGACCGGTAATTGCTCCATTCACCAGGCCGGAGTTGGAACGAGTTTGGAGGCAGCCATGCCGCAAATAGCGGCATGGTTACCTCCAAAATCGTAATGAGGCCCAGTGTTTCCCTTTGACAGTTCAGCCAGCCTAGGAGCCCTCCCTCAACTGGAAAAAGCAGCTGAGGGAGTGCTCAGTGTTTGACTGGGCTGGCTCCTCGTCTCCTCCATAATGGGTGAGAGGGCCAGTGGGTGGACGCCCCCTCACCCATTATGGATGAGCCGGCAGGCTTGGACTGGCCTATAGGGCAATAGGGCGATGATCGTGCCAAAAATGCAAAATGCTAGTGTAGGCCAGTCAAAATGGGCCACTTTTTTGGACAATGTGGGTCAGTTTGAGGAGTTTCTTCACTATGCAGCTAGTAGTTCTGACCATTGTTGCTGAATAAATATTCTTTAAATATCACAATTTGTTTACATTTCAACAAAAAACAACCCCTTGGGTACTATTCAAACAGTCTGTGACTAAAGGACTGAATATCCATTTGCAACTGCTGGCCATTTTTTCATTGGTGGCCAAGACCTTTTTATGGTCCAGTCTGACCATGTGAGCTGCCCCCTCCCATTGCCTCCAATCTAAAAAATATATATATATATATTTTTTTTTTACATTTCATACTGGGCTCTGGCGCCCCCCTAGGAGGCGGCTGCGCCCCCTGGGGGGGGCACGCCCCACAGTTTGAAGACCTCTGCCTCAGGGTTAGACTCTCTGGACTAGTCCAGAAAAGCCCTGTACCCAACTTCTCTAAACCACACTTAATAAATCGTAGCCGGGCATAGGGCTCATACCCACTGTGCCTCTCACGTTTAGCAATGCTTCACAATATTTTGCAAGCTGCGGAGGGCTCTATAGCCTTGGCGACTAGATCAATGGATTCATGGCTATAACTTCCCCGATGGGCTTTAGGGCACACTCCCACCTTAGACTTGCCATCACGCTCCCTTAGACTGCACAAGGAGGTGTCTTTAGGAAACAATTTCACCCCCCAACTCAGTTCCGCTGAAAAGCAGTGACCCCAGATTTATGCTCCATACAAAGCCGCTGCCCTCCCCTGTTCCTGATACAATTTTATTGCAGGGGTAACTGCACCCCTTCCCATTTTATTATAAAAGCAGCGTATACCCCCGCTATATTTTTTCAGGGTGGCGGCAGCTTTAACAAGATGAGCTGACCATGTGAGGTCCACGGCAAATCTAACTCCCAAATAGTCATAATGCTGCACCTGTTCTAACGCATAGTTACCTACAGAAATTGTTAATTTGGGTTTCTTCTGGTTCCTTTTACTGAAGACCATCACCTTGGTCTTCTCGAGATTAAGTGACATAGACAGTTTTCGGCACGTCTCCGTAAAAATGCCTAGGTTGTGTTTTAGCCCTCTAGGGGTTGTGGTTAGAAGAGCCACCTTATCTGCGTAAAGGAGTGCCAGAAATCTGTGCCCTCCCAGCCTTGGAGGGCCAGGTCATGCCACCAGCAGAGCCTCTATGATGACATTAATGTATAGGCAAAACATGATGGGGGCCAGCACACACCCATGCCATACCCCCTTTTCTACAGCAAAGTAATCTGTAGTTATACCATTCATCCCCCAGTTTACAGCAGCCCTATTGTCACATTAAAGACAATATGTTTTTTTTCTCAATATGTGCCATAGCTTAGTACAACAGGCGCAGTCAAAAGCTGTTTGTAAATTCATGAAAATGGCGTAAACCCTGAGTTTTCTTCACAATGCATACTTAGGGATAATGGCATTCAAGCGTACAGACTGGTCCATGGTGCTGATACCCGGGTGAAACCCTGTTTCGAGATGATTTAGAATGCCATTCTCAGCGGACCATTTTTAGAGTCGAGTAGTCAGTACTTTTGCATAAACTTTACCTGGGGCATCAAGTAGAGAAACCGGTCTATAATTGGATGGCAGCTTGTGGTCCCCCTTTTTATAGATGGGCACTATTATTACACTGTGCCAAGATTGCGGCACATTCCCCGTTACGGCAATACAATCAAACATCCACTCTAGCACGGGTGCCCACACATCAGATGTATCCCTAAATAGATCTATCGGCAGCCCATCTGGGCCCAGGCTTTACCGCCACATAGACTCTCCAAGTAGTTGGAGAATGCAACCAGGTTTAAAAGTACACATTAGAGGGAAAAATGAACCTATATTTGAGAAGAACACAGCAAACGAAAAATGCACCTAGAATAAAATAAAACTCACAGTAGTTGGAAAATGTACTTAGATGGAAAAGAACAGAGCAGAGGGTAAATGCACGTAGGTTTAAAAGAATACATGTGAGGGAAAAAATGCACCTAGATGTAAAACTCACAGTATTTGGAAAATGCACCCAGATTTAAAAGTACACAGCAGAGGGGAAAATGCACCTATATTCGAGAAGAACACAGCAACAGGAAAATACACCTAGAATTGAAACTCACAGTAGTTGGAACATGTACCTAGATTTAAAAGAACACTGCAAAGGGAAAATGCACCTAGATTCAAAACTCAAAGTAGCTGGAAAATGGCCCTAAATTTAAAAGAGCGCAGCAGAGGGAAAAGTATCTAGATTCAAAACTCACAGTAGTTGGAAAATGCACCTAGCTTTAAAAGACCGCAGGCGAGGAAAGAGCACCTAGATTTAAAAGAACAATGCAGAGGGAGAAATGCAACTAGATTTAAAAGAACACAGCAGCAGGAGATGCACCTAGATTCAAGAAGAACACAGCAAAGAGATAATGCACCTAGGTTTAATACTCACAGTAGTTGGAAATGCACCTATATTTAAAAGAACACAGCAGGGTGGATGCACTTAGATTCAAGAAGAACACAGCAAAGTGAACATGATAGAGATTCAAGAAGACACAGCACAGTGAAAATGCACCTAGAATTAAAACTCACAGCAGTGACAGAGAAATTCACCTAGAAAGTAAAACTCACTTCTGTTCAACAATGTAATGAAATCCCTCTTAGTTTCAAACTTTAGCAGAGTAATGAAACAATATTACACTGTTAGGCTAGATGCAAGGAGACAAAAGATAATTAGGTAATAAGAGTGGTGGGGTTTTACTGGAGTGCAGTAATGGATGTGCTCCCTATTCACAACCACACTTACCTTATGAGTTGATGTAGGCTGACTGTGTCAGGCTGTCTATGTTAGGCGTCACAGGCGAACAAAGGCAGACATGGAGTGGAGCTGCTCAGTGAGATGCCCTTTGCCTTGTGGCCCTTAACCAGTGGCAGCCCGGGCAAGGCTGCCGTAGGTCATCCAGTTAAGAGGCGCTTCCTGCAGCCTGAGCCAATTAGGAGGAGCTAAGGTTGGAGGTGGGCAGGGAGGGCAACAGAGAGGGTAATTCATGGGGATAACGGGCTGAGGTCTACAAGGATAATTGTTAGCCTCCCGCACAGACACCACATCAGAGTCCTCCCTTGCTCCCCTGAAATTGTTCCCAACAAAAAGAGGCTGTCCTATGCAAAATCAAAACACATATTTGATGCCTAAATTAACAAAGAAAAAAATAAAGGTTTCTGAACTGAAATATCAAAGGAAGGGTTCCCTAAACATAAAATGTTTCCCAAATAAATTACCTTCAAAAATACAAACTAAAGTTTCAAATTCAAATCACAAAACAAAATGTTTTCAAATTCCAAATAACAGACACAGATCCCAAAGAAATAAGAAATGCTGTCTAACCCTGATCTATGCACAACCGCTCTCTTTTCAAGATTCTTTGCCTGGTCTACAAGCTATTCTCCTCAGTACCTGTCTGATTGTACCTCAGTTTACTCAGCATCTCATTCCTTATCATTTTATAATTGGTTATTTATAACACACTTAATACCCAGAGGTTTCTAAGCGTGATCCCGGGGATCGAAACTGTGTTGCTCCACGTCGTGTTGCTTCCTGAGCTATAATCCCAACCATCAAAACCAGGATGCATTTCACCTCATGTTCGGAGTGGCATCATAGACAGCTTGAACTTTGCTCTCCTTGTCAATCAGCTGTCACTTCCAATCCTCCTCTGCACTCATCCTCACCGTCCCATACCATCTGCTCTATCTGCCTACTTGCCCCAGTATATTGGATCCCACTGCCCATAGAAATCGAAGCCAGACCAACTGTGGATCTCTGTAATGCTCAGCTTAAACTTCACTGCCCCGCCTGCCCTCTCCCCATTCTCACTACCTGACCCCTCCCCCTCTCCAGTGATGCTTACTAATGTAATTTTGTTTATTTAAGCACTTGCCTCCTTAGGTTAATGTTACCTTTGTAAGTCGTGTGTTATCTTACATACACTGTTTTGTTTTGTCCCTGGTGTATGTCCCAATTGTTTTCACCATCATAAACTAGCTCACCCCTTGTTCTCTTCTTTGTGCTATTGTTCAGACACCCTTTGTGGGAATGCATCTGACGTCTGCAAATGTGTTATTAGAAGTCATTTCGATCGAAATTGACATCCCTGTTCTTCAAATAAATACACATAAAAGGGTGGCAGGATACCAGGTATTAATTTTCTAATTGGGTGAGAGGCAAATATGACGGAGGGGAAGGGGGTGTTAGGAGGCCCAGTAACTCTTGATGTGAAAAGGTGAGAAGGGATGAGGGAATTGGCCATCCATGTTGTGTATTATTTTCTCAAACCTCTCTCCTCCACCCTCTGAAATGCTGTTCTATTTGGGCAGGTAGGGGATGGAAAAGGAACACAGGGGGCTATTCAATGGGCAACCATCAAAACCAAGGTGCATTTCACCTTGTGTTCGGAGTAGCATCATAGACTGCTTGAACCTTGATCTCCTTGTCAATCGGCTGTCACTTGGATCCCCCCTTCTGTGGAATATACCCTTTTTGTTGATAGTTACCCACAGGGTCGGCCTTAGGGTCAGCAGCACCCTGGGCAAATTGGCACCGCCCCTTCCCCTGTGTGCCCCTGGTCAACAGGGCGCGGGCGGAGGGGGTCAGGGCCAGGAAAGTGCCACTCTTTTTTTTTTAAACCTCCTCGCTCCGCCGAGGAGGTTATGATATGAATAGTTTGCATCAGCAACCTATTGTTATTAAATGCGCGCTGCCGCCGGTGCCTGCCACGCCTTCTGCCACTATGCCAGCTCGGGGGAGCCCTTGAAAGACTCCCCCGAGCTGGCGTGGTAGGGGGCTAATGGAGCCTTTTGTTATTAAAAGCACCCGCGGCAGAGGGGCACATTGATTGACAATAAGGTGCTGAGCACCCTATTGTCATTAAATGCGCCCTATGCGGCGGGCGCATTTAATAGCAACAGCCCGCCTGCCGCGCCTTCTCCTACTGCGCCAGCTCGGGGGAGACATTGAAAGACTCCCCTGAGCTGGCGTGGTGGATGCTAATGGCGCCATCGGGGGCGTGACGCTCTGGCATGTCGCCCGGCTCGCCCGCCCCCCCAAGGCCAGGCCTGCTTACCCATCTACAATTCTCTCTGTCTCTCCATGTCCCCCCAGGTTCTTGCCCCCTTGGATTCGGTGGCCCATTGATCGCTGCATGTGTTGCTCTGCGACATCCGCTAGAAGACTGCATATGAGCCTCCAATACTTGCACACTGATCCTCGTCAGTGCCTTGTCAGACTGTAATCCGTGCGGGGGCTTGAGCAGGATATTTGGTTTCCTGACCGTCTGACCCGGTGGACAGAGGATTAGATCCTCGGGGAGAGGAGGGAGGAGAAGGGAGCCCAGGTTGAGCCTGGTTATCTGGGCAGAAAATTGAATTTTATAATCACACATGTCTGTGCCAGCTGGGCCCGATCTGAGCAGAAGGGGAAATAACTGCTGACCTTGTTTTTCAGAACCACACAAAGGCCTTCCTTCAGATTCTCCATAGAATTTTTATGCAGTATGGGTGAGAATGGTCGTTTCCTCCTGCAAGGAACAGCACTGAGAAAATCGCTGTATGTGAATGTTTCACAAACACGAAAAGCGATGTTTGAGTGCATAAACGGTGCTTATGTAAAATGCTCATTAGCACAATGAGGTGCCTGCGAGAAATGGAAGGTGGAGCAACAAAGCATTCCCTTTTAAAATGGGTCAGTTCAATATTATTGCATGTGTTAAAAAAAATTTAATTAAAGCCATACAACTATGTTTAAACAGCAATGTCTTCCTTCATTAAAAAGGGAAAAAGTGATACAAATGTAGGATTCATTTGTGCAAAAATTGTGCAAAGCTGCCCCGATGTGCAGTTATTCCCAGACTAGTACCTATTTCCCATTAATCTTAATTCCCATCCAGTGGTGCCTCATCAGTAATGGGCGAGCCTTTGCCAGCCTTCACCAGCCTTTCATGGCCCATTGGTGATGCAGGCTATGGTACTACACTTCAGAATGTGCGTAAGGGCCACTCCTGAACCTTCCCGCACATTTAGACAGTTTTGGTTGGTGCGTCACAAGCACTGTGGCTCTGGAGCTCTGGTGTAGGTATCAGGAAGTGCTCTTTGCTTCCTGGTTCCTGTTCATGTGGCACAGGGAAGGATGGGGCACACAACAAGGTGCTGATCATACCGGGCTGAAGTAAAGAAACATGTATTTGTGTAAGCATGTGTGCATGTGTGCATGTGTGTATGAATGAATGAGTGAGTGTATGATGTATGGGTGGGTGTGGTGTGCATGTATAAATGAGCAGGTGTGTGGTGTATCAGTGTGCGAGAGACTGTTGTGTAAATGAGCAAGTGAATGTTGCATGAATGTGTGTGATGTGCGTGTGTGCTTGGGCTTGGTCCGCTCCAATGTTTTTGGGGTTTGGGAGGAGGGAAGGGAGTTTAAGGGGATACAAACAATATGGCCATTAAAAGCAATCATCATAAGTCTTGCATGGCTTGCATGGCTAGACTGCCATTCTGGCGCAAACAGTTTAGCTATTTGCCATGGCATTTTTTCCTAGGTATCTATAATAAAGCATTCATGATAAGTGTTATTACCTGGTTAGACCATAAGTTTTGTGCAGCCAGTTTAGTCATTTCTTAATGTGGCATGAAATTTTTTTACTGGGCATTTTTCATAAAGCATAAATGGGTGTGGATAGACTGGCATTTTGGTGCAGCCAGTATAGGTATATCTTTGGCATGGCAATATTTACTTTGTATCTACAATAAAGCAACATTATACTTCATTTTTTCACTTGATATTATGTGGCCTGACTCGCATTTTGGAGCAGCCGGTCTAGCTATTTCTCTGGCATGGCATTTCTTACTAGGCATCTATAATGAAAGCATGATATTTGTTTTTATGTGGCTAGACTGTAATTTTGCTGCAGCCTGTCGAGCTATTTCTTTGGCATGGAATTTTATACTGGGCATCTATAATAATGCAAGCATGCCAAGTGTTATTACCTGCTTAGATTGTCATTTCTGTGCAACCAGTCTAGCCCTAGCCATTTCTTACTTTGGCATGAAATCTTTACTGGGCATCTTTCATAAAGCAAACGTTAGTTTTATTATGTGGCTAGACTGCCATTTTGGTGCACACAGCCAGTCCAGATATTTCTTTGGCATCTATAATCAAGCAAGCATGATAGGTGTTTTAACATGGACAGACTCTCATTTTGGTGTAGCCAGTCAAGCTATTTATTTGGTATGGCATTTTATACTGGGCATACATAATAAAGCAAGCATGGCAAGTGTTATTACTTGGTTAAATTGTAATTTCTGTGCAAGCAGTCTAATCCTAGCCATTTCTTACTGAAGCATGACGTTTTTGCTGGGCATCTTTCATAAAGAAAACATGAGTGTTATTACGTGGCTATACTGGCATTTTGGTGTAGCCAGTTTGGACATGTTTTCATACACTTACACATACACTTGAAACACTTGTGTATAGGTGCGTTACAAATGCCATATCATATCATATCATATCATATTGTGGCATGACATTTTTAATGCCAGAGCCAACAGGTGTATGGTCATAGGTGTGGATACTGCCATATATTGGCAGAACTGGCCCAGAAATTATTTTTTTATGGTGTCATTACTGGAATTCTGCACAAAGAAAACTTGAGTATGTTCTTATATGGGAATACTGACATATATTGGTGCAGCCAGCATGTTTTTATACTGGAATATATTGCAGGCAAAGGCATCATGAAAATGAGTTGGAAAAGGCTCTTGTACATTGTTAGTGACTTCCATCTACTTGATGTTTTTTTGAGTTACTGTTCAGAACAAATTGCAAACTATTTGTCTTTTTACCCAATTTTCACTTAACGTGTGCTGTTAAATGCATCACTTAAACCCATTATTTAAAAAAATGTCTTCGGGGCACCCCATGTCCCTTCTTGGTTGTTTCAGCCTCCCTTGCTGCACTCGGTCGCTCTGGCATATTTCAGGGGAAATGTTTACACCCCTCAAATCAAAAAACTCGCCAGTCCCACTATTCACATCCCCTAATTTGCTCAAACTTCATCACATCACCATGAAAACATCAAATATCTCAAGGACGTGGATTAATCATCACGCATCATCGGTTTCATACACCCTTGACTAAAAAGCCCAAGACGAATTGGCAGCATTTACGTTTTCTAATGCACAGAGCGATGTAATCAAACAATTTATTTTTACTCACCTTCATGCATGCCAGCCAGGAGATCATATCGTGCTGATTCCAAGTATATGCCACAAAGTTGGCATACTATTTGACTTCGGAGGGTCTTCTGCCAATGCCAGGTCCAAATATACATTCCTGACAGGCACAGTCTAAATAATGAAATAGCCTTCAGTGCTGACTAGGCAGTTTGGTCAGATGTTGTTGAATGTCATCTCCCCACCCAAAAGCAAGACATCCGAATCTTTTAAGAGGTGCCCACGGAAGAAGACTCTCTGAAGGCTTGGTGTTCATGGCACAGTTTCCAGAAATATTAAGTTGAAGCTTGGAACATGTGTCAATTATTCATATGGGGTACCACAAGAAAGACTGCCTAATCATTACCACAGCAAGACGGACATCTAGCATTACTGAATGGAGCTAACACAGTCATTTCCTTATATTATTCCCCAGCTATTGAGGTGCAACAGCGGGAAATCATTTCTCATCCGGATGAAGTTATTTTTGAATGAATAGATATTGATCCCTTTTCATTCTATAGACACGGATACCAATCCCAGTGCTGCAAACACCGCTGCTTTTTTCTCAAAGGTAATCACAATAGAAATGTCCACCTGCTTCCAATGGGTCAGGATTAAAGGAATGGTTCGGTCAAAACTTTTTATTGTCCCTACGAGTCGGCCATGTGTTTTTAAGCCTAACACGCTCGATTTTAGAAAAAATTCCTATGGACCTTACCCGAGTTTTCGTCCATTAAACGCACGCAAAACAGGCACCAGGGCGCTGCCATTTTGTGATAATCCTATCACTTGCCCCACAGCCCTGGCTGACCTGCTTTTGCGGCACTAAATCATATCCCCCGCCCCTGATCCTGACATTATCAAAACATTCGTATTCCCCACCTCTCTCTGTGACGTTACTGGGCTGCGTAGGCAAACGCGCCCAGTCGTCTTCTACGCAACTTCACACAGAACCCGGAAACCAACACAGATCAACTCACAACACAGCGCGCCACAATTCGGAATATGAAACTGTACTTTAAAATCAAACAGCAATACGGTACATTTGGTAAAGTACATTTATTTGACATTAAATGTTTAGAGAATATTCAGCAATTGGCATATTAAATCGGAATGGAATTCTTTTTCTTTTCTCTCGATCCGCAAATCCGGAAAAGTTTATCGTGAGTCACGCGCGGTTCCTTTATGGTACACAGGGTGTTGGTTTTCATTAAAAGAAGCACTTTGGACACACGGTGAACCGCAAGGCTGTTCCATCAACTAGGCACTAGGCCACCGTAAAGGTCGATATGCTGCTTCTAGCCACTAGTACCGCGTAAGGGCATATGGCTCCTTGGCGATCGTCCCATAAAATGGTCAATGTAGTGCAGTTGTTTACAAGAAGCTGCAGCTGACAGTTGAAAAATCCATCTGCCGGGGTCTGGAATAGGTGGCAGTGGCTATACGGTAGGATGTACCTGTTTAGAAAACATAAAAATTGGAATTAGTCTCAACAGCGATCTTTATTACTATTATTCATTTTATTTATTACGGGCGAGCTGAAACTATTTGTTTGCGAGGATAGTGCAATGGAGTATGTTCGGCTCTAAAAGCAATGCGAAAACTAACGAAATAAATCGAGGGAAACACACAAACTAATGATTTTTTTTACCGTTGAACCACTGAGAAACGAATGTTTGTCTACATGCGTGTTGAATGGGCACATGCATGCCCATGTGCCCGGTAGAAAGACGACCCCACAAATGTTGTACTTGCTCTTCATTCATTCATTCATTCATTCCGGTATAAAAGCTTCTAAAGAGTTACTTACATTATATTTGCCATTTCCATTGTATCTCTGCGTAATGAGTCCGTAAATCCCACTGTGTTCGTGCCAACGATTTTTCATATACTGAACTAACATGAAACTCGGTATAGTTTCAGAATTTTCAGCCTTATCGTCTCTTACGTTATTGCCCCCCTCCTTCAAATGAAGTCCTTTCGCCATTGGTCCCTGTCTCTCAAGGTAAAAAAACAATAGAACCTTATACTGCCAGTGCGATTCGCGGGCCTCTTCAGCCCGCGAGCAAAAAATCAAAGCCGCTGACCTTCACTCTGCATGAGCGTACATTCTTACTTTGCAACATCCCGTCTGAAACCATCTGAGAGAACTTGAATTTTCGACTCCATGTTTGTACTAGGCCTCAACGTGCAAATGCGAACTGGCTTCTCTCCCATCTGCAACGCCTCGCTTTGGCGCATTCTAAGGCCCCCAATTTTGTTCTCGTTGTCCGCGAGCTTTGCAGCCCTAGAGAACCATAACTATGGAGACATTGACTTTTTGGGGGAAGGTCAGGGAATGTATAAAGTACCCGAGGAGTTGAGTTGAAAGTGAGATTTATTGTTTATTTGTTTTATTATTTGCAATACGCAAGCCTCCCTTCGGTTAACAGGGCGCAGCATTTACATGAGATTGCAAAACTTAGTTACAGCAACAAAAATATATACATACACATATTCACAAGGTCAGCGATATGAGGTGAATAGAGAGAGAAGTCAAAGATGACACCCATGTTGTTCGCCACCCAGGATGGTGAATGGAGGGTTTAGGGTTAGCATACTTTGTATTCACACTGTACAATTACATTATTTTCAAAAAGACAATTAGATTACAATGATTTATTTAAACCGGGATTTGAACTTCTCAACGAGCTCTGCTTTGGGTGGACATGGCACAGTGGCAATGTTTGGTGGCAATGCATCAGTGCCCTGCACAGAAACGCTCAAAATACCATATCTGTGCTTCTCTAGTACACTAACAATAAGGCCTTTAACAAAATCGAACTCCATTTCCTCATATACTGGTTTTAGCCCCCATTTCTTAGTTCTTTTTCCAAAGGTCGTAGTGTAGCGAGGCATCACAACATTTCCTGTAGTCCTAGACTGTTCACGGCCCACATTCTCGTTATGGGCCAAGACCGCTAGTAGAGTCCTATGTTTCATGCCCTGTAAACTGAAATGCAATCGCTTTGGCCTGTACTTTAGGCACATATTGTGGAACACCTCCAATTCTCCTGTGTGACAGAATTCTGTCAGTCCCCTCAAATCTCTTGATAGAGTTTTATCGAAAACAATCTTCTCAATGGCTTGTGTGTAGGTGAAGATGCAATCAACCACTTCTTCTTCCGTGCCTCCTCTGTGGACAAAGGGCCATGTTCACATTGGTGGAAATGTTGGTTTTCTGTGCAGCGGTGAACGTTGGTACAGTGGTGCATCAGTGACCGCCATTTTTCAAGTAGGATTTCCACTGACCCTTCACAAGTTTTGGAGCTCCACCAAAGATGATTGCTGATAGACTGGGACCACTCTGAAATACTTTCAAAACCTTTTTTTCCCTGCAGCTGTGATTTTCTTATTGATTGATTTAGCAAGATGCCATACGTCAAATTGATGTTTAAAGGCATGGTCAAGTAAAACATTTTATTGTCCTTGCGGGTCGGCCATGTTTTTTAAGCCTAAGTGGCTCGATTTTAGAAAACTTTCCTATGGACCTTACCCGAGTTTTCGTCCATTAAACGCGCGTGAAAACAAGCACCATGGAGCTGCCATTTTGTGATAATCCTATCATTTCCCCCATCGCCCTGGCTGACCTGCTTTTGCGGCACTAAATCATATCCCCCGCCCCTGAGCCTGTCATCAGCAGACTCGCACCGCCCATTTCCCAACGCCAAAGCACGTCTTGTGTCAACATTCCCTGCGCTTCAGCTAATGACGTGTCGCCATGGAAATGGCAGGACGCCTCTTTCCCCAATAAGTATAAACAGACCGTTTCACAACACACAGCAGCAGATTTTCGATTCCATTCCTCTCTCTGTGTTACTTAGAGTATTCTATGACTCGTTTCTGTGCTCTGGTCAGCTACCTTCGCCGCTTGTAGCCCGTGTGAACACCTGTACCATCTCGGTAAATTATTTTACTTTGTTTACCACACAATGGCTACAATAATGCCCTACATGTACGAGCCCGAGTATACCGAGGAGGAACTACTGGAAAGGAGGGCACGCGAAAACGATGGGGATTCGGACGGCAGTTGGCAGGACGAATCAACAGATGAAGAGCCTGGGCCTAGTCGCATGGACGGCGTCTCCACCTGGTGCACATGCAATCGGTGCGAGCTAATGCCGACCGAGGAGGAGAACTGCTGCTGCCGAGAAAACTCGGGATGCCTGGCCTACATTTCAGAAGGCGAGCCACGACCGCAATGCATCACCGAGCTGCCAGAGTTCAGGGCAGCCTGCCTCACATGGGCCGTGTTGAGGATAATGATGGTGCTTATGCACGAACTTCGCGCAACTGTTCGTCCTCGTAATCCGAGTAACGAGTAAGTATACTCTGCTTGTCATGCCACTCCTATTTCATGTTCTTCTACTATATCCGAAATTACATCTGGATATCATTGTAACGCATGTAAGTCGTTCAATAGTGTGCATTGTCTAGATAGCATTTGTCCGTGTAGAATGCCATTAGTTACAAGAATTGTCATTGACAACAAACTTTTATTAAACTTATCTTGGTCATTTAAAAACAGTTTGTTTCATTCCTTTTCACAGGTGGTACAGGCTGGTGGCCTATCGTTCCTTTACATGGTGGCTCCACGGGAGGCTTGGACACCGCGTTCGAAGAGTGATACCCGCCTGTGCCGTTCGTGCCATTAGAGAAACGTTCCCGAGTGACAGCGGTCAGTACAGGGGATTTTCTCTCGCTGTGCTGCAACCTGACCTGTATAATCTTTAAAGTCTTGTATTTTTGTGTCATGAAAATAAGATACAAAATAAAACACCACATATATTTTAACAACGGTTGTTTCGATTTTTTAAATGAATCAAGTGTGTCTCCATTCAAGGATGGACGTCAGACATCTGTGCTCCGAATGGGTGAAGGTCTGGTCACTGTGAAGCAGGGTGGTCACTATCTATCTAAGCTAACATAACATATTCTCGATAATGCATGCACTAAATAACACTTGTTCAAAGTCTTTCAGTAAGTTATGTCTCTATAAAAGTCACACATATATCTATACTAACAATTACCATTGGATTATACAGGCCTAAGGGTCTTGACCACTATAATACACCGGTTGAAGTGTGGGTCTGTGCTCACAAGAATCTCCGGTATGTGGCATTTGTTATTGATAAGCAACGATATACTATCAAAGGCGGTTCGCGCCAGTGGATGAGCGCTGGCATGGGGGGCTGTCAGGGGCGTGAAAGGCCAAGGTGCCAAACTGCATGTACACTTCAAAAGGTATCCCACGCCAAGGGGCCATTGCTCACATGGCCTCCTCAGACCCCGTGTCTCCAAGCAGGCCTCCCCTTGAAGCAGGCCGCCCCCCTGCAATCCACATAAGTGTTTCTCCATTCAGCAATCTTCCTGTGCCTTATCTGCATGCCCCAGGCCCACCCATCGCACCCCCTCTATGAAAGGCGGTTTGCACCCGGGGATGAGCGCTGGCATGGGGGGCTGTCAGGGGCGAGAAAGGCCAAGGTGCCAAACTGCATGTACACTTCAAAAGGTATCCTACACCAAGGGGCCATTGCTCACATGGCCTCCTCAGACCCCGTGTCTCCAGGCAGGCCTCCCCTTGAAGCAGGCCGCCCCCCTGCAATCCACATAAGTGTGTCTCCATTCAGCAGTCTTCCTGTGCCTTATCTGCACGCCCCAGGCTCATCCATCCCACCCCCCTCTATGAAAGGCGGTTCGCACCCGGGGATGAGCGCTGGCATGGGGGGCTGTCAGGGGCGCGAAAGGCCAAGGTGCCAAACTGCATGTACTCTTCAAAAGGTATCCCACGCCAAGGGGCCATCGCTCACATGGCCTCCTCAGACCCCGTGTCTCCAGCCAGGCCTCCCTTTGAAGCAGGCCGCCCCCCTGCAATCCACATAAGTGTGTCTCCATTCAGCAGTCTTCCTGTGCCTTATCTGCATGCCCCAGGCCCATCCATCCCACCCCCCTCTATCAAAGGCGGTTCGCACCCGGGGATGAGCGCTGGCATGGGGGGCTGTGACGGGCGCAAACGACCAAGGTGCCAAACAGCATGTACACTTCAAAAGGTATCCCACGCCAAGGGGCCATCGGTCACATGGCCTCCTCAGACCCCGTTTCTCCAGCCAGGCCTCCCCTTCAAGCAGGCCGCCCCCCCTAAGAACACGACATACATACGTCATTCATTCACAAACACACCCCTGTTTCTAATACTTTATAAACCACTTGATATGTCTCATGAGAACATCTTTGTGCTTTGCAAGTCAACTCCTGAACGTGTTACCTGGCAACCATTGAGATCTACGCTAATCTGCTCGTCGTCCTTCTATCCGTGAACTTCTGTGACCGCTTAGAGCAAACCCATCAGTGTGCTACCTGTGGCCACCCACCTATTCTCCTGCAACATACTGCTCTGCTTGCTGAATCCAACTGTTTGTTGGTCAAGGTAAGGCCATGTATCCTAGTCATATTCTGCAGATTTTTAAATTTCTATCTATTTGCGAGTAGAGTACACAATAGTGCTATGTTCATTGGTCTCATTGCTATTGACTTGAGTTTCCATTGCTATGCTATCAATAGATCTTTTTATTTTCATCTGTGTCTATTGTCATCGAATTGCATCCTTCGGGGGTCCAGTCTATAATGTAAGCATGTTTCCTTCTCGTGCAAGACAGAACATCCAAGGGACGAGTCACATGTTCAGATTTAGTCACATCATTTATACATTCTGCAAATTATGCAAATACTAAGCCGCACATAATGAACTGGTATAGTTCCTGCAACCAAAACAAACCTTGCATTTATCATTGTATGATTCATTTACTTTTGTATCAAATCTTTATTCTTGAAGATTGTATAATAATGTCGATATTTACTTTTCAGATTTATCAACAATGCCTGCCTGTTCGATTAGCGGTTGCCCTTCGAAGACCCATGCAAAATCTGAAGGCACTACAATGCATGTATTCCCGAAAACTGTTGATCGAATAAGAGAATGGGTCAGACATTGCGGATATCCACTGGATGAGCTGGAAAGTAGAGTCCAACAAGTCTTACAGGACAAGAGGGGTGATTGATGCCGTATCTGCATCCGGCACTTTTCCTTGGACATGTACACAACATCTTGGGTTACAAAGAAGAATAAACAGCGAACGACACGGAAATTGCTCGAAAACGCTATTCCCACTGTATTCGTCCACATTCCGCCACCGGTGAGTCAAGTGTCCGGATTTAGCTTTAGGCCTTGCGGTAGTGTGTAGGTAGCCGAACGGATTAATTGATATTGTAGGTGTTCTATCCCTTGTAATAATTTCGATATTGATATGAGTGTATAGTTTTTTTAATAATGACATTTATCAATATATTCTTTTTCGATTTCATAACCCACAAACGCAATGTATATATATATGGGAACAGGGAACTGTGCTGTATTGAGCATTTTTCAAGTATTCTGTCGCCTTACATGGCTATTTTTAATATTGGCATTTCATTATCAATCATTAATTTACCTTTACAACTTCTTGACTATCCCTTGAATCTGAAGCAAGAACATTTTACATCCTTGACGTGGTCACAGTTATGAACCACTTCTAGCGCGTATCAGGTAATCTTACTAGGCTAATCCGCTACAGACTTCTTTTATGCATGTCAAGTAATAGTTTTATTTTATCGTGTAATTATTTTACCGAATGTTTGGTTAGTGCTTTCCAATTGATATACACCTTAGTTATTGTCCACTGGTGTTTGTTTTCAGTTATAATTAGTGTTATCCATACTAATGCAAGTACTGTCTTTCAGGGAGATGCTAAAGCGTCCGCCACATCTACAACATTTCTAGATGTTCTTCACCAGTAGGAGGTATGAATACTGACAGCTCCATCGAGTGTCATCATCAGAGCTGGAATTCTTGTTGTTTGATTGTTCTACACAAGGTTTCATTTGTGGTTAGCCGTTGATATGTACCTGTGCTGTCGACCCCAGGTGTGTGTTATGTTTTCACTATTGTAATCCTCACTAATGCAAGTACTATGTTTCAGACAGTTGATGGAGCGTCAACCCCTGCACTTGATGCAGAGCCTGACATTCAAGTAATTCCAGGGGAAGTGGAAGCGGGACCATGCGTACACGAATCGGCGCAACAGTTTTCGGAAGTGCGCACTACATTTGCAACATCCATAGATATTCTTCAGCAGCACGAGGTATGGATACTGACAGCTCCATCATGCGTGATCATATAACGTGATTCCATTTGCGATACTTTCTACCCTATTATGCAAAGTGCTGTGTTTCAGAGAGACGACGAAGCTTCCACTACAATCACAACATCCAATTTAGATGATGCAGATGTAAATAAATCGTAGAAATAAGTCGATGAAATGTGATCATATTTAGATTTTCCTTGATTCTTTTGGACAATGCATCATTTGTGGTTATCTCTTTACATGTACCTGTGCGTTCGACCCCAAGTGTGTGTTATGTTTCCAATATTGAAAACCATACTAATCCAAGTACTGTGTTTCAGGGAGACGACGGAGCTTCCACCACAATCACATCTTATTTAGATGATGCAGATGTAAAGGAATCAGAGAAATAAGGTATGGTCTCATTGCTATTGACTTGAGTTTCCATTGCTATGCTATCAATAGATCTTTTTATTTTCATCTGTGTCTATTGTCATCGAATTGCATCCTTCGGGGGTCCAGTCTATAATGTAAGCATGTTTCCTTCTCGTGCAAGACAGAACATCCAAGGGACGAGTCACATGTTCAGATTTAGTCACATCATTTATACATTCTGCAAATTATGCAAATACTAAGCCGCACATAATGAACTGGTATAGTTCCTGCAACCAAAACAAACCTTGCATTTATCATTGTATGATTCATTTACTTTTGTATCAAATCTTTATTCTTGAAGATTGTATAATAATGTCGATATTTACTTTTCAGATTTATCAACAATGCCTGCCTGTGCGATTAGCGGTTGCCCTTCGAAGACCCATGCGAAATCTGAAGGCACTACAATGCATGTATTCCCGAAAACCGTTGATCGAATAAGAGAATGGGTCAGACATTGCGGATATCCACTGGATGAGCTGGAAAGTAGAGTCCAACAAGTCTTACAGGACAAGAGGGGTGATTGATGCCGTATCTGCATCCGGCACTTTTCCTTGGACATGTACACAACATCTTGGGTTACAAAGAAGAATAAACAGCGAACGACACGGAAATTGCTCGAAAACGCTATTCCCACTGTATTCGTCCACATTCCGCCACCGGTGAGTCAAGTGTCCGGATTTAGCTTTAGGCCTTGCGGTAGTGTGTAGGTAGCCGAACGGATTAATTGATATTGTAGGTGTTCTATCCCTTGTAATAATTTCGATATTGATATGAGTGTATAGTTTTTTTAATAATGACATTTATCAATATATTCTTTTTCGATTTCATAACCCACAAACGCAATGTATATATATATGGGAACAGGGAACTGTGCTGTATTGAGCATTTTTCAAGTATTCTGTCGCCTTACATGGCTATTTTTAATATTGGCATTTCATTATCAATCATTAATTTACCTTTACAACTTCTTGACTATCCCTTGAATCTGAAGCAAGAACATTTTACATCCTTGACGTGGTCACAGTTATGAACCACTTCTAGCGCGTATCAGGTAATCTTACTAGGCTAATCCGCTACAGACTTCTTTTATGCATGTCAAGTAATAGTTTTATTTTATCGTGTAATTATTTTACCGAATGTTTGGTTAGTGCTTTCCAATTGATATACAGCTTAGTTATTGTCCACTGGTGTTTGTTTTCAGTTATAATTAGTGTTATCCATACTAATGCAAGTACTGTCTTTCAGGGAGATGCTAAAGCGTCCGCCACATCTACAACATTTCTAGATGTTCTTCACCAGTAGGAGGTATGAATACTGACAGCTCCATCGAGTGTCATCATCAGAGCTGGAATTCTTGTCGTTTGATTGTTCTACACAAGGTTTCATTTGTGGTTAGCCGTTGATATGTACCTGTGCTGTCGACCCCAGGTGTGTGTTATGTTTTCACTATTGTAATCCTCACTAATGCAAGTACTATGTTTCAGACAGTTGATGGAGCGTCAACCCCTGCACTTGATGCAGAGCCTGACATTCAAGTAATTCCAGGGGAAGTGGAAGCGGGACCATGCGTACACGAATCGGCGCAACAGCTTTCGGAAGTGCGCACTACATTTGCAACATCCATAGATATTCTTCAGCAGCACGAGGTATGGATACTGACAGCTCCATCATGCGTGATCATATAACGTGATTCCATTTGCGATACTTTCTACCCTATTAACGCAAGTGCTGTGTTTCAGAGAGACGACGAAGCTTCCACTACAATCATAACATCCAATTTAGATGATGCAGATGTAAATAAATCGTAGAAATAAGTCGATGAAATGTGATCATATTTAGATTTTCCTTGATTCTTTTGGACAATGCATCATTTGTGGTTATCTCTTTACATGTACCTGTGCGTTCGACCCCAAGTGTGTGTTATGTTTCCAATATTGAAAACCATACTAATCCAAGTACTGTGTTTCAGGGAGACGACGGAGCTTCCACCACAATCACATCTTATTTAGATGATGCAGATGTAAAGGAATCGGAGAAATAAGTCGATGAAATGTGATCATATTTAGATTTTCCTTGATTCTTTTGGACAATGCATCATTTGTGGTTATCTCTTTATATGTACCTGTGCCGTCGACCCCAAGTGTGTGTTATGTTTCCAATATTGAAAAGCATACTAATGCAAGTACTGTGTTTCAGGGAGATGAGGATGCCTCCTCTCCAATACAACCATTCATGGCAGTCCATGCAGAGCCAGAGGTATGGAAACTGACAGCTCCATCGAAATAGATCATCACTGGTCGAATACTTGTCGTTTGATTGTTGCACACAATGTTTAAATCGTGTTTGGCTATTGAGATGTACCCGTGTGTTCGTCCTCACGTGTGTTTTATGCTAACAATATTTTGATACATAGTAATGAAAGTACTATGTTTCAGGGAGACGATGGAGCCTCATTCCGTGCTGTCTATGCGGATACAGAAAATATAGTTGTTGCAGCGCAAGAGGAAGGGAGGACATGCGGAAACGAATCGGAGCTACAGCGTGCAGATGTTGAAGGTTGAGTCAAAAAATTTGCAAAGAAAAAAAAACAAAAAAGGTTAGTTACAAACAGTTCATAACTTTAAAAAAATGTTTGTGCTGGGGACTATTTTATGTTTTTTTCCAGTCAATTGGACTACACTTTATCTTGTGTTTAAACTGAACATCCCTTTTCCAATCTCTCCTCCAGTTACCCGTGGGTGTCAGAACTATACATACACAGACAGTGAAGCGAATGAGAGATGTTGCTTGCATGTACACTATGGAGGAACTATTAATTGAGGCGAGGCGTGTTCAGACTCGAGATGCTCATGTCCAATGGCCAGAACATGAATTAACTGTGTTTGGAGACTACAGCAAAGTTGCATTGGACCATAGCTACAGTGCAACCGCACCACCACAAGAAGATGTTATTGAATGTATTGAAGATAGCTCTGAAGTAGTTGCAGATCAATTCACACAATCTACATCCGCCAAAAATTTGCCACCAAAAAACCTGTTGCCATTGTTGTGTTCTCCCATCAATGTTGAAGTAATAGATGTCGAAATGACAGAGAATGAACCAGCCGCAGCATCCATAGACGCGTCAGAACTTGATATCAGCGATATTACTTTTCAATGTGTTGAAATCTCCACAACGTCACAGGCCGAAACAACGTTGACGCAGGATGACAGTCTAATGAAAGAGAGCAAATACATTGTATCCGACAGTTGTTTGATGGAAATTATAAGTATGCTGAAATGTGTGCATTCCATTAGAGGGAAAGTATGTGGGAAGCCATTGATTAATGTGACTCGTCAAATAAAAGGCAGTAACGTCAAAATAAATGCCGCCTGCAGATTAAATCATAGGTTCTCATGGTCTGCACAACCGATGCTGGGGAAACTGGCAGCAGGCAATCTACTCTGTGCAGCTGCATCACTTTTTAGTGGCTCCAGTTTTAGAAAGTTAGAGGCTTTCTTTCAGTTTGTGGGACTCCATTTCATTTCTAAAGCGCTGCACTACATATACGAACGTGATTATCTGTTTCCGGCCATTAGTGATGCTTGGAAAATTGAACAATTGTCTCTAGCAAGTACATTCGAAGGCAAACGATTCAGGCTAGCTGGCGATGGACAGTGCGACTGCCCTGGATTTTCTGCCAAGTACTGCACCTACCACTTTCAGGACATGGATAGTAAGAAAATTGTGAATTTGGTGGTTGTGCAGGTAACACAATGTACATCGTCAGTGGCCATGGAGAAACTAGGATTTATAAAATCAGTGGAATATCTACAATCAAGGGGAATGCACATCGACCTCATAGCCACGGACAGACACGTTTCAATTACCAAGACAATGAGAGAGCAGTTCCCACATATTAAACATCAATTTGACGTATGGCATCTTGCTAAATCAATCAATAAGAAAATCTCGGCTGCAGGGAAAAAAAAAGGTTTTGAAAGTATTTTGCAGTGGTCCCATTCTATCACCAACCATCTTTGGTGGAGCTCAAACACTTGTGAAGGGTCAGTGGAAATACTACTTGAAAAATGGCGGTCACTGATGCAGCACTGTACCAACGTTCACCGCTGGACAGCAAATCAACATTTCCACCAATGTGAACATGGCCCTTTGTCCCCGGAGGAGGCACGGAAGAAGAAGTGGTTGATTCCATCTTCACCGACACACAAAGCCATTGAGAAGATTGTTTTCGACAAAACTCTATCAAGAGATTTGAGAGGACTGACATAATTCTGTCACACAGGAGATTTGGAGGTGTTCCACAATATGTGCCTAAAGTACAGGCCAAAGCGCTTGCATTTTAGCTTTCGGGGCATGAAACATCGCACTCTACTAGCGGTCTTGGCCCATAACAGCAATGTCGGACGTGAACAATCTAGGACTAGGGGTAAAGTAAGGATGCCTCGCTACACTAAGGTGTTTTCAAAACGAAGTAAGCAATGAGTGATCAAACCAGTCTATGATGAAATGCAGTTCGACTTTGTGAAAGGCCTTATTGTTGCTGTGTTAGAGAAGCACAGATATGGAATTTTGGACGTTTCTGTGCAGAGCAGTGATCGGTTGCCACCGAACATTGCGACTGTGCCATGCCCACCTGAAGCACAGCTGGTTGTGAAGTACAAATCCCGGTTTAAATAATTGCAATACGATTGTCTTTTTGTAAATAAATGTTATTGTACAGTGTACCTGTAACCCTAACCCCTACCTTCACCATCATGGGTGGCGAACAAGCTGGGTGTCATCTTTGAATTCTCTCTATTCACCTCGTATGTGTGTATGTATATATTTTTCTCATGTCTCATCTCTTGTAAATGTAAATGTTGCGCACTGTTAACGAGGGGAGGCTTGCATATTGCAAATAATAAAACAAACAAACAAACAATAAATCTCACTTTTAACTCAACTCATGTGGTACTTTATACTTTCCCTGACCTTCCGCCAAAAATTAAATGTCTCAATTTGGGCTGCAAAGCTCGCAGACAATGGGGACAAAATTGGGGCACTTAGAACTCGCTAGCCAAGCGGGCCGTGGCATTTGGGAGAGAAGCCAGTTCGCATTTGCACATTGTGGCGCACAACATAGACGGATTCTAAACTTCAAGTTCTCACAGATGCCTATACTACGTGATGTTGCAAATAAAGATTGCGAAGGACAGCGGCTTTGATTTTCAGCTCGCGCCCAGATGAGGCCCACAAGTCGCACTGGAAGTATAAGGGTATATTGTTTTTTGACCTTGAGACAGGGACCATGCCGAAAGAACTACATTTGAAGGGGGTGCGCAATAACGTAAGAGACGATAAGGCAGACAATTCAGAAACTAGACCGAGTTTCATTTTAGTTCAGTATACGAAAAATCGTTGACAAGAGCACGGTCCGTTTTACAGACTGCATTACGAAGTGACACAATGGAAATTTCAAATATAATGTAAGTAAATCTTTACACGCTTTTATACCGGAATGAAGATTTAATGAATGGATGCATGAATAAATGAATGAATGAAGAGCTAGGAAAAGCAAAGAAAACGTGTTCGTAGTGGGCACATGGGCATGCAGGTCAACAGGTCTCACCGATCTCGGTCCTTGGCCCAGCCACTTTTCCCTGCACTGCCTACCTGCACTACGGGACTGTCTCTGTATCCTTCAGCCCCTTCTCCCGGCATTTACCTTGCACTTGCCACCAGCTGGCCCTATTATTTAATTTGTATTCAACTAACGATGTACAGCACTTTTACCCCCTCCCCCCTTCCCCATGCGCGATGAGAAAGACACCTGGCCTAGTAGGATCGTTGTCTGTCTGCCTTTGTTCCCCACCTGCCTCGTCGCGCCTAGAAACACTTGAGTATAGGCGCGTTACAAATGCCATATCATATATCATATCATTCCTCACGCATGTAAACTAACTGTCGTTTATCATTGTGTGTTGGCCTCGATTTATTTTGTTACTTTTCGCATTGATTTTAGAGCCGAACATACTCCATTGAACTATCCTTGCAAGCAAATACTTTCTGATCGGCTGTAATAAATAAAATAAGTAATATTAATGAAGATCGGCTGACGAGACTAATTATAATTTTTTGGTTTTCATAACAGGTATTTGCTCCCCTTCTGCTACTGCCATCGGTTTGAGACACCAGCAGATGGCTTTTACAGTAGACACCTGCAGCTTCGTGTGAACAACTGGAGCACACTGACAATTTTATGGGACGATCGCCAAGGGCCACATGCCCTTACGCTGTACTAGTGGCTAGAAACAACATATCAACCTTTATGATGGACTAGTGCCTAGTTGATGGAACAGCCTTGCTGTTCACCGTGCTTCCAAAGTGCTTCTTTTAACAAAAAGCAACACCCTGTGTACCATGGCGGATACAGATAAAAGAAAATAAATGGCTTTTGGAGTTCATATGGCAATTGCTGAATATTCTCTAAACATTTAATGTAAAATAAATGTACTTTACCAAATGTACCGTGTTGCTGTTTGATTTTAAAGTACAGTTTCATATTCCGAATTGTGGCGCGCTGTGTTGTGAGATGGTCTGTGTTGGTTTCCGGGTTCTGTGTGGAGTTGCGTAGAACACGACTGGGCGCGTTTGCCTACACAGCACAGAAACGTCACGGAGAGAGGCGGGGAATATGAATGTTTGGATAATGTCAGGCTCAGGGGCGGGGGAATTGATTTAGTGCCGCAGAAGCAGGTCAGCCAGGGCGATGCGGCAAGTGATAGGATTATCAGAAAATGGCGGCGCCCTGGTGCTTGTTTTCGCATGCGTTTAATGGACGAAAACTTGGGTAAGGTCCATAGGAAGGTTTTCTAAAATCGAGCCACTTAGGCTTAAAAAAACATGGCTGACCCGTAGGGACAATAAAACATTTTACTAGACCATGCCTTTAATATGTGGGAACTACTCTCTCACTGTCTTGGCAATTGAAACGTGTCCGTCCGTGGCTATGAGGTCGATGTGCATTCCCCTTGATTGTAGATATTGCAATGATTTTATAAATCCTAGTTTCTCCATGGCCACTGAGGATTTACATTGGGACACCTGCACGACCACCGAACTCACCATTTTCTTACTATCCATGTCCTGAAAGTGGTAGGTGCAGTACTTGGCAGAAAATCCAGGGCTGTCGCAATGTCCATCGCCGGCTAGCCTGAATCGTTTCCCTTCGAATGTACTTGCTAGAGACAATTGTTCAATTTTTCAAGCATCACTAATGGCCGGAAACAGATAATCATGTTGGTATTTGTAGTATTGCGTTTTAGAAATGAAATGGAGTCCCACAAACTGAAAGAAAGACTCTAACTTTCTAAAAGTGAACCCACTAAAAAGTGAGGCAGCTGCACACAGTAGATTGCCTGCTGGCAGCTTCCCCAGCATCGGTTGTGCAGACCATGAGAACGCATGATTTAATCTACATGCGGAATGTATTTTGACGTTACTGCCTTGTTTTTGACGAGTCACATGAATCAATGGCTCCCCACATACTTCCCCTCCAACTGAATGCCCACATTTCAACATACTTATAATATCCATCAAACAACTGTCGAATACTATGTATTTGCCCTCTTCCATTAGACTGTCATCCGGCGTGAAAGATGTTTCGGACTCTGCCGTTGAGGACATATCAACAAATTCGAAAGAAATATCGCTGATATCAAGTTCTGATGCGTTGTTGGGTGCTGCTGCTGGTTCATTCTCTGTCATTTCAACATCTGTTACTTCAGCATTGATGGGAGACCACAACATTGTTGACAGCTTTTTGGGTGGCATTTTTTTGGCGGGTGTAGATTGTGTGAATTGATCTGCGACTACTTCAGAGCTATCTTCAATACATTCAGTATCATCTTCTTTTGGTGGTGCAGTCGAACGGTAGCAATGGTCCAATACAACTTTACTGGATTCTCCGGACACATTCAATTCATGTTCTGGCCATTGGACATAAGCATCCCGAGTCTCAACACGCCGCGTCTGAATTAATAGTTCCTCCATAGTGTAAATGGTCTGGCAAGCAACATCTCTTATTTGCTTCACTGTCTGTGTATGTATAGTTTGTACACCCACGGGTAACTAGAGGACAGATCGGAAAAGGGATGTTCATTTTAAACACAATATAAAGTATAGTACAATTGACAGGAAAAAAACACAATATAGTCCCCAACACAAAACAATTCCTAAAATTATGAACTGATTGTAACTCACCTTATTTTTGTTTCTTTTTTTTGCAACTTTCTTGACCCGTGCCTGCTGGGCCTAGAGACCCAAGCTACTCCTCACTGATGAGCCCCAACAAGGGCGAAACATGTTTGGGGATGCTTGTGGTCTCGTGCAGAAGGGATGTGACCTAGCAGTTCGGGCTGGACTGCCCCTTTTGGGGTGGGGCCAAGCCTGATTTGCATATGGTCTTTCCCCTTCTGTAATGGCTTGGGAGGAGAAGAACGGTGGTCTGGAGGGTTGCCCAGAGCAATGCCAGTGGTTAAGATTCATTCTAAAACCTTCCAGCCATCACCTCTTTGTTTTTGCTTTGTCACCCCGAGTGGGACGGGTATGCCCAGACGTGGGTCCCGTGCCTGCTGGGCCTAGAGACCCAAGCTACTCCTCACTGATGAGCCCCAACAAGGGCAAAACATGTTTGGGGATGCTTGTGGTCTTGTGCAGAAGGGATGTGACCTAGCAGTTCGGGCTGGACTGCCCCTTTTGGGGTGGGGCCAAGCCTGATTTGCATATGGTCTTTCCCCTTCTGTAATGGCTTGGCAGGCGAAGAACGGTGGTCTGGAGGGTTGCCCAGAGCAATGCCAGTGGTTAAGATTCATTCTAAAACCTTCCAGCCATCACCTCTTTGTTTTTGCTTTGTCACCCCGAGTGGGACGGGTATGCCCAGACGTGGGTCCCGTGCCTGCTGGGCCTAGAGACCCAAGCTACTCCTCAGTGATGAGCCCCAACAAGGGCAAAACATGTTTGGGGATGCTTGTGGTCTCGTGCAGAATCTATGTGGCCTAGCAGTTTGGGATGGACTGCCCCTTTTGGGGTGGGGCCAAGCCTGATTTGCATATGGTCTTTCCCCTTCTGTAATGGCTTGGCAGGCGAAGAACGGTGGTCTGGAGGGTTGCCCAGAGCAATGCCAGTGGTTACGATTCATTCTAAAACCTTCCAGCCAACACCTCTTTGTTTTTGCTTTGTCACCCCGAGTGGGATGGGTATACCCAGACGTGGGTCCCGTGCCTGCTGGGCCTAGAGACCCAAGCTACTCCTCACTGATGAGCCCCAACAAGGGCGAAACATGTTAGGGGATGCTTGTGGTCTCGTGCAGAAGGGATGTGACCTAGCAGTTCGGGCTGGACTGCCCCTTTTGGGGTGGGGCCAAGCCTAATTTGCATATGGTCTTTCCCCTTCTGTAATGGCTTGGCAGGTGAAGAACGGTGGTCTGGAGGGTTGCCCAGAGCAATGCCAGTGGTTAAGATTCATTCTAAAACCTTCCAGCCAACACCTCTTTGTTTTTGCTTTGTCACCCCGAGTGAGACGGGTATGCCCAGACGTGGGTCCTGTGCCTGCTGGGCCTAAAGACCCAAGATACTCCTCACTGATGAGCCCCAACAAAGGCAAAACATGTTTGGGGATGCTTGTGGTCTCGTGCAGAAGGGATGTGACCTAGCAGTTCGGGCTGGACTGCCCCTTTTGGGGTGGGGCCAAGCCTAATTTGCATATGGTCTTTCCCCTTCTGTAATGGCTTGGCAGGTGAAGAACGGTGGTCTGGAGGGTTGCCCAGAGCAATGCCAGTGGTTAAGATTCATTCTAAAACCTTCCAGCCATCACCTCTTTGTTTTTGCTTTGACTCGAACTTCAACATCTGCACGCTGTTGCTCCAATTCGTTTCCGCATGTCTTCCCTTCCTCTTGCGCTGCAACGACTATATTTTCTGGATCCGTATAGACAGCACGGAATGACGCTCCATTGACTCCCTGAAACATAGTACTTTCATTACTATGTATCACAATATTAAAAACATAAAACACGCGTGAGGACGAACACACAGGTACATCTCAATAGCTAAACACGAATTAAACATTCTGTAGAACAATCAAACGACAAGTATTCGAGCTCTGATGATCAAGTTCTGTGGAACTGTCAGTATCCATACCTCTGGCTCTGCATGGACTGCCATGAATGGTTGTATTGGAGAGGAGGCATCAGCAACTCCCTGAAACACAGTACTTGCATTAGTGTGGTTTTCAATATTGTAAACATAACACACACTTGTGGTCGACGGCACAGGTACATATAAAGAGATAACCACAAATGATGCATTGTCTAAAAGAATCAAGGAATATCTAAATATGATCAGATTTCATCGATTTATTTCTCTGATTTCTTTACATGTGCATCACCTACAAGGGATGTTGTCATTGTAGAGGAAGCTCTGTCGTCTCCCTGAAACACAGTACTTGCATTAGTATGGTTTTCAATATTGTAAACATAACACACACTTGGGATCGAAGGCACAGGTACATATAAAGAGATAACCACAAATGATGCATTGTCTAAAAGAATCAAGGAATATCTAAATATGATCAGATTTAATCGACGTATTTCTCCGATTTATTTATATCTGCATCATCTAAATGGGATGTTGTTTTTGTAGTGGAGGCTCCTTCGTCTCCCTGAAACACAGTACTTGCGTTAATAGGGAAGAAAGTATAGCAAATGGAATCACGTTATAGGATGACGCTGGATGGAGCTGTCAGTATCCATACCTCGTGCTGCCGAAGAATATGTAGGGTTGTTGTAAATGTAGTGCGCACTTTCGAAAGCTGTTGCGCCGATTCGTATACGCAAGGTCCCGCTTCCACTTCCCCTGGAATTACTTGAATGTCAGGCTCCGCATCAAGTGCAGGGGTTGACGCTCCATCAACTGCCTGAAAGATAGTACTTTCATTACTATGTATCACAATATTAAAAACATAAAACACACATGAGGACGAACACACAGGTACATCTCAATAGCTAAACACGAATTAAACATTCTGTAGAACAATCAAACGACAAGTATTCCAGCTCCGATGATCTAGTTCGATGGAGCTGTCAGTTTCCATACCTCGTGCTGCTGAAGAACATTTAGGGATGTTGTCAATGTGGTGGACGCTTCAGCATCTCCCTGAAAGACAGTACTTGCATTACTATGGGTAACACTAAGCATAACTGAAAACAAACACCAGTGGACGATAACTAAGGTGTATATCAATTGGAAAGCACTAACCAAACATTCGGTAAAATAATTACACGATACAATAAAAATATTACTTGACATGCATAAAACAAGTCTGTAGCGGAATAGCCAAGTATGATTACCTGATACGTGCTAGAAGTGGTTGATAACTGCGAGCACGTCATGGATGTAGAATGTTCTTGCTTCAGATTCAAGGGATAGTCAAGCAGTTGTAAAGGTAAATTATTGATTGATAATGAAATGCCAATATTAAAAATTGCCATGTAAGGAGACAGAATACTGGAGAGTAATGCTATTGAAAATGCGCAATATAGCACAGTTCCCTGTGCCCATATATAGATTTCGTATGTGGGTTATGAAATCGAAAAAGAATATATTGATAAAAGTCATTATTCAAAAAGCTACACACTCATATCAATGTCGAAAGAAAGTATTACAAGGGACACAACACCTAAAATATCAATGAATCCATTCGGCTACCTACACACTACCGCAAGGCCTAAACCTAAATCCAGACACTTGACTCACCAGTGCCGGAATGTGGACGAATAAAGTGGGAATAGCGTTCGCGAGCAATTTTCGTGTCGTTCGCCGTTTATTCTTCTTTGTTACCCAAGATGTTGTGTACATGTTCGAGGAAAAGTGCCAGCTGCAGATGCGGTATCTATCACCCCTCTTGTCCTCTAAGACTTGTTGGACTCTACTTTCCAGCTCATACAGTGGATATCCGCAATGCCTGGCCCATTCTCTTATTCGATCAACAGTTTTCGGGAATACATGCATTGTAGTGCCTTCAGATTTAGCATGGGTCTTCGAAGGGCAACCGCTAATCGAACAGGCAGGCATTGTTGAAAATTCTGAAAAGTAAATATCGACATTAATATACAATCTTGATGAATAAAAATGTGATACAAAAGTAAATGAACCTTACAATGTTCAATGCAAGGTTTGTTTTGGTCGCAGAAACTATACCAGTTCATCATGTGCGGCTTAGTATTTGCATAAATTGCAGAAATGTATAAATGATGTGACTAAACTCTGAACATGTGACTTGTCCCTTGGATGTTCTGTCTTGCACGAGAAGGAAACATCCTTACATTATAGACCGGACCCCCGAAGGATGCAATTCGATGACAATTGACACAGATGAAAATAAATAGATCTATTGATAGCATAACAATGGTAACGCAAGTCAATATCAATGAGACCAATGAACATAGCACTATTGAGTACTCTACTCGCAAATAGATAGAAATTTAAAAATCAGCGAAATATGACTAGGATACATGGCCTTACCTTGACCAACAAACAGTTGGATTCAGCAAGCAGAGCAGTATGTTGCAGGAGAACAGGTAGATGGCCACAGGTAGCACACTGATGAGTTTGCTCGAAGCGGTCACAGAAGTTCACGGATAGCACGACGACAAGCAGATTAGCATAGATCTCAGTGGTTCTCAGGTAGCACGTTCAGGAGTTGACTTGCAAAGCACAAAGATGTTTTCATGAGACATATCAAGTGGTTTATAAAGTATTACAAACAGGGGTGTGTTTGTGAATGAATGACGTGTTTATGTCGTGGTATTATGTGGTTTGCCGGGGGCCGGCCAGCATGAGCGGGGGTCCTGGCCGGACACATGGGGTCTGAGGAGGCCATGTGAGTGATGGGCCCTTGGCGTGGCATACCTTTTGAAGTGTACATGCTGTTTGGCACCTTGGCCGTTCGCGCCCCTGACAGGGCGCATCCACTGGCGCGAACCGCCTTTGATAGAGGGGGGTGCGATGGATAGGCCTGGGGCGTGCAGATAAGGCACAGGAAGACTGCTGAATGGAGACACACTTATGTGGATTGCAGGGGGGCGGCCTGCTTCAAGGGGGAGCCCTGCTTGGAGACACAGAGTCTGAGGAGGCCATGTGAGCGATGGGCCCTTGGTGTGGGATACCTTTTGAAGTGTACATGCTGTTTGGTACCTTGGCCGTTCGCGCCCCTGACAGCCCCCCATGGCAGCGCATACACTGGTGCGAACCGCCTTTGATAAAGGGGGGTGGGATGGATTGGCCTGGGGCGTGCAGATAAGGCACAGGAAGACTGCTGAATGGAGACACACTTATGTGGATTGCAGGGGGGCGGCCTGCTTCAAGGGGGAGCCCTGCTTGGAGACACAGAGTCTGAGGAGGCCATGTGAGAGATGGGCCCTTGGCGTGGGATACCTTTTGAAGTGTACATGCTGTTTGGCACCTTGGCCGTTCGCGCCACTGACAGCCCCCCATGGCAGCGAGCATCCACTGGACATGTTGTAATGGACTTTTGTTTTTGTTAAACTAACCAATTTTTTATACTTTATATAGTTATACTTCGCCTTTGATTGGGGAGGGGGGTGGATGGATGGATGGATGGGCCGGTGGGCATGCAGACAAGGCACAGGAAGACTGCTAAATGGAGACACACTTGATTCATTTAAAAAATCGAAAAAAACGTTGTTCAAATAAATGTGGTGTTGCTGGCACAAAAATACCAAACTTTACACATTG
Source organism: Ambystoma mexicanum (assembly GCF_040938575.1). Lineage (NCBI taxonomy): Eukaryota > Metazoa > Chordata > Amphibia > Caudata > Ambystomatidae > Ambystoma > Ambystoma mexicanum. The sequence continues at coordinate 885,774,312 of NC_090931.1, forward strand.
TACAGGTCAGGTTGCAGCACAGCGAGGGAAAATCCCCTGTACTGACCGCTGTCACTCAGGAAGGTTTCTCTTATGGCACGAACGGCACAGGCGGGTATTACTCTTCGAACGCGGTGTCCAAGCCTCTCGTGAAGCCACCAAGTAAAGGAACGATAGGCCACCAGCCGGTACCACCTGTGAAATAATGAAACAAACTGTTTTTAAATAACCAAGATAAGTTGATTAAACGTTTGTTGTCAATGACAATTCTTGTAACTAATGGCATTCTGCTCGGACAAATGCCATCTAGACACTGCACACTATTGAACGACTTTCATGCGTTACAATGCATTACAATGATATGTAGATGTAATTGTGGATATAGGAGAAGACCATGAAATAGTAGTGGCATCTCAAGCAGATTATACTTACTTGTTACTCGGATTACGAGGATGAACAGTTGCGCGAAGTTCGTGCATAAGCACCATCATTATCCTCAACATGGACCGTGTGAGGCAGGCTGCCCTGAAGTCTGGCAGCTCGCTGATGCATTGCGGTCGTGGCTCGCCTTCCGAAATGTAGGCCACGCATTCACAGCAGCAGCAACGCTCCTCCTCGGTTGATATTAGCTTGCACCGATTGCATGTGCACCAGGTGGAAACACCGTCCATGCGACCAGGTCCAGGGTCTTCATCCGTTGATTCGTCCTGCCAACTGCCGTCCGAAGCCTCATCGTTTCTACGTGTTTCCCTTTCCAGTAGTTCCTCCTCGGTATACTCGGGCTCGTACATGTAGGGCATTATTGTAGCAATTGTGTGGTAAACAAACTAAAATAATTTATAGCAATGGTACAGGTGTTCCCACGGGCTACAAGAGGCAAAGGTAGCTGACCAGAGCACAGAAACGAGTCACAGAATACTCAAAGTAACACAGAAAGAGGAGTGGAATCAAAAATCTGCTGCTGTGTGTTGTGAAACGGTCTGTTTATACTTATTGAGGAAAGAGGCGTCTTGCCATTTCCATGGCGACACGTCATTAGCTGAAGCACAGCGATTGTTGACACGAGACGTGCTTTTGCGTTGTGAAATGGGCGGTACGCGTCTGCTGATGACAGGCTCAGAGGCGAGGGATATGATTTAGTGCCGCAAAAGCAGGTCATCCAGGGCGATGGGGCAAGTGATAGGATTATCACAAAATGGCAGCACCCTGGTGCCTGTTTTCGCTTGCGTTTAATGGACGAAAACTCGGGTAAGGTCCATAGGAAATTTTTGTAAAATCGAGCGACTTAGGCTTAAAAACACATGGCTGACCCGTAGGGACAAATTAAAATTTTGACCGAACCATTCCTTTAATATGCCACTCTGTGGACCTTTCCTCATGCACGATTCAACAGATTCATTTTTTTTTTTTAAATGCGGGTCTATATCCAACACCCAATTCTTTTGCTCGGCAGGCGCCGCAGTGATTACTTTATTCAGGCACATACCAGCAGCTAAAGTTGACCAGAACGTGTCATTTATTTATTTAGTTTTGGCTGCCAGTTCAAGATGAACCCATTTATCAATTCTCGGCTCCTTTTTTCCTTTTAACTGTATTTATTTTGTAATTTAAATCTGTTTATTAACATAAAATCATCATACAATGAAAACAATAACACAGCAAATGCCAATCGGGAGGACCAAGACAAAATAAAACATAACAAAACAAAACAAAGGTGGGGGGGTCAGGATAGTATTCTTAAATTTCTGTATGTTTTTTAAACTTCCTGTTGTGTACTTTTACCAGTTTGCTTTCTCCAGACCAACTTCAATGCTTTCATGTTTTCTTTAAAAAATGATTTAATTCTTCAAATTGTCTTTTTTTGTATAAACATCCGGCCAAACACGTGTGGCCCCCAGAATTGAACTGCCTTGTCATTAGATTTACATACTTTGCTCACGAGATCAGTTGTAATGTTCCTAATTAGGGACTTCATAAGGTTGAGGACATCAAGATTCAGTCGATTAATTGTTACGCTCACCTGGCTCCCACAGAGGCGTCAATCTGAAATGGACAACTGCAGTCTCCACCACGGTGACACGTAGGGCCGAGATGACGGACTGGACTGGCCCACTTAGCTTCGTTTGTTTGGCCCGTAGGAATATTCTTCTGATGGTTTGTAAAGATGAGCTCTCCATCCTGCATTGAGCGCAGGGGCGCGTAGATAACCAGTTGCTTCACTGGCTCGAAGGAATTGGTGAGTTCCAGAACAATATTGACTCTGAGATTCCCGGCAAGACGCCATAAGTATGTAGTTCGTAAGAGTTAAAATGTCTGACTTTCACTCTTGTCCGATTCCTTGCAGGCTGCAGCTTGACCCTTGCAAAGAGTTCCTCGTGGCAACCAGTAATATTCAGGTAAGGATTTGTATTATCCAACACAGTTCGTTAAAATAATGTCAATATGTAACCTGTTGCTTTCTCCCTTATTCAGGCGCTGAGAGAAAGTATGAAGTCTTGGGGAATAATGCCTCCGGCAGTAAAATCAGGTAAGTCTATTGTGGTGAGGAGGTTTCCCCTTGTTTGTCCCTTTGTTTCACCTTGCTGTCCTTTTGTTTCCCCTTAGGGGCCGGGGTTCGGCGAGGATGCAGTGGAAGCTGCGCCGACCCGTGAAGAGGAATAGTACCCCCGGTGGTAAAATCAGGTGTCTATGGGGGGTAACTAATATTGCCTCTGTGTATTCACTTGGCTCACCTTGCTGTTCTTGTCTTCCCCTTAGGTGCCGCAGTACGGCGGGAACATGCAGAAGGATGCGGTGGAATGTGAAGATGCTGCAAAGGCCGGTGACTTCAGCGCGGCGCTGCAGCAGGCGAGGCGACATGCGTAAAATAACTTCTTTCTTCCAGCTCGAAGGCTCGATGGATCGGGAATTCAGGTAAGGATCAAAGGTATTGCTCTTGTTCTGACCTTTTCTCCTTCTTTCTCCCTTTTTCTAGGAGCTCCAAACTCGAGGCGGGCGTGGCAGAAGACTGGATGCAGACTTGCAGGCACGGTGAGCGTTACGCTGCTGGATGCAGAATAACGCGAAGCGTGTGCTGCTCTTTGGGCATGGTTTAAATAGCCTCCAAAGTAGTCCCAGGTAAGTATTCCTCCCCAGCCCCACCCGGGTAAAAAATAGTCCCTAGGTAAAATAGTCCCTTCCAAGCCTCTTTGGTTTGGAGCTCTTGCAGCATGGTCTGCATCAGGTAAGTTTGCAGCATGGTCTGCATCAGGTAGGTTTTAATCTATGAGCCTGGCACCTATGGCGCCAGGACTGACTCTCCATATGAGCCTGGCGCCATAGACACGCCAGGACTGCACCCAAATAGCCCCTAGCAGGGTTGTTGGGCTTGCTTGGGAAAACTTGATGCCTGCTTCCGGGGTTGCTGGACTTGGTCTGGGTCCCCGGGGGTAGGCATCATGACCTTAATGCTCTATATTAACAGATGTGGGTCCCTCATAATGAAGGAGAGTTCCTTCATTTCTCGTGCATGTCATTTTATGATAAGGGAATTTTTTACTGCAAACCCCATGGGCCTCATTGCGTGTTTGGCGGTATTACATAAAGTAATACCGACAAACTTATTTACTGTTACTGCATGCAGTTAGCACACAGTAACAGGAATAGTCCTGCAGATCCTTCAATTATACCCCATTTTCTAGCCCGATAGGACTCTCTGGGGAAAGGCCATTTTACCACATGCAGGATTATCGCTTGTAGGAACATCTGCTAGTGATTTGCTGTGGAGGGAATTAACTCCACACAAAAGCAGGAGGTTTTCATGAGTTTCATCTCCTAAGCTCTGAATTTGACAGACTGGTAAAATATCTGCCATTTGAAATACCAGATGTAGTACCAATTCCACCAAACTCATAACAGGGCCCAAATTAGCAAAATATATGGTATTTTATTTTATCTTATGTTATGAGGATCTCTGGCAAATCTGATAGAGTCCATGGTATTGCTTGGTTAATAGGAATGGGAAATCATGATTACTTGGCTTTGTGTTGCTGTGGCAGTGGAACAATGAACAATGCTTGCTTGTAAACTTTCTAGGTGCCCGCCATTCAAACCTAGGTGTCATTTTTATATTTTTTGCAAACCCCCTGACTGCCCATCCGACCTAGGTAGGAGTTCTAGCCCGCAAGCCCACAACCGCCCTGGCACACATAAACAAAAAGACCCCCCACAATGACCAGTCTTGCTCCTGACCGGGCGCACCAAGCCATAGTTGCCCATATCCGAACAGAAGGCCTTAAACAACCACCGTCCGCACGTCACCACCATATCCAAACACCTAAGCCTGCTGCAAATGGCATGTGTGCTCCCTAACTCACAGGAAATTCCACCCCCCCCTTCCTTCCCAAGGCACGACCTATCCTCACACCCACAAACTCGCAAACTACTGAACATAAGACTACCTTAAATCTGAAGATTCCCTGCTCCCTGGAGTATAGGAACAAGCATCTAGCATCCCACCTATCCACCCAGACAATCTACACCCCCACAATCTGGCATACCACTGGCCATAAGATCACCCAGCATTCCAAAAAACCATGCTCCCTACATCTTGCCTAATCACCAGCCAAAAAAAGCCACTAACCACCACCCCAACCATCGCCCGGAGAAACAAACTACTCAATTCCAGAACGAAGACCCTTTCAATGACTAAAAGTCAATACACATTGATGAGAATTAGCTCGCCATCTAACCTTGACACTCATACGAGTCCATCTGGGGCGACTAACCCCTATGCAAAACTATGCAAGGCTACAAAGTGCAATCCACCTCTAGCCACAGAACTATCTGAATAAAGAAATACTCTTAGAGCCCAACTCCATGAAAATGACCACTTTGGACATCTTGAAAACAGATACCACAACCCACCTTAAGTGAACCCTCATCAATGCCAGATCCCGCCTGGTACATGCCTTGGATATTGCTAACCTCATTACCACTAACAACCTAGTCCTCCTTGCATTCACAGAAAGTTGGCTGCATCCAGCAGCAAGCCCTGTCCTCTCCATGGCCTTCCCTGAGGCACACACCATCCTTAGGAAAGACAGAATGGTTTCCAAAGGAGGCGGAGTTGCCATCATCGCCAAAAATAACGTTTGATTGAGAGAAATCCCCAATCAAGCCTTCGCATCGGGAGAACATATCTCACTCAAAATCTCCCTCTCGGCCACATCCACCCTCACTTTCCACCTAATCTATAGACCCCAAGACCTTCTGGAATCATTCGAGGAAGGCATAGCACAACTCCTCTCAACCAACACTAAGCCTTCTTCAAAAATCATCATTTTGGGGGACATCAATTTAGGTCTCAAGGACCCATCAGTCTCCCTGCCAAGGCACTTGCCTTTGCAAACACCATTGAAGCACAAGGCTTCATCAATCGAATCTCCAACCCCATGCATGACAAAGGACGTATATTGGACTGGCTAGCAGACCTCAACTGCCACACCAACATACTAGCCAACAACCAATGCCCGTAGTCAGACCACAACATCATATTATTCTCTATCAGCGATATAGTCTAATCGAACATCCTGCCTCAACTTACCTCGGCGGCACTCTCAAGAAATTCTCAGAACATCATTCCAGACAAGAATGCTCCCCCTGCTACTACCGCTAACTACCCACCTGAAAACCAACACTGATCCCGCTTCCATGGTGACACTCTGCAACCAAACTCTTCAGGTAGCCATTAACAAAGTTGCTCCATTGTGCAACCGCAAAGCCAAACCTATAGCCCACCTAAATTCTCGGTACACTCCTAGCTTCAAAGATCTATGAACTGCAAAAAGAAATGCTGAGAACGCTTGGAAAAAAACACCTACTCACGTTAGCAAATTGCACTTCAATACATTAGCCGCGGAGTGCAAACAAGCCCCCATCCGATCGAAATGCAACTCATACAATGTGAGAATAAAAAAAGCAAACCCGGGCATCAGAGAGCTCTTCACTATACTACGGGATCTCGAATCACCAGCCACTTCTCCTGACCACCGTATCAAAGATCTACCTTGGTGTCTGAATATTCAAAAAGCCTTCATCGGCAAAATATACCTACTTGCCCCAGACCCCAGACTTGCCCCCTACACCACTGACGTCCACTCCTAGACTCAAATTCACCCCTGTTACCATCACGGAAACCACCAAAATAATATAGGGCCTCAAACCCTCACGATGTCAAGGAGATTTCTGCCCAGCCTCTCTCATCAAAGACTACGCAGAAGAGCTTTCCCCATTCATCACAGCCTTAATCAACACCTCTTTCTCCTCCAGCATTGTTGCAAAAAACTTGAAAGAAGCTAGGGTACTCCCTCTGCTCAAAAAACCCACACTGGACCCTAATGTCCCTTCTAACTACGGCCCACCACAACGTTACCCTTCCTCCTGAACATACTTGACAGAGTCACCTATGTGCAAATTCAAAAGTATCTGGAAACCCAAAACCTCCATGGCCTACGCCAATCAGGCTTCCGCCCCATGCACGGAACGGAAACCGCCCCCTTGAACCTCAAGATCCAAATGGATCAGATTAAAGACAAAGGCAATCTCGCTATTCTCCTCCTACTTGACCTCTCTGCGGCCTTCGACTTGGTAAACCATAATATACTTTGCCAACACCTTGCCTTAGCTGCCCACTTCTCGGCCAACGCCATAAATGGATCAGATCCTTCCTATCCAACCGCACCATGAGCGTATTTTCGGTATGCAGTAATAGATTGCAGCAAAAATTTCACGTTTACAAAAAATCACGCGGTTTGACCCAGTAAAGGTGTACCTCATTATACCATTTAAGGGGACTGGAGGTTGCGGGGGTGTCCCCCACTCCCCTTAATGGTATAATGGGTCTGGGGGTTGCAGGGGTATCCCCCGCATCCTTTACATGTATTGCAGCAGCAAAACCGCAGCCTTTTTGCCGTGATTTTTTGTGTAAACTGCCATTTATGCAGCGATTTTAACACATGCAACCGTATTTTCTACCTCTGCGGCAGCCCCCTCCCAGCCCCAGTCACCTGTGGAGTTCTTCAAGGCACCTGCGTCTTTCCAACACTGTAAAACGTATTCACCAAGCCACCGTTTGACCACCTAGACAAATTGGGAGTCACATATACCAATTACGCGGACGACACCCAAATATTCCTACCCATCACTGGCAACCACGACACTGAGTCACCTTGCGGACCGCAGCTAAAATGACTCCAAACAGGACACCTTCTACTTAATGAGCAGAATCCAACGAGGATGACATCTATTCATACATGAATGAGGAAACATCTTCTGATGAATTACAGAAACTCATCAAGCCAACCTATTAAGGGTAGGAAACAGAACACATTAGCCTCGAGAAAGAACTAGAGTCGAAACGCGTGTTGGCTGTTTCATTGCAAGATATACCACCACAGATTAAACTCACAAAAAACTTGAAGATTTCAGAATATTTCATTGAATGACTTATTTTTCACGCAACTGCATTTATATATGAAGCAGGCAATTTTTGCAGGCACAAGAGTGACTTTTTGAACAAAGGCCAAGCGCGAAGTGCCAGTGGTTCCTATGTCAAACAGGAAATTATATCGTACCTCCTATTGCAACGAATATGTGTATATTGGCCTACGCCAAGCTGCTTGTAAGCCACTTGAATCACCAAACACGAGGTAAGATTAGTTAGGTAAGATTCTTTGTAATCCGATCGGACCTCCTTAGGACTAATCAGGTGAGTTGTGACCCGATTCTTAAATATCCTGATAATTTGATTTTGGCGTATTGTATCTGCAGACGCAATCATTGACTAGGTAACACCAATAATTTTGATATGCCTGGGAAATCGTCTACCTGCTTCAGGGTGTTGTTCCACAGTAATAGACAATCTTTGGAATTTAGCCATCCAGCACAACCGGAGGGGTCGCCAGCGTGTACTATGTACTGTAAGCATGTCATTGGAAATATAGTGTTTAATGATATTTGGCACAGACAAACCAGACATGCCTCCGAACTTCAGTGGCCAACCAATGGTAGTTTTGAAATCCCTCGTATTGAGTATTTAGAGTTGATTCTATTAAAGAAAAAGGCTAGACCTGCAGCATTCGATGTTTTGCAGAATTGAAATGGAAAAACGAACGCCGAAAAAGCATTATTGTATGACCAAGATAAACATTCTGAGTCGACTAGGACTATGGATAGGGCTTTCTCACTTGGAATTCAGAAAATGTATCCTTCTAAAGACCTTCATGTTTCCGACAAATTCATAGAGAAATTGCTAAATGAACGAAGGCCTGGTGCCTCTGCGCCACCTCCGTATGTTCCTCTTCCTGCTGCTTTGCTTCTTCCTGTTGTTCCTGCTACTCCTAATGTGCCTCTTCCTCCAGTTACTGTTCCTCCACCTTTTCCTCCACCCCTTCTTATTGCACCAGTAACAGTACCTCCATTGAATTTGCCTGCTCCTCCTCTTCCAAGTGGTCATGTGCAGCTTGTAGCCGATCAGGGTGCGGGGTCAAGGGTTGTCACCCGCAATACTGTACCGCCAGAGAAGAAACAGGATTTGATTGCATGGGCTAAGCATTGTATGGAGAGAGATGATCAAGCTAATGTTTTTGCCACATTTTTTAATATGGATAATTTTCCTGATGAAAATGTTTTTATTGAAGGTTTAGGGATTCATTTATGTGTAATGTGGGGCAAATTAAGTAATACAGATCTCCCGCAAAGGTTAAGGGATCTAAACACTTTAGCGTTTTCAAGAGACACTGTGGAGAAAGTTAATGAGCATGTCAATACGTTATTTAAGTATAGAAAGGAGTTGGAAAGGTTACAGAATGAGGATGACGAGGGGGAAAGTATGTATGTACAGAAACGGTTCCTTCCTTGTTGAAAATCGATATCTGAGGAAGCACGAATTTGGACGAAAGACGCGCTTAGATGGATTTCAGATATGTCGATAACTCCAGTTGAGGTATATGACACATACCGTCAGTATACGCCAGAAATGCAGAGGAAAGTGATGCAGGTAATGATAGAGTACCTACAGGATGATTGTGTAAAGAGAAAAATTAGTTGTCCCACAGTGTTATTGAGTATTTATAAGAGAGCTTTTTCACTTGACATTTCTTCGACTTATTTAGCGCTCGACTTAGCTCTGTTGCTTAGTAAGCGTTCGGAGTTGCCTACTTCTCAGTTGCCTATGAGAGAGGTTCCTCCGACATTTGTCCCGAAGGTTGAGATTGCGGCCGATGCTGCAGCGGGTATAGTCGCTGTGGACATTCCTGCACATTTTGTATCGCAGTTTGTTCATGTCCCGTTTTCAAGACAGGAAGTGAATACTATTAGACAATCTATTCCTGATATTAGGAAAAATCCGACAGGATTCTATAAAGAAATAGAGTCCGTCTTGCAGTCCTCAGTGTTCACCTTAGGTGATATTGATTTGTTATTTCCTGTACTCCTGCCCGTAGATTTATGGAAACAAGTTAGGACTATAGATGACGTACAAGGGTTGGGAGTTACATGGGCGAACATAACTAGATTCGATGGAGAAAGGCCAGCTGGTGAAAGACCGCCCCAGGTGATACTAACTTTGCCTGATAGAATTATTGCAAAATTGAAAACCATAATTCCTAAGAAAATAATTATTTGCGACAAACTTACGGCCTGTGTCCAAGGGAAGTCTGAGGGTGCTACCGAGTTCTTTAATTGGTTTGAACAGGTATTCTCGGGTTACAGCGGACAAGACTTAGGCACAGAGTCTGGGAAAAGATTATTTGTGGACACATTTGTGCGTGGATTGCTGCCCGACATCCAGTCACAAATGATGTCTTCTGAGAGCGCTTGGCAGGCGAAGTCCCAATCAGAAGTACTGCACATGGCTCAGTACTATGAGAATCGTGTCAACAATGAAAAAGATAGAGTTGAAAAACGAAAATGTGATTTAAAGACTAAAGTATTATTACAGCAAATTGTTAGAGGCCCCAGAGGGGGTAGTTCGCAGATTAGAGGTCAGTATGTTCCACAAGGGAATGTGCCCTTGGGTCCTGTGAACATTAACCAGTGTGCCTATTGTCGACAAGAGGGTCATTGGCGTGCACAATGCCCCATCCTTCGACAGAGGTCAAATAACACATTTGGGAATATGGGTAGACTATCCAGAGGTCGCCCGTTGTAGGGGGCCCTGGTAGAGGTCAGTTTGCACAGGATCCTCAGCAACCTTTCTCACAGGATAATCAGACTCAGAGTGTGGATACTAGGAACATATTTGATCATCCTTCTGCTGCATATCTATCTGAAGAACTTCCTTTTGATGATAATCTGTTTCGTTAGGATTGCCCGAAGCAGGGTTTGGAACCTACACCTATTCCCGTCAATCAGAAAGGTCCCTACGTTGAAATGGTAGTGGGAAATAGGAAACATCAGTTTTTGATAGATACTGGAGCACAGAAGTGTTCCATTGATCATTCTCGGGTTCCAAACATTCCACTGTCAGGGCAAACCAATGTTTCTGTAGGGTTTTCTGGCACACCAGTTGTATGTCCAGTTTCTTCGCCGGTACCTATGTCTTTGGGTCCCTTTATGGACCACTGTCCATTTCTGTTGACTTCGAATTGTGGAGAGAATTTGCTGGGGTTGAATCTATTGAAAGAATTGAATGCAGTAATTCATTGTTCTTCTGACGCAGTGTGTTTAACGATTTCACCACAGCAACTTTCTGTCTCGCATTTCTTGACTAGACCTTTGCCGCCAGAATTCATTGATGTACCAGAGAGTTTATGGGCAATTGACGACAATGATGTCAGTGTTTTACAGATTGAGCCTGTTAAGATAGTCTTGAAACATGGAATTGTGCTGCCACACATTCCCCAGTATAAGATTTCAGTTGAGGGCGAGCAAGCTTTGAAATGCATTTTTTCTTATTTTGCGCATCGCGGGGTGATTGAGGAAATTTCAGGAAGTTTGTGCAATAGTCCGATTTTACCCGTGTACAAGAAAGGCGATAATGCAATTCCATTGCATTTCATAATTGATTTACGTGCCATTAATAAAGTCGTCGCTCCGCAATTTCCAATTGTGCCTGATGTGACGACAATATTGACCATGATTCCAGCTACAGCTACTTACTTTAGTGTTGTGGACCTGAAGAATGCTTTCTTTAGTATTCCTATACACAAGGATAGTAGATACTTGTTCGCGTTCACTATAGGGGGATGCTCGTTCACATTTACTCGTGCACCTCAAGGTTACACATAGAGTCCTAGCATCTACAGTAGGGCTTTGAAAGAACAGCTTGATACTCTTGAATTGCCCTCTACTTGTACATTGCTTCAGTATGTTAATGACTTGCTTTTAGCTGCAGACTCTGAAAGTGCCTGCAAGGAGGGGACTGTGTTGTTGCTTATTCATCTGGCTAAACATGGTCACAAAGCTTCTCCTATTTAGGCTATCTACTGTCAAAGGAGGGAAGAAGATTGACACCTGAAAGAATAAAACACATTTCTGGCATGTCTGTCCCAAATACACAGAAGGAAGTTAGAGCCTTGATAGGTATGGCTTCTTACTGTAGGTTGTGGATCCCAAATTTCTCACTAGTGATCAAACCGATGTTGGCTTTGACAAAGAAGGGCATTTCTTCGCCATTGCCGTGGAACGTGGAACACCAGCAATCGTTTGACTTGCTCAAGACTGCATTATGCTCGGCACCAGATTTGGGCACACCAAACTATGAAAAGGCCTTTGTGTTGTTTGTGCATGAATGTGATGGATGTGCTTTGGCTGTATTAACGCAGGAACATGGAGGGTAGAATAGGCTGTGCGGTTACTTTTCTTTCGCCCTTGATCCTGTAGCATGCGCTTTGCCAAGATGTTTGCGAGCTGTCGCTGCTGCTGCTGCGTCTGTAAAACAGAGTGAGGGAATTGTCCTAGGCCATGATCTAACCCTGATGGAGTCTCACTCTGTAGATGTTCTACTGAACCGAACCCAAACGCAACACCTCCCTTCCGCACGGTTGACGAGATACGAATTGATCTTGTTTGCTCCTCACATCCAAATTAAGAGGTATTGTGTTCTTAATCCGGCTGAACTCCTACCTTTCCCGCAAGGTATTGCTTGCGGTGATGAAGAGTCACATGACTGTCTGTATACTACCGAACAAGAGACAAAGGGTAGAATTGATTTGAAAGATACTCCTTTGAATAATCCACAAGGAGAGCTGTTTTGTGATGGCTCCTGCTTCAAACTCCACAGCTGCTTACGCAATCACCACATTAAGCATGGTTGTGGAAATCAAGAGAATCACGCATAACTCCGCGCAGGCCGCAGAGATTATAGCATTGATCCGAGCTTGTGAACTTTGGGATGGTTCACAACTTTGAGAGACTTTGGTCAGAGAGAGGGTTCTTAACTTCACATGGCACCAAAATCCAACATGGCTCCCTAATAGTACAACTGCTCTCAGCGCTTGCGCTCCCTACTCAGTTAGCCGTCATAAAATGTGCAGCACATCAAAAGATTACAGATGACATAGGAAAAGGGAATGCTTTCGCTGATCAGATAGCTAGACAAACTTCTACTGATCTCTTTACGGAGATGTATGTTTCAAGGGAGACTGTAAATGCCTATGCAATGGACGAGGGTGTTGGGTCTGTACGGGATATCCAAGCCGATGCCACGTTAGAAGAATCCAAGAGGTGGGCTGAAGGCTTGGGGAAACTCGATGATGACGGGTGTTGGGTGGACATAGTTGAAGGGAAATGGCTACTCCCTGATGCTTAGGTAATGATGATGGTTATCATGGCCCATGGTCATACGCATATATGTGCCCGGAAAGTTACGAAAATGTTAGAGAAAGTTTGGGAAAATGACAAAATTTCGAAAATTGCCCAGCGCTATGTTCAGGACTGCATGATTTGCCTACAACATAATGTGGGAAAGGGGACAGCAACTCCAAGGGGAAGTTTTGGACCACCCTCAGCCCCCATCGAAGTCATCCATTTCGACTTTATTGAAATGCAACGGTGCAACAATATGAAGTATGTATTAGTGGTCATCTGTGCTTTTAGTAAATGGGTTGAGGCTTTCCCTGTTAAAGATGCTACAGCCATGACCACTGCGAAAACCATGTTAAAAGAATACTTCGCGCGGATCGGGCTACCAAGAGTCATCTGGTTGGACAATGGTCCACATTTTGTCGCTGCTGTAATTCTGCAGATATGTGCGCATTGCAGATCGACAAACGGTTCCACTCGGCCAGACATGCTCAGAGCGCCGGACTAGTAGAAAGACACAATGGTATCATAAAGAACAAGCTCGCTAAGACGTGTGCCGGCAATAAATTAAAATGGCCGGACGCCTTACCAATCGTGTTATTAGCCATGCATACAACTCCTCAAACTAAGACTGGGCTCTCTCCATTTGAGGTGGTAATGGCGAGACCAGCCAATATCTGGAACCTTCCTAAATGTAGAGCTTTGAGAAATGTTGAAAATGTATTACTTTCAGATTATTGCAGTCAGTTGACTAAAAACCTGTATTTGATTTATCACCAGGTGCGAGAGGCTTTACCTGTGCGATATGAGGGCCCGGGCCACAGCATACGGCCTGGGAACTGGGTGCTCATCAAGGCATTTGAGCGCTTTTCCTGCCTTGCAACTCACTGGCGGGGCCCATTCCAGGTCCTGTTGGTCACACAGACGGCAGTGCAGGTTTCTGGCAGAAAGAACTGGATCCACGCATCGCACATCAAGAAACTTCCTCACCCAGTGCCACACGATACAGAAGAAACAGAACCTCTCGCTAACGCTGCAACCAACGATCCCAAAGCAGTAGATAGCGCTGAGAGTGTATCGGAGAATCTTTCTGAGCCCGTGAGGCTTGGGAAACCTGCCATTTTGTCTCCACACTCTCCAAAAGTTTTGCTTCCGGAAACTGCTGTTTCAAATTCGGCATCTTCACTTGTTTCTGATACGTTGCTTCCAACGGGAAGTGACGGCACATTGTTTCTGGATCAATCAGTACCGGGAAAAGCAAGGTACAATCTGCGTCCAAGAAGATAGACTTACGGCACGGTTTTGCTATGCATCTGATAGACTTACGGCACGGTTCGGCTGTGCAATCGGAGAAGGAAAGGATCATCAAGGGCTTGTTTTTGCCCAAATTTGAAAAAGGGGATTCTGTTGGCTAGGGTTGTGGAAGGACTAAGAAGTCGCGCGGCCAAGAGGTCACCAGCAACGAACATTGGGGGTTTCCGTTTGAAGATTACAATCTCTGCTACCGCTCGTATGGGACTTGTAAATGATTGTGTGACCAACCGGGATAATGGACAAAGTACATGGGCCCCGAAAACGTATTGCTGTGTTCTTATAATAATATTTGGTGTTATAATAGTCACTGTTTTAGGCTTATGGTACCTCGAGGAAACTCATCCTTTAGAGTCCTTGTTACCGACTGAAAATGTACCTACTGTTCCTACTCCCTTTGTACATTTGCATACTCTGTCCCCTAGGGACTTCCAGCATAGACAAAGGTACCACAATAATACTCTGCTACTTATCATGAATGCCACGCATGCCATTTTTAATAAGTCCAACTGTTGGGTCTGCTGACATTTACCGCAACACAGGGATAAGGGGCTAGGTTGGTATATTCATCCGTTACCTTTGACAACTGCTTGTTATGCTTCTCTTAGAGCACTGTTCTTTGGCCGTTGGAACGATAGCATCTTGGGGAACTTTGATGGTACTAATTTGAATAGCTTTGAGAAACGTGTTCTGACTCCCCTGGGATGCTCGCTTTTCGCAAATAGGAGTAAGCTTAAAGTTGCTTCTATTAGGCCTTCTGACAGACTGTCTCGTCCTTTCCAATCTTTGATTTCCTTTAAGATGGCTCTGATAGGCAATAAGGATGCCATGCCTCCTTCTTATACTGTTAACCATAGCCCCGATTCAGTTTCTTTCTGCATACAGAGGAATGGTACTCAGTCAATGGGAGATTTTAGAGGTTGTGCCAACGTTGCAAATTTGACTGGGGAAGACAGGCCTTTGTATGTAGGCGAACCTGTCTACTTTGTTTGTGGTAATGTAGCATTTCCATGGTTGCCCAGGGATTGGCAAGGGACCTGTTATTTAGGGATCCTGTTACCTGGGGTATTTGTAGCTAGTACAGTAGAGGTTTCAAAGGCTCGTCCACGGTGGGACGAGAATGGTGACACTCCAGGCAAAATCATTTGTGCCGTTTTGGGGACAGATAGCGAATTCCAAAGATATCAGAAGACTAGCGAGAGTACTGGAGAGAACCATCAACCGGACCACGGACATACTCTATAATATGACATTAGAACAGAAAGCGATAAGACTAGTAGCGCTTCAGAACCGGATGGCATTAGATGTCATTCTGGCTGAACGTGGTGGAGTGTGTAAATTAGTGGGGTCCGCTTGCTGTGTTTTCGTGCCAGATTCCTACCAACTATCTTCAAGGCAATACAGAATTTGCACATCCTTAGTTCAGAAGTGCATGTTCCTGAGGGAAACTGGGATCTTAGCGCTTGGTTCTGGGACTTCTTGCGGTCTGGGGTTGGAAGGTACTTTCGGTTTTACTGATCATTTTGGGAATTCTGTTGTTCCTTTGTTGTTGTATCCAGTATCTACCTAGTATATGTTCGATGCTAGGGGGATGTTGCGCACAAGCGATAGGTACGATAGGACATAAAGTGTTTGCCCCAGATAAAACCTCGAAGGAATACGTGTTAAAGGAAATTTTCGCGAATTATCTGATGGCAATAGATATTTCTAACAGCGATTCAGGGTGCATGGACGATGATGCATGGAGTTATTTGCAAGGAGATCAGAAGTAGTTTAGCACTTGGCATAGGCCAAAAGGAGGGTTTGTCAAACGGGAAATTATATCGTACCTCCTATTGCAACTAATATGTGTCTATTGGCCTACGCCAAGCTGCTTCTAAGCCACTTGCGAAGAAATCCGTGTTGCAAGGTCCTGACCTTAGAATCAATGTAAACCGCCATTTTAGGTCAATCCGCCATTTTAGGTTCTCTCTGTAAAGTCACCCTGTGAGTTAAAATGGTGGACGATGTCATTCCGAAAAACAATATGGCCGTCTTGACCTCTGTGTGTAATTAATATGTAACTTGCCTGCAGGCCACTTGTTGGGGTCGTGAACTGAGACCTTGACCTGTGTGTAAAGGATTACTCGTGCAATTAAACTAATCCACGAGCATATGTTAAGAACAATGTATCCAAATACTGAACTAAGAACACTTGTTTAATTACATTGTATTAATGTTTGAGAAGACCTTTATGCGAAATCCTTAAATACACTGTTACCGTGAAATCCTAAAATACACTGTTACCGTGAAGGCTTGTTGGCGAATGTATTAAAGGCAATAACTATGCTTAAAGTGGTGCGAACTCGGCATGAACCCTAGATCAGTAATGTATTAGAGGAATATTAACCCGAAGTAAGGTTGGACATCATGTTCGCAAATGGTATAAAGAGCAACGAATTCTAATTTACAGCATCTATCACTAAGCACACTGAACCATGCTGGAGTTTGTTGTGTTGTACTGAGGGCCGATAGCTATCTGTTACTTTTCTTGGAAAACTATTCAGTATAAAATAAAGATCTTTGTATGTTCCTTTGTAACCCGTGTTCGGTGTATTTGCTTTTGGGGTACTCAGCCTCGATATTTTGATTTTGTTTTCACACCTATACACTTCACACATGTTCTATGGCATAAGGGTTAGCCACAGACCATTAGCCACGCAGCTGGCTAGTTCCTCATAATATCATTTTGCCAGGGCATTTGGATACACTATACCCTTATCCACTTTATTTTACTTTCATGGATGCCTTCATATGAATTCAACAGGCTACAATTTAGAAGCAATGTAGCCTGCTTTCTTACGGATAGTTAAATGTGATACAGCATAATTGGGCATACCTAGATTTGAACAACATGGAGCATGATATGTGGCAATGCACGTTCACAGGGACTACAAGATATGAGAAAAAATATACATCAAATTAAAGAATTCAATACGCTCTTCCAAGAGCACCACGGGTTGAAACACAGTAGGACCCAATACACTGTGAGGCAGTGGATCTCCTTACAGCTTTGCTAGTGCGGTATTAACATGCCGGTAATTCTGTTTACTGGCATGTTACTGCACCAGCAAATCACACATTTGCCACTGGGGCACCTGAGTTACATCCATCCAAGAGCTGGATGTATGTCAGTCCCCCAAGGGCGAAAAACAGCCGCTATTACTGACACCGGCATTACTAGTGCTGGTAATATCAGCAATTTCCCCATGGAGTCCTGTGTAACCCCCCTTGCCGGCACTTGTAATCTTCAGGTAATTTCGGCAGACCAATTGTCGGTAACAGTAATTGTATTGAGGCCCAATGTGTTTTTAAGGATGTCTATTTATGAATGCATCAAAGCACAATTTATTAGCAATGCAGACGTCTTATTTGGGGATAGTTAGGTGTGCAGCAGTGTGTAGAAAAAGCATTATATGTGGCAATTCAACTTTGTAGGGACACCAAGATATGAAACACAATAGTATACAAATGAAACAACTCAGTGATTTATTTTAGGAATATATAGATAGAAGTGTAATGCAATGTACATTCACAGGAACACATACATATGAAACACAACAGTGAATGAAATGAGGTGATTCAATGTACCATCTCAGGGATGCCCAGATGTGAAACACAACATGGCATATATAGAAATGCTGTGTGCTTTTTAGGAGTGCATATATGTGAGAGCAACAGAGTACCATTTCAAAATAATGAAGCATGCTTTCTTGGGGATTCCATGGTGTGAAACAACATGGAGCATAATATGTTGCAAAGCGCTTTCACAAGGTGTGACATTAATAAATAAATAAATAAATAAATAAATAAATAAATAAATAAATAAATAAATAAAATCTGGTAAGTAATTTGACCCTGTCATGAGGGCACAGGAATCTCTTTCAGCCTTGTTTGGGAGGCCTACCATGGTGGAAGCCAGAGCTAATCCTACACCATAGGGGGACCATGGTAGTTGGGAGGGTCCCAATCCCTGTCCCCTCCCCAAGAGTCAAGTGAAGGGTTGTATTTGAAGAATAGTACCTACTTGTAACACCCCATGCCTCTTGGTACAAATGATGCCTGATTTTTCGCTCTTTAGTCCAGGCCCAGGGTAAACACCACAGAAATGGGGAGAGAGGACAGCCTACCAAAACCCCATGCTGCCAACATTCCACCACCAGAGTCTCCAAACCGTCATAAGGAGAGAGAGGCAGAAGGGCAAATCACGGAGAGTTTACGTGGCTGCTGGACCTGCCTTGCACCACTCCCCAGCAGGCACCATGGCAAAACAGCTGTAGTAACCCTACACCACCAGGCTCCAGGAGAGACTTCATTTACTTTTGTGGAAAGCCACGGCAAGGTCACCCAACACGAACTTGGACATTGGGCAATGCAGACCACCATTGCTACCACACGGCAGGCATCTGGGGGGGAGGGGAAAAGAGCGTTGCTTAGCTCACTATTGGTATATTTATCTGTATTAAACACCTCCCTAGTGGGGACGACAGGGACAGATTGACCAGGGTCAGACAGCCAATCAGAAAATAGGGAGGGGGGATATTAGAGAACCCTGGAAAGAGGACGTTGTGGGCTGTTGGGGTGTGGTCAGAGGAAGAGAAGTGGCAGACCAAGATGCCAGCAGGAGGAGGAACAGTGGATTGGAGTGTTGCAGTGGCTTGGAGGAAAGGTGAGGTATTGGTTGGGTGAGAAGAGAACATTAGCCTTTAGGTTTTCCCTCCAAGTAAAAGTCAGAACCTTCATAGCAGGGAGAACCCTGCAGTAAATAAGGATGCCCAGGTTAAGGAGGAGTTGGTGCTGATAGAGAAAGAGGAAAAGAAAGATTCACAGAGAGAGAAAGGAGAGGGAGAGAGAGAGAGAGAGAGAGAGAGAGCCCATAAGCTATTCATATGCTATCTTGGTGATAAGTAAATGTGAGTACAGTGCAGTGCACCTTCCTAGGGGTATCCAGATGGGAGACAGTAATAGCACTAATGTAGTGGACACCTGGGTGAGGGGTAATACAGTATAGCACACAATTTAGTTGCTTTATTTGGGCAAGCTAGGAGTAGGCTAACGTAAGACAACATACAGAAGTAAGTTACACCTTGAGCTAGTTAAATCCTGGGCAAAGGGTCCCTTATCTAATTGTAGCAGAGCTCAGGATGAGGAGTCATTGTGGTAGTAGGGTTCCAGGTAAGCAGGAGGTACTCTTAGCCTTCCCCCTTCAATTCCTGCCCCATGACACAAACAGCAACCAAACTCTGAAGGGAAAGAGTGGGCAGAGGGTGGGCAGGAGGCTGCCGAGGGAGTGGAAAGGAGAGAAGGAATTTGCAGTGTTTATTGCGCTCTAGGAAATCAGAGAAAAACTAAACAAAGGATCAATACTTTCTCCATTCGCTGCCTGTTGCATTTTCTCATGGATTTAAACATTTTGCAGAAATGGACAAGCATAAGTACTCTGTCACTACTCGGTGACTACTATGGTGGTGTTTTGGCACACTATACAAACTTTATAACATAAAGAAGAACCAGTACAGAACATTTTGCGGGGATTTGCAAAAATGGCTAATTCACATTTTTGACATACAACCACTCCTGACTGTTGTGATTAAAAGAGTGTCCAGGTGCACAAGCTGTCCGGGTCAGCATTTTCTTGCTTGTGATTTAATTTTGAAGCACATTCAGTTCTGTTTCACGCCCATTATCTTCACTTTGGCTGGCTCTGAGGACCTACCAGGACCGTTGCGTCCAGCAGATGCGACCTACATACGGGCAGGCAGACTTGTAGTGTGCCGGTCCGGAGAGGGTGCCAGTACGTTGCTACCGGCACACTTCTTTCAGGAACGCCACACTTGTAACAAGGCGCATTGTCTACTAAGTTACAATTCTCCAATTCTGCCTTGGAAACACAACCCAATTATCACAGCACTTTAGTACATATCCACCTCCTCGCTTTTACAGAACTGTGGTCCTAACAGGAATGGCATGCACCTAGGCTATCACAAAACATTCTTCCTCTGCTTCATCCCTTCCTCCATCCCTCCCTGTTTTGGTAGCATTTATTTCTAGCTTTCCTGTACACTTTCGTTCCCCTTCTTCATTATATTTCCTCCCGCAGACCAAGGTCTGGATCCCCCTGGCAGGTGCACATAGGCCATTTGAAACTGCTACAGGGAGGATTTGGGGCAGTATAAAACTATATTAAAATAACTTAATATAACATATAACAGGAGTTGGATTATTAACCTCATTGTCTATAGAATCTTTAACATTGTCGGTCATAATTACTTAGACAAGCATTTTAAAATCACCATCTAAGTTCCCAAGATGGCCACCGGAAAGTGAGGATGCAAAACCCTGCGCTCTGATCCAGGCCGATAAAGCGCACCGCACAGGCAGATGACAGCCAGCGTGGCACATTAGCCCTGTAACGCCACATAGTTGGATGAGGAGAAGGGAGTAGCAATCTGCTGGTAGGAGGGAGCGGACCTCCCAAGAGAGTGGTCCCGCGCAGTGCAGTAGAGGCTGCAACAGTAAGGAGGAGTCGCGGTGACCCACCCGCCCCCCACCCTTGAGCACCCGGACAAAACACCCCAGCTCGGAGCAGACAGTCACGGCCCAGGGGGGGCAGGGATGCTGCCATCGGAGAGCAGGTGAGGTGCTCCCTGGGAGCCCAGATGCGACACTGCCGCAGCAACCACTCCGGTGAATACAGGCCCAGGTGGGCTCAGAAAGGTCACCGCGGTCAAGGGTTGCAGGCCCCAGGCACATTGAATAGTGGACCCGGGGGAACCAACACCTCAGCAAGAGAAGGGGCCTCTTACTAGTCATTGAGCCGGGAGGCCCAACCTCAGAGAAGGCAGAGATCAGACACAGGAGAAAAGGAGCGCAGTGGCCCAAGAGCGGAGGCCACCCCCTGAGTGAGCAGAAGCCTGAAAGGAAAAGCAGCACAGGAGGCCCACCCCATCATGGGAGTGCCAGCAGACAAACAAATGGAGGTGGGTTACCTAGATGTGGAGGGGGGAGAAGAGGAGGTGCACTCCCACACCACTTAGGATACTTGGCCTGAGGCTCTGTAGGACCAAGAAGAGGTGTTACAAATCCGGACAGCCTGCTGAGACTGCCGCTCCACCCTTGAGGGCACCCAGGAAGTGAGAGGGCAGCCGCAGGGCCAAACGGTTCATGAAAAGCCTGAGCGATGCAGGAGGGACAGACCCCCCCTTAGTCAAGCCTCCTGGAGGAAGGGAGAGGTGGAGGCTGATCAGTGGTCCGCAAAGCTCGATCAAGTACACAAGAGTGGGGAAAGTGTGGCAGACACAGATGGTGACAACGAGGAGCGACCCAGAAAGCACCCAACCCTACCTCAAGAACTCTGGGGGAGGGCGGCCAGGGGCAGAGCGGCACCAACAAAGGTCAAGATTGGACCTGCGTGGATGTGGACCTAGCAGCTTGTGCAGCTAAACCTGAAAATGGTCCCATGAGGAGGGCTGCAGGTGACATGCAGTGGGGAGAGTGTAAAGAGCGCAGAGCTGTGGGAACGTCAGACAAGTTAGTAAACTGAGTGCTGAGACGGGGTAGCTCCAGATGACAGGGGCCAAGGGAAAGCATTCCCCGGCCAGACTTAAGACTTCCTCTGAGCTCCAGGGAGGCCAACTGGAGCACTGCTGGAGGCTGAGGGCAGAGGAGGGGCCCAAGGCTGTTGAGGGGACACACAGAGAGGAAGCAAAGCACTGAGACCCCCACAAGATGGCCCTTAATAAAGTGGATTTGAAAGAGTGCCTCAAAGAAATGGAAGGGTAAATGGTGTCCACTTTCCATGAACAATTCATGACTTTGAGGGAAGAACTCCGAAACTATCTGAAAGAAGTGAGGGGAGAAGTGAAGGAACTCGGAGACAGGGTGGACGTCACGGAGCAGGGACTATCGGAGGTTGCAAAGGATGTGAAACAACACAGCAAGCTCCTTGAACAGGTTGCCAGAGCTATGCACAATCTAGAGTTACAGGCGGAAGACCTGGAAAATCATTCATGCAGGTCGAATGTTGTTGAGTCAACTTTTTGTGATTACTAAGTACTCTGGGTGTTTTTGCCCCTTATATCTTTCAGCTGGTTTTAACTACATCTGTTGGTAGATATGCCTAGGACCCCTAACGCACAATACTGGAAGAACTTTGAAACTACAGAAAAGAAGTGTTTGTTTCCCCTGAAGAGAGTTCAGCCATTTAGGGCACCAAGAACTGAAACATGTTACATGTCGGGAATATATGCATGGGAATACATGCATTGTTTGTAACACATTTGTTTTAGGATTTTGTGATTTGCTGCTATGACTGTGTTTTTGTAATGTGGTATGAATGTTTTATGTATAATGGTTTTTATGTGAATTAGATAATTCTATTGTATTCCATATAATCAGTTGTTGTGCTATATTGTGGGTCTGATCTTAATGTTTCTATTATGAACTATATATATTTTTAGTACAATAAATTGACGTATTTTTGCATTTTTTTGTACTTTATTTTTTCAAGATATGAGTACACGTCGTTGAGCTAGGAATACGTGTAGGGTCTTAGTATTACACTTTCAGTTTATTATTCGTTTGTCCTATCTCTTTGTTTAAATATACTTTTATATCCCCTATAGGTAGAGATAGTGAAGATTAGGGTTGCGTTGCTCCCTTTATTGATTCACTGGTCAGTGTCTTGGGTCAGCATCTGGGAGGTATTTTAGGGTCTCTGACCTGTACCACGGGGGCAGGGGGAAAGTAGGGAGATGAGATTCTAGGAAGGGGTGTGGGTTCTGGGGGACGGAGAAGAGGGGGAGGAAGGAGAGAAAGGGTGAGAGGGAGAGAGGGGTCAGGGCAAGAGAGGAAGGGAGTCTATGGGGTCCACCACACGGGGTAATTTGGAAGATGACGGAACCATGGGGGAGCGCACCTAACAGAGGGAAGTATACACTATAGGTAATTGCACTTAAAATCCTATCACAAAATGTGGGGATTGAATAAACCAATCAAGCATACAAAAGTGGAGATGCTGATCAGACGGGGACAGGTAGATATAGTGATGCTGCAGGAAACACCCATACGGAAAGTGGACAGGGCCATCATCAGGTTCAGGCAATTCCCACAGATACATCAAGCAAATGCGCAATGGAAAACGGCAGGGGTGCGGACAGCGCTTAAAGACTCACTCAAAGCAAAGGTGATTCACACTTGAGGAGATACACATAGCATATATCTGTTGCTACAACTACATGTAGGGCAAAGGGCGATGACCCTTGAAACGGTTTACGCACCAAATGTGGTGCAGCACGGGTTCCTGAGGAAGGTTATAACCAAGCTAGACATATTTGCTGTTGGGGAAATAATTCTAACAGGAGATTTCAACATGGTGTGTGACCCAGTGAAAGACAGGAATGCAGGAGCAGGGTCGAGGAGGCTGGTTCCCACTAGGGCATTGCAAGAATACTTTGAGGACTTGGCCCTTAGAGATGTCTGGCATGTTAAGAGGGAGGCAGAGAGGGGATTTACATGCTTTTCTCATGTCTACCAGACCTATCCAGAATATATTACATCTGGGTGTCAGCAAATATGGTGGGGATGGCAGAGAAGGTGGAACTGGGAGCGATCGTGATATTGGACCATGCACCCATTCTGGTAAACGTGCGGTGGTAGGGCCCACGCAGGGGACCTTGTGCATGGATCTTTCACATGGAAATAATGCATGATGTGGTAATGGCAGAAGAGTTAGGCAATAAAATAGATGAGTACTTTGTAATGAACACTAACCAAGAGATGTCACATGAAGGGCTCTGGGACACCTTCAAAGCAGTGATCCAGGAGTATTGATAACACTCAGGGCCCAGAGTCAAAGCAGAGAGACACAATAAAAAAAGAACTAGAGTCACAGCTGCACGAGGTCATGCAGCACCTCGCAGATAAGGCGGGGAAGAAGAGCAGGACATTGTACAAGAGACTGAAAGAAATCAGGAGTCAGTTAGATCTGTTGCGAACCAGAAGGGCAGAACGGGCCCTCCTGGGGTTGAAACAGAAGTTTTATATCCTTGCGAACAAAGCAGACAGGCTGATGACTAGACAGTTGTGAAGGAAAGAGGACAGGATGATGGGGACAGACTCCGAGGCTATGGCGGCGGGACACCTTTACCGAGTTCTATAGGGCCCTGTATACATCTGACGGGCCGGACCACTGTGCGGTCAAACAATATCTTAGCCAGGTGCCCCTACCACAAATATCGCCCATGTATGAGGAGAGGTTGGTGGAGGACATCAGGGAAGAGGAATTCTAGGCAATAATTAAAGCCCTACAAGTGAACAAAGCACCGGGGGCGGGTGGATTCCCTGCAAGCTTCTACAAAAGATATAACAAGAAATGATGTCCAGAATGTGTGACCGTTTTCAGCTCAAGGGGGCGTAATGAGGGGGTGACACACACAATGGCGGAAGCAAAAGCCATGGTTTTCGAGAAGTCCAACAAAGAGCCAACGAAATGCGGATCGTAACGGCCCAGAGCCCTACTGAACCATAGGTTGGTGTCACGATTTATTTGGCAAACTTTACAGACATCCTAGCGGCGAGACTGGACCCCCTCCAGCTAACTCTAATCGGGACGGATCAGGCAGGATTCATTAAGGAAGGAAAAATGTGGGACAACACAAAACGTTAATTCACCTAGTAAAAAAGTGGCCATTCACCGGGTCCCCTCGGGTTTTCGCTTGATGCCGAGAAGGCTTTTGACCGGGTGGAATGGCCCTTTTTATTTGCCACAATGGAACATATGCGTATAGGCTCCAAATGTATTCACATGGTCAAGGCAAACTACAAAACCCCCTCAATGCACCTTGCATTTAACTCCCTGGTGTCCCCGAGTATAAACATTGAGAGGGGCACCAGACAAGGGTGCCCCCTATCCCCTCTCCTGTGTGCGGTAAACCCGGAGCCTCTTCTGATTAAAATCTAGCAGAACCGACTCATTCAGGGCATTCTGTTCGGGGGGAGAAGACCAAAAAATATCAGCATTCGTTGATGACATGATTATGTACTGGACAGCAATCGAAACGTTGATTCAAGCCTAATAAAGGAATTTGCCAAAATAGAGAAATAGTGGGGCTTCAAATAAATATAGCAAAGTTGGAGTTGCTGAGCTTCGGATTACCCGGGGTATGAGAGGAGGCTCTACCCAAGTACTCTCCATTTACCATAGCCAAGCATAGCATAAGATACCTAGGGGTCAACATAGCCAGCACACTACCCAAATTGTACGGAGATAAATACTACACGTTGCTCGCTCAAGTTAAAGCTGATCTGGGGAAATGGTTGCCTATGTGGATTCCTTGGCTGGGTAGGATTTCCACAATAAAGATGGTGACGCTTTTCAGAGTGCTTTATCACTTCCAGGTCCTTCCCATCCGGGTCCCGCAGTCCTGCTTTAAAAAACTCCATAGGTTGGTGTCACGATTTATTTGGCAAAACAAACAACCTACTGTGGCCCTTGAGATACTAATGGTACCCAAGCATAAAGGGGGACTGGGCCCTCCAAACTTCTCCAAATACTATGAAGTAGCCCAACTGAGGGTCATTTGGGAGTGGCTCACCAGGTACACAACCAAACCCTGGGCAAGAATGGACAGAGCAGTAGCAGGAACCCCGCTAAAAACGATCGTGTGACTCCACAGATGCAACAGACCCTAGAACACCCCTGTTTTAGCCAAGTTTTAGCAGTGCCTTGTGACATCTGGGATTGCCTGATAGATTCGGGGAGGATATCAACGCGCCTGTCCCCCTTCACCCCACTGTTCTCACCTGGGATGATGCAAGGTTCATTTACACAGTGGCACAAAGTGGGTTGTAAGGAAGTGGGGGACATGTTTACGGGAGCAGGCATAAGAACATTCGGTGAGTGTAAACAGCACTTGAGGTTGGCAGAGAAGGATTGATTGGAAAACTATCTATTGAGGCACTGTCTGACTCATCCGAAGGTGAAGAGAGCGATCAGCCGGGGACTGAGGCTGTTTCAAAAGTTTATCACCACGCGCAATCGGGATAGGTAAATGGTTTCAAAGCTATACATGCTTTCTGGGGACACGGATCCGGGCAGAACCTGGGAGTACATGAGGAAGTGGGAAACAACTCTGGGCAAGGCGATTCTGGAGGAGCACTGGGAGAACCTGTGAAGGAATATACCGAAGCTCACCAGGTCCATCCAACTTCGGGAGACATGGTATAAGGTAATGGCCCAGTGGTACTATACCCCAGAGAGGCAACATGGGATGTACCCTAAGGGCGCACAGGAGTGCTGGATGGGGTGCTCAGGGAGAAGGGACTGGGAACACATATGGTGGAACTGCCCGGGGCTAAGGAGTTCTGGGGACAAGTGGGGACCCACATACAGGTAATGGTCCAGAGGCCATCAACATTTACTCCTAAGGAATGGTTGTGCGGCCTGTTGGACTCTGAAATCTCGCTCTCCTGTAGACCCCAGAGGAAAGCGTTTATGGTGATGCCTGGTCGGTGCTGGCAAAATGCTGGAAGCAGAAGGACCCCCCAATGTGTTAGAATGGCTCCATAAGCTGTGGGGCATAGTGGTGATGGAATGGGTCACCTATAGAGTACAAGGGGGTGCCGCAAAATGATTTTTTTATTTTGTTATTAACTCTCAAATATAAAGGTTTTGTATAATCAGACCGGTTTTTAGCAGGATCAATTTCAATTAGAGATAACCTTTCCTTATGGCACAAATTCGACTGGCTGCAATTGAAAGCTCCTTTGAATTGACAGCATCAGAAAGGTCTTCTGCCGAATTACTCCCATTAAAGAAACATCACTTGATAAAAAGCAAAGGAAATCAGGTGGCCGCTCTTCTGATCAATTATTCGCTTAATTGGATAATGACGTATTCATCAGACAAAAGAACCATGCTGCACCAGAGGTAATTCGGGCCAATATATTCGAATTCATCACCTCAACCTTATTCATAATCTCTCCCCTCCTACCCCATGCACGCACACACACATCGATGGGAATATGGAGCCCAGAAAACCATTCAAAAAATCAATTGGAAAAATTGTGTTTGTAACTGTGTGGGTCCATTTTATGTATTTATTTATTTATTCGTATTTTTTAAAGCGCACAATCAGCCCCTGGGCATCGTGGCGCTGTTACATAAAAAACTTTGATCTGGTTACAGAGGAAGGCATAAATGGTTACAAGGCAATTGTTTAGCAAAAGCATATTTGGTTACATGGCATTAAGTACATACATCATTATGGAACAATTAAGGGTCATGAAGGTAGAGGGCACTGATAGGGCTATGCGAATAGTGTGGTTTTGAGGGATTTACGAAAGGAGTACAGAGAGGGTTCGGCTCTGAGAGAGTTGGGTAGGGCATTCCAGAGCTTAGGTGCTATGTGTGGGAAGCTAATGCCAACAGCTTTGGCTCTTCTTATAGTGGGAACTTGGAGTTGGTTGGAGGGAAGAATTCTTGGTTATGGTTTCTGAAAAGTAGGGAGGTGCCGTGTGATTGATGCATTTGTGTGTGAGGGTGAGTATTTTGAAGTTGATTCTTTCCTTGACTGGGAGCCAATGTGCATTTCTTCGGGCCTGTGATACATGGTCAAATTTGGGAATGTGCAATGCAGCGCGGAGCACATTGTTTTGCACTATTTGGAGCCTGTTTAGGTTTTTGGTTGACATGCCAGCTAAGAGGGGGTTGCAGTAGTCTAGTCTGGCCCTTATGGTGGAGAGGCAGTTGTGTGTAGTAAGATAGGGTTTTATGGCATAGATGAGTTTGATGGTCAGTACGGATGCGGAGGAGATGGCGCTGACTTGTCTTGTCATGGAGAGTGTGGCGTCTAGGTAGACTCCTAAAGTCTTCACGGCAGTGGAGACAGGTATGTTAGTGCTGTCAAAGGTCATGTGTGAATAATCTTGGCTAAGCTTGGTTAGAGTTTCGGTAGGTGCTAAAATGATGATCTCAGTTTTGTCGCCATTAAGGCAAAGACCATTGATTGCCATCCGAGTATGGATAGTGGTGTAAATGTTGGGGAGAGCTTTGGTGTCTTGGTCATAGTCTCCGGTGAGGGGGAGGAGTACTTGTGTGTCGTCAGCATGGTTTGTGTAAGCTATGCCGAAAGAGTCCAATAAGTCAAAAAGGGGTTTGGTGAAAAGGTTATAGAGGGTCAGCGCAGTACATGACCCTTGTGGGACTCCACAGCTGATGGTGGTGGGGGGGGCGTTGGCTTGGTCAGAGTACACTTTCATTGCCCTGCCTTCTAGAGATGAGGTGATCCATGTGGTTGCTTTGTGAGAGAAGTGAGCTGCTTTGAATAGGAGAGAGGTGAGGGTGCCATGGACCGCGAGGTCAAATGCTGCGGACAGATCGAGCAATAGCAGGAGAGCAGGTTTGCCTGTGTCCATTATTTTGGTGATTTGATTCTTTAAATCTAGGAGGGCAGTTTCCATCCCATGGCCTTTGCGGAATCCCAATTGTCTTTTGCCTAAAATAGCATTGGTTTCCAGGTAATGTTGGATTTGGTTATGGGCGGCTTTAGCTAAGATTTTGAGGAGGAAGGGGACGGTGGTGACGGGGTGATAATTATTAGGCAAGGTGGGATCAAGGTAGGGTTTTTTTAGGAGTGGGCGAACCCAGGCTTCTTTTAGGCATTGTGGTATGGTCCCAGAGGAGAACGAAGCATTGATGAATGCTGTGATGATGGGGGTGAGTGCTTCTGAGCACTCTTTGATGGTGGTGGGTGGGCAAATATCCCCTTTGCAAGTAGATGGTTTGATGTTTTTGAGAAGTTTGGAGATTTATAGCTCAGTGACTTCTCTGAAAGCAAAAAGTGGTATTTGCGGGCGAGAATTGTGAGTGGTGGGTGAGGGAGGACTGTAGTGTGTATTGAGGGCTTTACGTTGGGAAGATATTTTATCTTGGAGCATTTTAACTTTGTTAAGGAGGGCGGTCTGGATGCCTGTGCACCATGCTTCATCCTTGATGATTTCATCAGGACTGGAAGCGGGAGAGGTGAGCTCTTTGAATATAGAGAATATTTCTCTTGTTTTAGAGCTGGCTTTGGTAATTCTCTGGTTGTAGGATTCGGATTTGGCTTGGAATATGGCATTTTTGTAGGTCCGTGAGATTTCTTTGAATTCGTTGAGAGAGGATTGGTTGGATGTTAATTGCCAACTGGATAGGGCTTTTCGTTTCTTGATGCGCAGGGCAGATAGCTCTGCTGTGAACCAGGAGTTGGAATGCATAGATGTTTTTTTCTTTTTTATCTTCTAGAGGGGCAATTGTCTCAATGGCTTGGGTGAGAACATTATTATAAATGTTAGCGAGTGAGGTGGGGTCTTGGTTAAATGGATGTTTGAGTTCAGGGATATCGAGAAGAGGAGCGAGGTTGGTAGCATTGAGTTCTTTGGAGCTTTTCACTTTAGTAGGGGGGCATGAGTAAGGGTTTTGTGGGTGGGTGTGGTAGGAATGGCAAATTGGATGTAGTGGTGGTCCGTCCACGGAAGGGCTCTGATGGAGGTGATGGCAGATGAGCAGTTGTGATCTGCAATCCAGTCAATGGTTCGACCTTTGCAGTGGGTTGGTGTGGTGATTTTGTGTCCAAACCCCAAGTGTGAGCGTTCTTTGGCTAGGTTTGCGGCAGCCTTATCCTTGGGGTCAGTTAAGCCAAGGTTGAGGTCACAGAGTAGGATGGTTTTGGTAGAACTTTTGAGGTTATTACCTATGATTTGGAGGAGTTGCATCTGATATTCAGGGGGTGATCCTGGTGGTCTGTAAGTGATTATGATCTTTATATTGCAGTTAGGGGAGAGAGCTAGTTTGGCAGTGAGCAGATCAGCGTTGTTGTCCCACTGTTGGTTGCACATTCTAATGGCGAGGGTGTTTTTGAAGATGAGGGCGACGCCACCACCTTTAGAGGTTTTGCGGTCTTGTCTAAGGATAGTGTAATCTTGAGGGAGGGCAAGGTGGATGGATGGGTTGAATGCTTCAAGGAGCCAGGTTTCGGATATGGCTAGTAGATCTAGTTTGTGGGAGGTGATGAGGTCATTGATCTCAATGGCATGGGCATGGATGGAGCGAGCATTAATGAGTGCACATTTTAGATCTAGGTTGGCTTGTGATGGAGTATGAGTGCTGATGTTGGGGGTCCGAGAGGAGGTAGATGTGTATATGAGTGGGAGAGGTTGTGGTGTAATGGGTGCGGAGTGGTGGAGGATGTGTGCATGTATAGGGAGGTGTGTGTGTGAGTAAGGTGTGTGGGTGCGAGAGCTAAGCCTGTGGTTTCTATGGTAGGTGGATGGTGGAGTGTTGCGGTGAAAGGAGAGAGGCTTGGTGTGCGTTCTTAGTCTACAGGTCCTAAGCTGGTGACCAGGAAGGTCAGTGGCGCAGAGATTGAGTGTGGCTTGTGGTATTGTGGATGATGCAGAGTGCATGATGTCTGGTAGTGGCGTGGGGTCTGGGTGAGCAGGCTGCATGTTGCAGGTGGCCCAGAAAGAGAGAGTAATGAGAAAGATGGAGTAGGGGGAGAGGAGAGTTGTAAGCACTGTGTAGTGGGTGCCAGAGGGAAGCATTTGTGGAACAGGAAGGGTGGGGCGCTAATGCAGAACTAATTAAGCAGGATAAATAGCATAATGTTCAGTGCGCTTGTTCAGCTGAACTCTATAGGCTAAGAAGCTGGCAATGGTAGAGCAATCAATGGGCTAGGGCCTGGGGCTAACAGCGGTATACAGATCAATGGTTGCTAGGGCTAGCAGCGGTGGACAGATCAATGGTTGCTAGGGCTAACAACGGTATACAGATCAATGGTTGCTAGGGCTAGCAGCGGTGGACAGATCAATGGTTGCTAGGGCTAACAGTGGTATACAGATCAATGGTTGCTAGGGCTAGCAGAGGTAGACACAATCAACAGTGGTGGACACAATCAATGGTTGCTAGGGCTAACAGCGGTATACAGATCAATGGTTGCTAGGGCTAACAGTGGTATACAGATCAATGGTTGCTAGGGCTAGCAGCAGTAGACACAATCAACAGTGGTGGACACAATCAATGGTTGCTAGGGCCAACAGCAGTATACAGATCAATGGTTGCTAGGGCTCACAGCGGTATACAGATCAATGGTTGCTAGGGCTAGCAGCAGTAGACACAATCAACAGTGGTGGACATAATCAATGGTTGCTAGGGCTAACAGTGGTATACAGATCAATGGTTGCTAGGGCTAGCAGCGGTAGACACAATCAACAGTGGTGGACACAATTAGTGGTTGCTAGGGCTAGCAATGGTGAAAATAGTCAATGGGCCTCATTACAAGAATGGAGGGAGCCATGGAGCTATCAGCTCCATGGCTGCCTCCATTCCGGGCTCCATTACTGGGTTCCTGCAATGGGGACTTATCGGGTTACTCCGACATAGGATGACCTGGTAAATCCTCCTTGCAGGAACCCATCCCCATTCCCATATGAGCCCCCATAGGGCTCAATGGGAATGCGGAGGGAGGTAATAACGGGCAGATTACATCTGGCCCGTTATTGCCTCCCTCTTCCCCTCGCGGGACCCGGAAAGCACGCCTGGTTTTACGCCTGGAAAGCGCGTGCGATCCGGGTCCCGCGATGGGAAACTCGTAATCGGCGCTCCCGTAATGAAGGGGGCCGGTACGGAACCGGCCCCCTTCATTACGGGAGCGCCAGCCTTATAATGAGGCCCAATGTGTACTATAGTCAAGTGAAGTCAGGCAGCTATTTGGATGGTTGCTCGTGAGAGAGGTGGGAGCAATGGCGAGAGACACCTCCGCCAGTATGAAGTGCTTGTCTGTGTCACTGTTCCTGCATATGTTTAATTGTTTATGTGTATCTCTGTGTCTTTCACTGGGTGTCTGTGACTTTGTCTATAATTATTTATCATTGTCTGCTACCATGTGTAATTAATCATAATGTGAAAAAATAAAGATGCTTGTCGCCTTCTGATTCCTGGTGAAAATTCTGTAGATCATAAACGAGTTTTCTGTGGTCCTAGTAGCAGAATGTCCTGGCTAATAACATTATCTGAGCTTGTGAACCGCCTAGCTTCCCTTGAGATATTGCACAATGGGCAAATATTGCTTTCACGCCCCATCTGGGGGGTGGACATGAGGTTTAACGGACCGCCAGCTCGAGTTTAGGTAGGCCCAAGCGAAGCGAGTGCCTCAGCTCTGATTGCGGCCTGTTAAAGACCATATGTGCCCCCCAGCCGTGGCGTGAAAGCCATTCGCACCCCTGGAATTCCTGGGGTGTGGATAGTTTCTTAATTTTTTCATCCGACGGGAGATGAGCTCAACGCTAACCCATCTCCCGTTGGAGAAAAAAAAAGTCAAACAAAATGGCCGCAACCATTAAAATAGAAAAGGGCTAGGTCCCTTTTTGGATGACGGTGGCCATGGAAAACATGTTCCAAAATGGCCACCGTCATCCTAAAAGGGACCTAGTCCCTTTTCTTTTTTAATGGGGGCCAGACGCAAGGAGCATCTGGGACCGTAGTGCAAACTCTAGGAGGCCACCACGGGCCGAGCCCATGAAATCTCTGGCTCCTCCAGAAAAAGGAAAAAAATTAAACAGGGTTTATTTTTCTTATTACATATGGCAATTTTTTCCGCACGACGCAGGCAAAATGGAAAGAAATGGTGAAATATGAAAAGAAAATTGCATTTCTTTCCCTTTTGCCCACACAGCTCATGCAAAATGGAAAGAAGTGGTCAAATGTGATATACACCTGACTGAGAGTCATTTGTTGTTTCTTTTACTGTGATTGCTCATTGTGGGCTTTCAATCATCCTCACCCCTCCTGAGACCTAGTATTGACCGCCGCCAATGCTACCGTGAATGATCTGGTTTGTCCAGAAGGTTACCCTGTTACAAGAAACTAGGCTGGCCTTCGGAACCTCTGCCCACCAGGTCAGAGCTCAGAAATCCATCTTAACATCAACCGATCAATAATTGTACAGATGCTGAAACGCAAGTAAACTAAGTCATCATAGAAGCTGGCTATATGTAGTAAATCGAATGCAGGAAAAGCCACCACTATATAGAAGCTGGACATCTGTGTCATGTATTTAGTAAGCCAGGACCCATGAAGAGGTAAGGGAAAACTGTGTTGCAGCAAGAATAAGCTGCATCATGGAGTTACATGGCGAGGTTGTCTGCCCTGGGGCCAAGACTGAAGCATCCAAGGTCAGCTATCTATTATGGAAAGGAGCGAACGGGCGAAGGATGAAACATCCCTTGCAAAGAAAGAACACCAGGAGTGCCACGTTTTATTCATTTAGAGCATTTAAAACCTGCAAAATGGGCCGAATCGTTGTCTACTTTCACGTGGCCAAGGATGGAAATAGAGTAAAACTTGGAGTCCCAGAACACGATAGTGAGTGCTTGCACTCCTATGTGTTTTGAAGACACAGATACTTTTGCAAGGCCAAGTTCAAAGACAATCTTCATGGTAGAAGGCATGGGTAATGAGAGATGCTGGGCTAATTGGGTAGAGAGGTGGTGTCATGCCCATCTCCCTGCACCTGCGTCTGAGCTTATGTGCTGCTAAATTCACTGAATGTTCCAGACCTGGCACAAGCGTGCCAACCAATTGTAGTGGTCCATATAATGAAGGACCTTATAGTTTGAAAACCAATGGGAAACTGTGTATCTAATGTTTCTGAAGATGCCATGTTTTAGAGGTAGGCATATATTGTTCACCTGACAGTGGGCAGCCAATCACAATCCTAAACCCTATAGATAATATACTTAGATGTCTCCCATTAGCCATTCCCGATCCTTAGTAGGTTTTCTATTATTTGCCACGTAGTATGACGTCACCTCTGACGTATTTTTGATATATAACCTTTCTTTTGTGAAAAGATTGCTGAGAGAGAAAACAAGCATACCTCTATTGATGTTTGTTGTAACTCCCTGTTTTAGATAATTGTTAATACAACAGTACTTTGTCATCTTCCAGAGTTGGTTCGATTATTTGCACTCAGAGTTATTCTGTGTGAACCCGTCCATTGCATGCACGTTCCTAAAGGACCCTAATCACACACCCAAATTCACGACGTATGCTGTTCATGAGATTGACACTTGTACAGACGCAGTAATGCAAGTAGGCAAAGTAATCTTAAGGCTGGCTACGTAGTGAATAGTTTTGCGGCGATGCGCAAATGTATAATACATAGTAATGTATAGAACATGGATATTCCACAGTGCACTTTAAGGAAGGCTGAAACCCTGTGATTGGAAAGAGTTTTCAATGTGGTGTAGTTGAAAAATTACTGATGATGAGAGAGAAATTCAAGATAGACTTGGCTGGCCCAGCACCAAGAACACAAGGCCACCGTGAGGCTGAGTGTCCATCCAGTAGTTACATGAAGGTGAGAAAGAAACAAACTTCTGTTTGAAACGGAATGGAAAACCACCGAAGGCGTCAAGAGTTCACCATTTAATAGAATTATATGCTGCAAAAGGCTTGAAAATGCGGTCTCCCAGTCACATGGTCAGATCAAAATAGACATTGGGTCGAGCTACACTGAAACCAAGAAGATGCTCCCTTTATTTCTCAGGCACGGAGAGCCTCTACAAGGCCAAGTTCAAAGCCTAATTGACTGGCAGAATGCAAGAGTGATGATAGATGTGGGGCTAATTGGAAGGGGAGGCATGATCACGCTGACCTTCCATGCACCTGGTATGGTAGCCTGCGTTCTGCTAGCGTGTGGAATATTCCAGAAGGGTACAAAGGTGCCAAACCAATGGGGCCATGTATCAAAGAGCCCTATAGTTTGTATAACCAATGAAGTGTCGAGTATTAGAGTGACACGAAAGATTAATTTGCACTAGGGATGGGCTTAGTTGCCCACCTGACAGTAGAAACCCAATCACCTCCCCCATCAGTAGTCAGTATGGAACGTATACTTAGATGTTCCCTGTAATCCTATTACATCCCGAAGTAGGTTTTTGCAGTTTGCCACGTAGTGTGATGTCACTTATGATGAATTTTGATTATAAAATTTGTGTTTTTTATGAGATGCGCTGGGAGAAATCGAGAGAACGTCCATTGATGTCTGTTGTAATTCCCTATTTTAGACAATTGCAAATAAAACTTCACTGAGTTTTACCAACGTCCTGAGTCGGTTTGATTGTTGATGTTTGAGTAACTTCTGCATCCCCATTCATCTCAAAGTATTGCTACCTCATCTTAAAGGGCCCTAGGTCACTGGGTTCACATTTCAGCATAGAGATGATGGCACGAGGTCTGTCGACCTAGTAGGGTTTTAAGGGTATCGGAAATATCAGATGTCCTCCACCATTTAGTTGGAGGACCGCAAGGCTTCCGGTGGATAGCGGCCACAACAAAATCTTGCAAGAAAACGCAGTAGGTTGGACAAGTCTCTCTTTCACGGAATTCACCTCCCGGTTTCTACAGACAGCCGAGCGGCTAAGGTGGCCGTTTGAGGAGGAGATGATCCCAAGAGTCAGAAGCTGAGAAGCTGAAAAGCGAATGCTGAGTTGATTGAGAGAGCTGGAAAAGCATAACTGTGTATTAAATGGGGAAAGTGATAATGGGGAGTAAGTAACAGAGGGTTGGAGGGGTATTTGAGGGAATGACAAAGAGCATCAAGTAGAAGTATTTAGTTGTGGATGAGGAGCGATCCATAAGATAAGCCGAGAATCCTATGCCCAGGGACATTTAGAAGGAATTTGTGTTAACTAGACTGCGCACAAATAGATTCGTGGGAGAAGACCATTCACACTCCGATCGGAATCATTATTAGAGGCGAGAGAAGCCACGAGGAGCGTTGGCGGAAGTATACGTGGGCCGGCCCGCCTGTCTGTCTGTCGGTGTAATTGTATGTATTATATGTGATAAAGAAATGATGAAATGTCAAAGAGCAACAACCCATAGATTGTGGTAAAGGGCTGAGAGTAGTTTATTTATTTAGTTGATAAAGTTATTGACTAAAACAGGTAGACTGAAGTAAAGTGAGTCATAGAGGATTGGAGCTGTGATGATTGGTGCACGCTCATATTGTGTTAATATTCTGAAAAACTATTTTCTGTGTAAAACGACAGTAAGAATTGACAGTCAATTGTGACTTATCATGATGGAAGATGTTACTCCACTTATGCACTTGTGCAAACAGCTGCCAAAACACGCACCCAAGCTTAAGCAATATAGTGCTTACTGGGTTAAGGGCACACCAGATGAGATGTTCATGCCATGGTCACAAGGGGGATCACTGGCAAAAGCAGTTTTGCAGCACATGACCACATACCTGCATGCAGCGTACACCAGAAAGAAGTTGGAAAAAAGGTTAGCTAATTT
This sequence comes from Ambystoma mexicanum, assembly GCF_040938575.1. NCBI lineage: Eukaryota > Metazoa > Chordata > Amphibia > Caudata > Ambystomatidae > Ambystoma > Ambystoma mexicanum. The sequence continues at coordinate 885,810,769 of NC_090931.1, forward strand.
AGAGCTTTGGACAATGTACCTGGAGGAAAGGGAAGACCCGTCTCCTGAAGACTGGATGCTTAACCAGTGTAAAGAGGGGGTGATGAGACTTTTGCTCCCCCTTCCGCACCTTAAGAAAATGATGACCATACGAAAGATGAAGGAGTATATCCATTAAGAGAGCTTAAGGCATCGGCAGGATATAGTAATCCAACGCATGACCCGCCTGCGCATAGTAGTGACAGAAAGGGATGTGATCTCTAAAGTCCCAGGGGACAAAGAGAGAAGTGAACGACCGGCTAGGACTCTACATATAGAACGGGAAATAAAGAGATGGAAAGTAGAAAAAGATAAAGCTCACGAGATATCGCTCATACAGAACGAATGGATGGGCAGTCAGATATTGTTCAAAATTGATGGGAAGAGCATTGAGGAAATACGGCAAAGGGAAGATCAAGACGAGCAAGATAAAAAAAAGTAATGGAACGAGAGAAACGATTAAGAGAAGATGAGGCTAAAAAGAAGAAGAGTAGACTGAAGCGAGATCAACTGTATCGGGAAGAGCAGTTAAGAAAGGAAGAAAGGGCAGAGGAGCAAAGAAAATATGATAACAGGCAGAGAGCAATTGAAGAATGAGACAGGCTAGAAAAGAAGAGAGAAGAAGAGGAAGAATAGAAATTGAGAGTGAAATAAATGCAAAGACAAAGAGGTGCATAGGGCAAATGAGAGGAGACAGGAGGAAGAGAGGGTTAGGGATGAAGCAAAGAACCGAAAGCCATTTGATGAGGAGATGGAACGAAAGAGAAGATAGAGAACACGCAACGTTGATCGCATTGCAAAAGAGCTAAGAGAGCCAAATCCAATAGTAACATGGGAGGACAGAGAGGAGTTTTCCCATTACAAGAACCGATGCCTGGGCCCTGCAGAGTAAACCTAGAGGAGAATTTCAAGGAAGGAGATATAGGAGATAAAATTGACAAGGTTTATTGAGAGATGAGGACAAAAGGTGAATTAAAAAATCAAGGGAAAGATTATCAATTTGAGATTTCCCAGTCACAAGGTAGGGAGGGAAGCTTATTTCGTTTCAAGCACAGAGATTTGTCTTTGGACAGCCTGATTCTAAACAGAGTTGAGAAAGAGGACAGCCACACAAGTTGGGGAAAAGACATGTCAGATGAAGACAGGGACACCATCTGTGGGGAGGAGGGAGCTGATGTTTGCAGTGCGAAGGGATGCTTTCTGACAGATAAAGAGGTTAGATGGTCGGATCTGGACCTACCTAAGCCGAAGACGCCAGAATTTATGGCACAGCTAGATCGACCTAAAGGGCAATCCCATTAGTAAGGGGGGATTCACCACCATATGTGTGCAGACTAAGGTCGTTGCCAGGAAGAAGGCGATCGGGATCCATTGTCCCTACTCTGGATAGGCAGACGATGGAAGCCGATTGCGATTTTGGAATTTCACAGTTTCAAGTTTCCCTTGTTAGACAAAGGAGGGGCCAGACCGCAGTATATTCTGTGGCCCCAAATCTAAAAGGATAATCTAAGGTGCAAACTCCTGTGTTTGACTTCGGGCACTGGAAAATGGATCTATGAATTAGAAAAAATGACAGAAAGAAACATGTTGGCTTTAGGAGACATTAAGTGTCTTCTAGCAGCTATCCTTGGAGAGAGGGCTGATGACATTTGGATGAGAGCAGGGCACGCAAGTTTCACAGCACAGAACACAAAAGCACACTGTTCAATAATTGTAGAGCGGCAGTCTGGAAAGCGCTCAGAGTACATTATCCTGATACGTCAGATATGGGCACTATAATGGCACGTAAGATGCAGGAAGGGAAAGATCCACTTGCTTACATTCAACATTTTCAAGAGCAGTGGTCTTTGGAAACTCAAGAGACATGGGGAAAATTGATACCTGTATTCTATCATATTTTATGTCAGGGGTTGCCGGACCAGGTACAGAGACAGCTCATGAAGCTGGTGGGTATGGAAGAGAAACCATGGCCAAAAATACAGCTGACCATTGCACATCATTGCTGATTGTTGCAAGAGAAAAAAAAGAGAGGATGCTAGGAAGCTCAAGGAAGCGATGTTCGTGCAGAAGAAACTGTTAAAGTATGCTATAGAAGGGGTGATGCTGACTAGTGGAGAATGGACAGGATCACAGCAAGTATCAGGTACTCCACAGGTGAATAACCAACAGCAGTTTGATCAAGGAGGGAATGGATTTATACCGAGAGGCAGGGGAGGCTTCTGTGGAAGAGGAGGATTTCAAAATAATCAGGGAAACTCTCAGAGTAATCAAGGAAGTTTTCAGAATAACAAAGTCGGTAATCAAGGCATGCAGGATGGGCAGGTTAGAAGATTCCCTCCTGTATTTTGGACATGTGGAATGGCAGGGCACATCATGCAAACATGTGAGAGTCAACGGTATGTACAGAAGCGGCAATTCTCAAGAGGGGGCACAAGCTTATCCTCCTGCATATAGCCCACAAAGCAGGGACATGTTCACCCAAGATCAGAGAGTGTATCAAGCACAGACACTGACAGCACAGGAGGCATTACAACCACAGCAAGCACCAATGAATCCGCTGCAAGGGCAGTCACAGCATGCCCCCAAGCAGATACAGCAGAGCAAAGACACAGGACAGGTGTTGACTTCTAGCATAGGGGGTATCACTGTCATGGGTGGACCCCTTTTACTGGTACGGGAATAAGTAAAAAAGGACAGCTCACTGGGTGACTTGATGTGTTCTATCTGTACTATCTGTGATGCCTAATCCTCAAGAGGAACAAAAGTTTGACATCATTATAGGAGGCAAATCCTTTTCATTTTTAGCAGACACTGGGGTAACTCGCTCATGTATACGAGAAGGAACATTTTCATTATCGGGTAATGCCATGAATGCTCAAGGGTTCTCAGGAGCTACAAGTAGAGTTCCTTTTACTGAGAAATTGCCAGTCTATATAGGAGAATGTGACATGTCTGTTCCATTGTTGTATTCTAAACAGATTCTGGACAGAGATTTGATTACAAAGCTAAATATGACAATTTCCTTCACTGATGAAGGCACAGTGTGTTCAACACCAGGAATACATTATTTAAACATGGGAGAATTTATCATGGCATTTACAGGACAAATAACCATGCGAGGAGCGCCACTAGAGCCAGAAGTCTTTCAATATGGGTACGCATTTTGTTTACATGGCTCCTGGGTTTAGTGGGCAAAGTTATGAGAATACTGATGAATTCTTGTTCAGGCCACAGATTCCCATGGATAAAGAGGGGGGACAGGTATTTCCCTTAGAGTTACAGGCAGCCGTAGTGCGAGGGGAGTTGGCCATGCTTGAAGGGTTTGATGATGACAGTAGTCCACAGAGAACAGTGATTGCTATTGGGGAAGGGGATAGATTGACTGACATCACTGATGAGGATATGTTAAGAGATGACCAGTCAGATGATGAAGTAGTGCTTGAAATGAGCATTACATATTGGATCAGGTCAGAGACACGAGAGATCCCACAGAAAATGATGATAGTGCGGCAGCGTCCTGCATTTTTTGATGAAGATATGGAAAAAGTGCCAACTTCTTTATTAACTTTGGGCCCTTATGATTTAGGCCTGTTAAAAGGGGTGGGAGAAGTCAAGATTAAGCTGAAGCCGGGAGCAATTTTACCTCAAGCAAGACACTACCTTATGTTTCGTGAGGCAGATGAGGGAATTTTTAAAACTATATCAGCCATGATGGATCAAGGCATCTTAGTGACTTCAGAGTCACCATGCAATACCGCAGTGTACCCTATCAAAAATTCAAAGGGGGCATGGTGGTGTTTAATTCAGGATATCAGGCAGATTAACCAGATTGTAGAGGTAAGGTTTCCTCTAGTTCCAAATGTAGTATTCCGGTTGCGGCGCGATATTTCACAGTGATTGACTTGAAAAATGTGTTTTTCTCAATCCCGTTGCATAAGGATTCTCAAGATCTGACATAATTTACGTTTCATGAGACTAAGCTGAAAAGCACAAGATTGCCCCAAGGGTATTGTGAGTCTCCATCGATTTTCAATAGGGTCCTGCAGATGCACCTAAGCAATATTGATTTTCCAAGTGTTGTGCTGCAATACGTAGATGACATTTTAGTCTGCAGCACGTCAGAAGCGGAGTGCAGACGAGATTCAATTCAGCTAATGACTATTTTAGCAGAGAAAGGATATAAAGTGGACAAAGAGAAATTGCAGTATTGCCAGAAGAGGTGTTGTACATAAGACAGTTAATCTCACATGAAGGAAAGAAGGTTACACCTGAAAGAGCTGAGGCAATTTTGAAAACAGCAATAAATCAAATGCAACAGTTTTTTGGACTGTGCTATTATGTTAGAATATGGGTATTCGATTATAGTTCTTACACAAGACCATTGTTGCAAGTCCTGAAAAGGGCACAAGTGAATCAGGAAAAATTTGAATGGACTGAGGAAATGGAGGAGGGATTTGATGAACTAAAAAGGCAATATGCACAGCGCCAGTTTTTCGAATTCCCAGTTATTCTGAGGAGTTCTTTTTATTCTTGCACACAAATGGAACAGTTATGACAGCAGTACTCACACAGAGAACCACATTGGGGTACAAGCCTTTGGCATATTACAGTGGGATTATGGACCCACTAATGAGGGGTCACTTCCCTTGCAAACAATCATTGGTAGCCGCTGCATTTCGCTATTGAGAAGCCTGCAACCATAGTAATGGGATGTTCCATGACGTTATTTGTCGAGCATTCTTTGTTTTCAGTTTTGGAGAAACCTAAAGGTACACTGACGTCTCAAAGAGCTTCTGCTTATGAGGTGGTCATATCAAACCCAGCAATCAAAGTAGTCAGGTGTAAAATGGTGAACCCTGCCACGTTTGTAACTGAACCACTGGCAGAGGACGAACAAGTACATGATTGCTCAAATTATGAGGAATTCTATGACGACATCCCGAGAGTTAAAGTAAATGCTCTAGCAGCAGGGAAGATAGTCTTTATTGACAGTTCATCAGGGATCAATTAAACTGATGGAGAAAGGCATTCAGGTGCCACTGTAGTAAAGCACAAGGCTAATGGGAAATTTGAAGTAATGGCGAGTGCAAGACTACCGTCTCACTTTTCAGCACAGGCTGCAGAATTAGTGGCGCTGATTGTCACGCTCGACAAACATGCAGACCAGGAAGTAACAGTGTAAGTGACTCCACCTACGTTACATCGACCGAACACGCAGGGCTAGCACGTTGGAAAAGGCGGAGCTACCTGCGAGCGGATGGCACACCAGTGCAACACGCTGCTTTATTGGACAGGCTTATTAAGGCACTACAACTCCCAATACGCATTGCAATAGTTAAGTGCACAGCGCACACTAAAAGAACAGACTTTATCTCGCGCGGGAACCAAGCCGCGGACAAAGAGGCAAAAATAGTTGAATATTCATTTGACATAATGAGTTTTGACGCACCTCATGTGAGAGAGAAGATTGTTGCGATGATGGTTGTGAATGAAAGTTTTAATCACTTATCTAGGATGCAATTGCTGGAAGTTCAGGGTGAAGCCCCACAGGAAGAGAAAGACCTTTGGACACAGAGGGGGTGTTCTTTATCTCTTTCCGAGGCACTATGGTGACAAGACAGCACTGGTAAACTGGTGATGCCTGTAGCCTTATTAAGGGTGGTGTTAGAACAGCTACACTACCCTGCGCATGTCACTAGGGAGAGCCTCACAGCAACCATTGCGGAGGACTGGTTTGTACCGAACCTGTTAGAACACGTTACTTTTTATGCAGTAAATTGCATTGTATGTCAACATTTTACTTCTGGGCACACGCTGCGAACAGTCAGAGGAGTAATTCCTTGACCAAATGGTCCTTTTCAGCATTTACATTTTGACTATGTTGACATGCTGCAAGTCTGTAATGGATATAGGTATATGATGGTGGTGATGTGCCCCTTCTCTAGGTGGATCGAGGCAGGTCCATGCACACACCCTAATGCCACTTGCGCTGCCAAGTTCTTAGTCTGAGAAGTGTTTCCTAGATGGGGAATATGTGAGGTGCTGGTATCAGATAATGGCCCCCATTTTGTGAATGAAGTTTTTGAACAAATTAGTTTATTGCTTGGTATAAACCACATGTTTTCTTTTGCTTATCACCCGCAAGTGAACGGAATATGTGAGAGACTCAATGGTCTGCTCAAAGAGAGAATAGCCAAATTAAAACTGACACTGAAAAAAGGGTGGCTGCATTGTTTGCCCCTTGCATTATATGCATTAAGAAATCAGCCTGGCTCAGACCACCACCTCACACTCCATGAACTAGTCACAGGGAGGCGAATGAGAACGCCTCTAACACCTCCATCAAGGACTAGGAGTGATGCCCAGACAACTGCAGAATTGTCAGGTGATGAGCTACATGCATACTTAACATGTATGACGGCTAGTATCTCTGTCATTTCAGATCAAGTCAAGGGGACGAGGTGTCAGTATCAGAACACAGGTGAAGAACTTACAGCAACCAGAATTCAAGAATTACCTGTGCCTAGACCTTTTCCTTGAGATCAAGTACTGATCAGAAACTTTACACGAAAGTGGCACAAGCCCCGTTTCAATGGGCCTTTCATAGTAGAGGGCATTACTCCATCAGCAGTTACGTTCCAAGGGCAATGAGCTTGGATACACCAAGGTGACATGAAAGAGTCTGGATCACCCCCAACCCATTCAGAAGCAAGTCAAGGTGAAGAGGTTCAGCACATGCAGACTTGATCGATGACGGGGAAGAAGGACACAGAGACTGTCCAGTAGACAGATAAACGAGTACATTTGGACTCTTGCTCCCCCGAGACTCTCCTTGTTGCTGCTAGGCAAGGAGTGAAAAATCTATTTGTTCTTGAGCAAGAGACGCTTTGCTGGCATTGGAATATGGAGTGCAAAAGTACAATAGAACATGCCAGATCTGGACTTTATGTTTGAAGATTGGAAGAGGGAGCAGTTCCGGGATTAGTTTCTCACTGAATTTCCGTTTGGAGGTGCCTATGGTTCTGTCTGATGTGGATGTACACAGGCTACCTCTTGCTGTCTTCATATGTATACTCGGAACATATCCTAATCTTGTTGGGAGGAGCACTAACATACGTTCTTTTCTCCAGGATCCTTTAAATGGCCCGGTTATTAGCCGCTTATTGGCAGCAATAATGAAGCAGATTAGACTATTACCTGAGCATCTTACTGGAGGTACAGATGGTCCTGTCTAACTTGCTATGATCTTTTACTATTTGCTTCAAGTTCATCCTTACCTTGTTTGGCGTGAAACCAACACTTTTGTGTTCACGCAAGATCCTATAAATGTCCAGCAATCAGCCAGTTACTTTTGGATATCGTTGAACAGATTCGACAATTACCAGAGCATTTGACGAGTTTGCCTGATTAAAAACAAGTTTTTCCTTCCTTAAAAAGTAATCACAGGCAAACATGTTTTCCATAGAGCATAAAACAGGTCCTGAAAGTGAGCAGAGTCAACGACGAGTGGAGAGGTATCGATAGTGGAGCCTCATCTATTGGTGTATAATATATGCCTGTTCTACCTTTATCATTGTTTTTCTGATTCTGCTAATTCACACTGTATATTTCATTGGCGCTAAGAAAGCAGTGGTCCCTTTGGTTCTTCCTACTCCAGTTACCTTGGCAGAACTAGACATTGTGAGACAGCCAAGGCCTTATGTAATTGTCCCTACTCCAGTAACTCATGCAGGGGTACCTATGCATGCGACAAAAGACCCAAAGCTTCCCTTTGTAGGGAGATCCATTTTTTATTTACTTTATGGTCATTACAGGGAGAATCATTTGGCAAGAATGAAACAGAGACCTAAGAGAAGTGCAAGAAAGGATGATCATGAATTGAATGATTATTTGGACAGTACAGTGCATTTGGGGAACAACATCGAGGATTGCTATGTATGTGCACTCCTGCCATATGCTATGGGGAAGTCTAAGATATTCATAGCTATTGAAATAGATGTTCAAACAGCTCATTGCCTTACTCACCTTGCACTCTGCCTCATAAAAGGTCAATTTCAGGATCGAACAGCGTCTTCGGTAGGGGTGTCAGAATGGGCAGCGCCAGACGAAGATGATTATGTACAAGATTTGAAGACAAGAGCGAGACCACACACCAAGAATCATGTGATAAGATATGAACAGCCGGGTAAGAAGGGAGGAGGAATAAGAAGAGAGATCAACAGAAGACTCAATTGCAAAGGGAAAACCGATGAAGAGGTTCAAAGCTGCAAGGAAAGAGGCAAGATTCAGATCTGGGGAACAGTGCTTTCTCCAGACGGATGGAAAGAAGGTGTGGTCATATGCAGAGCTATAGTTGTAACTGGTCATCACAAACCAGTTATTGAACAAGTGGAAAATGGATGCAAACCGAATTGCTGACATGGGTTGAAGACAAAGGAGGTCCATTGCAGACAGCGCCTTTGGCTACTGCAGAACTATGCTTCAGGAGCAGTGGCACAAGAAAAGTTGGAGAATATCAGCAATGCGGACAAATCTTTGATGTACCAGGAATGAAGGACGGGACAGCAGTGATAATGGATCACTACTGCGCTTGTTGATCCAGAGCTTATATGAAGCTGCCCACAGATTGGGGAGGACTATGTTCTATGATGATTGTTCATGTTCCAGCCTTAGTGATCCTGAAGAGTGACTTGAACATTGGTGAATTTCCTAAAGCAGATGCTCACCTGAGGAAGAAGAGATCTGTTGAGCTCCTGAATTGGATGAAGAGGGAGAATTATTTCTCAGCCAAGTCAATACAAGCCTTTGATACCCTCCCATATGAACACAGATTGTTTAGCAAAACGTCATCAATTTTCACGATAATCTTCATGGCCAGGATCTAGACGGAAGCAAATACTAAATGGTACAAATAACCAGATGGGAGTTTTTGCAGATGATCAACACCACCATAAAAGGATTCAATGCTATCAAAGAGGAGCTGAGAGCCATAAGACTGATGACTCTTCAGAACAGATATGTCCTGGACATGATAACAGCTATGGATGGAGGTGGTGTGCCAAAATCAGAGAATCCCGTTGCACATTCATACCTTCTCACAGCGATGAGAATGGCACCTTGACAGAGGCCATAACGTTGCTGACAAACCTACACGTCATGATGAAAGACAAAGTAGAAGACATTGGTGATGACAGCTGGTTTGGGTCAATCTTCTCGTGGGTTCCACAATGGATGGCCAATATTTTCAAGTTACTTGGAGCCCTGCTGGTGATGATCATGTTTTGATTCTGTGTGATTAGGATAATAATCGCACAATGGAAAAAGACTGCAAAGAAGGCAGTAGGAATGAAGATTGCGATTGATGTCGAATTGGGATTAGAATTTAAGGAGTTGACAAATGAAGAAATCAGAGACTACGTAAAGGCCAGCATCCAAGTACCTGATGGAACGAAGTTCCTGTACACTAGGAACCACAAGAAGTATGTGGGAAAGTGGATCTACTGCAGTCCACATGGACAATGCATGCTTGTGACCTGAAGTGTTGATGAGCATGTGAAATCTGCAGGAGGCCTGAAAGGAGCATAAAGATATGGGTACCAAAGTAAACATTTCTTCAGACGAGGATGTCTTGATGTGAAGAGTGATGAGAGAGTGGTTGATGAATCGTCCAGAGGGGGGAGTGAAGAGGAGGAGTCAAGTACCCCCACCAAAAGCTCTTCTTCCATGCTGCCTATTTGTTGGGAGCCGGAAATTGCAACACGTGCAGTACCATTAAGGATGCCTGTACCGCAGAAAATCATGGAAACAAGGAATGCATTAAGAAAACCTTATGTGCATTCACGAAGAAAAAATGGCCTTTTGGACAAAGTCCCAGAAGAAGTGTGAAAATGAGTAAAAGAGAAGACTGGTGGCAACATGCGGAGAAGTTGGTGACGCACCTGGAAAAGATGCACGAGGCAGAAGAACCTAGACGTTCTTTAAGCTCTGAAGATGAGGTGGTAAAGGTGAGCAACATTTTGGGCTTGAGATGAAGATGCTCATGCTACAGAAACGCTGAAGAATATGTAAATCAGTTTACACTTGTACAGATGCAGTAACGTAAGTAGACAATGTAATCTTAAGGCTGACTACGTAGTTAATAGTTTTACAGCAATGCATCAATGTATAATACATAGGAATGTATACAACCTGGATATTACACAGTGCACATTAAGCAAGGCTGAAACCCTGTGATTGTAAAGAGTTTTCAGTGTGGCATAGTTGAAAAGTTACTGATGGTGAGAGAGAAATTCAAGAAAGGCTTGCCTGGCCCAGCACCAAGAAGACGAGGCCACTGTGAGCCTGGGTGTCCATCCTGTAATTACATGAACGTGAGAAAGAAACAAACTTCTGTTTAAAATGGAATGGAAAAACACTCAAGGCGTCAAGAGTTCACCATTTAATAGAATTAAATGCTGCAAAAGGCTTGAAAATGCGGTCTCCCAGTCACATGGTCAGATGAAAATAGACATTGGGTCGAGCTACACTGAAACCAAGAAGAAACTCCCTTTATTTCTTAGGCACAGAGAGCCTCTACAAGACCAAGTTCAAAGCCTAATTGACTGGCAGAATGCAAGAGTGATGATAGATGTGGGGCTAATTGGAAGGGGAGGCATGATCACGCCAAACTTCCATGCAGCTGGTATGGTAGCCTGCATGCTGCTAGCATGTGGAATATTCCAGAAGGGTACAAAGGTGCCAAACCAATGGTAAAGGGCCATGTATCAAAGAGCCATATCGTTTGTATAGCCAATGAAATGTCGAGTATTATAGTGACACGAAAGATGATTTGCACTATGGATGGGCTTAGTTGCCCACCTGACAGTAGAGACCCAATCACTTCCCCCGTCAGTATGGAGCGTATACTTAGATTTTCCTTGTAATCCTATCACATCCCCAAGTAGGTTTTTGTAATTTGCCACGTGATGTGACAGCACTTATGACGAGTTTTGATTGTAAAAGTTGTGTTTTTTATGAGATGCGCTGAGAGATATCAAGCGAACGTCCGTTGATGTCCGTTGTAACTAGAATTGCTAAAACAGCACTGAGTTTTGCCAACTTCCTGAGTCGGTTTGATTATAGATGTTTGAGTAACTTCTCCATCCCCATTTATCTCAAAGTTTTGCTACCTCGTCTTAAAAGGCCCGAGGTCACTGTGTTCACTAGTGTTTCACATGTGGGCAGACTGATATTTAACGCCTAAATTTGCAATGCTTAGTTAGGAATAGTGGGGCTTGGGAGTCACAGAGGGCTAATGGTATTTAGGACATTTAAGATTGACAGACCTGAATTTTGGGTTAACGTCTGACTGCCAAATAATTGCAAGCAATACTTAAACGTCTCGATTTGAGAGAGCTAGACAGCGAGAGAGAGGCCAAGGTTTCAAACAGTAGCAGGCAGTGATTAGAGCAGGCAGATTTGTGACAACCAGGTAATGGGAGGAAGGCCTATGTTTCAAAGAATGGCAGGCAGTGGTTAAACCCCTGGATTTAAGGCACCCAGATGATGGTTAAACCCCTGGATTTAAGGCACCCAGATGACGGGAGAAGGCTTAGGTTTCAATAATGGCAGGCAGTAGTTAAAATGTCTAGAAATGAGGCTCCTGGAGAGCGGGAGAGAGGCCTAGGCTTCAGGCAGTAGGAGGCGGTGCAGGCTTGTCATCACAGTACTATCTCAGTGTAATATGAGCAAATATGTATCTGTATTGTTGTATACCTCTGTAAAGCACTCCATTGCTTCTCGAAGCCAGGTCCGCGCTCAATGAATACATTAATAATAATAATGTCTAACCTTGCAAAGTTTCTGTTTAAAACATACCCTGGCAGTAGCTTATACCCCATTCCACTTGGATCTTTATTGGTTTTCTCATGAGCTTTGCGATGGGCTCTAGTGGAGGGAGGTTTTACCAATATACATGCTAGGAGTTTTTATTGTGTCTCAATTACATGAGTAGGTGCGATTATTAGCCACCATAATGTCAGTGCCTTGAGGCTAGCATTGTGAGCCGTACTACAGAAGCACACTATCACTGCCCTTGAGGCCCCAACGTGTCATGTGAGTTGTATAAGGCTCCAGCAGCGCCTGCCGTGCTGCTGCAGGGCTCTGGCAAGCTGAGCATTTGGAGTCAGTGCTCTGTAATGGCTACAGGGACACAGAAGTCCGAGCTTTCTCCTTCAGGGCCCTGTTAGGGCTGCAGAGCTCCGCAATGAGAACTTCCTCCTGCACTGTCCTTCCACTGATGGAGGAAGCTTACCCAGCTGGCGTCCTATAGAAGTGCACAGCTGTATCCTGTAAGTGCACCCGGACCGCAGTGGGAGCTTCCTCCACTATCAGTGCTACAGAACGTCCTCCAGAAGTGCACTGCCAACGCCTTAGAACTCTAGCAGTCTAGGCATGGCTAGAGAAACACTATCCGTCCTAAAGAGCCCACGCCTTGCCCTGTCAGTTATATGGGACTAGAGTGATATGAGCTTCTAGCCCGCTGGTGGCACTCTCAATTTAAAGCTGTGCTCATGCTTGTCCCCATTTTTATAAAACACCCCCTTTCCTTGTTTTCAACATTCATTTGAAACACCACATATTCCAAAAATCAAGGAGTCCGTAAGCAATTACAACAGGCTAATGCTTGACATTTTCTAACCTGCACTAGACATCTCTCTGAATAAAATGTGCACGTGTGCATGCATTACACTGTTAAAGGCATATGTGATGGGGGCATTTACTGTGGCGTATACACAGAAAGAGAGGTTTTGGGGTGCTAATGACCCCTTCCCAGTGAGCTGTGACTTGTCAGGAAAAAGGGCCATTAGTACATTCCCCCCAGCCCAATAAAAAAAAATAATCAAAGAAACAGAGTTTGGGAATGACCTGGGGTCTGTGAAACCCAGCTATGGTTTTTACCATCAAGGCACTTCAAGGCCCTGGTTAGTGCAAATCTGCAGTATGTAAAAACAAACAAAAAAACTTTTGTTAGGTTTTCATTGAGGCAGACCGCCGTGTTTACACTTTAAAAAAGCACCGTTTTCTGTGTTTTTGCATACCAGAGAGCATTTGAAGTGCCACCACCGGGGTTTCTAGCAATGGCTTTTGAGGCAAAGCAGGCTCCAACAGTGTGTGTTTCCTCCAAAGTTGCTCTTCTTGCTCTATATATCCCCAGCAGTACCCTGCTCATTCTATAGGAGTCTGCTGCAACATTCTATCATGTCTACAGAACCACTGCAGTTTGAGCTTACTCCTGATGAGCCTGCAGTACCCAACTTCTCCTGCAGAGTGCGCCTCCTGCAGAAGAACATTGTCAATGCTTTGAGGAACCAGCAAATCACTGTCAGTGAAGAAGGGTCCGAGCAGTTTAATCTCTCTCTAGTTGCATCCCGCCCGCTGTAAGATCCCAATAGAGGGAGTTCCTCTAGAAATGCACTGCAGCTCCCCCCCCCCCCCCCCCGCCGCCCTGAACTCGTTTTTTTGTGTGTGATGTTTGGACGTTGAGTGGAAGCAGAGTGGTCTTTGTGGGGTCTGTTCACAGTGCCTATAGTTTGGAGGAGGCGCTATACTGCTGAGTGTCTTTGCAAGACTTTAAAGACCACATTGTTGTGCGGAGTGCCGCGTGGACGTTGAGTGGAAGCATAGCGGGGCTAAGCCCTACCGTGGCCGCCTACTCATTAATACATCATATACATTGTCCACCACACATAACGGAGATCTTTTTTCTGATTTGGAAAACATATTTACATTTCATTCGAAAAACACATAGTCACTTTCTTAGAGTCATCCTAACGGGCGGTCCTAGCCCTGCTCAGGCCACAAGTATGCCTGGCCCAAAAAACATCCTTTCCCGGGTGACTCTGCCAATCCCATGTTACATAGTGCCATTCAAAACTGATGAACCCTTCTCACTTCGGTTTTCCGGTCTTGCGAGAATGGCCCGTCCTGGTATCTGACTGCCAGTTCAGTCGCTCCCATTTTAGTCAATGGAACAAACAAGGCCATTGCATCAGTTGTTGAGGAGTCCCAACAGTCCCTAGTGGTATCAGTGCTCGTCTCCCCCAACCTGGCTGATGCAGCCAGTCGTTATAACTTGCGGAAAAGGTGCAGTGTGCCTCCTTCTGTAGTACCGCCCTTGTAACTCTGTCTGCGACAGAAAAAACAGTATTAGAACTATTGCCAAAATTCCCTAGGAACAAAATAGAATTGATCATCAACCTTCAAACAAATTTGAAACATGCACAAAACATAAGAAAACTGTCATGCGTCCCTTCTATTTGCGCCTATGGGACCGATGGAGACGCGGTCGCCATTGGGGTTGTTCTATCACACTACTCTTAGTAACAGTAGGCTGCGGTCTAGACTATTTCCATCATGGCTGCCGCCGGGTGCATTTAGTGATTCTCTGCCCGGCGGCGGCCGCGTTGCAACTGTGCTGTTTCTTCCGCTGTTGTTGTGGCACTCGCAGTGATTCCCCTTGGCTGTGGTGAGCCCTTCTTTCCTGTCCTGCCCCCCATAGCACCCTCTCCAGGTACCACTTCTCTGTTTCCTCTTTGCCTTTCTCTCCGCGCCTCCGGCGCTGCTCTTACTCTCACTGTTCTTCCCTTCCTGAACTTTCTGGCTCTCTGTGCCTCTTACCTGTGCATTTCCCTGTCGTTCCGCTTGCCTTCTCTCGCTGACTTCCCAGGGCCTCTTCGGGGGGCTATTCTCCTTAACTTACCTCTCTCTTTCGTCAGAGGACCCTCTCCTTCTGGATGTGACTATTGGATCCAACGGAGCTCAATACCATCTCTCAGTCTGCACCGAGACCTTCAAGCATCTCTACTCCTAGGAATTCCTGTTTCTTTTGACTGTTTGGCTTTTTCCCCACCAGCTGCTGCGGATCCGGGACCACCGGTTTCCGGGCTTACCCAACAACCATTGTGGCGTCGTTCTGCGGCAGGCCATTTCTGCATAAAAAGAAAATTTTATTCAGAGAGAGAAAAAAGAAGTCAACCAAGACCGTCTCCTCAGGTGAGGAAGAGAGTGAGGGGTCTGAATCGGGAAGTGAAATTGACATTTGTGACAGTTTGCAATGCGCATCCCTCCCGAAATGGCTACTGCCGAACAGGTCCAAGAACTAGTTGCGGCAGTTCAGTCACTGAATCTTGAAGTACGGAACTTAAACCAAGAAGTACAGAATCTCAAGGTGGAAAATACAGTACTATGTCAATTGGTGGCAAACAGGGAACCTAACAGTCCCAA
The DNA here is from genome assembly GCF_040938575.1 of Ambystoma mexicanum. Taxonomy (NCBI): domain Eukaryota; kingdom Metazoa; phylum Chordata; class Amphibia; order Caudata; family Ambystomatidae; genus Ambystoma; species Ambystoma mexicanum. The sequence continues at coordinate 885,826,051 of NC_090931.1, forward strand.
CCTCCCTCCCGTGCCCCTGTCCTGGGGAAAATTTGATGGTACATCCAAACATCGCGAAGAGTTTATAGGGGCTTGTAATGTACACTTCGCCTTTTGTCCCACAACCTTTTCTACTGATTTAAGCAAGATTGGTTTTGTAATCTCCAATATGACTGCAAATGTATTGGCCTGGGCCAATCCCTTGGTCACAACGGACAACCCCGTTCTACGGGATTGGGGGGGCCTTCCTCGCTAGATTTAAACAGTCCTTTAAAAAAGAGCAGAAATCAAGTTTATGGCATGTGAAGAGCTACTAGAGGTTCACCAAGGACAGATGGACCTCTTGTCTTATATGACGAGGTTCAAACGACTGGCCACGGAGTCAAGTTGGCCAGAACAAGCTCAATTCACCATTCTTCGCCGGGGACTGAAGGAGGAATTAAAGGACGAATTAGCGAGAGTTCCTCGTCCATCTTCATGCTCAGAGCTTTTGTCAGTGATGCTGCAGATTGAACATCGCATAAATGAACGCAGGCAGGAGAAGAAGAAAGGAAGAGGGACCTTCAGGATTCCTGCACTCTCACAGACTCACCCGCTCTCTTCTGGAGTCTCTAATAAAGAAGAACCCATGCAGATCGAATCAATGAGATCTCCACTCACTCCTGAGGAAAGAAAACGACGCAGAGATACTGGTCTCTGTATGTTCTGTGGATCCGCTTCCCATCTGCTACGCAATTGCCCAGAAGTTCCGCCAAGGCGTTCGGGAAATGGACCGCCTCGAAGCTAGGTGGCACCACGGTTCGAGGTGTTAATGGAAGTGCCTATGTAACACTTTCTACAGCCCCAACCCGCCAGACGGAAGATGCATGCCTCATGGTGGTAACACTGCATCTCTCCTGGAGGGATCAGTCTGTTGATCCTTTAGCCCTTATCGATTGCGGTGCTGCGGGCAACTTCGTGGACACTCTATGGGCCAGCAAGATGGGAATTCACAGGGTGCAAAACAGAGAAAATCTCAATGTAGAAGGAGTTGATGGCAGTCTTCTATGCTCTGGGCCCATTACTCATTCTACAGAGAGCATTTTAGTTACCATCCAACACCATAATGAGGAGATTTCCTTTGATATCATTCGGGCTGCTCATTTCCCCATCATTTTGGGCATCGCTTGGCTTCGCCGACACAATCCAACTATAGACTGGTCTAGAAACACACTCAGCTTTCTCTCTTCTTACTGCAATCTGTCCTGTTTGTCCTCCCAGTGTTATTAACCAGCCATATTGCAAGCTGTGGAAACCCAGCCTCGAACAATCCATTCGGTACCGCCTTAATTCCAGGTTTATGAAAAAGTCTTCTTGGAAAAGGAAGATCATGACGTCCCGAGGATTGCGCCATCGATTTAGTCCCCAAAGCTTTGGTGCCGTTTGGCAGAATGTTCTCCTTGTCCTTAAGAGAAAAAGAGGCACTCCGCGAGTGTCTGGATGCCAATCTGAAGAACGGCTTGATTCAACCCTCGAAATCACCAGCGGGTGCTTCCCTGTTCTTTATCTCAAAACGGGATTCCACAAAACTCCGACCTTGCATCGATTATCGGGGTCGCCATTCGGGACAGATACCCGATGGCTCTCATTTCGGACATTATTGTGGCAGTACTAGAGCTGTGATTTTCGCCAAGCTAGATCTCAGGAATGCTTACCATCTCCTACATATCCGAGCTGGTGATGAGTGGAAGATCGCCTTTAGGACATCATATGGCCATAATGAATACAAAGTGATGCCCTTCGGATTGGTCAATGCCCCAGCCATATTTCAACGATTTATGGATCGTACATTTTCAGATTTATTGTGCCGCACTGTAATCATTTACTTGGACGACATTTTGCTCTTTTCGAAAACCTCACAAGAACATTCCACTCACCTACATGAAGTACTGCATCGTCTTCAAGAAAATCACCTATTGGTTCAACCCAGTAAGTGTTTATTTCAAGTATCATCTGTCCCCTATATGGGATTCATCCTCTCCCGAGAAGGGATTAAGATGGATCCGAAGAAGGTTTCTGCAATTTTTGATTGGCCATCTCCTTCCTCTGTAAAGGATATCCAGAGGTTTTTGGGTTTCGCCAACTTCTACCATAAATTCCTCAAGGACTTCTCGACTAGGTAATTCCCATACCAACTTTGCTCAAGAAGGGCAAACAACCATTTTCTTGGTCACCGGAGGCCAAAACTGCATTTCGAGACCTGATGGAGAGATTTAGCTCATCCCCCATTCTGCGTCAGCCGGATCAGTCTAGGAAGTTTATCTTGGAAGCAGACGCGTCTGCCAATGTAGTGGGAGCGGTCCTTCTTCAAGAACATGAAGGTATTGAACATTCTATTGCATATCTCTCTAAAACTCTCACGGCCAGTCAGAGGAACTATTTGGTTATTGAACAAGAACTTCTTGCCATTAAACTAGCTTGCGAAGACTGGCGACATCTCTTACAGGGAGGAGTGAGTCCCTTTACCATCAGGACGGACCACAAAAACCTCAAATCGTTACAAAATATGGAGTGTGCCAATTATCGACAAGCCAGGCGGGCTCACTTCTTCGCCCAGTATGATTTTGAGATTACCCACTTCCGGGGCAGTCAAAATATGGTGGCTGATGCGTTCTCCCGTCGATGTGCATTAGAAGACCATCCGTCTAATCTCAAGGAAAGGATCTTCTCTGACAGGGTGTTTATTGCTTCTACTGCTTCATTTCTCACCCAGGTCAAGACTGCCACCTCTCATATTCCTCTCCCAGACTTCTCATCTCCACAGACCCAGGTAGAAATGAAGGAAGGTTTGTGCTTTGTCAACAGAAAACTATACTTACCTCAACCTGACTTCCGGCTCAAGGTTATGTCTTGGTGTCACGACCATTGTACAGCGGGCATCGAGGCAGTAAGAATACTGAAGAACTCGTCAGAAGGTCCTTTTTTGGCCGGATATGTCCACTGACATAAAGAAGTATGTCCAAACCCGTGCTCAATGTGCCAGAAGCAAACATCGTTTCCAAAAACCCATCGGACTTCTGGAGCAGATCCCATTACCTGAAAGCCCTTGGGACCAAATCTCCACTGATTTCATAGTGGAACTTCCGGTTTCTCGAGGTCATACGTGCATAATGGTTACAGTGGATTCGCTTACTAAATTAGCCCATTTCTCCCCGTTACCAGGATTACCATCTGCATCAGAAATGGTGCAGGTGTTCATTCGTGACATATTTCGTCTTCATGGTTTACCTACCAAGATCATTTCAGATAGAGGGAGTCAATTCACCTAAACATTTTGGAAAGCATTATGTCGGAAATTGGGGATTGAAAGGGCACTTTCCCTAGAATTCCAACCTCAAACAAATGGACAGACTGAGAAGCTCAATGGTACTTTAGAACATACCTCCGGTGCTTTGTCAATAGCACCCAAGATAATTGGTACAAGTTGTTGTCTACCGCAGAATTTGCTTATAACAACTCCAAGCATTCTGCTACTGGACTCAGTCCCTTCTTTGGTACTTTTGGTAAACATCCGAGGGGTATCATGCCCGTAATGGCTTCCAATACGATATGCCCTACCATTGATGACCGACTGCAGCAAATATCTGAAGCACACAAGACCGCCAGAATGGCTCTTACAGAAGCTTGTCGCCGCTACAAGAGGCTGGCTGACTTAAAACGCTCCGATCTACCTTCTATTGGAGTAGGATCCCGGGTCTGGCTTTCCACTAAATATCTGCCCAAATGGATCCATCCTTCTAAATTGTCTCCCCGGATTGTGGGTCCTTACACTGAGGTGTCTCAGATTAATCCGGTAGCCTTCTGTCTTCAGTTACCCAAAAGCTTTGGCAAAGTCCATCCTGTATTTCACTCGTCCTTGTTTCCCCCAGCTTTAGAAGGCATCCCTACAGCACCCATAGGACGACAAAAAGGGATAAGGATTCCAGAAGATGAGGAGTATGAGCTGGCTGGTATTAAGGACTCCTGTTACCGCAAAGGAAGGCTGGAATTTCTGATATCCTGGAAGCGATATCCGTCTTCTGAAGATTCTTGGGAGCCTAGTACTAATGTCCAGTCCCCAAGATTGGTGAGAAAGTTCTACCGGGCTCACCCAGGCAAGCCCAGGTTCTCCCGCACAGGAGGGGGGCATACTGTCATGCGTCCCTTCTATTTATGCCTATGTGACCGATAGAGACGCGGTCGCTATGGGGTTGTTCCATCATGCTACTCTTAGTAACAGGAGGCTGTGGTCTACACTATTTCCATCATGGCCACCACCCGGTGCATTTAGTGATTCTCTGCCCAGCGGCCGCCGCGTTGCAACTGTGCTGTTTTTTTCTGCTGTTGTTGTGGCGCTCGCAGTGATTCCTCTTGGCTCTAGTGAGCCCTTCTTTCCTGTCCTGATCCCCTGGCACCCTCTCCAGGTACCGCTTCTCTGTTTCCTCTTTGCCTTTCTCTGCGCGCCTCTGGCACTGCTCTTACTCTCACTGTTCTTCCCTTCCTGAACTTTCTGGCTCTCTATGCCTGTTACTTGTGCATTTCCCTGGTGTTCCGCTTGCCTTCTCTCGCTGACTTCCCAGGGCCTCTTCAGGGGGCTATTCTCCTTAACTTACCTCTCTCTTTCGTCAGAGGACCCTCTCCTTCTGGACGTGACTATTGGATCCAACGGAGCTCATTACCATCTCTCAGTCTGCACCGAGACCTTCAAGCATCTCTACTCTAAGGAATTCCTGTGTTCTTTTGCCTGTTTGGCTTTTTCCCCACCGGCTGCTGCGGATCCGGGGCCACTGGTTTCCAGGCTTACCCGACAATCATTGTGGTGTTGTTCCGCGGCAGGCCATATCTGCATAAAAAGAAATCTTTATTCAGAGAAAAAAAAAAGACGTCAACCAAGACCGTCTCCTCAGGTGAGGAAGAGAGTGAGGGGTCTGAATCGGGAAGTGAAATTGATATTTGTGACAGAAACAAAATCAGATTTGTCATCAACCCTTGATAAACTTCATCATTCTACCTATTTATGCAACTGCAGTTTGGGTGGGAGGGTGGCTGCTGGTGCCTGGGCTGGAAAAGGGACCTGGCCCTCTCAGCCCAGGCTTTTTCCAGCCGGACCTTAGGGGGGCCGGACCATAGGGGGGCATGTACTTCCATCACCTCAGGCGAGTCTGAATGGAAGGAGGGGGCAGAGAGGCGGCCCACAATGTCAGCTGCCCCTCTAGCGCCCCCTGTGTGGGCTGGTGCATTTGCTGAGTGGTGTGAAGGGGTCTGGGCGGGGATGCTAACCTTACTGTCATGTTCTTCTTTCGTCCTCTAGAATACAATCGAGTGGAGGAACTAAGCAGTGATATCAGAGGACACCTTCCATGCTTCTTTGCTCTGTGAGTAACTGTAGGCAGGACGCACCCCTGCAGTGGGCTGTGGAGTAAGCCATGCAACATTGTTTCTAGGTTTTCTATTTTTATCATTGTAGCCTTTGTTCTTCGGCTACAGCACTGGTCCTTCAGATCGTCCTTCAGATCGCTATTGTAATGTGCCATATCTTGACAATTACAGTTTCAAACGTGTCTTGTGAACGTGTATTACTTTTCTGAAACTGAGCTGCCAGCGCCAGGCCACGCGAGATAGGGAGGCGGCGCAGTGTTAACGTGTAGGCACTAAAGCAGAGGAAAACCTCGACGGCACTGCCTTATTGTGTTAGCAATCCTTTGCTCCAGTCAAAGAGGGACTGTGTTGGTGCCTTAGGTTTAAAGCATTTAAAAGTACCTACAAATTACAGTGACTTTGCTTATCTAGACCAGTTTGCATCTGGGTTTGCTTTTCATTTTGTTTTCTTTCTTCTGATTGCTTCTTGACTTTAACTTGGCTTTAAAATCATCTTTTTATGTCCCAAAGCTTATAGTAATCTCAGTGTCTTGGATTGCCCTGTGGATTTCATCCTGCCAGATTTTTGAGAGGTCAATCACTCACTAGCCCTGCTAAAAAAAATGGCAGCTGGGCTGCGAAGTAATGCGGCTGGTGGCCTAACCTTTTGTACAATACATGAAGTCACAAATGAGGAGGCACGAACAGGAGAGAGAAGGGGTCTGGATTTGACTCGCCTGATAGCAGGGATGCTTGAGGCCTGTTGGGACAAACTCCCAGGTAGGTTTGAGGGCTATTAGGAGTTTGCGGACTCAGAACTCATGGAAGACCCATCACCTTCCCTCCCAAAAGGAACACAGGCCCAGACAGACAGCAAGACGAACTGCGGTTTATCACAGCCAAAACCAACATGGATCAGTACAAGGAAAGAAGCACAATCCGTGGATGTCTCGGTGTTCCCTGGCTCGCAGGCCAGTTTTATGGGCCTGTTGCGTCACACCAGTGTCACAACCTGAGCCCTTCTCGAGCAAACCTATTGTGCGACTGGATTGAGCGTTGAGTGGTTGTCCACCTATAGTGGACCCTATAGATGTTAGTTCACTGGCTCTCGCATGTCAGGTGGCTGGCCTGGCCCGTCCCCAATTATCTAATTCTGCACAATGTTGCAGTGTGAGGGTCTTAGCATTGGTTCTTGCCCATTCCTACCCACCGCTAGGACACTGAACTGTGGTTGGGTAGAGCTGAAGTCCCCAGGCCTGGGATCTGAAATAGTTCTCAGCTCAAGGTGTACCTTTTCAAGGTAATTTTGATTTTAACATGTTTTTATTGACAACCATGCATTTCATTATTTTGCTTTCCATTCGCGTCACATGTTCATATCAGTATGTTAAATAACCAAAATTAACAACAAACAAACAAACAACTTCCTACACGTATCCTACGTTTTGTGTTTCTTGTCAGTTAGAGCAAGCGCCTCAGCGTTCGGGGCTCGAAGTACCTTTCCAACTGCATCTTAAGGACAGCCATTGTCAGTTAAGTTCTTTGTGTTGGGTGCCCAACCAAGGGGTGCGTACCTCCCGTCTTGGTTAGAGTGTTCTGGGGGTTTGTCGTCAGATGGGTGAAACATGTCCCAGACCAGCACCTTCCATTCCACACACTTATCATTGTTGTCTGGCACCTATCTATTGGCCCCCTCCATCCACACTTTGGTCTCTGCCTCCGCCCACCTTTCAAATTCCCTGCGCCATTTTACATATTATCATGCCACCATTCCTTTACTCCTAGCTGAACTATGTCTCACTGTCTGCATTGCTATGTGTAATTTCCTCTGCTATTTTGTGATTCCTTGTACATTATTGTAACTTGTATAATATGTAACATTGTAAGCATTGCATCATCTTATTGCTGCACCCTGCTACCTTTGGGTCTGGTGCGCATTAGAAGTTAATAAACTAACAAACAAACAAGCAAACATATTGCAGCCCCCCCAGCAATTTTCCAAGACATTGTGATAGTTCTCTTGGCCAGTATGCAAGTCATACCCATAAACTTCACCACATGTTTGTATTTGCTGGGATAGGCTCCTAGCAGGCATTCCAGCCTCCCTGCAGGCTTGTTCTATTCTTGCCCAAAAATCTCTCACATGCCTACACCCCCTAAAACATAAACATTAGATCAGCTTCCCCATCCTCACACCATGGGCATTGTGGGCTAGCTTCCTTATTGAACTTGTCTATCCTGTGTGGAGTCATATATGTGCGGTTTAGTACGTTTAGCTGTATTAGTTTGAAGCGATGGTTTCTTGAAACTGCTTTGGGGAAGCCCAGTACTCTCTCCCATTCTTTCTCTGTTATGTCCGTGCCCAGGTCTGTCTCCCATTGCCCTTTCAGCGCTATGCTTTTAGGGTTAGGTACGTCTATTAGCATGCTGTATATTCTGGACACCGGACGCCAGGCCTCAATCAGGTTATACATCAGGGTCAGCAGTGGGTCCACTGGCGGTTCCTCCAGCCAACCTTCTCATTTTTCTTTGGTCACTTTCCAAATTCTTTGCTACCAAAGAAAATGCCCACTCGACACCCCTTCTGTTTCTTCCATTGAGTCAAACTCCCTGAAGACCCCGTCCTCATACACATCCCCCATGCGTATATTCCCCATCCCTCCCATCTTCTCACCACCGCCATATCTGTGCTGTCTTTGCATGTGTCCGCTGCAATCGGTACTTCCGGCGAGTAGGGGTACGCCAGTTTCAGTAGGGTTTGTGTTCTGTTCCAGACCTTTCTTCCCAGTGTCACCACCGAGGGTGTGTGTTCTAGACCCCCTTGTGTCACCCACAGTATTTCATTTAGTTTGAGGGGAGACACCAAGTGTTGTAGTAGTTCGGTTTCTCAGGTGGGCTCATCTGCCAGCCATTTAGTTACGTGACTGAGTTGGCCGCCAGGTAGTATTTTTCAAGGTTTGGTAGTTTCACCCCTCCTTTGTCCTATGGTAAGTATAGCATTGCTAGTGAGAGTCTATGGTGGGCGGTGCCCCACAAGAACTCTCGGAGCAGCACCTCCAATGATTGGAAAAAGGACGCCCCAATATAGTAGTGCACATTGTTGATGCAGTACAGGAATCTCGGCAAAATAATCATTTTAGTGATGGCCACCCTACCCATCAGCGATAGTGGCAGCTTAGACCAAAACTTCATGGACTGCTTCAAACCTCTCAACACCTTTGCTGTGTTGTGTTTGTGCATCTGTTCTGGTGTATGTCTTAAATTCAACCCTAGGTACTTAAATGTGTCCAACTCCCACTTGAGTGCCACCGCTGGCAGTTCACTGGCACTGCTCCCTCTCAGCCCGCTATCAAAAATATACAAGATTTTGTTCTACGAAAACTGATTCCCAACATTTTAGCATAATAATCGAATATGTCTAAGATCACTGGGACATTTAGGTGCGGATCGCTCACATATAGCAACACGTCATCCGCGTAGAGCGATATTAAGTGTCTCACTCCTCCCACCCATATGCCAGCATCTAGGTACTGTTTTCTGAGGTATATTGCTATTGGCTCCAGGCCCACTAAGTATAGCATTGGAGACAGCAGGCAGCCCTGTCTCGTCCCCCTTTTTATGTCCCAGGCTGTTGACACCAACATCCCAGTTTTTACCCTAGCTATTGGGTTCGTGTACAGTATTTGTACCCATTTGATAAATCCCTCCCCAAATCCAAATTCCTTTAGTGTTGCCACCAGCCACTCCCAATATATTGAGTCAAATGCCTTTGTTGCGTCCAGGGAAAGTACAGCGTATTTACCTCGGGATCCCGTTGTTTGCGTGAGCATGTGTTGCAGCCTGCGCAGGTTCAGTACAGTACTGCGCCCTGGGATAAAACCATTTTAGTCACTGTGGATTAGGCCCCCTATTACCCTGCTTAGACGTTTGGCTAATATTGTGGTCAGGATCTTGACATCGTAATTTAGCATTGCAAGCGGACAGTAAGAGTCGCAATCTTCCATGGGTTTCCCCGGTTTAGGTATTGGTATGACTAGGGTTTCCCTCATGGATTCAGGTAGCACCCCATTCATGCATGCCTCATTAAACACCTCTAGCAGCACCGGAGTCAGTACCACTTCGTATGTTTAATAGAACTCTGGAGGGAGCCAGTCGCTACCTAGTGTTTTTCTTGATGCAAGTGATCTTATCGCCTCTGTAATATCCTCCCCTGTTATTGCTGCCTCCAGTATTTCTTGTTGTGTTGCGCTTATTTTGGGAAGCCCTATTTCATCCAGTGTGTCTGGTATGTCGGTGTGTGCCACCTGTTGATCGTGGCTGTAAAGGCGGGAATGAGAATCTCGGAATGTGTCATTGATCGCCTGTTGTGACTTGTGTGTTATACCTTCTGTATCCTTAAGCTCTGTGGTCGGGTGTCATGGGTGTTCCCTTCTACACAGCCAGGCTAGTAGTTTGCCTGGTCTGTCGCCCTCTGCATGTGCATTGGCTGTTTTTACTGAGTAGTCAAACTTCGATAGCCTGCCCCATGCTTCCTGGCAACTTCCCTGCAGTTTTGCCATCACTGACTCCTCCTCCAGTGTCCCTTGTGTGTTGGACTCTTTGAGCCTTATCTCATCTTCTAGTTTTTCCAGTTGTGACCTCAATGTTTTCCATATGCCCCCGGCTCCTGCAATGACCTCCCCTCTCACCACCACTTTCAGCGCTTCCCAGACAGTGCCCCACCTTTCTACACTACCTACATTTCTTTCTACATATTCCTCTAGTTTGTCTCGCAACTCTTCCGTGAAAGCTTGGTCAGTTAGGGCGTCTGGTGCCATGTGCAACAATGGTATGGGTGGTCTGGGGCCTCGTGTTTTCCAGGTCATCACTAGTGGCGAGTGGTCTGACACTGTCCTGCCCAAATACTGTGCTGATTCTATTTGTACTTTATGGTTTTTGGCTACAAACAGGTAATCAATTCTAGTGTGCAGGGCGTGGGGCGAGGAGAAATATGAATAACCCCTGCTAGTAGGGTGCAGCTCCCTCGACACATCCGCCAGGTACAGAGCATCTATCAGTGCATTTAGTTCCCTGGTTGCTGCCTCATTTCTGGTTGCTGCTGGTGTAGACCTGTCGAGATCCCAATCTCTCACACAGTTAAGGTCACCCCTCCCCCCATATAAAAACGCTTTCCCGACATTGTGCTAGTTTGGTCCCCAGTGTGTCCAGGTGTTTCGGGATCCCGTGATTAGGGAAGTATGAGTTTATTATACAGACTTCCACCTCATCCCCTTACTATCAGGTATCAGCCCTGTGGATCTGCCTCCCAGGTCAGTAGTTTGAAGGGAACCGCTGGACTTATCCAGGTGAGCACCCCCCGGGCATATTTGGAGTAGGGAGCACCGTAACATTGTCCATCCCAGTGTTCTGTCACCGCGGCCATAGTGTGTCGTGTCAGGTGGGTCTCTTGTAACAGTACGATGGCCACTTATTTCCTCTTGAGGAAGGATTTGACCTGATCCCTTCGCATGTACGTTCCCAAGCCCCGAACATTCCATGTCAACACCTTAATTTTGTTGGCCATGCCATTATGTAGACCCCTCCCCCAGCCATCCCGCCCCTTCCATCCCAGCTTCCCAATCTAAGTCTACCCCGATGCTCCAAACTTCAGGCAGCATCTGCCCCCCTCCAATCACACAATAACACGTGCACATTTTTGGTGCGCACCTCATCTAGTGTGAGAATCATTACTAACTTTAAACCAAACCAAAACTAGAAAACTGCACTCAGCAGCGATGTTCCCCCTGTGGCGCTCGAGCGCTTCCGCTTGACCCATCCGGGCCGCTGCGTGTGGGCTGTGTTGGGTCGGCAACCGGCCAACTCTAAACATTTCGTGGGGTGTGTCTGTTCATTCTGTCAAGGTGCTTACCTCGCTCCTGCCGCATTGTAAGAAACAAAGTATATTGCTGTTTCTTGTCGCTCACCAGCATTCCATTCCGTCGGTGTGTCTTGTCCATCCCCCCATCCCCCTTCTCTTTTTGGGTCAGCAGTACCTCATGTCACCGCCTCCTTTCCGTCATCCAAGTTGTTGTGTTCCAACCACATTGTAGCCGCCGCCGGCGTTTCCAGGAAAACAGACCGTCCTTTATAAAGTACTTTTAGCCTAGACGGGTACATCAGCATGTACTTGAGGTTCAATTTCCTGAGCTTTGATTTAATTGGCACAAATGAGTTCCTTGCCCTTTGTACTGCCGGTGTATAGTCCGGATATATGGCTATGCTAGCGTTGTCTCGGCGGATCTCCCCACCTTCTCTTGAGAATTTCAATATTGTTTCTCTGTCGTGAAAACTCAGTACTTTTTCTATCATGGGGCGAGGATGTGAGCCCGGTGGTGGTTTTTTCTGTAGGGATCTGTGGGCCCACTCTATTACAAACCCCCGCGACAAAACACCTGCCCCAATTTCCTGTAATATTAGATTTTCAACAAAATCTGTTGGGTTGGATCCTTCCATCCCCTCCGGGACTCCCAGCAGGCATATGTTGTTGTGCCGTGCATGTCCTTCCGTGTCCTCCGCCCGGGCCTCCAGAGTCGCATTTCTCCTTTCTAGCTCCATCAGCCGCTTCTTCAGTTCTTTGGTGGTGTCCGTCATCTCTTTTAGCCCTGTCTCAGCGGTCGTGACTCTCCCTGTGAGGTTGCAGAAGTCTTGCCTCATCAATTGCATATCCGATCTGACCTCCTCCATTTTTGTGTCGATAAAGGATTTTAGGACTGCAATTACTTCAAGCACTTGACCATCTTTAGTGGCAATATCCTTTTCTGAAGGCCCTGTTTGTGCCTCTGAGGCAGTTGGTGGTTGCCCTTTCTGCTTGGCAGCATTGAAGGAGTCCATGATCATTGGTTCCTTCTTGTTTTTAGTGGAGGGCATTTCTCCAGTAGTGCCTGACTATGTTTTGTGCGTGGACCGTTTGACGTGCATGCTACTGGTTGTGTGCCATTTGTCCTTCTCGTGGGGGAGTCCCTCAGACCAGTTCGGTGGCTTGCCACCCGACTTCTTATTTGCGCACTTGTATGTTTATGGTTCCGGGCACCAACCGCAGTTTGTGGAGGTTCGGTTCTGTTGTGTGGTGTTACCACCTTCCTCTGATGATGCTGTTTGTGTTTGCCCCGGCTCTGTGTTCTGGTTGTGTTGTAGTTATCATGTTACGGTGGGTTGCGGTTCTTTTCTGTCTCCAACCAAAGCAGGGTCCCTTGTTTTGTCCCACTCTCTCTCCTTGGAGTGCACCCTAAGGCAGTGCCCCTATTGCAGTATGTGCCTGCTTCTGCGTTTGTCCCATGCCTCAGTAGTTCCACTCACTTGTCTTGCTGTCTCGATTGCTTCGCCTTGTTGCCTGCACTAGCTTCTCTTCATCCCGGTCACTTGGACGCGGTCAAGTCCACCCCTGGGCTGCTGAGTCAGGCGCAGTGTCGTTTTTTAACTCTCCTGGGCGTAGGCTGGCCCTATGCTGAGCTGTGTGCCGTATAATGCTTATTGTTAACAGGCTGTTTCCCCCATCTTAGGCGAGGGTGTTCTCCTTGTGCCTCCCCACTAGTGCTCCGTGTCTTGGCTGCAGTCCTCACAGCCTTGCTAGAGCTGTGCTTTCCCTCCTCTCATCAACGCGCAGTGTGCATTGTAATAGTGGTACCTGCGGTCGTGTGCCCAGCATGGTTCAGTAACCGCAGCGTATCCTCGTGGAGCTGTAGCTGCAGTCGCTGTGTCCTCACCACACTTGCCTTGGTCGCATATTCACCGTGCACTTAACGCTCCCTGCAGTGGGCAGCGCCGCTCTGCCCGACCGCTGCCGCCTCCCTTAGTATGCCTGCCGGCGGCAGAAGGCTGGCTGCAGTGGAGGGGCCCAACAGCAGTGTACGTGCAACTTCTTTGCGGTGCAATCCGCTGTTACTTTTCTTTTCTTTCCCCCAACCGGCATAAACTGTACCTCTGGTCTGGTTGCCCGCTTCCTGTTCAAGTCTGCTGTCCGGCATTCCATTTCATGGAGCGCCTCTGTGCTGTGTTGGTCTTCACCTCCTTTGGCTCTGCGTCCCCGTGTTGCTGTTACATGGCTCGTTCAGACCCAGGGGCAGCTTTCAACTGACCCGACAAACCAGGCAGCACTTTCTGCAAGTCCTTTCTGCAGTTGTCGCCTGCACCCCTAGCCACAGGAAGGGACAGTCTTGGCACTCAGTGGTTCTCGTCCTACTTGGGCTCACAGCAGTGCCTGCCCATCCCCCTCACTGTCGAAGCAGTCGCCATCTTGCTCGCCCCTGGGGTGTATCTTCCGAAGACCAGATTGGCAGTTTCCCTGCTCCGATTTGCATCAGATTTCTTCTGGGATTCCGGGTAATCGCTTTGCCCACACTCGTAGCTGGTTTTTAGTGCAGTTCCTCATAGATGGATGTAGGATTAGGATCAATTGTAAGGATCATGGCAGGAGCTCAGCCCGGCAATGTCCTCACTCCACAGGCTCAGGCCACGACCCCCCTTTTCAAGGTAATAAGTACAACTATGTGTCTGCATTATAATGTGTGTGCACCACCATAGTCTATGAGAGTTCTGTTCCTATCATGCAACGCTTGTCTGCTTGCTGTAACAATTTTATTGCAAGCTTCTGTCTGATGGTGTGAGATTGCTTCTCTTCCCAGTGCCGGTTTCAATTCATCATCCAAGCTTGGCGAGTCACGTGTCTAGAGACCGTGTTTGAGCCCCTTCTGAGCTCTGAATATTGGAGAATTATTAATTCTACTGCAGCTGGTGTTACTGTCGTTCAGGGAATGGAATGTCACTCGTATCTCTGGCCTTGGCAGTCAGCAGTCAGCTTTGTTTCACACGTTTGCACACCTGTGATGCCTGAATTAGCTCAGCTCTCGGCAAGGGTCTGTGGCCTGCTGTGATTTCCTAAGCCATATCATGGCTTCAGTATGTTCATGCTACTCTATATTCTCCATATGTTAGTCACACTGGACTGTCAGGTCCCATGGGTGCTCCTGCAGTTCCATAAGGTTAATTTGCATATGATATGATATGATATGATATGTTTATTTATATAGTGCCTATACACAATGTGTTTCAAAGCGCTTCAAGGCAAGGGAGGGAACAAGACAAAATACTATGACATTCTTACAGGCCATGAACAGTGAGGATGTGAAATTAACTATCGTACTTGGCCTGAAGACATTTCAGATAGTGCAAGAGCTAAGACATAGATAAGGAAGGGAGGGGGGAGAGTGGGAAGGAAATGGAAACCGACAGTCGACTACTGTACTAGGCCTGCCGACATTTCTGGTATAGCCGGAGAAAAACAAAAGGTGAGGGAGAGGGGTGCAGAAAGGGAGGGGAGGAACAAAACAAGCAACTATCGTACTAGGCCTGACAACATTTCAGATAGTGCTGGGGGGGCAACAAGCAAAGGGAGAGGGCAGGAGGGAGGAAACAGACGGGGTAGCTATCATACTAGGTACAGGGACAATTCTAATAGAGTAAGTGGATAGAAGAAGGTAAGGGGAGGCGATAGGAAATGGGAGAAAGGGAGAGGAGGAGAGAACAGAGAGTAAGCAGTCAAAAAGAGTGGAGAAGCAAGAGTGGAGAGCAAATACAATTGCATAAGTCAGCAGTAACACATAATGTTGCAAGCCAGGATACAAGATGAAGATGGGAATATCATGATTCAGGGCCGCCATGAGTACAAGATGCAGAGGAAGTCCAGCATGAGAGTTGAGAAAGGGTGACGCACCGTGAATCAATGAACTCCATAAAAGTCAAATCCAACATTGGCCACAAGACGGTGATGGTGAAACCAGAATGTACCAGGATAGACTCCTGCAGAAGTAGAATGGAGGTGGGCAGGGGCAGCAGGGTAGAAGAATGAAGCAAAACAGGCAACACCTGTTTGCCAGAAGTGTGGGGGCCACAAGGGAACATTGCAGGGGGACCTGAGAGGGTGGGGATGGCCTGTGGGGACAGAGGGAGTAAAACTCCTGTGATGCCTGAATTCTGCTCAGTTCAGCTAAGCATCTGCAAGCATTCAGTTAGGATCTCTTGCTTCTTGTGGTTTCTGCGTTGCTGCGTTTAAGCTAGTGCCAAAATAATAAAACAATGACAGTATGTATATGTGTCTGTCCTCTAACTATAGAACTGCGCATCCGTGTTCTTTGTGTACTCGAGTGTGTGTATGTTTTATTTTGCGGATGGCACGTGTGCTTCTTGTCTAACGCTGCCAAGTCGTGATGTCTCTAATGATGGCTTCTTAGCTCTTTAGTCGATACTGTCAATTAAAGTCTCCTTAGTTGCCGCCTGCGGGTATTCATCCACTCTGGGTAGGATCTGTACCACCCCTGGTCTGTAAGGTTGGCTGAGTGGGTACCTCTCGTGTACTTGTCAATAATTGGAGCACTGGGGATTGGTGCGAAAAAGTATGGACGGTCACAATATCTTCGGTTCCTCTTCCACATCATATATTTCATCGGTGGGGGAGGACCGGTTGATTTTGCCCATCCCTCTTCACACCTTTGGTTAACAGCAATACCAACAATTCGAGTAACTGCACAGATTCATAATAACAACGCTAAACCCACGCCGCTTTTAACTTCAAAGTTATCATTCGTGGATAATAAGCGCAGGCACCACATGACGCGTAAGGATAAGCAGGGGCAACCTCTGGCCTCTACTCCCAATCTTCAAGAGATAAAGCGCCTAAATACATCTAAGTCAAGAGAGATTTCCATAATGGGTGATCAAGGGGGCTAAGAGGACTTGCAGCGTGCATGAGTGGAGGAGGGGGGTAGACCAGAATGACTCCTTCCATGCACTCCTTTCAGCCAGTAAAGACATGTGAAGAGAAACTACTGACATTAAATTAACAGCGCACCTTGAGCAAATTGTTCCAACTGACCTTAATTTGCCATGTAAGGACAGCTTTCTGCAGAGCAAGGCTGTCCAATGAGAGACTGGTTGATTGAGTCCCCACAATAGGCCTTTGACTGTAAGAGACCGTGAGCCTGATTCAATGGATAATGCCCAGAATGCAAGGGGTGCGATGCATGTGGTTGAAAGCGGCCAAGAAGGATGGAATATCTTTACCTGAGTTTACTGATCTATCTACAATGCCAGTCCCATTGCCAACGTCAATGCATTTGCCATTGCCAGCCAAACCGGTGCTGCTTGTTGATGATACAGCGCCAGTACACCAAACTTCACTAACTATTCCAAGGCCGCCTAAAATAGCTCATCTTAACTGGTAGGGCAAGGGGTGGGGAGGCATTCAACCCTCCTTTTGTAAAACTGGTTTATTTTTACATCAGCCCCAGATGTTTTCCCTACTGCATTTGAGTTCCCTATTTCATTTAAGCGACTTGCTGCCTTGGAGACGTGCCCCTAGCTGTTTGATTGGAGGGCAGGTGGGGGCCAAAAGTTTGCATATAGCAGTTTAATTGAGATCAAGAGAATGTGGCAAATTTAAGGAAGTCAGGGGAAGTGGTCTTCACATGGAGTGGGCCGTGGTTAAAAAAATTGATTTGGCAATAAACACTGACGAGTTATTTATGGGTCCACCAAAAAAGGTTGGGTGGGATACTGCAGCAAATGGTCTTGATTTTGTTGGTTTGATGTCTAATATTAGAAATATGACTAAGCCATTGCAACTAGCTCTAACTGCTTTGATAAACATGCACGACAAAGTGGAAGGTGCTTTAAACAAGCAGTGTGGGGCATTGGCGGGTGTGGAGGCAAAAATAACTTTTATTGAAGGTTTTATTTTAGGTATGAAAGAGGAGAAGAAATTGGGATATGCGGGTAAGTATGTTGCATCCCAAGTGGAATGTGTGTGTGAATGGACAAATATAGGGAGTTTTAGGGTCACAGGGATCGAGGTTGCCCAGCCCATGGAAGAGGTTCCGCTGGATGAAGAGGTGAATCGGGAGGAAGGACTACACAAGGGCACGCTGCCCCTGTTATCGTAGAGTCCAAGCCTCATTCAGGTAGCGTAAGACTTACTGGAAGAAAACTATCAGCATAGTATTGTAGAGGTGGTTGAGAAGTTCTACAACGTTTTTATGAAACTTGTCCGTGCCTCCGGTGCAGAAAATTGTAACAGCTGTCCAACAAAGGGGATAGTCTAGTGGTTGGCACTATGCGCATGACACAAGGGCCAGTGGGTGTGAATGTGGGTGTGGGTATGGACTCTAGCGTAAACAAGTATCAACCAACAGAGGAGGGTTGGCAGTTACAACAGGGAGTGGGGATGGATCGGGCAGGAGGCAGTTGAAGGAGTGATAGAAGGGGGATAGAAAGAAATGCTCCACAAAGGAATTGTGTTGTTACAAGACCCCAGGCGACCCCTTTAAGGAAGGAGACGGGTAGCATGTATGGGGAAGGCAACTACGGTGGAGAAAGGGAATAGTGGGGTGCAGCTTGATCCTCATTCGGGCTACAAACTAGTTTGACAGAAATTTCCCTTGGATCCAGACACAGTGACACTGAATAGATCAACAGTGCTCTGTATTTTAAGGAGAGCCCCAGCTCTGGCCCAACTGGTTTCCCAGGACATAGAGTACGTAGACTTCTGGAATTACTATTGTTTAGATAAAGTGGTTCTCCACTTTAAGTCAAGCCTGGTAAGTTACCAGGTTTTGGCAGCGGCAGACATTATTAGATCTTTGGGGTTTCCCATCTTTAAATTCATCCCAAAACATCAGAAAAGTCTACCAGAAAGAGTGATGCCGCCTAACTCTCAGCAGCCATTCTGCCCTGACCGTAGCAGGAAGTATGGGACCTGACGAGGATGAGAATCAGAGCAGGTTAGCGGCGGCTCTGGATACGAGACATAGTTCAATCAAATAGAGCTGTGGCTTACAACCAATTGTTTAGAGACATGAAGTGTTATCATGGAAATGTCGGGGTTCTGCACATTTATTTTGTGAAGAAAGTGTGAATTTATTGGGTGTAAATCTGTTTTGCCTGCAGGAAACCTGGCTCCTGATTTAACAAAGGTGGATGGATACACCCTGTTTTTGTCCCCGGCATATAAAGGTGAGGCGGGACATCCAGCATCACAGACCCTGGTGGGGATTTGTAACTCCTTGAGTATGAACGCAACAATATTCACTCAGCCAAATCCATTTATTCAGGAATAAAGCTAAAGTGGGATCATTTTCTGCTCCCGGCCAGAGGAGAAACACAAAATCTCTATTGGAATCCCTCGAAAATCTCCTAAGAGGAGTTCCTGGATAGAACTGAAGAGAGTATCTTCAGATGGCAAGCCCAAGGGATGCAGAGCTCGATAATTATATGCAGGGGCTTGAATGCATAGTGTATCGATGGGCCCAACCATAAAACTGTGTATGTTGCAGAGACGGCAGCGGCTAAAAGAGGGGCTGCATGGATGTCGTTCATGGAAAAATTAGGATTGTGTATATTGAGCGGCAATGTCGAGGGCCATGAAAACACACATTATACATGGGTAAGAGGAGCTCAGGCGAATATACCTGACCATTGTAAGATCTATTCATGGATATCAAAGAGATGACAATTGAACACACAGAAGTTAGTGACCACCTACCTCTGAGGGTGGAATGGAATGAGAAATCAGGCAAATCTGATCACAAAGTATATCTCTCTTGGAGCTAAACACAGGAGCTAATAGGGTGTCTTGGGACTGGCGTAATACATATCTGTTTAAAAGCAACTTATTAACCTAGAACCCGGATTGTACCATTCCTGAGGAGCTAAAGCATAGACCGAACCAACATCTTCTGGATGAAATCTATGGGAAAATGTCTAAATCAAATAAGCCAAGGACCCTTCATTAAAACGCATACGACCGAGAGGTTGTTTTGAAAATAAAAAAGAGAT
This sequence comes from Ambystoma mexicanum, assembly GCF_040938575.1. Taxonomy (NCBI): domain Eukaryota; kingdom Metazoa; phylum Chordata; class Amphibia; order Caudata; family Ambystomatidae; genus Ambystoma; species Ambystoma mexicanum. Next base: position 885,845,269 of record NC_090931.1, read on the forward strand.
GTGAAGGGCGTTAAAACTGGTACACCACAATGACATGGGGCAAACATATCACCCAAAAAGCACCTACAAAAATTGGTTACGCCTGCATAAATACCATTTTATCTTAGTAGATGCCCAAAATATTCTGCCGATAATTGTGCAAACGAACACAAGGGATTTTATTTCAGAATCTGATAAGAGATACCAAACAAATGCTCAGATTAACCCGATCACCGAGGAGAACTGGAGGGCTAATTTTAAAACCATATACACATTTGCAGTGGAGAGTACAATTGTTATGAGGTTATAGGTTATAAGGTTAAGACTGATGTGGTGTGGTCGTTAGAATTGGATATTGATGACTTACTAGAATTAATCTCCAAAAGCAAGAACTCAAGGGCTCTGATGGTCTGGCTACAATAGTCTTGCAGTGTAATCCACAACTCTGGGCACATATATTGCACGGCATCTTCAATGGAGTGATTACAATGAGAACAATACCAGGCTCGTGGCTAAGCTCCATTATAGTACCTATATACAAAAAAGGGTACTGGCTTGCACCAGCAAATTTTAGGACAACATCTTTGTTAGACATCCCGTCAAAAATGTTTGCGGGCCTGGCACTGCGAGATCTTAGAAACTGGGCCGAAAAGAGCCGAAGACTGGACGTCTTTCAGGCAGGTCGCTAACGGGTTCGTTCTTGGCCTGTTTAAAAAGGAGGCCATGTAGAGGTCTAAGCCACTATGCTATACGCAAAACAAAAGAGGTGATGGCTGAAAGGTGCTTTGCTATAGTCACTCCGAGTGGGAAGAGTATGCCCAGTCGTGGGTCCCATGCCTGCTGGGCCTAGAGACCCAAGCTATTCCTCACTGATGAGGCCCAACAAGGCTGAAACGTGTCTGGGGATGCATGTGATCTCGTGCAGAAGGGATGTGACCTAGCAGTTTGGGCTGGACTGCCCCTTTTGGGGTGGGACCAGGCCTAATTTGCAGATGGTCTTTCCCCTTCTGCAATGATTTGGCAGGCAAAGAACAATGGTCTGGAGGGTTTCCCAGAGCAATGACAGAGGTTATGATTAATTCTAAACATTCCAGCCATCACCTCTTTTGTTTTGCTAGACATTTTATGATACAGCCATGATGAAATGAATTTCTTAATATCTTTTTTTTCACACCTGATTTTTAGGGATTTTAACCTGGCATCCTTTATTAAAATAATTCTGATCTCACCATGTTACACATACTTTAAATGTTCCATTTGTTTGTATAATTGTGATGTGTGCAATCGATGTTAAGTGAACTATGACACGCAAAATATATATAAATATATATATATATAAATATATATATGTGTATATATATATATATATATATATATATATATATATATATATATATATATATGAGATAAAAACTTCGTACCACAGTACTTGGTAATTGGAGTGCACTCCAAGAGCAGTCCAGAGAGAACAATATCCTCCGAATCCAGAGTCAAATCACCATGGAAACTCCTGCCAAAGTGAATGTCCTTTATTATTTAAATGCTGTGGAAAAAGTAAAGAAACACAAAAAAAGGCGCATTTCGCGGTCCACACACCACTTGATCACGTATATATATATAGGAAAGTGCATTTGAGCCAAGTCACACATTCCACAACGCCACTTAGTAGCCATTGCTGTAAGTTCACCTCCAGTTCTGAGCCACAATAGCAAGGCATTGTGGGTATGCAAATTAGTTCAAATGCAATCCTTTTTTCTAGAAAACATTTTTAAATCCACCATAGATTTCTTGATATATATATATATATATATATATATATATATATATTTAGATGAATTAAACCTTAGTTGACGGAGTCCAGTAAACCCAACGCACAATAGCTATCAGGTGGGAATTGTTTGTGATGTTTGTTGATTCATTCATTTTTAGAGAAAGACCTTTATCAATTTTCAGGCCGTGTGTTAGGGAGAACTCCCAGGTATGCCAGAGGGATACTTGAAGTACGAGGACTTGGAAGGCCCAACACTCTCCCCAAAATACACAGAGGAATCAGTGAACAGCAAGTTCAAACTGCGTTTTTTTACAGCCAAAACCAACAGGGATCCATACTAGAACTCAAGAAATTCCAGCATGTCACACAGCAAATGGCTTTCAGGCCACTTTTGTCTAACAAACACGTCACTGCTTCGTCATTACTTGGGCCTCTCTCCAGAAACATATTGCGGTGTGGGATTGGCCGCCAGGAGCATAATAACCTTTCTGGGCACATCTATATGTTATTCTACTGGTACTTTCATGTCAGAAGGCTGGCCTGTTCCATCCCACGTTCACTCTCTATAACATTGCTGCAGTGTTGTGGATTTACCATTGGTTCTTGACTGTTGCTACCCACCCCTAGGATACTAAACTGTGATTGGCTAGAGCTGATGTCCCCAGGCCTTGGACCCAAAACGGTTCTCAGCTCACTGTGTACCTTTTCAAGGTGATGAGAACGGTTATGTGTCTGTATTGTAACTTGCCTGCACCACCTTTGCCTCATGAGAATATTCTCCTGCTTGGCGCAACACTTGTTGCATACTTGTTGCAGTTCGTGTCTGTATGCCTTAGACCAGCTCTCCTTTCCCACCGCCGATCACTGTCCATTGTCTGCTTCGGCCGCATCACGTGTTTGGAGACCGCAAATTCGAACTCTGCAGCTCTTAATTATGAGGATGTATTGCCCTTTCCTGCCACTTGTCCCTTTGTCATCTGGGGATTGAAATGTCATTCGTACCTCTTGACCATGGCTGCGGGTCCTTTCTCACACCTCTTGCTCTCTGTCCAGCCTGAATCAGCTCAGCTTGTCACTTGCTCAGTGGTCTGAGGCCTGCTGTAATTTTCCTAAACCTTGTAGTGCGGTTTCTAAATTGTCCATGCTATACTGTGTTCTCCATAGGTTAGTCACACTTAGCTTTGTCAGGTCCCATAGGTGCTCCTGTAGTTCCCTAGGGTTATTCACATTTAAGCATCTGCAAGCTTTGCTCAGGATCTCTTGTGCTGTGCGGTTTCTGCATTGCTGCACTTGGTTAGTGGCAAAAATAATAAAAAGCAATGACAGTATGTGTATGTATCTGTTTTCTAACTATAGAACTGTACGCTCGTATTCTTCATGTATTCAAATGTGTATTTGTGTCCCGAAGTGCGGATGGTACGTGTGCTTCATGTCTAAGCTGATATGTCATGGTGTTTCTAATGTCCTCAGCAACATGGCTTCTTGGTGCTTTAGTCCAGGCTGTCCATAAAGGTGTCTCTGACCATGGCCTGTGTCTCTTCATCAACACATGGATAGATCTGTACTGCACCGGGTCTGTATGGCTGGCTGAGGGGATAACTCTCAACGCGTTTGTCAATCATGGGTGCACTTGGGACTCGTCCGAAATAGAATGGATGATTTCAGTGTTTCCTGGCTTTTCTTCTTGTCATGAATTTGACGGGAGGGGGTGATGGCAGGATCCCGACTCCCTCTTCACATGGTTGGCACAGCACACCTAGCACCTCCTAATGGCACAGCAATGAGGTGTGGAACGCAGTTTGAGGATCACTGCTCTGTGCCTCGTTCACAGTGGCCTCTCCCAGCTTGCCTGACATGGCTAGGGACCCAGCCCAGCGGTAGGGGCCTTAGCAGTGTGAACTCCCTCTGAACTGCTCTCACCACAGTCGTGTACGTGTCCTTCAGAAGGACACTCTGAGTGCTATATGACCCCAGCGACACCTTGAAAGTTGTATAGGTCCTGTCAAGGGCTAAAGGACCCCAATAGTGTGACCTTCACCCAGAAGTACACTGTCAGCACAGTAAGGCTCTAGCAGGGTGAGCTGCCTCCTGCTGTATGCTCTTCCAGTTTTATAGGCCTCTAGCCATGTGAACATACTCCACAAGTGCTATAATCTGAACTAAGTTACACTCCAAATGAAAGCTTAACTTAGACTATACCACTGCTTCACAAAACTGAATTTTTCCTATATCATTGATGTAGGCTTCTACGTTGTGTAATGTGAGACAAGATTGAATTGTTAAAATGATGGGCTATGTTTAGAATGTGCATGTGTAGTAGTAGCCTTGGCTTTGGCATTTCCTATAGTTATAGAGCTTCTTTGTGATAGTTTGTAGCCTTAACTATTTTAAAAAAAGAACCTTTGTTGTCTCGTGTGTGTGTGTGTGTGTGTGTGTTTGAGAGAGAGAGAGAGAGAGGGGGAGAGGGAGTGAGAGTATGTTGCTCTGTTTGTATGGGTGTGTTTTCGTCAATGGTGAGGCTCAAAACAGTGTGTGTGTGTGTCTGTGTGTGTGTGTCATCATGTCAAAGAAGATGCCTGCAAGACTGCAAGCTGTGCAGCACTGACATTAGATATGCAGGTCCCTGTGCCAATGCAAACATTCTGTATGTCTTTCTTCGTGTATCCGAAAGGCAGATTTGCACTGACTCTCATCCAGGCAAATTCACTGAAGTGCATAGGAAACAAGACTACTTTAAATAAATAAAGTTGGGCGTACAATTGACGCATTGAAATTTGTAGACTCCCTGCTGAAAGACATTAAAGCGGGTGTAACTGTAAAATGAAAAGGACAATCGACGTCAGAAGGGGGATGGAGGGGGACTTTGGACCTTGGTTGCTCGCTTTTTCTCCTCCCTTTTTTATTTTATTTGGCGTTCAATATGTTAAAGGTTGAAATGTGATTAACCAATAAAAGATTTTTAAAAAAAATAATAATAATGAGAATGTACTGATCATTTGTTCCAATAAAAATTGTCAAAACGGTGTCCTTTCTAATTTGTTCTTCTCGTGTACTAACCCGCTATGGCTTTTTCTTTTCTTCTCATCCCATCTGTTGACCCCGATGGTGGTCCTTCAGGCAAGTAGCTTCACGTGATTTCTGTTCTACTGTCTTTGGTCAAATTATATACAAACAAAAACCTCTAGTATTAGAATCCCGCTGCACAAACTGCAAGATCAAAATTCAAGAGCACCCATGATGGTGGCCTGCTTTCCCAGTGCCACACGCACACAGCACACCATTTCCACAGTTAACAGGCGCACAGAGGCAGTGCTGCCTGGCGTCTACGTCAAACAAGCCATTGGGCCTCATTATGCTAAAAACGGCATGGCTACCTCCAAACTCGTAATGAGGCCCATAGTGTGCATTTTCAGTAAGGCCTGGGCGGATGCCGTCACTTATAAATGACAATCTTTCACAGTGGCTGTGTTTGCCATAATGACTTCCAATTGCTTCTGCTACATGTTCTTTTCTATAGAGTGCATACAGATACAACAATACACACCATCTCTTTTGTACAGTATCAATGTCGTGGCTAAGGATTGTTAATTAAATAGATTCCGTTGGCGGGCTGATGGAGTGTCATGACAGAGATTATGTGTAGTCAGCTTGGAGAATGTGTGTTCATGTTCTTGTCACAATGTTCTTCTTATTTTTATAAGTCCAAGAAATTGTTATTCCCCACTAAAGGTGATTTTGTTGAGCAGTTGACTGAATGAACTATCCACGAATGTATAGTTTATATAGCTTCATCATTTTTAACACTATAGCTGTAGAACTCGTTTGTTGCCATAGGCATGCTTTTCTTGAGCACGCCTCGATCCATGTCTCACTCTGAGGGCTTCTGAGTCTCATCACATTGATGGCCTAAGAATATGCTATGTCTGTTCAGTGTGGAGCTGCACAAGCAGGGTTTTTCCGATGACACCTTGCTCTCCATGATATTTGGATTTTGAAGTCTTTAGTGTAGAATACTGAGGTTGTTTAACTGGATGCATACTGGGATTATTCTACCTGGAAGAGACTGGAATTACACAAATAGAAGTCTACTGGTATGCCAAACAGGGAATACACTGCTGGGAAATCATCATAGTCTCAACATATACAGTACGAATATGTCAATACAATAAATTAATAAATCAAGATTTATTTTGAAAGGGGAAGTATACACTCTTCTTTAATAAATCGCAAATACACTACATTTTATATTTTTTAAAACGTTACTACAACCACAATTTTAAAAAAAATGGTATCTATTGGACGCAATGCGTTATTTCTAAAATCATTAGGATATCATGATTTTCTCAAACCAAATATCACATCACACATAGAGGTATTGATGTTTTCTAAACTCGCCCCAGCGCTGACTGGCAAACATGTTGCCAGTGTTTGTTCCCAGGTGCGTTCAAGTAAATCCAGTGCTTTTGCAAATGGTGAGCCTGTTGGGATCGTCAAAGAAGACAATGCAAACTGCGAATATACTTGAGTTCCCAAACAGAGGTACAGAGTGTTGTCAAACTAAGAGCATGCTAGGCTGGCACATTTAATGTCAGACGCTGAGATTTTACAAACTGGCCATATATACTAAGATGGTCAAACATGGAATCTACTGGGATTGTGTGAATTGGATATGTAGAACTAGGGCTGTACAGACATTTTCCAAACTTGTAGCATACTGGGGTATTCAGAATGGCGTTATTCTGGGATTTTGTAGACTCAGTGTTAATTAAATATTACTGTTGAACAGGCCAAGGCAATGTTTTGATACCAACCCAATACTTTTTATTTGTATTCACTTTACTTAGGTTGATCGTCCTCTTGCCCATCATCATTTCTACTATGTTTCATACATGGAGTCAGAGAACAATACAGAGATCAATGCTTTGTTTTCTTTTTGTTTAAGGTTAATCATTATTATAAGAATGTCATTGACCTAATTTATGTGTTATGACCAAAACCATTAGTAAGGAAATTCTCTTTAATTTTAAGGAATTATAGGAAAGTGACTCCCTTCCTGAAGAAGAGTAAAGGCTAGACTAGAAACATATATGCTGCTGTCAGGCTTAGACTTGAGTATTTTGTGCTAATTTAAACATACTTGACAAATGTCTTCTTACTAAGTTCATATAAACTTTGTTATTACCATCCTTTACTTTTTCTTATGTTATGGCTTTCATAAATCTTTTTGATATTTGTTTACACTTATTAGGAAAAACACAGTTGTGAGATGTGATGAATTGAGGGAATGTATCCCTTCTCCCCAACGGGGAGCTTCCCCCCCCTGTCCTGTGAGGCTAGGGAGGTAGGCCCACTCCCCAACACCCTCCCTAGTGGTCGGGGCAAGTGGGACCTCACCTGGAGAGCCTCCCCTTTTGGGAACAAGGACTCCCGCTCCTGTGAGGAGATCCCTCAGCCATTTCCCATGGTGGCACATATGGGACAATCAGATCTGCAGAACACTAATCAAGCCAGAGGTTGGGAAAGAGGCAAAACTGAAATAGACATCTTCAAGCAAGAAAGAAGATCTGTCTCTTTAGGGAGAGACTTCCCTATAACTGAGATGAGTATAATGATGACTGAGAAGAAGGACGAACAGGACTTGCAGAGATGTAGCGAAGTCCAGAGCGGAAGTGGACATCGCAAGCAGGGGAGCCCCCCCTGATGCCATGACATCTGCTAGAGGTGGAATGGAGGAGAGCCATGGAAACCGCAACTTTCCAAAGTGACCTGAATGTGAGAGCAAGAAGCTGGAAGATCAGTGTCTTCATGCAGTGAGGAGAGAGGAAGACAGGAATCCCAATCCCCGGTGGTGGCATGACCATGACGACCATGAGGTGGGCAGTGCACCCAACAAACGATGCTGAAATTGCCACGCGGAGGAGGCAGTGAGATTTCTGCTTACCCGCAGCTGTACCTGGTCCTGGGGAGAGAAAGGAAAAAAGAGCCCAGCGCCAAAGGAGTTGACAAGACCGAGAACCGGAGTGAGCAAAGCAAACCCAAGCAACTCCAGGCCCCAGCATTGTTCCCCCTAGAGAGTCAGCGGGGAGCACGAGAGAACTGGAAGGCCATCAGGGAATCATTTTAGAGCAATAAAAATGCATACCAGTGAAATTGACGAGACATTGAATTTGAAGTCCATACAGTGGAACTGTATTAATCTGAGAAAGAGGTTTACAAATAAACCTGAAAGCAAGAGCACTACAACAGGGGCACACATACCCAGGGAAGATGGGATAATACCCCATAAACCAAGAAGTAAATATTGGAGAATATCACAGAGAGACTTATATAAGTACGAGAAAGACTTACATGAACAGAAAGAGAAGTCAAGTGAAACACTTTAGGGAAAAAGATACTCAGACTTAACAACACAAGGAAAGGGGGCAACCCTAAGCCCCAAGACAACATATCCCAGATAAGAGGTTATATGTTACGAAACTCAAAAGGGTATAGCAACCTGAACAGTGAGAAGAACAAAGAGATCAAAAAGCTGTATTGGAAAAATATCCCTAAAGAGGGAGAAAGACCCACAGACATTGTGAAAGAGTGGCAAGAACTGATACAGAAAGTTAGAAAAGACTATTTAAGAATATCCTACTGATAAGGAGTCCTGAGGAAATTTTGAGACATTGGCATAACAATGTCAGGAGGAGGGAGACATCCTCCTGGTCTTATTTAAGTTAATTACAATAGTGGTAGGGCTACATCTTGTACAGAATACTTATACTATATTTATAGTCTTGCTGACGAGCACCTTAAGTTATTTATATCAGAAGGGAACATCGATGTGGCAATAGGGAAAGATAGGCCTTATTCGTATTGTTTAATAAATAAGAACGTGAAAAATCATCACCGGGTCAGCGTCCCTCTTCTGACCCACCACAGAGAATACATGTGTATTTAATTTTCCTTACATATTTTGTACTCTAAATTGTAATAAAATGGTTCTGTTTAACGCTGACAATCCAACACAATGTTTGTTTGGAAGGATAATCATTTTCCCCATAATTCAGCGCAATGTGGATGACTTTTTGGTTTTAACAGCACTTAAAGAACCATGCTACCAGGACATCGTGGAACCAGCTATTTTGTGCAAAATGGACAGAATGTACATTTACAAAAATGTGCTAAGTGGAAATACTTGAAACACAACATATAAAATGATCTACTAAATGGGCATTATGTAACTTAATACATATTCATAATGGTAAAGATGTACCAAATGGGTTAACCAGAAAGTTGTAATGGTGGAATAACTAAATATAATATACCTGGAAATCATGTGCTAGCTGGATTCAAATATACATAAAAAACAAAGAGTAATATTTTTCTTCCTAATATTTGATGCCATATTTGCAACTTTAATTATTTTATTTCTTTAATGATTTTATTTTTTCATGTGTAGCAGCATACTTGTTGTAGAATACATTGTTACTATGCATATACAATGTTTTTCTAATGTTAGTCAATGTTTTTATTTGCATTGTTAATCCTATAGATTGATATTTACTTCATATTGTTAATTTGACTGTGGCCAGCGTAGCAGGGATTCAAAGACCAAACAACACAAAGTTAGTTTGATGTCCTCTTTTAACAGATCTATACAGTGTGAGTCAAAATCCGAACAGGGATGGAATAAACCTCAACTAAAATGTCAGGATGGTTCTCCTGGCTGCAACTGACTGAATTCTCCAGATGGAGGCAATCTTTATAAGAAGCAAAAGTTTGGGAATAACTACAAATTCAAGATTCAACTTCTTCACTTTCACAGTTTCTCCCAAGGTTCAAAGTCTCTGGAGTCTCTGCACCAGGGTCTTGCTTCATCCGGACTACATAGAGATCACAACCGGGCAATGATCTCATGGTTATATTCTCTGTCCTTTTCCTCTGTTACTTGGTCTTTCTGTAGCCTTATTCCTTAGGCAATACATAGGTAGACTCTATTCATAGGCGTTCTGCTCAATTGTAACAATATCACGCCTGGGAAGGATAATGAGGGTCCTGGATGGAGCACCAGGTAGCTTCCGTAGTCTTGTATGTGGCCAATAGCAGCTGGCAGTTTGAGAGCTAGACCAACATCTCTGCCTTTGGGTTCCGCTCATGGTAACTTATCTCCTAGAGCCAGCAACTTACTCTTACTGCCCTCCTCTTATTTTTGTCTCACCCTTTAACATTTACCTTTTTCGGATCATCTAAGTCTCAAACACAGACAATTTCTCACTACTTCCTGGTTGCATAACCCTTCTGCCTCTCCTGACCTCACTGCTCTAGCTCAACACGTGTCCACCTCTCAAGTGAATTGCTGAACCAACTTCCTGTCCTCTAACTCCTGATCCTTCCTCTTCCACCTCTCACCAACTGTTATTGCTTTGCCTCGGCTCCCCTCCAAGAAATCAACCTATGCCCTCCCCTTTGGTTTTTCCTAGCATAATTTCCTCCTTCCTCTTATAATGGTTCCATGCCATTTCATTGTGGGATGTTTTTTCGCGGTTTCTTTTACCGCATGAAAAAACCATCAACATTTTTTAAATTTGTTTTTGGGGGGGTCCCCCCACAACCCCTCATTGCCTTTCAGTTTTTAATATTCCCAAACACCCACATCCCATATATATAATTTTCTAACCCCCCCAAAAATAATTAATGGTTTTTTCCGCTAAAAAATCGCGATAAAAAACCCCAAGAAAAAATGTCCCATGATGAAGGGACGTTGTACCCTTATAATGTTCTCTTTTATGCCCTGCATTTCCATCCTGTTCCCCCTTCATTGAAAAACTCCTAGCAGCTTTTATGCCATGCTCTTGTTTTTTCAACCTTGTTCCATCCTCCTACTTCGTTCCACCAGTCCTCTTCAAAACTCTCTACTGTAATACTCTATTCCCCATTATGCCTGAAATGTTCCTCTTCAAGTCTCCAGTTGTGACAGTCAATCTCCTATAACAACCTCACCTCCTTCTCACTACTCTCTTCTTCATCCCTCTGGGTCCCTCCCAGCTCCCAGTCAATAGTCTCTTCTCCTTTCCCTCTCTGGGTATTGCTCTCTCCTCCTACTTTCTGCATGTTCCCTGCTGGTATTCTCTTGCATCTCACTCCTCCTTCATCCCTGTGGGCACCTCTCACATATACACTGACTCACTAAGAGAGAACACATCACACCAGCACTGAGAAGCCAACAATGGCTACTAGTCAAAGAAATAGAATTTTCTTCAAAGCATACTGCCTAATCCACAGACCAATCCGTGGCCAAGGAGTGGAATTCATACCGGTAAAAATCTCCATCTACAAACCAAACTGAATACTAAGGTCCAGCAGCGACATTTGTCTTGAACCAAAACAATACTCAAAGCAGACATTTGGTGCATCAGCATTCTCCTGCACCTCAGCAAAACCTTGGAACTCACTCCTAAAGGAAATACCAACAACAGAAGAGCACCTAAAATTCAGAAAATTGCTAAAACATGGCTCTTTACCTTACCGAGCTTAACAGGAAACACCATTGAAGGGATAAAGCCAACACAAGAGAAACACCCAAAACAACCGAAACCCTAACAAACCGAAACCTGGAAGCCCCAACGAAATAAAGCATTTTCAACAAACCACCATAGAAGAATATGAACCCTGCCAGACCAATATAACCACAGCACAGAGCAGCACAGACTACTAACATCACTAACACTTGTGTACGAGCGCGATATAAATAAAATATCATATCATATCATAACTCTACTAAAAACGTTCCAATATCATGCATTCTCAATGGCAAACACCAAACAACATACACACGCCTCTACTGCAGCAGAAACCTACAACTGCCACACAATGCACACACTCAGCAACACCCAACTAATCACAACACACTACAGAAAACGAAACCAATTACACACAGATCATCCCACACACACTCATACAACAACCACCACGTTAACCCATACCAAGTAAAAACAAGCCAAGCAGAGTGACCGTTTTTTCCAAACTGAAACTACCAACAGCACATCAAAGCTTTATAGCGCGTTCTCTTTCTATTGCACTAACTAAGCCCTCCCAGTTCTCCTTCCTTTTCAGATCCGCCAAAGCGCCTGGAGAGCATGAAAATGGCAGCGGTGCGCGGTACAAATCACAATAATAAAACATTTATTCAGCTAGTCCAACAGCTCTGCCTTAAAATCTCAAAGCAAAACTCCTGGTCACTCCAACTTTCCCTTCCAACATCAGAGCACCTTTTAGCAACTGTTCTTGTCCATTAAGACGCTTATTTAGACAGACCTACTAATATTTAAGTTCTCGATCTGTTCGTTCAGTTCTTGCTCTCACAGCTTAACATTTAGCCCAAGGGCTTGTTAAATGTGCCAGGTCATACATTTGGTTAATCATGTCTTTAATAATACAGATGTCATTCAAGATTTTGAGCTGTTGCTGGAGTCTTGATGGTGATATAAATATTACTATAGCAGTGTCTGCAAATAAAAGCAGCCCAGGTGCTTCATTATTATTGGGTGCAGTTTTTTCCTCAAGTACGGTAATTATGTTCAGCAGCTCATTAATATACAAACAAAAGAGAAGGGGGAGGGGACACAACCCTATCGCACATCCATTGTCAGTGGAAAGGTTTGAGCCCTGCTGCACTATCGCATCGTTGTCAGTGTTCAAGCACCCTATAGCAAGTATCATTGCGTGGGGTGAGTGCGGTGCTTTAAGTGAGGTGCCAAATCACGGGGGGGGGGCTCTCTTTAGAGAGCCCCCCATCACAGCCCTTTTATTCAAGGAGCTGCATGCTTAAAGGGTTGCCTGTGGGGGCCGCTGAACCACGTGCCTCCTTGAGTGAAAGGGCTGTCTGCCTGTTGCCTCTTTATTCAGAAACAGGAGGAGAGCTGGGTTGCCCGGACCCTCCTTTTGCTTCTCTCTTTTGCTAATATCGCTAATGCAACTATGAATTATGAATTTGCGCCGGGTCACAAGTTGCGGGAGGGGGGGGTGGGGTAAATCCCAATTCCCCATTGGGTCCATAATTGCGCCAGTGGTAATGGTGCCGAAAATGACTGAAAAAGGCCCAAATATTTTAATTATTACCTCCAGAAAAAAGCTGAAGGTAAAAATGCAATTTTCTGCCCAACTCGCGATTTGGCCAGCCCTTAAATGAGGCAGTAATACCGTTATTGCCACATTTACGGGCTCAGGCCAAACTCATGATGAAGCCCACAGAAATGGGAGGAGAGGGTGTAGATCAGGGGGACTGCAGTAAAAAAAATCAATTCGAAAAGTTAGGCAAAATGTGATTCGACCTGTCAAAGTCATAGATCGAGGGGTATTTTTCTTTACTAAAGAACCTTCAGTAGAGTAGCTATATGCCAGAAGTCATGTTGGTCTTTACAAAGCACACCCCCAACAAACATTTCCCAATTTCTTTCTAGGCCCACTGTTTTATTTTTAAGTCATTCAATTCTGTATAATTCTTCAAATGCTCACTGATCCTGCTTTCTGCCAAACTGTTCCAGGTTCTAACAGCCAGCATTGGTTCATCTTTCATACTCCTGCATTCCTCATTGAACCAGCATTCATAGTGGTGTTGTCTCTGATGTTCCTACTCAGTTAAGTTACATTGGGTTTAATAGTGTTACCTATTTCATCCTGCAGGTCACATATGCATGCTGTAGGGGATGCAGCATGGGAGAGGATACTTAAAGTAAGTAGCATGCTTTTATATAAACAAGAGATGTCAACCTCTTTAGCTTCACCAGAGAATTTGTCTATTATTTAACAAGATGATTTGTGTAAAAGACTGCAAACCATCCACATAATTGTAACTTCCACCCCTGGAGATGTCTGTGGACCAGATTAGGGTTTTGTGCAGTAGCACCTTAGGGCGTTCTTTATGCGCAGAATGGGAGTACCGTAATAAATTATCTCAGAACCAAATAACCGGGCAGACTCAAAGAATATGGCAAAATACTACTTTATTATCAATTCAAACAAGTAGGGAAACCTGGCGAGCAACAAATCGTAGCTTACAAACTCTCGATTACATTTTGATTACACAAAGGCTGTATACCTCATTGTGCATCAGCTATGACGTCATCCTACATGACATATAATAAAACCTGTCAGGCGGAGGGATTGCTTAGGGGAACATATCTACTTATAGTTTCTGTAGGTTTTAGTAACATCATTGTCTGGCCCTCTTCTGGCAGGCATGCCTTGAACTTCTCTCTAACTCTGTATAATATAGATTGTAGCAGCATAACAGTAGTGGGTTGGCCCTTGCAACAATGTATTTTCACCATTGCATAGGCCCTCATGATTGGTTGGCATTCTCTCCCAACCTTGGACATTCGGCTCGTTAGCAGCACGTACGCAAAACGAATCCCAGGTCCGGAGAAGAACATCAGACTACTGCCCACTTGCCCAATTAGTCTACCATCTCTCATCATTTTTGTACTTGATCTTGCTGAATATTCTCTTCCCTGGAATTTTAAATGGAGTTAAGGTAATCTTTGCCTGGAGCTTATGAATAGGCCTTGTTTTCTTAGGCCAAGATTGTGTCTATCTCGCCTTTCTAGTAAGTGCTATTTGATTCAATTACCCTGGGTGTCATGACTCTCTTCAGCCTCTGGAGACTTGGTTGCTCCATCTCACATATACAGTTGCTTCTTGCTGTGGCATCCTTGATCTCTGGCCAACAGCTATCCTTTGTTGATGTGCAAATCCATTTTCCAGCCTCTGTCAGTTCTGCAGCCCTGGTCTCTCTCCTTCAAGCTTCTCGCTTACTTTTATTCAGAGCTGACGTCCATCTTTTCAACATGGCCTATTTACCTGTGTTATAATTTCTACTGCAGCAAGCTTCTATGTGACTCATGTACCTTGCATTTATTCGTATATACATTTACTACACATCTGGTTACTTATCTTCTGTGTATATATGGTTTCTTCTCACTCGTATTCATGTTTACTTTGTTTCTTCAACTACATTTTCATTCTTTAAGTATTCTTAAATCATTTATGTACGTCACCGTATCTTCTCCTTATGACATAACATTGAACCTGTCATATTACCTCTACAGTTCTTTGATGTTCAGTGGTGTCTGCAAATCTCCTGCTACTACTTCGGTTTGGGGGTACATTTGGTTGTCTGAGTGCATAACATCTCTCATATTATCGATGCAGTTTTGTAATGATACCTGGTGTCATGCACAGTGTCTTCTTGTTCTTCATCCAGTATGTCGGAGGTAATGGAGAAGGTTCTATCAATGACATACACGTTTGCTTCTCTACAGTTTCATGAGCACTCTCTAGATGAAACATGATACCCAATGTTCTGAGTGAACACCAGCTTTCCAAATTGTTTAGGATATAATCCATACTATTCTTGTGTGAAACTCTATAGGTCAGTCTTGCAGGGGCATCTCCATTCAATATTTCATTGCCGGTAAGATCACCAACATTGTTTGATACCCTATCCAATGATAGATTGTTGGCATAGTTATGTGTTACAATTGTGTTGTATGAAAATCATTCAGGCTCAAATTGAGTATTACAATTACCTATTATGAAAATGTGTTCTGTAGCTGAGCAATTACACGTATTATCAAAATATCAAAAATCGTCAAATGCTAATTCAAGTAATGAAATTGGCAAATTTCGTGCCTGAAGATAAATATTAACTACTGTGATTGAACATCATGCTTCAAGGGTGTTTATGTTTCCAAATTACAGAGGATAGAGTCAGGTGGTATCCGTATGTTGTCTGGGCCCAAGGACATTGAAAATTGTCCCTTGCCCTCTTTTCTCCCCTGGGCTACTATCACCCTAGCCCAGGCATCCGTAACACTGGTTAGTGCTAGGGCTTGGTAACCCTTCCTGTCTTGGTGCTTAAGGCTAAGGCTGTGGTGTGTTCCCTGACTAATCACTAGGGGTCTCCTAACTCTCCTTCCTCTTTCCCCACTTTGTGTTCTAAAGGGAGTTGAGGAATGGTGGCTTGCACTCAGCCTGTTGGAATCACTTGCCAGGCATGCACAACCTCACCTTGCCCTTCTACTCTGCTTTCCTACTACATTCTCCTCCTCACCACACTTCTGTCCCTTTGATTTGATCGTTCACGTCGCCTTCTTGCCTTCACCCTTAGATGTTGATCTTCTTCCTTCTCTTACTTACCTCCTTTTTCTTCTTCTCCATTCACTACTACAACTACCTCCTTCTATGTCACTTTGCTCTCTACTACACCACTCCTCTTCCTGCTACTACCACTTCCACTACTTTGCTTCTTCACCACTACTACCTTGCTGCTGCTACTACTACCACCTCCCCTCTACTAAAGCTTCTCCACCACTACCACTCCTTCACTACTATCACTACTCTCTCCCTCATTGCTAATACCTCTTCTCTCCTACTATCGCTACAACCTCTCTATTTCTACCACTACTGTTATTCCAGAAACAACCCTATAGTATGAATAGTATGTGTATTATGCTGGCCAGAAACCAATCGTATCATATGACAAACATCGCCAGCACAGAATCGTCAATGTAACCAGAGGGCGTACATTTTGTGAAATATCCACCATTTGCTTTGTTCTTTTCTGTAAAACCACTTTGCAAAATGTATTCTATACTTCTAGCTCATGCACGATGCGAGGCCACAGCCTAAATGCCGAAAGGCCAACACAGACAGGAATGTCAGACGATACAGAAAAACATTGTTTTCCTCCCTCACGACATCCTTGGAGGCGAGCAGAAACTGCATCTAATCAGTGGCCCAGGTGCCGGCCTGCCTTGCCTGTCTTGCAAACTCTGTAGCAATAGGCAGTTAAAGCATGAATTATATTCTCTCTAGCGGTACTCCTTTGCAGAGCCTGATATTTTCTGCCTCAGAACTGTCTGACCTTTGGTACATGAATAGAAATGCACAGATAACGTGCTAAAGAATGCCTCTCTCCTACGAACATGATATCCTTGCTGTACTAAGGGCTCTATGTCCTCCATAACAAAGAACTGTCTCTGATGCTATTGCTAGAATAAGTATATTTAGACTGAATAAGCACTTGTCATAATGTGTCATAATTGTCATGATTGTCAATCATCGAACCGTAGCCTGAAAGATACATTATGGGCGGTTTGAATTGCCTTCTAAAAGATTGCATGTCATGTATGAATATTGTTGCTTGAGCGTTGCTCGCTCTCTTGCTTCTCACGAGGTCTGGGTACACACGTTGCAAGACGTTAGACCCCATTCGGCTGACTGAGAATACTCTGAAATAAACTAGACTTGTTTGGAAAAACGGACCTCGTGTCTGTCGTGTCACTAGGATTGTGCCTTAGTTTCCATATGAGGGGTCTTTACGGCCTAACAAATATGGCGCCCGAATAGGGACCCTCCCCCTTTTGCTCCATTGTATACGTTAAGTTTGAAGAAGGCAAAAATGAGTCGAGGACGAAGCTGTCGAGCCGGGATCGAAAGGTGTTCAGGGCGCACCTGTAGAAGTGATGAGAGACTCCTTTGCAGATCTGTACACAGCCGATCCCAGATCAACGAGCAGTGCCCAGAGAGCATTGAGGCGAGGATCCTGAAACGAGGCAGATTGAACCAGACATGCAGTCACGACAATTCTTGGTTGCGTCTGTATACGGACGAATTGCGTCCTGAGTGACGATTTGATTGATCAGGTGAGTCGTGCCCCGATTCTCAAAATGTCCTGATATTGATCAAGTGTTGCTCTTGCGAGATCAAACGCCCAGGGTAAGAGAAGGGTAAGGATTTTTTATGCCTGGGAAATTGTCTTCCTGCCTAGTGGGATTTTTCCACTGTGGTAAACAATCATTGGAATCTGGCCAGGTCGCGCCACCCACAGGGTCGCCGCCATTTGAAATGTATGTGAAGTATGGAATAGGGGCAATAATGTTTAATGCGATTTGGCATAGGCAAACTAGACATTTGGAAGACTTGCAGTGGCCTAATAATGGGAGCTTTGAATTAGAACGTATAGAACACCTAGAATCAGTATTGCTACGTAAGAAGGCCTGACCAGCGGCGTTCGACCTCATAAGAGACTGGAGGAAGGAAGCTAATCTCTGTTTGAGAAGTAGAGAGAAACATGGCCGCAGACATAAAATGAATGCAGAAAAAGCATTAGAGCTTGAGCAGCATCAACAGACAGAGGACCTTAGGAGAATGGATAGAGCTTTTCAATTAGGTGTACAGAAAATATATCCACAACAAGACTTGCATACATCCCTAGAATCAGATTTGCATACATCAGATGAGTTAATAAACAAAATCTTGAATGAGCAAAGAAGTGAATCTCAAAGTAGTACTGACCCAGTTGCGCCTCCTCCTTATGTACTTCCCATTCACCAAGTTCCATCAGCCCCATCTCCTCCCTCTGTGACACCATTTCCTCTACCGCCTTCTGAGCAGGAGTTAGCCGCTATTGTAGGCAGTTCTACAGAGTACGGTTTGCAATGACAGGAAAGAGGAGCTGAGAACTTGGGCAGAAACGTATATTGAAGGTGGCGATGAAGCAGCCGTGCAAAGTTCCATATCTGATTATAGAGGCCTTGGTGAACAGCAGGTATTGTTGGAATGCATGGGGGATTATCTTGTGAAAAAATGGAGTGATTTAACTGACACATTTGCACCACAAGGGTTGCAGTATTTGGTTGTTCTTTCTTGTTTGTGGGTTAATGCATTGAAAGTACGGGAACATGTAGGCCGAATGTTTCAATTTAAGTACGAGCTTGACCAATTGCATAGAGAAATAAGGAAGAAACAAAAACCGCAAATGTCATATGTCCAGCGATTTTTTCCGCCATTGAAAACCTGTTAGTGAAGAGATGAGGATTTGTATGCGAGATACGCTTAGATGGATTTCAGATGCCGCCATTTCCCCCATTGAGGTGCATGATACGTTTAGTCAGTATACACCAGAAATGCAGAGAAAGGTATTACAAGTCATGGTTGAGTATTTGCAAGATGAATGTATGAAGAAAATGACATGTTGTCCCGCTGATTTAATGACAATTTACAAAAGAGCATTTTCACCTGAAACTGGGTGACGGCTATTTCTCTTGATTTATCTTTGTTGCTTAGTAAACAAGCAAATGTAGAAACACCTAGTTTGCAATTACACATGAGGGAAGTGCCTCCCACGTTCGTCCTAAAAGTAGAAGTTGCTGCAGCTGGATCGATCGCAGCGCACATGACAGAAGCACATTATACTGCACAGTTTGTGCATGTCCCTTTTTTTAGGCAAGAGGTAAATAATATCAGGCAAACGATCCCTGATATTAGGAAAAATCCGTCAGGATTCTATAAAGAAATTGAATCTGTTTTAAATTCATCCATTTTCACATTGAGTGATATTGATTTATTGTTTCCCATGATTCTTCCTGTAGACATATGGAAACAGGTTAGAAATATAAATGATGCAACAATGTTAGGTGAAAAATGCGAGAATTTGATTAGAATTGATGGTGAGAGAATGGCTGGAGAAAAACCGCCACAAGTCATGTTGGCTTTACCTGCATGAATAGTGGGAAAATTGAAAACTTTGGTACCTGTAAAAAGAATAGTTTGGGATAAATTAACTGCTTGTTTACAGGGCAAAGATGAAGGAGCGACTGATTATTTTAATCGATTCGAAGAAGTATTTGCAGATTTTAGTGGTCAAGATCTGAGTACTGAACCCAGGAAAAGATTGTTTGGTGATAAGTTTGTGCAAGGGTTACCAAAAATTCAAAATGTAATAATAACATCTGAAAGTGCATGGCAAGCAAAAACACAAAGTGAAGTATTATGAGAACAGAGTAAACGCAGAGAAGGACAAAGGAATAAGGGACAAAGGGAATTTGAAAACAAGAGTATTAATGCGGCAAGTAGCAAACAATAATAGAGGTGGCGGGAGCGCAAAATCCAGAGCCCAATTTTCCAACATGCAGGGTGGTCCAATACGGATTAATCAACATGCCTATTGTAGACAAGAAGGCCACTGGCGAGCACAGTGCCCGCAGATCCAGAATCGGAATGGGGCTTTCCCCAGAAGACAGAATTGAGGCCGCCCGGGAACACAAGGACAGAATAGAAAACAAAGAGCGCCACAATTTCAGAATAACCAGGGGAATCGGAATCAGAATCAAAATCAGGGTAACAGCAGGAATGATGGAAATATTTCTGGCAACCAGGCCAATGCATATTACACTGGTGACTTTACATCTGACGATGTATTGTTTTACTAGGACAGTCCAGGACAGGGGTTGGAACCAGTATCTATTCCCGTAGACCAGAAAGGGCCCTACGTATAAATGAAGGTTGTGAATAGGGAACACATTTTTCTAGTGGACACAGGTGCATAAAAATGTTCGATTGACCATCAGCAGGTTCCAGATATACCACTGTCAGGGCATGACAATGTCTCAGTAGGGTTCTCAGGTATACCAGTAATCAGTCCAGTATCACAATCAGTCCCTATAACACTAGGTCCATTTACCTAGTCCTGCCCATTTTCTTTGACAAAAAATTGCGGCGGAAATTTGTTAGGATTCAATTTATTGAAGAAATTCAATGCAGTTATTTATTGTTCTCCTGATGGAGTGTATTTGACAATATTGCCACATAAGACTCCTGTATCACAATTTTTATCCAAACCATTACCGACTGAATTGAGTAAAGTACCGGCTTGTATATGGGCGGTTAACAATAACGATGTTGGTTGTTTAAAAGTAGAGCCAGTGAAAATTGTTTTAAAAGAAGGAATTACTTTGCCGTGTATTCCACGATATAAAATTTCGGCTGAACGGGAGAAAGCATTGAAATGCATTGTGTCCGATTTGATTAAAAGAAGCGTGATTGAAGACATTTCTGGTAGCGCTTGCAATAGCCCGATTCTTCCAGTGTACAAGAAAGGAGGTAATGATATACTGTACCGTTTCATAATTGATCTGCGCAGAATGAATAAGGTTGTTGACCCGCAATTCCCATTAGTCCCGGATTTGACTACAATTTTGACTATGATCCCAGTGTCTGCATCGTAATTTAGTGTTGTCGATTTGAAGAATGCGTTTTTTAGCATTCCAGTAGATCAAGATAGCAGATATTTATTCGCTTTTACCCTAGGAGGTTGTTCATTTACATTCCCATGTATTCCGCAGGGGTACACGGAAAGTCAGAGCATTTACAGTAGAGCCTTAAAAGTACAACTAGATATGCTAAAACGACCAGCAAGTTGTGTTTTGCTACAACACATAGACAATTGGTTAATAGCAGCAGACACAGAAGAAATGTGTAAAGAAAGTACAGTTGCACTATTGACACATTTGGCAATGCATGGACACAAAGCTTTGCTAAAAAAATTCCAGTATTGTCGAAAGGAAGTGTCCTACTTGGGTTACCTCCTTTTGAAGAAGGGAAGAAGATTGACACCAGAAAGGATAGAAAGCATCTCTGGTATGCCTATTCCAAATACGCAGAAAGAAGTCAGGGCTTTAATTCGCATGGCTTCGTATTGTAGACAGTGGATCGCAAACTTTTCGATGATCCTGAAACCAATAGTGGCATTGACAAGGAAAGATGTTACCTTACCTTTGCCATGGAACATGGAATGTCAAGAAGCATTTCACCTGCTCAAAGCTGCATTATGTTCAGCTCCAGTTTTGGGCACACCAAATTATGACAAGAGTTTTAAGTTATTTGTGCATGAGAATGATTGATGTGCTTTGGCTGTTTTGACTCAGGGTCAAGAAGGGAGAAATAGACTGTGTGGCTACTTTTCTTCTACTTTGGATCCTGTTGCATGTGCTTT
The DNA here is from genome assembly GCF_040938575.1 of Ambystoma mexicanum. Classification (NCBI taxonomy): domain Eukaryota; kingdom Metazoa; phylum Chordata; class Amphibia; order Caudata; family Ambystomatidae; genus Ambystoma; species Ambystoma mexicanum. The sequence goes on from NC_090931.1 coordinate 885,866,838, forward strand.
AACACGCTGCTTGCGAGCTGTTGCTGCAGCTGCTGCGTCACTAAAACAAACCGAGGGTATGGTTTTAGGTCGCACTTTAACCGTCATGGTGCCCCATGCAGTGGACATTCTTTTACATAGAACGCAGACGCAACACCTTACATCAGCCAGATTAACAAGGTATGAAATTGTCCTTTTTGCACCGCATATTGAAATTTCGAGGTGTTGCGCTTTAAATCTGGCCGAGTTAATGCCTCCTCCCAATGAGAAAGGGGATGAGAAAGAATTCCCCCATGATTGTATAAGGGTTACTGAGCAAGAGACAAAAGGAAGAGTTGATTTAACTGATACCCCACAGAAACAACCAGATGGAGAACTGTTCTGTGATGGTGCTTGTTTTAAATTACCAGATGGTACATCAACTGCTGCATATGCCATCACTACACTGAAAAGTATTGTAGAAAGCAAAAGAATCCCATACAACTCAGCACAAGCCGCATAGATAATAGCATTAACCAGAGCATTTGAAATTTCTTCAAACCTGAATGTAAACATATATACTGACAGCCAGCATGCATTTGGGGTGGTGCACAATTTTGGTCGATTATGGGCTGAAAGGGGTTTCCTGACATCACATGGAACTAAAATCCAACATGGCACTTTGATAGTGAGAGTGGTCTGCACTTGCGCTTCCCAAACGATTATCAATAATGAAATGCGAAGCGCATAAAAAAGTAACATGTAACATTGGAAAGGGAAACGCATTTGCAGACAAAATTGTGAAACAAACTGCCATTGATTTACACACAAAAATGTTTGTTGAAACAATGAAAGAGGTACCCTGCATGATAGAAAACGGGATTTCCACAGTGAAGGAAATGCAAGCAGAAGTTAGTGCAGATGAAATAAAAGCATGGTCTGAGGGTCGAGCAGAATTAGACTTTGAAGGTTGTTGGGTGGACAAAAAGAACAAAAGATGGATGTTGCCAAATGCCTATGTAATGGTGATGGTCACTATGGCCCACAGTCCTACACACATATGTGCTAGAAAAATGATTCAGCATTTAGATACGGTATGGCAGAATCCCAATATCAGAACAACTGCTGACAGATTGGTTCAAAACTGCATGACTTTTTTACAACATAACATTGGAAAAGGGACAGCAACACCAACAGGAAGTTTTGGCCCTCCCTCTATGCCATTTGAAGTCATCCATTTTGATTTCATAGAAATGGAAAGATGCCAAAGCTATAAGTATGTCTTTGTGGTGGTCTGCACATACGGCAAATGGGTAGAGGCCTATCCCCTGAAAGATTGTACAGCTATGTCCACAGCTAAATTGATGCTAAAAGAGTACTTTTCCCATTTTTGCCTAGCCCGTGTCATATGGTCAGATAATGGCCCGCATTTTATTGCAGCCGTGATATTACAAATTTGTGCAAGTCTCCAAATTGACAAGAGATTCCATTCGGCCAGACACCCAATGAGTGCTGGTCTGGTAGAACGCTAGAACGGTATTTTGAAGAATAGAATTAGCAAGATCTGTGAGGGGAGTAATTCGAAATGGCCTGATGCATTGCCACTAGCTCTGTTGTGTATGCGAACCTCTGTACAGGCGAGGACTAGACTCTCCTGCTATGAAATCATCATGGGGAGACCAGCAAATGTTTGGAATGCTCCACAGCCTTAGGGATATAGAATACCCTTTGCTCATTAATTACTGTAAACATTTAACTCAAAACATGCGTTTGATTCATCAGCAGGTGCCGGAGGCTCTTCCTGTTAGATATACCAGCCCAGGACATTGCCTGCAGCCTGGCGACTGGATACTGACTAAATACTTTGAGAGAAAATCTTTGCTTGTACCGCGCTGGAAGGGGCCCTATCAGGTGCTAGTGGCCACACAGACTGCAGTCCAAGTGGATAGCCATAAGTCATGGATCCACGCAACGCACATGAAAAGAATTCTGTTTCCTTTGAAAGAGCTGCCTGATCCTGACGTTGAAAGAAATACAGCTGCACTTGATCACAAAGATACCATCGCCAGTGCTTTGCCAGAAGTACTTCCTAAGCCCGGGAAGGGGCCCGGGGAGATTACGACAAAGACTGAGAGGTCAAAGGTGCTTCAGCCTTGTCCGACTGCTGCCGCATCATCACTCATTGCATTGCAACCTGGCACTGATCCTGCATCTGGAAATGAGAGTGCATTGTTCATCGATCACGCCGTACCTGGAGCCATAAGGTACAATCTACGTTCTCAAAATTGAAAGTGATCTACATGTTTGTTTTGCCTCTGTTCCCAACATGGATGAAGTGGGAAACGGAGGCCTAGGGAAATGGAGCGTATGAGCTGTATCAATCTGCATCAAATTGAAACCTCTGAAACGCTGTTTCCCGGTGCTATCTTTGAAAGGTGAAGGACCACTGCGAACCAGTGCGAACAAGCGAGGGGGCATATGGTACAGACACAATTGATGCTTGCTCCTGCCTCTTTGGAGCTCTCTGTGAAATCACACTGGCTTGCTGTCATTTATTAAGCAGGCTAGCCTGAACTGGCCTGAATGCTTTGCTGCTACTTGGACGCTTTTCTGTTAACGTGCGTTGCTGTGGAGAACTCTTCCGTTACGGACATTGAAAACTTTTCCTGAGATAAGCACTACAGACAATGAATACACTTACTCCTTCTCCCGCCTGCACCAACACTGATGATATTATAGAAATAGAGACTAAGCCTGTTCCTAGGAAATCCTGGTTTGGAAAGAATATGCTAATAATTGTGATACCGCTTTGCATTCTGATTGCACTGGTCCTCATATTCTGGTATCTGGAAACCGTGAATCCTTTGAATTATCTTTTGCCTGCCACCAATGCTCCTAATATGAGCAGCCCAGTACATGTGCTCTCTTACACTCTCCCCTCACAGGGAGTAAAGCATAGAGAAGGTTATGATAATAATACTCAGCTCTTGATTATGAATACAACACATGCTATCTTGAACAGGTCCAATTGCTGGGTTTGTTCCCATTTACCCCAAAATGGTGGGAAAGGAATGGGTTGGTATGAGCAACCTTTGCCACTTAATACCGCATGTTATGCATCACTAAGAGCATTATATTATGGAAAGTGGAATGACAGTGATACTGGTCAGTTGGATGGAACAAACATAAACGAATTTGGAAGAATGGTATTGGAACCGGTGGGTTGTTCCATATTTAGAGGCACAAGCAAAATAACCATGGTACCAACGAAACCAGTAGATAGACTCTTTCGGCCTCACAAATCCCTAATCACTTTTAGCATGGCTCCAGTAGGGAACAGGGATGTTGTGCCTCCTTCCTATTCTATAAATTACAGCCCGCCTTCTGTCCCATTTTGCTTACAGAAAAAGAGTTCCTATCCAGTGGGAACATTTACTAGATGCATGAATACTGCAGTGCTCGAAAAAGAGGAGGTTCTGTTTATTTTGTATGTGGAGATCAGGCCTATCCAGGGTTACCTAAAAATTGGGAGGGGACCTGTTATTGGGGTATACTTTTCCCTGGTGTATTTCTTTCCAAAACCTCTGAAATATCAAAACTATCCAGATCAAGGCCTCGGCGAGATGATACCGCAGGACTGATTGCAGGCGATATAGCAAAATCATTTATACCATTTTGGGCACAAGCAATAAATTCATGGAATACAAGAAAACTGTCCAGGGTGTTAGAAAAAACAATGAATGAAACTACAGATATACTCTATAATATGGCACGAGAAGAGAAAGCAGTCAGATTAATGACACTTCAGAATAGAATGGTCCTTGATATCATTTTGGCTGATTGTGGAGGTGTGTGCAAAATCGTGGGGTTAGCGTGCTGCGTATTTGTAACTGACTCCTCCCCCACGATATTTGAAGCAATCAAGAAATTGCATGTCCTAAGTTCTGATATTCATATCCCCACAGGTAGCTGGAATCTGAATATAGGTTTATGGGGTTGGGAATAAGTGCGATCATGGGGATGGAAGCTAATTGCAATTTTAATCATGATGCTTGGAATCCTTATGTTCTGCTGTTGTTGCATACAATGCCTGCCAATCCTCTGCTCCCAGGTTGCAAAGGAATGTGTACACGCAATATAATTGAAACCTCCTCGCGTATTAAATAGAGGTGCACAACACGAAAAGGAAACGATCAAAGAATTCATGGCAATTAATATTTCTTATGATGATTATAGTAGTATGGGTAGTTCAGAATCAGACACATGGTCAGATGAAGATGTAATGTATGGATGATGCTCTTGGCTTACGGCCAAAAGGAGGGTTTGTTAGTCCAGAAACGACCCTATATTATGTATAGTATGTATATTATGTTGGCCAGAAACCAATCCATCATATGACAAACATCGCCAGCACTGATTCGTTAATGTAACCAGAGGGCATCCATTTTGTGAAATATCCGCCATTTGCTTTTTTCTTTTCTGTAAAACCACTTTGCAAAATGTATTCTCTATTTCGAGCTCATGCATGGTGCGAGGCCACAGCCTGAATGTTGAAAGGCCAACACTGACAGGAATGTCAGACGATACAGAAATACATTGTTTTCCTCCCTCACAACGTCCTTGGAGACAATCAGAAACTGCATCTAATCAGCAGCCCAGGTTCCAGCCTGCCTTGCCTGTCTTGCCTGTCTTTCAAACTCTGTAGCAATAGGCAGTTAAAGCATGAATTATATTCTCTCTAGCGGTACCCCTTCACGGAGCCTGGTATTTTCTGCCTCAGATTTGTCGGACCTTTGGTACATGAATAGAAACGCACAGATAACGTGCTAAAGAATGTCTCTCTCCTACGAACATGATATCCTTGCTGTACTAAGAGCTCTATGTTCTCCATAACAAAGAACTGTCTCTGCTACTATTGCGAGAATGAGTATATTTAGACTGAATAAGCACTTGTCATAACGTGTCATAATTTTCATGATTGTCAATCATCGAACACTAGCCTAAAAGATACATTATGGACGGTTTGAATTTCCTTCTAAAAGATTGCATGTCATGTATAAATATTGTTGCTTGAGCGTTGCTCGCTCTCTTGCTTATCACGAGGTCTGGGTACACACGTTGTGAGACGTTAGACCCCAGTCGGCCGACTGGTCCAATGATAGATTGTTGGCATAGTTATGTGTTACAATTGTGTTATATGAAAATCATCCAGGCTCAAATTGAGTATTAAAATTACCTATTATGAAAATGTGTTCTGTACCTGAGCAATTACACATATTATCAAAAGCGTCAAATACTAATTGAAGTAATGAAATTATCAAATTTCGTGCCTGCAGATAAATATTAACTACTGTGATTGAACATCATGCTTCAAGGGTGTTTATGTTTCCAAATTACAGAGGATAGAGTCAGGTGATATCCGTATGTTGTTTGGGCCAAAGGGCATTGAAAACTGTCCCTTGCCCTCTTGTCTCCCCTGAGCTACTATCACCCTAGCCCAGGCATCCGTAACACTGGTTAGTGCTAGGGCTTGGTAACCCTTCCTCTCTCCTCACTCAGCAGAACCCCTCTCTCCAACCACATCCACACTCCTCACTCTGTACTCCTCTGCTCTCAGTCATCCTCCTTCCACCGCCTCACCTCACCTTACTAATCCACACTAAATGCTGTCCCAAGTCCTTCTTATATAATCCTCTGCCTCCCAAGGTTGGCTCTAGTCCATCACTTGCCTTGCTCCAGGAGGTGTGGGAGGCTTGATATTTTGAACCACACAGCTCGCCAAGTTCTGAGCCTAAAAAACAGAATCAGTCTATGGGGGACTATTGGGAGACTATTGTCACACTGATTGCTTTCTCACTCCCGACTGTCCGTGTTTTCGCGGGCAGTCAGGCCTTTTATTACTTATCTTTGCGTCCTGACGTAGCAACATCAGGATGCCTCTGGGGCCTTTCGTCCACATACCATAGCCCTCCCCTACTTACACCACAAATGAAAATAAAGCAAGTGGTATGAACTACTGTCGCAGTCACTTCAGGTGGCATTGGCACTCGGGGTTACTGTTCGATGGTAGACGCCATGCAGAACAAAGCCTCTCAGTCTCGTGGATGCCTGCAGGTGTTCTCTCAACATGTACCTTGATGCTGTGCCCCGTGGTCTGTGGGGGGACGGCACCACATGCTCTGGTTCTGGGATGGCCATGCTTGGGTACTCCCTTGCTGGGCTGCTGGTCTCTTCATCCCTTTCCTGGCCGTTAGACCGCTGTGGCATCATCTGGGGTTCAGCCTGGCCTACGGCTGGTGGCGCAGCTGGAGAGGTACCTTCTTCCCACATGGTGGCCGCTACCCGCCGGAAGTGGAACATGTTCTTTATTACTGAATCTGGTTCTCGTTGAGCTATTACCATTCCATGGTCTTTTTTCGTGACTACCCATGGGTTTGATTTATATGGGAGTACCAGCTTAGTCCGGGGCTCACTCTACTTCACCAGTACCCTGTCTCTTGGGGCGATGCCACTGATGATGACTCCACAGGTGCGGCTTTCCTTTTCGTTCCTGTCTCTCCTTCTTTCCTCTATGCGCTCCCAGGCTGCCTCAGGGGCAGTCCAGCTGTTGTGTATTTGTAGTCCTGCTTGTGCTGGGAATCCAAACATTAGGGCAGCTGCTCTGACCTGGGTGGATGAGTGAGTTGTCTGTCAGTACATCTGCATGAACCGATAGACTTCTGGCAACCACGGTTTCCGTTGCTCCTTCGCGGTGTGGATCACTTTCTTCAGAGATGCCATAAAGCGTTCTGCATCCCCTTTTGCCTTGGGCCTATAGTGGGGTGATATGATGGTGTTGGAGATTTAGGTTGTCTGGAAAGTTCTGCAGTTCTTGCCCTTTGAACGGGGGCCCGTATTCGCTTTTGACTCTGTTGGGTATGCCATGCACCGAAAACATTTTCTCAAGTCCAATGCTGTAATGACTGGAGCTGCATCTGTTGATCGGACTTGTTCGACTTCCGGTATCTGCTGAATTCATCAATGTTGACCAGCAGATATGCCTCTTTGGCTACCAATCAGAAGTCCAGACTGATCGGGTCCCATCTCTGTTCGCTCCGAGGGGGGCATGCAATGGGTTATGGTGGGTTTGGTCGCTGTGTTGCTTGGCAGGCTGCACAAGCGCTTACTAGTGCTATTACTGTCGTCTGTATGTTTGGCAGCCACACTGTTGCTTTGAGAAAAGCTTGAGTCTTGGTGATTCCCTGATGCCCTTCATGACCTAGCCGCAGGGCTCTTTCCTCCAGTGCTGATGGTAATGCTATTCAGTGTCCTTTCATTATGACACCTTTGGTGGACACTGACAGCTCGTGTCACACTCCCAGTAGGTGTTGCACCATGTTTTGGGCTGCCGCTGTCCTGTTTGTTGCTGCTGCTAGCAGGTCCTTCGAGTTTCTTGATAGGATGGATTCCTTGACTCGCTGGAGGTATGATTCTTGCTCTGTTTCTTTGATGATCTCTTCCAGTTTCATTCATTTTGGCCTGGCGCATGCGATTACGTGGCGCACATGCTCGTCTTTCTCCTGGGTGTCCTCATGTTCCGCCAGCCGGGACAAGTAATTGACCTCATTGACGCTTCCTGAGCGGTATGCTATGTCGATGTTGAAAGGCTGAAGTTGTAGCAGTCAGTGCTCGAGCTTTGCTGGTGGATGCGGGCGGATCCCTTGAATATGGGGACTAGAGGTTTGTGGTCCATGTACACTGTTGCATGGTTCCCCAGCAGATACACTTGGAAGTGGCGGCACCCCCACAGGATGGCAAGGGCTTCCCAATCTATATGGGCATACCTTTGTTCTGTGCTGATCAGCACCCGGCTGCGAATGCTATGGGGTGTGCGTTCCCCTCTTGGTCCATTTGGGTGAGTACGGCCCATAGTCCAACTAGGCTGGCGTCGACCAGCAGTTCTGTTTTGCGTGTTGTGTTGGACAGCAGGGACGCTTTGATTTTCTGGAATGTCTCTTCTTGTTCTGCCCCCAGGTCCAGGTGACATCCTTCCGTGTCAGTTGTCGAAGTGGGGCTGCAATGGTTGCCAGGTCTGGTATGAAGCTGATACAATAGGATGCCATTCCCATGAAGCTCTGCACTTCCAACACGGTAGCTGGCGGGCAGACGTGTCAGTTGTCGAAGTGGGGCTGCAATGGTTGCCAGGTCTGGTATGAAGCTGATACAATAGGATGCCATTCCCATGAAGCTCTGCACTTCCAACACGGTATCTGGCGGGCAGACGTTTTGGACATCTGTGACTTTGGCTGGATCGGGGGACACTCCTCACACCTAAAAGACATAGCCGAAGAATGAGAGTTCTGTTTTGCCAAATTTTAATTTTTAGACATGTAGGGTAAGGCTGGATTCCTCTAGGCGTGCCATAATGGCAGCTAGCCGTGAGTTGTGCTCTTCTTTGGAGACCCCGTAGCCCAGGATATCATTGCTTACGTTTGTTGTCCCTGGCAGATTTTGCAGGACTTTCGAACTTCATGTTGGAAGACTTCCGCCGCTGATGAGATGCCGAAGTTCATCCGGCAGTACCGTCTGAGTCCGAGGTGCGATGAAAAAGTTGTTATATATGTGGATTCCTTCACCAGTCAGATCTGGTGGTAGCCGGAGCAGAGATCCAGCTTACTGAACATCGTCGCTGTGGTAAATTTGACAATTAGTTCATCAATCCGGACTGCATTAGACTGCTTAGGTTTATTTGTAACTACCCTAGGGGAGTAGGTCTGGAGGTATTTTCTATGATATGGAGTTCTTCTTGTTTTTTTAGTTCCTCCTCAACGGCTGCCCATAGATGGAATGAACCCTCCAATGCTGGACTGCCCTTGGCTCGATGGTTGGGTCGATGTGGAGCATCACCCTCATGATTTTTAGGCAGCCGATGCCTTTGAAGAGTTTTGAGTGTTTCGCAATGATGTTGTCCAGCTCCGGTTGTCGGAGTTGGAGGGCGAAATGGATGATCCACAATTTCTCTGACATTCTGCAGCTTAGTAGAGTCTTGACACCGGCATCCACTACGTCGAATCTGGTTCTACAGGATTTGCCATTGTACACAACGTCACAACGTCCGCCTTGAATGATCCTTTTACGGGGAGGGGCGTTTGCTCCCATATGCATATAAACCAACTGTCTTGCGCTCCAACACAGGTTCCGTGTGCATGATCGAGAGTTTGGTCAGCGGTATGATGTTGACTGTTGCTCCACTGCCAATGATCACTCTGGTCGGCATGCCGTTCATGAGTACCGTGCAGGTTGGCTGGGATTTTCATGTCATTCTCTTTGATTTTGTTGTGTGCCACTACTGCCAAAAATAGGTGTACCCTTTCGGAGCTCCATTTGCGGTGCCCCGTGTGTCATCACTGGTGCGATTAGTCTTCCGAACCGTCGCCCGCTTCGCTTTCACTGCTGCTTGTATGCGTTCTGCACTCGACTGTTCTTGCTTTGCCTTTGCGGTTTGCTTGCTGACTGGCTCTTGGACAGTGTCGCTCTTCCATGGGGGTTTCTTGGTCCTCTCTTCAGAGGCCGGCGCTAAGGCAGACTGAGGCAAAGTGGTTGAGTTTCCCACACTTCCAGCACATGGCTCTGATTGCCAGGGAGAGTTTGTTGCGGTGCTATGCTCCTCTGTACCACTTGCATGATTTTTGATTGCGCGCTGACTCCTCTGGGAGAGTGGGCTTTGCCCGTGGTGGACATATTTTGGTGTCGACTGCTGCGACGGCCGCTGTTCCTGGGTCTGCGTCCACCGGCAGACGAGTGATAGGTGCTTCCATCGCGGCTTGCTGGGTTTCCATTCTGTCTCTCCAGCACCCCATCTGAGAATGCGGTCTAATGGAACGTTTCTTTCAGATAGGATGTCTCTTCGGAACTTCTCAGACAGTACACAGTGGATGATCTGCTGTCTCATGGAGAACTTCTGATTGGGGAACTCGCAGGCTATAGCCATTTCACAAATACTCGAGTGGAAGTCGTTGATTGTTTCTGCAGGCCGTTGCCTTGCTAGGCTCAGCTAAAATCACTCGTAGTCGGGATTTAGCTGTGGATGGAATTTATCATCCAGTGTGCTTTTCGCAGCCAGGTAGTCGTCTTCCTGGCCCCTGGTTGGTAAGTCGCAGTGCGAGCGTGCCTAAATTTAGCATGAGGAGTGTGCGCTTCTCTTCCTCTGCGATGATTCTCTTGGATTTGATTTGTAGCTCAAATTGCTGGAGCTAGAGTTCCCACAGAATGGCTGCCCGCTCTGCATACTGGTCAAATGGCTTCATGAACTAAGGAGCAGATATGCGAAGGACTCTCAAGCGCTTAGGCAACTTGCCACTTTTCCTCTCTGACACCATCTTCCGGGGCTCACACAGCTGACTAGGCTAGATTACTGGCCTAGGAAAATATAGGGCACCTTTTGTGCAAGCCACCTTCAGAGGCTTAGGGCCTCATTACGAGGAGTGCGGTAAGGGGTTAACGGCTCCGGCACCTTTACCTATTACGAGGTCTGCCCGAGGGTCCTTAGCGGGTCTCGCGAGCAGCCCAGCATGCTAACAACAGGCCCGTCATTAATGGGCCCATTGTAAGCATGCTCCCCATTCCCATTGAGCCCTATGGGAATGGGGATGTCTGATCTAAGGATGCCGGTGCCAGTAAACCCTTACCGCCCTATTCCGAGGTCCCTTAGCGGGTCCCAGCAGGAATGGCTGGTCTGACCAGCCGTTCTCTGCATGTCCCGTTAAGGGACCTTGGAGCTAATAACGGGCCCGTAATTTGTGGGCCCGTTATTAGCGCCTTCCCCATTCCCATTGAGCCCTATGTGTTCTCAAAATGGGAATGGGGAATGGTTTACTGAATGGGGACTTACCGGGTCCTCCAAGGTCGGAATGACCCGGTAAATCCCCATTCAGACATACCAATAGCACCATGGCTACCTCCAAACTCGTAATGACCCCCATTGTCTTTGTAATAAACGTTGGGTGTCAGATACCAACGTGGCATCTTGCCGCAGCATCAGATATCCTTTGTCTTAAACATAGTTACTTTTTAGAATCTCTGTCTGTGGGGGATTGTTGCTTTTCTTCACTGGAATCAGCAATTACTTAACTGCAGAGTATTTTTGACAGCAGTGACTTGCCTTGACTAATTCTTTTGACTGCTCTCGGCTGCTTTCCTACAACTGCGAGCCTGTGCGTATTGCCATTACACTACTGTTCTGTGTTCCATGTGAGAGGCAAAAACCGGGACCACAGCCACCCGTCCATCCAATCCCAGGACAGGGTTAATTACATTTTAAAAGTCTTGGGACGCGGGGACAGAGGGCGATTTCCCCGGACTGTCCCGGGAAAACCGGGACCTCTGGTCACCCTATCAGATTCTGTATAATACACTTCTTGCCTGTGTCAAATATTGTCTAAACCCAGATGGCCTTTGCAGGGGATAACCAGCATGAGCCCTTATGTGCTGGTTTGGCCGTGCAGGCAATGTTTCACTTTAACGAAATTGAGTGGTAAATGAAAAAGTAAATCACATTTAATCTTTCATTTCATTCTCCATATTGTAAAAATTGTAAATGCTGCCTCTAAATTATGCTTTGTAGATGGCATTTATAGATTCGGCATGCTTTTAGTGGGTGATAAATGCACACAGACTGTAGAAATCCGTTTGTTTGATGCCTGCATGAAATTCTCATGAAGGGGTAAAACTGGGACATATTTGAAGGTGGAGGACCAATGCACGGAGGTAATTCTAAATCCATTTCTTTCCCTTAGTCCTCAAACAAATGCATTGCGTCCCCTGCATTGTAAAATAGAAGGCGTAAACAGCGTACTCATTGCTTTTACGCCTTACTTTTGCACTCTACACCTTGAAAAATGATCAATTATCTATTGTGATGTGCCTTTAAGTGATATGCAAAACCACAAGGAGATTTTCTCACATTACTTCGCATCCTTGTAAACTTCCTTCAAAAATAAAGTAACCCTCTTACTCTTTTTTGCTTAACATCTGTTCATAAGGATTTATATCTTTGTCTGGTCGGTTTGTTATGTGATTTGTGTGCTTTTCGTGTCATCTGTATAAAACACATTTCTACTAACTACAGCTGAATAGATATGTGGCTAGGTAGCTAAGTTGAACACTGGACTTAAATCCTAGCTATACCCATTGATTAAAATGTGCGATCCTGCGAAGATGATTTTGTCTCACTGTGCCTTAGCTCCCTAGAAGGGATTTTGTTTACAGTGTATGTTAATTATGGTATTGTTCCATACATAATAATAACAGAGATCAGTTATATATTGCAGGCTGCAAAGATGTTTGTCTCTGGGCTTACTCATGGCTACATCATGGCTACATCTTGTAATGTATTTTGCTATGATACCCTTAGGTGTTAAAGATTGTGTCTCTCCCTGTGAAGTCATTGAATGTGATGTCACTTCCAGTGATGTCAAAATGTATGCAGATTAATGAGCCTGAACATCTATTGCTGCACAGTGTTCGCCTATTCCAGGTCAGACCCTGCCTGCACACACAACCACGACCCCCAGCATCTCGGTGTCCTTATCCATATGATTAGGGTGTCGAGACATCCCAGTTTTGCCATGACTATCCCAAAGTAGGGCCCTCTGTCCCCCTGTTTTTTTAATTTAAAAAACCCGTTCCTGTTTTGGGGAAAGGGAGGGTGACAGTCCCCTTTTTTCAATCGCCAACCATTACAAACTAAATAAACATGAGATGGTCTTATCTGAGGACAGGTTCGAACACCCGGTGTATGCATTAACTGGTTGCGCCACAGAGACAGGGTGAGAAGGAAGTAAATAGCGAGGCATAATGTCAGAGAGAGTGCTGTGGGTACAGCGTGAGAGAGGGTGGTCCATGCATCCACGTTGTTGTAATCCAGTCCACTGATGGACAATGGATTCATATTGTATGATGGATGCATACATGCTACTTTTTGTATTATATTGTGGTTTTATTCATTATCTTTTAGTGTTTTATGACATTATTATATTGTGTGTGAGAAGTTATAGGAAAATTGAATATATTTTTATATACTTAAAAACTGTGTCTTGTTAGAGGTCCAGTATATGTTTTGGACTAACTCTAGGTCTTTCTGCTGATAAGATTTTTTTGACACTCACTTTACCACCTTACTTTTGTGCACTTATTGTGAAACAGAGCAACAGCTCCTTTGTTATGTACGTGCTTTTTTCTATTAAATTGTGTTATAGTTGAGATGCTCATCTTGTCACACTAAATACCAAGAAAATCAAATTCATTGTATACGTATAACATTAAAATACATCATTCACTCAGTATTACTTAAAATATATAAACTTGTTATTTACGTGTGTTTATCAACAGTCAAAACTACATGGCTTATATGCTATGCCTGGTATTGTTTTTGTGTTGCTCCACTCACTTGCCCTCATTTCTTACTCATGAAAATCGAGTTTCCGTATTTACATGAAAGACAGGTTATGCTATTTTACGACACGCCTGCAATTCCTGGTGACCCCTGTGCCAGTTGTACCAGCATGCAGAGTCACCTTCACACCGTATTTCCTTCAAATGTTTGCTCACCTGCGGCCGCAAACTCAGGTGACAGCGACAATTCACTACCTAGAAATCCCTCCCGTGCCGACTGGAGAGGCACCGAAGGAGGAACCGGCTGGTTTTGGTGTTTTGGAATAGACAACATTGTTTTTAACGCCTCAATTAAAAGCGCCCAGTTCAGCTGAATTCTGGTCAGAACCACTTAGCTCTTGCCTGACAGGAGGAGGCAGTGACCACTATTTCCAGCAATCTGAGTTCACGCCTCACATCGCTTTCACACTGGAAGTTCCTGTGAGTCCTAAGCAATCACTTGAAAAACAACGCGGTGTGTGTATTTGGTGCTAGCAACCATCAGTGTCAGTCAGGGCTCTGAAATTCCGGGGGAGTACCCGCAGCGCTTAATTCATGGGAAGACTAAGGGTCAGGGTGCAAATGTTTTATTGGCACGCCTATGACATGCGAGAGTGGCAGCTCGTCACCCATTGCTGCTGCAACCTCCCAGGGCTGCTTCATACAGTGTGAACATATTTGGTATTGCAGCTGCGCCGGCTCCTTGCAGGACATGTATACATTGCCTGTGGCAGATGCACAGTTAATAAACGCCAATCAAGCCAGCATGAAGTAACCTAACATTCTAGTTGCGACTTGAAATGAAACAGCACATGTTTAACTGCTTCTTTAAACACATTTGCCCCCGTTATGAGGTTGCTGGTAGGTCGCCAGTGCTGCCGGCAACCTTGGCTTACCGTTTCCACCGCCCGATATCCTGGTAATACCGGGATGTTACGGGCAGTAGAGGAACGGTAAGTTCCCATTCCCGTGGAGGCAATGGGAACACTGAAGCACGGCACCGTTATTATCAGGCCTGGGGGTAGTTCACTGCCCCTATCGGCAGACACTTGTGGACTACCGGTCCGGAAAAGGTGCTGGTAACGATGTTACTGAAACCTTATTTCCGGACCTTCAAACTTATAATGAGAGCCATTGGCTCTTATTATCAGCGGGCCGGTCTGGAAAAGAAGGCTGGAAAAAATGCTGGTAAATCCGACTCTGGCTTTTTTTCCAGACGGCTCACTTCAAAACTGCCGGTGGGGTCCACGGATCTCCCTGAAGGCCTGACCTGCGGGTAGATCAGGCCCCTACCGGCAGATAAATGACTGAATCACTGGCAATGCCTGTGATTCAGTCAATCCCTCCCATGGGATTGGGAAACGGACTCCATGGGAATGGGAACTTACTGGCTCTCAGCCACCAATAATACCCCGGTAATACCAGGATATCGAGGGGGGAGCGGGGGCAGAGACTGTCTTACCGGCGGGATACCCCCAACTGCTGAGGGCCATTGTCCTCTTTATCATTTTCCTCTGACTCTATAGGTGGCAAGAAAAACATGTTGACCATCTATCCACAGGAAATACAACAAACATGCTTGTTTCCACTAGTAATGTGATAGACAATTGCATACAAAATCTTTACTGAATTAATTAACTTGTCCATCAAAAACAACAGCAAGATCATGTATAGGTTGGCACTCAACACAGGCACTCCTCCTTGGTAGAGATCTTCCCGCTTTAGTGGCACAGGTGGCTGGTGACAGTCCTGTTTTTGTCACCTCTGTGCCGGATGCCACTCTGTCCTGTTACTGAAACTGGTGAAAGTACAGTGTCAATCGCAGGCGCTTGCTAATGTGTGTTTGAGACTCACCGAACAGGTGGCTGTTTATTCCTCTGTGTATCAGCGTGCCCCATGCTGTCTGGATACCAGAAGAGTAAGGGGCAATGCCCAGGGTAACAAGGCCGTGCATGCGCAAGCTGTGTGCCCCCACCTGCAAGGACACAGGAGTGCTAGAGCTGTGATTGTCCTCCATATTACTAATACACTCATGCCCACCTAACCGTTGATCTAGATAATTCACCCTGGTACCACAGAGGCCTAGAAGCGGCTTGTGCCACAGGCCCGAGCTACCCACCTTGCCGCCAGCTATTATCATAGAGGAGCAGCGGCAATGTCATGAAGCTGGATTGGATTGGTGTTCAGGCAAAGCTGGCCCAAGCGCCCATCCCCGTTAACTAGCACAGCTGTGCCCCGATGGCTTATCAGGTTCATGAGTAACAACGAGCTAACCCGGGATGAAGAGGCATATGGTCTGTGCACACTGTCGTTGCTTGTTGAGTGACTATACCTGACTCACATTTAAAATAATAAAGTAGCCAACACACCACATCATAATCAAATGGAGTCTTAGACAATAAGTGTTAGTGCTTAGAAATAAGTGCCGGCGACCATCCCTGGCAAACACTCCCACAAATGAAGCCCTGAGTACAGGGCATGCATGGGGAAGTAGATGGACTTTGACATGGACACTTCCTACCCCAACCTTCTAGCCGCTGGTCCTCGGGCTGCAGCTTTCAGGCTGCCGAAGCATGAGCATTGGGCAGTTTTGAAAACAGTTATGCTGTGAATGGCATTTTCTTTGCCTATTATGCAATCTGGAAAGATGATTCTAAATAGATTTTCAGGTTTCGTACAAGCATAAATAAATTGCCCCACTGGCCCCATTAATCTTTTAGATGGGATTTGTGTTATACTAGAAGTATAGGACGGGGCGCGTCATGGACGAATCCTGGGTCGAACTCACGGCGGGTCTCTCGCAATGAATCATCACAAAATGGAGCCTTTGATCTCAGGTAAAATCTTTGGTTTATTCATTGGGTTTAGTTTGTCAAGTTCATTCAGCCAACCAGAGCCCTCGAATCCTCTGAAGGAAATTCGCTCTTCTATATAAGAGCCAGCTCACTTCCTATTCCTTGTGATTTATGATAGGCTGCCAGAGAAAGAGTACACAGGCACGCTCACAATTATAGGATGTTTGGGGGGGGGTTTGGATAATTTGATTAGGGTTTTGAGGAGTTGTGTGGATTTCTAGCAGTCCGGTGTTGGTATTATGTTTAGTTTGTTACCCTCTACGGTGATTTTGTTACCAGTTTCTGTGCTCCAATCTTTTAGTGTTTGTTCATTATGTTGTTAGTTTCCCCCATATAAAAAAGGGAAAACACTGACATTCCCTTTGGTGTCCCCTATTAACATTTTAAAAATTCCCCAAAAGTCATATCCCTAATACGAGCCACAAAATAACCCCAAGAAAGTTCTCTGTTTTCCACCTGCATGTTTACTGTTGCCGTCTTGACTCTGGACGTGCTGCTTTGATGTATGTATTTTTTTTTTGTATAGTGTTGTGTTTAATAGTGTAGTTTGCCATGTATGGTATCGTCGTAGTAGGATTTGTTAATTTGTTTCTCTTTGCCACATATTTTTGCTCTTGGTGTGGTTTAACACATTTAGGTTTTCAGGGTGAACTTCATTTCTCTAAATTCTCAACTTCTGACATTTGTTGTTCTCTCATGGTGTGTCTGTGATGCTGGACGGGGAAGTAGAAAAGGTGGGATGAGATGAGGGCGAGCTACATTTCTCCTTGCAGGTGGAACATTCCTCTAGGATATAACAGAAGGGGGATTGTTGTGCGGTACGTTGGTGCCGGTGCGTGCCGCTAGCCATGCTGCATCGCTGATCCACTGGTTTGTCTGAGGATTCGTAGGCATGGAGGGGCCTCAAGAGAAGGTGTGTGCGTGGAAGCAGGGCTGTCAGAGGAGTCCAAACTAATAGCACCAAGGCAGGCAAGGTGGGACCTCTTTTGGACACCCCCTTAGAGAAAGAGGAGGCAGGGCCCCCTCGCAAAGGCAGGGGCAACGGAGGAGCAAAATAGCAGATTCCTCACATTGGTGGAGCAATCATCCAGGAGGAGTTCTATAGGAGGGCTCCTGTCTGGATGGAGAGCATTGAGGAGGAAGTGGACCCCACACAGTAGGGTGATGGTGCTGAGCATAAGGGGAGGTCCATCAGCAGGCACTACCTCCACTGCACAGGAGCAGCACTCATTGGCCTAATACCACCCATGCCAATCATGCATAATGTCGGTATGTATAACACACTAAATGTAGCATAAGTGTCTTGCAAGCCTGCTGAGATGTCTGCATGATGACTGGCAGCATGTCATTATACTCCCAACAGGTATACAGTTCACGGACAGTGGAGAGACCAGACCCTCCACTTCTGCCCCTCCATCCACCTTCAACCCTGCAAAGGCTGGTCCCGTAGGCAGCGGGAGTACGACGAGGAGCAAGGCAGGAAGGCCACAAGAAACCACTGCAGTGGAACCTCTGGCTGGGATGGAGGACAGCACCATCCCCATATTGGTGCCCAGTGGCCCCCTCCAACTGGCATGCAGTTGGCACGGCTGCCACTGAAGCTGCCACAGCCACTCTACAGCCGGCCCCTGTGGAAATCCACACAGCTGCAGTGCCTGGTCTGGCACCCATACGTCAGGATACCAGTACACCCTCCTCATCATCTCGGGTAGTGAAACCGCAGCCCCAACACGATCGTGGAACTGCCAGTGTTTGCACCATCGAAGAGGAGGAGAAGGACATAGGCTTCTGCACCCCATGCTTCAGCCCCAACCCTCTCCACACTGCCAACCACCTCTGCCCATGTACAACTTGGCAGCCATTTGGACATGGCTAGGTGCCATAAAGCGGCGCCAGGCATCACTCTAGTCACTGGAGGGCCAGCAGGTGGAGCACATGCAGGCCATGAGGGACTGCCTGCGATCATCATGCCACCAGATTTCCTGTTGCCTCTGCAAGGCCACCGCTGCCTTCACCACAGTCAGGCAGAGGATGAAGGAACACATTCAGGGAATGTCAGCCTTTGCAGAGTCCCTAAAGGCCTGCATGCTGCTCGCCCTGCAGCATATCCGGGACCACGGGTCTGAGCCCTCCACCTCTGTTACCCCCACAGAGGGGTCACAGCCCAGCACCCCAATGAGCCACTCACAGTGCTGCCTAAGGTGCTGTGCTGAAACAGGCTTCCAAGCCCAAAAGACACCCAGAAGTGACTGCTATCTGTTTGACATTGCACGGGTGTTTTGAGGAGGGCTTTTGGAGAGGGTTGTTTGGGGAGGGTGAATGAGGATGGTTATTTGGGGAGGAGGAGGTGTTGGAGTGATGGTGTTTTGGGCATAGTTATTTGACATTGGTTCATTAAACAATTGTTCACTTCAATGCTTGGACATTCCTTATTGTGTGCCAGTGTTATATTTATAATGTGACTGTATACAGAGGTGCGTTGCAAGTGCATATCCATTGCACCAAAAAACAATTGTCAAGCAGTCCTTGCCCAACCAGACGTCCATCCCTACCCCCTTCCCGTTTACTGCGTGGCAGCACTGCACCCGCAAGTAGTGAGACCTACTCTTCTAGAGGTGGCATGTCCTCGTCAGGGGGCAGTGGAAGATTCCACCTGAGGCAAATGTTGGGCAGCATGGCACAGGCAATGAGAATTTGACCGACCTTCTCTGGCCTGTACATTGAGCCCCTTCCAGACTGGTGTAGGCCCCGGAGATGAGTCTTGAACAGGCCAAAGGTCTGCTCAATGCAGAACCTCGCGCGCACATGTGCCTCGTTGTAGGCCACCTCATGTGGCAACTGTGGATTCTGCACAGGTGTCATCAGCCATGGTAGCTGGGGATATCCAGAGTCACATGCAAGTGAAAAGGTCTTAGGTGTCTGTAATGCTTTTTAAAAATGTAACATCTTAAAACATGGAGTGTATTTGAAATGCATTCTGGGTGCAGCACTCGCCATCTTCCTCAAGCCTCAGTGAAGGCTGCATTTTAACGTGAGCTCTGAAATACTGTCTGCATTCTTTGAATCACTAGAAAAATATCTTGTTCCAGTCTGCAGTGTTTCAGGAAGATGGTTTGAATAAAGCGCCTGATAACGTTGCAGGAGCCGAAAGCAAACTATGTTGTCTTTCGCGCTCCCATGAGTAGAAGGTAAGTGTTTACCTCATGGAGTTTTCCATGTGACATTTCGGCTGAATGCCCGTGAAGACTTGCAACAGGTTCACTTTCTGGAAAAATTCTGTCCTGCCTTTATGGAAGATTTAAATCGGGGAGAGCCAGATTAGGAGATGAGATGGAGCTTCGGGGGAAGGGTGGACATATCGCTTCCTAATTGCCCATTAAGCACAAATCTCTCTGCCCATCTGGCTTGGAGTTCCCCGTTGCTGATTTTGGCAGAGATGATGGGAGGCAAAAAAGGCGCTTTAACAGTGATGTATCACTAACCTTTTGTTTAATGTTGTGTTTATCTTTTGTTGTATTTGGGTTAATAAACAGCCTTGAAAGAGCCATTTCATAGGGCCTCATTACACGGTAGGCGGTAAGGGTTTAACGGTACCGGTATTTTACCGGTACCGGTAAATCCTTACCGCCTTACTACGAGGTCTCTTTGCGGGTTGGGGAATTTAACGCCTGCTTTTTGCAGGCGTTAAAAACCAACCCGCAAAGGGAACAGTAGAGCTAATTACGGTACCGTAATTAGCGCCTTCCCCATTCCCATAGAGCCCTATGGGGCAAAAATGGGAATGGGGAAGGGCAATGGTGGAAGGGGGAATTACCGCCCCGCCAACCTTGGAATGGGGCGGTAATTCCCCTTTCCACCAAGGTGGTGCCGGGATTTTACCGGCATGAACCATGGCGCTAATAGCACCATGGTTCACCGCCTACCGTGTAATGAGGCCCATAATCTAGCTGAATGTGTATGCGTGAATGTGTGTATGTGTGAATTATTGCATTTTAAGTGTACATTGTTTTTTCACTTAGTGTACTGGGGGCAATGATAATATCTGTGCAGAACAGTGTCAGTCACAGAGCATTGTGAATGTGTTGCCTATTACAATGGCATGTTGATAGACAGTCTGTGCATGCATTTCACAAGTATTGTCACACAACATGTTTTACCATGGCAGTACTTGCATGTGGAGTCATTCACTCAGGGGGAACAATTGCTCTGTCTGGTAACATCATGCCCACAGCTCACAGCTAGTATTCATCACTTTCAGGGTCTGTGATTGAGAGGGCAGAAAGCCATGGTGCCTGCGTTGGGCCTGTGAGTTGCTCACATGCATGTGCCCTGATGGGTGATTAGTTGTTCTTGTGCAGGTTGTCTGCATCTATTCCGTTATGGCTTCACATACATGGTTACCTGAGTATATGTCATTACTCCTGCCAGTGTCACATTCCTTTGTTGCAGTGTTGAAGTGTGTCGTTCTATGTATAGGGAGTTGTTATGCTGAATTGTGGTTCCTGTAGTCCTATGGGCCGGTCTAGCATGTACAGGGCCTTCACGGGGCATGCATTCTTCATTTGTGGTAATTTCCCCTCCCATGTCATTTCACTTGTGCTGCGAGAATAGTCTGTGTGATGGCATTTGTATTCATACAATATCCACGTCCATTGCCCTCTGTGTATCCAGACATTGTGCTGTTTCGCAGGACCATCGCCTTGCGGGTGGAACCAGGGACATGAGCACAGCAGTGTGTTAAGAGAAGGTCATGAACACAGGCTTGGACATGCCATGCTCCAGGCCCACAGTGTGCTGGAAGGTGCCTGTGGCCAAAAAATGCAGGACAGACACAAGCTTCAGCAGCGGGAGTAAGGCTGTACTGATGTTGATCCTGCTCTCTATGTCATCCTGGATCAGGATGAGCAGCTCAACGACGGTCTCCCTGTTCTGCCGGTATGGGGTGATTAGCTGGTTGTCAGTCAAGGCCCAGGGTGAGGGCCTGACCCGGGGTATGGGCGCTCCTCCTCCTCCCCCTCCTCGTCCTCTCCTCTGTGTCCAGTACCATGTGTTGCTTTTCCAGCATCTGCAGCTCAATGCGGAGCTGGAGCAACTGCATGCCCATGTTCACGAGAGCTAGTGGCAACATGATGGTGTTGGAAAGTGTTTTTGGGGAAGGTGTGGGCGTTATATACCTGTCCGCAGTGGAATGGGTACGCCTGTGGCTTCATTTCCGTCACCTGTACCTGTAAGCATTTGGTAAATGCACTGTGCTTTTGGTGGTATTACCGCCTAATTCCAATGGTGTTACTGCATATTTCAACTTTTAATATGGTGGTGATACCGGCTTGTGATTTCAGCAGTAAATCTGTTGCAGTAATACCGTCTGTATTGATTCTGCCAACAGTAATACCATTTGTGGTATCATCGCTGATTGTATTACCACCAGCTCGTAATTTGGCAGTATGGTAAAAGGGACGGTAATACTGTTATAGCCACTTTTAACATATACCACCAGACCGGAGTGTTATTGCTCCATACCGCCGCCCCACTGTCCTTGTCCTCTTCCTGGCCAATGCACTGCTATCCTTCAGTCCGTCCGCGCTACTTCCTGCTCTGCAGAGTCTGTCTGTGTCACTGCCATTACAGCCCCTATCAACTGCAATTTTAGCTAATTTCTTTTGAACCAGTTTTGCTTCCTCAGCCTGCAGTCTCTGTGCTGTTTCCTTTTCCCTCTCTTTAATACTCTTGCAATGGTGTATAATTATAGATTGTATTTTCGGCCCACCCTTTGCCTCGATACCTACAATCTTTTTGAGTGCCTTTTGTACCTCTTTGGGCAACCCCTTTTTGATGACAAAATAGAACAGAGGAACTAACCGGTCCCACTGGTCTCCCATCTCCACTCTCCACTTCTCCTGCACTTTCAAAATGTACTGCACTGTGTCTTCATCATCCCCCATGGTGTATTGCTTGATAGACTGTAAGCCTGGCTTGTTGGGGTATTGCTGCCGCAAGGCATCCCACACTTGTGCTCTGATGTTGTTAAAGGGTGCCCCGTCATGCACGTCTTCCTCTAGTTCAACTTCGGGGTATCCAGCCTTAACCCATATATCCCCAACCTGATCTCCAACAATAGCTACAAGCAAGCACTTTATGTCTCTCAGAGCCAACGGGATCCCGGCGGTGTGCTTTTCAAATGCGTGTATCCATTTCCCGGCCCCCAAAGTAAGAGGCGTGAGTGCTTTTATTAGGTTATTCTTGTCCACCTGGGCCCAGGGCACAAATGATGCCCTCCCGGGGCCTTTGTGTAGTAGTTTCAGCTGCATGCCCATTCCTTGCCTTACGTTCCGTTTTTCACTTCCTTTTTCCGGGCCACTGCTATCCACCCAAACCTGTTCCTCACCTGTTCGGGCCATAAGCTCTCCAGCTGTGGAGTCATTCCTGGCACCTCCTCCTCCTCCTCTTCGTTATCTAACTCATCCATGGTGTCCCTTTCTCTGTCCAATAAATCCCTGCCTGCATCCCTGTCCGCCCTTACTTTCCCGTAACCTACACTCTCTGCTCCTCAGTCACTACCTTTCTCCTTCTTGATATGCACGTCTTTTATGGTGGTGCTGTCCAACCTGAACAAAATATCTCCGGCCCTACATTCGTCCAGCCCACAACCTGGTTTGCTTTCTCCATCCCCGAGAGCCCTCAACCTTGCTAGTTCTGCTTGCGTCACTTTAATGCATTCTCTAAGTCCTTCTGCGGCTTAGTATCTTGCTGTGCTACAGTATTCGTTTTTGTGTAATTTGTGTGGTATGGGGTGGCACTGTGGCATGTATAGGCACATATGTTGGGTTTGTGTATCCTGTGTCTGGTTGTAAGTAGGAAGGATGTTCTTCTTCATTATCCTCTACGTCCTCCACCATTTTCTACAAGTCTAAAATCTCTTTCCTCCTCTGGAGTTTTTACCTTTGTACTTGGCCGTTAGGAACGTGGACATGTGGTCCAATATCCCTCTGTCATTTGCACCTTGTTCTGGCCATGGGCGGGGCATCCCTCTCTGTATCACTGCCAACCACTGCTGTGGTACTTTTGAATGTTGTACCTATACAATGGAAAAGTGCTATACATGTATTACAATGGAGACATTACCCTCATATTAACGATTGTTACGTTCAATACCCTTTTATTCTATAAATCGTGCACAATTCATCATAAATATTTCTATCAGTTTCCTGTCCCCACTCCCCAGTTGCACATTGTGTCCACTTCCACCCCACACACAATCTTTTACTCCTCCCACTCCACACTCGTACTACTTCCACAGGCCCTCCCAAGGCCTCCACCGGTTAGACAAATAGTAATCAATGCACTAAAACAATAAACTAAAATAAAAACCGAAAACAACAACCACTACTTCATCTCATTCACCCACCTAAAATATATTGGACACGGCAATCTGAGCTCTCTATTTTTACGAGTCCCTCCTTTTGTATCTGCTTATCACATATAGAAAATATGGTGCCACCTTCTCTCCTAGCTCGGAAAGGATCACACACTTCTATTTCTCGCCTCGTATTCTTACATCAATATCCTTATACCAATAACAATGAAACCAGGAAAAAAACACCCATGGCCATTACACACTCCTCCAGTCAATCACACACCAGCTTACTATTCATCCTTGCTCCCTCTCCCGCACAATACACCCACACTGACTCCCTGTTCTCCCCTTCCCTCATTGTTGTTGCTAGCAGGAGGTATATTACATCTGCGTGTTCACCCGAGCTCCTCCATCAGGGGTCCCAATAGCAGCACCTATCTTGTGTGGAAAAATCTAGAATCACGTTGGGGTCACCAACAATGTAGATCTCACACCAGAGTAAATACAACCCACTAGGGAAAAACACCCAGCACACCGCTTGCAAGGAGAACAAGGTTTATTCTCTTAAAGGTCAAGTACACAATAGCAAAGCACTCTGCTGCCAAGGAGCGCTCTAACAAAAGCATCATGGAAGGCAGCTTATAAAGGCAAACAGCATCACAACTGACGTACATCACATAGGGTACACATTCACATATGCTCCATATGGGATGTCAGGTCATTGGTCCCAGCTCCTCCTGTCCATCTTCTTCCATATGGGGCTCTTCTCACTGTGTCATCAGGTGCCGGGCTCGATAATTAGCAATTACATGCGCAACTTATAACATTCCCTATCAGAGGCCTAATGTGCACCTGGTACTGCAGGCATGGGGCAAAGGCTGGCTACATTCAAGGTCATGTTATCTTACAAATTCCAAGTCGATCCCAGACCCATCAGCGCCGTTCCAGGCCTTCCCACTCTGAGCTGTAAATTTGTTACTTTCCCTCCCTGGCACCTCGCAGCACAAATCACAGGGGCCTTCAATATTCTGCTAAGGAATGGGTGTTCGAACAGTTTTATGGTCTAGGGTCTTGGGTTGCGATGGGTCAGAGGCTTGTGCCCTCATTCCCGTGGGATAACTACTCACAGGGAGCTCTCTGCCCCTTCTTGGCCTCTCCGGGTGAATTATTTCTTGGTTACATGTGCTAACAGTATGAGGCAGTGAAAGGTTCATGGAATCTCGTGAATTATACCTTCCCCAATACCGCCCAGGCTGCAGCTCATTCTCACATTCACACACGTATCTCTATGTCTTGTGCTTGGGTCTACTGTTGTACCTGCAGCGCAAAGCCAGGTCTCAATTTAAAGATGGCTGCTATTTTCCAAGATGACGTTCTATGTCTAGTGCACTCTATACCCAGTTTCACTGTGATCTAGCCCCTAAAGCAACCTCTTTTGACATCCACCTGTCCCTATATCTTCCCCCGACACCTACAACACAGACTTGGGCCTCTGCCGCATTTGAAACCTCTTAGGGGCCTGGGACGATCGCCCCTGCTTCCCAACATGAATTCAGGTTCAACCTGTCAGGGTTTTTCTCTTTTGCTCTCAGGAATCTGGTAACCCTCTATGGGTTAATGGCTTAGGGTTCATGCCCTCGGGAAGTTTCTATTACTCTCAGATACAGGTAACCCCTCATGGGTTATTGTACTCAGGCTCACACCCTTGGGATGTTTCTCTGGCTCTCTGGTGTCTTATAGTCCCTCAATGGCCCTCAAATACTGTATCCAGTTCTGTGCTATTTTTACTCCTTTATGAGTGTTTCGTAGCTCGCCCACCTACCACCCTCTCCTCTGTGATACCCGCTTACCTGCGTGTCTTCAGAGCTCTTCTGTGCGGGAGGTGGCAACTCCTGCAGCATGGGAACCACCCTTCTTGAGTGATCGGTCCCATGATTTTACTTCTTCATCTGGGCACCGGTATGCTGAGTTGCTGCCGGTTGTTCTCTCGGTGTCAGAGACCTCGGCTTCTGGGGCTCTCGTCCCTGCTTTGGTAGGCGGTGTTCCGCAGGATATCTTCCCACAACATATGCAACACAGGAATGCCTCCAGGATGTTCTGGCTCCTGGCTGTAACGTAGGCTTCTTCTGAGCGCAGCTTTGCCCGGGCTGGCTCCTGCCAAGGGGCTGGTTCATTCCACAACGGCTCCTCTCCTCCAGGTATGGGTATTGCCCCTTTTACATCTCTCTCTTCAACAAGAGACACAACGTCATTGGTCTAAGTTGCGGTCAGCAACCAAACTACGCCCATTTAAAGGGTCCTGAAACATGTGTTCGGCATAGAGAGAGGGGTTCAGTAATCAATTTCAAGTGACAAATTCTATGTAAATTTCTATTCCTGGAACTGGAATGGGGGATAACGTCCCGCCAGCCCTAGATATCGCCCCAAACTAAGTGAGGGCAGTTATGAGGGCTCTGGACCGTTATCCCCGTTCCAGCCCCTGTATGAAGTACATTAGCAAAGAGAGAAAAATGAGTGGGCACCACTTAGTAGAAATCTTCTTGTATCAAGCAATGCAAAATTGTAGAAAATAAGTCTTGTTCAAGATCATTAGTTCAAAAAATTATAAGGGAACTGGCTGTGATGAGTCTGGAGACACCCTGACTCGAAATACATGTGTAGCAGGAGACCAAGTAGGAATACTAAGTCACGCAGCCGCTCTCCGTTAAACCCAACCCGGGTCTGTAGTTAGTCAAAGTTAAAGTAAATTAAATCATGTAGCAAAAGTAATGCACTTATTCAGAAAAAAGGCTTTCGTTGTTTTTCAGAATTGATTTATCAAAAAAACGGTCTCAAAATAGAGAAGTCACTAATACTTTCTTAGTGAGGAAGCAATTGCCACAACTTATTAGTGCATCAGACCATATATGCCAATGCATTTTGGAAAGCAATTTCCTTCATCAGGGCTAGTCTGTGTGTGGTGGCTTGCTAAACACATAAGTAGTGCTTGCACTAATAAGTTGTGGCAATTGCTTCCTCACTAAGAAAGTCTCCTGCTACACATGAAGTACATTAGCACCCTGGGTTGCCAAAGCAATAACACGGGGTGCTAAAAAAAAGAATATTTCTTCCTACAGTGGGACGCGTGCAGCATCCCACTGGAGGAAGGAAAATCCTCTTCCAAAATGGCCACCATGGAAAGTGAAGGTGGGACACCGTACAGAGCCCCTCTTCCCTTTCCATGGCAGGCTGCAGAAGGCAAAAAGAGAACCCCATGACCATATTTTACTACGAGCACATTCTTTTCCCTTTCAAATCTATCCCAATTTCGAAAGACTTTACCACATAGCCGGTCTCTGGTGGACATGGCCACTTTATCCCCAATGGTCGGCCCTCATGGTCATGGCCAGTAGCCAGATTGTCCGGGTCATGACCTTATGCCATGACCTGGACAATCTGCCCACTGCCCATGGCCACAGGCTATACCTCAGTCACCAAAGGTATATCTCTAGTTTTGCTCCTACATTATGACACTTGTCAAAAAATAAAACACAGACACATTTGATAAACCATGCTTTCAGTCCTTGCCAATGCTCCTTACACGAGTTTGCTGGAACTCTGCCCATGTTTTATTTTTTCAAAAGTGTCAAAATGTATGTACATACAATAGTCATATAACTTAGCCCCCACTTGCTCAAATTCATGTAGGCTTTGCACAAACATTTAAGGTTGGGTCTCTAATCTTTCTGAAAACATTTGTCCACATTTGTCAAACGGCAACAAAGTTATAAGCCATTTAAAAATGTTGAGACCCCCCCTCTAATATATCCCCCTCTTGACATAATCCCACCAAACTTTGCAAAAGCATTTATATCTAGATCTAAAATCTTGTTGCAAACATTTGTGCACATTTGTCAAATGGCACCACATTTATAAGTCTTTACAATATTTTGGGAGCCCCTTCCAATTGTGTTCCCGCTTGACATAACAGCACCACAAAGCACCACACTTTTCAAAACCATTCAAAATCAGGTCTAGAATGCAATTCCAAATGCAGTTTCATTGAGAGGCACAAAAGTTATAAGCCATCCAAAAACTACTGTTCACCAACCCTGTAATGCACAAATAAGCATAGAGGCCGCCGAACATCTAATATGTTTGTGGACATCACAGGACTGCCCCATACATCCGGACTGTTGGCAGAATTCAGAGATGAAAAACACTAAATTTTTGGCTTCTTATGACCATATCCCATCCCATACTCATAACCCCTCATCTCCCCAGAGATTGTTCCATTAGTTTGGCAAGTGCAATGTTGTGTTTTTAATATATTTTTGCTGTGCTGTCGGCAGACACCAGACGTTGTACGCAAATCCAACATGACGGGCGTTTCCAAAATCTCACGTTTTTTATTGACCAATCGGAGGCCCATCTGCGGACCGAACAGGGAAGTGAGTCCGCGGACCGAACTCAGGTATTACTAATTTCTTTTGCCCTACTTTTTGGTAGTGTTAAAGAAAACTACTGGAAAGATTTACCCGAAATTTACAAAAGCACGCTTTCGGGACCAATCCGCCGTCCTGCTGCAGATTTGGTGAAAATCCATCCAGCGGTTTGGGCTGTAGGCGTGAGCAATTTTCTTTCCCATTGCGTCTATGGGAAAATCCACACTTTTTGGGATCTCCCATAACTTTACCCTCCTTGACAAACCTCACCAAACATTGCAGGCTCGATCTTACAGGGCCATATTCTTTTTTTTGCAAAGTTTAGGGAGGATTCGTTCAGGGGTGGCAAAGTTATAAGCCACCCAAAAAGTGTTCTTCCTACTACTGACTTATGCAAACTTGTAAATGTTCCTATTGTATTCCCCTCGGTATTACTGGTTGTATTTCCGTAACTTGTATGAAAAGTGCCCTGATCCCCTTGGGCTTGGCTGCGCTATACAAATAAATTAACTAAACTTCCCATGAGTTGAGCAACTTAACCATAACTACAGTGCTGCTAATGCAGGTCCTGTAATACATATTACTATATTATTATTCTGATGGTTTGTCTTTGGTCATGGTTTTAGTCTATCAGTCTGTGTGGTTTATGTAGCAGGGGTGATCACAGCTGCTTCTATGCATTTGCACTTTATTAAGCTGCTTTAGCATTGTGTCTTGTGTTTTACTTGACAGAATGCGTTAATGATTGTCATATGAAATGGGCCTTGTTATCGTTTTATTATTGTTGCTGCTTCATACATTAGCACTTTCCGATTTTGTGTTGGCATCTCATTGCACATTGGACCAGACATAACATGCAAATTGTGTCTATTATTATTGTCAATT
This sequence comes from Ambystoma mexicanum, assembly GCF_040938575.1. Taxonomy (NCBI): domain Eukaryota; kingdom Metazoa; phylum Chordata; class Amphibia; order Caudata; family Ambystomatidae; genus Ambystoma; species Ambystoma mexicanum. The sequence goes on from NC_090931.1 coordinate 885,895,724, forward strand.
TTGGTGCTTTATCTACATTTTTACAATGTCCAAATTTGTGTCCTATCATCAAATATCTGAATGCATTTGCACTATGCACTTTATTGGTCCTGTTCTAATATATATGTGGACCACTATCTGCACTTTGCACTTTATTGGTCCGTGTTGAATACATGGGTGGGCCACTATAGGTCAGTGTATTCATTTTAGGGTTTAATTTGTTCATTGTATATATCATGCCGTGATATTTTTAAATATACTGATTGCACTATGCACTTTATTGGTTTTTGCTCTAGACCATGCCCGACCATTATATCCATTTTGGGTTGTATTTTGTTTATTTGAACATTACTTATGGTCGGTGCTGGTCTAATTTGCTAACTGATTTTGTGTGACATGACATGCACGTTTTTGCTTTCTTTATTTCTTCGTGTTACTACACTACACGATGCCTGCCACAGATGCCATCAGTTTATAGGGAGAGACCTGCAGCAAATAGACACAATAAAAAAGCACTATTATTATGTATTTAAACTCATAATTGTTTCCTTGTCCCCTGTGGGTGGACAAGCGCTATGTGAAGCAACGTGTCACAGGACATATCCCATGGTGTCCTGCCTCTGCCTGCATTTTATGTTGCTGTCGTTTAAATTTCAATAAACTGTTAAGTCATTTGACCTCAAGTTTTACTTTCTTTTGTGGGCCGTTCTGGCAGTTTTTCACTGACTCAGAGTGCAGTTCTGCCGTTCGGCGGCTCCTCATTTCAGAATAAGAGATGGCCAGGATACAAGCTTGTAGAGGAGGTCCCAAGCACGACCCGCACTCAAAGCTCCCATTTTGAAGTGCCAGGAACATTCACGCTGCGATACGTGACGTACGATGAGCAAATGAACCAGCAGAGAGCTGCAGTAGGGCTCTGCCCGGTACTGATCAGACCGACAGCACCCATTGAAGTACCAACACCAAAGAAAACATCGACAGTAAAGTACCCATTGAGGAAACCATATCAACAAATAAAACGGAATGAAGATCGTCTGAGTACAGTCCCTGAAGAGGCCAAGAAAGTCCTAAAAGAAGACGAGTGGTGATATCACTGACTCGCAGATAAAGAAAACAACAACCTGTGAATAACGAAAGAGAGGAAACACCATGAATAAGTGACACTGGCCCTCATTACGACCCTGGCGGAAAGGGGTTTACGCCGGCGTAAACCATGGCGCCCCTTTCCGCCTGACTATGAGTTCCCGTAGCGCCATGGTGATTTTTACGCCTGCTTTTTGCAGGCGGAAAAATCCATGGCGCTACGGGACTTGTTGTTAATTACGCCACCGTAATTTACGGTGGCGTAATTAACGCCTTCCCCACTCCCATTATACCCTCTGGGGCAAAAATGGGAATGGGGAAGGGTAAATGGGGATTGGGGACTTACCGCCCCGCCAAGGTCGGAATGGGGCGGTAAGTCCGCCAACCACCATGGCGGAGTTGGCAGCTTTGCGCCATGGACCATGGTGCAAATTGCACCATGGTCCTCCGCCAGGGTCGTAATGAGGCCCACTGTGAGTTGAATGTAAAAGGACGATGTTAAGTATGAGAAGCTTATGCCATAAAAGCGATGAAGATATGCAACCAGTTTACACATGTACATATGCTTGGAAACCCAAGAAAGCTGAGGAAATTGTGCGGCTTGCTATGCTTGGAAGGAAATTAGATGCGGCAAGCACCACATATACATATCTACCTCAGAAGGAGCACTTTATATAACGTATATGTCCGCTTTGCAAAAAGGCAGAACCAACCGCAAGTTACCAGAGGCCCCAGGAGCGAAGGCCCTCAAACACGGGAAATCGAAAGCCCAGGACAGAAATGAAACACAGAGGCATAAGGCCTGTGCAAGGAAACCAAGGTCATCTAGAGCTGACACAGGCTAATACAATTTATGACACCAAGAGCGGAGTATCCTGTTCAAAGAAGTCGAGATAAGCAGCAGAAGGCATTTGGTGGACAGAAAGCTAAAATCAAATACACAAATTGCATGGAGACGAAGTCGATTTCACAGTGCCTAAGACACGTGACCTGCCAAGCAAGAAGAGTTGGGCCTTCACACCTACACGCAGCCTTGAGCCATGCACAGATAGCTGAGTTTTCCCAGACAGAGAGGCAGCAACGAGGCCTACAAATTAGAAACTAATTGACACATGGCCAGTGGGTCAGTGATGGATGGTGGTACTGGTTGGTGGGAGGCTAGGGGAACTGACGGGCACCCTGCACCTGGCCGACCATTCTGCATGCTGCTAGTCAAAGTGCAAAAGTACAAGGTGATGTGGTATCAACCCAATCACAATGCACCAAGTAATCTAGGAGCCTATAGCCTGTAGAACCAATGAGACGTCGTACTCTTTGTGACGTTTACAGTAGTCATTCTGAAGGAAGGGCTTAGATTCCCCACCTGACGCTAGTTACCCAATCCCATCTCCCCGTTACCATATACAGATATAGTACCTATAGTAAAGTTACCTTCCTATAACCAATAGAATTGCATGCAACATTTTTAGCGTTTCACGTCAGTGATGATGTATTTTTAGTATAAAGGATGTAATTTTTGTGAAGTTCTTTGGAGTTGAAGCGAGAAGGAAGATCGCGCCACTGCTGATATTCATAACTCCCCGTTTATTGTACTTGTCATTGAACTGACTCCCTTTGCCAAACCATTGAGTTGTCATTATTGATTTGATGCTTGAGTACGAATCTGCATCCCCATCCATCTCACGGGTGTTGCTATTCCATCTTAAAGTGCTGTTTGGGAAAAACCTCAGTCCTATGGGCCGGCTGGGTTCCCTCCTGCACATTTGATAGCATAGATTGATGGTTATCAATTATTGATTAGATAAGACACCCATTGACTGTCGACATAAAGTAACTCTAGGTCCACGGCAATATCACAAGTCCTTTGCCATCTGGCTAAGTAGACCGTGAAGCTCCCCGTAGATAGTGGTTAGAGTAAAGAGCAAAACCTGCAGATGTAGGCCTGAAGGGACCTGTACTTTCCCCTACAAACCCCTTCCCACTTCTACGGGCAGCTGAGCGGGCGAACGGCAGGAGAGGTGGTGACGAATGCGGTGATCCCGAGCATCCAGAGTGGAAACATGTGAACGGTGAGTGAAAAAGACTAAATACTTTGGCAAAAGTGCATGCCTTAGAACAAGTAAGGGTAGGTAACGGAGGGAGGTGGGAAAACAAAAATATGGTTAGAAGTAGAGTAGAATGTATATATATTTATGGGGAAGGAAATAGGGACTCAAGGGGTGACCAAGTAGTGGATAAGAATACCGGGGAGGACACCCGAGAAGAGCGGGATACCAGGAGGATACCTGAGAAAAGAGGGAATACCGGGGAGGACACCCGAGAAGAGAAAGGATACGCCCAACTTCCTATGCTTAATACATCGGTTAGAAGAAGCCTGCATCCATAGTCCTGAATAAAACTGGAATAAATAGGAGACCGCAGCGGTTTAAGATGCGGTGAAAGGGATGGGTTTACACCCCATGTCGGGATAAGATTAGGGGCAGAATTCTGTGTAGCCAGCTGGAGTTTGTCTAGTCCGTTAACGTCTGTTTTATGTGTTTTGTGTTGTGACATCAGAGGATGACATTTTTCCTTTAAGAAACGAGCCTACAAAATGATTTGATTAAGTAACTGAGATATTGTGGAATACGAATTGATATTTGTTGGTTAAGAAAAAAAAAGGAGCATAATTTTTTGTGGGAAAAAACGGGATTGGAGCTTGCAACGATTGGTGCTCGCTCATATTGTTGGAATTGTTTAAGGAAACAGAAGGACATAACAAGTGTTATATTAAGGAAAGGGGAACAGATTTAAGAATGGAGGATATGACTCCATTAGTACACCTGTGCAAACAGTTGCCAAAACATGCACCCAAGCTGAAAAAGTACAGCGCAGAATGGGTTAAAGGAACCGCGAACAAGATGTTTATGCCGTGGCCACAGGGACGATCGTTGTATAAAGCGGTCCTACTGCACATGACAACATATTTGCATGCCACATATAGAGGTAATAAGTTAGATAAACGCCTAGCCAGTTTAGAGCTTTGGAAAATGTATCAAGAAGATAAAGAGGAGGAGCCACCGTTAGATTGGATACTTAACGTATGTACAGAGGGGGGTAAGACGCCTTCCGTACCACCTGCCCCGTCCAAACCAAAAATTGAAGTCAGTAAGGTCGAAGGATTATACCCACTAAGAGAGCTTAAAGCAGCCACAGGGTATAGCAACCTGGCAAACGAGTCACCTATGCAAAGTAGTGACGAAAGCCCAGACAAAGACAGAGGTAGAGATATCACCTCCAAGGTCCCAAGAGACAGGGAGAGACGCGAAAACGAGAGCAAAGGCCAGGTACAAACAAGTACATCTCCCGATAGAGAGAGAGAAGGCAAGAGATGGAAAGGAAATGAGGATAGAACTGATGAGATAGCATTCACACAGAACGAATGGATGGGAGGTCAGATTGTGTTGAAACTCGATGGTAAAAGCATTGATGACGCAAATCGAAAAGAGATGTTAGACGATGTACAGAGAATGGAGAAGGAACAGGAAAAAGGATTGAGAGACAAAAAACTTGGGGAAAATGATAGGCAGAGACGAGAGCAGTTATATTGCGAAGAGCAAGAAAGACAATGAGATCATAAACAGAGAGCATCTAGTGATCAAGACAGGCATGAACGAAGGCGAATAGAAGATGAGAAAAAGATACGGGAGATAAGAATAAAGAAACAAAGGGATGAGGCAATACAAAGGGCAAATGAATGTAGAAACGCAAAGAAAGATGAAGAGGATAGAGTCAGAGAAGAAGCTAGGAAGCGGAGAGAATTCAGTGACAACATAGAACGTAAGCGAAGACAGAGAGCATGCAATCTTCAATATCTGGAAAGAGAGGTTCCAAAACCTGATCCAGTAATAGACTGGGAAGACATTGAAGAATTTTTTCCTGAGTACGACTCAGTACCAGGCACGTCTAGGGCAGATATCGAGGATGACTTTGACACCAGATGAATCGGAGAAACGATTGATAGAATATACGACGAGATGGGGCTAGAACAAGTACCCCAAGAGGAAGGGGAGGACGAGCGCCTGGAAAGCACTCAGCTTTATGATGCTGAGGACATCTCCTTAAATAGCAAGAATGGAGAGCTATCCCTAGATAAATTGGAAATCAGTAAGAACAAGGAGGATGCGAGAAGTTGCAGAAGTTGGACACAGATAATGTCAGACGCAGAAAGAGAGGAATATGAGGAAAACGAAAAAGAGAGAAGAGGCGAAAGACGCTTCTCATGGGAAAGGGAATAAGATGGTCGGATTCTAGTGTGTCTGCACCGTGGGCATCGGAATCAGCCACACAGTCAGGCCGACGCGAAGAAATATTGTACGGTCACAGTGGGGTGTCTCCACCACCCTATGTGAGCCAACTGAGGACATTACCAGGTAGGCGGTGATACGAGAATATCACTCCTGCAGTAGATAGAAAAACAATGAGAGAAGAGAGAGGGGACTATGCATCCCAATTTCTGTTGATTGAGAAAGAAGGAGCGAGACCACAATATATTCCATGGCCACACATGGGTTGGGAAAACTTGAAAAACAAGCTTCCAATTCTGGCTTCGGGAGACGGAAAATGGATACATGCATTAGAGAAAATGACGGGAGGGAACATGTTGGCTATTGGGGATATCAAGAGTCTTAAACGCCATACTTGGTGATCGAGCTGACGATGTGTGGACACGTGCAGGTTACCCTGACATGACTAAAGTCAATACAAAACATGACAGAGTACCGTTTAACAATTGTAGAGCCGCAGTATGGAAAGCATTACGATCGCTCTATCCGGATACTTCCGACATGGGAGCTATAGTGTCATGGAAAATGAAAGAGTCAGAAGACCCATTGCTTTATATTCAGAATTCCCAAGATGCATGGGTACTTGAAACACTGGAATCTTGGGGGAAAATCTATACCTGTGTTCTACCATATATTATGCCAAGGGCTGCCAGATCAGGTACAGAAGCAGCTCAAGAAATTAGTAGGAATCGAGGCCAAACTGTGGTCTGAAATACAGTTGACCATAGCTCACTATTGCAGGCTGCTGCAAGAGCAAATCGCAAAAAAGAGGCTACACGAAAAGGTGAATAGACAAAATGAGTGCAGAAGAAATTGTCAAAGTATGCTATGGAAGGGGCAGTGATAACTAACACAGAAGGATCAAACATGCAGCAGGTCAATAATCAACAGCAGGGGAATCAGGGTTATAACGGTTTTACACCAGAGGAAGAGGCTTTCGAGGAAGAGGATGGCAGAGTAATCAGGGAGGTTTTCAAAACATGCAACATGGAAGTCAGGATATGTCAAATGGGCAAATGATCAGACAACCGCCAATATGTTGGGTGTTTGGGATGTCAGGGCACCCAGCACGCACATGCAGAAGTCAAGGCATGGTGCAAAACAACCAAGGAACCAGAGCAGGTATGGTGAACCCACCTGTGTTATTACAACAGGGAGGAAATGGAGTTGCACAAAATCACACGGTGCAACCTCAAACGCCAGGAGCACAGCAAAGCTCACAACCTCAGAATTTGATAAATTGTCCACAGGGACAGTCCCAACAGTCACTGATGCAAATGTCGCAAACAACAAGTATAGGTCAGGCTGTGAAAAATGGGATGAGAGTTAACACTGGTGATGGGGGATGACCATTCACGCAAAAAGGGACGAGATTGTATATGGACTAGGACAGCTCACTGGGACAGTCAGTGACACCTGATCCTCACCAGTAACCAAGGGTGGAAGTCATTATAGGGGGTAAAGATCATTCCTTCTTGGTTGGCACAGGTGCGACACACTCGTGTATACGTGAAGGCAAGTTCTCCTTGTCCGGCGATGCTATAAACACTCAGAGCTTCACAGGAGCAACAAGTCATGTTCCTTTTAGAGACACACTTCCAGTCTCTATTGGAGAATGTGACATGAATGTGCCACTGCTATATTTGAGGCAAACCCCAGTAAATATATTGGGATGAGACTTAATGACAAAGTTAAACTTACAATCTCATTCACAGACAGAGAAGGGCATATTATGCTCAACTCCAGGATTGCACTATTTGAACGTGTGCAAGATAATTAGAGCGTACGGAGGACACATAGCCATGAGAGCTATCCCATTGAAGCCAGAAATATTTGCATACAGAGTGTTGATGGCATGGCTATCAGGCCTTGCAGACAAAATCATGAGGACCCCAGATGAGATTTTATTTAGACCAAGAATACCTATGCACGAGGAGAAGGGACGAGTATTTCCCTTGGTGATGCATACAGCATAGTGCGAGGGAAAATGGTTTTGATCGATGGTTGTGATGATGAAGGCCGACAATGGTGCACAGTGATCGCCATGGAAGTAGGGTACAGGCTGGCTGATGAACGAACAGACGCTGAGGAAATAACTGTTGAAGTGAAATAACTTTTTGGGCGAAGATGATCAAAAGAGAAGTGCCCCAGAGAATGATCTTGGCACAGAACCGTCCTGAATATTTTGAGGTCGATATGGCCCAACTGCCTGTCTCAGTATGGACCACAGGCCCCTATGACGTAGGCTTATTGAAAGGAGTAGGAGAAGTCAAAATTAAACTGAAACCAGGAGCCATTTTACCAAAGGTACAACAGTATGCCATGTCTAGAGAGGCAGATGAGGGAATTTTAAAGACAATTTCAGCTATGATGAAACAGGCCATCTTAGTGACGTCAGAATCGTCATGCAATACCGCAGTTTACCCTGTCAAGAAATCAAAGGGAGGGTCTTGGAGGCTAATTCAAGATCTATGCCCAATAAATTATATTGTAGAAGCCGAGTTGCCTTTAGTCCAAAACCCGGCCACAATCCTATGTAATATACCTGTTGAGGCAAAATATTTCACGGTGATTGACTTAAAAAATGCATTTTTCTCAATCCCATTGCATCGATACTCACAAGATCTGACATCATTTACCTTCAGACAGATGCATCTGAAAAGCACAAGGTTACCCCAGGGGTACTGTGAGTCTCCCTCAATTTTCAATAGAGTCCTACAGATGGACTTAAGCAATATCGCATTAGAGAGTGTTGTCTTGCAATTTGTAGATGACATCTTAATTTGCAGCACCACGGAAGAAAAGTGCAGACATGATTCCATTCAGCTATTGACTATATTGGCTGAGAAAGGATATAAAGTTGACAATGAAAAGTTACAATATTGTCAGCAAGAAGTGCTGCATATAGGCCAGTTGATCTCACAAGAGGGGAAAAGAGTTACCCCAGAAAGGGCTGAAGCCATACTGAACACAGCCAAACCACACACGATAAAGCAGATGCAGAGCTTCCTAGGTCTTTGCAATTATGTTAGAGCATGGGTCTTTGACTACAGCTCATATACCAAGCCCTTGTTACAGGCCCTAAAGAAGGCACAGGTGACAAAAGAAAAAATCGTGTGGTCCAAGACCGTGGAGGAAGGGTTTACTGAACTCAAGAAAGCCATTTGCACGGCACCAGTTTTAAGGATTCCCAACTATGCAGAGGAATTCTTCCTGTTCTCACACATGAATGGCAGCTTCATGACGGCAGTATACTCACATAGCGAACCACATTGGGGTACAAGCCCCTGGCATACTACAGTGGGAATTTGGATCCATTGATGAGAGGTCACTTCCTGTGCGAACAAAGTTTAGCTGCTGCAGCATTCACTTTAGATAAAGCGACAACCATTGTGATGGGATGCTCAATGACATTGTACGTCGAGCACACGCTGTTTGCCATTCTAGAGAAAGGCACGTTGACATCTCAGAGTGCTTCTGCTTATGAAGTAATCATATCGAATCCGTCGATTAAGATCGTTCAATGCAAGATAGTGAACCCAGCTATGTTCATAGCAGAGCCAGTCACTGAAGGAGAACCAATACATGACTGCGCGAACTATGAAGAATTTTATGATGAGATTCCAACAGTGAAAGAAAATGCATTGGCAGGAGGAGAAATTGTCTTAGTTGACGGTTCCTCGAGAATCGATCAAAACTATGGGCAAAGATATACAGGCACCACTGTGATGAAGCACACAGCAAATGGAAACTTTTCGAGTGCTCCTTAGTGCACGATTACCATCTCACTATTCAGCACAGGCGGCAGAATTATTGGCATTGATACTCGCAATTGAGAATCATGCAGACAAGGAAATGACGGTGTACAGTGATTCTGCCTATGTGACATCAACAGTGCACGCAGGCCTAGTGCGCTGGAAGAGGAGGGGCTACTTCCGGGCGGATGGCACGTCAGTGCAGCACGCAGCCTTATTGGACAGGCTGATTAAGGCACTAAAGCTCCCAGTGGGCATAGCGGTCATGAAATGAGCCACCCAGATGAAGGGGACAGATTTGATCTCACGAGGAAATCAAGCAGCAGACACAGAGGCCAAGCGTATGGCATCCAAGGGCGAGACCATCAGGGATGTAGAAATAACTGATGAAAAGGAAAAAATGATTGTTGCACAAAGTGAACCTGAGAGCTATAATAATATGGGACAGACACAGTTAATGGAACTCCAAGGGGAGGCACCGCAGGAAAGGAAGAATCTCTGGAAGCGGCGAGGGTGTTCTTTAAACCCCTCCGAAAGCTTGTGGTGACTAGACAGCACTGGTAAACCAGTAATGCCTATAGCCCTGTTAAAATTAGCACTGAAGCAGTTACACTATCCAGCACACATGACAAAAGAGAATCTTGCGGCAAAGCACGCTGAAGACAAGTTTATACTAAACTTAGCAGAGCACCTTGCATTTTTTATGATGAACTGTATGATCTGCCAGCAGTTCACGGCTGGGCACACACTAAAAGTAATTAGAAGAGTCATCCCAAGGCCCAATGGACCTTTTCAGCACTTGCATGTTGACTATGTCAATATGATTCAAGTATGTAACAGATACAGGTTTTTAATTGTTGTGGTGTGTCCATTCTCTAGATGGACAGAAGCAGGTCCATGCACACACCCAGACTCTACCTGTGCGGCCAAATTTCTAGTGAGAGAGGTATTTCCCAGGTGGGGAGTATGTGAAGTCATGAGATCAGATAATGGGGCCCACTTTGTCAACAAAGCTTTTGAGCAGATTAGCTTGTTGCTTGGTATAAAGCGTAAGTTATCGTCGGCGTATCATCCACAAGGTAATGGGGTCTTTGAGAAGCTCAACGGCTTATTAAAGGAAAGGATAGCCAAGTTGAAGCTTACTCTAAAGAAAGGATGGCTGCACTGCCTCCCACTGGCACTGTATGCACTCAGAAACCAACCTGGTTCCGTCCACCACCTTACGGCACACGAATTAGCAACAGGAATAAGGATGCGCACTCCGCTGACACCCCGAAGCAGAGCTAGGTGTGATGCTCAGCTGACACGTTAAATCTTAGGGTCTGAAATGCAAAATTACTTGAACTGCATGACATCTTGTCTTACTGTAATTGCAGGCCAGCTGCAGCGATGACAAAAAGGGTGCAGGGCAGCATAGAGCACAGAAGGAGATGCTACTGCAGACACAGCTCCGAATCTATGTGTTCCTTCATTCTTCCCTGGAGACACCGTCCTGGTGAGGAATCACACAAGGAAAAAGTGGGACGAGCCAAGGTTCAACGGACCGTTCACAGTTGAAGACGTTACTCCATCTGCAGTCAAGCTACAAGGAAGAAGAGCTTGGATCTTCCTGGGGGATATAAAGCCATACGTCTGAGAAATCCCCCTGCCTGCACGCCACCGCGAACGACTACAGACAACGGGGAAGAATCACAGCACATGCAGACAAGATCCATGACGAGGGAGAAGGACGCATAACCAGCAACAAAACAGAGAAAAAGAACTTTTGTGCAAATGTGTGGCTTAAAAATGGACATTCCTCTGATCAAAAAGGGAGAGGATAAGAAAAAAACAATACAGACACTCTGTGCATCCTAGTTGCAGGATGAAGAAGAGAAGTGCACATGCAAGCCACTACGTAGGTTATTGACTTTGAACTTTAGACTGAGGCACACTGAAGCCTTGATAAGAAAAGAATATGTCAAATTTCAATCGCAAACAAACGAGTTGGAAAAAAATACAGTATCCAGACTCATTCCAGACCAGAACACTGTTTGGACTCACAAATGGCGTCCCACAGTCGCGACATCACTAAAGATGTTTTGAACTACTTTCATCTAGTCTTGAGGTCACACCCATCACTAGTGGGAAGGCTCACTAGCATCCCCGAATTTCTGCAAGATCCTGAAAACAGCAAGATAATAAGAAGGCTGCTCACCATGATCACCGAGCAGTTCTTCCGACTACCAGAATACAGAGAGGAAAAAACAAATGTCCCAAGTGGAAGACGAAGCAAATACACTCATCAATGTGATATTTTTTCGTCTAATTGAAGAGCACCCAAACTTAGTCGGAAGACACACTGATGTATTAAAATTTCTTCGAGATCCGGCAAACACAGAATGCTTGAGCATAATCTTGAACGGCATCATCATCCAGGTTACTCTCCACATCAACCGAGATCGTAGAAGTTACTCACAGTGAGTACCGAACTGTTCCAGAATTCAGCAAGGCAAAAACAAATGTCCCTGTCACCAGAAGATAGCAGATTGGCGAACAATGTCTTTTTTCACCTAATTGAGGAATTTCCAGAACTTGTAAGGAGGACTGCCGGTGTTGACGTCCTCACATTCATCAGAGAGCCAGCAAAATCGACCCAGCTTGGCATGATCCTGCAAGGTATTGTAGTACAACTCAAGCTCTCTAATCTCCACCAGAGATTCTGGAAGAAACTTTGAAGCTTCCCGCCGAGGGACAGATCGAGAAAGCGCTGCCAGAGACCTCACTCTTATTACACCAATAAAGACGCAACATGTTGTCTGGGATGAAGCAAATAAGAGGCATCCACTGGGAACTCGTATACTTTGAACATGCACAGTAAAGAAACATGTTGACCGCATTACCCGATTTTGACATTTCCTCATACGTAGAAAAGGAGAACTGTATCCAGAGATAACAGACAATCCAGCGTCCAGGCAAGAGGGACAGTTGTTTCCGTACATGCCATTCACAAGAGGAACCAGCAGTGTCCAGGAATAATATTGTCCAAGATTGTATTAAAGCGTTAGCCTTGTCCTTAAAATGACCGAGATGAGAAATCAAAACAGCAGCCAGGTTCTCCCCCAGGAGGAGAGACGCCTGTATACTTCCAGAGTAAATGTTGCAGGCTTACCTATAAGGGTATCATGTACTTATGCATTATATTCATCATTGTGTTATTGTCGCTGACGATTAGAACTGCATTTTTTATTGGTAGACAAAGCATTCAGAGTCCAGTGCACCCACCTAACGATGCACACATATACCCAGACCCTATGTGGTAATTTCAGTCCCTAGAAGATCTGACAATGGAGTGAGTGAACTCAAGATGGATGTGAGTAGCAATGACACACACATAGTTGCAGTAACAAGCACATTAACAAGCCTGAGACAGGGTCGGCAAAATGTGAGTGAAAACAAGTTACTTACAAACACACGCATGCACACGATGAGTGCACATACACCAGATTTAATTTCAATAGCTACAGAACCACAGGCCAAAGAAGGGGAGAAATTAGGGCACCGACTGTGAGAAGCTACCCCACAAATGAAGAGAAAGGACAAAAGGGAAAAGTTGAGCCTTTGAAAAGACAAAAAGAGCTGAAGAACGAACCAACAGAGACAGCATTGACAAACACACCTGATCCAATGAAGAGGACAAGCACAAGTCCTGCAAAACTATCACGTGCAGAGATAGTGGCAGAATCAATTTGGCCATTCATAACCAGAGCCAAGGAAAGACAGGAGATGAGGGAAAGAATTGCAAGACTTTCGCCTACCTCATTGGTACAGATGAAGAGGCCTGAACCATGGATGGAAGTGCCTGCAAATCCCCCAGTGTGAAGAAGCTACATGTATGTTATTAAAGATGCGATGATAGCAAACTACATGAAAACCTTGAGAATCAAGAGAAGCATACAAGGAGATGACAGTGAACTAAACGATTACCTGGACAGAACAGCACATTTGGGAAACAACATATGGTACCAACATATGAAAGAAGATGGAAGACGGGGCTCAGAAGAGGAATGCTTTGTTTGTTCATTCTTACCCTACAGCATGGGGAAATCAAAGATGTTTGTAGCCATAGAAATTGACGTCCAGATATCACACTGTCTATCACACGTAGCAATGTGCAAGACAAGAGGTCAATTAATGGGAAGTGATGCTTCCCTTAAATGGGCAACTGAAAAGACAGATCCAGATGAAGATCAATACATACAAGATATAAAGACAAGAAACAGAGCCCATACGAGAAATCATGTGATCAGATATGAGAAGCCAGGAGAGAAAGGAGCTGGCATTAGATGGGAAGTGAATAGAAAACTTGATGTCAAAGGAAAATCTGCAGAAGAGGCCAGAAAATGGAAGAACAGAGGCCACATGCAAATATGGGGAGCAGTACTATCACCAGACGGATGGGAGAAAGGAGTACTGATCTGCAGAGCATGGATGGTCACCAGAGCCTGCAAAGAAGCATTTGAAAATGCGCAGAAGATATGCAAGCCACTATGGCCAAAATCTGCAAAACTATTGACATGGGTCGAAGACAGAGGAGGGCCCCTACAGATAGTGCCATTGGAGAATCCGAAACTGTGCTTCAGAAACAATGGTACAAGAAAAATGGGAGAAAATCAGAGCTGTGGACGAATCTCTGATGCTTAGGAATGGTACACGGTACTGCAGTGACAATGGATCATTATTGGGCATGTGGATCCAAAGCATATATCAGACTGCCGAAAAAGTGGGGAGGTATATGCACATTTGTAAATTTCCATGTTCCAGCACTGGTGATTCCAAAAGGTGATCTGAATATTGACAGTTTTCCAAAAGCAAATGCTCACCTGAGGAAGAAGAGATCTGTGGAAGTAAGAAGCAGAATGAAAAGAGAAAGTGATTTCTCTGCCAGATCAATAGAAGCTTTTGACGCGATTCCATATGAACACAGGCTGTTCAGTCAGACCTCATCAGTGTTCACGACAAGCTTCATGCCGAGAATCTGTTAAAAGGAGTTGAGATAAGAAGCATAAGGCATTTGGTGGACAGAAAGCTAAAATCAAATACACAAATTGCATGGAGACGGAGTCGATTTCACGGTGCCTAAGACACGTGACCTCCCAAGCAGAAGAGTTGGGGCCTTCACACCTACGCGCAGCCTTGAGCCATGCACAGATATCCGAGTTTTCCCAGACAGCAAAGCAGTATCAAGGCCTACAAATTAGAAACTAATTGACACATGGCCAGTGGGTCAGTGATGGGTGGTGGTACTGGTTGGTGGGAGGCTAGGGGAGCTGTCAGGCACCCTGCACCTGGCCGACCATTCTGCATGCTGCTAGTCAAAGTGCAAAAGTACAAGGTGACTTGGTATCAACCGAATCACAATGCACCAAGTAATCTAGGAGCCTATAGCCTGTAGAACCAATGAGACGTTGTACTCTTTGTGACGTTTACAGTAGTCATTCTGAAAGAAGGGTTTAGATGCCCAACCTGACGCTAGTTACCCAATCCCCTCTCCCCGTTACCATATACAGATATATTACCTCTAGTAAAGTTACCATCCTATAACCAATAGAATTGCATGCAACATTTTTAGCGTTTCACGTCAGTGATGACGAGTTTTTAGTATAAAGGATGTCATTTTTGTGAAGTTCATTGGAGTTGAAGCGAGAAGGACGATCGCGCCACTGCTGATATTCATAACTCCCCCTTTATTGTGTTTGTCATTAAACGGACTCCCTTTGCCAAACCATTGAGTTGTTATTATTGATTTGATGCTTGCGTACTAATCTGCATCCCCATCCATCTCACAGGTGCTGCTATTCCATCTTAAAGTGCTGTTTGGGAAAACCCCAGTCCTATGGCCGGCTGGGTTCACTCCTCCACAAGCTGTAAAATCAGCAGCAGGGAAAACACTCTTGGAAATACCTTGCTATGTATCAAGCAGATGAACCTTACATATGCATGCACACACACACACCACTAATTTCTCTTTTAAAAAGTGGATTGTCTTTAAAACACCACACACAATCCACAAATCCAATTATGTCATGACACCATCTTTCGTCTTAGATTGGTTTCTTCCCTGTATACTACGCTGAATTAATTGATCATGTGGACCTTTCCTGATCATATGTGGAAGCTTTCAACGGAAATGCTGTACATGAGAGTACAACAGTGACTGGAACAATCCATATCCAGGGGGCTTTGCATAAGGACAAAAAGTGCTAAAAGAGTAGGTTGATTTCCAGTTGCTGAAGAGTAATGAGAATGGGGATATGTACTGGGGACAGCACTGAAAAACAACACAAGTAGTATACAGTATTAATAGGTAGAAAGCCTACGTTTTACCCCATGTGTTAACCCCTGGAATTTCTGCTCAATTCTTGGGGGTTTGCACTTGTTTTCGATCCACCAGGTTTAATCCAAAGCCTGACTGAGAGTGTGGCTCTGCATCGTATGTGCTTTGTGTTAAGAGTCCTTATGACTCCTAAGGCATGAGTACCTCAAAGATACCATTCAGACTTCAAATAGAGCCGTCTCTCTGTTAGCCATGTGGCTAGGTTGGTGGGGGCTTTATCACCTGCATAAAATGGTTACATATGGTGGAATCCATGTTACCTGCCTGGACCCCCTCCTACATTCATCAAAAGGGAGGTTGTCCTTGTTTACCTCAAACACCTGAGGGGTCGAATAACTAGCCCATTGTGTAGAGAAGAGGTGGGTGGCCACCTTTAATCACTGGAAGTGTGTATCAAAGGACTTGGATATTTAGTCAGCCTTAAACCAGTTCTAACTGGCATATGCAGATGCCTGTCTTAAACAGTGTGGATTCACTCCTTGTGTGAGAGCCTTTCCTGTGTGCATGGGAGTACTTTAGGGATGGATGGCCATTGGTTAACCACCCCTCTGTTTGAATGATGCTTGGTGTGTGATTGGGTGCTGTGTTAACTCCTGAGGTAGTTAATAGCAGACCCCCTTTCCAACTCACCTTGTCAACAACTGGACCACCAGGCAGAATCTACAATGGAGCTTCTTTCCCCTGAACCAATAAGGACCTTAGGAAAGCCATTAGTAAAGTTGTCTATCAACAGCTAACCCCCTATTCAGCAAATTATGTGGCTAATTGTGTTCGAACACTTAAAAGGCAAAAATCGTAAATGGTTGGTAGACTCTAAGAAAACACAGAAAGGGAATGTCTGGAAAGAGATTGCCCTTTCTGCTGTGGAGAAAAAGACTAACCGTTTCTGGGAAATAATGCGTGGCTCACAGCCATGAATATCACCTATTATTGGTGTAACTGAACCAGAATGGGAAATACACATTGCCAATACGTTGGGATGGAGTGAAACCAACGTGGATATTAGCCCATTCATAAATGAAACCTGGAAATGTTAGTCTACACCACATGACATAGCCAATATTATTAGGCACCTAAATAAATCTAGAGTCTCGGGCTCGCACAGCATTTGTAATGCCGTATTTAAACGAAACCCTGCACTATGGGCTCAAGGACTTCATTTGTTATTTAATCATATCGGCAGCTCAGGTATAATACCGTCGACCTGGAGGGAAAGCCAAATACTGCCAGTCCATAAAAAAAGAGCTGTTGAATCCTGCAGCAAATTATTGCATGCTGGCAATGATCGATGTGCCTTAAAAAATATTGGCTATGGTCTTATTAATTGAACTGAACAATTGGATAGACACACATAAGATCCTCCCCCCTAACCAAATGGGATTTATCACTCAAATACAGCTGATAACCTATTGATGTTTACATCCTCAATTGAATATGCGTGGGAGAGAAGAAATGCTAATTGAATATGCGTGGGAGAGAAGAAATGCTAAAGTCAATGCAGCCTACATATACTTCTCAGCTGCGTCTGACACGATTTTAAGAGGGAGACTATGGAAAAAGCTTGTGGACCTAGACATACCAGCCGCGCTGCTGAAGATGTTAATGCTTCTTTATACAGATACCTCAATTAGAATTAGGTTAGATGGTGAAGGTGGATTAACAGCACCCATCAGTACCCAACGTGGTGTCAAACAGGGTTGTGTGGTCGCTGCCACCCTCTTTAATCGATACTTGTCTGACATGGGGTTGGAATTCATCTCTTCATCACTATGCCCAGTGAAGGATGGTCGCTATGCCCTAAGTTGGCTAGCAAACGCTGACAATTTAGTCTTAGTTGACCATACTCCTAAGGGTCTCCAGTGCCTCGTACGATCTCTTGGTATATATATGCAGAAAACAATGGCCTGGTAATAAACAGAGAGAAGAGTAAGACCATGGCTTTTTCCCCAAAACCACATAAAGGCTGAATCTATACTTGCACGCAAAATGCAGAGAAATTGGAGAATGTAGATACCCTCAAATATCTAGGGTTATATCTACAGAGTAATCTAAAATGGGAAAAACATTGGAATGTGACAAAATGTAAATGTAATTAAGCAATTAATCTGATAAATCGCTTTGTCCACAAACAAGGTGGTATGTCTTTTGGGACGGTCTTGCTGCTATATTTG
This sequence comes from Ambystoma mexicanum, assembly GCF_040938575.1. Classification (NCBI taxonomy): domain Eukaryota; kingdom Metazoa; phylum Chordata; class Amphibia; order Caudata; family Ambystomatidae; genus Ambystoma; species Ambystoma mexicanum. Next base: position 885,913,413 of record NC_090931.1, read on the forward strand.
ACTAAAGTGCATTCCATTTTATTTTATGGTATCAAGATATGGGGACGGAACCATCCAGCTGTGTTGAGACAATATGAAGCGGGTGCTCTCCGTGAGTGGTGTAACGCTCACCTTGTATCCACAGGGATGCCACCCGACTGGTCTGGAACGCTTCTGGGACGGATGCACCTCCCCCGGGGAGTCGTGCTGCCGTGGGCTTAGTCTGGAAGACAGGAGTTCAGTTTTAGCCACAAACACCTTCTCTCGGGGCCCGCCTCCCAAGTGTCCCCTGGCAACCCCCTTGGAGCCTCTCTCACCTTGTATTTCGACAAGGTGCGCTCTCCGTCGTGCCATTCTGTGCAGGGGCGCGTCGTGGTTGGGCACCTTTCCGCTGAGTTACTTCACTGGCATGGGCCCGGGAGTCCAGGCCGGCTGCGACTCAACTCTTGAGGTAAGTCTTTAGTCTTTTTAAAAAATAAGTGTCCACAATAGTTGTTGCCCTGTTGACCTTCTCCTTCTCTCGTTGATGCCGAAGGGGTGATGGAGACGTCGAGCAAATGGAGAGGGCAGTGCTCGAGTAGGCAAGAGAATGCGTGAAGCACGGCGCTATGAGCGTCTTTGAAATAGGCTAACCTGTGCTAGCCTTCCTTGCAGGTCACCGAGAAGTTCCTGGAAGAAATGTGGCCAGATGGAAGCGGAGCATAGAATGGAAGATGTCCGGTCGCCGATGGAGTTCCAGGAGAGCTTCGGTAAGTAAGCGGAGCCTGGAGGCGATGGAATCGGAAGATCAAGGCTTACTAACTGTCCTCTTCTTGTCCCTCCTGTCTAGGATGTTACTAGTGGAAGAAGATGAGTTCCAGGGAAGATTCTGGATTGATTGAGGAGCTGGAGGCAGAAAAGGTAAGGAAGAATAACGGTGTTCTTCTTCTTCTCCCCGGAGATTCAGGCCAAGGATGCTGCGAGCAGGTCTCGGTGAACGTCCCGCTGCAAGTGCAGAACAACGTCAAGCGTATGCCTCAGCTCGGGCGTGGCTTAAATAGCCAACAGGTGTCCCAGGTGCCTTCGGGGTGGACCACGCCCTGGATGCTAGACTGTACGATGCAGTTCCACGTTGATCCTTGTGGGGGCAGCCATGTTGTTCCATTGCCAAATGGAAACTCCACCAGCCATATGAGCCTGGCGCCAACAGCACCAGGACTGGCTGCAGGACAGCCGAGAGGGGCATGATTGGGCCCTTGGGGCCTTGCAGGAATACTGTGGTGAGGGCCAGAGGCCCTGAGTTCCCCGGCCAGGAGTTAAGGTCGTGGCACCACTCCCCCCTAAGGCCCCTCTCAGGGTGGTCCTTCTGTCTGGTCCCGACTTGGCAGGGTACTCTTGGTGTGAACGCCAAATCAGGCATGGAGCATGAATGTAATCACTGGGCTCCCATGTTCTGTCCTGCGGACCATACCCTTTCCACTCTACTAGATAGTAGAGTTTCGCTCTAACATACTTGGAGTCCAGGATGTCTTTTACTTCAAATTCTGGTTCTCCATGAATTATCACAGGCCCTGGTGGGGTAGTTACTCGGGTTCCAGGCAAAACTGGTTTCTGAAGGGATACATGAAACACCGGATGTATCTGCATGTGGGTTGGTAGCGTCAGCTTTACCATGGTGGGGTTTATGATGGATTCAATATGGCCCTAAAAACCGCGGGCGGAATGTCTGAGTTCCCTTTAGAGGTACATGCTTGGAGGCTAGCCATACCATGTCCCCGATTTGGTAGTCAGGGGCTTTGGTGCGATGCTCGTCTGTGTACTTCTTCTAGCAAGCCTTGGCTTGATACAAGTGTTCTTTGGCTCTCGTGAAAGCCTGCAAAATGGTTGCGTGTAGGTTTGTGACGGCTGGCATTTTTAGAGTTGTGAGGGTGTCCATTACCGACATGCGTGGGTGTCTGCCATATACTGTGAAGAACAGAGTTTACCCGGTGCTGCTGTGTAGTGAGTTGTTATAGGCATACTCAGCGATCCATAATAGATCCTTCCAGTTCCCTTCCACTTGGTGAAGCATGCAGCGCAAATATTTTTTGAGCGTTTGGTTCGTCCTCTCCGTTTGACCGTCGGTTTGGGGGTGATGGCTGGTGGATAATCGGATGTCGATTTGGGCCATTAAGCAACACTTCCTCCAAAAGTTAGACACAAATTGGGTACCTCAATCCGAAATCAAGACTGATGGGAAACTGTGCAGCCATACCACATGTTCAAGGAAGGTTCTGGCGTGACCAGATGCGTTTGGTAGACCTTTGAACCGGAAGAAGTGGGCCATCTTGGAAAATAGGTCCACGATTACCAGTATAGTGTTACAACCTTGACAGGAGGGTAGGTCAGTGATGAAATCAAGTGACAACATGTGCCACAGAGCCTGCAGAATGTCCAATGGTTGTAGGAGCCCAGTGGGTCTTTGCTTTGATGATTTATTCTGAGCACAGATACCACAGGAAGTGATGAATTTAATTACATCTTTTCGCCATGTTGGCCACCAGGAACTTCGTTTCACCTTGGCCTGGTTTTTTCAATTTCCGGGTGGCCTTTCATGAAGGAGTCGTGATACTCCGAGATGATCTTTTCTTTAAGTTCTTTTACAGGCATGAATAGCCGATTTCTGTAGTAAGGCAGCTGGTCCTTAACGCTGTAGTGTTCTGCTCTTGAACCCCACTCTCTGTGATTCCTGACCCTCATGTCCCCAGCCCTCCAAGATGTCAGGATGGAGCCAGACCACGATCACCTACATGTCCCTCAAGGGCCTCTCCATCCCTCCAAAGACTTGAAGTCAGACTTGGCGCTTGTGGCACCAGACTCACTCACCCTCATAGGATAACATTGGGGATTGGACTTGTAGTGCATTGATGGGGACAAGATGGATGCCCCCACATATTTCGGTTCCCAGAACTGCATGTGCATAGTCTTTTGGGTGTGGTTCAGCCCAGAGACGCCTGGGATCCTGGGATACCCAGAGATTATTTAAGCCACGCCCAGGCTGAGAAACATGCTTTGTGTTTTCTGCACCTGCTGAGTGACACTCACCGTGTTCGGATCGGTCTCCAGTAGGCCTGCATCTTTCATCTGCGCTCAGCTCCTGCAAGAACAAGAACACCGTTAGGAACAGCCTTACCTTGCGGCGCTTCTGACCATCATTCATCGCTCGTTCTGTTCTGCGAGCATCTTCGGCGGTGTCATTCCCATCCCGGCACGCCGCTTCCTAAGGAAAAGGGAAAAGAACAGAAAAAAGGCATTAGTGAACATTCAGCAAATCTTCGCTTATTTTTTACAGACTGTACGAGCATCAAACGCTTACCTGAATCCCAGCCGCTCTGGGGGAACTCTGTCTCCGGAACTTCTCATCCATCTGCAAGAGGGAAAAGACACTCCAGGTTAGCGTGAAAACATCTAGAGGCGTCGCATACCGTGCTTATTCACCGCATTTCTTCTTCATAACCGGCATCCACGCTGAAAACATCGCGCCACCTAAAAGACACAGAAAAATAACTCAGTTCAATACAAATACGAAAGGGTTGCATCGCGCATCGCGCTCTCACTCACCTTCAGCGCTACTCATCTCAGCAGCACGTCGCCATCCCCGGACGCCGGCCATCATCTAAGGAAGGAAAGGAACGAAGTTAGAGAACTGTTCAAAAGACTCATTATACTTACCTGTCGGACTCTTGCCAGTGAAGTAACTAGGCAGCAATGAGCCTGCATCAATCAACGCTCCCCTGCTCTGAAAGCAGGATGGAGAGCACACTTTCCAAGAAAACAAGGTGAGCTGTGGATCAAAGGGAAGGGTTGGCCCTCGGGGAAGAAGGGGTTCAAGCACACAAAAACAATAGGGAGTTAAACTCTACCAATCCTGTGTTTCAGGCCCAGTCTCCAGTCGAGTAGACTCCAGGGAAGGGTTCGAGGTCATAAGAGGTCTGAACAGGCTGAGTGATGTACCCGTGGATACCAGATGAGCGTTACACTTTCGTAGTTGCTCCTGAGTTAACATTTGCCGAACTTCATACAGCAATTTGTCTTGAGTCATCGTGGTTGTAATGCCCAAGAGTCTGTCCCCCGGAATGATGGCCATGGGGTCAGGTGCTGTATACACCACATCATCGGTGCCCATGCATGAAAGGGCATCAGCCTTGCCATTTCTGACTCCTGGTTGGTACGTAATCACATAGTCGTACTCCGCGAAGAAAAGGGCCCAGCGTAGTTGTCGAGAAGATTGAGCCTTTGCATTTTTCAAGTATTGTAGATTTTGGTGGTCCGTTATCACGGTGATAGTGTGTCTGGCTCCCAACAGATAGTGTCGCCAGGCCTTGAAAGCGGCCTTTATGGCCAGCAGCTCCTTATCCGTGATGGCATAGTTGAGCTCAGGTGGTGAGAACTTTCGTGACCAGAAAGCCACCGGGTGTAGCTGGCCAGTGTGCGGGTCCCTTTACGATAATACAGCACCCATCACCATACTGGAAGCATCCGTCTCCACCACATATGGAAGGTCTGGGCGTGGATGTCGTAAGATTGAAGCAGTGGTGAATTTCGCCTTGAGTTCCCGAAAGGCTTATTCGGCCTCCTCTGTCCATCAAAACGTTTTGTTGCACTTCCTTAATAGCCAAGTGATTGGGTGTACTATTTGCGAGAATCCTGGGATGAAATGGCAGTAAATGTTTGCAAAACCTAGTATGCTCTAGAGTCCCTTGATTGAGTTTGGAGCTGGCCAATTGAGGACGGCATCGACCTTGTGTACATCCATTCGTATTCCTTTTGGAGTGAGGACAAAACCGAGGAATTCTACCTCCGTAACGTGGAATGAGCTTTTCTTGAGCTTGGCATAGAGGTGATGTTGACAGAGCTTAGTAAGAACAGCCCGTACATGCCTGACATGATCTTGTTCAGAGGCCGAATATACCAGGATGTCATTGATGTAAACTAAGGCACAGACATCTATCAGCTCTCTTTGAACATCATTCATGAAGTATTGGAATGCAGCTGGGGCATTGCACAGGCTGAACGGCATCACTTGGTATTCGTACAAGCCGTACTTGGTACGGAACGCCGTTTTCCCCTCGTCCCCTTCTTTAATGCGAGCAAGATGGTAGGCACCTCTAAGGTCCAATTTCGTGTAGATTTTGGATTCCTTGACTTGGTCCAGTAGTTCCGGGGTCAGAGGTAGGGGGTAACGGTTTGTGACGGTGACTTGGTTCAATGCACAGTAGTCAATGCATGTTCTCAATTCTCCCTCCTTCTTCGGTACGAAGAACAAGGGAGACGCTGCCGATGACTTCGAAGGGCAGATGAAACCATTGGCCAGGTATTGCTTCAGGTATGTCTTCAGGTCTTGGTTCTCAGGTTTGGTGAGAGCGTAGATACGGCCACATGGAATTCGGGCTCCAGGTATCAGATCAATCTGGCAATCATAGGGCCTGTGGGGTGGCAAGGTATTCGCTTGCTCCTTTTCAAACACGTCTTGAAAGTCCTGGTATTGAGTTGGTAAGGCAGCAACCACACCTAAGACACTTATCGTACCTTCTTGAACAGGTGAACTGGCATGCTTCCACTTCCTTGCTTTGGGATAGCAGGTGTGTGTGCAGTCAGGGGAGAAGACCAACTCTCGGGCACGCCAGTTGATCCGTGGATTGTGCAAGACCAGCCATGGCATACCTAGGATTAATTGGAACTGCAGTGCTTTATTGAGGTCAAAGGTTATGGTTTCTCGGTGGCCATCTTCACATAGGAGGGTGAGTTCTGTAGTACATTCAGACACAGGGCCGGAGGCGATCTTGGTGCCATGTACAGTAGTTACAGTCTCTGTGGTAGGCTTAGAACAGAGTGGAAGCCCCATCTTTGCTGCAAGCTCCTGGTCCATGTAATTCCCCACTGCTCCGCTATCAATGTAAACTTCTAACAAATGCATATTTGATGGCTGTTGATGGGTAATTAGGATCACAGGTAAAGCAAAATGGGAGGTCTGTAGTTGGATTTAGCTCGACAATTGGACCCCTGCAATTGCCGTGCTTGGTAGTTTTCCGCCTCCTCACTTGGTTTCTCCTTGTCGGTGGCTCCAATGGTTCTTCTTGGTGTTTTAACTGGACATTCCTTTAGGAAATGGCCTGCCTTTCCGCAGTGCAGGCATAACTGCTGTTCTCTCCTCTTATCCCGTTCGACTTTGGTTAAAGGAGGCCTAAGCCCTCCTAGTTGCATTGGTTCAATGGTGTTTTCAGATCCCCGCTGGGCCTGCTCTTTGGGACGCGCAGACATGGGGCGTGCATACGGCTTGCTTCGGTCTATTCTCCGATCCTGCATCCGATGGTCAAGTTGCACCACCAGATTAATGAACTCGGCACAGTCTTTGGGTGAGTCTACTACTTGGGCCAGTACGTCTTTTAACTCCCCTCGCAAGCCCCGGTGGAACAAGGTGGTTTGTTTGTCCTCTGGCCATTCTGCTTAGACCACCCACCTATTAAAGTTGGCGATGTATGCCAACAGATCCTGGTTTCCTTGTCGGAGGGATAAAAGTTCATTATCCAAGGCCTGGCCATGGGAGCGATGGGCAAAGAATTTTTCCAGCTCCTGCTGAAAGCTCCCGAAATCGTGTAACAGTGGATCATCCCGGCTGATGAACGGCACCGACCAGTCTGCTGCACTACCACTCAAGTAGGACAAAACGAAGGCCACTCACGATTGGTCATTGGGAAATGCCCCCAGGTGGACACAAAAAGTGGAGGCGACACTGATTCATGAAGGTTGCATATCTTCGGGGATACCCCGAGAACCGTTCCGGTGGAGCTAGTGGAACTGTCGCAGGTAGATTGATCTGAACCGGATTACTCGTGGGTGTGGGCATGGATGGGCTAATTCCAGGCAACGTGGCTTGTCCGGTCTGCAATTGAAGGAGTTGTCTGCCAAGATCATCAGTTTGTTCCTTGGTCACAATTAGTTCTCTCCGCAAGGCGTTGGTTTCTTGTCGGGCTGAATGTACCTCCGCATGCAACTGCCCCAACAACTGGGCCAACTGGTCGGTTTCTGAGGTTTCCATACTAGGCGCCCGGGTGGATTATTATGTTTGGGCATCGCGTTCTGTAACGCTCACCTTGTATCCACAGGGACGCCACCCGACTGGTCTGGAGCACTTCTGGGACAGATGCACCTCCTCCGGGGACTTGCGCTGCAGTGGGCTTAGTCTGGAAGACAGGAGTTCAGTTTTAGCCACAAACACCTTGTCCCTTGGCGATCCCCTTGGAGCCTCTCTCACCTTGCATTTCGATAAGGTGCGCTCTCTGTCCTGCCGTTCTGTGGAGGGGCGCGTCGTGGTTGGGCACCTTTCCGCCGAGTTACTTCACTGGCGTGGGCCCGGGAGTCCAGGCCGGCTGTGACTTCATTCTTGAGGTAAGTCTTTAGTCTTTTTAAAGAATAAGTGTCCACAATAGTTGATGCCCTGTTGACCTTCTCCTTCTCTCATTGATGCAGAAGGGTGATGGAGACGACGAGCAGATGGAGAAGGCAGTGCTCGAGTAGGTAAGAGAATGCGCGAAGCACGGCGCTATGAGCGTCTTTGAAATAGGCTAACCTGTGCTAGCCTTCCTTGCAGGTCACCGAGAAGTTCCTGGAAGAAATGTGGCCAGATGGAAGCGGAGCGTAGAATGGAAGATGTCCGGTCAGCGATGGAGTTCCAGGAGAGCTATGGTAAGTAAGCGGAGCCTGGAGATGATGCAGTCGGAAGATGAAAGCTTACTAACTGTCCGCTTCTTGTCCCTCCTCTCTAGGATGTTACTAGTGGAAGAAGATGAGTTCCAGGGAAGATTCTGGATTGATCGAGGAGCTGGAGGCAGAACAGGTAAGGAAGAATACCGGTGTTCTTCTTCTTCTCCCCGGAGATTCAGGCCAAGGATGCTGCAAGCAGGTCTCGGTCAACGTCACGCTGCAAGTGCAGAACAACGCGAAGCGCGTGCCTCAGCTCGGGTGTGGCTTAAATAGCCAGCAGGTATCCCAGGTGCCTTCGTGGCAGACCACACCCTGGATGCTAAACTGCACAATGCAGTTCCACGTTGATCCTTGTGGGGGCAGCCATGTTGGTCCATTGCCAAATGGAAACTCCACCAGCCATATGAGCCTGGCACCAACGGCACCAGGACTGGCTCCAGAACAGCCGAGAGGGGCATGATTTGGCCCTTGGGGCCTTGCAGGAATACTGTGGCGAGGGCCAGAGTTCCTGAGTTCCCCGGCCAGGGGTTAAGGTCGTGACAGTGAGCTGTTTGCATTGCCCTCGTCCTCGCCAGTTGAACTATTATATCTGGAGCTAGAAATGTCTGGAATCACATATGATGTAATTAGAAAAGATATTGGTTTCTGTGATCAAATGCAAAAAATCGGAAGAGAGGCTATGATTGGTGAATTTGTGGACACATTCTGCTGACTTGATAGCTATATCAAACTGGGTACCCTGGGTAAATTGCTATGTATCTTTATGAAATGGCAAAAGGGATGCTATGGTATCAGAAGTGATGGTGCAATTTACATTATAAAGAGCTGCATTAAAACAAAAAAATCTATGAACATAGTAAATAGCAGCACATCATTAACTTGTTTGGAACTAAAAATCATACCTCCTTTTGTGAATATATATTGAGGAAAGATATCAAGCCTCAATACATAACAGCATACCCAAACAGTGCCATAGCAAAGCAATACATAAGACTTAAATTTAATGTGAGCTTCGCCTTACTGACCCCGGGTCCGCAGCTTGGGATATTGCGCAGCAGACGTTATTTTAGGCTGTGCAGTACTGACATTCTTGAGAGTCTGGAACATCTGATTTTGGACTGTGAAAGCCTAACTCAGCTGCGTTGGAACTATTTAAAACAGCATAACAACAGCATCTGCATAGACAATCTCATTGGGATATGGCCAGCATTTCTTAAAGGATGTGATTTTAGTTTGATATTTTATATAGTAATTTTTATTGGAATTGGACTGAAATCATGAAGATACTGACTTTAAAAGATCCAAATATTGATTCTGTGTTTTAGTTTACTTTTTATAGTCATAAAGATTGTTGACAATACTTGTAAAATTCTATATGATGAAGTATAACATGTTGTTATGAAATGTAATGGATTCTAACAAGATTAAGTTGTGTGATTGTTGTTTTTATATGTTGCATACACAAAGCCTATTGCTAAACGTGTATTAAATAAATAAATAAGGACCACTGGATCACAGCTCCCGCTCACATGTCTCATCTCATTGGAACCCCTGACTTTGCCTGAATTGCCAGCCACAGAAGTGGGTACCCCTTTGCTGCCAGGACTCCAAAGACTCTTTGTGACAAACTAGCCAGAGACTCTTCACCCAGGCCATCGGATAAGTGCCCTGGCTCCATCACCCGTGACCCAGAAGCTACAGAGGCCAGAGTTGCCTCAACTTTGCGACGTACATGCTTTCCTGCTCCTTCTTCCATGGCTGGCTCCACTCGGGTGCGACTTTCGAAGCAATCTATGAATAATCATTCTCCCCTGAAGTCTTCTCAAAATGAACCCTGCTCAGAAGGTGAATCCTGTGGCACAAGGACAATATGGGGACCCTGCATCGCTGGCAAGCTGCGCCCACAGCCTTTCTATCCTCTGGGCCTGACCCTGACCATGTCCTGGGAAGTACTGCATTGGGAATAATCGCTCTACCCAAGGGTTTTGGTGTCCCTCCTGCACCGTTGAATTGCCACTAGATTGCTTGGGGGTCCCCGAACAATGTGAACACCAACCGCACCTGGAAACTGTTGACAGCCTGCTGCAGAACTGCTTCACGGGTCTCAAGGTGTTGCTCACCTGACTGCTAGGAGTTTTTTATTCATGTAATACTTTATCCCTGGGACTCTTGTTCATATTCAAGGAGCTCTTCAGAACTTCCCTCAGGCAGAGCTCCAAGAACTACTCCTTAGGGGACTTATGCACAAAGGTACGTTTTTCACACCATAGGCAACCCCTTCTCACACTGTGCGCCTCCCTTTGTCTCCTCATCAGCTTGTCAGCCTAGATGGTAAAGGGTTTACACAGCTGCTGTTGCTTTTTTCTTTGTACAAGGGACTCTCTATTGAGTTTAAATAACTCTTACTTAAAACTCTATTGTGACATCTTCTGTTTTGCAAAGTCACTTACCTGTGAGTGCATTGCTTTTTCTCTGTGCCGTTTCATATATAAAGATGACATTTGTATTAAAAGAATAGTGTGTTGAACATCTGCTAGAGAGTATTAATGAAAAGTGCCCATTGTAACTGTGAATCATCTCATTCCACCGCTTGAGACAAAGACAGACTTGGCTGGGGTTAAAAATTGGCTGTAACCAATCTGTTACTTTTTTAAATAAAAAAATAGGGGTAAGATTAATAGTGGGGATAAGCCCCCTCTTGGAATGGTATACCTGCCTCAACCTGTCACCAAGATAGTGATCCTTATAGGGATGGCCAGGCTTTATCATATTTTGGTGCACATCTCTATTGCTTCTAGGACATATCCACGTTCCTTCATGGCTCTGGCATTCTTCTCCCCGGGCCAACGGCAGGTTTTGTTTTTTGTTACTATGAATTCTATTGGTTCGCTGATCAGATGCATCAGGGATTCAATGGAGCTTACAGACCCATCTCATGTTTGTTAGCCTCAACTTGCAGACACAAGTAGGTGGCACAATAAGAATTCCCAGACACTAGATAATACTTTTGTGACACCGGTAGGGAAGCCAAAAGGCTGAGGAATTGTTAAAACTAGAGATTGACATTCGTGTTGGCCACCTTTTGGAACCTTTTGATTTCTAGATTAAGGCGTCCCAACCGGAAATAATGGCATGTTAAACATAAGGATGCATATAGAAAGGGGGCTTAGCAAAACCACTTAATTTGAGTTATCCTGACCCTCACTTTGTGGTTGCTAAGAGGGCTTGAATTCTTAGTTATCTCCTAGGATTGGTAGGCATTCATCCAATCCTACCTTTGTAATGGGGCAGATGAATATGCAGGTACCACCTACTGCCCCTACTCAAATAAATATGCAAGTACAAATTCTTGCCCCCGACCCTTCACCAGTACCATGTAGGTGAGAAACAATACTAGCTGAGGCAGCCTTACCGCCACATGAGTCTAGAGGTGAGAGATGTATATGCCTGTGCCATTAACAATTTGTTAGGTTGTGAGACACAAGGGATTACAGTTAGATAGTAGAAAGCACTAGTAGCGTGCTGTATATAGCATAGAAGGGAGAAGGATTCCAGGACAGCAAGAGAGGGACTCACTAGACTGATAGGACAGATGGAACAATAGGCAGGGGTAGATGCAGCATACACGAGCAGGGAAACCATTGTATGCTAGATGCAAAAGTGAATGTAACACGAGCAAACATGAATGTAGGTCTCTAACATGGAGGTGAGAAGTGCAGATGTACAGCCATTTTCCTAGCACAGAGGCCGTGGAAGGCCTAGAAGTTAGCAAAGCTTCAGATAAGAGGTTGAATTCATAAAAACAAATTTATTTTGGAAGCCTCGAAGCTGCCCAGATAGTCGTTTGTAACAAGCGCCAAGGAAAGATGCAGGAAATGGGGTATTGGAGATGCAGAACAGAGAAACGAGATACCAGTTCCCAGGACGAGAAGCAGTGGACTACCAAGCTAATTAAAGGCTCAATAGAGAGCACAGCTAGTCATTGATGTTCAGGCGCATGAGATCAGTATGCTAAAAGACTTTATCACAGATAGATGAGGTGTGTATCCAGTGACCACAATTACCTAAAAACCCAGTAAATAGGAAATTCATTCTCCAACACGGTCCCCTAACATGTGATCAAGACATGAAGAAAACTAGCTATTCATTATGAGGCAAGTACAGATAAAGACACCTGCTGAACACCCTTGCACACACACAGACACAAGATGATACACAAGGCCAAAGACAAAGGAATAGATAGGCTGCATGGCCTGGGAATGATAGGGGAGAGTTTTAATTGGAATTAGTGCATACCATGGACTTTTCTCTCCCCCTACCCTACGTGTCTCCCGTATTTTAACATCTCGTCAAAGAACCCAAGGTTTTTGAGTAAGGTGACAACCAATAGGAATCCCTCTTGTCACACCGCCCACGATAAATAACAACAGCCAATTAGTGGCCAGTATAATAATGTAGTGAAGCTATTATCTATGATGGGATGGGCTTAGCAGGAGCCATCAGATAGGTATAAACGAATAAGGAAATTAACACCTATATAACCACTCACAGGTTTTTTAACTAATAACGTATTATGACATTATTGTCTACGTATTTTGAATATAAAATCTGCTCACACTCTTTGTCATTTTGAGAATGGTTTGTAAGCTATCCTGGCCGATATTCTGTGTTTTTGGATAAAGCCGGGTTTTACTGTGCACTTTGATTACTCCATTATTGAGTACTGTCTTTTAAGCTACTGCGAAATTACCTCTACACCTTAAATTATGCAGCCACATAATAAAAGTATTGAAACCTGTTTTTCTGAGTCTTGTGTCTCACTTCTCGCCATACCACAACTGGTCTAAGCAGGAGGGATGGTGTGAGCCAGATGAATTATATTATGAGAAAGAGGAGGTTGATCCTGTTGACTAGCACCTAGGGGCTTAGTATTGTGGCCATCAGGATCAGTCTTACCCAGTACGTGCATGAGCTTTAAGTTTTAAACACATCTTGGGTAGTTCTATGCATGTAACTGTGGGCACCCTGTCAGAGATGGCATCAAACCTGTGCATAAGAGACTGGAGACTTAGAAGGCATGGTTGAGTCACCAGCTGCTAAGCCACAATACTGTAACTTTCTCCTCCAATTCCTTTAGTGAACGGTCAGAGCTAACAGCAAGGTCTGGTGTTATCAACTCCATGGGGGCGGGGGGTTTATTAAGTACAGCCCAGAAGAGATCTGCCACTTCTACCCTCTTCACATGAACCTGACCCTCAGCTCAGGTGGGTATTCTCCTGCAGAGTGTTTTTTTGAATGGCTAATGGGGGCCTTCATTGTGAAAGGGACAGTGCTCAGCCTCTAACCCGAAGCCCCAGGGGATGTAACTATGGGGCCTCTAGTTACCCTGAGGAACTGAATCCATGTGCACTTCCAGACTGAAGCTGCCTCAGGAGATGAGGATCTAATTGAGGGCCACGAGGTGTAATGGCCTTATGGCATGACCAAAAGAGAAGGAAAATATCCACCTCAGAGGTTGAGAATAATCTGTCAGTGAAAGCTACCTTGTATATGGAAGTTTGACCTGGAGGGCATTCATCACTCGTGTTTCTCCAAGTTGTTCCCTTCCCCTTGTGTATTACTGTTCATGGGCCTAAGAATGAGGAGGGTTCTCGACAAAGATGTGTGAGAGTCACACCCTAGAAGGGAAAGTGACAGGGACCCCTGAGATAGCTTTACGTATACTGATGTTCGTCTCCAAGGATTCCAAAAATTCCAAAAATGGGATTTATAGATCCTGGAAGTCACGCTAAGAAACAAACGTGTGGATATTTCCAGTACTGTACTGAAGATCACAGTCCTCTCTGGATGTGTATGGACCTCAGAGAACCACTGGGCCTGATCATCCTGGCGGGTTGTTGGGTGCAGAAGGCTGTCTGCTTATCATGCCAAGCTTGCCATTGCTAAAAATAATTCCTAAGTTGCCCTGGTCAAAATTGTTTGAAAGGTGTGAGAACTGGCTTCCTCTGAGGGCAGCTCGGATGCTCATGGCCTCCTTCAGTGACCTGTTCACCAAAAATATCAGTAGGTTTTATAATTCCCTGACCTCCATATGCAGGGTGTTTCTATCTAGAGTTTCTGGAAGGGCCTGACATGACAGGAACCGCTCGACCATCCATTACCCCCAAAATGCTAGTAGGTTCCGAGGGGGCAGGTGCAATGCCTCCTACATAGATTCCCAACTGAAAGACTCCTTCTTCCCAACAAAGGGTACAATACGAAACGATAGGCAGCCAGCCATTATCACACTTGCAGTTTCACCTTTCTCCATCCAATCCTGTCAGTGGGCAAACTGCCATGTTTGTGGCAAACAGAGAGCTTGTACAAGAATATGATTGGGTCTTGCAGACTCTGTGAGGGCTTTCCAGCTAGAGCTTCCTGGCACACCATTCCAATCCTCTTTTACCCTCCCTTTATGTCTCTCCACAGAGGACATGGTGTTGATGGACCAGAATGCTCTGCCCTGCAAGGGAGCGCTTGCTCCCCCTACGCTGCACCCCAGAGGATTCCAACGCAAAATCTCTTTCTGGTGCACAAAAAGGAGAAGGTATGCCCTACCATGAACCTGAGGGATTTCAACCATTGGGTGGTCAACTATACCACCATTGCAAGGTTGTGGGAATCCACTTATTTAGAGATATTGCAGTGACGGGGGACTGGTTAGTTCAGTTCAACCCCAAGGACCCCTATATGACACTCCCATTATTTGGCCCTCAAAAAAGGTTGCTTGAATTCCGCAGAAAAGAGAGATTTGGGGAATTTGTGAGCCTCTACTTCAACATGTCTTCTATGCCTTGGTTTTCACCAAGTTAATTAAACCAGCAGTATGATTATTCATGTCTTAAACATCAAGCTACTAGGAGAAAAAGGTACAAACAGCTATTTCTTTGCTTCAGAGACCCTGTGTCATTATCAATTGGCAGAAGTCAGAACTCTCTCCTACTCAGCGCAGGCATTTCTTGAGTTTACGTTGTCTGTTACTCTACATCTGCCCTCACAGTAGATGAGGGATATGAAAAAGGAGATTTTCTCCATGGTGAATGCTGGTCTTGTCTCCCTTTGTGAGCAAATCAGGATAGTCGTCCTACTAGCCTCATCCATCTATTCAATCGTTCAGGTCCTCTCCATTATTGAGCCTTAGAGAGAGTGAAGACTGTTCACTGCACACGCATTTCTACAATTCCATTCGCTGGCACTTGAAATAGATGTCCTTACTGAGCTCCACTGGTGGAGGTCCAGTTCCCAGATCTGATTATAGAATCCCGTATCAGCGCCTCCAGGTCGGGTGCACATTGTGGAGCATAGGTTCTAGTCCCCCGATGTATCCTTCATAATCACAGCCCTGAGCAGCAATTACATCCAAGCATGTATACTGCTCAAGATAAACAGTATTTCTGTAGATTGGTATAAAACTCACTCAGCGGAGATAAGATCCAGGCTTCCGGTCAAATGCACCAAAGACGTCTGGCACTCTTGCCTCCAGTGGAGAGTCACAGTGATATCCGAGTATCTCCCAGGCCTTTCCAATGCACTGGCAGACTGGAATTCCAGGTACTTCACGGATTTCAGGATCTCAGCAATTTGCAATTGGACCGCTCTGTATTTGCAGCCATTCTAGCTGCAAGAGGCCTTCTGCAGATGGACATGTTCAGGTACAGATGGAACACGCAACTGTCTTAATTTAATAGCTGGAGGCCAGGCACCTTTTATCTTAGCAGCAGACACCAGCGTTGCAGGCGATAGTGGATCAAGGAACTTGACTGGTGCGAGAATGTCCTTTAAGGCGGACAGCGGCAGGTGCTTGTCATTGCACTTCTCCCTGCCTCTTCAATGGGCTTGCATTTTCTTTTAAGGCAGATGGCACATAGCTAGGGAGTGTGTTCCCTGAAGCTGCCTTACCCTTGGTTTCGGGTTGAAAGACCTTCTGGCACTACCTGTCCAAGGAGCATGCTGCAGAGCCTAGCAATGCACACTGTGTGCTGGCTGCAAACCAGTTCTGAAGCAGCTGGAGGGTCTTCTGAGTTCTTTTCTCCCACAGTTCGCTGGGAGAAGTTAAGGGGAGGGAACTTGCTTCCCTCTTTGGATTTTCCTGGCCTTCTTTCACTGACAGAAGCTGTAAGGCAGATGGTACCTTTAGCCAGGGTCCAAGGATGAGCTCTTTTTTGTGCTTCAAGTGAAGTGTAGAGGAACAGACGTATACATCACTGATAGGATCCACCCCTCCACATCCATCATACTGGATGAAAGACAGAAAGACACTGTTATGTCACCAGGTATCATCCCAAAACCGCATTGAGTGTATAAGAGACGTAATGCACTCAGACAATCGTATTGAATGTACCCTCATAGCAAAGTGGTAGCAGGAGAGTTACAGGCACCATTGAATATCAAAGAACTATAAAGAAGATTTGACAGGTGCAAAGTGATGTCATAAGGAGAAGATACAATGATGCACCAAAATGATATAAAAATGCTTAAAGAATGAAGATAAAACTGAAGAAATTGAGTAACATATGTACAAGTAAGAAGAAACCATATATACAGAGTAGTTAAGTAACCAGATGAATAACAACTGTATATATGCAGAAGCGCAAGATAGATGAGCCATATAGAAGCTTGCTGCAGTAGGTAACATAACATGGGTGAAGCGGCTATGTTGGGAAAATGGATGCCGGTTCTCAATGATAGTAAGAGAAGAGGTCGAAGGAGAGGGACCAGAGCTGCTGAGGCGACAAAGGCTGGAAATACACATTTGCGCATGAACAAAGAATAGCTGCTGGTCAGAGATCAAGGATGCCACAGAGAGAAGCTACTGAAGGGTACAAGGGGAATTACCGAGGATAAGCAATGTATGCTAGAAAAATTTCTCTTAGATTAAGTAAATGGGAGATCTTTTGGGGATACCAAGTAGTGACAATGAAAGATGCAGAAAAGCCTATGAGACAGAGCAACCAAGTCTCTGGAGGCCGAAGAGAGTAATGACACCTGAAATAATTGAATCCAATAGCACTAAATAAAAGGTGAAATGGACAAAATAGGGGTCTCCTCACACGTGACTCAGAACTCGAAAACAAGACCTATTCTTTAAGCTGCAGACGAAGATAGTGCCGTACCTACACTCACTTAAAGTACCAGAGAAGAGAACATCCAGCAAGGTGAAGTACAAAGGAAAAGCCTTGGCTGAAGGCTTGGTTTATGAGAGATGATAGAACTATTTGTACAAGTGGGCAGTAGTCTAACGTTGTTCTCTGCACCTGTGTTTCACTTTGCATGCGTGCTGCTAGTCAGCCGAGTGTCCAAGGTTGGGAGAGAATGCCAACCTATAATGAGGGCCTATGCAACAATGAGCATACAATGTTGCATGAACCAATCTGCTATTGTTATGCTGCTATAATCTGTATTATACGTAGTTAGAGGCAAGTTCGAGGCTTGCCTCCCAGAGAAGGGTCAGCCAATAAAGTTACTTACACTTATGGGTTCTATAAGTAGACATGTTCCCCTAACCAATCCCCTTGTATGATAGGTTTTATTATTTGCCAGGTAGGGTGATATCATAGATGACGCATATTGAGGTATAAAGTCTTTGTGTACCTAAAATGTAAGTGTGAGTGCATGAACTACAATTCGTTGTTTGCCAGATTGCCCAACTTTATTGAATTAATAATAAAGTAGTACTTTGCCATATTCTTTGAGTCTGTATCATTATTGTGTCCCAGATTGTTTATTATTGTAATCCCATTTCTGCGCATAAATAAGCCCAAAATGTGCTACTGCACAGAAGTCTTCAGATGATCTGCCTGAAAGAGGGGTTCCAGCCCTCTTTTAAGGCCAAGTGGGCAACAGTGATTTGTGTAAATTGGAACTCTGCTTGTTACTTTTCCACATGTTTGTAACGAGATATTTTGGATTCTTAGATTTACTGGATCAGGTTTGGATGCATTCAAGAAAAAGGAAGTGGTGAGGAGAGGAAGTGAGCTCATGTGGCCTAGAGACACACAATCGGTCTATGACACAATGTTGCAATGGTCACAAATTTGTTTTGGAATTACAGAAGGGCTTATGTTTGCTAGGAAATGCAGTTTCTAATGTCAAGTTTGATTGATGCAGAGGTTGCCTCTACATCTTTGATAGAATTAGAACTCCATGGCCCTCATTACAACTCAGGCGTTAAGGGTTAACGACACCGTTAACCCTTAACGCCTGATTCTGATTTTAACGCCTGCTTTTAGCAGGCGTTAAAATTCATGGCGCTAACCCGCCATGGTGCTAATTACGCCGCCGTAATTTACGGCGGCGTAATTAGCGCCTTCCCCACTCCCATTATGCCCTATGGGGCAAAAATGGGAATGGGGAAGGGAAAATGGGAAATGGGGATTTACCGCCCCACTCACCTTGGAATGGGGCGGTAAATCCGCCATCCACCATGGTGTAAACAAAGTTTACACCATGGTGGTAAAGCTGGTGCACTTAGCACCAAGGTTGTAATGACCTCCCATGACAATGCTCAGTAGCGGCCTCTCTGTGGTTTTGGTCTATTTGACCTAAAACATTTGACCTAATCACATTTGATCTAATTTATTTGACCTTTTGTTTGGTCTAAAATTCAGGGGGAGACACCCCCAAACACTTCCACTTTCCCTCAACCTAATCTATACCCTTACCCACCCCCACATATAGATATTTAATTAAATATGACCGAAAAAAGGTCAACAAATGTGATCAAATGTTTTAGGTCAAATGTTTTTAGGTCAATTATTCTAATACCTTCTCAGTTGCCTCTTTCCAATACATTAGAGTGATCACCCCCATCAGGGCTGCCTTCGCAACTGGTAAAGAAATTGGTGCCCCGAAACCAACGAGATGGGTATTAAACAGGTCTGAAATGACATGATCAGGCAAAGGAGATCGATGCTTTTCTTTGCTGCAGTGCTCGGATCACATTCTGCAGGGAGAACAGAACAACTCCACGATCAATTCCGACATGATGGAGACAGAAACAATAGAGTAATCACTCTACGGGATCCGAGGGTCTGTGCAAAATAAGACAATTGTCCTGTGGTCTAACAACGCTATTTTTCTTTGCACATCATTCTACAACAGAGAATCCACCACTTTTATGAAATATGTAATGGCCCTTGTGATCGTTGCATTTGTTGCCGGTACTGGTAAAGGGCAGTCTTCTGATTCAAGGCCATATTTACAAAATAGTTCTACTCAATGTGATGTGGTGTTGTTTGCGAAGAGGAGAATATTTAGTGTAGTGCAGAGAGTGGAGTGAGGGAGTTTGGGATGGAAGCTCCTTGAAACACTTGTGTATATGCACGTTATACATGCCATCTCAAATCATATCAAGCAGAGCATGTTTATGCTTAATTACACCTAGCATAACATCAAACACCATGTTCTGCTGTTGACAAGCAACACTTTTAGCAGCCGAAAGTGGCGCAGTGGTCTAGCACCGCCGGCAATTCCTGCTCCACTGATTTTCCATGCTTAGCCGCATGACATCTCCCCACTACTACTTCCGCTCACCTCCGAATTGGGATGCAGGAAAGTAGCAGGGAGCCTCCTGGCTTTACGCGCCAGTTTGTATGGTGGATTAGAATCAGAGTTCTTGCACCCCTGCTTTTAAATCTTTATATTTCAGATTTGCCTAGCTCCTTGGTGCAAGTGAACGCTTTTCCCCCTAATGTTGCTGGTAACTATGTTCAATGACTCGGCTACGCTGATGATGTGGTCCTCTTGGATCACACATTGGAAGGAATGAAGAGATTCTTGGATGCCTTGTTGTCCTATTCAAAGGAAAACAATTTGCAGATAAACACAACCAAAACTAAGTCAATGTTGTTTGATATGGGTAGTAATTATAAACCTACCATATGGATTATTCAAGGCAAACTAGTAGTTAGCACTGAGTCGTAGCCTTATTTGGGGACATTGATTGCAACACACCGGCAGAAAGTCAAAGACTATAACTATAGGCAAGCTGTCTTTATGCAAAGATGGGGTAAAATATGAGACTTCTCATTTGGGCTCTCCTTCTGGTGTACCGACAGAGCTTAATTCCAGGATTATTATATGGCATTGAAGCTCAATTAGTCGAATTGTTACACTAACTAAATTAGAAGGACCATTTTGACAAAAAATACTGGGCCTTTCAAATTCTATTAGTATGCATACCACTCGGCTGCAATTGGGTATTACTTCCCTTGATACAATGGCCAAGATACAAGTATTTATAATCTATCTGAAAACACTACTCAAGTCTGATCTGCCATTGAATAAGTCGATAGCAGATATTATAAGCATTATTGATTGTGCATTAACTATGTCCTTACTAGCAGGACAAAAAATGTAAATTGAATATTATGAAAATGTAGGGGTTAACCTATCTTATTGTATTTGAATAATTGAAGAATCTGATGATCGAGAAAGCAAATGGGCTGGACTTTTCTATGAATCTGGCAGGATATATAAAACGAAAAAAAAGACTAGAGGACATTAGAATGACTTTCTTATATAAACAGGCACAAGAGTTCTTACTGAAATGCGCTTCCCCTAATCTTAGGAGGACCTATTTGCTGCTTCGCATGAACTTGTTACCCTGCGTTGCAGTAATAGGCCTGAGACATAACATTCCTAAAGGACCGCAATCATGTTGAATTTCCAATGATAGTACCTTAATAGAATCTATAAAGCAATTATGAACGTCATGTGATTGGCTGGCAGATTTGTAGTATAGATATTTTGAATCTTCCATGATTATTATTAGATCAAATTCCTTTTGGTAACGTTGTCTGAGTAGCCATCAAATCTCTTTTACAATTGTCTTAATGAAGCTATAGCAAGAGTTTGAAACTCCTCGCGCAAAAGACATGGCCTATCATATTTCAATAACTTGATCATAAAACTACCTTTCTAAAGTGAATGCACAAATGAAATCAAATGCACTAGCTGCATTTCATTGTATACAATAATAATGAAAATGAGCACATTTTATATTATTTATTTATTTATATGTATCTAGCGCACAGACAGCCCACGGGCATTGTGGCGCTGTTACTTGCAGGAGCTTAGTTACAGGGGGCAAAAGATTGGTAGCAGTCGTTGGCACATTATGATTGCTACAAACATAGTAGTCATTACATAGTAGTCATTAAAGCTCATGCATTTTTGGATTGAACATGGATTATTTTATTGTTATAAATATGAAATTCTGTTTCTCTATTTTTATATTATGTGTCAAATGTTTGTTAAACTAAGTCCCACAGTAAATTTAAAAAAAGAATCAGAATTACAATAGAAAACAGCAACATATCATATCTGATCGAGCCACGTGGGTCTAGAAGAACCTTTAACGTGAAAATGCTAAAATTCATACACAAATATATATAGCATTATGTACAAAAACCTATTAAAAAAATCCTTTGTCCTTCAAGTCAATTACATTATTGACAAATATGGTATACCACCTAATGTAATTACATCAACATAACACTGTGAAGTGAATTCTTCCATTGTTATTACACATCAGACAGAACAATGTGAAGTACAAGACCTCATCTACATACTCTACACAGAGAGATGACAAAGTATCAATTCCATGCACAATTTAACAGCGACATTCATTCTATTATTCAGTGGGCCCTGCCACCTACTTAAACTGTCGCCTCCTAACCCAGATTAGAATTGGACCCAGAGCTGGAGAGTGAATAGCATGTTACATGTATGATGTTGCAGCAGGCAAGGGTACAGGAAGACTAGATGAAACTGGCCATGCTTCCTCGGCATCAGATGTGTTTGTGTCTTTCACTTTCTTCAAACTCTGCTGCCGGTGTACTAGCGTTGAATGACATCATCGGGTGGGATTGCGGGGTGGCCCTAAACTAGCCCCAGGAAATTCTGCACACTGCACCCAGAGGGGAGCAAACTACTGCAATCAGGATCCGGGATGTATAACAATGGGTGCCAGAGGCGGCCTTGATAAAAGCATACATCCAGGGCTGTCAGAAGATGTGGTGAGGTCCGGGGCAAAACATTTGGTGAGGCCACCTTACAATTTTTTGCACTCAGCCAGCAGTGCACCTCTGCAAACAGGAGACTCGAGAAATCTCCCTTTGAGTGTGTGTGCAGGATCCCAAATATGGTTTATTAATACAACTCCAAATCAACTACAGCAAAGTTAGATTTCTCTACTGAAGAAAGGTTTATGCCGGACTAACTTTTGTATCATATGCATAAATATATGTAGGATGGCATGAGCTCTCCACTCCACCACCTCCAACTCTCTGAGGGTCAGTCACTATTCCAAGCAAAGAGTTGAGGGCAGATCTCTTTCTTCGGCTGGGGCCTCCCTCTGGAACAGCCTCCCTGCCTCTCTTAAACTTGAGCAGAACCATCTCTGGTTCCAGAAGCAACTCAAGACCTTTCTCTTTGCTTCTGCCTTCTCTCTTCCTCTCCCTTACTGATCACCTGCTTGATCCATGCAATGGTCACCTGGTCAAGCTATGAATTCAGGCCCAGGTCCCTGACTGTCCTGTTGCAATCCTAACACACAAAGGGGAGTCCCCCAAATGAGCCATTAACCAACTGGTTCAGAAGGCAAGTTCTTGCATCAACTTGGCCCTATTCAATGGGTTTCTAATTTACCTCAAAGAACAGCACACACAAAGAGTAGTGTTTTTGTTACATTAAAAAATTAATAATTTATTACGTAGGCCATAGGTCCTACAAATTCAACCTTAAAAATGCTAATCATGTCTGTTTATAATTATACAGGTAAGCCAAGACATAAGTTAATACATAAAACAATATGAAAAATTCATACCTTCACTATTGATACCCATACCTCACCATATATGCAACGCATATAAACCATAACCCATTCACAATAATGTCATCTCTTCTAGATTTGTGAATGAATAATGTGAGATAAAATGGGGAAAGAAAGGGGAACAAATCCTTGATGTAATAGATACGTAAGGGTATCAAATTAATCAATGCAAACCTACGTGGCACAGTATGGCAATCCAGTTTGAGGAAGCACAGACAAGGACTATCTTACTGGCCCCATCTGTCGAATAAATCACAGATATCCTCAATTCAACAGTGCCACTTGCCCTAAATTCTAAAAATCTTTTTTCAAGACTGAAAACACATCCCAGTGTCCTGTTGCAATCCTGCAATGCCTCTTGGCTCCCCTGCACTTGTGGTCTGTATCTGTAACCCTACAGTCCCTCTCTTGCACTTATTCTCCACCAGTTGGCTGCACTTATGAGTGCCTGCACTTGCCACCTGTTGGCTGCACTCTTGTTTCTCCTTTGTTCCGGCACTTCTGCATGCTACCCCACCCTCAGCACATCTCCCCTCGCCCCTTCCCTGCTCTTGTGCGATCTGAATGACACAAGGCCTAGTAAGATTTGCATTTTGTCCTACTCTTTTGTTTCCCCCTCCTTGCCTTGTCACGCATAGAAACACTTGTGTACAGGCACGTTATAAATGCCATATCATATAATTAAGGAGTACACTGCCCATGTGTGCGCATTAAAACACACATCATACACAGTGACAAATGATGTACAGTGTAGGCTGAAACATTTCTGAACTTAAGAGGCTTAAAAGTTTGTGCCAATTGGGCAGGATCAACAGAGCACAGAGAGGGAGCGCAAATCAAACAAGGGTTACTTGGGGGTGGTGGGGTTCTCACTCCCCAGAAAATGTTTGAAACATTGGGTTAAAATGATGCATTTTACAGCACTTTCTTTACAAAATTGGGTAGAAATCCATACAGTTTGCAATTGGTTTTGTGTGGATTTGTATACATTTTAATGCAGGTCCAGACCAGTGCCGAGGTTTCAAACTCTTCCCCAGAGACCGCAAAGAACATGCATACTCTGGGATTCCGGGGTCGGTGTCTAGGCAGGTGGTCTGGTCAAAGGGGGGAGGAGGATGTGGGAGGATGGAGAGGAAGATGTAATAGGACAGAGGGGAGAGGAGGACGTGAGAGGAGGGAGACAAAGGGGAGAGGAGGATGTAAGAGGATGGTGAGGAGGATGGAATAGAACAGAGAAAAAGGGGAGAGGAGGATGTGAGAGGAGATAGACAAAGGGGAGAGAAGGATGTGAGAGGAGAAAGACAAAGGGGAGAGAAAGATGTGAGAGGATGGAGAGGAGGATTTGAGAGGACAGAGATAAAGGGGAGAGGAGGATGTGAGAGGAGAGAGACAAAAGGAGGAGAGGAGGATGTGAGAAGAGAAAGACAAAGAGAGGAGAGGAGGATTTGAGAGGAGAGAGACAAAGGGGAGAGGAGGATGTAAGAGGGTGGAGATGAGGATGTAAGACGACAGAGACAAAGGTGAGAGGAGGATGTGAGAAGAGAGAGCCACACAACAACACAAGAGCCTTTATGACAGGCCGCCATGTGGTCTCCGAGGCCGCATTAATTCTGCTGCTCAACTGCGACGTGCCGGGCACACACCAGCCCCACAAAGGCCCAGGCGGCAAATAACGCAGGGCTTCATGCTGGAGGCCTCTCGAGTTGAACGTTTTATAGACCCAAACAAAGGGCTGTCATCGGGCGTTAGTGACCCTGAAAACCTAGTTAAAGGCTCAAGCACAGCGAGGTGCTCAATGAGGTTCACGGTCACCATCGCCTGCTATTGCCAGATGATCTAGAAGGCCATTAGAATCCACTTTTTCCGCCTCAAGTTGATATTTTTATTCACAATTCATCAACATAGAACACACTATGCGGTGGGTTGCATATTAATGCGTATGAACAAGCATGTGCTTAGTACATAAATCTGCCAGGGCAATGCACCTACCTCACACCCTAGCGTCCCCATCCCCCCACCCTTAGAAATGAAATGGTCAGATCACCCCAAGTGCCCACTGGCAGAACAGGTCTGGATTCGTACCCTCATCCTCCACGCTGGGCAAAAGGGACGGTCCCAACTGTGAGTGAAAACTGGGGGGCAAAGCACAGTGTAGGAAAAACAGAGGTTTCTGGAAATTGAAACAAGCTATTGGCCAACTCCTCCGCCATCCTCTAATCTGCAACAGTGCTAATCTTTCTCAGCCCTCCCATCCAGAGCGCAGAACCAATTTGTAATGGAGGCCAACTCCAGCAAACCAGAGTGCCACTCAAGTGCTTTGTGGACAGGGGGGTGCAAAGAGTTTAAAAGGCAAAAAAACACAAGGACTGAGAGGTGGGGATATGGAAGAAACCCCTCCCCCCCCCCCCCGCAAGCTCGAGGCCCGGGGCAGTTTGCCCCCCCGCCCCTCCCCGCACTCCCCTCGTGACGGCCCTGCATAAATCCTTCACAGGGCGAGTCTCTGAGGAGTCAGGCAGTCTGCGGGTCCGAGGAAGCCTTTGCAGGGTGAATTCTTGCCGGAGATGTGCTGCCTGTGTGCACCGGTAAATGATTAGCCGATGATAAATACTGCTGCTGGGGACTCGTGGATTTATTAACTAGTTCCAACGAAACGTCGAGCATCTTGGGAGGTCTGTTAATAGTGCCAAGCGTTCGGAGATCACCGCAGCTAGCAGAGCATTAAGGTACCACGCCAGCTGGGCGTCTGCTATAGAAATCCACATACAGTGACGTAACAGACTCCCCCCTTGAGAGCCGCCCCTTGAGAGCCGCCCCTCCTTTCGTGACCAATCTCTGCGGGTTTATCGGCACGGACTTCTGACGGTGCCTGCGGACTGCACCTGACTGGCGCGCACAGGCGTCTGCCCCGAAGCTGGGCCTTCTCGGCCGCTCAGGCAGGTGCGGTGCGTCGTGCGACGCGCCACGTAGCCGTGTTTTCACGAGACAGCCGCCTCCCCTTATCACAGGGGGGGAAGCCCCCTGCAGCACCCGCACCTGCTCTAATGAACATTCGTAACAGAATTAGAATTAGAAGCCGTGTGCCTCTGCAGCGCGCCACACCCAGGGCCCTCTCATCTCGATGTTTGCTAAGAGGCGCGCTTCAGCACATAGTAAAACGTACTGTCACACACAATAGAATTCCTTCGCCTTGCTGCGTGGCGTGACTGGGCCTTTGTTTGGGAGGGGGAGGGACAGGGGAGTTACTTGTGGATGGAGCAAAGCAGCACTTCAGCCTAAGGGTTTGGGTTGTCACCCGCCCCAATGCAAGCGGTAATCCGGGATGGCTTTGTCTC
The DNA here is from genome assembly GCF_040938575.1 of Ambystoma mexicanum. NCBI lineage: Eukaryota > Metazoa > Chordata > Amphibia > Caudata > Ambystomatidae > Ambystoma > Ambystoma mexicanum. Next base: position 885,939,318 of record NC_090931.1, read on the forward strand.
CTGTTGTTGTGCAAAGATCCTGCCCCCACCCCCTGCAGATTAGCCTGCCCTGCCTCTGCTCATTTCCAATCTCTCCACCTCATCTCAAAGTTATTTTACGGCGAAGCGCCTCTGCCGTTTACAAGACTGTGTGGCTCTGTTGACCTCCTTGTGTGTTCGCTGAATTTGTGACGTGTGATGACCAACCACACCGTGTATATCTGTGATCTGTGGGTAGCAGGGACGTCTGATTCACCAGAATGCCAGCAAAGGTTTTACATCTTGCCCTGCCCACCCCATAACATCAACAGCCAGATATAGTGAAAAAAGTGGGCACCATTGTGAAAATCAAGGTATAGGTACCCTGCACTGGACCTGGGACGGGAGACCCTCTCACCATAGCGGGGGCATCCCATGGCCATGTCTCTCCCCCCTCCTCCCTTGATCCATCCACCCCGGCCACGCAGGCCGGCAATTCTGTCCCACTCCTGGCGGCCTTCCGCCTTCTCCCCCCCCTCCTGTTCCTGTGCCGGCCTGCCGGCAGACAAATGTTTACATTTGGAAGAGTAAATGCCTCAGCAGCTTTATTTGCATAAAGTCTTGGAGTTATCTTACAGGCGATCCATAATTCACCACACCACAGGTTCTTCTACTCCGTGTGAAGTTACCTAGGTACGCCCCCCCCCCTCCCGTCGGCGTCCGGTGGACGCCTCCGGTGGAGCCCGGCCCTTGCTATCAACTTCTCTCTACCCCTTGGCCATCCAAGTTTGGTTTCCTTGTTCATACTTCGTGCTTTATCCCCCCAATTGCTCTAAGGACCGGTGGGTAGCCCCGCCCGACACCCCCCAATGTGTCCAATGACCGCTTCTATCTAAAACAGGCAGCCACAGGGTACCTCGCTAATAGCAGGTTCCTATGCAGACACCACCTTCAGTCTCCCAATGCAACTCATGCCCTACATACATTACACACGAGCCGACACCGCCCTCCGGTGCCGACTCACACCTTTCTCCCTGCCTATACAGTCATCGCTTTGCGATGTCCAGCTATCCTATTGCACCATTCTACTCTAACCTGCCCCCCCATCCCCTACCGTGCCGCTTCTGCTGCAAGCCTCTCACCCCAACTGGCCCGGCCCCAGGTGTCCCCCTTTGGCCTACCGTCCCCCAGCCCGAGCTTCGTCGGGCCCACTGCGCCCTCTCTCCCCCAAGCCTCCCTACCGGATCTAGCCCAGAGCCCTGTCCCTACCCAGTTGCGTAACTGGAGGGACTGCTCAAAGTTAGTGGTAGGACTTAGGAGCTGTAGAGATTGGAAACAAAGGGGTGGCGTCCTGCCACGTATATTTGCATACAGTAATATTTTATTTTTAATTACTGTGAAACTTTTCTTATTTCACATATTACATATCCTAGAAACTGTGAAGTTGTGCTGTCTGCAGTACAGAGGTACAAGAGAATGATACAGAAAAACACATGTGACTCTTAGCTTGTTTATTCAGCTAATATCACAAAATATAAAAAAAAAAAATTGGAAATGAATTACCCATGATATTACGATAGTTTTTTAGAACAACACTTTTCTAGCAATTTAGTGTACATATAAAAGTGGGAGTCTGTATACAGTAGAATAAAGCCACAATGCAGAACTCTCATAGCATGAACTTGAAGGTGCCTAAAAAACTTAGTACATAAAGTCAGTGCAATAAGCATATATAGTAGGGCACAAACAGTATCACATTTGTAGACATCACTTTTTTACAAACATCATCCCAATACTGATTTCAAATAGTATATTGGATGTCTTTCAAAGAGGAGAAAACCAAGTCTTTGGTCTACGTCAAGATGTTTATCAGATGTTTTTTGTAGGGACGGGCTTGCTGGCCTGGATGTAATGAGGGTCCCAAGACGTTTCGGCGTCAAAAAAAGCCTTCTTCAAGGGTTTAGACCCAGTCTCCCTGTCAAACGAGAATAGAGTAAGGACGTAATTAGTGTTCCAAGAACACTCTGGTGTTGTCATAAAAACCAGGATACTGGTATGTGTCAAAACGATTTTTTAAAAACTCGGGGTTAACCCCTGGACATAAAGAATTTTGAACTGCTAATATTCAAATGTCGGGCTTGTACTGACTCATACACTGACCTGAAAGGGTTGGCTTAGAGGAGGTGGAAGTGGTTGGTAGCCCTCCGTGAGTAATGGCGTGGGTCCCAGTGTACTTGGTACCATTTGAGCCTGGAACATGTGACTAGGGAAAGAGAAGGGACAAAGAAAGGGTTGACACACAGGAAATGAGCTTGGTAAATACTTGGGTACTTATAGTAAACACAAGTAATTACCTAAAGTGGCTGGAAGGACCACAGGGGGTCAGGGTAAATAGGAGTTACCTGTTCCTGTGCTGGGTGTATTGAAGGACCCGGCAACTTGAGGCTGGAAGAGGCGGGAAACCCCGGTCTGTATCCTAGCGGGGGCACCCGTCTGATGCTGCAGTCAAAAAGATGCAGAATATGCGTTTCTATTCTGTGGAAAAGGGAAGAAGACTTAGAACATGCCAGGGGGGGGGGGGGGGGGGGGGGCGGGGCGGGCGGGGGTTTTTGGGCGGTTAGGTTGGTTTTGGGTGGGGGGTTTTGGGTTTCAGATAAAAGGAGACTCTGTATGACACTCAAGCCATTACCTTTGGAAATTTGGCTGTTGACAGCGGCGGTCTGCTCGAGTGGGATCGAGCGCGAACTAAGCAGCGTCAAGATCCCGTTGCAGCTCGATATGTAATGCTCAGTGCTGCGTATAAGGCTTAAACTGGACTGTGCAGCTGTACTCCCTGCGCATGCGCAGGGGTGCGGCACTGAGCCTCGTCGACTTCTGCGCATGCGTGTAGTGGAGACGGGGCTCTGCAGTATGCTCGCTAATGTGTGCGAGGGAGCGCCATCCGGGCGCTTATACGGGCGCATGCGTGGTTGTGTAGTGGACTCGTAAATGCGCATGGGCCCTTTGTCATGTTGGTATAGTGGTATAAAGTTGCCTAAGCACAATGTACAATTTGTTAATGTTGTCCGAAAAAAGCGCCAGACCGTTCTAGCAAGATGGCGCGGGCCTAGGGCTACTGAACACAAAAGGCAGTTTGATTTAGAGCATAAGAGAGACATTTTTGCAGATGTATTCAAAAATCTTAGGTTCTGTAAATTAATATACTGTATATATTAAAACAGCATTAAAAACTAAAAAACCAAGGTTCACATTTTTCTGTTTGCATATTTTTCTTTGCATCATCTTCATATATACATTGGTCGAAAGCAATGGTGTATATAAGCAGAGGAGAGAGAGAGAGAAGTGCATGTGCATGCCCTGGAGAGATACATACCTCGGCAAGTTGCTAATAGATTCAGAGTGATATTAAGCTTGACAATTTACGGTTGTCCTATTCTGCTTAGGGTGTTTTTATTATACAATTGTTAAAAGAAATAGTGTATTGGAGCAGACAGGGTATATAACAAGAAGAAGAGGTACAAATATATCAGTATACACCCTGGAAAGGTAAATGCCATGTCAAACTGCTCATAGATACAGAAGTGAAATCTACAGATGACTGGTGTAGAAAATGTAACAAGCATGTGGGTCTAAAAAACCTTTTATTGGAAATGCTGAGAGTTAGAGCATGGCCTCCGCTCTACTACGATGTTCTGGTACAATGTTTGGCACCTGGTTCTGGAAGGGGAACTTGTGTTGATATCTACAGATCCAATGTGACCTGGAATAGAGACATTGTAGCAGGAGAGTGGAGTGCTCAGCTGAAAGTGGTGGGAGTTGCCTCATTCAAGCCATTAGTGATGGATTTTAGTTTAAAAATCCACCAGGCTTCCTTATGATTAAGGGCGTTTGTAATGTTGGTGTTGTTAAAGATGATGTCAACCACCCACCATTTCATGTCATCAACTCCATGCTGAAATTCCAAGTAGTGTGAGACCAAGGGTGCTGTATGGGTTTTACATCGTATCCGGGATCTATGTTCCCCTATTCGTTTGTTTACTTGTCTTTTCGTCTGTCCCACATATCTCAAACCACAAGGGCACTCGATAACGTAGATCACATTAGGAGTTTTACAGTTAGAAAAGTGTTTTAGTTTCCAGTCCTGTTGTTCGATTTTAAATGAAGTAGTTTTTTTAGTTAGTTTACATACACTGCACGTTCCACAGGGGTGGTGTCCCACAATTTCACGGAGACTCCAGAGTTCTGATCTTTGTGGTTTTTTGTTGAGCCTGGCATGAGTAAGTATATCTTTCAAATTTTTTCCCCGTTTCAACGCCATACGTGGCAGGGGTTCATCTGGAAGACAGATCTGTATAAGTGGCCAAAATTTCTTAATAGTTGCTTTGAGATGAGTGGTGTTCGGACAAAAAGTAGATACACAGGTGATTTGTTGCTCGACTTCCGAGTTGCGTATTTTTGGCGTCAGGAGGGTTTCCCGCGGGATGTATTGTGCTCTTTTTCTGGTATTTTTAACTAGTTTTTTGGGGTACCCCCTGTTTCGTAGTTTAATCTGCAGAGAGATCGCATTTTCTTTATAGTGTTGTAATTCAGTGCAGTTGCGCCTTATTCTTAGAAACTGCCCAAATGGTAAATTGTTCCGTAGGTTATTGGGATGGAAGCTCCTATAATGAAGAAGGGTGTTTCGGTCCGTTTCTTTTTGAAACAGGGAGCACAAAAGTTTATTCTCTTTAACTGAGATAGTTAAGTCCAGAAAGTTGATATCTCGGTTGCTTCTTTCTAGAGAGAATTGAATCTCACTGGTTTGGCTATTAATCCACTCCAGAAAGTTTTCTAGGGCTGTTTCATCACCCCTCCAAATAAAGATGATATCATCGATATATCGGAACCATCGTGAGATTTTCTCATGGAAAGGATTATTAGTGTTGAAAATAAGTTGCTGTTCATATTCTGACATAAAGATGACTGCCAGGCTGGGTGCAAAAGCCGCACCCATAGCAGTGCCGCTTATTTGGAGATAAAATATTTCATCGAATGTAAAAAAGTTGTTGTGGAGTGCCAATTCAAGAAGCTCTACAATGAAATTGGTGGGTACTCGGGTTTGTTTCATATTATGTGTCAGATGTTGTCTTATACATTCAACGGCGGAATCTTGCGGAATGCTTGTGTACAGGCTGGCAATATCCATGGTGACTAATAGTTCATCCATTGGTTGAAAGGGCTGATTTTCAAAAAGTGCAATGGTGGCCATCGTGTCTCGTAAATATGTAGGTGTCTCTTGGCTCAGAGGTTTCAAAAAATAGTCCACAAATTTGCAGATTGGTTCGAGGATGGAACCACATCCGGATACGATGGGTCTTCCTGGTGGTTGATGTTGATCCTTATGTATTTTGGGGAGTGCGTAGAAGGCAGGTATTCTACCTTCTGATGTAGTGAGGAACATTTCCTCTTTTTCACTGATCCATCCATGTTCCGAGGCAAAAGTCACAATTTCTTGAATTTTAGACTTAATTTCCACTGTGGGGTCTTTCTTCAATTTCTTGTAATTGGCTGGGACGTCCAAGAGACATTTGACCATGTTTTTATATTGGTCTATGTTTTGAATGACTATGCCTCCTCCTTTATCAGCTGTTTTTATCACAATTTGTTTGTTTGTGGAGAGATCTTTCAATGCCTTGTACTCGTCCACTGATAGGTTTCTCCTTTTGTCGTCTTGTTTATCCTGGAGTTTTCTCATCTCATTCCTGATGCATTTTTCAAAGGTTATTATAGAGGGTGATACTTCGTTCTCACTGGGATTGAAGTTAGAGGGGACACGTAGTCCTGAATCTTCCTCCCTTAATAGAGGCTCCTTATCTCTGAAATAGAATTTACGTCTTACTGTTCTGAAGAATGTGGACAATTCTTGATCCAAGTTGAACCAATTGGTCTTGTTCGAGGGGACAAAAGAAAGACCTTTGGCCAGGACCGCAGTCTCACTTCTGGTAAGTTCTATTCCTGATAAGTTGAAGATTGGGATGCTTTCTAATGTCTCCATTGGTTGCGTCGTCTCCGCATTGGGGGGCCCCACTGTTGATAGTTGTATGGGTAGAAAGGTATGTTCATTGGTGGTGGTGGGCCCCAGTGACGGCCTCTGGGGCCCCCCCGGCCTAAAAAAGGAACCTGGGGGGTGATGTTGGTAGGGATTGTCCTCCAAGTGGTTGTCTTCCTATGTTTTGAGATGACCCATTTGAGGAGCCTGAACTAGACGTCTCAGAAAATGTAACCCGTTTTCTTCGTCCTCTACTTGGGCCTGTTTGACTATTCACTCTTTCTTTCTCTTTCTTTTCTTTATAATCAGGTGCTAAATAAGGATACACGTTTTCAATCTTGAAGTTTTGAATGTCTTTGAATGTCTTTGGCCAATTTCTTATGCTTTTTTTCTAATGTTGTGGCCATAAATTGATCGAACCCTAAATTGATATCCTATTGCCGCCACAGCATCTGGCGATGACCTACTCAAACTTAAAAAGAAATGCTTCCGCACAGAGGTTCATGGTCACCTCTTGAGAGAGTATTTACGGGTAAATATGGTCCCACTTAGACTGATAGTCCGTAATGAACCAGCACTTTTTCTTGGAGACAAAGAATATATGACCGACTTCAGCAAAATCTCAACCAAATGTTCAAGAGACCTAATGGTATTAACTATTAGTACAGCAAAAAGAATCCATGCAAAAATTCAAATCGAATTGGCAGCTGAAGAAGAAAAATTCCTCACTAATGAAGATTTACAAAATGCCCGAGACAAGTTGAAGGAGATCAATTTAGGGTTCGATCAATTTATGGCCACAACATTAGAAAAAAAGCATAAGAAATTGGCCAAAGACATTCAAAACTTCAAGATTGAAAACGTGTATCCTTATTTAGCACCTGATTATAAAGAAAAGAAAGAGAAAGAAAGAGTGAATAGTCAAACAGGCCCAAGTAGAGGACGAAGAAAACGGGTTACATTTTCTGAGACGTCTAGTTCAGGCTCCTCAAATGGGTCATCTCAAAACATAGGAAGACAACCACTTGGAGGACAATCCCTACCAACATCACCCCCCCAGGTTCCTTTTTTAGGCCGGGGGGGCCCCAGAGGCCGTCACTGGGGCCCACCACCACCAATGAACATACCTTTCTACCCATACAACTATCAACAGTGGGGCCCCCCAATGCGGAGACGACGCAACCAATGGAGACATTAGAAAGCATCCCAATCTTCAACTTATCAGGAATAGAACTTACCAGAAGTGAGACTGCGGTCCTGGCCAAAGGTCTTTCTTTTGTCCCCTCGAACAAGACCAATTGGTTCAACTTGGATCAAGAATTGTCCACATTCTTCAGAACAGTAAGACGTAAATTCTATTTCAGAGATAAGGAGCCTCTATTAAGGGAGGAAGATTCAGGACTACGTGTCCCCTCTAACTTCAATCCCAGTGAGAACGAAGTATCACCCTCTATAATAACCTTTGAAAAATGCATCAGGAATGAGATGAGAAAACTCCAGGATAAACAAGACGACAAAAGGAGAAACCTATCAGTGGACGAGTACAAGGCATTGAAAGATCTCTCCACAAACAAACAAATTGTGATAAAAACAGCTGATAAAGGAGGAGGCATAGTCATTCAAAACATAGACCAATATAAAAACATGGTCAAATGTCTCTTGGACGTCCCAGCCAATTACAAGAAATTGAAGAAAGACCCCACAGTGGAAATTAAGTCTAAAATTCAAGAAATTGTGACTTTTGCCTCGGAACATGGATGGATCAGTGAAAAAGAGGAAATGTTCCTCACTACATCAGAAGGTAGAATACCTGCCTTCTACGCACTCCCCAAAATACATAAGGATCAACATCAACCACCAGGAAGACCCATCGTATCCGGATGTGGTTCCATCCTCGAACCAATCTGCAAATTTGTGGACTATTTTTTGAAACCTCTGAGCCAAGAGACACCTACATATTTACGAGACACGATGGCCACCATTGCACTTTTTGAAAATCAGCCCTTTCAACCAATGGATGAACTATTAGTCACCATGGATATTGCCAGCCTGTACACAAGCATTCCGCAAGATTCCGCCGTTGAATGTATAAGACAACATCTGACACATAATATGAAACAAACCCGAGTACCCACCAATTTCATTGTAGAGCTTCTTGAATTGGCACTCCACAACAACTTTTTTACATTCGATGAAATATTTTATCTCCAAATAAGCGGCACTGCTATGGGTGCGGCTTTTGCACCCAGCCTGGCAGTCATCTTTATGTCAGAATATGAACAGCAACTTATTTTCAACACTAATAATCCTTTCCATGAGAAAATCTCACGATGGTTCCGATATATCGATGATATCATCTTTATTTGGAGGGGTGATGAAACAGCCCTAGAAAACTTTCTGGAGTGGATTAATAGCCAAACCAGTGAGATTCAATTCTCTCTAGAAAGAAGCAACCGAGATATCAACTTTCTGGACTTAACTATCTCAGTTAAAGAGAATAAACATTTGTGCTCCCTGTTTCAAAAAGAAACGGACCGAAACACCCTTCTTCATTATAGGAGCTTCCATCCCAATAACCTACGGAACAATTTACCATTTGGGCAGTTTCTAAGAATAAGGCGCAACTGCACTGAATTACAACACTATAAAGAAAATGCGATCTCTCTGCAGATTAAACTACGAAACAGGGGGTACCCCAAAAAACTAGTTAAAAATACCAGAAAAAGAGCACAATACATCCCGCGGGAAACCCTCCTGACGCCAAAAATACGCAACTCGGAAGTCGAGCAACAAATCACCTGTGTATCTACTTTTTGTCCGAACACCACTCATCTCAAAGCAACTATTAAGAAATTTTGGCCACTTATACAGATCTGTCTTCCAGATGAACCCCTGCCACGTATGGCGTTGAAACGGGGAAAAAATTTAAAAGATATACTTACTCATGCCAGGCTCAACAAAAAACCACAAAGATCAGAACTCTGGAGTCTCCGTGAAATTGTGGGACACCACCCCTGTGGAAAGTGCAGTGTATGTAAACTAACTAAAAAAACTACTTCATTTAAAATCGAACAACAGGACTGGAAACTAAAACACTTTTCTAACTGTAAAACTCCTAATGTGATCTACGTTATCGAGTGCCCTTGTGGTTTGAGATATGTGGGACAGACGAAAAGACAAGTAAACAAACGAATAGGGGAACATAGATCCCGGATACGATGTAAAACCCATACAGCACCCTTGGTCTCACACTACTTGGAATTTCAGCATGGAGTTGATGACATGAAATGGTGGGTGGTTGACATCATCTTTAACAACACCAACATTACAAACGCCCTTAATCATAAGGAAGCCTGGTGGATTTTTAAACTAAAATCCATCACTAATGGCTTGAATGAGGCAACTCCCACCACTTTCAGCTGAGCACTCCACTCTCCTGCTACAATGTCTCTATTCCAGGTCACATTGGATCTGTAGATATCAACACAAGTTCCCCTTCCAGAACCAGGTGCCAAACATTGTACCAGAACATCGTAGTAGAGCGGAGGCCATGCTCTAACTCTCAGCATTTCCAATAAAAGGTTTTTTAGACCCACATGCTTGTTACATTTTCTACACCAGTCATCTGTAGATTTCACTTCTGTATCTATGAGCAGTTTGACATGGCATTTACCTTTCCAGGGTGTATACTGATATATTTGTACCTCTTCTTGTTATATACCCTGTCTGCTCCAATACACTATTTCTTTTAACAATTGTATAATAAAAACACCCTAAGCAGAATAGGACAACCGTAAATTGTCAAGCTTAATATCACTCTGAATCTATTAGCAACTTGCCGAGGTATGTATCTCTCCAGGGCATGCACATGCACTTCTCTCTCTCTCTCCTCTGCTTATATACACCATTGCTTTCGACCAATGTATATATGAAGATGATGCAAAGAAAAATATGCAAACAGAAAAATGTGAACCTTGGTTTTTTAGTTTTTAATGCTGTTTTAATATATACAGTATATTAATTTACAGAACCTAAGATTTTTGAATACATCTGCAAAAATGTCTCTCTTATGCTCTAAATCAAACTGCCTTTTGTGTTCAGTAGCCCTAGGCCCGCGCCATCTTGCTAGAACGGTCTGGCGCTTTTTTCGGACAACATTAACAAATTGTACATTGTGCTTAGGCAACTTTATACCACTATACCAACATGACAAAGGGCCCATGCGCATTTACGAGTCCACTACACAACCACGCATGCGCCCGTATAAGCGCCCGGATGGCGCTCCCTCGCACACATTAGCGAGCATACTGCAGAGCCCCGTCTCCACTACACGCATGCGCAGAAGTCGACGAGGCTCAGTGCCGCACCCCTGCGCATGCGCAGGGAGTACAGCTGCACAGTCCAGTTTAAGCCTTATACGCAGCACTGAGCATTACATATCGAGCTGCAACGGGATCTTGACGCTGCTTAGTTCGCGCTCGATCCCACTCGAGCAGACCGCCGCTGTCAACAGCCAAATTTCCAAAGGTAATGGCTTGAGTGTCATACAGAGTCTCCTTTTATCTGAAACCCAAAACCCCCCACCCAAAACCAACCTAACCGCCCAAAAACCCCCGCCCGCCCCGGCCCCCGGACCTCCCCCCCCCCCTCGGCATGTTCTAAGTCTTCTTCCCTTTTCCACAGAATAGAAACGCATATTCTGCATCTTTTTGACTGCAGCATCAGACGGGTGCCCCCGCTAGGATACAGACCGGGGTTTCCCGCCTCTTCCAGCCTCAAGTTGCCGGGTCCTTCAATACACCCAGCACAGGAACAGGTAACTCCTATTTACCCTGACCCCCTGTTGTCCTTCCAGCCACTTTAGGTGCTTACTTGTGTTTACTATAAGTACCCAAGTATTTACCAAGCTCATTTCCTGTGTGTCAACCCTTTCTTTGTCCCTTCTCCTTCCCTAGTCACATGTTCCAGGCTCAAATGGTACCAAGTACACTGGGACCCACGCCATTACTCACGGAGGGCTACCAACCACTTCCACCTCCTCTAAGCCAACCCTTTCAGGTCAGTGTATGAGTCAGTACAAGCCCGACATTTGAATATTAGCAGTTCAAAATTCTTTATGTCCAGGGGTTAACCCCGAGTTTTTAAAAAATCGTTTTGACACATACCAGTATCCTGGTTTTTATGACAACACCAGAGTGTTCTTGGAACACTAATTACGTCCTTACTCTATTCTCGTTTGACAGGGAGACTGGGTCTAAACCCTTGAAGAAGGCTTTTTTTGACGCCGAAACGTCTTGGGACCCTCATTACATCCAGGCCAGCAAGCCCGTCCCTACAAAAAACATCTGATAAACATCTTGACGTAGACCAAAGACTTGGTTTTCTCCTCTTTGAAAGACATCCAATATACTATTTGAAATCAGTATTGGGATGATGTTTGTAAAAAAGTGATGTCTACAAATGTGATACTGTTTGTGCCCTACTATATATGCTTATTGCACTGACTTTATGTACTAAGTTTTTTAGGCACCTTCAAGTTCATGCTATGAGAGTTCTGCATTGTGGCTTTATTCTACTGTATACAGACTCCCACTTTTATATGTACACTAAATTGCTAGAAAAGTGTTGTTCTAAAAAACTATCGTAATATCATGGGTAATTCATTTCCAATTTTTTTTTTTATATTTTGTGATATTAGCTGAATAAACAAGCTAAGAGTCACATGTGTTTTTCTGTATCATTCTCTTGTACCTCTGTACTGCAGACAGCACAACTTCACAGTTTCTAGGATATGTAATATGTGAAATAAGAAAAGTTTCACAGTAATTAAAAATAAAATATTACTGTATGCAAATATACGTGGCAGGACGCTACCCCTTTGTTTCCAAACTGTCCCTACCCAGACCATTCCGATCTCTGGCTTGCTCGTCCCCTCTCCTGTCCCCAGTATTCTATGCCTCGTGCCCCCCCCAGCACAGCCTAGGCCCTCTCATCCCCCTAAAGGCCGGATTCCCCTGCCCCGGTCTGCCGTCCCCCCGTCCTTTACCCACCCAGCCTTCATCATTGCCTGCCCCCCCCCATTCCCTCCTAAACCTTGATTCCCCCCTTCTGCTCCCTAGGGTCACCTTCCTGCCCTGTCTTAGGCCCCCACTTCGTCCTCGTGTCTCCCTCCTTCCGTAAAGACTTACTTCCCCCTACAGTTTTGTCTGTTAACGTTACCTGAGCCCCCGTAGTCTCTTCTTGCTCCCCCTCCGACCGACTTCCCTTGAAGACCTTTGTTTGTAGGTTTGTGTTTCATTCCTTTTGTCCCCCCCCGCACTTTTTGGGTTCGTAAGTGGTTTCCAAGTCCCCTAACTCCCTCCCCTTTTACCCAGGGCCTCCCCTGAGTCTAGGACTCTTGGGGCGCCGTAAGATCTAATCTGTTGGCTGTGCATTCCCCTATGGGCCTGCCAGTGCTTTGCTAAAGGGATCGCCCTGTAACTCCTCCAAGACTCTCTGCTGGCTGCCGGCGGCAGAGAGTTCCCCCCCCAATCAACGCAGGCTGCCCTGCTCTCCCGAGCTTCTTTCCTGTTCACCCCCCCAGTCTTCGCCCTCGGTGTGTGCCCCCCCCTGCTCCCATTGGCCAAGGACCTCCTCAGGTCTACTATGTGCAACCCACTTTCCTTAAAGCCTCCCTCCATTCTAGGCACATGAACGCGGTACCCACCTCCGAGAGGTGCGTTCTGTCTGATTCGAAATAACCGGGTACCTTTAGAGTGATCAGGGGGTGTCGTATCCATGTCATGCCTCTGCTTTTCAAGAAACCCCCCATCCTGCCCCCATCCTGCAATTGGTCTTTCTCCTGGCCTCCTCTATTGCCCCATGGCGTAGCGCCCCCCTCCACTCCAGTCTTGGGATTATTTCTGACCACATGATCTCGGCAACCTGGCAGACCCTACCAATCCTGGTGAATAGCGATCTGAGTGTCTCTGATAACTCCTTTCTGCCTTTTCCCACTAGGTCGTTGCCCCCAATGTGCACCAACAAAACGTCAGGTATACCATGTTGATGTATTGCTTGTTCGATCATGGCCCAAAGATGGTTGCTTCGGAGTCCTGCCTTGGCGATCCACCGGATCTGCGTGTTGCGAAATCCTAGGTTACCATCCCTGTGTGCCTTCCCTGCTCTTGCCGCTGCCCTGGCCACGAAAGAATGTCCCACGATCCATACCCGGGTGGAATCTGTGGAGACATTTGCGATCAATTACCCACCGTGAATAGGCGCCCCCGTGCACCGCGTCGGACCAACCCCCCCAAATGAGGCACGCTGTGTCGGTTTAGCGTACGTAAAGTTTGTATTTGTCCGATTCCCACCTCCCAATCTTTTTGACCATGTCCTCTCCCAGGCCCTCTCTACTGGCTGTTGTCGCCACGCCTATGCGGAATGAGTGTGTGGAATATTGGGCTGGGTTCACCCCGGATCTTCCCAGCGTTGCCCCAAGGACCCTGCGGAACTGGAACTGTGTAAGGGGGGAGCCATCCTCATGCGTGAACAGGTACCCTGCAATGCCCTTCCTAACCCTTAGGTATGCCTCCATGTTCTGTACTGGGCAGAACGCCTCCTGCCCCAGTCTCGCCAAAGTCAGTGCGCAGCCCTTTGCCCCCTGATCTGTTTTGGTTAGCCTGATCGTAACAAGTAGCGTCCCATCCCTAATGGCCACATCGCCCCATAGCAGTGCCCTATGCTCGTGGTCCGCTTTGGCCTTAGCCACCAGCTTGTTAATCCGTAGCTCCCCGAAAAATGCAAGAGCGAAACATGCCTTGAACATTGGACATTCGTGCAGTGAGTAACAGACACCGGACGTGGCAGACATGATTTGTTTCAGTAATTCGAAATCGATGGGTCTCCGCTCTTGAATTGGCTTTGGTGGCCCCATATCCCTGTCCCACCCTTTCAGGACTGCTCTTACCAGAAAACCTTTGGTGGGGTCGTGTCCCCCTGCTAATTGGCTGTGGAATGCCACTGCGCTGAGGTGGGCTGCCATCCATGACCTGGATTTTCCCCCCTCCTTGGCCCGAAGCACAAAACAGTGCACCCTCTCCTCCCCACTGGCCGCCCCCAAGTGTTTGGTGAATTCTGAGAAGGTGGAAAAGTTGGCCTTGTATCGTGCTCTGGTGCTCGCAGCCAGTGCCCTAGAGGCTAGCTGTCGCATTCCTTGCCCCAGCTTACAAGATGCCACAGTTGGTTGTTGAACGGCGTCATGGTGGGCAGTGCCCGCGGATGCGCTTTCCGGAATCGTGTCATCTGTGAACGAGAAAGGGCATCCGCCGCTGTATTAACCACACCTGGGATATGACGCGCTATAACCGCTGTGTTCATGTACAAGCATTTACGGACCAAGTGGCGCAGCAAGGGCAGGGTGGAGGGGCATCGCGCATAATTGCTGTTTACCGCCTGTACTACAGCCATGTTGTCTGACCAGATCACCAAACGTTTGTTGGTTAGATCGCACATCCAAATGTGCAGAGCGGCTACCACCGGGAACAGCTCCAGCACCGTGATGTTATTACATAGTCCCTTTCTACTCCACCCCTTTGGCCAGTCGCCCCTGCACCATTCCCTCCCCAAAATGGCCCCAAATCCCACCAGACCTGCGGCATCGGTGTACAACTGCAGCTGGGCACACGCTGTCCATGGTGACTGCCACAGGCACACCCCATTGAATTCTGTCAGAAATGTGCGCCAAACCTTAAGGTCCTCCTTCATTCCAACCCCCATGCGTACCTTGTGCCAGCCCGTGGTCGAGCCGCCCGTCGCCGCAGCAAGTCGCCTGGCGAACACCCTGCCGGCCGGAATGACCCTTGCGGCAAAGTTGAATTTCCCCACGAGGGATTGGATGGATTTCACCGAGGCTCGGTCACCAGACAATGCCGTATTGATGTCTGTAATAAATTCCTCTATCTTGTCCCTTGGTAACCAGCATGCCCCCTCCTCCGTGTCTATTTCGATCCCTAAGTACGTTAGTTTGGTGCATGGCCCTTGTGTCTTGTCACTGGCCAAGGGTACCCCCAGGTCCTCCGCTAAGGAAATGAAGTTGTCCAGCAGTGAGGCACATATGTTCGTGTCACGGCTACCCACAAATAGGAAATCATCTAAGTAATGTGTCTTGCCGCCCCTCCCCTCAAGTTTATCTAGTGCCCATTCGAGGAACGAGCTGAAGTCTTCAAAGTACGCGCACGAGATGCTGCACCCCATAGGCATGCATTTGTCCACAAACACCCGACCCTCAAATTGGAAACCCAGTAGGAAAAAACTGTCCGGGTGCACCGGTAGTATTCTAAAAGCCGCCTCTATGTCTACTTTTGCCAGCAATGCCCCTCTACCCGCTGTGCGTGCCAGGCTGACCGCCTGGTCAAACGAGGCTTATGACACTGAACAATCGGCATCATCCAACCAGTCGTTGACTGACCCCCCTTTTGGGTGTGATAAATTGTGGATGAGGCGGAATTTGCCCTCTTCCTTTTTTGGTGCATTCCCTAGCGGGGAAATGATGAGGTTTGCCAATGGTGCCACTTGGTAAGGGCCCGCTACCCTGCCTAATGTGATTTCCTTGGTGATCTTGTCCCTAGCTTCTTCCGACCACTCCTTGATGGATTTTGAGTTGGGTGCCGTTCTAGCTCTTAAGGGCCCTTTGTAGGGGATGCGAAACCCCATTGTGAAACCTTCTGCCAGGAGGTTACTTCCTTGTGTCAGAGGGTATCGTGACAACCAGGGGAGCAACCTTTCGACCCTGATGGGGGAAAAACCTTTGCAGTCCAGTTTGTCTGCTGGCATGCCCCTCCCTTCCCCCCCTCTGCCCTCCACCCCCCCTTATTACCATGGCATCTTTGTGTGTTTGCTCCCATCGGTGACCACGCCCCTGCCCACTTGTTCAGTGAAGTACCAGCTAAACAGTCACCATCTATGAACACCACAACGCTCACGGGCGGGGGCAGGAACCGAAAGTAAGTGACTGCCTCGGAGGCAATCTCGCCCCTTTATAGGGCTTCTTCCCCCCCAGCGGTTTCCTGTCCCGGCCCTCCTTCGCGCTGATTCCCCCTTGTCTTCCGGGGGCGGGGCCTCCGGGCGTTGGAGGACCCGCGCCCTCCATATCACTGGAGAGGGGGGGAGGAGGTTGTCTGGGCAACCCCCACTAAGGGGCGGCGCCCGCCATGCCTCATCCTTCGGCGCGTTCGCCCGCCAGAATCTCTGTTGACCTGTGGCCTTTGCATGGCTATGCTGATCACGTTCCTGATATGCTCCTACCAAGCAGAGAAACAGGAAGAACATGGAAACCTATTTCAATCGCTCCTCTGCTAAATAAATTGATTGTTTGTTTATTTATTTATTTATTTACAGTGTGCGCCAAATCCGGAGGTATCTAGTTACAGAATGGGCAGTACACAGTAAGGCATTACACAAAAAGCGGAACATATACATTAATATAAAATATAATTAGAGGCTCAGCAATACACAGAGAGGGATATATACATTTAGATGCACAATGGGGAATGCACTTGGAAATAACGGAAGTATGCATTAAGGGAATACACTGTAGAGAGGAATATCTACAGTACGTTGCACAATGGGGAGTGCACAGTAAATCCATACAATAAAGGACTGACATGTACACGCAGTATATAGTGCAATATAGTAATGAAGTCGGGGCTAATCTGGGTAATCCAGGAGGTGGGTGTAACTAAGGATAGTGATACTATACATGGTTAGAGTAAGGGGTCTACTGCGGTGCATCTTTAGAGAGGAGCCAGAGTTCAGTGTCTTTCCTGAATTTGTAGAAGGACTGGTCAGTTCTTAATGTCGAGGGTAGAGAGTTTCATAATAGAGCAGCCATATCTGGGAAGCTGCTAGCCCCTGCTTTTTTTAGTTTGTACCTGGGCATTCTTAGGCAACCAGAGTTAGTCGTCCTGGTCGGTCGAATGGGGTTGTTTTTGGTGAATTTTGCAGTTAAGTAATGCAGGGCTGCGTTGTTAAGGCATTTGTGAGTCAAGGAGGCTGTTTCGAGTTGAATTCGCTCCTTGATGGAGAGTCAATTGTTAATGCGCCTAGTTGCTGAAATGGGCTGCCTTCTGGAGATGCCCAGGGCAGTTCCAAACGGGGAACAACAGAAAATCTACAATGGCCTAGCATAGACCTCGCAGTAGACTGGATGCCTATGGTGCATACAGCAAGACATGCCTTTCGCTTCCGCAGAAAGACTCAAACCCAGGAGACCACAGTCACAGGCATCTTCAGTTCCGAAAATCATGTTCCAAAGGTACAGCTAATGCGGCCCAGTGTGCTGGTAGCTCCAAATGCCAAACTGTATATAAGAAATATACAGTGCATCAAAGGACTCATATTGGCTGAATCTTTAATTTTGACTCTGTGTGTTTTTTCTCCCCAGGGTCGTCCTGGCCCCCGCAGGCAACCAGGACCACTGGTAAGAACCTGCCCATGCCTCTCAACTCAAACGCCTTGGTGGGTGTCACGCTATAATCAGTTTACTCACGCCTCTTAGACGCCCACGCACTTCAATGGGTTGTCAATGTGCAGATAAATTGGACAAAATCGGGCATTTTCACCACAGGGGGGGCCCTAGGGCAGAAAAGGCTTAACAGCTGGGACACTTGTCTAAAGAACAGCAGATTCCAAAATGCACCCATCCACATATGTGTATATATAAATAGAATAAAATGCACCCATGTTCAATACTCGCAAGTTGCAACTTCCCTGAGACACGAATCTTGACGAGTGCCGTTGCCGTATTGTTTTCCAGAGGGCCACGGTCTCCCCACAGACTCTAATACAAAGGTGCCACCAGTCAGCCGTTAAGGCGGGTTACAGACCCAGCAGGATTCCACCAGGGACCACGCTGCCGCCCGTGCCCCGCCCGGTCATGGGCCTTGCTGCCTCAATCACTTTAGGCTACTACCTTCCGTGGGGCTGTGATGACAAAAATAGGTGCGCGGCAGCAGCGGCCCCACGGAAGGTAATATTTTAAAAGAAAAAACTTATATTTGGGCGGCTGGGGCCCATCACTTTCGAAGTGATGGGCCACAGCCACCACTCAAAATAAGTTATTTCTTTTAAAACCTACCTTCCGTGGGGCGGGGCCCAGGCCACCGGCCCCACAGGAAGGTCAGGTTTTAAAATAAAAAAGTAAATAATTTACTAATTTGGGCACAATCCACAGTCCCGCGCTGCGGCAGAGTCATCCGACTCAGTCTGCGGCAGCCCCATCACAGAAATTGGCTTGAGCCTGGTACTGCAGTCAGCAGCAGCACACAGGTCACACAGACAGAAGCCCGGGTGCGGACGGGCCCCTGGTGGGGCCCTGACTCCTGGGCAGTCAGGACACCACCAGGGGACTACGCTGATGCCTGGGCTCTGACCTGGGCCTTCCTTGCCTGATCACTTGACTGTGACAGGCTCGCTCAGGCTGCTGTTTTACGGTCAAACTTGTTGCAATGGTAACCAACAACAAGTGACTTACCTGATCTCCTGCTGTCGGGGCCTCAGGGTGGGGGGCGCACACTGGCACAAATGAAAAAGCAGGCAGAGGGGTCCCCAGGAAGCAACTACGCCGCACCACGCAGTGCAGCAGGGCAGGCTCTCTCTCTCTCACGCGCCACGCCTAGACACCTTCACTTCACACAGTAACTCGTGAAATGAAGGTGGCGCCACGCTGCCTCCTGTAACAACAACACATCACCATGTAATTTCACTGGCCCAGAAGAACAGCCAATAACAACTGCACATTCTGTGTTACTATACAGAATGTATCAAATACTGCATAGTAACAACAGAATGGTAGTTTTCATTGGCTGTTGTTTGTAGCAATTTGTTGTTCATTGCTGTTGCTGGCCCCTCCCATGCCCAGCCAGCCATGGCCTGCAACCTGCAAGCACGAGAGAGATCACAATGACAAACCCAATGATTTATAATCGAAGCAAAGCGAAGTGGAAGAACAAACAAAGCAATTGCACGTGCACTGCCCCCCACCCGCCTGATTAGTTCCGGTGCCCAAAAAAGAGTGCCGGTGTTGGCCACCGCCAACCACCCCCACAAATTAAGCACTGCACCTAGGTATAGTGCATTACAGTAGTTGATTTTAGATAATACTAGCACTCGAGCTAGGGGGTGGTGCAGCTCTTTGTAGAGGGAAAGGGTTTGCA
This sequence comes from Ambystoma mexicanum, assembly GCF_040938575.1. Classification (NCBI taxonomy): domain Eukaryota; kingdom Metazoa; phylum Chordata; class Amphibia; order Caudata; family Ambystomatidae; genus Ambystoma; species Ambystoma mexicanum. Next base: position 885,958,497 of record NC_090931.1, read on the forward strand.
AGACTGAATAAGCTTGCAGGAGTATGTTGTTGCTGAGGCTGTTGCACTGGCCAGTTTGTGCAGACTCAGGGAGCAGTCTAGGTAAAACCCAGTGTTTTTTCCAGCGTTGCAGCGATGGAAACCACCTGACAAGCCAGCCTAGCAGAAAATACAGGGAGATGAAAAAAGAGAGAAGACTGTTGCACCAAGACCTCACCACCACAATATTGTGGCTGTACAGAAAGAAGTGACTTAACTGGGTAAAAGGAGAGACCACAGCAAAACAGCCATGACCAAGGATCAGGAAACGCCCTCTACAACATCAATCGCAATACTGCAAGGACACATCTAAAAACACTGCACACGGTTCTCACACAACTATGTATGGGCCTGGGTCCTCATGGAGAGTCTGGAGGGGAATGACATTTATCAACATGTGTGCAGCGATTCCCAATTGAGCAACAGACAGACAAGATTCTGTTAGACAGAGTTCATTGCATCAGCTCGAAAAAAGGAAAGAAGGGACATTCTAATCCAAAGTCCAGATCGTGTGGCCCACTCCATCCCGCGTGTTTACACAAACTAGAAAGAGTCCTTAGTTTACTCATGTTGTGCTCCATATGAGTCACTGACTCTCCTAACCAGAAGGTCTCTACTGACCCTTAATGGTGCGTCGTTCCGTAGGTTGTGGTGGTGTCCCGCCTATCCAAGAAAGGAGATACCAAGAGAGACGCGTCGTTCCCTAGGTTGCGGTGGTGTCCCGCCTATCCAGGAAAGGAGATACCAAGAGAGACGCGTTGTTCCCTAGGTTGCGGTAGTTTGCCGCCTATCCATGAAAGGAGATACCAAGAGAGAAGCATCACTCCCTAGGTTGCGGTGGTGTGCCGCCTATTCAGGAAAGGAGATACCAAGAGAGACGCATCATTCCCTAGGTTGCAGTGGTGTGCCGCCAAACCAGGAAAGGAGATACCAACAGAGACACGTCATTCCCTAGGTTGCAGTGGTGTGCTGCCTATCCAGGAAAGGAGATACCAAGAGAGACGCGTTGTTCCCTAGGTTGCGGTGGTGTACCGTCTATCCAGGAAAGGAGATACCAGGAGAGACACACCATATTATATCATGTATTGGATGGTGTCCAGTCATAATTTCGAAAACATAATTTCGAAAGTAAAAAAAGTCGAATCAAAAATGTCGAAAAAAAAAATGTCGAATTGTTTTTTTTTCGATATTTTTTTTTGGCTCTAGTTTCTGTGAAAAAAATAGGTAAAAATAAAAAAAAAGGGGGGTTGGGGGGGGGAACCCCCCCATTTCGAAAAAAAACGTCATTAAAAAAAATTCGACATTTTTTTTTTCGACATTTTTTTTTCGACTTTTTGACTTTCGAATATTTTGTATTCGAAATTATGTCTATGAACCGTATTGGATTTATTATCAATACTAGGAACATCATCCGTATGCTTTTCAACACGTTTAAAACACAAATACCACTCTAAGGTGTGTCCCCAAAATGTATCATGACACAGTTTAGTGAAAATCTTAAAAAGGGAACCTCCACCTATTTTTTTAATCAATATCCTAAGCGGGCCTTATATATATCAAAGTGATGTTTCTAAAACAGCCCTCATGGGTGATGTACAGAAATATCCTATGGATAAAGCATAATTAAATTACTCCCCTGTGCACATGGACCGGTTTCAGTGGTTCTAGGTGACCGAACCCCCTTCCTCAGGACTGGGAAGAACCTCTTAATCTGGGTTTCTCAGTTTCTGGGACGCCAACAAGCACATGCTGGATTGACTCTGTGCCATCATCATGTTTGGTTTTTTACCAAAATCCTCCCCTTTCGGCTCAGTGTGAAGGATTATTCAGAGACTGAAATCATTGGTGTCAGTACTCCTTGGCGTCTCCGTCGCTAACCTGGCACCCACAAGGACCATGGCACAGACAAGACATTCCAAGTTTACAGATGAAGAGTGAAAGTTCCTGGAAGAGGGCATAGTGAAGTGTGTGCCATGCCCCTTAGGTCCTAGCCACCATAGGATCCCTCTGTGCCAACGGCAACAACATCTGGACAAACATCCTGCCAAAGGTCAAATCAGTGGCTCCCGCCCCACGGCAGGTGGTCGCAGATCCAGAAGTGCTGGCAGGACCTATGGTGGTGAATCCAGTGGCTGGTTGCAAACAATCGCAACGAGTGCTGAGCCAGTGGAGGCAGCAAATCACTGCCTGACCTCAAGCTACCGCAGTGGAGGAGCTGACGCAGACCGGCATCAATGCCAGAACTGTGGAGCGAAGGAGGGGTCTGTACTGGGGACAGCGTGCGTGCAGTAAAAAGTAATCATCTGATTTTCAAAGTGTGTGAGTATGCAGGACAGTCTGACTGTGACATAACTGTGCACAAGTGGTGGGGCAAACTCTGACCCAACCCGGTAACAACCGCAATGGAAATGTGAAATGTCAAATGCTTGCTCTGCAAATACATGTCCCTTCTATGACATAGCACATGTTTGGGGCCACCTTCTGCCATGTCCCCTGTGACTAGGGCTTGATAATAACACCATATCTGTTAACAGCTTAATCGCTGCACCCCGTGCCAGACAAATCTCCTGGGGCATCTCGCTATACACATTGTTGGCACTCATATGCCAGCAAGGATAGAATTACTATGGACGGCAGAGACCAGTGGTCCAGGCCCATGTCCAGCTTGTCCAGGGACATGGAACCTCACCTAAGAAGGGATACTGTGTTTAGGCCTCCATCGACATAGTGTATGTCCTGTGATTACCATGTGCAAGGTGGGTAGCCATGGAGGGTCATTGTAACCAACATGCAACATGTCTGGAGTAGACATAAATGTGTTGAAAGTTGTGCATTGCTCTTTCCTCTCTGCAATTATACTCGTTTGTACTATGAAGTGCAGACTGTGCACATTAATCTGGATGGAAGAGGGCTGGCATGCATAGAACTGAAGTGTATTTTCTTGACATTATTTTTACCCAATTGTTTTATAAAAAGCCTGTGCACTTACGTCTCTGTCACTCATGTAGTTATATGTACTCATTAGAATACTCATATATTGCTCCATTGTTTTACTTACCTTCTCCTCCGCTTCTTGCAAGGGTTTTCTGCTCCTTGGCTCCAGAAGAAGGCCCTTTAACTACACATGCCGAAACGCCGTTGAACCCTGGCACCATTTGTTGCCCCTGTGTTCCACCCCGTCTGGGGTCTTTGATTCATCTTCCTGGCGTCGACCCAGAACAAGGTCACCCTTTAGCCTGGCTCTAGTAGACCTCCCCAAGGTCCAAACTCCTAGACGAACTATATTGATTATACCTTTACTACGAGGTTACATACTTATAAAAAGAGAAAGAACTACACAAAGCTCCAGTGTCGGTCAAAGACATTACCTAACAGCATCTGTTTCTCAATGCGAGGTGTACATTTGTGCGCACCTTTTCCATTCCGACACCTGTGACTTTGCTTTGTATGCATTTACAATGTTCTACAATGTATGTCCAATCTGCATGAATTAATGCCTTTTTGGGAATTTTCTTCTTTTTTGTTTAAATAATTCAATCTGAGATAACATTGTAACTATCTGTACCTCTTGAACTATGGTACACCATGCACTGTGATTTGTGAACCTCTTCTTGTCTTTGTTTACGATGTTCACAGACGTTCACTTTAATGTTTATACACAAAAAAATTAAAAATAGTGTCAGCAGTAAGAAAAACGGACCCGCCTTAACTATACTGAGTGTTTAGTTGTATTATACACAGCAGCGCATACCATTGTAGCAAAACAGTGTGCTACCTGTTTGCCATATATTTTTTACTAAACCTGCACCTGAATGAGTTGCAATTGAAAATAATTTTTTACAGGCAGGACCCCTCCCTGTTTTCAGCTTTTGGCATGCATACAAAGCACCTTGAAGGGCTAAGAAATATACGTATCTCACGCCATGTAGGCATGGCGGAAGGCACTAAACATGTGCAGCACTTTAACGACAAATCTGCAGCTGCATCTGATGGAGCAATGTTGGCCTAAGGGATATGCCCAAAAGTGACACCACGGTACATCATGAGGTTGTCACATGGGCCTTTATTTGCTCCCACACGTTTGCCATCCACCCTTTACTTGCTACTATTAGGTGACTTCAATGACAATGACTTCAAGGAGCCTCTGGCAATGCTCGTGTATGGCACGCTCATTGTGCTTGGTTTCCACTTTTTTAGACACCTACTTTGGGAGAGGCACTGTGTCAGCATAACTACTCTGTATTGGAATGCCATTCTCTATTATTCAGCTTCAGGCCTTGCAGAACACAGTGACTTGGATCATTACTAACACCCCAAGACAAGTCCATGTCACTCCTGTACTGAGGAGAATGCATTGGCTGCCTGTGAAGGCTAGGGTTACTCTCGAGCTGTTGACATTGGCCCCTGCTAATCTGTCTGATTTGGCACCGGACACCTGGTTACCCTCTGATTTCGGGCCCAGATCCCTGCCCTCCCAGCCACACACCCGCACTGCCTCCTGGATCTGCAACCCTACAGTCCCCTTTCAGCACTTATCAGACCCCTGTTGTCTACACCTTATTCTCGCACTTAACACCTGCTGGCTGCACTGCCTGTTGTTGTTCTATCACATGTTCAGCACTTTCCACACACCCCTGCCCCTCGCACTTTCCCCCTTCCCTCTCGCCTGCATTTGTACATTCTCAATGCCACTGGGCCTAGTAAGATCGTTGTTTTGTCCTCCCTTGTTTCCCCTCCCTTGCCTCGTTGCGCTCTGAAACACTTGTGTATGGGCGCAATACAAATAAAATATTATATCATTAAGCCATTGGTCAAGCCCTGCTTGTTTCAAATGGCCCAAGTCATCTCAGCCACATGTAACCTCCACTAGATCACACAACTTCACAGTCTATATAGAATGGAGCCACTCATGGTCAATGCCCACACAATGACATTACCTTTACTGTGAATCACTATTACTCCAGCGACTTACTATGAAGTGGATAATAGACAGTGCAAAGAGACCTGAAACAGGCAGAAATTATATAGAAATATTACAAGTTCAAAGTGTGCCGTATACTGTATCTGGGGTCCTTCACGGGCACATAGTAATGGAAAAAAGTAATCCAAAAAGGAGCGTACACCAGGCCAGAAGTAATGCTGTGTTTTACAACTGGGCAAGCACAAATCAAACAGCACAGTGGAACAGAAATAGCTGATGAGAGCCGACAAAACCGCACACTGCAGTCAAAGCTTTTATACGGTTAGAACATTATTTGCATAGTGAGAAACAGTCGCCATCAGTGTTTCACATTATAGAATCTTCTACTAAGCTGATTGGCTGGACCACGTCAGTCCCCTATAGCTAGACATATGTTAGTTGAAGATGATTGGAGTAAACAGCCCTGACACCCCCTTGTTCATCACCTCCGCTGTGGTGACACTTTCCTTCCTGCTCCACCTCATGAGTTAATTGTAATGTGCAATACGTAATAGTGCTGACTTTCAGAACTTTGTCTGCTGTTGGTCAGCACACATAGGAAAAACACAAGACATCCTGAGCTGGTGGGAAGGGAGACATTTGCTCGGCATCCAACCAATGAGGGGCCTCGTGGACATCATCGAGCACACCATATACTTGTTGCCTTTCGGGAACAGCAAAACTCACCTTCTGATTGGCCCTTCCCGGATCATCCCTTCATCCCACATCCTTCATACCAGCCACACCTGCTAAAGGGCAATTCGAAACTGCTGATCGTGCTATGAGTGTGCTTTCCTGAATACATTTTTGCGAATTTAATTCCCCCTGATTGCTGCGAGCGCCTGTGAGCCTAGCTCGCCGACCTTGTATGTATCAGCTGGTTCTGTTCCCTGACTGCTGTCTCCTGGGAACGGCCAGCCTGCATCGTTCTTTCTGCACGCTGCTGCCTTAAATCGTTCATGCAATTTTATGTGACTTGCCATATAAGGGTACTTACTTGTAGTTTTCACCTAACACTGGCAGTGTGGCAACAACCCTCGCGTTCTGCCACCAAATGTATCTTGTGCCCCTGCCCAACACACGCAGAGCCCCTCGGGTCCACACTTGAGCACCCCCACCCGAGTCTTGTCCCCTGGCTTCGCAAGTTGCATGTGTGCCCTAGACATCTTTATTACAGCTGTTAATCAAATAATGTCCTGCATCTGGGATGCCCCCTCCTACCTCTGGTAGGTGTGCCTCCCTGCACAGCGCTGAATCAGCATCTTCAGTGCAATACTGTGCCCACTAACTTTGCACTTCCACCCGCAGGGGATCACGTGGACATTCTCGAGGAGAGAGACGATGGGAAGGAAGAAGACTCCAATGGTTTAGAATCCCTGGAAGGAGCCAGCGTTCCAAGCCCGCACGTCCGAAAAGAATCTGATCCCTTATGTGACACAATCTCACCACTTACCCCCGACATCAAGCCCCAGTCTTTCTCAAGCACAATTCACCAGCTGTGCAACCATGTCGAACAGGAAGCCTACAACATCAACACATTTAATCCCTAGATATTTGGCTTCTTTATATGTTTGCCGGTCCAGAAACAAGGGTGTTGGTAAGCTCACTGGCACCCTTGTTTCTGGACCAGCAAACTATGAGTCTGACTGCCCGACAGGTCTGACCCTGCCGGGTGCAGCAGCCACGGTAGGTGGACTGGTCACAGAAGAACCGGCACTGTTAGCAACAGTGCCAGTGCTTCTGTATCCCCACTCTCTTACTCTATGGGAATGGTACTTACATTTTACTGGTGCCTGACTTCCCAGGCTGCCAGACTTGGAATCTCCCAGTGGCACCGGGAATTCAGGCACCGGTAAAATTACCGCCAGACTCATAATGAGGCCCATTGTCATTGTGGCTGAACAGGAGAGCCACCGTCCGAGGCTGGGCATATCATGGTTGTGGAGGACACACACACACACCTGTGAAGCAGCGTCTTCCCAGGCCAGCTAGAGGGTTTGCTGGACCTCCTCCAGTTACCCAGGAATTCATCTCCACTGAGGAACAGGCCATGAAGAGGCCCTGAACAGTCTCTATTCCAACACATTAAATCATTGCTCCTGCCCCTGTGACTGTCCATGTTTCAGCGGTCATTGTTGAGAGACTGTCAGCCAAGCAGGTGGCCCAGCCACTGGTTAAGGAAAATTGGGGGGAACTGGTGGATGCCTGTTCTTCATTGGGGCCAATCACGGCAGAGGTCCACTAGTCCTTTGAGATTGTGCAATGAGAGTTGGAGACATCCAGATGGATCAGGGCTTTTAGAGGTGGTAGAGGTTGCAATGCAAGAGCTAGAGCAGATGCTTGGCCTGCCCAAGAGTAGGCAGCAGCAGTAGAGGCCTTTGCTCAGTCCAAGGAGGAAGGCGGAATGTCCTAGGAGCAGGAGCAGTAGAGCCGTGCCCTCAGGCCAGGGAGGACGCCTGAAGGGTCTGCCAGCAGGCTGATGCCCTCGCTGCTGGGTACTATGCTGGGGCGAGGGAGCATGCCGAGAGCAGACCTAGGCACAGCACGGCGGGATTGGCTGAAATTGTAGGATGTATAACACACAAGAAAGTACCAATATTAAAATAAATCAAGGTACTGATACCAAGTATTGTTAGCAACCTGAGATGAAATATGGTGCTTCATAGCAGCTAAGAACATTTAGCAACTGCTAGGCCAATAGCAATTCGATTCAATGGCCGTGCAGATGCAATGTGAGCCAATAAGAAGAAAGATTGTCATTGGTACGAGTTATTGAATACATTGTGAAGCTTTTTAATATTCACATGTTCAGATGCATTTGTTAATACTTGTTTTGGAATCAATGCGTTGTGTGTTGTATGGTCAGTATGTGATTTGTGTTTGTGTTCGTGTTCGTGGTGGTATGCGAGTTAGCACTGTAGGTTGATAGTGAGATATGAAACACGATCATAAGTCATGTTTTTACGCGTAAGTGGTTGTGGAGATATCAATTAAATATGTTTTTGTTATCTTCTTTATATTTAGTTGTGTTTTTTGTGCAGAGCTAAAATGCGAATGAAAACAGATTCTATCAATATCTCAGACTATATATGTATATATACATATATATATAGACAGATGTATTCTGTACTTTAAACAATTTCCGATTCATCCCATGTGACACAGCGTGTTCATTTTCTTCTGACGTGTCCCCTTACATGGCTGGAAAGGACGTCCAATCCTCTGTTTGACCTGCAGTACTGGCTCTGTGATGGTAACGAGGTGCTCCAAGTCACAGAGTGCGAGGAATGGTACCTGGCATGGCTGGCCTCTTCACCCATGCTATGGGGGCATGTGGCAGGCCAGCCATGTTTAGAGTCTGATTTAGAAACTGGTATTTACAGGGTATATTTACAATGATTGTGCTGACGACCTGCTGATGACAGCCGTTATATTGACGTTGGAAGTCTTTGAATGACTTATGAATATTTCCTATACTTTTAGGGTGCAGCGCAAGTCGTCAGCGCAATCATTGTAAACATATGCTTTCTAGGTAGAGGTTAAGGCAAATACCCCAGATTGCCGCTGCTGCAGCGTACCACACATTATTAGTGGACGGCCCTAGAGCACCAATCTACGGTTTTACCCCCTCACACACTTTAAGGTATTTACAGGAGGTGTCCCTGGTGCGGATGTAAGACTTTGGGCAGCCTAGGTCCCAATCTTAATCTTTGGTGTAAAGCGCTATATAAAAACGAAATAAATACAAATACAAGTGCGATTTTACCCCAATATTAAAAACATTTCTCAAAGCCTGCTAAGTGTCTCTGCACACCCGTCACATTCCTCTCCAAACACCTATAACCCAGCTCACCTGCAAGTCTAAGCTTCCTTATATAGTGCAAGTTCCTCGCCCTCTGTGTTGGTTTGCTTCCCTAAGAGGGTTTGCAGCTGTGTGGGTTGAGTAGTGAGGGTCTTTGCTTGGCGGGTCCTAATTTGGACACCAGCATTTATTGGTGGGCCAGACCAAGTCGTCAAGGCTGGTTCACAATTTTGGATTCCCCTGTGGCTGGAAGGCTTGCTGTGTGATTTCTTCGGAGGAGGCATCTGATGGACCTCTTGGATGCCAGGGGAAAGCAATTCTTTACCCCCCCACCCTGGTTTCAACATCCGCTCCAATTCTGGAAGCGAACACAGACGGCACTATCTGAGGCGGTCAAGGCTGACCTCTCTTCACATTTCAAATCAAGATCGGTCTCTGCAATCCTCTCTGAGTTTCATGGGGAACCTGGAGTGAAGTCGCCATGGCACCCGGAAAGGCTTCTCAAGGTATCGGTGAGTCATGGCATGGACGGGCGGATTCAACGAGCTGTATATCGCCTGGATTACTGATGGTCACAAGTCCTGATTTCTTACAGGGACAATGTCAGCGTGTGTTACCCGCTTTTCTATCAGTTTTAAAAACCAAAGTTCTTCAAGGGGCAGTGTCATTATTAATTATTTCCAGTCAAGCCCATTTGAAGGCCTAGCTCTGTAAAGTGACAGCTCTTGTAAGATGATTGGGGGTTCCAAGTTACAGCCCCTACCATAAAAAGGGGACACCTTGGGGATGCCCACAACATCTCACATATGCCTCCTCTCGGTCCATCATCCACTAGATTGGGGAGGCACCAGGCCCTTTTGGCAGACCCACTTAAAGATCCCAGAGCCAGACAGGGGGCTTTGGCACAGTATCTGTTAAGCCTGCCCATAGACCAGCATTGCAGAAAGAAAGGCATGTTCTTAACGTTATAGACATCACACGGAGTGTCTATTTTAGGGGAGCAACAAGTAATTCATAACACACATTGTTTGGTTGTTTGATGGGCTTGGATGTGCTGCAGCCACTTAGATGTATTGTGGTGGCGCTTTGAGCCAGGATACTTTATGAAGACGCTGCCATCTCTTGGAAGTTATTGCCTTGCTGGCTAGGCATGGTAGGAGAATGGCATGCCCAGTACTGCTTCTGGCTAGGATTGCTTTGCTGAGGCAGCCGGTAGCAAGGCCATGCAGGACTACGCACAGTGCACTGAATCAGTCCCTCATAGCGCCTCGTCCCCTCGCCTGGAGTGGAAAGAGCTACAGTGTCAGCAGTGTGTAGTCAAGATTAGATGCCCTCCTTTGGAAGATTGGTGTAACAGGGCATTTAAGAACAGCACGGGGGCTGCTGGCAGAGGAAGAGCAACGCATTCTCATGTGTCGTACAGAATGAATGTAAAGCATGGCTCTGGTGGATCCCAGGGAGCCGAAGAGAGACAGACATTTGTTCCCCTTGCGCCACCCTCCCCCTCCATGATGTCCATTTGTGTCCATTCTGCAAAGCGGGATGAAGTAGTGTCACGTGCAAGGTAGGGATGTGGTGGCATGCATGTGTGGGGGGGGTGGTTTCATGTACCTACCCAGCAGTCATACCTGGCTTTGAGGTGATTTATGGAGTGTACTGATAATGAGTACAACACACCAAGTCACTTCAACTACTGACCCCACTTTATCATTGTGATCGTTGTTCTATCGCGTGCAATAGATTCTGAAACTGACTAGAAATGCTGTTAGTTACACCTCCGTGTGTTCTTTTTATTCTGGTGTATTTTGAATTATGAATATATTTAGTTTTATCCGTTTTTTGACCATTACCTGATCGTTAATGAGAAGGTGACTCACTCCTGTTGGACTGTAGGTACTATCCATACCATATTGTGTTAAAGGGTGGGGTAGTCAGTACTCACTTGTATCTTTTTTCAATGTGCTAGTCCCCAGAGCCGGCCTTAGGTGGGGGCGAGCCGGGCGACCGCCCCAGGCGCCACGCCCCCCCAGGGCGCCTTTTGTCCCCTCCACGCCAGCTCGGAGGAGTCTTTCAAGGGCTCCCCCGAGCTGGCGTTGTGGGAGAAGGCGCAGCATGTGGCCCTTTACTGTAAATTGTGCGCGCGGCAGGGGGGTGCATTTAAATGCGCCCCTCTGCCGCGGGCACTTTTCAGAAGAAAAGGCACCATTAGCCCCACACCACGCCAGCTCTTAGGAGTCTTTCAAGGGCTCCCCCGAGCTGGCGTGGTGGCAGGCGCCTCATTGCCATTGAATGAACCGGCAGCGGCGGGCTCATTCAATGGCAATGGGGTGCTAATGCGCCCTATTTAACCTCCACGCCGAAGCGAGGAGGTAAAAAAAAAAAAGTGGCCCCTCCTGGCTCTGCCCCCTTCCGCCCCGCCCCCTGTTAACCAGGGGGGCGCGGTGGGCAAGCGCCAATTTGCCCAGGGCGCTGCTGCCCTTAAGGCCGGCCCTGCTAGTGCCTCAGAAGTCGGGCCTCCCGATAACAAAAAAGAGGGTCTATACCCATATCATTACTTACGTTTGAGGTAATCCCTCCATGATGCGTGCCGGGGTTCTCTGGCCCGGATCATGGCGTCATGGGCAGAGCCAGGAAATCGGACACACATATGCATGAAGGGGGGGTCAGCATCTCTGCCAACTGGAGTTGATGGAGTAATGCATCCATCTGTTTCTGAAGACCTCTATGCATCTGCTGCGTGGTGCAAGGGCCACGTGGGCGCACGTCTAGGCAATGCCGCCATATAAACCTGTGCCTCGATCTGGTTCATGCCAAAGGGTTGCTGGGGAAGGAAACGTGTTGGCGATCCATCTTATAATGGTGGGCAGCAATTGTGAGAGGGGGCAGCAGAAGCATGACTGGGCGGTGCAATGCACCAGTGCCACAGTGGGATGAAATGTTCCAGTGGCAGTGGAATGGAGCATTATACATTATAATCTGCCTGTCCCGGTCAATGCAGCACACCGTGTCCACCAGGAGCCTGCAGATCACGGCCAGGCCTTAGATTCGGGAGGATAGCTCAGGGGCAACGTGCTTGCCTTGGAAAAAAGACGACACAGAGCAACACAGGTTTGATCCCCGGGTGAGTGCGTAGAAAACTTTGGTTATTAAGCGCGTTATAAATAACCTATCATATCATATCAGGTGATAGGTGGTGAGGACATGTTGGTCTGTTTCGTCTAAGTGAAGCAGCTTGGACCTGTACACTCCCGGTTGTTTGACCATCTGAGCTTTCCTATCCCATCTCCTGTCCTGGCCTTTTGGCTGAGGGGGCTGGAGTGCAGGACGATGGGATGGCAAGGGGGCCTGGGGTTCTGGCTGATGAGCTGTGTACGGTGGGCACTAGGGTGCAGGCTTAGCAGCTGCTTGGGTGGGGCTGCAACCTGATGGACAGGCTGATGGGCTGCCTGCTGTGGGCTATGGGGCAGGTTAATGGGCTACCTGCATGGGGCCGCATGGCTGGCTGAAGGGCCGGTAGCTGGGGGTGGGGGGTATGAAGGGCAGGCGGATATGCTGGGGGCTGCAATGCAGGCTAATGGGCTGCCTGATGTGGGCTATGGGGCAGGTTAATGGGCTACCTGCATGGGGCCGCATGGCTGGCTGAAGGGCCGGTAGCTGGGGGTGGGGGGATGAAGGGCAGGCGGATATGCTGGGGACTGCAATGCAGGCTGATGGGCTGCCTGATGTGGGCTATAGGGCAGGCTAATGGGCAGGGTGCTGCATGACTGGCTGAGCTGAAGGTCAGGTAGATGGGGGGGATGAAGGGCAGGCAGATATGCTAGCAGCTGGGGGCTGCAATGCAGGCTGATGTGTTGGATGCTGGGGTCGGCTGCTGATCTCTCAACGAAGATTCAAGGAGGATTCTGTGAAGCTGCCGGAGTTGAAGACATAAATGTTCTTCTCTTTTCATGTTGTTCAAAAAGAGAGGCTGGATTGCATCTCTTTGGTGCCCCCCACGTGTGGCTTGTTTCTGGTATTAGGGTGGCTTGTTTAGCTGATTTATAGTATGGGCTTCGAGCTGGTGCTACTTGTATGTATAACATAGGCCCTCATTACGACCCTGGCGGTAAGTAATCCACATTACCGCCATGGCGTAATCATCGTTTACGCCCTGGACAGATGGTGTAAAGAGCGCCATATTCCGACCCATCGCGCACGAGCATTACGCCATGGCGGTAATGTAAAGTACGCCATGGCGTAAACAGCCCTTACCGGCATCGAATGCCGCGCTGGGTGACCTACCGCCACCCATCATTGCGCCGACCGTAATCAGCGGGCCCCGTAATCAGCGGGCCCCGTAATTAGCAGGCACCGTAATTAGCGGGCACCGCAAATAAGCGGAACCGGAAGTAGCGTCATCGCGGCGGAACGGGAAAGAGCACAGCGGCCATCTTTAAAAACACAATCCATTGCCATCCTACCGAACCACACTACATTCGACCCTGAAACCCTGTGAATCCCATTACCCACCCATTTCCTCACCCAACCATGCCAAAAGTTGTCAAAAAAGCCTGCGACAGGCAGCGGCAGGACCGCTTCAGTCGCGAAGAGTTAACCATGCTTGCAGAAACGATGCAGGAGAAGGCAGACGTCGTCTTCTCATCAGAGATGACGAGACCAGCCATAGCCCGGAAAAAAGCAGCATGGGAACTCGTGGCACAACGCGTCAGTGCCATAGGTACCACCCCACGCACCGCCAGACAGTGCCGCAAAAGGTGGGATGACCTCCGGCTCCGAGTAAAGGGCATACTGTCAGCAAACCGCAACCTGGGACTGGCAACTGGCTGTGGAGCAGACTCCCCACTGAAGATGCAGCCATGGGAGGAGACATGTGCCTCATTGATTGGCATAGAGTGCATTGAGGGCGTCGGCGGAATGGAGAGAGGAGCCCCGACATCAGGAGACACAGGTAGGTGCCTCCAATGCAGCCTTGCAAAACACCCTGAATCACACTTACATGGGAATCACAATGTCGCCCCATATGGCAAACGCAACACATCAGCAGAAGACCCACACCCTGCACACATGCAGCATGTACACTCTACAGCAGGCACACACATTCCTGCATGCTCAACCCACCCAAAAGTGAGACAACCTGTATGTCACGGCCTACCATCTATCCATCTAAACCATGTCACTCATCACAATGCCTGCTCAATGTCCGCTGAACCATCAATAACACTTTCCCTCCTCTGCTCCACCACAGGCTCACACTCGGACACCGGCAGGGACGAGAGTGGCACCACCCCAGCCAAGAAGACCAGGACAGAGGGAAGAGGCCACCAACCATCCACCTCTGCTGGACCCATGGCCAACCCACAGCAGGCCAAAATTCCTGTTGCCGAACAGCCCAGGGCAGCAATTCCCCCCGAGGAAAGGGACATGATGGCCCCCACGGCAGACCCACAACCACTGCCGCCCACTGAGGGGATCGTGTCTGCGGGGAGCAGTACAGTCGGGGAGACTGCAGCCATCGCAGCCTTTTCTGACAGCGATGTGGCGAATGGGGATGATGACATGGAAGGTCCCCCCAACACCCAACTTACCTCCCCACACCTGTCCCCATGTAGCCTGCATGGACAGGACACACAGGGGCAATCCCCTGGAGGTTCATGGCCAGCCACTCCAAGCCCAGTGGGAGTGGGGGAAGAGGGGAGTAGTCCTATTGGGCCTGCAATTGCAACCTCCATTGTGCCTGATTTCAGCCAGGTGCTGGACCAAATATCAGCGAGGCAAGAACAACTGGTGTCAATCCTAACGCAGCATGTTGCTGATTGTGGAGGTGCCAGTTCAGGCATGGAGAGGTGTGCTGACAGCATCAAGGCAGCCATCCAATCAGCAAGCACGAACATATGCACAGAACTAGCCGCAGTGCGGAATATGATTGGTGACCTGATACGGACAATCATGGACACAAGGCGTACCGAGCAGGCCGGTACCTCCTCAGCTGCAAGTTCGGCCCCATCCAGCCCCATCCGCAGGTCATCCAGGACCCGGAGGAGTACAGGCAGGGGGGCCCCAGGTTCTGGGACAGGGGGCTGCCAATAGTGCCCGCCCAGTGGACCACTAAAACATTACCCACTTCACCACAGGCACTGGCACTCCTTTGCAGGGATTTCTGGGGGAGGGGGGATTGGGTGTGTTGGGGTGTTCAGGGGGGAGGGGGGATTGGGTGTGTTGGGGTGTTCAGGGGGGAGGGGGGATTGGGTGTGTTGGGGTGTTCAGGGGGAGGGGGGATTGGGTGTGTTGGGGTGTTCAGGGGGGAGGGGGGATTGGGTGTGTCATAACTTTTCAGAAGCACAATACACTTTTTCGTTTATCACAAACCAAATGTGTGGACATTGCTCATTGTGTATGTGTGCTTTATTGTTGTACAGTCTAGTGTGCATATACCAGACACACATATTGCCCCAAGTGCAGTCCACATGTTACACGCACACGCTGTGTGTGCTAGAAGTATTGGTCAATGAGATTCTGACGCATTTCACGCCCCTCCTGTGCATCGCTGCCTCCTTGAGGTGCTGCCCCATCCCCACCCTCATCATCCTCATCATCAGGTGGTTGAAGTTCTGCGTCAGGGGGCATAAGCACGTTACGTCTGACGCACATATTGTGTAGCATAACACATGCCATGACGATCTTCGCAACCTTCTCATGGCGGTACAGGAGTGCCCCGCCAGACTGCTGAGGCAGCGGAAACGTGCCTTCAGTAGGCCAAAGGCCTGCTCTATCACCACACGGGTACGTGCATGGGCACGGTTGAAGTCCCCCTCATGCTGGTTCTGTGGGTTCCGGACTGGTGTAAGGAGCCACCTCTTCAGGGGATAGCCTGCATCACCTGTAAATGGGCAACAATGTATGTGTCAGGAATGAGATCGCTTTCTGAACATGACGCGCCACCATGCCTTGCATTCAACTGTTACTTTGCACCAAATTTAGTTGTGCTAATGGATTCACACTATGCAACCGGTATATGTTCATGGCTCTCATGTACTGTTTTGCATGCCAAGACACAATGCAGGGGGGACAATTGCCTTGTGAGTGCCCATCCACTGTGTCCGTTCAGGCCGTTACTTTATGTGACCTGGCACGTGTCCTGTGATGTCAAAGCTCACATGATTGCAACATTGCTGTCTGGCTCATTATGACCCCAGGGAACAATACTGGTGTCAATGGGGGGAGTTTGTGTGTCTTGCTGTCTGTGTAGTGGTGCATTGATGTTCCTGTCCGACATGTGCCTCCTTTGTGAGCAGTTATGGGGGACAGGCCTTTCAGTTGATGGTGTTTGGTGACGTGCATGTAGGTGCGTTCCTTTGAAGTCAATGTGGTCACATTTCGTACAATGCACTTGCAGATGGTTGTGTCATGGTTGGGGTACACTTTCATTCACATGTTAGGGCTGATTAGATCAGGAATCATGTATACAGTTGTCAGATGACGTGAGTGCTGCCTCAGGGTATGATCTGGCTACTGCTAGTCGCAGCCATGTGACGTATGCACCATCCCCCCCCTTTCTGCCAGGTGAAATATGCATTGGTACGTCGATCACCTACACACTTCGCATTTCCATGCTCATGACATTAGACTCACCGAGTAGGCAGGATCTTGGGCCTGCATGTCACTCCATGTAGCGTGGTATTGTGGAGTTCCGAAGGACCATTGAATCATGGGTTGATCCGGGGAATCGGGCACAACAATGTATGAAGATCCTGTTGGAGTCGCAGACCATTTGCACGTTGATTGAGTGAAATAGTTTACGGTTGCGGTATGGTACCTCCATGGCATGTGGGACCACCAATTCAACATGGGTGCAGTCGATGGCACCAATGCAACCAGGTATGCCAGCTAGTGCATGAAAACCCACTTTGGTGTTGGCAATCTCCTGGGCAGACCATGGCAATGAGATGTGGTCGTCTGTGTGCTTGAGGAGGGCATCGAGCACTTGGATCAGTGTACGTGAGAATATTGGTTGGGATATGCCATGCAAGTGGCCCACTGTGTGCTGGTAGGTGCCTGTGGCCAGGAAGTGGAGCACGGACACAACCTTCAGTAGGGGCGGGATGGCGGTGGGTGTTTCTATCATGCTGACAATGTCGTTGTGTATCATGTGCACAATGTTGGTGATGGTGTCCCGGTCCAGTCGGTACAGGGTGTGGATCTGCTCTGCGGTGAGGTTGAATGGACTGGCTCTGATGCGTGGGATTGGGGGCTGTCTGCGTGGTGCCACTGGCTGTGCTGGTGGGGCTTGCTGGCCCTGCCTTGCCCTCCTTCTCCTCCTGCGTCTCCTCTGTGCAGCTTGTTGTTGTTGTTGTTGTTGTTGTTGCAGTTGTAGCACTCGCATTGCTATCAGGTCCTCCAGCCCCAACATTGCTAGTCCTATTGGTATCATTGTGGAGTGTGACTGGGGCTGGTAGGGGTGGGGTGTGCTCTTTTTGCACTGGGAGAGTCTGTATTGCCTCCGCCTGTGCTGATTCTGTGCACTTGTGGCAGCTGGGTACACTGCACATGGCCATTTACGGTTGGTTCGCGATGGCGGAATTAGCGCCATGGCGGTAAGGTACTTTACGGCCTTGGCGATGGCGTTAGGGGCATGTCCGCTTGGTTTGTGATCTGCGTAGCTTTGCGCCATGCCGGTATTTACGGCATGGTGGGTCGCGCGCGCGTGACCTTGGTGCTGTTAGCGGCACCGTAAACTACGATGTCGCTAATTGCACTTTCGCAGGTCATAATCGGACCTAGCGGAAAACGATGCCGGTATTCATTTACCGGCATCGTTTTCCGCTTACCGCCTGGGTCGTAATGAGGCCCATAGTGTGCTAATACAGGCGCAATGCTGCTGCATGAATGCATTACTGCAATGCGGCATATGTTAAAGGTCTTACTTTGAGGCATGACTTATAGATGGGTATCTGTATGACTTGCCCGCTGGCTTTATGCGTGCTTCTCATGGAGTAAAGTTGGGCTGCTAGGCCTGTGTAGGAGAAAATGAGGTGGGGCACAAAAGGAAGGCATACACTATTTATGCCTCGTGTTTACACTCCTGCTTCCTGGAAAATGAGCCCCACAGAATGCAAATTAATATTGCAGACCATGTGGTGTGAACAACTCCTCTGACAACACAGCTACCTGCTCTGCTCATAGAACATGGCAAGAACAATGCAGTGTCAGGGTGAAGGACTAATCTAATGAAGGGTGAGGTTTCAGACATCAGGGTCTGGACCCTGGACGGGGCCTCCGCGAGCCACCAGGCAGATCTGTTGGGTGACCTGTGCCATGAATTCCCAGAGGGTCCCGATAACTGGAACATCATTTGGAAACACTGATGTCAGCTTACATAATTCCCTTCCTTGCAGAGCAGAAACAATATATCTGCTGGCTGTGCCCCAAAGCCATATTGCAGATGGGAGTGATGATGGCGGTGGAAATGAATCTTCTGCCTGGCATAACCTTCCATGATGGTATCAATTCTGACTCACCACATTGACAGGCTCCAGAAGGGCATTTGGAATTCTATCTGGGAGGGGAAAAGGCGGGAGTTTCTATGAAACCGTTTTCTAGATCTTATAATTGTCCTGGGAGGATAGCTCGGTGGCAACGTGCTCGCTTTGGAAACAAGACAACACAAAGCAACAGGGGTTCGATCCCCAGGTCCGTGCTTAGAAACCTCTGGGTATTAAGCACGTTATAAATACGCAACTAAGACATGCTCGATGGCCCGGACTGTATGAGCGCTTTAAGAATGCAAATAAAAAAAATAAAAAAATGCCATAGGGCTGGGGTTGCCAGAACTATTGTCCTGCCCCCAAGCTTAGAGGGACCTATTAGCAGCAAAAAGCATCTTCACCTAAATGTTGGTTGCGCATGGAACCCCCCAGTTGCAGGTATCCTACTGCGTGGTGTTTCTGGCTTTCATATGCACATATGCACATCTGCCGCACATCCTTTATGCCATCCCCTATATAATGTGCGAGACACAGTTGTTAGGTCTGGCGGGCCCCACATCTTTCCATGGCCACGTACTCTGATCTGTCCAATCCAACATTGTCCTGGCAAAATGTAGTAGAGCACTTTTGAGATGCGGAGAGGACCTCACAACGAATCACTGATGGTTCTATCGAATCCTCCGTAGGGTGTAAAGCGCAGTCCGAAACGGGAGAGGAAGAATGGGTTGGATGCAGCTACAGCAGTGGTCAACGAGTGCCGCAATTAAAGCGGAGTCACTAGAACACCAATTGCATTTGAAAACGGATTATTCTCGGGTACAGCGAACCCAAAAGTTGATGACTGGAAGGCTTTGGACAAATCATAACAACAGGCACAGCTTGGGCAACCCTCCAGACATTTGTGTTTCAGCCTGCCAAGCCATTACAGAAGGGAAAAGACCATATGCAAATAAGACTTGGTGCCACACCCAAAGAGGCAGCCATGCCATCCCCAAACATGTTTCTGCCTTGTTCGGCTTCAGCAGTGAGGAGTATTCTCAGGTACAGGACATCTCATTTTTACCAGTGGTCTTTATAAGTTAAAGAAGTTCCTTTGAGAAGCAGAGGTGATTTTATCAGACAGGGCAACAGTAGGATTCACAGTGACTCCTGTTTGGAATAATTGTAAGCACAGGTGCTCTCTTGGTCACTTGTTCTGGCATTGTCTAAAAACAAGTGGAAATTGGAAGGCCATACTACAGGTAAACAAAAGAAGGACTATGTTAACATGTTAACATGTTGCAAGGTCACTTAAAAGAATTCAAAGGGAAAAGAATTGCCTGTGCCCATGTACTGTTACTTTTTTTTAAATGATGCTACAGATACTGACCCCAATACATCTTTGCTCCTATTAATATTTTCTTGGATGGATCATTTCAAATCAAAATATGTTGGATCAGCCAATCTCAAATCATATTGGCCCCAATAAATCTTTATTCACTTAACTCATCTGAAAAAGGTTTTGGGTCTATTTTTTTAAATTTACCTGAAATGTTAGCCTTGTGTTATCCCCATCGAATTTAGTTGTCTTATTTAAACACATGTTTTGGATCTATACGACCTAATTTGCAGAAAATGTTAGCCGACACATGTTTCGAGCCTTTACGCTACCTTCCATGCTGTGTGCTTTTTAGTTCAAGGCTCTTAAAGTTTCTTTACAGTTCACTAATTCCTTATTGTAATTGTTCTGCCTTTTGGACACTTTTATAGTCCGACATCAACATGGATTTTATGCGTTTGAAGTATTGTCCATGCTGTTCTTGCTCTTTTGAGGCTCTTTACATAAATTATCAGTTAGCTATTTATTGCTTGATGATTAAATGCTAGTTGGGTACTTTATCAATTGTTCATTATTTGCTAGCTTGCTCCTTAATTTATCCAGATTTAATGTAATGATATTATATATGATATGATATTTTATTTCTATCGCGCTCGTACACAAGTGTTTTGATAAAAAGGAACATTTCCTTTGTGAAGAGGTCTCAATGGCTTCTTCAGCCCACTCAGGATGCAATGTATATATCCCGCTCCAGCAGTCATAATGGCTTTAGCACATGGAAATGGTCATTGACGTTCTCTCAGCCAATCAGAATTTTCAGAGTGCAGTCAATAACTACTGTCATTGACTGCATTCTGAACATGTTGTCTTGAGATGCAGACAGGGAAGCAATAATGCAATATCCAGGCAAGATTTTGTTTCAACAAGACACGTCCTCTCTGGGAGGACCTTTTTGTGCTGCAACATGCTATTTAACACACGCAAGAGAAAGATAAAAACATTGGGAAATGCTTTAACTTTCTTATAGGGAAACCATTTACTTTTGCATGACACCGAATGCATGCTAATGTTAAACCTGGTCCAGTTCAAGCAAGTTGCAATTGAAATGCTTAACGTGATGCAAATACTTCAAAATAAAACCACATTTAATTTACTGAGTTTTTCTGTTGACTTTTTATCACTATTAAAGCACCATTTCTACCTCACCACGAAAACTCCAAGACATGTTTTGCTACTACCACCATCTGCTGATAACAGTATAGAGCACAGGAGGTATCATTGTCACTTGGGATAATGACCCTTCCCCAACGTATGGCTCTCGCTTCCCCTCGGGCCGTAACTTGGTGGTGTGTCATTATTCCACAATAACGACCCTCGTTTGGTCCACAAAGCTACATCCTGATTACTCAGGATGCAGGGTAGATGTGAGGCTCCAGGAGTCTCAATGCATTCCCCAGCCCTCATGGCAGCAGATTTCTCAGCAGCTCCAACCAGTCACACATGCAGAGAATCGATCGAAGGTATAGTTGTCCTGTACCATCAATATTGTCATTCTGAGACACCGGCTCGCCATCTTTTCTCATTTAGTTGCATGTTTTCGCATTAATTGCAGGATCTATACCGCACTTGTCCGCCTTCAGAGCTCTGAGTCACCCAGTGGCTTAAATAAATAAACCTGACTACAATTATTATGGACATGACTAAAATGATTCCGAAGTGAGGCCTGTCTTTTAAGCTCCAGTACTTATCTGATATGAGAAGAGTATTGGACTGATGTACATGAGTAATTATGTCTATAAGCCATATTTCTGCAGCCCTCTCACTTTACTCAAGGCAGAGGGCCTCAGATGGGAACTTTAAAAGGGGGCCCCTAGCCCAGGGTTGGGTCCCTTCCCATTCTTACATGACCTTCCTTAGCTTAAAGCTCCAAACAACCAACTCCTCCGCCACTGACACTTTCGATCAGCCCCTCAGTAGAATTCTGTCACTCACCTCGCCAACATACAGACTTCTGGATGGGAGGCTATCCAGTACGGGGGTATATTCCACCAAGGGCTTCCAAATGATATCTGGGGTCAGATTCCAGAAACTTTGCCCTGCCACAAGTTTAAGTTTGCACTGTATTAGCACTACGGCGAAAACCTATCATTTGAATGCTTTTTTGACCTAGGGCAATGTTTATCCTCCTGCTAATAGGGCATGGAATTACCACTAGGGCAAAGATTGCTGTAGTCCAAAAATGCATCGTAAGAATAGGTTTTCGCACTAGGGCAGTGGTTGCCTTAGTGCTAATGCCAAGCAAGATTGCATTTGCGCAGGGCAAAGTTGTTGTAGCACCCCGCAGTAAAAAAGCTACCCATCGCTAATATTATCGTGTGTATGAGCCTCCAGCACGAATGTATCAAATCCCTGCTGCTGTCCCTAGTGGACCAGCGTCGCATTGCAGGAGGCGTACAGTGGAGACATGTGGAATTATATGCAACATAACATATTATGAGGGGCCTCATTATGAAGTTGGTAGTGTAGGATACAATGGAGATACAGTGACTGTTATTTGATTACCAGCACTTGACCAACAATTTTCCAGACCGTACCGCCACATTCTGAGTTTGGGGTGTAAAGAGGAGGAAATACCTCTAACACTTTCTGGAGTTTTTTCCTCCAATTTACCTCCCCAAAGAATTGAGGATTTGCGGCGGGCGAAATTACCACCAGTGGTAAATCCTCCGAATCTCCAATGGAGTCCTACGATATCCAGGAATGGGGATTGGCACAGTCATTCTGGCACTCGTCATCAGTTGGATGTGCCATGATTGCGACTGGCAGAAACGGTAAATGAATGTGACACCGCCAAACTTGCAATGAGGGCCCAAGTTGCCTCTCTGGCGAGGCACCATGATGTCAGACCACCATGATGTCAGACCACCATGATGTCAGACCACCATGATGTCAGACCACCATGATGTCAGACCGGAGGACAAGGAGGAACCGTGATTCAGAAATAGCTGCGAGGGTCAACAGTGGCCAAGGATGGGGGTGAGGTGGCGAGGTCAATAATGATTGGTTGATTTGCTTGGGGGGCGGGGGGTGTAGACAATGATGTATTAGCTAAACGTTAGTGAAGTTGTAGTGTGTAAAGTGAAAGTGCAACAGGTAGTTGGACATGAACTCGCAACTCTCCTCTGGGTCTTGCCCATCTGTCTCAATGCGTGATACTGATCCTAGCGCATGCCAGAGACTCCATCCTTAGCCCCAGAGCTGAATCGTTTGCATAGCTTAAATAGCGAAGGATACATTCCTTGTCCAACGTGCTCCAGTAGGTCTTTGATCTCCAGCAAGGAATGGGGGGCTGTCACTCAGAGAGAAATCAAAGGATGCGGAAATGAAAAAAGTAACATTGAAATATCTGGTTTCAATAAAACACTGACATCATCAAAATCCTACTCCCAGTGCCGGAATTCTTGAATGCAGCTACGGAGCAGGATATTACTAAATTCCTATATAGAGAAGTGGAAATTCCTGTGAGGGTGAGCGATAATCAGTGGTGGGACATTGGGAGTGTTCTGACTTGTCAGTGGGCCTCATTGCGAGTCTGCCGGTAGCCTGCCGCTAGCACTGGTGGGGTAACGGCAGACTCGGCTTACCTTTGCCGGAGCCTGATATCCCGGTGTTACTGGGATATTGCAGGTGCGGGCAACGGTGGTAAGTTCCCATGGTATGGGAAGTACTGAAGCACTGTTGTTAATGGTGCCGGTGCTTCAGTGATTTTGTCTGCCAGTAGGAGCCTGAACTGATGCCAGGTAGGGCCTGCCAGTAGTTCTCTGCCCCTACCGGCAGACTCAGAGTAAGCCGATCTGGGAATAGTGCCAGAGCCAGTAGTACCAGCCATTTTACCAGCATTTTTCCCGGACCAGCTTAGTCATTTTATTTTCAAATTTGTTTATTGGCATTTTAATATAGTTACATATTTCAAGGTGACCGATTGGTCAGCGACATTCAGCCTTTGTGGTTAACCAACAATTTTTACATAACAAGAACTTAAAAAAAACATTAGAAACTTTAACTATCTCCGATTCAAGGGTGGTTGATGACTGATGGGGTTGTGGGCGGGGAGGGAGCGGCCGGGCAGCATGGATGCGGGTATGGGCTTTCCGAGAATGTTAATGTTGGAGGGGCTTGGTTTCGAATTTCTTAGGCCATCTTTCAGGTCTTGTGCTAGGGCCGATGGGTGGTTCAGGGGGGCTTATCATCCGAGGAGTGAAACAGTCTAGACATGGTGTCTTTCCAAGCAGCAAGGGCCATGCTTGACTCATCCGTGGATCTAGCCACGCTGTCCTCCCAAGCTCTTGTTTCGGCGGTCGCCCATCTTTCAAATTCTTTGCGCCATGCCCTTTGATTTGGTCCTGCCGGCCGTTTCCATGCCATGGCGATGGTCCTTTTGGCTGTTATGCACAGCAAGTCCATCAGCTTGACCGCATATTTGAGTTTGGCCAGTCTGGGGTAGCAGCCTAGGAGGCATTCTGCTGGGGTCCATTTATATCTGGTGACTTCTGCCTCTTCGCAGGTTTTTTTAACCGTCGACCAGAGACTGCGGGTTTTGGTGCAGTTCCATAGCATATGGATTAGATCTGCCCCCTCAATCCCACACCAAGTGCACTGTGTCTGGTCAGTTTTGTTGAATTTAGCAATCCTGCTCGGGGTTAAGTAGGTACGATAAAGTACATTTAATTGGATTAGCCGAAATCTCTGGTTTCTAGAGACCTCTTTCGGAAAAGCCAGTGCTCTGCTCCACTCCTCTTCGGACAACTCCCGTCCCACGTCTGATTCCCAGCGAGTCTTTAGCGCATCACCGCGGGGGTTAGGGGTGTCAATAAGGAGTTTGTATATCTGAGATATTGCTTTCCCCTCTTCGCTCAGGGTGTACATCAAAGACAAGAGGGGAGTGGCCTCTGGTTCCTCTGGCCAGGTGTCCCATTTAGTGCGTGCTATCTTGCGGATCTTTTGATACCACAGGAATTGGCCAGCGTGGATGCCCTCCACCTCCTGCAGCTCGGCGAAATCCCTGAATGTGCCTCCGGAGTATAGATCGCCCCAGGTGTATACACCCTTTTCCTCCCAGTGCCTAATGGTGTGGAGGGTGGTGACAGACTTGTCGAGTCCCGAGAGTATTGGTACTTCTTGGAAGTAAGGTTGCTTCAAGTGTAACACCGTCTTGGTTCTACTCCATATTTTCCTGCCTAGGATTGTTAGAAAAGGCTGTTCGTGTAGCAGAGTTTGAGGGGCCCAGAGCAACTCCCTCAGGCGGATTGGGGAGATCATGGCCTGCAGGAGGGGGTTCTCCGAAGTGGTCCCGTCCGCTAGCCATTTGGTTACATGGCTTAGTTGAGCTGCAAGGTAATATTTCTCTAGACTTGGTAACTGAATCCCTCCTTGGTTGTGCGGTAATACTAAGGTAGATAGTGCCACCCGATGTCTGCCCCTACCCCACAGAAACTCCTTAATTATTGTGTCTAGGAGCTGGAAGAAGGGTTTGGTGATATAAAAGTGCACATTCTGGAACCCATATAGGAATCTAGGGAGAATGATCATTTTGGTTATTGAGGCCCTGCCCAGCATGGACAATGGAAGCTTAGACCAGAAACTTATGGATTTGCGCAGTTTGGGTATCGCAGCCATCGTGTTTCGTGTGTGCATTTGTTCTGGGGTGTGCATTATCTGGATCCCAAGGTAACGGAAAGATTCGGTCTCCCATTTTATGCCCACTGAGGGAAGCTCTTCTGGAGATTTATTTTTCAGGGATGCTAATGGGAACATGCAGGACTTCGTTTTGCTAAATTGTATACCCGAAACTTTGGCGTAGTTATCAAGGATCTCCAGTATTGTCGGGACATTGAGATGAGGGTTGTTAACATATATTAGGACATCGTCTGCATATAGTGAAACAATATGGTCAGTCCCGCCCAGCCTAATTCCTGCATCAAAAAATTGCTGCCTAAGGAAGATTGCAATGGGTTCTAGACCCAGGATGTAGAGCATGGGGGAGAGTGGGCAGCCCTGCCTAGTGCCCCTGCGAATATCCCATGTGTCCGATACATATTTCCCAGATTTTATCCTGGCCCTGGGTTCATTATATAGGATCACTACCCATCTGATGAATCGTTGGCCGAGTCCAAAACCTTCCAGGACCGCTACCAGCCATTCCCAATAAATGGAATCAAATGCTTTAATAGCATCTAGGGAGAGTAGTGCGAGTTGTTTTTCGCTTGTATTGGTTTCAGCTATAATGTGCTGAAGCCTGCGTAAGTTTAAGGACGTGTTACGTCCAGGTATAAAGCCGTTTTGGTCTTCGTGTACTATGTCGCCAATCACTTTGGACAGACGTCTCGCTAGTATCGTCGTCAGTATTTTCACATCATAGTTGAGCATGGCGAGCGGGCGGTAGGAGTCACATTCATCAGAGGGTTTATTGGGTTTGAGCATCGGGACCAGTAGGGTTTCCCTCATACTGTCAGGTAGGATTCCGGTTTCGAATGTCTCAGAAAAGACCTGGTGTAACAGGGGCGTCAGGGTGGGTTCGTATTCCTTGTAGAATTCTGGGGGGAGTCCATCGCATCCTGGGGTCTTACAGGTAGCGAGTGACCTAATAGCCTCTGTTATGTCTTCCGGTGTGATGTCGGAGTCTAGGGCTTCGGACTGTATTGGTGACAATCTGGGCAGGCCAATTTCCTCCAGGGTGTCTAATATCTGGTCTTGTGGGACCTTGTGTGCGTGGGAGTATAGTTGTGCATAGAAACGCTGAAAGGTATTGTTTATGTCTTGTTGGGTCCTGTGTTCTATGCCTTGTTCGTCTTGTAGTGCTGTAGTAACCTGCCTAGGGTGTTCTCTTTTGCAGAGCCACGCTAGTAGTCGACCCGGTCTATCGGCCTCTGCATGTGCTCTATTGGTTCTAACGCTAAAATCAAACTTAGCCAGCCTGTCCCATGCCCTGGAGCAGTCCTCCCTAAGAGAACTCAGTTCTTCCTCCCTCCCCAGCGTGTCAATAGGGGTGGACTCTAGTTGTTGAACTTCCAGCTCTTTCTGATTCAGTTCCTCCCGTAGCAATTTCCTGATGCCCCCTGCTTTTGCAATTGCTTCTCCCCGTATTACCACCTTTAGGGCATCCCATAGCGTACCTATTTGGTCCACACTGCCTGTGTTTACCGCTATATAGTTTTCTAGGGACTCCTTGAGCTCATCCCTGAAGGTCGGGTCTTTCAGAGCCTCAACAGGCATTCTCCACATAGGGATGGGCGGTCTAGGGCTATTGTGTTGCCAGTCTAATAGGAGTGGGGAGTGGTCGGAAATGGTCCTTCCTAAATATTGTGCGTTAGCCGTCTGAGGCATATGTTCTCTGCTTATGAAGAAATAATCTAGCCTCGTGTGAAGTTTGTGCGGGGATGAGTAATATGAGTATGTCCTTTCGCTTGGGTGGAGATCCCGCCAAGCATCTACCAGATCAAGTTCGTTAACAGTTACCTTCAGGGATGAGGTGGCAGCGGGAAAGCCGCTTACCGGGGGATAAGACCTATCTAGTTCAGGATTGTGAACGCAATTAAAATCACCCCCCCACAAGAAGAGGCCATCCCGATATTGTGACATCTGGGCGCTAAGTGTTTTTAAGTGAGCTGGGATGTTATTGTTAGGGAAGTACGAGTTTACTATACATATTTCTCTTTGTTCCACTGTTCCCCATATGATCAGATATCTACCTTCAGGGTCCCTCACCAACCTGCGTAGGAGAAACGGTACCTGGGGGTTGAACCAGATGAACACCCCTCTGGCGAATTTAGAGTAGGGGGCTCCGTAGCCTTGTCCCCCCCAGTGTTCTCTAAGCTTCTCATCCGCTTCGGCGGTGCAGTGAGTCTCTTGTAGGAGAGCGATGTCCACTCTCTTTCTCCGTAGATAGGATTTAATCCTGTTCCTGCGGAGGTAGGTGCCCAGGCCCCTTACATTCCAAGTCAGTAGTCTAATGTGTGCAGTCATCTTGTTTTCGCAAAACGCTGGGAGAGCCCCCACTTCCACCAGTGATGTAGACGGTGGCGACCGGCATCGCCAGTTCGGCACTGTTATGTGCGGTCCTGCCCTTCCTGGCCCCCCAGCCAATTTCCCCACCCGTCAGTTTTGATTTTGCCTTCGGAGATCTATCAACATTAACAACCTCCATCTCGTAAGATGGATCAACGAAAAAGAACAACAATAAACTGCCCCCAGCAGTTGTTATGAACTCACAGCGCTCGGGGGCTCCCGGGCTTTCCAGTCCTCTCCAGGTCTTCCAGCCCGGGTGTTGTGTAGGTATTTTACCTGCACCGCTTCGGTTGGGGTGGGCCGTCAGTGTTTTTGCACAGGAGCCTCCGAGCTCCTGCCCGATTGCATCGCCTTCTTGATGTGGCGATGTGATTCATTCCGAGGTGGTGACCATGGTTGATATGTCCTTCAGCTTCTCGCGTGATCTTTGTCGTTGCCTTGGTGTTTATTGTTTCTCGCTATTCCCTCCGCATCTTCAGCCAGATTGTTGTGCTCTAGCCATAGGTTTGCCGCCGCCGGGGTTTCAAGGAAGATCGCCTTCCCGTTGTAAAGTACTTTGAGTCTCGCTGGATATAGCAACATATATTTAAGGTTGAGTTTCCTTAGAGTGGCCTTCACTGGTATAAAAGAGTTTCTCGCCCGCTGTACTACTGGGGTGTAATCAGGATACATGACTATTGACGCCGCGCCTCTTTTGATCTCTCCGCCTTCTCTCGAGAACCTCAGAATGGCCTCCCGATCCCTGAAGTTTAGGATTTTAGCTATTATAGGTCTCGGATGTGAGCCGGGGGGTGGTCGCTTTTGAAGGGATCGGTGAGCTCGCTCCACAGAGAAACCCTGGGTGAGTTTGCCTGCTCCGATTTCCTGCAGGAACAGCGTTTCAATGTATTCGGTGGGGTCGGGGCCCTCTGAATCCTCCGGTATCCCCAGTATTCGGACATTGTTGCGGCGGGCGCGGCCCTCCGCATCTTCTGAGCGCGTTTCCAGTCGAGCTACTGTGGATTCCAGCTCTTTGACTTTCGCCTTAAGTTCCTGTGTGGTCTCCGCGGTGTCCTGCAGAGAGGCTTCAGCAGTGACCATTCTGTCGGTTAGGTTTCGCGTGTCTTGTCTCATCAGTTGAATGTCCGATTTTATTTCGCCGATCTTGTCTTCCATGGATGTTCGCAGTGCTGCTATCGCTTGTAGGATTTGAGAGTCTCTAGGATCCGTCGCCTGAGTCGGAGATCCTTGGACAGCGCTCATCTCCTGTGGAGCTTGTTGTTTTGGTCGGACTGAGGTGAAGGCATCCATTGTGACAAGTTTGGGTTTGTGCTTTGGAGGTGGCATTCCTTCTAAAGAGGGCTTTAGTGAGGTGCTATATGATGTCCGCTTCGAGCTCGTCCACCAGGGCTCTTAGGAGAGTGTTCCGAGAGGTATGTGCAGTGTCCTGCTGCCTGCAGTGGCAGCGTATCCGTTGGGTTGTTTGTGCAACTGTCGCCCTTGCTTCTTGTTGTTGTTGGGCCAGACCGTGTTCACATGTTTTAGGGCTGATTCGCACAGTGTTATGGCCCCTCTCAACGGCCCGGTTCTCCGGTACACTTACTTCCCGCAGTGTTACTCTTGTCGGGACCACTGGTTGTTGGGAATATGGGGCCGTCGTGGTTTGGTGGGCTTTGTGGCCCGATGGGTCCCCAGGACGTTTTCAGTGATTGTGTGGGAGGGTGCCATTCACTGGTTTGTTGTGGGCGCTGCCATCTTGCATGCAGCGAGGTGCTCCCCTTCACTCGTCTCGTTGTTTTAGGAAATTGATCAGGTGGTTGCCAGCGGGTCGTTCTTCCTTTTGGGGGTTATGGTGCTGGTTTCCCCCGGCCGTGGGTGTATCCCTTGGGCAGGAGGTGGGAGGTGTCCGATGGGGTGAAGCCGCTTTTAGCCGTCAGTGCGGGACGTCCCTTATGCTGGGGCCCGGTACCTCAGCGTTGTGTATCTATCAGTCCTCTCGTCCGCGTTATATGGGTGGGCCGTGTGATGGTCCCCGCCGCGGGGCTCACAGGCCCTCGTTATGGCCTGGATATTTCTTGGTGTCTTGGGTGGCCCGTGTCCTGTGTGCAGGCCGAGCGACAGGGCCCGCCGGCGTCTATTAGGGGCGAATATTGCCCGGCAGCGAGGGCCCCCACCAGCCGGGTTCAAAGAAGGGCCGGAAGGCCCAGCGCGCCCCCCGCGGTGTTCCTCGTCTGTTCGGGGGTCCGTAGCGGCCCGGGCCACCAGCCTCGACCTTCACCTCTCCTCCTGCAGCGGCGGTGCGTGGCGGTGAGCGCCCCGCGGTGGTCTCAGCGCAGGGATGGGAGGCGCAGTGTTCAGCTCACCGCCTCCTTTAGTTCCCGGGCTCTCCTCGTCTGCGGGCTTCGGACGGAGTCGCGGCCGCCATCTTGGATTCCCGGGGACCGAAGCGCTCAGGTCGCGTTTTCGGTGTTGCCGGCTCCGTTTTCGTTCGGGTTTTCTCTCGGGCGATGCAGGCTCGGATGAGGCAGCTGGAGATGTGCTTATTTCCGTCCTCAGTTCGGGCTGGAAGTTCCTGCGAGGATCGGTCTCAGGATCTGGGCAGGAGCTCAGGAGAAGTACGTCCTCAGTCCATGGATCTAGGCCACGCCCCCCGGACCAGCTTAGTCATAATGACCCCGAGTGACTTTAAAATGCTGTTGGCACAGAGGAAGTCTCATTTCAATATGCTAATGTGGGCAACCATCCAGTATTGTGCAGTGGTTTCCCATTTTATGTGTTGAGTTCTGACTTCTGCACACAACCTGTCTGGGATGGAGCAAAGTCCCAACTTTGCTTGTCTGACGAAGATGAGGTTTTCAAAGCATGACCAGCTCTGGGCGCTCACTCGTTTTCAAGTCATATTTAAAGCATGGGGCAGCAGCACACCTGCTCCCCGGGGTCTGTGAAAGAGCTTCTTAATAGGTCACCTTGTGTTATCAGAAGATTACAACGGGAGCTATTAGGGATGGATGGCCCAGACACAGGAATGAGAGGCCCCTTGGGGGGGATTATTGTCCCTTTAAAGGTGCACATGATGGACGATAAAAAATGGGAGGGGTGCATAAAACTGCCTGTTTTGTGAAATAATGATTTCAAACAGATGATTTTATTACATTTTCTTGAACTATGTGTGCTTAAATCTTAGTAATACCAGGTTTAATCCCAAGGGAGATTTGTTTAGGCTCACATTACTTTGCATGCTGTTAGTGTAACTTCCATTCGAGATGGGTAAAACAACACTCTAACAACGCTACTTAATCTTTTGTTTCCATAATGATTTATACATCTGTTAGTTCATTTATCATGTAACGTGTGCACTTTTTTAAAGGTATCGCTAAAATCGAAGTAGCTTTTGACACCCAAACCAGAAATACTATTAAAGCTGCGAAGGCATGTGGTGAACAGTATGCATCACTGGTGAGATGGCGAAACCTGGCTTTGGGCCTAGCCAAAGTGTATTAGCATTAGAACAATCATTTAACGTCCGTTGAGCTCATTTTCGAAATCCCCTGAGCATGAAAGGAGGGGATAAAGACAGGTGTAACTGCGTTACACCTATCTTTAACGCCTCCATTCACGCTCCTGGAGATTTTCATTGTTTTTGAAAGCATTAAAGGAGTCACGTTTATGCTTCCCATTTGACCTCCGCCTTCAAAAACAACTTGGATTCACGCCAGCATGAGATTTTCATGCTGGCGTGAAACCAGTGATTTCCCCATGGAAACCACCCGCAGTTTGCGCCACGCAGTTTGCACCAGAAAAAAAGCAGGGTGTTAACATAGGAAAGCATTGTAAATGCCTCCTGCCATTCGTAAATGGCAGGTGCGTTTACTCAGGGGAGTGCAATTAGAGTCCTGTAGAGAGGCTTCTGCCGCCTCTTTACACTGTGCAAATGACGATCATTGCCCAAACAGGTCCTGTTTGCACATAAGTGCAAATCTACCCAGTCTCCTCTGGGCAATTATGTTTCTTAACAAAATGACCTCCAGTGTGTCTTCACTTCCAAAATTGGGAGTCCCAGGAAATTATTGATGTGCAGCTTTTGCTATTAATAAAAAGCTTCACTCGTAGTTAGCTAGACGGTAGAGATGCTCCATTTATAATAATATTAGTGACAGTTCATACATTGCACACCACACATTTCTCTAGTGCTCATTTTGATCAGGGGCCTAATTTCATGGCGGGGACCTGTTACTTGTGAACATACTATCCCTGCCACTGAATTTTGGTCATTTGCACGGCGGAGTCCAAAAGTGCAGGGCAAAAGCTTTGCTGGCGCATGAAGTCGGCGGACCGCATAGGGATCCACAGCATTTGCACCCGCATGAAAATGCATGCGGGTGCAAATGCTGGAGTATCTGTATAGCTGAGAGAGGAAGGGAATGGCGGAAATGCTAGTTGCGCTCCACCGCTCCTCTCCACCATACAAATGATTGAAAATGAACTGTGACGTCAATGAAAGACGTAAAAGCCTTACGCTTTGCTTGTATGCCTTCCATTCACATTTCTCGATTGACCAACATTAGCCCTCTTGGATTAATCATATTTGCTTCTTGTAATGTCACTTCCCAGGCAGCAACAGAGCATCGTATTCTGCATAACAGCCCTAGTGCTTGTTATTCCTTTGTACTGCTTATGCCATTTGACACTAACATTACAAAAAAATTGATTCAGGGGTCAAGAGGAGTGTGACTGATGGGTATCGCTCCATAATGACGAATAAGAAAAATTATACCATTATACCGTACAAGAGGAGCAGGGGTTGCCGGTGTGTCCCCCGCCCCCATTGTATGGTATGATAGGTTTGGGGGTTGTGGTGGTGTCCTCCGCTACCCTTGTATGGTATAATAAGTTCAGGGGCTGCAGGGGTGTCCGCTGCAGTCACAAGGCATGGTTTGGGACAGCGACACATAGATGTGTGTTCTATATGATCACTGCGTGGCTCCATGTTGCATTCGGAATAGCCGTATGATGCCTTTTGGGCCGCGCAGTGATCCTGAATTATGCCGTACAGAACTGCACATACCACATACTGTTACTCATGAACCGCTACTTCCAAAATATCCTGCGAAACCATTTTGTAAAGTTTCCCACCCTATCAGCATCACTCTATAATTGCCAAAACGCTTAATACCGGGCCAATAAAGGCCTTGTTCCACAGAAGGGAGGCGACAAGTGTGCAAAAGAAATAGCCCCTCTCCTGAGCCAGCACCCAGCATTCTACCCTTGACATTAGCTTCATGAGGAAGCTCCTGGGCAGAAGAGGGACCAGCGGTACTTGGGAAAAGGGCGAAGGGTAAATACGAGAGGAAGTTACCAGCCCACCCCCCTATCTCCTAAACTTAAACACGTTCTATGGCTGCACTCTACCCACTTTCCATGGTGTCTTCCAGCTGTTTTGCCCCTTGCCATCAGCAGAAGACAGAGCATCTTCTTGCCACGCCTGGTCTTCAGGGGCACAGGAGCTGTGGTTCCCTGGTTCTTTGGTCATTAACTGCGTGTTATTCTTTGTGTTTCCCAGAAAGAAGGCCCTTTGAATACATTGTGATCCCATTCATTGCGGGCATTTGAGCTGGCTCTCATTAGCCTGTATTGTTACATCATAGTTCTATAACCTGCCCTTGTGCGCTTTGTAGCACAGGCCTTCAGATAGGCTTCTGTATCACCGTGTGGCTCTTTTCAACCCTTGTCCGTGTTGGACCAGATATATCTTACCACAAGGTCCAAATCTTGGGTGCTATTACGGACCCTTTACAACTGTGGAAGTGCAAGTAACACTAGGGTAAACATTGCCCTAGTGCAATGCATTTTCACATCGTGAAAACGTCTGGCACCACTCTTAGTCCCCCGCCCTGGTGCAAAAATGCGTTTAAAGAATATGTTTTTGAACTATGGACATTTTTTACCCTAGATTTGATTGCATTTGCACAGGGGCTAAGTTTCGGTAAAGATACCCCTAATGTTTTTCATTCACCCTTTAAAAGCCATATATAGGGTCTAGTGTGCTCTTGTTTCGGTTATCATTCTGGATGCGGAAAGCCTTTTTTTAACTCACTCTATCAACAGCAGATGGTTTCTTGGTGCAAGACGGAAATTCTCTTTGATTTGGCATTCACTCCAACACGGAGCTATCTTTCTGTTCCTAACAAGGTCGTTCCGTGGCAGCCCTGTCACGCTCTTTGAGTAGTTGTCACTTGAGCTAGATGGATCCAAGGTGATGTTGAAATGAAATCCGTGGTGCATGTCTTGCAGCATTCACTATCTCCATCATTCACCTCATGCCATCCTTCATCATGGTCCATCGGATGCTGTTAGGTTTCCTATCCCAAGGCCGCCCTTACTTGTTTGCTCTTATCATTGAACAGCTGTTCTAAAATGTTGATATTTCTTTTGTAATCATCTATTACTTGGCCGAGACTATATAGAGGGATGTCAATATGAAATATAAATATTCACATTACTAACCCCTCTCCAACAAAAGGATGCATTGCCCTTTGAAAGACAACTATGCTGAGTACAGAACATAACCTTTTGACTTTAGTTTAGCTCAGAAGGTGGCTCCACCCGAAGGACCCAAACTACATCTCACCAGGGACGTCATTTCACCAAAATGCCAGGGGTAGCGGAAGTGACATAACACGACACTTGACCTCTGATGACATCACAGGATGGATGTCATTTGAACCCCCACCCCGAAGTGACATCACAGGAAGCGATGCAACACAACCTTTCACCCCTTGACAAAACAGGAAGTGACATCACATACCATTGTTCCTAAATACGCTATGGAAGATATGGTTACGATATCACTATAATGTGCTACACATTTCATACAAGAATGGATAACCATATCTATCTTTAATCTCAGTGTGTATAGGCCCATGTTACCAAATTACTGTGAATGCAAGCAAACGTCCAAGGCCAAATGATAATGATGTGTTATTTTATAGCACTTACGCTTAAGCACTTTATATAGAACAAATATACACCCAATATCACCCAACCTGTGTTGGTACTCATTTAGCGACCTCATAAGAATGAAAGGCTGGGTTGAGATGTTTAAGAAAGAACAGACTAAATCAGTGACTCACCCCCTGAAGTGTGCCTGAAACAAACCTTTAATAAGTCTAGCAATCATTGTATAGAATTCCAGAAAGACACATTATTTGTTATTCCTATTTTTTTGTATTTAGGGTCACTGCTCAAAGTGTTACACTTTTGGAACCCCATGTTTTTTAAGATGCCTGAGCAAGAAATCCAGCACCTTCAGATGCAAAGAGCCACAGCCCAGGAGCTTACAGTTAAAAAAATAAATATATATGTATAATTTTATTTTATGTTTTAGGGGTAGCAAGGGAGACCACAGGGGTAGCAAGGGAGACCACAATGGTAGCAGTTGCGACCCCAGGTGACTCCCAAATGACGTCCCTGCATCTCACTCATTAAAGGCAAACAAGGGCATAACATGTCTGGGCTTGCTGGGATTCTGGTGCAGAGGACCTGCCTAGTGGCAGAGCTAGGATGGGGGAGAGGGGCCGGCCCGCTCCCCTAAATGTACCCTGCTGCTCGGTGTGTGCCCGGTGTGCCCCTCAGCCTTCCATTGGTGTCCTATTATCCACCCCCCGGGATGTCATTTGGGTGTTGCCAGGGGTCACACTTACGACCCCTGTGGCCACAATTGTTACCGCTGTGATCTTTCTTGCGACTCCAAATTAAAATATAAAAAAAAAGATTTTTATTTTTATTTTTATTTTTACAAAAACTGGACAACTGTGCATTGCCCCTGCCTCCACTCCAATTTGTACCACACATCCCATGGAGGATTTTAACGCCTTGGAACTGTGGGTGGCTTTGAGAGAACCAATCAAGGCTCTGTATACATGAACTGTGTTTTGTTTATATTAGATAACTGGACTTGGACACAACGTCCTATTACAGTACATCCTTGCATTTTCTTTGTTTAATGTCTATCCTGATGATGTTAGCCAACATATTGCCTCTAGTTTTTTAGTTTGCAGCCCCATAGGTCCTCTAGTACATCCCACCATATCCCCCAGGGACATAAAACACGTATGTTCTGTTCTATCGCCTCCTACCCACTGTTTATATAGTCAAGTGAAGGGGGTCATCCTGTGCCATTGTAAGCTCCTGTGATTCCCATATGTAGTCATCCAACCCACCCTGGTGTTTCTGAATTGGTGTTAAACTATACTATCAGTTGCAGAGTACTCTGCTGGGCTTGTGCTTTCTCACGGTATTAGCATAATTGACCTAAAAACATTTGATCACATTTTTTGAACTTTTTTTGGTCAAATTTAATTAAATATATATATATATATTTAGTAAAAAACTTTGTTAAAGGGACGTTATGGTTAAGTTGTGCTACTAATCACCTATGAAATTCAGTAAAAAACACTTTGTTAAAGGGACGTTATGGTTGAGTTGCGCTACTAGAAACCTATGAAATTCAGTAAAAAAAACTTTGCTAAAGGGATGTTAGGGTTCCAAGTAAAACCGAAAAACCCCTGAAATTCGCCATTTATGGTAAGTTAAACAACCTTAACTTGCGCCACCACTGTGCACTGCTAGGACTAACATCAGGGACATCAAAGATGACATCACAAATGTCATTGATGACATCACTGATGACATCACATGTGACAATAATATCCCTAAAAAGTCCCTGGCTAGAAGGGGTTCTTTCTATTATGTTGGTAGCAAGATGTCAGGGGTGATTGTGTAATGTTACACATGTAATAACTAGCTCACAAATGTACACTTAATACACACTTGTGCTAAAACAAACAATACATCTGCCGACCCAATGCATCTAACTGAGCGGCACATACAGGGAAACTGAAGTAAG
Source organism: Ambystoma mexicanum (assembly GCF_040938575.1). Lineage (NCBI taxonomy): Eukaryota > Metazoa > Chordata > Amphibia > Caudata > Ambystomatidae > Ambystoma > Ambystoma mexicanum. The sequence goes on from NC_090931.1 coordinate 885,995,025, forward strand.
GTAGAAAGAACTAGCAGCATCCCACAGCTTATCTTCCTGTATACAAATTAATTGTGTGTTTGAGGCTTGCCATTGCCCCATGCATGTGCATCATGAGCTCAGACCAGACCCTAAGGAAAGTACTTTAAGAACGCACAACAAGGGTTACGTTTTGCTATACAGCACCTTTTCAATTTTCATATTGTGCTGGTCAGTGAATAAAACCACCTAGCCTACATTTTTCAATGCACCAAAATAAGTGAGGCACACATGTGATGTCATCAGTGATATCATCAATAATATTTGTGATGTCATCTTTGATGTCCTGGGTGTTAGTCTTAGCAATGCACGTAGATGGTGCGAGTTATGGTTGCTTAGCTTATTATAATGGGGGAATGTGCAGTGGTGTTTGGTTGCACTGTGAAGTAACACATTCTTTTAGTGAATTTTTTTTACTGAATGCACATATATATGTATGGCAGGGAAGGAAAAGAAAGGGACTAAACAAGTGATGTCATCATTGATGTCATCATTGACATTTGAGATGACATCTTTCATGGTCTGGGTGTTAGTGTTAGCAGTGCACAGGGGTGGTGGCAGGGTTGGGGGCTTAGTTTACCATAACTGTCGAATTTCAGGGGGTTTTCGGTTTTAATTTGAAGCATAAAGGGGAGGTGGAAAGTATTTTTGTAGTGAAGAGTACAGGTTTTTGTTAGGGCAACTTAACCATAATGTCCCCTCAACAAAGTTTTACAAAGTTTTTTTTAGTGAATATAGTTATGGTTAAGTTGCTAAACCCATAGGAAGAGCACTTTTTGGGCGGCTTATAACTTCGCTACCCCTGGACGAATCCTCACCAAACTTTGCAAAAAAAGTACATGGCCACTCTAAAAGTTTGGTGAGGTTTGGTCCAGGGGGGGCAAAGTTATAGGGGGGTCCCAAAATGTCTATATATATATATATATATATATATATATATATATATATATATATATATATATATATATATATATATATATATATATATATATATATATATATATGCATGCATACAAATATACTTAGACAAATGCATACATAGATGGATACATATGGTCTGGTATGAGAAACACATTTCTAAAGTTCACTGTTAACCTCCAAAGTGGTATCTTGGATCTAAGAGTGGCTGGATGATAACTCAGGGACAACGAGTTTGTCTTGGAAGCAGCACAACAGAGCAACATGGGTTTGAATCTTGGTCCCACACATTCTCGGGTAATTAGCAGGTTATTAAAGATTAATACATTAAAAACATGTAAACCATTGATGTGAAGTATAGTAACAAAAGCATGACCCTATTAACTTATCTATAAGGTAAATAAGTATGCTTTCAATTTCTGCCTGAGATGGAAAGGGATTGCATTGCATATGGTGGCCGCTGATTGGTGAAGTCCCAAGATACCTACCTGAGAGATGTGAATTTAGGAATGATAAACAGGCCTTGAGATACAGATCTTCTGGATTGTGCCATGCATAGCACTCAAACCTCTTCCAGAGAAATGGATGCCCTCCCTGGTGCAGCGTCCACGGACTATGGCTAGGGCTTGCATTTAATTCTCGCTGCTACTGGCGGCCACTGTGCACCATTCAGGGGCTGTGATATATCTTCTCTTTATCCTAATTTTAGTAGGATACAGGCCACCTCACTTTTAATTCTTTGCGGTTTGCTTATGGTGGACTTAAAAAGTCCCAAATAGATTACATTGCAGAAATCCCAATGGCTTGAAATAAATTCATAAACTAACTGGTCTTGTTCAAAAAGCAAAATTAATCAACAACCCGTCTTAGTATCCAAGGATAGAAAAAGCAGACATACATCACTGCACTCTCAATGAGATCTCAGAGTCCATCACCACTCACTGCGGAGTCCAGTTTAGGGCTATCCCCACACTTTTAGGCACATATCAGGTCTAGAAGGGGGAAGAATGCTTATTTACTGCCTATTATCAATGGAGGATGGCAAACCAAAGCAAAACAAAAGGGGTGGTGGCTGGAAGTTTTAGAGTGAATCTTAACCTCTAGTATTGCTCTGGGTAGCCCTCCAGACCATCGTTTTTCGCCTGCCAATTCATTACAAAAGGGGAGAGACCATATGAAAATCAGGCTTGGTCCCACCCCAAAAGGGGCAGCCCAGCCCAAAATGCTTGGTCACATCCCTTCTGCATGAGACCACAAGCATCCCTAAACATGTTTCAGCCTCATTAAGCCTCATCAGTGAGGAGTAGCTTGGGTCTTGGGCCCAGCGGGCACAGGCCCCACGTCAGGGCATACCAATCCCACTCAGAGTGACTACAGAAAAACAAAAGAGGTGATGACTAGAAGGTTTTGAATTAATCGGACCCTCTGGCATTGCTCTGGGCAACCTTCCAGACCATCCTTCACCTGCTAAGCCATTGCAAAAGAGAAAAGACCATATGCAAATCAGGCTTGTAAAAGAGGTGATGGCTTGAAGGTTTAGAATGAATCCGAACCTATGGTATTGCACTGGGCAACACTCCAGACCATTGTTTCCTTGGCTAACAAGCCATTACAAAAGGGGAAAGACCATATCCAAATCCGGCTTGTCCCACCCCAAAAGGAGTAGTCCAGCTCAAACTGCTAGGTCACAGCCGGCCAGATAGCACAGCGAGTAGAGCGCTTGCTTTGACATCGGTGCAGAGCCTGCTGATGCAGGTTCGAATCCCAGCAGGGCTAAACTTCAGCTTTTCATCCTTCCGAGGTCGATAAATGAGCACCACACACTGTGGGAAATAAGCAGCACTCAGATACCTGAAGGTTCGTAGCGCTATATAAGTTCACAAACAAACATCCCTTCTGCACGAGACCACAAGCATTCCCAGACATGTTTCAGCCTCATTGGGCTTCATCAGTGAGAAGTAGTTTTGTCTCTAGGCTAACAGGCACAGGACCCACGTCGGGCATACCCATCCCACTCAGGGTGACGACAGCAAATCAAAAGAGGTGATGCCTGGACCTCAGTCTTTTATTTTTTACTGTTAACAGTTCCACTACTTTTTTCAACCATTTTCACCACTCCAGAACTGTTCTTTTGCGAGGTTAACGTACATTCCTCCACATTACCACCCAATAGCAGTTGCAGCTAAACGGAAATCTGTTTCAATTCAATTGGCTGTCAAGCAGCATGGCTGCAACCCTGGGGAAATGTGGAAAATGTGCTGCACTTTGCTCCCCGCCCCAGTCACAGTTCCACTATGTTTTTTGGTACACTTCTACCACTGGTGGTTAGTCAATATGAGTTGGGGTGGGGTGGAAGTCCGAGGAAGGGCATTGGATAGGAGGGGTTTTCCCCCACATTTCGTCATTAAAAAAAATTGGTAAAATAATTCGAGCAAAAGAAATTCAACCTGTTAAATTCAATGCAGACCCATAAGACCGGAATCAAACAGAATATCAAAATCCTCATTAAAAGATGTCCAGATAACTTCGCTATGCATCTCTGCTGCAGAAATCTAGACATAAGCAGCAGGTTTGTGTCATCCTTTCATCATTCCAAGTTTGGTCAATATGGGCAACAAAAGCCCCTGCTATTTAAGTGCCAAAAGGCAAATATGACTGGGGTTTGTTATATAAAATGTGACAATAGCTTTATTCAACACTCCTTTAAATAGTATTTTATTTTAAAATTTCCATTTTGAAAAAATTGTTTGCAATAATCCCCTGCAACTGTGTACAAACTGAAATGTAAATAACCCTGCCTTAGATATCCGAGTCCTTGGCTTTGATCCAGTGGTTCATTAGCTATCACTCTCTGTTGATTATCGAGAAGGTTCCATGAAGTTGCGCATGACTTGCAGACTCCCTGTCGCTGTGCCTCTCCCAAACTTCCATCCCATTCTCAGTGTTTTGCTGGGATTCTTTGCAGGCCTGGCTCTATCTTCCCCCCTCATACCTCTCCACATACCTCCAAGTTCCCCCAGAAAGGAGGCCCTGCCAGTGTTGTTAACACCACAGGGGCCAGTTGGTTTAGCTCCTGAGCACCAGGCAGCAATTATAGCGAGATTAGCATTCTAAAGCGCTGCACTGTTTTGCCTGGGCAGTGATGTATTCCCCACAGCAATGAAAGCACACATGACCTAAGCGATGGAGGGCCATTTACATCTCCGAGTGAGGTAGCACACACTTGCTCAAGCAGGCTGCTTACAGCTATTAAGCAAGATCCTGTGTTGTAGCTGCACTGTTCATCTTGCTTACATTTCTAACCTCTTAGCTACAAGGTTACGCTATTTCCTCCAACCTAAAATCACATGTTGGTTTGTGTAAAGTGTTCTGGGTTTACATTTTGTGCAAATATAACTGTTATTCACATCATGCTTGCTAAAATGGTTAACTGCATCAAACAGTAAACTAAAGCCTCCTGGACAAAACTGAAACCAACATGCATTGGCAAAACAACAGTTTGGGCTTTTGAGTGGCCATATTAGGCATTTGCCAGGCACTTCAATAAGGGTACCACCTGGCCATAAGATGGGAACAGCTAGAAAATGGTGCGAGTGCCTGGCTATATAATGTAATTGCCTGGCAGATGCCTGTCTAATACCTATACAGAAGCCAAAACAGTTGGCTTTTTGATTCCATGTTGTAGACAGGACTTCAGTGCAAGAAACAGATGTGAGGACACACATATATTGGTTACAAATCAACTGGCTGAATGCATAACGTGTTTGAGATTTTTATTACACCAGGAGCTAATTTACAGAGACAATAAAGTCATTAAACACTCAAAAGAATGCTTAGATATAACAGTGGCAGGCGCTATACAGCACAAAGTCTAATGTCAATTTGTGATGGAACAAGCTCAAAGAATTCCCAAAAGGGTATGTTTTGGCAGCATGGTGCAGCTAGTTGTTGGAAATGCCATAGGGATTAAGATAGAAATGGTCATTGAGTTGGTAAATGAACAAACAGGCCCACAGGATGTGTGTCCCTCCTCACATCCCATCTCCATCCTATCTGTGTTCCAATGCAAGACTTCTGGTTTACAAATAATATCCAAAACTAAAAAAAAGGGATAGATGTATGGCTCTGAATTAATCGGCACCGCTGGCATTGCTCTGGTCATCAATCAAAACTATTGTTTGCAAATCTGCCTGGTCCCTGCCACTCATGTGGGCATCCCTGCCCAAACTGCAAGACCACAAGGCCTAGAAATGCCTACAGTGGCTTGTGTTCCACTGTAGGGGGGACATAGCCAAGCCATTGAGATGAAACTGCACCTTTAGGTGGCAGCACTAGGACTAATTTCGAATGGCTTGTACCCTTCTGCAATGGGACAGACATATTAAATAATGATGACATGAAAGATTGCCCAGAGCAATGATAGTGGTAATGTTTAATGTAGTAGCCTTGTAGATTAGCTTCTCAACCCTGCTCCTAATGACCTAGGTCTGAATCCAGATTTGGGAACATCTGGCCCAATGCCAGCATTCTGGTTAGACTATTCCTACGCCCAGTGGTCACTCATCCCTAATGGGTGTAGACCCCCCCCACCCATAGCTGTTGCCCATTATGGCAGAGCCGACCCAGCTCAGTGTAAACATGCTGCTTTCTGCAGCTGAGCGAGCACTCCTAGGCTTGCATAAATTATCAAAGGGAAACATAGTTTCTCTTTAACAATTTCTCTTCCCCAGCACTCATGTGCAATGGACCAAACAAGGTGGTGTGCTGTTTGCTTTCCCAGTCCTACATGGCTCATGGAGGATACAGGCTGGTGAGCTGCATCTCCAAATAAGCGTAAAAGGAACTCTTGCACCTCCCTGCACATTCAGACAGCCTGGGGCTGACTTGGAAGTGCTCCAGCTCCTGTGGGTATGTGCAGGAACCAGGAAAAGATTTTTGCTTCCTGGTTCCTGTTTGTGTGGTGCGGGTGCCAGACGGCTTCTTGTTCCCTCTGAGGTCAGTACGCAGTGAGGAGCAGCATCCACACCCAGGCTGAATTGTAAAAAGAATGTATTGTTTATGCATGCATTTGAATAAATGAGTGTATGATGCATGGGTGGGTGCTTAGTCTGCGTATGAATAAGCAAGTGTATGTGGGCATGAACGAATGCTGTGTGAATGAGCAAGTGAATGTTGTGTGAATGTGCGTGGCATACACTTATTTATTTGCCCCGGTGCAATAATTTATATGAGGGGGTTGAGTTGGGGATACAATGGCATTGTGGGGTTTAAAGTGGGCCTCTGATAAAGTAAGAATGATAAGTATTATTATGTAGCTAGGGTCGAATTTTGGTGCAGCCAGTCTAGACATTTCTTACTGTGCTATGACATGTATTACTTGGCATCTCTGGTAAAGCAAGAGTGTTATTGCATGGCTAGACTGGCATTTTGGTGCAGCCACTCTAGCTTTTTCTTTGGCATGGCATTGTTCACTGTGCATCTATAATAAAGCAAGCAAGATAAGTGTTATTATTTGGCTAGATTGGTGTTTTGGTGCAGCCATTCTAGCCATTTATTACTGTGTCATGACATATTTTACTGGGCATCTTTGATAAAGCAAACATTATGTGTTATTACATGGCTAGACTGCCATTTTTGCACAGCCAGTTATGTTTTATTGTAGTTTAAATACTGCCATTATCTGCAAAGTAAACATGAGTATTTTCTTATATGGGAATACCGGCGTACATTTGTGTGCCAGGTGATGTATGGGCACAGCCAGAGTGAAAATCTTTTCATACTATTGTGGGCAAAAACAGCATGACTTTCATCTATTCGATGTTAGCATGTGTTATCCTACAAAACCGATGGCAAACTGGCTTTTTACACAATTTTTCACTTAACGTGTTCTGTAAAATGCACCTCTTTAATCCATTGTTGAGCACATTTTCTTAGGGGGAGAATGTGCTCGAAACTCCCTTGGTTCGGACTCTCTCACTACACTTGGTTGCTATGGCATTTTCGGGGGAACTATTTCGGCCACTCCAATTAAAAAGTTCACCAGCCACCACAGCCTACACCCATCCCCTTTGTAAACTGACCCCTCTCCCGCTCCCTCCCCCCCAAGTTCAAACCTGGCCCACCCAGTTGAAAATTTGTGAGCCAGACCTGATTATTTGGAGTGCACACACAATCATGACATGAAAGTAGTCACTATTTGCAGAGGCATGCCTTTAGAACGTTTCCACTCTTAAAATTAAAAAGAACCACAAAAGATAGAAAAAAGTAGCCTTAGGAAAATGTTTACAAAAATGCTCCGATTTAAACATTGCACTTTTATTTCACCGAGCGCACCTCATAGGTGCTTGGCTTTGATGATCTCGAGCATTTCCATTAGTCCGATAAATTATAGATACTACATAACCACACTCTCAGTTGGGTAGTGCATAAACAAAACCTTTTATACATTTTGAGTATCTCACAGTTTCTTGGATGCAGGCGGTCTGCAACATTAGGATCTCCAGGTGCTTTGGACTACAACTCCTGTTCACCCTAGTCAGCACAGTCAATGATGAAGGATCATGGGAGCAGGAGGAGAGGCCAACATGAGGGAGTAAGTTGTCAAGACTCCCAGGAAGAAGGACAGGGAGCGAGAAGGATGGGCAGTAGAAAGACACAACGGAGAATGTGGTACAGCGTTTATTGCATAGTACCGGCTAGGCCCATGATGCCAAGGCAAACATAAATGTAGAGTCCATCCCCCACAGACCTCGGCACCAGTGCTGGGGGCCGTGTCATGTGTATAATGCACCGACCATTAAGTATTTACGCAGCAGCCAATGTTACTTCCCGTAGGTGTGCGGTGCTGCTCTGGAGCCTCTTTCTAGGTAAATGACATTCATTTCATAAACCTCGGATGCACGAAAGGGCCAGGCAACCAACCAGGGTGCAACGCTCTGGCCAGATGTCTGCAGGAGCCGCAGTACACCATACAGCTGTCTCTGCATATTATGCAGGGACCCCAGTGTCCCCAGTAGATTGGATCTGGCCGGTAGAGCCGCCCAGATGCCATCAAACTGTATTACTGTTTCCGCAACTTGGTCCGGCGGTATTACCGCAGGATTACCAATGGTGGCGGTGGTGTAGATCCCCATTCTTCTTTAGACCATAGGACTTAATGGGACATTTTTGCCGGAATTACCAATGCCGGTAATTCCGCTGCAGTCATTCTGGCAAAATGTGGCGGAACGCTGATGGATTTACTTCCAGGTCATAGCTGGAGGTGACTCCTTCAACTTTCCACCACGGTTATAGTTGGGTGGTGCGGTAATGCAGCGGTACACAGTAATTCCACTGCATTTTACCCGCACCATGCAACTTGTAATGAGCACCTGGCTCCAACCACTGCGCCTTGCTCCTGCAAGCCGGGACAGGGCGGGGCCCTTGAGAGGCACATGCACGGCTCTTGTTTTGGGTCTATTGTGATAGTTCGCGGTCACGAAATGTCAATATGAGCCCTTTGCACAAACCTGGTCAATATTGACTGTGGGATTACTTTATCAGGGGCTGCTTTCTAACCAGTAGCCAAAGCTGTGTTCACAATGAACAAAGGTTAAAGTCGACTGCGTGTAAAACAGCAAGTGTAAACCTATAGGGAGACCAGAAGATTTCCTGATGGGCAGGCACCCAGAAAGTACTAGAGCTGGGGTACTCGTCTGTGGCATGCGAGGTGAAAACCAGTCTTCCGGGAACAGGGAAATCTCCCAGAAAAGACGGGTCCTGTGCACCATACAGGACTGGTCCTAGCTTTGGACAGAGGGCCTGCATCTATTCCTGGGAGCAGGTCACAGAGGTGTTCCCTCTGCGGGCCGCCTGTTTCATGGCTGGGCTCACATGAGGGAACCCAGGAAGCCCCCTCACTGCTCGGGTGCTGCTGTGCAGAACTGGTTTCAGGCCGCCCGTTTCATAGCACTGTCAAGCAGTGCACAAGGCGAGGAGGACGGGTGTGGGATAGGGCTAGGGAAAAGGACGGGCGTGGTTGCACGCAGATCTGGGGGAGAAAGTGGTAAGAAACAGTGTCTGACACAGACTACCTAATTACGCACATAGTTCTATCTAATGAAAGCAGGGTGGCCACAGGGGCAGGCATGCAGGCAAGGCGGGAAGATGTCCCAGCTCCCATTACAATGTGCGTTCACAAACATCTCTATTCATGAATACAGGACTTGTCAGGTGAGCCCCCATCTACCCCCGCCCAACTGGGCTCCCGAGACCCAAACACGTGTTTCCCAGTAGAAAGCATCTCCAGTTGAAAGGGCTTTAGCAATTGCTGTGATGGGGGTTGGAGGGGGTGCGGGTTGGAAGTGCGGGTAGGAGGGTAGTAAGCTTGGGCTGCGGCCCTTGTTGAATCTATTTCCCAACTCAGCGTGCCAACTCAGCGTGTCTCGGGAGGATAGCTCAGGGGCAACGTGCTGGCCCTGGAATCAAGCCACTGTTCTATCCATGGGTCTGCGCTTAGAACCCTCTGGGTATTAAGCGCGTTATAAATAACCTTTTACATCATATCATATCAATCCTTCTCTATGGAAAGAGGGAACGGGCAGGCCTCGAATTTCTAACTGGCGAGTGCCTGCATTGCCTACCAGAAGCATCAGGTGGTGGTGGGAATGGGTCAGTGTGAACATTTTCATTTCCACGTGTTGGACCTAACAGTAGAGCTGCCAGGCGCGTGTCTGTTTCCCCCAGTGGTCCTCAGCTCATCAAAAGGTCCTGGTTTTAATGGTAGCCCTGACCATGTCTACCACACAGAGCACCCGAGTCGGCTTCGAGCATAAAATCCTTCCAGTGAAAAAATGGGCCGCAATCACACATTGCAACTCATTACAGACTGGTTAAGTACTATCCAATGGGGTATTTTGATCAAATGTATTGCAAACAATGCATTTTATGTGCCCTGTAACATTGGTTTAAACTAGTATAGTAACTTATGAAACTGGCATACTCTGGTCAAAAAGAATTGTCCATTCTGTAAAAAAAAAAAAGGACCCGCCTAAAATCATGGGCTGGCACTTCAGGCATTGCCCTATTGCCCTATAGGCAGTCCATGCCTGCAGAGCACCTTTACCCGGAAACGTACTGTTAAAAGAGGATGTCATCGGTAAGTCTGGCACGAGGGGCGTCTGGATCCTTTCAAGCTGGTGGCTTGCTGGTCATCTTGATGTCTGATTCCAAGGTCTTGTATAGGGCAGTTCCTGTCTTCTAATTGATCATCTGCTAGATGAGTTTCCAGCATTTGTAGGGTGCCCATAGCGGAACATGCTCCGCTGCCTGTGCATCGGTGCTATGTCTCTGTGGGTGCTGAATGTTGGGTGCCCTAGTGCCTTGAGACTTGTGCACTGCTGTAGTGGATAAGTTAGGTCTGTGTGCCACTCTGCTCATTCAAACACAGCATTACTGCTCAGCACCCTGGACATTTGCAATAGTGCACTGAACTTCGAGGAAGTCGCTTTTTGCCTTGAAGTTTGTTTGGTACAAGTTGGCCTCATCATAACAGTGGCGGCCACGGTATGAACGGTGCCAGTAAGGCACCTGCACCGTTCATACCGTCCCGCTGCATTACGAGTTCTTCTCGCAGGTTCCTGGTGGCCCGCCAGGTCTTACCTAGCGGGCTGTGGAGCACCCGCGAGCATAACTCGTGATTGCACCGGCACCGTTATCAACGGTGCCGGTGCAGCCATACTCCACAGGAGCCCGGCATTACCGGCACCCGCAAATGGGCAATTACCGGCCCATTCAACTCGTAATGGGCCGGTTATTGCCCAATCGCGAGTGACAGGGCCGGTAGCGAGCATGGCGGTAGCTGTACCTGCCATACAGGCACGGTTACCGCCATGCTCGTAATGAAGCCCAGTGTTTTTATCTCAAGTTGAGAAACAGTGTGTGTTTGCCAAGTTGGCCACCATAGATTGGGGAGAATGGAATTACATGCAGTCCCTTCTCCCTTTCTATGATGACCATTGTCGTGACGGGAGCTCTCTGGCAACACCACTGTTCCTGGCGCAGGCGAGGGACGAGGCAGCGCAAGGTAAGTGTGGTGGGGTGGGCAGGGTTTGGATATGTGGAAACATGAGGTGGGGTTGGGGAGAATGGGAAGAGGATGCGGGGAGCAGACCTACCTGATTCCCTGCAAAGGAGGATGGTGGCCTCCCACTCTGAGGCCGCCACGCTCGCCTCGCCGGTTACTAATAGCATTAAGACTTACGAAACATTGACTGGTGCACTTTGTCCCCATTTTTTTTCATCTGGCAAGAGAAGATTCATGAATATGAATTCAGCAGGGAACTCACAAGGTAAAGCCCACCCTCACCTGAGTGTGTTATACTAGTCACTTAGGAATCCCATGTATAGAAATGCGTGTCTGTGGGCCCTTGGTGGTAAGGGGTGGCAGCCCACCACAGACCATTTGTGCACTCTATAGTTAGCAATTTGAGAAACCCTCTGCTAGGAACAAACAATACCTAAAATGGCTCTTTCTTTATAGTGTGGCACATTCAGGAGGACCCCAATCCCTTTATAGCTCTCTGCACCATAGCACACCACAGTTACAATCAAGTCTGAAAATGCCAGGCAACTCTCGTCTGAGTAAGGGTACCAAAACTAAACCAGAGACACGTGCTTCCTCCTCCAAGGGAGTTGTTGTTGAGGTCTTCCTCATTGGCTTATAACTCATTGATAAAGCTATTTTAAGCATTTGTCCATTCTTAGTATTTTATTTATTTAATTCTAATTCTATAGCACCAAAAACCTGCAGGCATCGGGGCACACACATAAACACAAAAGGAACAACATAGTGACAAGCCGATGGCTATCAGTCAGTCAGTGCCCTAATACTTCGGACCAGAGTTAGGAGAGCTACAATTAGCAGAAGAGGTATGTCTTCAAGGTTTTTCTGAAGCAGTTCCAATCAGAAATCACTCTGATGGACTGCGGGAGTGAGTTCCAGAATGCTGGAGCTAGGGCCTGGTCAAATCTACCCAGACCTCTGGTTCTTTTGGTTTTGATGCCTGTAACAAGGTCAGATCTGATGATCGTAGATCTCTGGCCGGTTTGTAGGGTACAATCATGTTTTTTAGGTAATTTGGGGATTCTTCATGGTGGGAGCGGTGTATTAATAATCCCATTTTGAAGTTAATACGTTGATGCACTGGTAACCAGTGCAACTCTTTCCTGGTTTTGTTAATGTGAGTTCTCCTTGGGATGGACATGGCTATGGGAATTGCATCATTTTGGATAACTTGATATATCTGAATATTAGACTTTGTTGCCCCACATAATAAGATGTTACAATAGTCAAGTCTTGATAGAATCATAGCCCGGGCAATTGTCACTGCATTCTTGTTGTTGATGTAGGGGCGTATAGTACGTAGAAGCCTCAGATGGTAATGGCATGTTTTGCAGAGATTCTGTACACGAGAATATGAGTTCAGTGAGGCCTCTAGTATGACACCTAGGGTTTTCACTTTAGCTTGAGTTTTGATTGTATTATCTTGCAACAAGAAATGAGAGTAATCAGGGTATAGTTTGGCCCTAACCTGTGGTGAGCCAAAGATGAGAAGCTCAGTATTATTCCCGTTCAGGCAGAGCAAGTATCAGGGGTGGACTGGCCTATAGGGAACTCTGGAGATTTCCCAGTGGGCCTCTGCATCCTGGGCCTCTTTTGTGTGGTATTTCCAATTTTTATTATAGGAAAAGCATTGGGCTTGCTGAAATGTGTTTTATGGGGCCACTTTGAACATTATTTCCAGGGCCTCTTTTGGTCCCCAGTAATTATTTCCAGGGCCTCTTTTAGTCCCCAGTCCACCCCTGGCCAGTATTGATATCACACTTGTTTGGTGGCCTGAACCATGCCTTTTTTGGCATTCAGTATGCTTGAAGTCGCTAGGGGCACTCGGAAGTAGCCAAGAGGCAACACATTAGCACCATATAAACTGACAAAAAAGCTAACTTCCTAAGCATGCATTGAGGTCCTACTGATTATACAAAAGAAGCTGTACACACACATAAATACCAGTGGAGCAATTGCGAAAAGGAACTAGTGAGCAACCAACATCAAAAAGGTCAATCAAATGCGTTCAAACAACCCTGGTGCACCCAGCAATACAAATGTAGCAGCCATATACACCCCATCAATTGAATATCCCTCTGAGAGAACTTACCCACCCTTGCCACACGCCATGTATAGAAACATTCCACTCAACAATCTGTTCAATTTTGAAGAGTAGTAGGGTCCAAATGTGCAGGACCTCAGCATCTTGAAAGTGGCTATTTTTGTTCCGGAATATACCAAAATAAAGGATGGTGGGTGGGATAAAACCATGCATTGGTGGGTGGTGATGTTTCGTTTAGTGCATGTACCTTCTCTGGGTTGGGTGTCATTCCATTTGTCGAAAATATGTGACTGAAGAAGCAGGGGGTTCCTTTCCTGAATTCGCATTCGTCACAGTTCAACGTGAGGTTGGCGGCTTCCAGCACCATCCACACCCGCGCTAACGTGTCATTGTGATTCTCTGTTGTTGTGCCAAAGACTAGAATGTCATTGCTGTTGTTTATACAGTTTAGAATATGTTTAATGACATTGTGTATTTCAGCTTGAAATATTTCTGCCGCAGAAGAAACACCAAAGCTCAGTCTCTTATACCTACATAGGCCTAGATGAGTCACAAATGTGGTAATGTACCTGCTTTCCGGGCTTAGAAGCAGCTGATGGTACCATTTGTTGAGGTCCAATTTCGAAAAGACTTTGGCTCAGTTGAGAAGATGAACCAGGTCCATGATGCGGGGAGCCAAGTGTCTCTCCCTTTTGATGGCCTCATTTAGCCTCCTCATGTCCACACATAGCCGAATGGCATTGGACCCTTTCTTCAGTACGGGCACGATGGGAGACACCCATGTCGTGGGCCCCATTACCGGCTTTATGATGTCCAGACTCAACAGCTTGTGCAATTCTTCCTCCATCTGATGTTGGATATTTACTGGGATTCCTCTATAGTGTTGGGCCACGGGTTGAACTTCTTCTTCAATATGAAGTGTCATTTGATGATTCCGGAGCTTTCCTATTCCATTAAATAAGGTTGGATATAATCGCTCTATTCTCTTGACGATGTCGATGGATTTGTGGACCATTAGTTTATAGAGCACATGAGTGAACCCCATTTCAACAGCTGTCTTGATACTCATGATGCACCCTGATAGTGTGGGAGTGGAGATCACATGTATTGGTATGCTCATTGTTTGAGTCTTGTAGTGACAACGTGCTTCAAATTGTCCCAAACATTTTAGCCTAGTTTGTGAGCCATACGGGTAGATGTCCACTTCTGCTGGGTGCAGACAGTGTACCTGCGGTAGTGCTTGGTAGACCTGTTCACTGATTGCATTGGCGGTGGCTCCTGTGTCTATGAGAAATTCTGTTTGTGTTTCGTTTAGATGCATTAGGAGAGTTGGGCTATACTTGGTCGCATTTTGGTTTCCCAATGTGTAGATGTAGCGTTTCCATCTTTGTTCCCCTTCTGAAGAACTCTGTTTGGTGTCTGTTGGGATTGTTCAACTAGGTAACGTATATGGCGCCGAGATCGGCTTTCCGGTCACGTCGTGGATGTCCGATAATGCCTGCCTTCTTTCCCTGACCTGTCTTCCGATCTTTGCTCTCTCCCGCCCTCCCTCACTGAAGAGATTGTGCTGCCACCTGAGAGCTTTCTGTCGCTGTGGTGGTGGGCCTCCTGCGCAGCCTGCTGGTCGTGCCACCGTCATTTTCTCGCCCAAGCCCTCTAAACCAGAGGCATACTGACTTGAAATGGTTCTCTTCTCCACAGTCAGAGCACTGTTGTCCAATTGCCAGGCTCGTGCTTTCATGTGGTTACTCACATCCGCACTGATAGCAGAATGGTTCACCTGCCAATCTGGATGTCCCTACTAGCTTGTGTACACCTTCCAGATGTGGCACATGTCCTTCTACTTGCGAGTCAATCGCCATTTCTGCCTTGCAAGAGTGAGAATCTCCTCCAGTGACCGTGGCTTTTGCAATAATTTTCTCCTGAATGTTTAGGACTCACACCCTGCGATGATCTGAGATGGTAGCGCCTCTATGTTGGAATACTTGGCGAAGTCACAGTGCTTCATTTTGCTGCGTCGTCTCATTACAAATGCATTAATCGTTTCCCCTTTCACTTGCTTTGTGATGTGGAACAGATGTCTTTCGTAATCCACATTTGTGTGGAATGTAAAATAGGTGGCTAGAGCCATCTTTAGGCCTTGAATCGCCTCAATGGAGTCTGCAGGGAACTCGTCTATAATGTCGCTTGTGGCTGGGCCCACTGCCAGCTTCAGCAGGCATTGTTGGCGTGCATCCTCCCCCGGGCCAATTGCACCTACATATAAATCAAAATCCCAGACTCGCCTAGCCCATCTGGGCCCCATGTTGCTAGTGTCCATTACATCAAAGACGCCTTGTAATTGCACTGCGAGACTCTGATGGCTCTGAGGTTGTGGAGTCACTGGGACCATAGTTGCAATATCCTGGTCCCACATGCTGTGGTCTCACTGTTTGACTCTATGCAGTGTTCCTTGGTTTCCCTCTCTCTGAGGCTGATTCGCCAGGTGTAACTCCTCCCACGTGATGTGGCCGCCTGGGACAGGCACGAGAACTGCACCAGAGCCCCCTTCAGGCTCCTTCCTGAGGCACCCACCACCCTTTTCGGGTCTTAACTGGTCCTCCGGCTTCTGGTCACACTGTGTGTGGTGGCCACCTATGTTAGGCACGAGCACCGCTGACACTGGGCCCCACCACTCTTCCAGCACTCACCACCACAGCCCTGGGCTTCAGTCCACCTCCCCGGGCCTATTGCAGCCTCCTGGCTTCCTCTACTTAACATCTGGATGCCTCTGCCACCCCTTGCCATGTGCGCGGGCAGACTGCTGTGATTACAGCCACACGCGCAAGCTGTCGCTCGTCGCTAATGCAGAGTCTGGCCGCACCCTGCATCGCTGGGACCTCCAGGATCAGGCAGCCAGAGCGCACGCTCGCAGCGCTCTAAATAACGAGGCAGAGAGCTAACAAATCCATGTCTTTATTCACCTCCTCTTGTCTGCCTGCCCTTCCAGCTCCCACGTCACTTCCCTCCCCACACCCTCGACCCGCCCTCCTGGAGACAAACTACATTTTCCGATAGTACAGAAAGAAGTTTTTAACTGCTTTAAAAAATATATATATGAGCAACAAATTGGAATGTAGATTTTTCAGTTTTTCGGGTATGGACTGGGAGCATGTGTGCACGGATAAGGTTATTTTGGTGGAGCAAGCTTTTTTTGGCATGCTGCAAACAGATAGATACCGCAGGTGCATTGACCCTTCAGCTATTTTTCTGAGACTGCATTCTCTGTTCTGTGGGCAACAAGCATAGCTCTGCTCTAGGTCTTGTATCTTCTATGGAATGAAACCTGTGTTTACCTACTTTGATTTGATTTAATGTGCCTTTGCTTCAAATGTCTTTGTATTCGTATATCATTGGGCTGCTTAATAATTATATGTAACATGACTTTTTAACATCACTATTCGCCCCTTCATGAACAGAAAGAAAGTGCCTGTAACTAAAGACACTCCCGTCCCCTGCACACCATAAAAGCTGAAAAAATCACTCAAGACAGTAATTCGTTTTTTTTCAATCATATAATAAACTTTTACATAAGGCAAAGTAAATGAAGCTCATTTGATCCAGAAACTTCTGGTTAACATTTAACTGAAGATAAACCGAAAAAATTCATCATAACGGCCATCATAAAACAAAAGGATACATCAATGCAATATTCTTCTGCTGAAATGAAGATTCAAGCTCTACGCGTTTCGGGGAACACCCCCTTCCTCAGGAGCGAAGTAATCTGTAAACATACATAAATACAGAAAATCATTCAGTTACATTTTTAGACATTATTTCAAAACTAGCAAGAAAATCACCAGACATATATTCGCAGAGATAAATGTTCAAAGAGTAAATATTATCAGAGCCTGTCATAACTAGCAAGACCCACTAAAATAATGTAGTACGTATGGTCAACGAAAGCATCACAATGCACAATGTGTTCAGACATACATGTGTTGTGACTCCAAACAATAGAACTAGAAGAAAAGTATATAATAAAGCCAAAAACAAGACACATATAAAAAGACCAGATCAAGAATGTACCTTGTTTGCTAAAGCGAACATCCAAAAGAGGATTTCATTCTCAAGGAGGCTGACTTCCCAGAATGGTCAGTTTGGCGTATGTAGCGAAGCTTCCAAAAGGTGAAGTCCAAGGGGTGTATCGAGTTTACGGTAACCAGTATCAAAAATGTGAACTGTAGGGAGTTATGCAAGAAAGATCTTTTATGTAAAGGTCAATTGATTCACTTCAGCTATGGGAGAGATGGCTAAATGTAGTCACTCATATCTCAATGGGATGCTTACCTAAGTGAATTGAGGGTATGGTTACTAGACAGTGGTCCGTTAATGGTGTCCTCACGCTCTGGAGATCTCACACCACCCACTTGGCAAGCCTAGTCAGGCATGCGCATGCCTTCACGGTGACTAATACAATGTAGACCGTGTACAGAGTGCTGGTGGCAGACAATAATCAGAAGTATCCTTAATGTGTATCATTATACAAAAGTATTTAAGATAAAACATAAATGCAGGTCTCAGTTTCCGTTAATTACACTCCCCTATAATAGATCGAGAAGGGGGTACACAGCCGTCCCTTTCACTGCCAAAAATTACAATTATGTCACGTGGATAACACTAGTGTTGACGTGTACGCATCAACAATTCAGAATCTAATAAAGCCATGGGAATTATGCCGTATACACAATGCCAGTGCCAATAGATGCACATCGATATCGAAAAAATCTAAGTTGCAAGAATTCCTAACGGTAACATCACAGCATGTGTATTAATTAACTACAAACAGGAACCACTTCTCAGCCCACTAAACTTATAGAGTTTAAGAACACTGTTCACGGATAAACAATACAAGATTCTTAGCTGCAAAAGTGCCCACAGGCTTCGTAACTGGAAACTGATAGCTATAACTTACAAAAAAGCTAAAAGCCGTCTATTTAAAGTGTTCTCTACTCGTACTTCCCGTCACGTGACCAGTGCACATGATCGACTCCGAGCTTCCAGCTATCTCAATTAGCTAGACCATTACACAATGCTAAGCACTGAGGCCGCATTGTAAATGACTCATAAACTGGACGTTACGTTCAACATGAAGAGAAGGAGAGGAGCCGTCCTTGCAAGTATGCTACTAATGAGGATGGATGGACCCGCTAATCAGAAAATTAGGAAAAATACCTCAAACCATGAAGCGGGGTGAAAATAAAAAAATCAACTCAACAGAAGAGGGGCAATAGGCAAATAAAAAATAAAAAATTCATCTATGAAGTCAAATGTATAAATCAAAGACGTATAGATTATATGGTAGACAAAGAAAACAAAATTAAGGATGACCTCCTCTAACCTAAGATAAACAAGGCAATCTCAGTGCATTAAAGAGACCATACAGAATGGTGTCAAACAATAAATGTCATGACTGAACAAACCTATAGTTAACAAAATGGGCAAAGATACCTCAATACAAAAATTCCAAAACCAAATCCAAATGTAGATATTGTGCTTCCTTATACAACTCCCAAGCCAATTTCAAATATCCATAACATACACATCAACTTATATGAAACAATTAAGTGAAAACTCTTCGTTGAGACCCTTTGGTGATATTGTATCCAAGAAATCTATCCAAAACATCTCCCTTTGTGCGAGAGTCCTCATATAGTCACCAGCCCTGGAGGGTCTTTTGACAACTTCCAAAATGGTGAATCTGATCTGTGCAATGGTATGACGTGCTGCTGTAAAGTGTCTTGCAACAGGGGATTTCTCACTGTTAATTTTTGTTTTGAGGTATCTTTGCCCATTTTGTTAACTATAGGTTTGTTCAGTCATGACATTTATTGTTTCACTCCATTCTGTATGGTCTCTTTAATACATTGAGATTGCCTTGTTTATCTTAGGTTAGAGGAGGTCATCATTAATTTTGTTTTCTTTGTCTACCATATAATCTATACGTCTTTGATTTATACATTTGACTTCATAGATGAATTTTTTATTTTTTATTTGGCTATTGCCCCTCTTCTATTGAGTTGATTTTTTATTTTCACCCCGCTTCATGGTTTGAGGTATTTTTCTTAATTTTCTGATTAGGGGGTCCATCCATCCTGATTAGTAGCATACTTGCGAGGACGGCTCCTCTCCTTCTCTTCATGTTGAACGTAACGTCCAGTTTATGAGTCATTTACAACGCGGCCTCAGTGCTTAGTGTTGTGTAATGGTCTAGTTAATTGAGATAGCTGAAAGCTGGGAGTCGATCACGTGCGTTGGTCACGTGACGGGAAGTACGAGTAGATAATACTTTCAACGCGGCCATAGTGCTTAGCGTTATGTAACGGTCTAGTTATTTGAGATGGCTGGAAGCTGGGAGTCGATCACGTGCACTGGTCATATGATGGGAAGTACGAGTAGAGAACACTTTAAAGACACGGCTTTTAGCTTTTTTGTAAGTTATAGCTATCAGTTTCCAGTTACGGAGCCTGTGTGCACTTGTGCAGGTAAGAATCTTGTATTGTTTATCTCTGAACAGTGTTCTTAAACTCTCATTAGCGTATACGTTTAGTGAGCTGAGAAGTGGTTCCTGTTTGTAGTTAATTAATACACGGGCTGCGATGTTACCGTTAGGAATTCTTGCAACTTAGTTAGATTTTCCGATATCGATGTGCATCTATTGGCACTGGCATTGTGCATACGGCATAATTTGCATGGCATTATTAGATTCTGCATTGTTGATGCATACACGTCAACCCTAGTGTTATCCACTTGACATAATTGTAGTCTTTGGCAGTGAAAGGGACGGCTGTGTACCCCCTTCTCGATCTATTATAGGGGAGTGTAATTAACGGAAACTGAGACCTGCATTTATGTTTTATCTTAAATACTTTTGTATAATGATACACATTAAGGATACTTCTGATTATTGTCTGCCACCAGCACTCTGTACACGGTCTACATTGTATTCGTCACCGTGAAGGCATGCGCATACCTGACTAGGCTTGCCAAGTGGGTGGTGTGAGATCTCCAGAGCGTGAGGACACCATTAACGGACCACTGTCTAGTAACCATAACCTCAATTCACTTAGGTAAGCATCCCATTGAGATATGAGTGATTACATTTAGCCATCTCTCCCATAGCTGAAGTGAATCAATTGACCTTTACATAAAAGATCTTTCTTGCATAACTCCCTACAGATCACATTTTTGATACTGGTTACAGTAAATTCGATACACCATACTGACCATTCTGGGAAGTCAGCCTCCTTAAGAATTAAATCCTCTTTTGGATGTTCGTTTTAGCAAACAAGGTACATTCTTGATCTGGTCTTTTTATACGTGTCTTTTTTGTTTTATTATATACTTTTCTTCTCGTTCTATTTTTTGGAGTCACAACATATGTATGTCTGAACTCATTGTGCATTGTGATGCTTTCGTTGACTATACGTACTACATTATTTTAGTAGGTCTTGCTAGTTATGACAGGCTCTGATAATATTTACTCTTTGAACATTTATCTCTGCAAATATATGTCTGGTGATTTTCTTGCTAGTTGTGAAATAATGTCTAAAAATTGAACTGATGGACTTTCTGTATATATGTATGTTTACGGATTACTTCGCTCCTGAGGAAGGGGGTGTTCCCCGAAACGCGTAGAGCTTGAATCTTCATTTCAACAGAAGAATATTGCATTGATGTATCCTTTGGTTTTATGATGGCCGTTATGATGAATTTTTTCGGTTTATCTTCAGTTAAATGTTAACCAGAAGTTTCTGGATCAAATGAGCTTCATTTACTTTGCCTTATGTAAAAGTTTATTATATGATTGAAAAAAAAAACGAATTACTGTCTTGAGTGATTTTTTCAGCTTTTATGGTGTGCAGGGGATGGGAGTGTCTTTAGTTACAGGCACTTTCTTTCTGTTCATGTTTTGCACGAGCTGCGTATCAGGGCTTGTATTCCTCCCCAGCACCCAGAACATTTCTACGTTCATATTAAGCATCCATTATATATCTTTTTAGTTTGGTGTGCACCTATTGAATTCTACTTTATGTATTCTCCCCTTCACGCCAGCAATATTTTGTAAACAAAAAACCCGACTATGTTTGTCAGGCCGGTGCTTTAGTTGCATAAAGCCACACCTCTTCAAACCGTTTCCTCGGTTACTAACCTTCTTTCGCGATGTCCACACATAAATATTGTTTTGTGAGATTCTAGCCCTCCCGAGCCTCCATTTTTCATCCCAGATGCACAGTCATGATGTCAAATGGAACAACCACAGTGACCTGAAGGTGCGGAATGGAGGTACTCTAAGCGCTTCACTTGGATATAAGCACTGTACAACTGAACAATAAATAAAATAAATAAATAAGTGCCACGTGTGGTGAAACGAGTGTGCAGTGGCAAGATTATGAGGAATCAAGCAAAGCCAAAATGGAGGTCATTGATGTACAGACTTGGCATGTGCCGTGAATTAATGTTGAGAAGCAGAGCATGGGCATAGCTTCCTAGCGCTAAAGTGCTCCGTAACAAGCGTAGGGGCGCTGTCTAATGGCACATGACGCACTCCCTGTCTGGGCAGCACGTAAACGCAAGGACTCGCAACATGGAATCGTACTTATGCTCAATACGTCAGCGCACCAAGCAAACAACTAATTTGGCAAGAGACCGTCACAACGAAAATAACATTAGTATTTTCACAGCAATGTTCACAGAGCAAACAATAGGTGCCTAAAAAAACTGTGTAACTCTGAGGCCGTCAGTTCTTGCGTCACATCAAGGTGTGCCGTGCGAAATACGCATTTCTTTGACTACTCAGGAATACCACAGAGAATTGGCAGCAGCTCGGGGAAATTGACAACAATGAGCAGCGCTTTCACATTAATCAGCCATTACAATGTGTCAGTTGCATTACTTTGTCAACAGGTGTGAGGAAACCCATCCGTCGATGGCCGAGTGCATGGCACACTCTACAGTGCTGAACCATATTTAGCCTATTCCCAAAGGTGTATGCCCCCCTCATACATGGGGTCAGTGGACGAGGGTTCAGTGTCTGCTTGATCCCTATCGTTACCCATAATAGAGGCAAATCAGGAGAATTCATGATTGCGAACTCCTCCCCTTTGGAGTACCCTACCAGTGCGGACACAAGTGAAGGTCACTCCCCCAAATAATCGGAATGGAGGCTTAGAGAATATGGGGTTCCTGATGTTAGGCTAGTGGGTCCTGAGCACCAAGAGAGATCCTCATGGAGCCAGTACAGAAGACTAGCAGACTGAGAGCAGAGCCAGAGAAGCATGCGGCATGCGGCACTGTGCTGTGGGCTCCTGCATGGCAACAGGGATCTCCACGGGCACTTACTAGACAGAGTGGAAAATCCACTGTGCTACAGACTACCACTTGCCTGGAGAGAAGAGAGCAATGCTGCCAAAGAACTGTGAGTCACCGGAGCAGAGTCGAGGGAGGTAGGCCAGGAGGACGTCCACCCAGAACACAGATGGCTCCTAAAGCTTTTGAAGACTTGTGATGCCACAGGTCCACCTGTGTGGGGAAAAGGAATCAAAAGGAGCAGAGTTCCTGTGGAGGCTCCCCACTATGGCAACAGTCATCCAGCCAACCAGCTGCTCGGATAGAAAGGCCATAAGAGTGAAGGCCTTCAAAAGACGAGGCAAGGCAGGGAAGCAAAATCACAGTCATCCAGGAGGCAGGAGGCAACAGGACGGCTTGCACATGGCCCAGACTCCAAGAAAGCTGCTTGACTTAATGAAACTGAGAGTGCACATTGGATGGAAAGCATGAAACCCGAGAGACTGCTGGACAATTAATTTGGAACTATATTGTTGGAGCGTGAACTAGGCATTATGGAGCTCGTTTTCAATTGAGCTGTAATGTCAATGGAAGATGTGAAAGCCTGGCATAGGGCTTGTATACCTTCCATTGACACAACAGCTAATTTTCCTTTATTTGTATGGTGGAGAAGAGGGGCAGAACACAACTTGCTTTTCCACCTCCTCCCTTCCTCTCCGCCATACAAATGCTCCAGCATTTGCACCGGCATGGATTTTCATAAGGCACAAATGCTGGAGATCCCTGTGGGGCCTTCCAGCTTTATGCACTAGCATAATGCATGCTAACCCCATAGGGATCCATTGTAAATGCTGCCTGTCATGCTTGGATGGCAGGCAGCGTTTACAGTTACAAATAAACCCTGTCCGACATGCTCACATTTCAGACAGCTTTTATTTTTCATTGTGAGCACTGCTTACCATGGGCGCATGGTGGGCACAGTTCACAAATTCAAATAAAACGCTCTCCGACATGCGAGCATGTTGTGAGCGTGCATGCCATGTGAGCATGGAAAGCAGCGCTCATAATCATATGTAAACACTGTCTAGCATGCCAGGCAGCGTTTACACACTTTGCACTGCGAAGTGCAAATGTGAAGGACAAAAGATGATGGCGTACAAACTTGTACAGTGCCTTTTGCCCTTTGCATTTGCACCCAGCAGTGCAAATGACCAAAAATGACGGTGGGGACTCGCTTATGTTACAGTGTAAATGTAACGGGTCTCCTCCGTCAAATTACGGGGAACTTGAACATCAGCCCTTATATTTGTACACAGTGAGCTGTGCACCATATATAAGGAGAGTGAGTGTGGCACCATATACCTGAACAAAATGAGCTAGGCTCCCTATGAGCTGAATGCTACATCCCTGTGACTGTGATTTGGGCAAAGAAGCAAGTGGGGGGCTATATCCCTGAGACTGTAATGAGGGCGAAGAAGCATGCTTGGTGTTATATCCCTGATACTGTGCTGAGAAATGATGTCCTGAGGAAGCCGGGACCCTTAGTTACAGGCCCAAGGGAAGCCCCTGCAAGGGGTTTATTGCTATTAGTACCCCGGTCTGTAAGACCAGGGTACAAGAAGTCTTTTTTTTCTCTTCCAAAACGCTCCGGCGTTTCGGAACAGAAAGAATAAATGTAAAAAAAATGGCCGCCGGGTAAGGGAAAACAGAGTCCGTTTTCCCTTTCCAGGGCAGCCATTGAAAATAATTGAAAAGAAGTTTAAAAGAAATGCCAATCATGGAAAGGAGAGAGGGGCCTACATGTAGTCCCTTCTTTCTTTCCATGATGGGCTGTCGAGGATGGGGAGCGGACGAACTGGGGACAGAAGTGTTCCCAGCGCGTCCACTCCCGAAATGGACAGAAAAGAAGGTAAGTGGGGGTGGAAGGGTGGGGACGGAATTCTGTGGATGGTAGGCAGGGGGGAGTTAAAGACTTACCTCATTCCCCGGCAAAGAGAGATGGCAGCCGCCAGCCCTGAGGAGGCTCAGGGCGACGGGATTACCGCCTGGTAATGCCTGCGCTCTGAGCCTCCCCATTGGCTGCGAGGCCATCATACACCCCTCACTGGGTACTGATGTAGTTGAATCCCTCCTGACACCTTGCCCGTGGGATATTCCAAGATTTAAACATCCTTTTTGGTTATAGATAAATGCATGGGTCCATAGGCATTTCTTCTCATTCCCCTCGAGATCAGATTAGAAGAACTCAGACACAAACGAAGGGTTATTCCTCAAGGATAGAGGGATGACCTCAGATCCAATGGAATAGCTCTTGCGAGAGCTATAACCCCATTAGAACAAAACCCCCAGATATTCTATGATTTACCCCTTCCTGACACCAGTTTGCTTAATTAGTTCCAAATCAAGAGAACCCTTTAAATTGCAAATAAATACCTACTGCCATAGGCATTTCATCCTAACTTTATCCTGGCATGAAATAAAGTCATAAAAATCAAGTCTTTCCATTAATTTACAGGAGGACCCTTATTTACGAAGAAGAATGAACAGGCAGGGTAGACCAAACAGATACATTTGAAGTGCATAGAGACCTCCGACAAGTCTTTGTCCTAGCACCCTGCCTGTTTAACTTAAATCCTGCTTATCTGGGGGACGCCTTGTCCGCAGTAGCCTTTGTAACACCAAAAATCCCAAAAGTGCTGGTATCTTGGATGACGTAGTGGACAATGTGGTCCTCCTGGATCATGCGCAGCGAGGTTTGCAATATTTAATGGACACTATTGAGACCTATGCCTTTTCTAATGAATTGAAGATCAATCCTAACAAAACTACCATTATACAATTTGCAGCCAATTAGAGAAGAGCATATGGATATAGCTGGAGCGTGGATAGCTACGCTACTTGGGGGTTTCCCTAGATGCAACTGTGTGTATTTCTCACTGCATCGGCAGATTAAAAGATAAGGCTTATCATTCAGCTGCCCAAATGAAGAGAGTAAACTCCCAGTTCAGTAACCCCCTTATTGAGGACTATGAGAACAAAGTGCTACCCTCCTTGTTATATGGGCAAGAGGTTCTTTGTACCGCTAATAGCATTGCTTGGGACATTATAGAATCAGCAGTTTGGAAGAGAGTGTAAACTTGCCTAATTTAATTCCAATTTCTATGAGTTAAGCCTGACTTCTACGAAGGGATGGCTTGTGTTATCTTTCTAGCTCCAAACAAACGATCAAAGAAGTTGGTTTTCTAACTTTAAGGCAAAGGTAATCTCGGTAAAGGTAGACAATCAGAATAACAGCAAACTCTCTTACCTTGTCTTCAAACTCAAAGTGGATATTAGGGAAATACCTGAGTCCCCCTCTCCCAGCCTAAGGAAACAGGCATGGAGTGGAGGCGTCAGGGAAACCCTTGGTCGGGAAAAACCCTTGTTGCTGGGGATCGTTGAGAGTTCCCGACGAGGACTGTCGCGGCTCGTGAGCGTCGGGAGACAATCCCCGGAGGTACGAAGGAGTCGAGGATGTCGGTGTCCGTGTTTTTTGCCTCTGACTGTTGATACAAACCAGAAAGGTAAGTGTTCTGTCTTTTATGGTAAAAGATACTCAAAAAGCGGGGAGGAAAGGATTTCGTACCTTGGGAGGAATTCTAAAAGGTTTCAGGTGTTGGTAACAAGGTGGCTGGCGTTCGGCAGTCTGAGAAGGGATTACTGGAATTCGTTCTGGAGATATACAAGGTAAAGATAAGTAACGAGTACTATTTGACTGATCTAAGAGAGCGGGAGATAAGTAGCGTACCTACCCTAGCATATAATTCCTTCTGTGAGAAGTCGTGACTTCCATGGAAGAGGAGGAGTCTGGGTACTGTAGTTCAAGAGGTGGAATGGGTCTGCCTTTGCTAATACCGAGTGGGAGAGAAAAAAGGTTAACTGCGGGTTCAACTGAGAAGGGGAGAGTTGTGAGAATCGATGAGCTTACTTACTGGGAGGCAAGTGCCGAAATGACTAAGTAAGAGTTGGGTGTCGGGAATGGCTGGCCTGTGAATTGGTCCGCGAGGAGGCAACTAGCGGAACAAGAAAAAAGGGATTAAGCAAGCAAAGTAGGAAAAGAAGAGGTTACGTAGAGCGGTCTGGGATATCCAAATGAATCCTAAATTACTCACGGAGCGTGGCTCACGATAGTCATAGCAACGCGCTGGTCCATCGGTGTTGATGTGGGAAATACTCTTCCGTGCTGACGGGGAGGAGTCACACCCTCCTGATCTGATCGAAAGACTGGACCAGCGCACGAAGGACTGGGCGCCATTTTGGAAGGATAACTTCGCACCCCTTGTACATGCCGCCAACGGCGCCACACAGACCAATTCCGCGTCGCACTCGTGACAGTATGCCCCCTCCTAAGGGAGGCAAACCCCGGCTTCCCCGGATGGCACCTATAGAAACGATGGACCAAACGCGGGGCATGAACAGCCGAAGCAGGTTCCCAAGTTCTGTCCGCTGAGGAATACCCCTTCCAATCCACCAGAAATTGGAGGATTCCTCTTCTGTATCTCGAATCACAAATACCTGACACCTCATATTCGGGCCCAGTACTGGTCAAGATCGGAGGGGGTGACCCCGAAGGGGTTTTATGGAAACGACTGCGAACATCTGGTTTGAGTTGAGAAACATGAAATGTAGGATGGATACGATTCCAAGAGACAGGAAGTTGTAACCTGTAGGCTGCGGATCCCCTTTTTTCGATCACAGAGAATGGTCCGAAATACCTAGGGGATAGTTTGGAAGGAATCAATCTCCTAGGGAGGAATTTACTTGATAAGCAGACTAGATCCCCTTTCCGTATGTCTGGCGAAGGGGTACGGTGTTTGTCTGCCTGTATCTTGTTTCTGTTCTGAGCTTCTACCAGTGCGGCCTGAGCGTCAACGTGGCCTTGTCGAATGGTTTCTACCAATCCATCGATGTTAGGACAAGGGGAAGACTGTGGCGTTTGATAGGGAAAAACAGAGGGATGAAACCCATAAGTGCAAAAAAAAGGGCTGGTATGAAGAACAGAATGAGCGGAGTTGTTATATGTAAATTCAGCAAGAGGAAGTAGGTCCTTCCAGTTGTCTTGGGCGGAAGAGATATAACATCTTAGATATCCTTCGAGGGTTTGGTTCAAACGTTCCGTTTGCCCGTTGGTTTGTGGGTGATACCCAGAGCTCAGGGCTCTGGAAATACCTAAGGTGTCACACAGGATTTTCCAATACTTAGAAGTGTATTGAGGTCCTCGATCAGATAGAATGGTATCCGGCAGCCCGTGTAAAGAAAAGATGTGCTCTAGGAATATTTTAGCCATTACTGCAGCCGAGGGAACTGAAGGGAGAGGAACAAAGTGTGCTAATTTCGTTAAGGTGTCTATTGTAACCATGATGGCTGTACAACCTTCGGATTCTGGAAGGTCAACCACGAAGTCAGTGGTGATAATTTGCCAGGGTCTTGTAGGGAGAGGCATCCTTACCAATTCTCCGAAGGGAGCTTTTCTGGTGGTTTAAGATTGTAGGCAGACAGGGCAGGAGGCGATATATTCCGTGATATCCTGTTTTAGATTAGGCCACCAAAAATACCTCTGTATTACTTCTAATGTGTTATAGATCCCTCTGTGACCAGCTGCTTGCGAATCATGACACATCCGTAATACCTCTGTTTGTAATCCTACATTGGGGATAAACATTCGCTCCTCCTTAAATAGAAGTTTTTTGTGTTCTGTTAGCTTTAAGCGCGGTGCGAGATCAGGTTGTGAGGTTATCATTTTCTTTGTTTCTCTCTGGACTTGGGTAAGAAAGTTTCGTATGACTGACACAATGAGTGCTGTTGGAAATAATTGTTCCTTTTGAAATGGTGATTTCTGTAACGGTTCCCTTCTGGATAGGGCATCCGCCTTTAGATTCGATTTCCCTGGAATAAAAGAAAATTCGATTCTGAAAGGAGAAAAGAAATGTGCCCATCGCGCTTGTCGACTATTACATGTCTGCGCATATTGAAGAGACCGGAGGTTGTGGTGGTCCATTCTGACTTCAATAGGTTGCGATGAGCCCAGTAGAAGATGTCGCCATTCCTCAAATGCTCTTTTTATTGCCAGCAGTTCTTTCTCCAAGACTGTATAATTGAGTTCTGCTGGGGACAAAGTTTTGGACAGATAGGCAATAGGTCTTTCAATGTTCCGATCGTCGGGTTGCAGAAGTACCGCCCCTAATGCATGTTGTGAGGCGTCTGATTCCACGATAAATCACAGTTGTTGATTAGGCATGGCTAGAATGGGCGCCTGGGAAAATAGAGTCTTCATTTCCTCAAAGGATTCTTGTGTCTTTGAGGACCATTGAAAAGGAATACCCTTCTTGAGCAAGTGAGTCAAAGGTAGAGTTAACGAAGAAAAATGAGGAATGAATCTCCTATAAAAATTTGCGAATCCCAAGAATCTCTGGATTTCCTTAACCGAACTGGGGATTGGCCATTCCTTTATTGCTATCACCTTTGTTGGGTCCATGGAGATGCCCTCACCGGAGAGTATGTAGCCCAGATAGGCCACTGAAGTCTTGTGGAATTCACATTTTTCCATCTTGCAGAATAAATGGTTCTGTTGTAAACGGCGCAATACTTCGCCTATGTGTAGGTTGTGTTCGGTTGTAGTAGAAGAGAAGACTAGTATATCATCTAAATAGACAATTACATAGTGTAAAAGTATGTCGGCGAAGATGTGATCCATGAATCGCTGAAAAACCGCTGGCGCATTTGATAGCCCAAAGGGCATTACCCGGTACTGATAATGTCCGAAGGGTGTCCTAAATGCCATTTTCCACTCATCGCCGGCCTTGATGCGTATGAGATGATATGCGCCTCTTAAATCTAGTTTAGTGTAAATGTGAGCTCCCCGGACTGCCTCGAGAATATCCGGAATGAGGGGGCATTCGGTATTTGTCGGGTATAGTGATCTTGTTCAATCCCCTAAAATCAATACAGGGACGAAGTTCCGTAGTGTTCTTTTTTGGGATAAAGAAAAGAGAGGCAGCTGCAGGGGAATGGGACTCTGTAATAAGACCGTTCTGTAAATTGGTGTGAAGGTAGTCTCTTAGTACCTCTTTCTCTTTGGCTGATAATATGTACATTCTGCCAAAGGGAAGTGGGCTGTCCGGGATGAGATCTATGGCACAGTCATCTCTGCGGTGTGGAGGTAGTTCGGAATATTCCGTCTGGGAAAAGACAAGATGGTATTTTTTATATTGAGGAGGCAGCGTGGAGATTTCGTTTACCGAGGCTTTCAAGTCCTCCTGAGGGGTTTTCTGGATCTCTTTCTCCCTCTTTTCTGCTTGAAGACCCATGCATCTACTGACACAATATTCCGAACCTAAAAAGAGGGTCCCAGCCGTCCAGTTTATATATGGGTTGTGTCTCTTTAACCAAGGAAGGCCCAAAATGACAGGATAGTGAGCCGTTCTTATGATGTCCAATTCTATGGTTTCACTATGGTTGGATAAGGACATGGAGAGAGGAGAGGTGTGATCGGTGATCGGACCCGAAGTAAGGGGACTGCCATCCACACTCTCGACTGGAATAGAAAGGGTTTTCCCTATTCTGGGAATACTATGGTTCTTAGCCCATATGTCATCTACAAAATTTCCTGCAGCTCCGCTGTCTATTAGAGCCGGGACATTTTCAAGACGAAT
This sequence comes from Ambystoma mexicanum, assembly GCF_040938575.1. Classification (NCBI taxonomy): domain Eukaryota; kingdom Metazoa; phylum Chordata; class Amphibia; order Caudata; family Ambystomatidae; genus Ambystoma; species Ambystoma mexicanum. Next base: position 886,025,125 of record NC_090931.1, read on the forward strand.
GTTCTTCCAGGATAAAGATACTCCCACTACAACCATAGAACGGTCTGTGGAGGAAGTTTGCGTGGAGGAGAATGCTCCAATGGGGGAACAAAATTTATGGAACGAACCCGGCCCTGTAGTTCCCTTCACGACCGGGCACTGGCGTTTCCCGTCTTCCTGAGTGGAGCTATAGGGCATTCCTTGACCGTGTGGTTGTTGGCCCCGCAATACATGCAAAGTCCTAGGGACTTTCTCCTAGTCCGCTCTTCCACCGAAAGAGGGCCACGAGTAGTCCCAAGCTGCATAGGTTCTTCGTGAGATGCGGTTTTATATACGATATGGTGGTTGTCTGCTAATGGTCTAGGATTCTTGCCCTTTCTTCTTTCTCGATTTCTCTCTTGCGAGCGATAGTCCAGTTGCATGACTAATGCAATGAACTCCGCCATGTTCTGGGGGCGCGGGACTCGGGACACTTCGTCCTTTAATTCCTCGGACAGACCACGCCGAAAGACCGTGACTAAGGTATCATCCGCCCAGGATGTGTCTGAAGCATACTGTTTGAATTTAGTAACGTAATCCAGGATATCGAGATTTCCCTGCTTTAGGTCCATAAGACGTTCTTGAGAGGCTATCACTATTTCTTGCCTACCAAACATGCTTTTGACACTGTTACAGAAGGCCGGATATGAATCTAGAATTGGGTTGTTATTAACCACTAAAGGGGTTGCCCAAGCTAGAGCTGCGCCCGTCATTTGGGCTATCATGTGTCCCACTTTATCCCTATCTGTTGGGAAGAAGGCTGTCTTGAAAGTGAATTGAATGGTACAGGATTCCAAAAATTCCTTTACCATATGCGGGTTACCATCAAAACGGCCCGAAGGGAGTGGACCTGGCGGGACCTCCGCACTATGGGCGGCTCGGTGATCCTTTTGTCTTAATGTGAGGTTTTCTTGTTTTAATTGCTGTAACTCTGTGGAGAGCGCTTGGACAGCGTTAACTAATTGCTGTATCTGCTGTTCCATAGCGTCTGGATTCAGATTGTCTTCAATATCGAGATCACCAAAGTCTTTTCTTTTTTATAGGCGTTGCTACTGTTATCTTTCTAGCTCCAAACAAACGATCAAAGAAGTTGGTTTTCTAACTTTAAGGCAAAGGTAATCTCGGTAAAGGTAGACAATCAGAATAACAGCAAACTCTCTTACCTTGTCTTCAAACTCAAAGTGGATATTAGGGAAATACCTGAGTCCCCCTCTCCCAGCCTAAGGAAACAGGCATGGAGTGGAGGCGTCAGGGAAACCCTTGGTCGGGAAAAACCCTTGTTGCTGGGGATCGTTGAGAGTTCCCGACGAGGACTGTCGTGGCTCGTGAGCGTCGGGAGACAATCCCCGGAGGTACGAAGGAGTCGAGGATGTCGGTGTCCGTGTTTTTTGCCTCTGACTGTTGATACAAACCAGAAAGGTAAGTGTTCTGTCTTTTATGGTAAAAGATACTCAAAAAGCGGGGAGGAAAGGATTTCGTACCTTGGGAGGAATTCTAAAAGGTTTCAGGTGTTGGTAACAAGGTGGCTGGCGTTCGGCAGTCTGAGAAGGGATTACTGGAATTCGTTCTGGAGATATACAAGGTAAAGATAAGTAACGAGTACTATTTGACTGATCTAAGAGAGCGGGAGATAAGTAGCGTACCTACCCTAGCATATAATTCCTTCTGTGAGAAGTCGTGACTTCCATGGAAGAGGAGGAGTCTGGGTACTGTAGTTCAAGAGGTGGAATGGGTCTGCCTTTGCTAATACCGAGTGGGAGAGAAAAAAGGTTAACTGCGGGTTCAACTGAGAAGGGGAGAGTTGTGAGAATCGATGAGCTTACTTACTGGGAGGCAAGTGCCGAAATGACTAAGTAAGAGTTGGGTGTCGGGAATGGCTGGCCTGTGAATTGGTCCGCGAGGAGGCAACTAGCGGAACAAGAAAAAAGGGATTAAGCAAGCAAAGTAGGAAAAGAAGAGGTTACGTAGAGCGGTCTGGGATATCCAAATGAATCCTAAATTACTCACGGAGCGTGGCTCACGATAGTCGTAGCAACGCGCTGGTCCATCGGTGTTGATGTGGGAAATACTCTTCCGTGCTGACGGGGAGGAGTCACACCCTCCTGATCTGATCGAAAGACTGGACCAGCGCACGAAGGACTGGGCGCCATTTTGGAAGGATAACTTCGCACCCCTTGTACATGCCGCCAACGGCGCCACACAGACCAATTCCGCGTCGCACTCGTGACAGCTTGACTGGAAGGTGTTGACCTTCTACAGGAACATTATACCTTCAGGTGCCAATCATTTGTATGACGATATCAAAAAAGGCCAATGAGAATTCGGCTGCAGGTCCATTCAAGAACGTTATGATTCGAGCAGAGAATATCTTGGAGAATATTGCGCAGACGAAGGATGCGCTGCGTGAGAAACCAGCAAGAATGAAAAACGCACTATTTCAAAAAGATTGGTTAGATACAACTGCATGTATAATAGTTTTTCAATTATCGACAAATTGCTGGGCGATAGGCCATGATATTTGCAGAAATTCCCCAATTCATATTGTAATGGGCAATTTCTCAGTTTTAGACTAAATCTAATTGCAACTGGTCAAATTCAATGAAGTGCGCACCGACTAGGAGTGTACCAAAATGTTTTACACTATGTAAGGATTATGTTCCCGCTCGAGCATTGCGCTCGGCACAGGCCTGATTAGACATTATTCCTCCCACCAAGTTTGTGTGTATTGGTGGCCATGCCTTACCTATCATTGCCGCTAAATTGTGAAACTGACGCCCTCTGTCGCTTTGCATTACAGCCCTTAGGCGCTCTTTGAAAACCTACCTCTTTTAAACTCTTTTGGTTTCTGGTAGCTTCCTCCAAGTGCTGGTAAGCACCAAGATGCCTTTGAGTGAACAGTGTGCGCTCTATAAGTACCCATAATATTAATAATGAAGAAAACTCTATTCAACATTGAGACATATTTTAATTGAATGTACTCCATTGCATGACTTCCGAGTGCTTGTCTTTTGCACACAATTGATGCTGGCTTTCAATCCAAGATGGTTGGCTAAGGCTTCCGAATGGAAATTAAATAATTTTGATAATGGCTGTTGTAACATTTTTGGGGTTTTTGAACTTGATTCAAATTCGATGATTATGACGTGATGTTTTAAGGTTTTAATTATTTATATTAATTAACTTGTTTCTCTGGAATGTTTTTACTAATCATTGTATTCTCTCTTTCATCTAAATAATTCTTTTGTAATAACGGTGTAAGGTTTTTTGTATAACTAATTCACATAAAACATTTTTTTAAAAATCAGTCTTTTGTGTCACCTGTTTTGTTGGCCCACCACATTTCTTTCCTGTTCTTTTCCCTTTCTGCCCTTCTTTTCACCCTGAAGTGACCACGACGTCCCCAGTGCTATACAACCACATTATAACAAAATTAAACACAAAGCCATATAATGTAGCTTAGAGCTGGATGGACTATTTTTTGTTCTGTTATAAGACTTTCCATGGATAATATTGTGTTATTAATATAGCGCGTTTGCCAAAGCGCTTTACATAAAACATATTTACACACAGACCACCTAACCGGATGAAAGGCCGAGTTGGCATTGCGCGGATTCAACCCTGCACCCTCCACATCACACACAGATTGTGGCAGCGAGCGCTCAACCCGCTGAGCTCTCTTACCAGCAGATACTACTGATGATTCCAAAACTCCAACCTTTTTCAAGGTTCTCAAATTGTAGGCAGATGAGAGGTCGTTGGTATACAGCCTGCATATTTCAGTGTGTCCCTCGTGTTCCTAAATCGAGTGGCCACCCTTCTATAAAGGTAAAGGGGGTGGTGAACTGCTGTCATGCGGGGTGCTCCCTGCCAGGCGGCCTGACACGAAGCAGCTTGCATGTCAGTGCCACCTTCCATCTGTAGACTTAGTGGCTGTTGGGAGGTTTCCAGTGCTCCCACTGGCGATCCCCGTAAGGCCCCAAGCACGCTCAGAAGGACACAGAGACATCCGTTCTGTTCGGGCTTCCCAGTCGCACTGTCGCGGCTGGGAATGCCCCTTTATTTATACTGCACGCGACGATGTGCAACGTCACGCCGCTGCGTGCACTTCCCTTAAAGGGGCAGCGCCACACTCCTCCTTTTTCATGAGGACAAACAACACAACTTTATTACTCTACCAAACTAACCACATAACATGGAATCATAAACTTTCAAAATATCCCCAACACACCCCTTTATTTGCAACCACCCTGGATCCCCTTAAATAACACTATGACCCACGGGCCACTCATGACACATGTCCCAAAACGTAATCGCTGAGGTAAGCGGGTTTCCCTCACCCAGCCCTCTGGGAGTACCTCCCACTTACCTCCGGCACGGGGAGTCCACCCGATGGCAATCCCCGGGCGGGGGACGCGGGTGTTGATGATGAGCCTCCTCCTTCCTCAGGTACCTCTGTCAAGTCCGGGTCTAGGGGAGGCTCAGTCCTGGGGTCCCCTAGCTTCTTGAAGAAGCTAACATTCTGGGTAACAGCCGACCTCCTGTCTGAGGCTGTTACCATGGACCCCTTGACGGCCACCACATCGAGCGGCTCAGGTTCATAGGGGAGAGAGAGCTTTCTGTGGGGATGCCTGCTCCTGATGAGTACCTCATCCCCCGGCTCCAGTCGCTGCGGACGCAGCCCTTGCCGCACATTCTCCTGTTTGATCCGCATCCAGTGTGAAAACAAGGAAATAATATGAGGCAGGGTAACCAAAAAAGAAACACACCAAACACAGGTTACAAAGGAACATACAAAGTACTTTATTTTATACTGAATCCAGTTACAAAAGAACAGAACAAAATTCAGATAGCTATCGACCCTCAGTACAACACAGCGAACTCCGGCGTGGTTCGGTGTGCTCAGTGAGTGCAAATATTCATTGAAACAGTCAGGCTTTTATACATTTCTCCAGCCTGTGGTCCAGCCTTTCTTCAGGTTAACCATTCCATAAATAAGTTACTGCTCTAGGGTCCCTTGCCAGGTCAAATCTAGTTCATCTTAGGTTTATACATTAACAAGAAGAAATGGTAATAATGTATGCTCTAGGCCTAACATTACAATGCGGGACTTAATTTATACAATATAGTTAAGCAGGTGTTCTCATTAAATTATAGATCAGTTTCGGTGATACTGGTAATCCATTGCACACAGGTCAGCAGAAGGACAAGGTCTCAGCTCATGACCCTAACAAGTGGCCTGCAGGCAAGTTATACATTAGCTGTACAGAGGTCATGACAATCGAGTTCTGTTCTGAATAACATAGGCTACCATTTTAGCTCACATGGTGACTTTATAGAGCAAGAAAACCTAAAATGGCAGCTTGACCCAAAATGACAGTTTACATGGTTTCTAAGGTCAGGACCTTGCAATGCGAGTTTATTCACATGTAGTTTATAAGCAGCTTGTTAGCAGCTTGGCGTAGGCCAATATACATATATTCATAGCAATAGGAGGCACAATATAATTTCTAGTTTGACAAACCCTCCTTTTGGCCTATGCCAAGTGCTAAACTACTTCTGATCTCCCTGCAAATAACTCCATGTGTCATCGTCCATACACCCTGAATAGCTGTCAGAAATATCTATCGCCATTAGATCTTTTACTAAGATCTCTTTCAGTACATACTCCTTAGAGGTTTTATCCGGGGCATACACTTTATGTCCTATTGTACCGATCGCCTGAGCGCAACATCCCCCTAGCATTGAACATATACTTGGTAGACATTGGATACAACAACAAAGAAATAGCAGAATTCCCAAAATAATCAGCAAGACTGAAAGCACTTTCCATCCCCAAGACCGCAAGAAGTCCCAGAACCAAGCGCTAAGATCCCAATTTCCCTCGGGAACATGCACTTCTGAACTAAGAATGTGCAGATTCTGTATTGCCTTAAAAATAGTTGGGGAGGAATCCGGTACGAAAACACAGCAAGCGGACCCCACTAGTTTACATACTCCACCACGTTCAGCCAGAATGACATCTAATGCCATCCGGTTCTGAAGCGCTACCAATCTGATCGCTATCTGCTCTAAAGTCATATTATAGAGTATATCTGTGGTCCGGTTGCTGGTTCTCTCCAGTACTCTCGCTAGTTTCCTGATATCCTCGTAATTCGCTATCTGCCCAAAGAATGGAAGGAATGATTTCGCTACATCTCCTAAAACCTGTGCTGGAGTGTCGCCATTCTCGTCCCACCGTGGACGAGCCTTCGAAACCTCTACAGTACTTGTTATAAACACCCCAGGTAACAGGATTCCTAGATAACAAGTTCCCTGCCAATCCCTGGGCAACCATGGAAATGCTACATTACCGCAAACAAAATAGATAGGTTCGCCTACATACAAAGGTCTGTCTTCCCCAGTCAAATTTGCAATGTTGGCACAACCTTTAAAATCTCCCATTGACCGGGTGCCATTCCTCTGTATGCAGAAAGAAACTGAATCGGGGCTATGGTTAACAGTATAAGAAGGAGGCACGGCATCCTTATTGCCTTTCGGAGCCATTTTAAAGGAAATCAAAGATTGGAAAGGACGAGACAGTCTATCAGAAGGCCTAATAGAAGCAATATTGAGCTTACTCCTATTTGCGAAAAGCAAGCATCCCAGGGGAGTCAGAACACGTTTCTCAAAACTATTCAAATTAGTCCCATCAAAGTTCCCTGAGATGCTATCGTTCCATCGGCCAAAGAACAGTGCTCTAAGTGAAGCATAACAAGCAGTTGTCAAAGGTAAAGGGTGAATATACCAACCTAGCCCCTTATCCCCATGTTGCGGTAAATGCGAGCAGATCCAACAATTGGTTCTGTTAAAGATTGCATGGGTAGCATTCATAATTAGAAGTAGAGTGTTATTTTGATAATTCCGTCTATGCAAAAGATCTCTAGGTGACAAGGTATGTAGTTGCACAGAAGGAGTGGGAACAACAGTTATATTTTCAACAGGTAGGAAATCATTCAAAGGGTACATTCTCTCCAAATACCAAAACCCATAACCAACAGTTACTAATAGTCCCGTGATTATCACCAGTAGACAACAAAATGTTTTCGGGGCCCCCATACATATCTGCTCATTGTCTCTCCTAGTCACATTTTTGTCCAAAAGTTCAGTACGAACGGTAGCGGATGCGGGCATTGTTGTCTTCAATCGAGAAACACCAATTGTTCGTTTGCTGGCGACTCCGGTCGCGCGTCTTCTTAATGTCTTTTCCCACAACCCTTAGCCAGCAGAACCCTTTATGCAATTGGGCCAAAAAAAGGCAAGCCCTCAAATTCTTTCAATTGTACAGCAAGAGCCGTATTGCAAACCTATCTCCTTGGGCGGAGATTATACTTCACAGTTTCCGGTGCAAAAGAATCAGCAGACAGGATGTCGTCACTTCCCACAGGAGGTGGCGAGTGAACGGAAGTTGGATCAGAAGATGGATGATCCACAAACGATGCAGTGGGAGAGCAAGGAGGCAAGATGGCCGTTTTGTCGGGCCTTACAACTTCCGGAACGGCCTCCGATACTCTCTCTCCACCGTCTGCCGTTTCGGGTACATTGGTTTCAATGTCGGAAAGGGGTTCTACGTCTTCTGTATCGTATGGCACTGGGTGTGGGATCCGTTTGGTGTGGCTGCCGTGGATCCAGTGGCGACGTCCTCCTACCCGCACCGCAGTCTGAGTGACCAGGAGCACCTGGTAGGGGACCCTCCAACGTGGTGCGAGGCAAGACGCTCTATCAAAGGATTTAACGAGGATCCAATCCCCTGGTCGTAGACTGTGACCGGGGCCCTCGTACCTCACCGGCAATGCCTCTCGCACCTGGTGATAAATTGAAAACAGGTTTTTAGTCAATTGGTTACAATAGTCGGAGAGAAGTACATTTTCTACATCGCGCAATGCGCAGCTTTTAGGCAAACCCCAAATATTAGCAGGTCTCCCCATTACCACCTCAAAGGGAGAGAGCCCATTCTTAGTTTGAGGGGTTGTCCGCATTGAAAGTAACACGATCGGTAAGGCGTCCGGCCATTTTAGTTTGGTGCCGGCACACGTCTTAGCGAGCTTGTTTTTTATGATACCATTGTGTCTTTCCACTAATCCGGCGCTCTGAGCATGTCTGGCCGAATGGAATCGTTTGTCAATTTGCAATGCCGTACATATCTGTAGAATTACAGCAGCGATAAAATGCGGACCATTATCCGACCAGATAACTCTCGGCAAACCGAACCGTGGGAAGAATTCCTTTAACATGGTCTTTGCAGTGGTCATGGCGGTAGCGTCTTTAACAGGGAAAGCCTCGACCCACTTACTAAAGGCGCAAATGACCACAAGGACATATTTTAGATTGTTACATCGCTCCATTTCAATAAAGTCAAAGTGAATCACTTCAAACGGGACAGAAGGAGGCCCAAAGCTACCTCTAGGATTTGCTGTCCCCTTTCCCACATTGTGTTGTAGGCAAATCATGCAATTTTGGACATAATGCTGGGCAATTTTTGAAATCTTATCATTTACCCAGACTTTCTCTAACATTCTCGTGATCTGTTGAGCGCACACATGTGTGGGACCGTGTGCCATGGTAACCATCATTACTATATAGGCATTAGGAAGCAACCATTTCCCTTCAACCATGTCCACCCAACACCCATCATCATCGAGTTTCCCCAAGCCCTCAGCCCACCTCTTGGATTCTTCTAATGTGGCATTGGCTTGGATATCCCGTACAGACCCAACACCCTCATCCATTGCATAGGCATCTACAGTCTCCCTTGAAACATACATCTCCGTGAAGAGATCAGAGTTTGTCTAGCTATTTGATCAGCGAAAGCATTCCCTTTCCCTACATCATCTATAATCTTGCGATGTGCTGCGCACTTAATGATTGCTAACTGACTAGGGAGCGCAAGCGCTGAAAGCAATTGTACTATCAGGGAGCCATGTTGGATCTTGGTGCCATGCAAAGTTAAAAACCCTCTCTCTGACCAAAGTCTCCCAAAGTTGTGAGCCACCCCAAAGGCATACTGGCTATCAGTATATATGTTTACTGTTAGCCCTTCGGAAAGCTCACAAGCTCGAGTCAATGCTATAATCTCTGCGGCCTGCGCAGAGTTATGCATAATTCTCTTGGTCTCCACAACCGTACTCAATGTAGTGACTGCATAAGAAGCTGTGGACGTACCATCCAGTAGTTTGAAGCAGGAGCCATCACAAAACAGCTCCCCTTGTGGGTTATCCAAAAGAGTGTCCCTCAAATCAACTCTGCCTTTTGTATCTTGTTCGGTAGTATACAGGCAGTCATGTGACTCTTCGTCACCGCAAACAGTATTTTGCGGGAAAGGTAGGAGTTCAGCCGGATTAAGAACGCAGCACCTCCTAATTTGAATGTGGGGAGCAAACAAGATTAATTCATATCTTGTCAGTCGTGCGGAAGTGAGGTCTTGCGTTTGGGTTTTGTTCAATAGAATATCTACAGAGTGAGGCACCATCAGGGTTAAATCATGGCCTAGGACCATTCCCTCACTCTGTTTTACAGACGCAGCAGCAGCAGCGACAGCGCGCAAACATCTTGGCAAAGCGCATGCAACAGGATCAAGGGCGGAAGATTAGTAACTGCATGGCCTATTCTTCCCTCCATGTTCCTGCATTAATACAGCCAAAGCACATCCATCACATTCATGCACAAACAACACAAAGGCCTTCTCATAGTTCGGTGTGCCCAAAACTGGTGCCGAACATAATGCAGTCTTGAGCAACTCGAATGAATGTTGGTGCTCCGTATTCCATGGCAATGGCGAAGAAATACCCTTCTTCGTCAAGGCCAACATCGGTTTTATCACTAGTGAGAAGTTTGGGATCCATAACCTACAGTAAGAAGCCATACCTATCAAGGCTCTAACTTCCTTTTGTGTATTTGGGACAGACATGCCAGAAATGTGTTTTATTCTTTCAGGTGTCAATCTTCTTCCGTCCTTTGACAGGGCCTCCTGGCAACAATATTGAAACTTTTTAAGCGAAGCTTTGTTACCATGCTTAGCTAGATGGATGAGCAACAACACAATGCCCTCTTTACAAGAGCTCTCAGAGTCAGCGGCTAAAAGCAAATCATCAACATATTGAAGCAACGTACAAGTAGGGGGCAATCCAAGGGTATCAAGCTGCTCTTTCAAAGCCCTACTATAAATACTAGGACTCTCAGTATAACCTTGAGGTGCACGAGTAAATGTGAATGAGCGTCCCCCTAAGGTGAACGCAAACAAGTATCTACTATCCTCATGTATAGGAATACTGAAGAAAGCATTCTTTAGGTCCACAACACTGAAGTGAGTAGCCGTAGCTGGAATCATGGTTAATATTGTCGTCACATCAGGCACAATTGGAAATTGCGGAGCGACGACTTTATTAATGGCACGTAAATCAATTATAAAACGAAATGGAATTGCATTATCACCTTTTTTGTACACGGGTAAAATTGGACTATTGCACAAACTTCCTGCAATCTCCTCAATCACCCCACGATGCACAAAATCGGAAACAATGCTCTTCAAAGCTCGCTCGCCTTCAACTGAGATCTTATACTGTGGAATACGGGGCAGCTTAATTCCATGTTTCAAAACTATTTTAACACCGACATCATTGTCATCAACTGCCCACAAACACTCTGGTACATTACTGAATTCTGGCGGCAAAGGTCTAGTCAAGAATTGCGAAACAGAACATTGCTGTGGTGAAATCGTCAAACGCACTCCATCAGAAGAACAATGAATTACCGCATTTAATTCCTTCAACAGATTCAACCCCAGCAAATTCTCTCCACAATTCGAAGTCAAGAGAAATGGACAGTGGTCCGTAAAGGGACCCAAAGAAATAGGTACCGGTGAAGAAACCGGACAAACAACTGGTGTGCCAGAAAACCCTACAGAAACATTGGTTTGCCCTGACAGTGGAATGTTTGGAACCCGAGAATGATCAATGGAGCACTTCTGTGCTCCAGTGTCTATCAAAAATTGATGTTTCCTATTTCCCACTACCATTTCAACGTAGGGACCTTTCTGATTAACGGGAATAGGTGTAGGTTCCAAACCCTGCTTCGGGCAATCCTAACGAAACAAAATATCATCAAAAGGAAGCTCTTCAGATAGATATGCAGCAGAAGGATGATCAAATTTGTTTCTAGTATCCACACTCGAAGTCTGATTATCCTGTGAAAAAGGTTGTTGGGGATCCAGCGAAAACTGGCCTCTACCAGGGCCCCCTACACCAAGGCGACCTCTGGATCGTCTACCCATATTTCCAAATGTGTTATTCAACCTCTGTCGAAGGACGGGGCATTGTGCACGCCAATGACCCTCCTGGCGACAATAGGCACACTGGTTAATATTCACAGGACCCAAAGGCACATTCCTTTGTGGAACATACTGACCTCTAATCTGCGAACTACCCCCTCTGGGGCCTCTAACAATTTGCTGTAACAATACTTTAGTCTTCAAATCACCTTTTCTCTTCTCGACTCTATCTTTTTCATTATTGACACGGTTCTCGTAGTACTGAGCCATGTGCAGTACTTCTGATTGGGATTTCGCCTGCCAAGCGCTCTCAGAAGACATAATTTGTGACTGGATGTCAGGCAGCAATCCACGTACAAATTTGTCCACAAATAATCTTTTCCCAGACTCTGTTCCTAAGTCTTGTCCACTGAAATCCGAGAATACCTGTTCGAACCGATTAAAGAACTCGGTAGCACCCTCAGATTTTCCTTGGACACAGGCCGTAAGCTTGTCCCAAATAATTCTCTTTTCGGGGATTATAGTTTTCAGTTTTGCAATGATTCTGTCAGGCAAAGTTAGTATCACCTGAGGTGGTCTCTCACCAGCTGGCCTTTCCCCATCAAGCCTAACTATGTTAGCCCATTTATCTCCCAACCCTGGTACATCGTCTATAGTTCTAACTTGTTTCCACAAATCTACAGGCAGGAGTACAGGGAATAGCAAATCAATGTCGCCTAGGGTAAACACTGAGGACTGCAAAACGGACTCTATCTCTTTATAGAACCCTGTCGGATTTTTCCTAATGTCAGGAATAGTTTGTCTAATAGTATTCACTTCCTGTCGTGAAAACGGGACGTGAACAAACTGCGATACATAATGTGCAGGAATGTCCACAGCAGGTGTACCTGCTGCAGCATTAGCAGGAATCTCAACCTTAGGGACAAATGTCGGAGGAACCTCTCTCATAGGCAACTGAGATGTAGACAACTCCGAACGCTTACTAAGCAACAGAGCTAAGTCGAGCGCTAAAGCAGTTGAAGAAGTGTCAAGTGAAAAAGCTCTCTTATAAATGCTCAATAACTCTGGGACAACTAACCTTTCTCTTTAAACATTCATCCTGCAGGTACTCTACCATTACCTGTATCACTTTCCTCTGCATTTCTAGCGTATATTGACTGTATGTGTCATATACCTCAACTGGAGTTATCGATATGTCTGAAATCCATCTAATCGCATCTTTTGTACAAATCCGCGCCTCCTCAGATGTCGATTTACGACACGGAAGAAATCGTTTCTGTACATACATACTTTCTTCTTCGTCATCCTCATTCCATAACCTTTCCAACTCCTTTCTATACTCAAATATCCTCTCAACATGCTCATGTACCTTCTCCACAGTGTCTCTTGAAAACGCTATAGTATTCAGGTCCCTCAACCCTTGTGGGAGGTCTGCATTATTTAATTTACCCCACATTACACATAAATGAATCCCTAAACCTTCAATGAAAACATTTTTCTCAGGAAAATTATCCATATTAGAAAGTGTGGCAAGAACATTAGCTCGATCATCTCCCTCCAAACAATGCTTAGCCCATGCAAACAAATCCTGTTTCTTTTCTGTAGGAACAGTATTACGAGTAACAATCCTCAACCCCGCACCCTGATCAACTACAAGCGGTACAGAACTACTTGGGAGTGAGGGTGCAGGCAAATTCAATGGAGGTACTATTACTGGTGCAATGGGAAGAGGCAGAGGAGCAGGTGGAGGAACAATAACCCGAGGAATAGGAGCAACAGGTTGAGCAGGAAGAGCAGGAATAACAGCAGGAAGAGGTACAGCAGGAGGAAGAGGAACATACGGAGGTGGTGCAGAGGCACCAGGCCTTCGTTCATTTAACAATTTATCGATAAACTCATCCGAAACATGAAGATCTGTAGAAGGATAGATTTTCTGAATACCGAGTGAGAAAGCCCTGTCCATATTCCTAACCGACTCAGACTGTTTGTCCTGATCATATAACAACGCCTTTTCAGCATTTGTTTCATGACGGCGCACATGTTTTTCCCTACTTTTAAGCTGCTGCAACGCTTCTCTTTTCCAATTTTGCAAAACATCAAATGCTGCAGGTCTGGCCTTCTTTTTTAACAAGACTGACTCTAAATCTTCAATACGAGGGATCTCAAAACTACCATTGACTGGCCACTGAAGTTCCGAGGCATGTCTGGTTTGTCTGTGCCAAATTTTATTAAATACTACACTTCCAATGCCATGCTTACAGTACATAGTACATGCCGGTGACCCCTCCTGTGGTGCCGGATGGCTAAATTCCAAAGATTGTCTATCGCTGCGGAATAATGCCCTAAAGCAGCTAGACAATTTCCCAGGCATTTCTCAAATACTCGGTGTTACCTGGTCAATAATTGTGTCTGCAGATACAATGCGCCAAATTCAAATTGTCAGGGTTGAATTAAGAGTCGGGTAACAACTCACCTGACCAAACCTAAGGAGGACCGATCGGTTTACAAAGGACTTACCTAACAAATTTTACCTTCTGTATGGTGATTTCGGCAAATCTGCCCGCCTCAAAAAATTGACCCTCGTCAAGATGCCGTCTCAGACCACACGGCTATCGTCCAGGGAACGGATCGTGCAGCGCTGTTGAGGTGTCGGGTGTCGCGTCTCGCTCAGTCGGGCCCATTATGTCACACCGTCCGATCCCGGTCCGATAGCGTGCGTCAACCTTCAATAATCCGGCATCAATCTTGAGGGTCCCTATTCCGGGCGCCAACTGTGAAAACAAGGAAATAATATGAGGCAGGGTAACCAAAAAGGAAACACACCAAACACAGGTTACAAAGGAACATACAAAGTACTTTATTTTATACTGAATCCAGTTACAAAAGAACAGAACAAAATTCAGATAGCTATCGACCCTCAGTACAACACAGCGAACTCCGGCGTGGTTCGGTGTGCTCAGTGAGTGCAAATATTCATTGAAACAGTCAAGCTTTTATACATTTCTCCAGCCTGTTGTCCAGCCTTTCTTCAGGTTAACCATTCCATAAATAAATTACTGCTCTAGGGTCCCTTGCCAGGTCAAATCTAGTTCATCTTAGGTTTTTATACATTAACAAGAAGAAATGGTAATAATGTATGCTCTAGGCCTAACATTACAATGCGGGACTTAATTTATACAATATAGTTAAGCAGGTGTTCTCATTCAATTATAGATCAGTTTCGGTGATACTGGTAATCCATTGCACACAGGTCAGCAGAAGGACAAGGTCTCAGCTCATGACCCTAACAAGTGGCCTGCAGGCAAGTTATACATTAGCTGTACAGAGGTCATGACAATCGAGTTCTGTTCTGAATAACATAGGCTACCATTTTAGCTCACATGGTGACTTTATAGAGCAAGAAAACCTAAAATGGCGGCTTGACCCAAAATGACAGTTTACATGGTTTCTAAGGTCAGGACCTTGCAATGCGAGTTTATTCACATGTAGTTTATAAGCAGCTTGTTAGCAGCTTGGCGTAGGCCAATATACATATATTCATAGCAATAGGAGGCACGATATAATTTCTAGTTTGACACCGGCGGTTCATCTCCACCTGCTGGTCATCGATCACACCAGGCTCCTTTTCCCCCACCTCAGGCAGCAGTCCACGGGGGCACCGCTGTTCAGGAGGAGAGGAATTCACAGACGGGCCCATAGGTCAGCGCTCACCCTCCAGAACTTGTAAGACAAGATAGCTGCACCATGTGAGGACAGGGGGTGCAGGATTCACTTACTCCAACACAACTCAATAATGAGGACTCAGTAAATTGGCAAAGGGAAGTCTGTTTAATGGCAATGACATCAAACAGAGAAACAAATGGAAATCAGCAGCATTGCGATCACCTATCTCGTTCCGACTTCCTCGAACTTCAGTCGAACAGCAATTCTTATAGGCAAAAATCATCATCACTGACGTCTAATTTCTATAAAAAAATCATCATGCAATATAATTGGTTAGGAAAGGTAACTTAAGTATAGGTGTTATATCTGTATATGATAATAGGGCATGCGGATTGGATAACTCTTATCAGGGGGGACGTCTACGCCCATCCCTCTACATTATGCGTGATAGACATCACTACAACTACAACATCCTATTGGTTACAATATCTATAGGACTCCAGATAACTTGGTCCATTGTGATTGGGCAGGTTACACCCATAGACATACATTTCCACTTTTAATTAGCAGCATGCAGAATGGACACCCCTGTGGCTGGTGTCCCAAGTTTCACCCTGCCTCCCGTCCATCAATCAGTGTTTTAGGGCGACGTGTCAATTAGTTGGCTAAGGATGGCCTCGAAACTGTAGTCTCTTATCGGGAAAAGTTATGGCATCCTCGGGTCCTGGATGACATCAGGCGATGGTACTTCTTCGAGCCTGGCTGGTCACGTGTTAGTTCACCATGAATCTGCTTCAGTTTCCAGCTTTTAGTGCATTTAATTCTGTGTCAGCCTAGCCACCTGCATGGGCCACCCTTATCTTGACCTTCATGAGGCAGGCTGGTATGCTCTGAAGTTGGAGTCTTGTGAGCTGACGCTCTCCTCCCCTTCTCTGGTTGACCTCGATTTCCTAGGCATGAGCCGCTCTTTGTTGAGTTTCAATTCCGCTCCTTCTCTTGCCTTTGGATGGGTTTCAAAACTTGGCCTGTCAGGCCTCTGGCCGCCTGGGTACATTTCTGCCTTTACAAAATGGAGTCGCACTTGTATAATGTGCCTTATTGAGGTAGATATATGGTTGGCACTTGCCGCTCTATCTTCTACTAAGCATTGCAAGCAGTATCGATTTCTTAGCATCTTGCGTTTCAAGCCTATTTACACACGTTTAACAGGACGGTTGCTTCCATCTTGTCTCGTAGCACTGTTTCCTCACGTTGTAACATTGTCTCCTCTCTGTGTCTATTCCATTCATTTTCGTAGTTACTCACACTGGCGTGTTATCTTCGATAGCTGCTTTTATTCATTCACGGGTCTGTTCAGGCCCTTGTGTCATTTCCACTGGCCTTCCATTAAGGCTTTTGGGGTCTCTTCGTGGACCGTGTGTAGGTACTCCTCATTTCGTATCAGCGGCTGGTATGGCTGTCTAATAGGGTACTGTGCTGCCCAGGGTTGTCTGGTTATGGGTGCTTCAACCGGTATGGATCTTCTGATGTATACTGGGCAGAGTCCCAGTGCAGCTCTTTGTAGGTTCATTTGCTCTTCATACATCACATACCTTGGCGAGCATGCTCCTGGTACCTCGAAATAAGAGGAAGGAGTGCAGGCCATGTCTGGGACCTCCTCTACACCGCTTAAACAGGGCTTCAGCGGGCGCCACGCCAGTGGATGCATTGGGGTTGGTGCAATACACCCGCAAGAATTGGTACAGGGCTCTCTGCAAACACTGGCCCTGGCCCTGGGCTATTCTAAAGGTCTTGTTCAGTGTCCTCATCAGCCTCTCTGCTTCTCCATTGGTCCTCGGCCATAGCGGGGAACTCTTCCTGTGCTGTACCCCATACCCTTCCATCAGCTCCGAGAACCGCTCGCTTTGGAACGGCGCCCCGTTGTCGGAGCACAATGTGTGGGTGAACCCGTGGGCTGCAACACCTTCTCGATGGCGACCACCACATGTTCGAACGCCAATGACTCCACGAACTCCACCTCCGGGTACCGAGAGTATTCATCCACGACCACCAGGAAGTGGGTACCGAGGGTCGTAGACCCAAAGTCCGCGTGGACTACTTCCCAGGGCCGCATACTTCGAGTCATCACCTCTATAGCCGGCTCTCTTTGCAGAGGTGAGTCCGCCTGACACCAGACACATGCCGCCACAAAGTCATCAACCCTGCGTTCCAGTTCGGGGAACCACACTTTGCACCATAGTCTGGCCTTGGTTTTCGCAGCGCCCTCGTGTCCATGGTGGGCCAAGGTGATCACCTCTTGGACCTTTGACTGGGGCACAACAATTCGGTCACCTCTCAGCAGAAGGCCGGAAGCCGAAAAGGACAGCTCCTCCCTCACCCTCCAGAGTTGCTCCAGTCCAATCTTAGCCTCTTGGGTGCGCCCGGCCAGGGATTCCAGCACTGTTTTCCATGAGCCCTGCTGCATGGCCTGTTTCAGGATCCGGAAACATTCGTCCTGCGCCACTGCCGCCTCCAGATCTTCAAGGGGCATGGCATTTGGAGTGGCCGCCTCCACCACCGTGCGAACATGGTCGTCCGCCTCCTCGGCACATGTGTCTGGGTCCTCCCCTCCACGCACGCTTGAATGCCTGGACAGGTAGTCCGCTGCATTGTTCACCCCTGGCCGATACACCAGAGTGACCCCATATTCCAGGAGCGCCAGCATCCACCTCTCTATCCTTGCTGGTGGCTTGGATGATGACCCTGCCAGAATTGGAAGCAGAGGTTTGTGGTCCGTCACGACCATCACCGGGCGGCCCAGTACGTTGAGCCTGAAATGCCTGCAGCCCCACAACACCGCCAGTGCCTCCCGTTCAATTTGAGAGTACCGCTTTTCCGTGTCGGACAGCGCCTTACTGGCGTAGGCCACCGGACGGACACCACCGTCCCGATCTACTTGTGTTAGTACAGCCCCCAGGCCAAAAGGACTAGCGTCCACAATGATTTCCGATGGCAAAGCTGGATCGAAAAAAGCCATGGTGTCGTCAGCCGTCAGTGCACTCCTGATATCATCAAAGGCCGCTTGTTCAAGGGGGGCCCAATTCCAGCTCGTGTCCTTCTTTGTAAGGGCCTTCAGGGGCTCCGATCTTGAGGCAAGGTTTTGGATGAAATGGCCACAGTAAGTCACCATGCCGAGAAAACTCCTCACATCAGACACGGATTTGGGTGGTTGTGCTTTCTTAATGTCCTGGACTTTCCTTGGATCTGGCGGCACGCCCCCCTCCTTGAAGACAAATCCAAAGAACTCGATGGACGGGCACAGAAATTCACGTTTCTCCCTGTGGAGGGTGAGGCCAATCGACTGTAGTCTTTCAAATGTCCTTGCCAGCCGGCGCAGGTGGTCAGCCTCAGTCCTGGCAAACACTAGGATATCATCACTAATGTTTAAGACGCCCTCCAGATCAGCGAGGGCACAGCAGTGGATATTCTGAAATACCTCTGCCGCTGATGATACACCAAAAGTCTTTTGTAGCGATAGAGCCCCCGGTGGGTGGTGAATGTAGTAATGTACCTTGACTCCGGGTGTAGGACTACCTGATGGTAGTCGGCACGGAGATGCAGTTTGGAGAAAAAGCGAGCACCTTGCACCTCCGCAATGATGTCGTCAATTGTTGGAGTGAGATGTCTCTCCCTTTTGATGGCCTTGTTGGGCAGTCTCATATCGACACAAATGCGGACGGAATCAGGTTGCTTCGGCTTCCTTGCCACCACAATTGGGGAGACCCACAGAGTTGGACCCTCCACCTTCTCGATGATGTCCAGGTTCACGAGATTGTCCAACTCTTTATCCACCTGCTCCTGAAGATGAAAAGGCACCCTCCGTTGTTTGAGGGCAATGGGCTGCACAGACTGATCTATATGAAGCCTCAAAGGGTCACCAGCCATCTGTCCTCTCCCGTTGAACAAAGCAGCGTACTTGTCCAGGAGGTCGTTGATGTCCTCCAGATACACAGAATACGCAAAGTGGACGATGCCGAGGGCCTCTACTGCAGCGCAACTCAGGAGAGTGTTTGTGCTCACCGGCGTTTCATAGAAGCGTGCAGTGATCTGTGAGCCATCATGCTCTACCTTTGCTACAAAGGCACCATCCAGCGGTAGAGGTTCCAAACCTCCGAAGGCAAAGATGCGGGCCTTCGGGCTGACCAGCTTGGGAGGCATGTCCATTGCATCATAGTGCCCCCGGACCATCACATTGACCGACTCACCCGTATCCACGAGGACTGGGACAGGTGATTTGTTGACCTTCACCATACACCTTGGCTGTTGCCTGGCCTTCAATTGGAGGGCACCCACACTTGATACAAAGAAGATGATCTCTTCCTCTTCTTCCTCCTCTTCTTCCACTGGGGGACCCTCTTCGCTCTGGCCAACCTGAGCTACAATCGGTGGGCGATTCTGGAGAAGGAACCCAGACCGAACCGGGCCTCTGGGCACCATCACCGGCTGGGCTGCCTTGCACACCCGCGAGAAGTGATCCGCCAGGCCACACCTGCTGCATGTTTTACCCGCCACAGGACACTCAGCGGGGTGGGGTAGGTCATACCCACACTTCTGGCACGACTCCCCAGCTCTTCCACCTCTGTCACGGAGGCCAGATCCAGTTCTTCTGGCACATCTTCCACCTCGCCACATAGCACACACCTCCTCAGTCTTAACTGGACGTGTGCCAGCCTCCATCCTGTACGCCTAGGCTTCGGACACTTCGTGGCAGCGTCCCAGCTCAAGGATGTGGGCCAGCGTGGTACCTGCCCCCTCAGCACTTGCCGTGTTAGTTTACCTGAGGAGCACGCCTGTATGAGCATCGTACGAATCATGTCATCCGCATCACCCCATGCACATGCCAACGACAGGCGCCAAAGGCGGCCATAAAAAGTGTCCAAAGTTTCATCCTCCTTCTGCTTCGCGGACAACATTACGAACATTTCGTAGTCCGCATTGGCAAGGGGCAGAAATTGAGCCTGGAGGGCAGTCTTCGCAGCCCCATCGGAACCATCGCCCGGTGGTAATGACTTGAACATTTCCTGGACTGCAGGTCCTGGTGAATAGAGCATGGTGGCCAGCTTGCTGTCATCGTCCGTCTCCATAGTGGCCCTGAAATACATATCGAGGCGGTCCACCCACTTCTTCCATTTGGGCCCCAGACTGGATAATGGGTCTGAGACATCAAACTCGGGAATAGGCTGCAAAGCCGCTTGGGCCCGTGCTTGGGCCATGACAGGAGGTGGCAGCTGAACACCAGGTTGTGCCGCTGGTGGAGCCTGAGGCAGTGGAGCCTGAGGTGCTGCTTGGGCCTGAGGCTGCACCGGAAGTTGGGGCTGGGCTGGAGGCTGCTGTTGGTCTGCAGGTTGCCCACCGTCCTGGTCACCAAGCCCGTTCATGGGTTAGAGCGCACAGGCACCCCCAGCATGAATCTTGGGGGTCGCAACTCACTCCCACCACCACAGCACAGTCCTGACACCCACACAGGCAAATACAAAGTCCAACCTGGCAGTGATGACGATGATGGTAGAGATGTCACCCCCACAGAATGCTCCATGCACAGACACAGCAGCTAGACATGATGATGAAGAGGATGATGAGATGTAGAAGTCCTCAGCTGCAGCAGCTTGGAATGATGATGAAAAGGATGATGAAGAAATGAATCCTCAGCTGCACTGGTGATGTGTGCATGTGCAGATGCCCTAGAAATTGAGCCAATGAGATAATGGGCTAAGCAGGCCCAGCCATTTCAGCCCTTCACCTCGCTTTCACTCGACGTAGGAAGCTCAGAAATCAAGAAAAGTTCAAAATTCTGGCATAAGATTGCAGGTATAACTGCCTGCTAGCAGTAGTTTCAAAAATTTTACCTGGATGCCTCTCCCCGTGTGCACTAGAGCTCAGCGAGTATACACGGCCGAAATCTAAGGTGGCCGCCTGCCGCGTGGTAGATGCACGGCCTATGGCGTGAAAGGAAACTCATCAAAATTCCGCTTCGGGAAAGAAAAATGGATGTTCCTGTCACCGCCAGGCCCAGGCATTACCCCGACCTCGTTGCCACTGTTGGGAGGTTTCCAGAGCTCCCACTGGCGATCCCCGTAAGCCCCCAAGCACGCACACAAGGACACGGAGACATCCGTTCTGCTCGGGCTTCCCGGTCGCACTGTCGCGGCCGGGAACGCCCCCTTTATTTATACTGCATGCGGCGGCGTGCAACGTCACGCTGCCACGTGCGCTTCCCTTAAAGGGGCAGCACCACAGTGGCCCTGTAGGCTCGCTCGCGCGTGCGTGAAAGGGCTCTCTCCGCATATGGAGCCCTGCAGGGCTGCTGTGCTTGCAGGCAGAAGCCCATAGGAGGTCATGGGTCATCGCATCTGAAACGCAAGCATATGGAGAACAGCGCCTGCTGATGCTGGGAATCTGAGCCCTCGTGGCCTCCTATGGGTCATGTGATGGTGGCACTCTCTCGCCCCTCTTCCTGCTTCCTGTTCCCAGCCGCGGAGCCAGTAAGAAGCAGAGCTCGGGGACTGCACTGAAGACAAAGTTATAACAACATTGGTGTCATCATGTAATGTCATTTTCATGAATACTGTGTCACCAAAGTCGTCTCTTGGTGCGGATGCTGGTCTGACTATATACTGCCTGCTCTGTGGGTCTGTGGAAGTGAAAAGGGAAAGAAAGGTGGGGAGGCGAGAAGAAGGGAGGAAAAGAGGATCAGGTAGCCTAGACGGAGGGATTTAGATATATCAGGAAGATGGAGAAATGCTTGCTTCTGCCAGTGGATTGGGCCAGAGATGTGGGTAAGAAAATAGGGTGCAACTGTCAGCAAGTAGTTTGTCAGTGTTCTAGGCAGGTCCATGTACTCCATCAAGGTGCAAGTGTGTGCTGTGTGTGTGTGTGTAAGTGCGTGCGTGCGAGTGTGTGTGTGTGCACGTATGTGTGTATGTGTACCAGGTAGGGGGTGTTGGGATGAGTGGTATGTGATGGAGCATTTTTGGGGCAGTGAGAGTAAAATGTAGAGAACTGGTGCAGGGCAACTGACAAAGGGCAGAATCTGGACAGTCAGAGCGACGTTGGGGCAAAAGGTGGGAAATAAGATCATTATTACACAGACCTTGGCCAGTGGGCACATCACTGGATCAGGAAAAGGTAAGAGGACCGAAACTTGGGATCCTCCCGTCCCCTGCACACTTGCTACATAAGCCATATGGGCGTTCAAATATTTAGGCATACAAAAGTCATGTATAGTATAAATAACAATTTAGTTGACAAAATGAATTGTGCAGAATGGCACTCTCAATTAAAAACAGTGTTTTATTACATTCAATATAGTTAGATGCGAAGAAAAACACATAATGCAAATGGCGATTTCCAATTTTTTTTGGCCTACGCGTTTCGAGGATTCCCTCTTCTTCAAAAGGGCCTAATTGGACTGGTCATAGCAATTAAAAGAAACAGAGAAAAAAAGGGTAAAGTGAGTTGGTGTTTGTAAGGAACTGGTATAAACACAGTTATAATCACAGTGGTCAGATACAGAGCAATTGAGCCATAATTAAGGGAAATAGTTTGCCGTTAGGGTACGGGAGGATCCCAAGTTTTACAACACTGGATCAGACCTGAGGCAGAGAGAGCCACATGAGAGAAAACTAGGGCAGTTAGAGACACATGGGGCATAACTGGGGTAGTAAGAGCCCCAGAGCAACAGAGGAAGTGAAAACCACATGGGGAAATGGAAGCAGCAATGGATAGGCCTGGGACTGGTAGAGGGACCGTAGGTAGCAACAGTGAAATTCAGCAGAACCTTGGCATTAAGAGGCAAATGTCAGAATTGAAGTAGTGAGAGTGACTTGGGGCAGAACTTGGAAAGTGAGACTAACAATGGAGCAGAACATGGGGTAGAGACAGCCACGGGAACAGAACAGAGGCATCGTACACCACATTGTGGCAGACCTCAGACGGTGAGGTGGTGTGGTGCAGAACTGAGGCAGTGACATAGCACACGACACAGACCTTGAGGGCAACATGGGGCAGGACTGGGGCCAGTAAAGCTACATCGAGCAGAACATGGCCAATGAGAACCTCATGGGACAGCACTGAGTCAGCTAGAAACACAGCGATCGGAACGAGGGCAAAGGGAGTGGCATGGGGCAGACACAGGGGCGTCACCAGGAATCAAATTTAGGAGGGGCACAGAGGGAGCCAAAGACAAAAGTAGGGGGGCACAGACAAAAGTAGGGGGACAACATGGTCACTGCTTGTCTTAGGTGGGGGGAGAAAAGGGGGGCACAGGGGTTCACAGGGGGGGGCCCCGCCCCCCAGTCCACCCCCTAGCGACGCCACTGGGCAGACATGAGTCAGTCAGTACCACATGGGGCAGAATTGGTACAGCAAAAATCTCACGGGGTAGAAGCAGGCAGTGAGTCAGAAGAACTGGAGCATTTGGAACCACACAGAGGAAGATTGGGGCAGTGAGAGTGGCAGGAAGATAATATAGGGCAGTGAGACCTGCATGCGAGTGGGCTGGGGCAGTAAGAACCACATGGGAAAGAACATGGACAGTAAGAGTGATATGCAGACCAACCAGAGGGCCATTAAACACAACAACTGAAGAACTAGAATACACCCTGTTGTCAGGCAGAGAACTGCGTGTAAACCTATGGCTATTAAAATCTAATTTGTCTAGACAAATGCGACAAATTGATAGAAAATATGGGACATTTTTCATTATTCCATTTCGTGAATTTTATAGATTGAAAGTGTTGCCCCGACTATGCTATGTCTGGAGTTTCTTCCTGGGTGGTTTTTGCCAGAGTTTAAGTCAGCAGAGAGTACGATTTGGAGATTGGTTTTATATCTCCTGCCTAAATGTGTCCCTTTGCAGATTATCAGATATGAGCTGGCTCTTCAGTCAATCTCGAGCATTGTATTATGGGAAAAACTGTGTCTGTTAAGGAAATGTGAAACAAGCTTAAAGGGGAGTCTTTATAACTTGCTTGGGGTTCATGACACGATAGTCTTTATGAAGGATTTCTGGGAGGACTGCAAGCTGTTTTTTATGAAATTGGGAGTTTCTTTATATACTCTTGTGACAAATCCATTAAAGGTGAAGAAAATGATCGGATTAGGGAGAAAATAGGCAAGACGTTTTGGGCTTCACCTTTATAGCCAAGTAGTTTCATCACAAAAAGTCCCTGGATCAATGGAGAGCTACCGAGCATACACGCATGTAACAATATCGTGAGATTTTGATTTAACGTATTGAAAACAAACCAAATAATGTTTATTTGTTATCCACTTGATGTAACAAAGGGCTGCTGTAGGCACCACAACTTTTTCTCGGAGGTAGAATCCTTATTACATTTAGTGCCCTGTTTTGCACAAGATGCGTGTTCAATAGTTCAGATGTTTTGTAAATATAGAATGGATCCCTTGTTATTTGTTTTGGTTAAGTATTCTGCATGAGGACATTATGGGCCTCATTACACGGTAGGCGGAGAACCATGGCGCTATTGGCGCCATGGTTCATGCCGGTAAAATACCGGCACCGCCTTGGTGGAAAGGAGAATTACCACCCCATTCCAAGGTTGGCGGGGCGGTAATTCCCCCTTCCACCATTGCCCTTCCCCATTCCCATTTTTGCCCCACAGGGCATAATGGGAATGGGGAAGGCGTTAATTACGGCACCGCAAATTGCGGTACCGTAATTATCTCCCTGGGTCCCTTTGCGAGTTGGTTTTTAACGCCTGCAAAAAGCAGGCGTTAAATTCCCCAACCCGCAAAGGGACCTCGTAGTAAGGCGGTAAGGATTTACCGGGACCGGTAAAATACCGGGACCGGTAAACCCTTACCGCTTACCGTGTAATGAAGCCCTATGTCTCTAAAGTTAAGAATGTTATCCTTTTTAAAAAGGGTTTGTAAGATAGACCAATGCTACGTGCGGTTGTCTACCGAAACCCGAGGGGGTGAGTTGATCAACGCCTGTTAGCCCATGTTTAGCTTTACTATGTCATTCTTTGTGTAATTGTTTTTTTTAAAGTTGTGTCTACTATGTATTTGTTAATTTATGATATATTTAAAATCGTTTTAATGAATGAAATTTATTTTTTGTACATGTTTGCATAAACCATATACAATCCAATAAAAAAAAATTCACCCAACAACTAAGCTGTAAAATGCAAAAATGCATCATATATAACGAAACAAAATGGAAGGAGGACTCTCCAAGCGCCCGCGTTTGAGCTCCCACCAAATTAGTGGCAACATTTATGTCCATCACTTAAATAATTTCCCAGCTGCCGCTGTCTTTATTTCCATGGACCATCGTTCGGGTTGTTAGCTTCATTGAACTCACAAGTATATGGTAGGAACATTGCTGCCTTTGCTATGGGTTGACCCTAGACTCTACTTTGGCGAGTAGTCCTTTCGCTGAGTGATTCAGTCTGAGCATGCATACCTTTAGAAGTGCTAAGGGCACGTATTTCCATCCAATTAACATATAAATGGGCAATAGCCCAGCAATTAATGCTCAGAGAGGTGACGTCTGGAATGACTCATACTTTCATGTCAAACTTGGCTAAAAATAGCCCTGGAAGGCGGAAGCTTTATTTACAGAGTCATGCAAGTTCATTCCTGCCAGGAAATAGGCCCACTAGGGAATGTTTATTGAGGCAGGAGGACTGGGCTTTGTCTAATGTGAGATCAAAAAGAAGCTTTTTTAAAGTGCCTTAAAACTTAACAGGACTTGCCAAGAAGGCAAAAGAGTCTTTACGTATAATCCTAGGAAGACAGCCTCATTCCGAGACCCTAGGAGAAGGGCCAGCGACATCTATGCAAGCAGAACGCAAATGCAATGAGCATCTGGAAGCGCAGCTGTGCTCAGTGATGGCAACACGTGATGGATGTAATTCTGGTCGAGATGTCTCGCTGCTCGTGTCGCAAGGTCTTGGGAAATTGAAATCATCATCAAATGCATAAGGAAGAGCACTTCATCGGTCTGAAAGCTGAACACCCAGGTCCACACACCCTACACTCCCCACCCTCCCTGAGACTGGGTGATCTGCTCCCCACTGTTTCCTCACCTGGTTGCCTGCAGATCCCTTTCTGCCTAATTGGCCACCCTCCCGCTCCCCTGTTGTTAGCTCCCCAGTGCCTCCTTTCTCTGCTTCCCTCCCCATGTTCTTCTCCCTATGATTGTAACGTGCTTCATTCCTTCCCGAAGCTAGGTCAGCGCTCAATAAATACGCTAATAATAATGATGATAATAATATTAATAACAACATCCATTTTGGTTAAATGTAAATAATGAATCACTTGCAGTAGATATTTCTTTGTCAGAAGGAATGTCCTCCCATGTGCCTAACCCTGCGCCTGGCAGCGATGGCATTGTGGACTCTGTATTGCAAGTCTGACCAGTGTGTTGGGCTGATGTACTGGCAGCTCTATTGCAAGCAGTGGCTTTTAGAAGGTGTCTTTTTGGGATGCACAATCGGGCGCATTTACTTAACATCAACAGTTTTTAAAAATCTGGTGTTAACACTCAGAATCATGACTTTGAATTAATGTTGCTAGCCCAGGGGCAAGTGGTTCATAAATGGGGCTCATGGCATCGCAGTTGCACAGACCATCAAGCAGTCTTTCTCAAGGTTGCCCTGGAAGCCTTGCGGTGCCGTCTAGCCGCTCGAGCAGCGCCCCAGCGCACCTGGCCTTGACTATGGTGATTCACTGGCATATATGCAGGCATCAGGCGGATTTGTGCGGGGCAGTCTGGCAAGATGTCTCATCGTTTTCTGACCATGAATGGTCCTAAACAAGGGGGGAAGGGTGAGTGCTTGCACAATTGCTTCTCTATCTCTACCTGCAAGCCTTCCTGCAGCGCCTCTATAGCCCCCAGTCTTTTGGTTGTAGCCCCGGATAGAAGCTCACTACCTCCAACCAAAGGCTAGCTACCCCCCACTCCTGACAGCCCCGACATTAACGTAGCCCTGGATCTCTTCTAGACCTACCAACACCCCTGTGTATGAGGATGAGACCGTTTTACTGGATCAGACCATTGAAGGCACGAAACCTCAACTGGACACCCTGGCGTAATGTTATAAAGTACACTCTATTAACAATAGACTTTCCAAAGACCCAAGTAGTGGTCTCTGAGGTCCAGTATCTGGGCTTTCAATTTACACGTAAACTTTTGTGGTCTTTCTATCTCTAACACGTTGTAGCAAAGGCTCAGTGTACATGTGGAGCTATTCTTCACTTCAGCGTGCAGTCATTTTGCCATTTCTTGGCTGATTATAATGCGCCTATACGGCAAATGGTGTTTTAAGGCACAACAAGACAGACGAGGAGGTGGGGGGGGACAAATGAAGAATAACAAAAACGGTCCTACCAGGCCTTGTGTCATTCGGATCGTGCAAGTGCAATGACCAGAAGTGCATGGGTGTGGGGAAGAGGGCGGAATTGCCGGTCACAGCGGAATGCGCTGATGCTAAGGAGGGAAGGAAGTGCCGGTCGTAGTGGGGAGGGTGTAAGTGCTGTGTCGGGGAGCAGGGGGAGGGCCCCTGGACTAGGAGAGTGCTAAGGGGAGCCTAGTTGGACAAGTGCAAAGGTAATGCAGAGAGTGCAGGGGAATAAAGGTCCACATGCTATGGGCGAGTACAGGGCTGGATGGGCTCAATAGAGGTGCAGGCCCAGCCAGGCGAGTGCAGGGGGAGGGAGCCCAGAAGGGCAAGTGCAGGTTAGGTGAGGGAGGGCCAGGGGAGACTGAAGTGCTGGGGTAGACTGGGCGAGGAATGAACCAAGCAGCAAGTCAATGCTGCAGAGGTGGATATTAGAAGTGGAGAGGGAAGAAAGAAGAGAAAAGGAGGGTCTTGAGAAACTTCTGGAACTTAAGGGCATGCGGCTTAAGTCTGAGAGGAACAGGGAATCCATTCCAGAGGGTGACTCCTGCGGAAGAGAGAGATCTAGCCCCCCCCACCACTCTGTGTTTTGGAAAAACGTCTGATCTACTGAGTGTTTGAGCTAGAGTACCAAAGGGCTCTAGCAGGGAGATATTTTGGGAGAGAGGGTTGGATGTAGTGGGGTCCCATGCCTCAGAAAGCTTTGTGGATGATGCAGAGGGTCTTGAACTTGATCCTCACAGCAACCGGAAACCAGTGGGGAGGTTTTAGGGCTGGGGAGATGCAGTTCCTAGGCTTGAGCCAAAGATAAGTCTCGCAGTCTTATTCTGGGATAGTTGAAGGGGTCAAAGGGAGGACTCCGGCAGATTGAGGAAGAGGCCATTGCAGTAGTCCAGCCTAGAGAGGACCAGAGCTCTGTAGACATTGCGTTTCTGGGGGAAGGTGAGGAAAGGGAGAATGCAGCTGAAAGTGGCCCTTCTTGGCAATATCCTTGATGTGAGGAGAGAAGGAGAGAAAGGAGTCAAAGATAATACCAAGGTTTTTTGCCTCACAAGAAGATGAGGGGAGGGGGACATGGAGGGCAGCCAGAGAGTAGGAGGGAAGGAGGGAGCTGGGGTCCCAATGAGAAGGATCTCAGTCTTAGTGGCATCAAGGCAGAGATCGTTAGCAGAGCACCAAGCCTGGATAACGGTCAGACAGTCAGGAAGGAGAGAGGAAGAAGAGGAGGCAGTGGAGGGAAACTTGAAGGAGAGCTGTGTGTCGTCCACATAACAGTGGAAGTGAGAAGAGAAGGCAAAGATCAAATGGGCTAGAAGGGCAAGGTAGATGTTGAAGAGCCAGGGTCAGAGGCTAGAGCTCTGAGGGACACCGCAGGTGGTGATTGTGATGGAGGAGAGAAAAGGGCCCAGTTGAACCCTGGACGGTCAGTCAGAGAGGAAGGAAGTCAAACAGTCCAATGCCAGGTTTGTGATGCGAAGGCTATCAGAGAGCTGATTTATAAGGGTGGCATCATTGACCGTATAAAAGGCAGAGGAAAAGTCAAGATTGATGAGAACAGAAGGAGAGTAGGAATCGAGATTTGAGAGCAAGTCTTCACAGGTGTTCAGCAGTGCAGTTTCTGTGCCTCTCGCTGCTCTGAAGCCAGACTGGTGGTCATGGAGACAACCAACACATTCAGAGGGTAATTCATAGAATTCAGCGCACAAGTGACGCACGCAGCTGGCGCACAGTGTGCACGTGAGAATTTCTGTGCCAGCTGCATGCGCTAAAATCCATTTCCGTGCACAGCGTATTCATGGATTTTAGTTTCCAAAACCAGCCGTGGTGCAGAGTGGCGCAGCGACCCTGCAGCAGAGCCAGTTACGCCCCCAACCCCTCCCCGTGCGCCATGCACAGCTCACAAATCCTGTACATGGCGCACAGGACCGCAACCGGGAAAACGTCTGTAAAACTCCCCGCGCACCCCTCTGAATACACGTACCCCGCTGCATGGGGAGTGTCACACGCGATTGGAGAGGGGAACATGTATTTCGGGGGTGCACGGGAAGTTTCACACACGAAATGCCCTGTGTGAGTGGGGTACGTGTATTCCTGGGGTACACGGGAAGTTTCACACGCGATTGGAGCAGGGTACGTGTATTTCGGGGGTGTGCGGGAAGTTTCACACGCAAAATGCCCTGTGCGAGTGGGGTACGTGTATTCCTGGGGTGCGCGGGAAGTATCACATGCAAAATGCCCTGTGAGAGTGGGGTACGTGTATTCCTGGGGTGCGCGGGAAGTTTCACACGCAATAGGCCCTGTGGACTGGGGTACTTGTATTCCTGGGGTGTGCGGGAAGTTTCACACGCGATAGGCTCTGTGGAGTGGGGTATGTGTATTCCTGGAGTGCGCAGGAAGTTTCACACGCGATAGGCCTTGTGCGAGTGGGGTATGTGTATTCCTGGGGTGCGCAGGAAGTTTCACACGCGATTGGAGAGGGGAACGTGTATTCCTGGGGTGCGCAGGAAGTTTCACACGCAATCGGCCCTGTGCGAGTGGGGTACGTGTATTCATGGGGTGCGCAGGAAGTTTCACACACGATAGGCCCTGTGCGAGTGGGGTACATGTATTTCAGGGGTGCGTGGGAAGTTTCACATGCGATAGGCCCTGTGCGAGTGGGGTACGTGTATTCCTGGGGTGCGTGGGAAGTTTCACACGCGATTGGCGAGAGGAACGTGTATTTCAAGGTGTGCGGGAAGTTTCACACGCGATAGGCCCTGTGTGAGTGGGGTACGTGTATTCCTGGGGTGCGCAGGAAGTTTCACACGCGATAGGCCCTGTGCGAGCGGGGTACATGTATTCCTGGGGTGCGCGGGAAGTTTCACACATGACAGTCCCTGTGCGAGTGGGGTACGTGTATTCCTGGGGTGCGCGGGAAGTTTCACACGCGATAGGCCCTGTGTGAGTGGGGTACGTGTATTCCTGGGGTGGGCGGGAAGTTTCACACGCAATAGGCCCTGTGCGAGTGGGGTACGTGTATTTCGGGGGTGCGCGGGAAGTTTCACACGCGATAGGCCCTGTGCGAGTGGGGTACGTGTATTCCTGGGGTGTGTGGGAAGTTTCACATGCGATTGGAGAGGGGAACGTGTATTTCGGGGGTGCGCGGGAAATTTCACACGCGATAGGCCCTGTGCGAGTGGGGTACGTGTATTCCTGGGGTGCGCGGGAAGTTTCACACACGATAGGCCCTGTGCGAGTGGGGTACATGTATTCCTGGGGTGCACGGGAAGTTTCACACGCGATATACCTTGTGCGAGTGGGGTACGTGTATTTCGGGGGTGCACGGGAAGTTTGACACGCGATTGGAGAGGGGAACGTGTATTTCGGGGGTGCGCGGGAAGTTTCACACACGATAGGCCCAGTGCGAGTGGGGTACGTGTATTCCTGGGGTGCGCGGGAAGTTTCAAACGCAATTTTGCTGTCAGAGTGGGGTACGTGATTTTCAGGGGTGCATGGGGAGTCCTACACGTGAATTGGCAGTGTGGGTCCTCCCAGGGGTTCCCTCTACACCCTCCACCGCCCCTGCATGCAGCCCACACCACAGGGGACTACACTGCTCCCCTGGTCATGTCCCGCAGGCAGCCCATCCACCATGGGCATGCCACCCAGCCAAGCCACATGTCACCTTGCACTACTGATCACCAACTCATGTCCCCCAGCACCCCCACCCCCACCAGTCAGGGGCACCTGCCAGCAGGCCCCCACTCATGTCCCACACATGTCCACCAGCACCCCCACCCCCCAGCAGTCAGGGGCACCTGCCAGCAGGCCCCCACTCATGTCCCACTCATGTCCCCCAGCACCCCCACCCCCCAGCAGTCAGGGGCACCTGCCAAAATGCCCCCACCCATGTCCCCCAGCACCCCCACCCCCCAGTAGTCAGGGCACCTGCCAGCAGGCCCCCACTCATGTCCCACACATGTCCCCCAGCACCCCCACCCCCAGCAGTCAGGGGCACCTGCAAGCAGGCCCCCACTCATGTCCCCCAGCACCCCCACCCCCCAGCAGTCAGGGGCACCTGCCAGCAGGCCCCCATTCATGTCCCCCAGCACCCCCGCCCCCCAGCAGTCAGGGGCACCTGCCAGCAGGCCCCCACTCATGTCCCCCAGCACCTCCACCCCCCAGCAGTCAGGGGCACCTGCCAGCAGACCACCACCCATGTCCCCCAGCACCCCCACCCCCCCAGCAGCCAGGGGCACCTGCCAGCAGGCCCCCACTCATGTCCCGCACATGTCCCCCAGCACCCCCACCCCCCAGCAGTCAGGGGCACCTGCCAGCAGGCCCCCACTCAGGTCCCACTCATGTCCCCAGCACCCCACTCCTCAGCAGTCAGGAGCACCTGCCAGCAGGCCCCCACACATGTCCCCCTGCCCCCACGTCATGACAATCCTCAATCATGGGCCTAATGGCCAGCCACATCACACCCCACGCCACCCCAGCCCAAAGACCCAACCAAGTATTGCATTCACCCACATAGAAATGCCCATTACATGATACAACCCGAATGGCAAGTATGTAAATGAACATATGTCCATCACACACACACAATGGGTGCAGGTGAATGTGAAAACCCACATCATGACATGCATGAAATCAATGAGAGAATACCACACATCGAAGTATGAAACAAAAATTTATTGAACCCAAAATGAATGTAATTAAAAGAAAACACACAATAATGTGAAGAAGAAATAAAACGCAGCATGTCCAGAAAATAATCAAAAATATGAAATCAGAATCCAAAAAATCCAAATGAAAATGTGTCAAAAAGTCTCAGTCCAACAAAGCAAATCCAAGGGAAAAAAATAAGTGAAATCCATTGCTCGATGGTGAAATGAAAAAAAAAAATAATAAATCCACTGTTCAACTATATACAAATCACCAATCCAGGGTCCATGAGCCCAACAAATGAAATGAAACCTACAAAAAAGACTACCTAATAAAGAACTATATACAAAAACGTGGTGCATTGTCCAATTGCCCCAAAATAAACAAAAACAGAAAGGAAACCTAACACTATCTAACTATTTACAATGGCAGCGGGCTAGTCCGACGGCTCACTTATTGATGTCCTGGGCCAGGGCATCATCGAACTCTCGCTCAATGTCCTGGAGGCGGTCCTCTTCCATGGCCCCGAGGGTTTGCAGGGACGACGACATGTTCACCTCCAACTCCCTGCGAATTGCCTCGAGGCACTCGGCCCACCTCAGGGCCCTCCGCATGGAGTTCTCCGCCCTGACCATTGTGAACCGTGTCTCTTCCGCCCGCTGCCTCTCCGCATCTATGGCGTGGCCCAACCGCTGCCACACGGAAGACACTTGAAATCCGGGGTCCTCCTGCCCTATGGCCGATGCCTGCCCCTCCGATGTTGAAGGCCCCGAGCCATCATTGCTCCCACCATGTTGCTGCTGCTGTGCCTGTGCCTGCGCCCTGGCTCTTGCTGCCTGCATGTCCTCCTCCGGCTGGGTACAGTTCTCATGGTGGCCACCCCTGCTGGACGTCCGACTCCTGACTGTGGCAGGGATGTATCCTCCACCAGCCTGGCCGCTGGGTCAGGGGCAGCTCCACAGGGTACCCAGGTGACACATGGGTGGGAAGATGGCATGGAGGACGACTGGCACGTAGGGGGTTCAGTTGAGGAGGGGGACGCAAGAAGGTCCAGCACACAGAGGAATCCAGCACCGGTGACCCATCCCAGTAGGTCAACGTGGTCAAAGAGGCATGCGAGATGACGTGCAGTCTCTCCACGAAAAGACTGCAGGTCACCTTGCATGCCCCTTTGACGCAACGCTATCCCACTCAGGACAGACTCAACACGGTCCCGAATAGCCACGTCCGCAGGGAGAGGAAGGCCAGTTGTCGTGCGCTCATCCCCTCCCTGAAAACGGGTATGGACGTAGGCATCCCTGCTGGTGCCAGATGATGCAGTGACAGGATCAGGGACAGAATTACACACAGGCACCTCCGCGGCGGCCTGTGCTGCCTCCTGTCCCTGCCCCTGCACTGCACCACTAGCACCAGTGGAATCCCCACCTCCAGACCCCGTGTGTGTCCCTTCCGCAGCCTCCTCCTCCACCAAATCCCCCACCAACCTGGATGACTCCATGCCATCTTCCTCCGTTGGACCCTGTGGGGTCTCAGCTGCCCCTTCTGCTGCCGAGGAGTCCACCTCTGACCTCTGCCTCTTGGACCTACCCTCGGCAGCTGCAGCCTGGGACGCGGCAGCAGACTCCTCACTCCCCGACGAGATGACAATCTGGGAGGGGAGCCGGGCCTTGCGTCTCCGGCTGGTGGTGCGATCCCTGCCACTGTGCTCAACAGCACCCTCTCCGCCCTCTTCATCAGTTGTCGCTGCAGACAGGGAGAGATAAAACACAGACATCAGGGCACTGTACAATGGACTGATACACACATGACAGTTGCACATGAGTGGCAGTGTCAAACTTCAGACATGGCATCACACACCACGACACACATGTCATTTCAACTCACACACATGAGCATTTCCACAGCAATATTGCACCAGGCAGCAACATCCATACACATACAACAGCATGAACAGCCGAAGGTGAGCCTGACATCACATGAAACACAGGGAGTGCACTAGACACGCACACACGCCACCACACTTACAT
Source organism: Ambystoma mexicanum (assembly GCF_040938575.1). NCBI lineage: Eukaryota > Metazoa > Chordata > Amphibia > Caudata > Ambystomatidae > Ambystoma > Ambystoma mexicanum. The sequence goes on from NC_090931.1 coordinate 886,059,189, forward strand.
GCATGTCTACATCTCCTCCAACTGTCACAGTGATGCGATCGCCATCCATGTCACATCTGGCATTCAGCCTTCTACATATCAGTGTCACGTGCATCCATGTTGCATCACAGTTGCACACTTGTCAAATACCCACACATGCACATATACACAGTGCAGATACATGCAGCAGGAACCACCATCCATGTGTGACACCACAACCATGCCAACGTACATACACAGAAATTCAAACAGGTGTGCTACCACACCTTCATTTGCACAGCATGCTTACCAACACATACACCATCAATGTGTCTCACACCTAAGAGGACTCACATGTGGCAGCCACACGCCCCTGTTCATACACATCCCTACAAAGCCCTACAAAAACACATGTGCAACCTGCACACTACTGGCACACCACCACATGCACAGCGTCCAATCAGTATGCATGTACACTTACCGCTCGACTCCAGACGGGTCTGCCTCTCAAGGACCTGGACGTGGAGTGCTGGGCATATGTGTTCCAGGACCCTCATCTGGTGGTCGGACAGGTGGCCCCAGTGCCGCTTGGCATCCGCTGCCTTCAAGACGCGCTGGGCCTTGTTGAGGGTCCTGGAGCTGAAGTCCTCCCAGCGCTTCTTGACATGGTGTAAATCGCAGACTGCCACCCCCTCTGCGTTGATGGCAGTCACGATGTCCATCCAGATCCTGGTGCATCCTTCATTGTCGGCATGCAAACTTCTAAAGAGGGCATCATACTGCCCCAGGACTTGCTCCACCAGGACACCAACTTCCCTGGCACTGAAGCTGGTGGCCCTCTGCCTCTCTGGCTGGCGGTTGCCAGTGGTGCCAGGTGGTGTTGTGCCCGACATGTCAACCCCAGAGGCAGGAGTGGGTGGGCAACTGGGTCCTGGGGCTGGGCTGTGGAGCGATGGTATCCTAGTCAGGAGTCTTTAGTTCCAGCAGGGGTGGTCACAGCAACTGCACCCTTGGCTGACGAGCAGGCAGCAAATAGCAGGGCACGTGGGCAGCAGGCAGTCAGGCAGCAGCAGATGGCAGGTGGGAGCATGCCCGGGGCTCTGGGGGACAGTAATTCGGCCTTCTGGGCAGGAGCGTGGTCTTCCGTGTGTTGTTGCGTGGCCAGCTTGATACGGAGTGATTTGGCACGTGAAAATCTTGCACGTCAGTGTGTAATTCGGCACACGTACGCGGTTTCATTGGACCAAAGGCCCTTAGCGCGTAAGCGCTTCTGTGACAAGACTTGCGTGGGCGTTTCCCTCATGACGTGGGCATAGTGGTTCAGCACGCGTGGAAAAACTGCACTCTGCGTGTGGATGCGTGTAATCTGAGGAAAGGGCCTATGCGCGTAAGTGACGTGCACGGGTGTTTCCATCAACACGGGTGCATGTTCATCGTACACGTCCAAAAACTGCACTTCCGAGTGTCAGCTCGTGTAATTGGAGGAAAGGGCCTTAGCGCGTACACGCGTGACGCTGTATGTGTGGGCCGCTTTAAAAGGTACGTGTAGGACCCCATTCCCTTGTACGTGCTTTTCGTGGAGAGCGAGTGGGTGAATTCTGTACTTCTTGTCGGTTCACACGCGATTACTTCACAGCGTTTCAAGTTCGTACTCCCTGTTACCTCTGACAGCGTTCTTTATTTTTTTTGGGCCTGTTTCCTCAAACAGCGTTCACTTCTTCTTTTGTCCTGTCTCCTCAGACAGCGTACAGTTCTTCTTTAGGCGGGGGTGTTGCCTACGTGCACACGTGTGTTTTTGTCACGTTATTTTTCCAGGCAGACGGTGAGTTGCGCACGCATTTACCAACTGTGCTTGTCCCGTGTGTCGCGTACCCCTTCAGAGGTCATTGTAGGCTGCGTGTAACACGCATACGCTTGTTTTTGTGTTTCTGGGTGCCACAGCTTAGTGTGGGTTCATTTTTCCACGCACGTGGTCTTCGAGGGGTTGCGTACACGTTACTTTGTGTTTTTGGGGTGCCTCTGCGTTGTGTGACCCGTCATCTTCCCCCAGGGGTCACAGACAGCCTTGCTAGAGCACTAGAGTATGTATTCCATCTAGTACCCTACCCCTTTCACCCCCAATTGCCCAGGACAATTGTTTACTGCAACTCCCATACGCACAACAAGATCAGTGCCATGGTTGGGAGGCGACCTAGCGGTAAGGGAGGCAAAGGTGGCCGACCTCCAAAAGGTGGGCGTGGTGGGTGTGGTAGGGGATGTGACCAGGATTTGCAGGGTGCCCCTAGACCCCCATGTGTGGAGGACCAATCAGGGACACCCATGCCCCCCACCCCTGGTTGAGGGAAACGTGGCTGACACCATCCCAGCTCAGCCCTTGTTGAACCAGCCTATTGTGGCACCTCATTCGGCACAGGATGACTCCCAGGCTGACTTCCAGGTCAGCAAGTCTAAGCCACGTGTGTCGGTGCAAGTTGGTGTCACAAGGGCACGTGGATCTGGGGCAGCGATGTCATCTGCTGCCCCAAGTAGGCAGGGTGGGGAGGTTGCAGGGGCAGTTGCAGCTCTATCCACCCCAGCTCTGAGTCTCCCAGCCGGGACAGTGTCGGTCCTGGTCCATCAAACGGATGTTGCCCCTGCCAACATCACACTTCAGCCAATGCCTGCACCAAGACCTATGGTCATTGTGCCTTCGCACACTCCCAGTACCCAGTCCACCTGCGCTTCTGCCCCTACTGACCAGAGCGGCGCAAGCCACTCAGGCTCAGCTCCACCTTTGAAGAAGAGGAAGAAGGGTGCTCTGGCACTACAAGCTGAGACCCCAGACACGGCTACACAGTCCGGCACATCAAGGAAGCCTAGCTTTAATGACCCCGAACTTGATGAACTTGTGAGCTATGTGTCGGCACATAGCCGCAAAATGTTGGTGACTGCAGGGTGCAAGACCACACCTGGTCAACGTAGGGCACACTGGCAGACCATCGCGGACCGCATAAGTGCCCTTGGATTTGTGAGGCGCACAGCTGATGATTGCTACAAGCGGTGGAATGACCTGAAACGCAGAGCAAAGAACAAGCTGGCCTCAAATCATGCCGCTACTCTGGTGACTGGCGGTGGGTCTCCACAAGAGGACAACAAACTCAATGAACATGAGTCTGTTGCTGGGACCTTCGTCACAGAGGAACAGATCCAAGGTGTGGGAGAACTACCTGATTACGACGCATTGTCCGGTGAGTGCCCATGCGTGTGTGTGTGTAATCCATGTGTATGTTGTTTGGGTGATGGGTTCTGATTGAGTGACAGGTGAGGGCGTGTACTCCTGGGTGTTATGGGTCACCCATTTGCTTCCTCCAATACATTCACATGCCTTGGATTTGGGTATGACTGTATCCCTTCTGCCCACAGTTGCCAATTACGCCCACATTAGTGCACTTTACCTTGAACTGTCATCTTGCAACTACATTGTTCAGATTTTGTAAGTGTTCATTCAGGCTAATTGTTTCCACTCTCCCATTTTTACTATGCATTATTCTGCCCTATTGCAACTTATATGATATGCTTCGGTCATTGTTTACAGCCCACACTGGGCCACTACTTTTACCTGGTTATGTTAATGATTACACCATTCAGGCCGATGGAGTATTGGGCTGCAGAAATGTTTTATTAGGGCCTGTTTGTATGTGGAAGATGACAGATGTTTCCTGTAATGTCAAAGTGACCAACCATTGATCAGCCCACAATGACTGTGTTATTGGACACTGGATGTGTTTCAGTGTGGGGCACATGCATATTTTGCAACACTATTCAGCATCAATCTTCGCATCATGTCGATGTGACATGGATGTGTGACAGTACTCATTCACTGACATATTGCTGTAGTTTTGTAATTTACCATGGCTATGCTACATGACATCTGTGTGGTGGCATGTGTCATGTATGTGTATTGGACATGCCACTCACAGCCTGATGTGTGATGCCAGTGCTACCCAACCTGCTGCAAATGTGTTGCATATCCATCTTGCTCTCCCCAGTGTCTGCCTTTTTGACTCCACTTCCAACTCTTTGACAGTGCATGCATGGTAGGGTTATAGTCATGTGGGACATGTGTAATTCATGTACTGTATCTCTGGCTTGTCATGGCCTATGTGTGTGCTATGGAGCTCATGCCTGTTTCCATTTGTTGTCTTTCATGTTTTTGCAGGTGATGACGCACTTGGTGCTGTTGTGGTTGAAGAGATGGTGCAGACCCAGGAGGAATCTCAGGCACGACCTGGCACCAGTGGGGGACGTGGTGTGGTGGTGGGTGAAAACCCAATGTTACTGCAGACCATACTGTCCAGGGGTGCCTCTGGGTGCACCTCCCCAGACCTCTATTCAGGTGCTGAGTCGGATGATGAGACTTATGTGCAGTCGCAGGTAAGTGTTTCTGGCAGGGATTCTGTTCTGTCCAACTCACCTGGACCAGGGGTAGAACCCTCTATGGGGATGTCAGTGTTAGTAGGTCTGCCTTTGGCGGTTACGGATGCAGGGTCACACTCCACAGCATCTGATCCTGTTCCTGGGCCAGCAGATCAGAGGGGGAATGCAGTCCTGCAGCCTCAGGCAGTGCCAGCACAGCAAGGTGCAGATTGCCTTGCCCCAAACAGGTGTGGTGCCCGTCGACACGGTGGCCGTGCCCCACCAGGCAATACTGTATGGGAAAACTCCATGTACAGTATGGCAACCCAACAGGAAGCATCAGTAGAAATGATGGCTCAGGCCACTTCCATTATCCCCCCTGAAAGGCAGATGGAGCAACAACAGCAGGCAACAGACTCCATTTGCCAATCACACAGGGAAGACATGTTGGCGTCCAACAGGGACAGACGGGCGGCACTGGAGACTCTGCGTGAATCCATATCAATAGAGTCCCACGGCCACAGGGAAGCCCTGAGGGTAGAACTACATAACCTCAGGCAGACTCTGGTTGCACTTGAGGCTTCCAGTAATTTAAGGGCAGAACAGCAGCTGGAGCAGCTCACACATTTGCTCTCAGCTGAGCTACATGCAACACGTGAGGAGATCTGGGCATCACGCGAGGCCATGCGTGCAGAAATGCAGGCAACCCGTGATGTGCTGCATGGGGATCTCTGCACTTTAATCCTCCAGAATCAGACCTTCCAGACCCGCATGCTTGCTGCCATGGAGGACCATACCAGGGCTTTGCGTGGGCTGCCTCCCATAGTGCCACTGCCCCCTGATGCAGCAGCAGAGGATGTGCAGAGCGACAGCAGTTCTCCCACAATGGCATAGCCGTGCAGGCCATGAGCCCAAGGAGGTTTTCTTTTTTCTCACAACATCCACGCAGGTGGGTGTTGGTGTGCACCCTGTCCTCGAACCTCCTGGGTGGCCTCCCCCACCCCCCTGACCCCCACATGGCCATTTTTGATTTTTGATTTCTTTTTACAGTGTGTTGCCTTGTGTGGCTCCCGTGGGCATCCACTATATTCCGGCTGGGCACATGGAGGCTTGTACTGAGTTTGGGTTAGATGCTTGGGTTTGTGAGACACACACCCCTCCTGCTTCCCGTTTCCATGGGCTTGCAAAGGGTGTGACCAAGTGACAGTGAATTACACAGTGATGTTGGGCTCCCATGAGCTGTGTGGGCAGTCTGTAGTCAATACTGTGTAGACATCCCTAGTGGATATTGTTGTTGTATTGTACACTGCATGGTGTATTGATATGTGCTTGTGCATCCATGTCTTCCTCCTAATCTGCAGGTTCCTTCGTCATGTCTTCACAAGGCTGTCTACTTTGCAGATGCAGTTCATGTTGTATGCAGTACACTGAGACATTTGCGTGGCAGCAACACTCTACAGTTGTAAGGGGTCGATGTGCTGGCATATTCAGGTTGTAAAACTACCACTACTTGAACTTAGTACTGTCATGTTTTTGCATGTTTCCATGGTGTGTTGCAGCATTGTGGTGGTGGTAAGTATTTGGTAATGCTGTTAGTTATACATTACTGGGAGCATGTTGTTTCTGGGCAGTTTCCATTAGGGACAGTGTACTTTGTGACACTTGTGTCAGGTCTTGTGCATTGCTTTTTTTGCTTTCACATTGCATGACATGCCATGGTGTGTTTGGTGGTGGAGCTGGGGAGGGGTTGGGTGACATGGCGTTGTTCTCATGTTGTATTTAGCAAGGGGGTAATGAATTTAGCAGCATAGATGTATGTCTTTTGATGACACAGCATTGGTGGTGTTTGGGTAGGTACGGATGCACACAATGTAACACTTCCAGGTGACCAATCTCGGGCTGGTATGGTTGTGATAGTTGAGTGTCCCTTATGTCATCATCATTGATTGTCAGCTGGTATGTGCCAGGGCTGTGTGCACTCCACAGGGGTGTGATTTTATGTGAAGTAATTAGCCACCAGCTGCGTACGAGCTGCCTCACAACGTGCCCTTCCCCTCCCATGCGCAGCGGGCGTGCATGTGGTTGGGGATGTGGGGGCACCACCATGGCCACCGGCAGGCCCCAGTGTGTTGCAACATTGTGCAGGACACATGCTGTCACTATGATCCTGCACACTACTGGGGGAGTATATAACAGCTGCCCACCAGAGCGGTCAAGGGAGCGAAAGCGTGACTTGAGCACTCCGAATGTGTGCTCCACTATGCCCCGGGTTGCAATATGGGCTGTGTTGTATCTTACCTTGGGTGGCATGGTAGGGTTCCGAATTGGCGTCATCATGTGGGTGCTCAGAGGGTAGGCACTGTCCCCTGGGGAGGTGGTGATGGGTATCATTAGTGGGGTTGTGACATTACACAGTATCTGACATGTGCAGTGGCATTTATACTCACCAAGCAGCCATGTATCGCCATGCCGCCCAGCTTCTAGGTCCCGGTTTAGGGTTGACATTCTGTAAATGAAACTGTTGTGGGTGGACCCTGGATAGTTGGCATATACTGAGGTGATGATTCCCTTGGCATCACATACTACCTGCACGTTGATGGAATACCAGTGCTTGCGGTTTCTATAGATGTGCTCAGATGCCCTGGGGGGACGTAGAGCCACATGGGTGCAATCAATGGCACCTAGAACTTTGGGGAATTGTGCCACCCCATAGAAATCCTGGACGGCAACCTGCCTTTCTGCAGGTGTTCTGGGCAGGTATATGTGCCTGCGGACTGATGGGCATGCAGTCATGATGGCCAACACCTGGTGTAGGCAGCGTGACTGCGTGGCCTGTGACACCCCCTCACTATAGCACTTGTCCGCTGAAATGATCCAGTGGTAAAGAAGTGCAGTACATTGAGGACCTTCTCCAGGGGGCTGAGTGCTTGGGAGCACAGGGTGGCTGATGTGAGGTCATCCTCCCACTCACTCACCAGGTCGAGTATTATGTGAGGTGGAAACCTGTACCTCCCATACACCTGGTAATCAGGCATCCCAAAAAGGCTGGTTCTGGGTGTAAAAATTCTGGGCCTGACTATCCTCCTCCTCCTCCTGCGGTATCCCACGACCACCGCTGCTAGGAATGGTATATTAATCTTGGCTTCTGAGCTTGTTTGTTGTTTGCGCGCACTTTTATGCTACGCGGTTCCACATACGCCTGCTTCCTGCTGGCGTACGTGTTTCCGGATTAGCGCGTCTTTTTTGGCACACGCATTAGCCCTGTTCGATTCCATGAATACGTGTTGTAGACGCGCGTGTGGGCGTTCCGCGCATTTGCCTCCTGTGCTTCCCCCATGACGCCCACATTTTCACGCGTTGTTCCCCATTCCACGTGTTACACCCCCTGTTCCACCAACTTTTGTTGTGTGCGCTGCGCTATGTGCGCTTTCGCTGTGCGCTTAGCGCACGCTGTTTGGAGACGTGTGCGCCAGCGTGCACCACGCAGAATTTTAGCACACATCCAGGGATTTACACGCGCACGGACTTCCATGAATCGCTGTGCGCGGGTTTCGCTGCAATTTTCGCACTTGCACTGCAATTCGCACGCTTTCGCACGCTTGCGCCGAAAATTTCAGCACACATTAATTCCATGAATCGGCCTCTCAGTGTGTTGGATCAGTTGGGAGATGATCAGTGTGATGCCGGAAATGCATCTGAGGGACAGGGCCTCTGAATCCTTGTCCTTTTTCTGTTTTTATCGTGTGTTCTGTTATGTTTTCTGCCCAGGAATCCATTTGGGACTCCTGGCAGTGCAGCTCTCTTTTGGTTTGGTGAACAGACCCATGGGATACCCTTATGGCACCCATGGGTAGGGGTACAACCCTGTGCCCCTAGTGTATGTTTTTGGGCACCTGTGGGTGGCCCACAGAGCAGGGTATGGGCTGGTGGCAGCTCCATGCTGAATTTGACAGGTGCTCTGGGTGTCCTCCATTTTGGGATACCCAGGCCCTGCCATTGGAATCAGTTGATTCCTGATAGGAAACAAGATGGCCCCTGTGGCCTCTTGCTTTCTATTGCCTGTTATCTTGTTTTTCCCAAAGTCCTGGGAAGCCCTGACTCTGTCCCTTCCCCCTGACTGGCTGTTGGGTGGAAGTTCCATATATGGTGTTGTTGTGAAGGCCCAGCTAGACTGACTGGAGCCTTCCCAGTGACTGTATGTTGTGGGTACCTCCTGTGGGTGGGACCTGGGTGAATGGAGTGTGTGACCAATATACACTCCTTGTTGTGGTTGTCTGGTTTCTGGCATGAGAGACAAAGACTGAGACAGCCCTGCCCGAAACTGGCCTGAATGCAGTGTGTAGTGTTGAATGGCTGGGTACTTGTCCCAATCCACATTCCTTGTTGTGAGTGTCTGAAAGGGAGGAGTGTGGCCTGAATGCACTGTGTGCCTGATTGGCTGACTGACTGCATGAATGCCCTTCTGTGTGATTGGCTGCTGTGTGTGTGCCAGCAGTGTGGATGAGAGACAGAATAGTATATCTGGGGACCTCTCACCACTGGAAATTGTTCAGAAGCATTCAGAAGCTGAGTCTCCACTCAAGAGTAACTGGATTTGCTGATCCTCGACGTCCAGCTGGAAGAAGAAGACTTGCTGTGGCATTTGCTTCGACGGAACTGAAGGTTGTCGAAATCGTCGAGGACTGACCCGAGAGAGGACCTGGTAAGGCGCCCTCTTCCCGTGCTCCGAGGGACCATCGAGCACCGCTGAATCTTCGCCGAAGCGCCCTGGAAGTCAGACCCTCGAAAGGCTGCCGACCCGAGACGGGACCGCCGAGGAGATCGAAGTGAAGCACCCGGACATCGACGCCGTCGAAGTCCATTGCCGTCGACCAGGGTTCGCAGGTCTGTGTAACCGCTGGAGGCCCGTCGAAGTTGTGTGCCCAGCCGTGGGAACCACTTGACGCCGTGCCGCCGACGATCGGAGCCGTCCGCTCCATTGCCTAAGAACATTCAATCGAAGGACTCTCTCGACCGCATCGTCGACCGCTTATCCTGCCGGAGAAAGTCGAGGACGACCAACGCGCCGAGGAGAAACCTGCCGGTGGGTTTCCCGCCACCCGACGACCCCAAAGACTCGGACGACTCGACGCCCTTGCTGGGCTCCCGTCTCTACAATCTTTGCGGTCCAGAACTATTGTCATCGAGGTGCCCCGCACACCTCCGCCTTGCAGGACGCCGACGCCCCGACGCCGACGAGCACCGCTCGGACGGAGCTGCCGCCTCTTCGACAACGTTCGGCCTCGTTCGTCGACGGACGTTCGACGCCCCGTGCCTCCCGCCTGAAAAGGAAGGCATTCAAGAAGGGCCGTCGATTCCCCGTCGCCGAACAGCGAGTCCCTCGACGCTTGTCGACGCCTTTTCGAGGAACTCGACTCCACCAGGTACATTGGGGGGGTAAAAACATTATAGGAGAGAAATAGACTATTGAACAATATCTGGACTGGGCTGGTGTTATATCTCTTTATTTTGCAGGTTGCCCAGGTGGGGGGATCTCCACACAGAACTGTGTCCAGTAGCAAGGGCCAGTATTCTGCCTATTGTTTCAACCCTCTGTTATCTCTCCTCTCTCTATTGCTGGTTTCCTTCTTATTGATCTGTGTGCCATTTCTACAGTATTGTGAATGCACTTTAATGAGGTCTAATATTAGTGGTACCACTTTAGAATTGTAGATATTTACCATTGCTGATTTTCCTGAGCACAAAGTGCGTTATTGTGATAAGTGTACATAACCCTTGAATATTAATTATATAAAGACTGTGTTTTCAGTAATACAGTGTGTGGACATTCCTTTGTGGGGGCTTGGGGATACACTGTACTTAAGAACCAGCCTGCATCACCTCCTGAGAAGCTAGGCCTTGATTGCTCGTCCATCGCTACCGTATTAGAGAATCTTGGCTGGGGTCCTCTGTGCCTCCCCTCTACCATATAGAGAGCAGAAGTACAGACCCCCCCACCGGTCTTCTTTACAAAGCTGGTGGCAGCGGTGGGATGCTTATGGTTTTAAGACTCAGTGTATAACCGTGCCACTTACAAAATATCCGCACTTTTATTAGATTAAGGTTTGGGTGTGTACCAAATAACTGCATTACAAGCAATGGAGGCCATTGCAAATGGTAAATTGACTCGGATGAGCTTAGAAGCTCTCCAGAGTGCTTGTGAAGCCAGGGAGTTAGACTTTGTGGATAAGTCTAGGGCTGAGCTGATAGCTGCCCTGGTGGATTACCAGACTGATGGTGAAACTCTTGAGGAAGGGGGGGATGCAACCAGTGAGGACTCTGCCCCTGGGGTTGTCGCTGAATCTGTTTCTGGGAATGCCACCATTCCTGCTGCCTCTGTTCCAAACCCCAGCAATTCCATGGAACTTGAGTTATTGAGGATGAAGTTAGCCTTTGAATATCGCAAGTTGGAAATAGAAGCTGAGCTTAAGAAAGAGGAGCTGGCACAGCAAGTGGAACTCAAGAATAGGGATCTTGAACTCAGAAATAAGGACCTTGAACTCAAAAGCCAGGACACTGAATGTCAGAGAATCCAGCTAGAGAAAGCTAGAGTGGAGACTTCAGCTAGATCCAGTGAGAGTGTCAGGTCCCCAGCCACCAAGTTTATGAAAGATTTGGTTGGTGTGTTTGTGGAGGGTTCAGATATCCTCCAATGGATTGAAGCGTTTGAAATGGCTTGTGCAATTCATGATGTAGATAAAAGAGATTGGGCTAAGTGTTTGTTAAGCAGAGTGCCTCAAACTGGATATGACTGTATTCTGAAGCTGAGTGTGGAAGAAAGGGGTCAGTATGAGTGTATGAAGTCTGCTTTGATTGCCAAGTTTGGCAAGACACCTGCCCAATACCTTAAAAGGTTCAGGGAATTTAAGAAAAGAGAGAATGTGTCTTGGGTTGACTGGGTGAGTACTGCGCACATGAACATGATGGGGTGGATTGATGGATACAAGGTGAAAACTTTTGTTGAGTTGTCCCACCTCTTGTTTTTTGAGCATTTTTCTGAAGCCTGTTCACCAGAGCTGCGTCAGTATGTGGCTGACCAGAACATTTTGGACCCCTTTAAGCTGGCTAGGTTGGCTGACAAGTGGGTCTCCCACCGGGTGTCCCCTAAGGACTCCAGTGGGAAGGACAAGGACAAAGAAAAGGGGGCCTCTCAGAAAGCTGAGGAGTCCCAAAAGCAGTCACAGTCGGGTAAACCAAAACCTTCCTCTCCTAAGACCCAAAAATCTAGTGGGGATAAGTCCTCTGTGGGTGGGAATAAGAGTAGTGGTCCACCTGCTGCAAAGCAGGTTCCCAGTGGTTCCAGTACCGTACCCCGCACTCCTGGCACTTGTTGGGATTGTGGGGCTCTGGATCACAAAAGGGGTGACCCCAAGTGTAAAGGTAAGGCACTTGGAGTACAGGCTGTCAGCCTGACCTACCCTTACCCCGTGTCTGAGGTGGAGGCCACTGTCCTCCCCTCCTCTACCGGAATCACCTTTGGTGCTCCGGTAGAGATTTCCTTAGTGTCCCTTGGGGCCTGGGACCAGTACGCAGAAGTACTGGCGACTATCCCACAGAACACCCGTAGATTTTTGAGAAGTGTCCTCTTGAATGGCCAGCCTTCTACTGGTTTGAGAGACACTGGGGCAAGCATGACAGTGGTGGACAGGACCCTGCTCAAGCCAGAGGACTATGAAGGTGCTCCTCTGCAAACCACCAGGTTAGCTGGTGGGCCTCCCAAATTATCGCCTGTAGCCCTAGTCACACTCATGATTGGAGACAAGACAGCAAAGCTTCCTGTCCTGGTTCAGGACAATGTCCCTGCTAACATTCTGTTAGGAAATGATCTAGTAGAGTTGGGGTTGATCTCGGATGGTCTTCCCATGACTGCTGCTGCAGTCACTAGGTCACAGGTGACACCGGGTCTGGCTGTGAGTCAGGTATCCGAGCCAAAGGCGAGGCCTAAGGCAAGAAGAAGGAAGACCAAGAAGGCCACCTCTGTGGAGGGAACACCTTCTCTTCCTGCTGTTCCGACAGCACCCAATGGGATCCATGCTCCGGACGGGCTGGGTCCAGCGGAAAACCCAAACTCAACTCCTGTGGGAGAAGAGACAGAAGACTCTCCTGTGGGAGAGGTTCTCAACCCGGAGGATCATCCCGACCTTCAATGCTTGTTAGCTGAAGGGGGACCCTCCCGGGCAGACTTCTGTAAGGGACAGAGAGAGTGCCACTCTCTCGAGGGCCTGAGGAAACAGGCCCTGTCCCAGGCACAAGGTGAAGTGCCTAGGACATTCAAGATTTATTGGGAGGGTGAGCTCCTTGTTAGTGAGCCCACTAAGCCCGAACCTGGTGCCCACAAGAGGTTGGTGGTACCCCAGGTTTACAGGCCCTTCCTACTGCAGTTGGCGCATGAGGTGCCCTTGGCTGGTCATCTTGGGACCAAGAAGACTAAGCAGAGGCTCTCTGCCCATTTCTACTGGCCACGGATGGGAGTAGAGGTGGAGTCCCACTGCAGGACCTGCCCAACTTGTCAGTTGTCTGGCAAGACTGGAGGCAGGGTCATTGCCCCACTGCAGCCATTACCAGTGGTTGGCACACCATTTGAGAGGGTGGGCATCGACATCGTCGGTCCCCTTGACCCTCCCACTTCAGGTGGACATCGGTTCATCCTGGTCTTGGTAGATCATGCCACCAGGTACCCTGAGGCAATACCCCTTCGGACTGTTACTGCCAAGGTGGTTGCCAGGGCTCTCCTGGGCATTTTCACCCGTGTTGGATTCCCCAAGGAGGTTGTCTCTGACCGAGGATCCAACTTCATGTCTAGTTACATGAAAACCATGTGGAAAGAGTGCGGGGTAACCTACAAGTTCTCCACCTCTTACCACCCCCAGACCAATGGTCTGGTTGAGAGATTTAACAAAACTCTCAAGGGCATGCTAGGTGCTTTGGAAGAGCCCCTAAGGAGGAAATGGGATCTCCTCCTGCCATGCCTGCTGTTTGCTTACAGAGAGGTACCTCAAGAGGGTGTTGGTTTCAGCCCCTTTGAGTTACTCTTTGGACATCCCGTGAGGGGGCCCCTCGCCTTGATCCGAGAAGGCTTGGAAGCCACCCCTCCAGGTCCCGCCAAGCAAGTGGGGGACTATGTGTTAGGCCTCAGGCGGAGGATGACACAAATGATGGGTCAGGCAACAGCAAATCTCAAGGCCAGCCAGGAATTGAATAAGTACTGGCATGACCTGAAAGCTTCGCAAGTGGATTGGACTCCGGGACAGGAAATCCTTGTGATGGAGCCTACCAAGCCTAGAGCTTTGGCAGACAAGTGGACTGGACCCTTCAGGATCATCTCCAAGATGGGCGAAGTCAATTATCTGGTGGACATGGGAGCCTCTGGGGTAGCCCCCCAGGTATTCCATGTCAACAGGCTCAAGCCTTTCCACAGGCGAGCAGAGGTCTCATGTCTCTTGCTAGCTTCAGGGCAAGAAGAGGATGAGAGTGAGCCCCTTCCTGATTTGCTGCATAGCAACCCTCAGGATGGCTCAGTGGAGGGAGTACAACTCTCTCCCGATTTGACAACAGAGCAGCAGAGGGCCTGCCGGGCTTTGCTCCAGCAGTATGCCCCTCTGTTTTCACTGACACCGGGCCTTACACCGTGGTGTAAGCACGAAATTGACACTGGTGACAGTGTGCCTGTCAAAAGCAGGAGCTATCGTATGTCAGATACCGTCAAAAACCACATCCAGGCTGAGGTCGCCAAGATGTTGGATCTGGGTGTTATTGAACCCTCCACCAGTCCCTGGTCCAGTCCAGTGGTCCTTGTCCCCAAGGCAAGTTCCCCGGCGGGTACCAAGGATTGGAGGTTCTGTGTGGACTACCGAGGAGTCAATGCCGTCACCAAAACTGACGCGCACCCATTGCCCAGGGCTGATGAGCTCGTGGACACTATAGGTGCTGCCAAATTTGTGAGCACCTTTGACCTTACCTCAGGCTATTGGCAAATAGCTCTGACGGACCATGCCAAGGAAAAGACGGCATTCTCCACACCTGAGGGACTCTACCAGTTTAGGGTCATGCCCTTTGGGTTGAAGAATGCCCCTGCCACCTTCCAGAGATTGGTCAACCATGCGCTCAGTGGGCTGGAAGCCTTTTGTGTGGCTTACTTAGACGACATTGCCGTCTACAGTTCCACCTGGGAAGAGCATTTGACACATCTGGATAAGGTGTTGCAGGCCTTGAAAAGGGCTAACCTCACTATCAAGGCCACCAAGTGCCAGATAGCTCAGGGGAAAGTTACCTATCTTGGTCATGAGGTAGGAGGGGGTCAAATCCAACCTCTCTCCAGTAACGTACAGGACGTACAGAACTGGGAGACTCCCACTACTCAAACCCAGGTGAGAGCCTTTTTGGGCCTCACTGGGTACTATCGCAATTTCATGGCAGACTATGGAACCATAGCTGCACCCCTGACAGCTCTAACTTCACCCAAACAGCCTAGGAAGGTTAATTGGACTGAAGACTGTCAGAGGGCCTTTGATGGCTTGAAAGAAAGTCTGTGTAGGGCACCTGTGTTGAGTGCGCCTGACTACAGCCGACCCTTTATCGTCCAGACGGATGCCTGCGACACCGGAATTGGAGCTGTCTTGTCCCAGTTAGATGACAAAGGGAGAGAACATCCTATCATATTCATCAGTAGACAACTCAAGGGTAGAGAACTTAGGTGGGCTACTGTTGAAAAGGAATGTTTTAGTATAGTTTGGAGCCTTAGGCGTTTTAGGCCCTACCTTACGGGGTCTACCTTCAAGGTCCAAACAGATCATAAGCCCCTGAAGTGGCTTATGCAGATGAAGGGTGAGAATCCGAAATTGCTCAGGTGGTCGATTAGCCTACAAGGGCTAGACTTCACCATAGAGCACAGACCAGGGAAGAGTCACGATAATGCAGATGGCCTTTCCAGAAGGTATGTTGACCGTCTGGATGAGGGTGTCTATCCCGTGGGAGATTAGGCACCCTCCACCTCAGTCTGGGGGGGGCGACTGTGATGCCGGAAATGCATCTGAGGGACAGGGCCTCTGAATCCTTGTCCTTTTTCTGTTTTTATCGTGTGTTCTGTTATGTTTTCTGCCCAGGAATCCATTTGGGACTCCTGGCAGTGCAGCTCTCTTTTGGTTTGGTGAACAGACCCATGGGATACCCTTATGGCACCCATGGGTAGGGGTACAACCCTGTGCCCCTAGTGTATGTTTTTGGGCACCTGTGGGTGGCCCACAGAGCAGGGTATGGGCTGGTGGCAGCTCCATGCTGAATTTGACAGGTGCTCTGGGTGTCCTCCATTTTGGGATACCCAGGCCCTGCCATTGGAATCAGTTGATTCCTGATAGGAAACAAGATGGCCCCTGTGGCCTCTTGCTTTCTATTGCCTGTTATCTTGTTTTTCCCAAAGTCCTGGGAAGCCCTGACTCTGTCCCTTCCCCCTGACTGGCTGTTGGGTGGAAGTTCCATATATGGTGTTGTTGTGAAGGCCCAGCTAGACTGACTGGAGCCTTCCCAGTGACTGTATGTTGTGGGTACCTCCTGTGGGTGGGACCTGGGTGAATGGAGTGTGTGACCAATATACACTCCTTGTTGTGGTTGTCTGGTTTCTGGCATGAGAGACAAAGACTGAGACAGCCCTGCCCGAAACTGGCCTGAATGCAGTGTGTAGTGTTGAATGGCTGGGTACTTGTCCCAATCCACATTCCTTGTTGTGAGTGTCTGAAAGGGAGGAGTGTGGCCTGAATGCACTGTGTGCCTGATTGGCTGACTGACTGCATGAATGCCCTTCTGTGTGATTGGCTGCTGTGTGTGTGCCAGCAGTGTGGATGAGAGACAGAATAGTATATCTGGGGACCTCTCACCACTGGAAATTGTTCAGAAGCATTCAGAAGCTGAGTCTCCACTCAAGAGTAACTGGATTTGCTGATCCTCGACGTCCAGCTGGAAGAAGAAGACTTGCTGTGGCATTTGCTTCGACGGAACTGAAGGTTGTCGAAATCGTCGAGGACTGACCCGAGAGAGGACCTGGTAAGGCGCCCTCTTCCCGTGCTCCGAGGGACCATCGAGCACCGCTGAATCTTCGCCGAAGCGCCCTGGAAGTCAGACCCTCGAAAGGCTGCCGACCCGAGACGGGACCGCCGAGGAGATCGAAGTGAAGCACCCGGACATCGACGCCGTCGAAGTCCATTGCCGTCGACCAGGGTTCGCAGGTCTGTGTAACCGCTGGAGGCCCGTCGAAGTTGTGTGCCCAGCCGTGGGAACCACTTGACGCCGTGCCGCCGACGATCGGAGCCGTCCGCTCCATTGCCTAAGAACATTCAATCGAAGGACTCTCTCGACCGCATCGTCGACCGCTTATCCTGCCGGAGAAAGTCGAGGACGACCAACGCGCCGAGGAGAAACCTGCCGGTGGGTTTCCCGCCACCCGACGACCCCAAAGACTCGGACGACTCGACGCCCTTGCTGGGCTCCCGTCTCTACAATCTTTGCGGTCCAGAACTATTGTCATCGAGGTGCCCCGCACACCTCCGCCTTGCAGGACGCCGACGCCCCGACGCCGACGAGCACCGCTCGGACGGAGCTGCCGCCTCTTCGACAACGTTCGGCCTCGTTCGTCGACGGACGTTCGACGCCCCGTGCCTCCCGCCTGAAAAGGAAGGCATTCAAGAAGGGCCGTCGATTCCCCGTCGCCGAACAGCGAGTCCCTCGACGCTTGTCGACGCCTTTTCGAGGAACTCGACTCCACCAGGTACATTGGGGGGGTAAAAACATTATAGGAGAGAAATAGACTATTGAACAATATCTGGACTGGGCTGGTGTTATATCTCTTTATTTTGCAGGTTGCCCAGGTGGGGGGATCTCCACACAGAACTGTGTCCAGTAGCAAGGGCCAGTATTCTGCCTATTGTTTCAACCCTCTGTTATCTCTCCTCTCTCTATTGCTGGTTTCCTTCTTATTGATCTGTGTGCCATTTCTACAGTATTGTGAATGCACTTTAATGAGGTCTAATATTAGTGGTACCACTTTAGAATTGTAGATATTTACCATTGCTGATTTTCCTGAGCACAAAGTGCGTTATTGTGATAAGTGTACATAACCCTTGAATATTAATTATATAAAGACTGTGTTTTCAGTAATACAGTGTGTGGACATTCCTTTGTGGGGGCTTGGGGATACACTGTACTTAAGAACCAGCCTGCATCACCTCCTGAGAAGCTAGGCCTTGATTGCTCGTCCATCGCTACCGTATTAGAGAATCTTGGCTGGGGTCCTCTGTGCCTCCCCTCTACCATATAGAGAGCAGAAGTACAGACCCCCCCACCGGTCTTCTTTACAATCAGCTTCTCCAAGAGCTTGCCCAGGAAGCGGGTAATGGAGATAGGGCAGTTGTTAGCCGGGCATGGGGGATGGCAGAAGGCTTTTTGGGGAGGGGGTGCACAAGGGAGTGCTTGACGGGTAGCAGGAAGGAGCTAGTGGCAAAGGAGTGATTGCAGAAATTAGTGTAGGCTGGAGCAAAGGAGGCAATGGTGTCCTTGATAGTTCTGGAGGAGCAAGGGAGCACCTGTCTGGAAGAGACGTTCAAAGAGAGGACTTGTCTAGAGATCTCTTCCGGTGATATGGGTGCGAAAGAGGAGAGTAGGAGGGAAGGGGAAAGGAGGCCAAGGAAGGTCTGAGAGCAGGTGAGGGAAAATGGAGGGGTGTAGAGGAGAGTGAGGACAGAATGTTCTGAGTTTTAATTACGAAGTTAGAGGCCAGTGCAGTGCAGAGGATCAGAGATGGCAGAGATTAAATTGAGACTGCAGTAGGATTGGTGAGTTTCTTGCAGATTCTAACCAGTTCAGCTATGTTGTTAGTGGCTCCTTTCCATTCGCTGCCTGTGTCTGATCTATTAACTAACGATCATTCAAATACTACCTAGGCGACAAGGATTTTGGGGACAGAAAAGCCACATTTTAGAAAGAAAAATTCAATGTAGTCCAAAGGGCTACATTTGTGCCCTGTGTCTGGAATTCATGGACAACATCTTTGACTGAAAGTGTCTACTTCGGAAGAGGTAGAGGGTGATGTTTGGTAACATTCTAAACAGACTGGCTCAGCTTTTTGTGTCTGGCAGTTCATGGACGGGTTAAAAAGATCTGAAGGCTATACAAAAGTTAACAATAATTAACCTGACTACACTTTTGAGAAGTGCCTTAAAGAATAGGAAGGTTGTTGAGGCTCTAGGATGGCAGAAATAGTGTAATGTTCAAACATCATCAGATAATGGAGGACTAGTAATCAAGGGTTGGCCAATTTTTCATTTCTTCAAAGGACTTGTAAATGTTCAATCGGTTACATGTCTTTATAACGATTCATTTAATAACAAATGCACATATAACGAAAATTATATAACGGCAAAACATAACACATTTATTTTGTCTTTTTTTGTTTATTTATTGTTTGGTGGGTCCCCCCAAACCTTTGTTTCCCACCCCTAAAAAACCAACCCAACCATTTCCTCACAAGCTTTAACCCTTTACCCCACCCCCACATACACTTTCGTTATGTTTTTTGTTATAACATTTCCGTTATATATTCATTTGTTATAACATTTGCATTATAAAGCCTGTACACCGTTCGATCATGTCCTTGGATACCCAATATCAGATGCTATTAATTTGTGCCTTTTTTCATGATTTAGGTACATGCTTCCTTCGCCCTGTATGCATACAGCATGGTGATAATACATTTAGTGAGGTATGGCACATATTTTTGGAAGGTGAGAATGGGCCATGTACTTTTGCATTGGTGGACTTCCTTTTGACGGTTGTCAAATTAAGAAATCTGAAAAGCAGTAGTGGATGGTGAATTTTAAAATTGGAGGAGGGGGGGTAAATGTTTCCCACAAATGTACGGGAGCGACCAAGTGGTGCGAGCGGGACCATACCAACTAAGAGAGGTTTGTGGGGGTTCTCCCTTGAGAAAAGGTTTTACATATTGTGTTAAAATCATGCATTTTCAGAACACTTTCTGTGAAAAATTGGGTAAAAAGCCACAGTTTGCAATCGTTTTTGGAGGATAGCACATGAAAAATTACAATGCATGCCAGTCACCAACAGTGCACAGGAGCATTTTCTAACTCATGTTCATGATGCCTTTGCCCAGAACATATGCCAATATAATGAATTGATTTTATTATTGTCTGATGTTTTAGTGCATTAGCAATTCAATGTTGTTTTCTTTTTTCTGTTTGTTTTCTTGTTGTTTAATTACATTTTATGCTTTCCTTCTTTTTTCTTTTTTCCTAATTCTCTCTTTTATTCTCCTTTATCTTTGTAAAATGGATGATTGACTCTTGTAAAATGGTATAAAATACTCTTTTTTGCACTTTGTTAAAGGTTAACTTGTTTAACCAATAAACAATAAAAATAAAGAAATGAAAAGTGTGGCCATATATGTCAATGAAGGCTGCACCCATATATGCTTGTTGGCTTTACGAGTACAAAATTCCATTCAACAATAAGAAAATATGTCCAGGTTGACTAAACCAATGTAGGCCAGTCTAAGCATGTAATGACACTTATCATGTTTATTTTACCCTTGATGTCTAGTAATAAATGACACACCAAAGTGAACAATTTAAACCAGAGTGACCCTTCAAGGTATGCCAGTATCACATAAGAATGCTCATCATGCAACCCTTTCCCTTGATGCCCAGTAAAAAATACCATACTACAATAAAGAAATATGACCAGGCTGGCCTCATCAAAGTAGGCCAGTAGCATGTAAGAAGACTCATCGTATTGTCTTCACCCTCGATGATTAGTGAAAAATTCCATGTCACAGTAAATACATATGTCCAGTATCTAGTAGGAACACTCATCATGCTGCCTTCAACCTTAATGCCCTATAAGACATGTTTTGCCTCAGTAAGGACACATGTCTAGACTGAGCCCACAAACATAGGACAGTAACACATGGGACAACGTATCATGCTTCCTTCCCCCTTGATGCCAAGTAAAAAGTGACATGCCACAGCAAAGAAATATGTCCAGACTGGCCCCACCAATGTAGTCCAGTACCATGTAGAAACACATATCATTCCACCTTCACCCTTGGAACCCAGTAAAAAATGTTATGCCACTGAAAGGAATTTATTCCAGACTTGGACCACCAATTTAGTCCAGTAACACGTAGGAACACTCATCATGCAGCCTTTACCCTTTATTCCCAGTAAATAATGGCATGGCATGGTAAAATAAATATCTACAGTCTGGTTCCATCAATGTGGGCCAGAACCACATCAGAACACTTATCGTGCTACCTTTACCTCTGATGCCCAGTAAAACATGGCATGCCAAATTAAAGAAATATGGCCAGCCTTGCCCCACCAATGTTTCTGGGCAAGTACTGCTTAGGAACAACCATCATACTGCTTTCACCCTTGATGCCCAGTAACAAATGCCATGCCGCAGTAAAGAAATGTGTCCAGACTGGTCCCAGCAATGTTGGACA
This sequence comes from Ambystoma mexicanum, assembly GCF_040938575.1. Lineage (NCBI taxonomy): Eukaryota > Metazoa > Chordata > Amphibia > Caudata > Ambystomatidae > Ambystoma > Ambystoma mexicanum. The sequence continues at coordinate 886,080,085 of NC_090931.1, forward strand.
GTACAATGTAAGACCACTCATCATGTTGCCTTCACCCTCGATGCCCAGTAAAAAATGTCATGCCTCAGTAAAAAACTACATCCAGATTTGCCCCACTAATGTGGACTACTACCACTTAGGAACACGCATCATGTTGACTTCACCTTTGATGCCCAGCAAAACATGTCATGCCACAGTAGAGAAATAAGCCCAAACAAGCCCCATGAATGTAGGCCAGTACCATGTCAGAACACACATTATGCTGCCTTCACACTTGATGTCCATTAAATAATGTCATGCCACAGTAATAAACTATGTCCACACTGGTCCCATCAATGTGATCCAATACCGCACAAGAACACTCATCATGCTGCCTTCACCCTTGATGAAAAGTAAAAATGCTTTCCCATAGTAAAGAAATGTATCCAGACATTTGCCCCACCAAGGTGGACCAGTAACACACAGGAACACATATCATGTTGCCTTCACCTTTGATGCCCAGTAAAAAAATGCCAGTCAATGGTAAAGAAGTATGTCCAGACTGGACCCACCAATGTGGGCCTGTACAATGTAAGAACACTTATCATGCTTCCTTTAACCTTGAAGCCCAGTAACAAAATGTCATGCCACAGTAAAGAAACTGACAGGTCCTGAGAGGCACCATCAATGTAGACCAGTACCACATAGGAACACTCATCATGCTGCTTTCACCCATGATGCCCCGCAAAAAATGCCATGCCACAGTAAAGGAATTTGTCCGCACTGACCATACTAATGTAGTCCAAAACCACATAGGAACAATCATCATGCTGCCCTCACCCATGATGCCCAGTTAACAATGCCATGCCACAGTAAAGGAATATGTCCGCATTGACCAAACTAACATAGGACAAAACCAAGTAGGAACACTCATCATGCTGCCTTTGCCCCTGATGCCCAGTATAAATATCATGTTTCAAACATATGTCGAGACTGGTTCCATCAATATGAGCTTTCACCACGCAGGGACACTCCTCATGCTCCCTTCAACCTTGATGCCTAGTAAGGAAAAGGTCACACCAGAGTAAAGAAATATGTCCAGACTTGACCAACTAGTGGGGCCCTTATGAATACTCACCATTCTGCCCTCATCCTTGCTGCTTAATGAAAAATGTCATGCAACAGTACAAAAGGGAGTATATCCTCCAGGCTGCTGTTATACGCTCTCTCATTCACACCATCACCCAAACAACATACACACTCTCATTTAAACTTTCACTTCCAAGCACAAACAAACACAAACTCTTGCATACGTGCACACACATGTATACATTTATTTTTATTTCTTAACATGTTTTCCTGTGACAGTTCAAGTAAAGCAAGTCCAAGAGCGCTCCCTCAACTGCTTGCTTCAGTTGGGGGAGCACTCAGTGTTTTCACTGGGCTGGCTTGGCTTGTCCATAATAAGTGGCAGTTTGATGCCCTGTCTCCCATTGTGGCTAAGCTCCTCCTGCTGAAAATTATAATGTTTCATAAATGTGTTATCAATTTCCCCTGAGCTGCTATCTTTTCTGTTATTATTTCAGCATAGTCAACGAAATACGCACATAAAGTATAATTAAAAATAAAAAAACAACCAATGTCAATGGTAAGAAGCCTATCAAGCAGGAAAAGAGAGGGTATCCCCCCGAAAATAATTGTCTTCTAGGAACTAGAGAAATAATCAAATACACAAATGAAGTTCTGTAAACAAACAACCTTAGAAGCATCTAAAAATATAAATAGATACAGACAAACTAAGGTAACTAATAACAAAAAGTACAAAGAATTATTGCACCAAAACTACAAAAATATATATATTATAGAAAATGTAAAAAGGCAAGTGCATTGACATATAATAAAGCAAAATAATCTGTTAACATCACACAAATATTACATTGTAAACACATATCTTCTCCTGCCTAACAAAAGTTCCAACCTGACACTCTTCCCCTACTCCTTTTCAGCTAGAAACCTAGGCGTCATCTGTGACCCTTCTCACATCTTCTCTGCTTTCATCTCCAAAACCTCAATGGCGGCTTCCGTCAGCTTCCTAAATATTAAGAAACTCAGGTACCTTTCAACACTGCCAAGCATCTCTTAACCACTCTTGTCTTCCCTAAACTGGACTGCTGTGTCAACATCCTCTTTGGTCTGCCCAGCTATGCTTTCTGTCCTCTTGACAAGATCTTTAACTTCACAACCAGTATTCTCTTTGAACTCACTCACTTCACACTTACCTTCACCAAGCTGGGTGGCTGACAATCCAAAAGAGGGTCATATATAAATTTCATCTCCTGGTTCACAAATCTATTCACGGTAAGGCACCACCATATCTATCCTCCTATATCCTACTCTACAAGCCTTCTCATAATTTCCACTCTGCTTACTTGACTACCCATGTGAAACCTCGCCTTCTTGTGCTTACTCTCGCTTCCACTGTTTACTCTTCTTGCTTCACTTGCATCAAATCCTCTTCTTCCGGACATCTGAGAAACAGTCCACACTGATTTGTTCAAAATCAAACTGAAAGCCTACCTCTGCGTTTGCGCATTATATTCTTAACCTACCTATCATCTGCCTTTGAGCCACTAACCTGCCTCTGTCTCTCACTTTCTTTGCCTCCACTCTAGCCCTTCATCCATCATGGTCACGTCCTAAACACAGCTGGCCATACAGCCTACCTGCACTTAAAAATGTCTAATGCTCACTGTCCTTAATCAATGTATTTCCACCCATGTATTGTCCCCAGTGACTGTTCCACTTACTTCTCTCTACAACCTGGTTGGAATGTCACTAAAACTCACTCTGTAGTACGAAGCTCAATGCTTCTGTCAAATCTGACATCTGTTGTACATTCTTTTTTGATCAAAAGAGCATAGTTGTACCCTGTATATAAATACATTAAATAAATACATGTACAATTAATCTGCACCTAATCAAGCTAAATTCAAAACCCAATCACCCTTAATCTTGTAATAAAAATGGCCTTTGTCATGTTACCATAGAAACATCTATGATTCTTAATAATGACAAGGAAAACACATTAGAACAAATACATATCAATTAGAAGTCATGTTGCTAACTTAAGTCTTAGCCTTGCTGGCCTCGAATGTTGGTGTCCAGACCTACTTTAGGGTGTACAAAAGTCACATAACATGTTGACTCATTTCTCGTTTGTATTGGATCATCTAAGTTTAATGTGTATAACCTAATGCTTCAAGAGCTCATGAGGACTACCTCCTGTACCTCACATGCCCCAGGTGCAGTCCAATGAATTACAGCTGTGGAAATCTATACTTTTATTTGTATTGAGTTCAAGGGCTGGTTTATCACTTGTTTCGAGCACTTAGCTGCAGATACAGTGTAATGTACAACCTGTTGCACTCAGGGCATGCAGAGTAACTCCTGGACTGAAATACCAGCGTAACTGGTCACTGAAGACAAAGTAGAGAAATACTCTAGTGATGTCTTGACCCTGAACACACGGGTGCCACGACATGACAATTTCTGAAATATTTTCACCAATAAAATTGTGTTTAAGTGTATTTTTCTGTTCAAGTCACGTGTTTCACAGTCCCATCCGTCCCTCTTCCTTTCCTCTTCTTCACTTTGAATGGATCATAAGCAGAATAAAAGCAGACACATTGACATAGTGTCATGTTAAATTGTGTTCTCTTCCCAATACCCTTGCTACCTTTCTCCTGGCCCTTTCTTGCCTTGCATATCAACTCCTTCCCTTTTCTCATTATTTGAAGCCTCCTTGGGGAGGGAGAACCTTTCTGCCAGACTTGTTCAATGTTACTGTATTAGTTTGATCATTCCATTCTGTTTCCTTCTGATGCAAACAACATCCACCTTTATTCACAGTCTCTTGTTGACTGCGCCATCTTGGCACAGGGTTTGAAATCACAGAATTAACAAACTGGTGTTTTGACCTAGGGTACAACATATAGTGATGCCCGGGTAAATAAGCCCCCAAACTCCCAGGATTGCCTGAACACGCTCTTGAGCCCCTCAAGCATCCAACATTACATTGCGTAATAGCCTGCAATTCTCCAAATCCACCTTTGAAACACAACAGCACTTTAAGACATATCTGCCCCATCCCTTTTGCAGAACTATGGCTCACCAAACAGGAATAGCATGTATCTATGCCATCACAAAACCTCCTTCCCCCACTGCACCTCCCCCCCTCTGCGTTTATGGCATCTATTTTCCACTTGTCCATCCTTGTATCTTCTCCTCGTTCATTTTATTTCCTCCAGTAGACTATGGACTGGATACCCCTGGCAGAGAGACTGTAAACCAGTCCTTGGACAAGCTTGGGTTCTCTGAAACAACCATAGAAGTGATTAGGCACAGTCTAAAGCATAGCAAGATACCATAACATAACTACAGAAGCAACCAGCAACATGGCATGGCATAGCTCACTAAACCCCTCATGGACTGCCAACACTGTTGCATGTATCCCAACAGTATCGCAAAAAGTTCTCGAAAGAACCTCACACAACTCTGTGACAAAGCCTCAACAAATCCACTATCAAACCCTCAATGGTGCCTCATATAACTTCTAAGAGACAGTCACATAGCCACTAAGAATAACCTAAAACTGCTAGTTGACGTCCACATATCTCCCACAGACCCTTGCGTCAGTGGGAAGCCTCCCCATCCATACGTAGACATCTCAGGGATAGCCAGACCCTCCCTCTTCACCTTGCCAGTTATAAAAACTGGTGGAAAGTAAAGGAAAATGCATTGTTATAGTTTGCATTATTGCTGCTATGCTGGGTGTCAGATTTCCTCTTCTCCTCTGATGCCACTTCTGGTTTTGGGGATTCAAGCAAGTTCACAAAACTAGAGGCTTAGGACAAAGTAAGTAAAGAAAATGCTTTGAAAATTGTTGGCTTGTTGGTGAGGCTTTAGTAAAAATGTGTCCCCTTACTGCGTGGAGGCATGCTGCACCTCTTGTGCTTCTCTCTGTGGTGCTTTCTCTTTGCCATGAGATCCTTGGACTCCTTGTCCTAAATCACGCCAGGCTTTCGAACATGGTGGTGTAGAGGAGCAGCTGTATACATCCGCAGGAAATTCCACCTCCCTACCTCCCTTGTATTGGAACCATGAGACTGTGCCGTGTTTGACACCAGCCATTGTGCCAATTCCACAGCGAGTGTTTGGAAGAAGATACCTATAAGAAAACCTTATCGAATGTACCCCCGAAGTAACAATAACCTGTGGGAGGAACTCCCTGAAGGAATATGAGAAGGAGCAAAGAGAAAGAGCTAGTGATGTCATAAAAGGTGTGCACAACATCCTGAAATACTGGCTGAAGATGATCTATAGCTCCTGAAGAAACTAATGACGAAGTAAAGCATTGAGTGAGCTTTCCAATATAAAGGAGGAAGATTACACGTGCACGAAGTGCTGCAGAAAAACAACCGTTCAATAAATGTACAGATGCTGAAACGCAAGATAGATTAAGTCATCATAGAAGCTGGCTATGAGTAGTGAATAGAGTACCAGGAGAAGCCGCCATTGTACAGAAACTGGACATTGGTATCATGAATTAAGTAAGCCAGAATCCATGAAGCAGGAATGGAAAACTGTGTCGCAGCAAGAATAATAGGCTCCTGGAGCTGCGCAGTGAGGCTGTCTGGCCTAAAGTCTAGATTCTAGAAGGCAAGTTCAGTTATCTCCTCTGAAGAAGAACGAGTGTGCGTAGGATGAACATTGCACATTAAGGTGCAAGAAAGAACGCAAAGGATGCCAAGCTTTAATTCATGTAAAGATATTTAAAAGCTGCAAATTGGACCAAATCATGGTCTCCTGTCTCGTGAGCCAAGGATGGAAATAGAGTTTGAACTTGGAGTTCCAGACATGATAGCGAGTGCCCTCACTCCCGTGCATTCTTATAGACAAGGACATTCTGCAAGACCAAGTACAAAGACAATTTCATGCTAGAAGGCATGGGCGATAAGAGATGGTGGGCTAAATGGGTGGGGAGGAAGTTTCATTCCCTATCTCCTTGCACCTGGATCTGGGTTTACATGCTGCTAAATGAACCGAATGTTCCAGACATGGCACACGTGTGACAACCAATTGTATTAGTCCATATAACGAAGGGCCTTATAGTTTGAAGACCAATGAGAAACTGAGTATATAATGATTCTGAAATTACATGTTTTTTAGAGGTAGGCATAAGTTGTCCACCTGATAAAGGACAGCCAATAACAATCCTAGATCCTATAGAAAAGTATACTTAGATGTCTCCCTTAACCAATCCCAACCCTTGATAGGTTGTTCACTATTTGCCAAGTAGTATGACATCACTCTGATGCATTTTGTGTATAAAAACATATTTTGTGTGGATATCATTGAGAGACTGAGCGTATGTCCGTTTATGTTCGTTGTAACCTCCCTGTTTTAGATAATTGTTGATAGAACAGTCCCTTGTCATCTTCCTGAGTTGGTTCGGTTATTTGGACTCAGAATGTTTCTGGTGTGATCCCATCCACTCCATATCCACGTTCCTAACGGCCATATGCTCCGTGGTTTATGCTGTTTGAATTTAACTACTTTTTGACTGCCTTTTCCCCCAAAAACACTGGTTATAGCCATGTGTCATCGCGAGCTGACATAGTGATTACTGGGGAGTGGCATCCCTTATTTTGGGGAAGAAGAGATAAAGGGTGAAACTGGACCATTTAGATTCTGATAGGCTGACAAACAAGCTTTTTTTTTTTTTAAAAAAAGGACTGGACAAGTTGTAGGAACTCTCTGTCACGGTTTGCGGCTTGACACCAGCAGCACAACATTTGAAAAGTGGGAGTGTGATATAGAGAATGTCTTTAGCTGCCTCTCGAGGTGCGTTTGTGGACACCACTGTGAGTAGTTACTCAGTAGCCTGATGTTCTCAGGAGTTAGGCTGGGTCAAGGTGTTTCCTGATGCCTGGTCATTCAGTTCACATTTAAAGAGATTACTGTGTTTTCACACTAGCCACCCGTAGTGTAAGTGCCAAGGACGAGTATGCTTGTCCTTTATGCATAGACTTGCATAATAGCCTGGCACTTAAGGGGTTAAGATTGGGAACTGAGTCATCTGCAGAAGAAGCTCATAATGGCTGTTTTAAGTCTGGCTTCATGGGAATTCATTTTATCTTTGAATATGGACATTCTTTTTAAATCTTGTATATTGTCTTGTTTAATAATGACATATTTGGATGTGCGTTTGTGGCAGGATGGCCGAAATAAAGCTGAAATGAATGAAGCTTTATTTAACTTACATTAGGAAATAATGGTTACTACTTTATATGTGAAAAGGTTCAGAAAAGTGGCTGCTGAAAGCAAATGGGTATAATGAACACAATGTTCCGTGTTCAGCAGTGCACTAAAGGAGGATTTTGAGGGTGAAAAGTGTCATCCTCTGACATTTCACTTCCTACATATCAGCCCTTTTTTACTATGCTTACTACGAATGTCATGTCAGTATTACACACGAGTTGAGTCTCAAGTCAAAGGCAACGTTTTTAAGTAATGTCACAATTTGTGTAAACATAACAGATTACTCATTGAGGCGCCTTCATTCATTGCCTACAAGAACATATTCATGTTTAATTCACAGCACTTTCTCCATCCCTAGGCAATAGAAATAGGGGCAGCCTTGCACTGCTTATGGCGACCGTTTATGGGCTGGATGCAAAGGGCGCAACTTAGGTTTAAGGCTATTTTCCATTGAGATCAGCACGCTATTGCCTGGAGGTGATACATTGAGGATCTGCTTTTTATATGGGATGGGTCATTAGATGTCTGAATGTCTGAAAACCAGACTCTTTAACCTAGACTCCCAACAATGAGATACCGGATCCAGGCTAGACAGCCCACTCCTAATCGACTAATCTCTAGTATGAATCTATTTACCAATGTCCCTAACTCCTAGCACACAGTATACATAGCACCATTGCCATGTTTAAAAATTACCTATGTTACAACGGAGATGTTATCACTACTATGGATATCTGTTCTGCTGCATTAGGTAATGTATATGTCGAAATGTAACTGTACCTGCTGAAGTACTCTCTTGTAACCAATCTCTTAAATTGCAGCGCCTAGATGCCTCTGGGCTATGTGCGCTTTATAAATGTCTAAATAAATAAGATGAGCTTCCATTTTATCATAAAGAGTGTAACAAGGATACATGTAATGGAGTACAGAGACTATCTTAGATTGAATCCTTTACTGAATGTTTGGGTTTAGCCATGTACATTCAAGATGAAAGATTACACACAGTTGTTTTGGAAACCGATTTGCTGCAACTTTACTCCAATTTACACTTTTGAAATTCACATCCATAGTCACTGGTGGGAAGCATTCCCCCTGGTGAAGTACTTCACCTTGAGAGAAATTGCTCAACAGAAGAGAAATATTTTGAAACATCCGGGTTCAATTAAATATTTTAGGGAAAAGGGATCTCTTGTTACCATATGGAGTTTACTCTTTTGATGGAGTTTGCCTATTGAATGATGTCTCAAATACTGCAACGGATGCTTTAAATCAATCTGAAAGACTGGTTCAGCCAAGATTCACCACTAGATACACTAGCCAATCCAGTGAAATGTATAAGATAATGAGTAAGCACTGCAAGGTCTTTTAAACAGACTCTGATCTGAGAGATCTTTCAGGCAATTGTGTTCCAGATTCTTACAGAAAGCTTCCCAGATTTGGAAATATGGTTAGCCCCAGTTTATTCCTAAGTTTCAAACCTAACAGTGGAGCCCTTCTTGGTTAACAGAGAAGGTGGGAGGGAAAGGACCACCAAAATTGATTTTTGAATGCAAGCAGTTCAAATAACATGGATTAATCAGATGAATAATTGTCATCCTATGTTATTTATATGCTCACTTGCCCTGGTGGCTTCTCTCATATTGGATCAACAATGCGACCTCTCAAACTTTTCTTTTTAGAATATAGAAAAGTAATTCATAGCAAAGATATTAATTATCTATTTATTTAGGAAACAAGCAGTGATAAAATGATTAAAGCTCTGCAGGAAGGAGCACAGGGATAAGCGGTGGCTAAAGTGTGTATTCGTCCCCACAGTGCTTCTAAACGAGCAGTGATCAAAATCAAAAATCATGAAGGTGAAACAGGCATAGCCCAATAGGTATGTCTCCTTTGCCTTTTCTGGTAACATGGCCTCTTCAGGAGGGATGTGAGCTGATGGAGATGCAACACAATAAACAGTGGTACAGTGGTTGCAAAATACAAGAACATCCAACCAGTGTTCTATAAAATGGGATTGTTTATTAAACTAACAAAAATGCACACAAGTAATAATATCACCACTGACCCACCCATGTACGATAAACACAGGGAAAGGAGACATTTACAATAAAAGGGTGTTATGGGTTTGTAAACAGGGGTGCTCATGCATACATTCAGCCAAAATGCCAAAGTTTAGGAAGATCCCAAATGAAGCTGGCCTTTTCCACTGAACAGTTTCACCCCAAATGTGTCCTTGGGATGGGTAGGGATGAGAGCTTTCCTATTCCTTGGAGCCTTCAGTGTTCATCTCCATGGTAGAGGACGTTGAAAAAGGCTGTATACCCAACAGAGCTCCCGGTGAATCTTTCTTGTCTTGAATTCAAAAGATGAATTAACCAAGGGGAGGGTTCCCCCTTAAAAAGCACAATGCATACATTGTTAAATGTAAAGCGGGGACAAAAAAGCACATTCGGAAAAGCTCCAGTTTCAAAATGCAAGCAGGTCGGCTCTGCTATTTTGTAACTCCAGCTTTTACAATACGGTCTCCTCTTCAGGGTCAGACTAAAACAAAAGTGTCCGGACAGTCTTTGTCAATATTTGCACCAGTTCAAGTGTTTCCAAGATTGTGTGGTACCTCTTTGTCACACACAATCTGTATGGTTATTTCTGCAAAAGTACCCTGGCTTGTCTCATGTTGAGGGAGGGGTACAGCCACCTCTGATCCTTCATGCAGGACCGGTGGACACCGCTGAATCGCAACCACGAGACATCAATGCAGGTACAGTTTTTCTTCCACTTGCAGACAGAGCCAACTGGGGTTGCCTAACCTGGTTTCCATATAGGCCAGTAACTCAGTCATTCAACTTTATTTGGAATATATAAAAAAATCCAAAATTCATTAATAAAACACAGAAATAAACACAAAGTCATAAATAAAGTTATTATAAAACATGATAATAAAATTCATTAAATATATTTCTTAGCTTCAATGCATGTCGTAAATAGTGAATCAAGTATCAAGCTAATAGAGGCGAATTACCAGACAAGATAAAAATCATGGCCGGTCTACATTGTCTAAAGTGCATATCGTGCAGTAACAGTGTTATGGTACTTCCCCTAATCAAGGTGTATGCAGGACCAAAAAAAGAAAATGCATCAGATCTTCTCTAGATGGCAAACAACATGAGTCATTTGCCCACAGGACCACCTCCCAGTAACAGCCTTTAGTGTCAATAAGTTAAATCGTGCCTTTATCAATGCACGCTTATTTGTAGAAATGGGTCCATGACAAATAATCAGAAGCTTTGTCGATGGACAAAATAGCATATGAACGGTTGAAATCTGTAGTAATTTGATATGCTCCCGATCTGACTTCAGTTGAAGATCAAGATTCCATAAAACCATTTCACTGTGGGGTAAAGTAATGTTGGATGGATTGACAAAACAGAAAGCTGCATTTACAGCGTCCAGGCTTCTCTTACCGTAAGAGACCCAAGAGATTGAGAAATAAATTTCCTCTGACTGCAAAATGTGCTTAAGGAGCAATGGGGACACAGTTGCTTTGGCCTTCAACCAAACTCTAAACCAGAGTTTTACTGGCTCCTTCAGAATCTCCTCTTCAATATATGGCATGCCCAACTCCATGTGGACAGAGAACAAGGGTCTGAATTAGGTAGGCCTAGTAAATGTTTAAAAAGTCGATTTTCTTCATTTTCAACTTTCTTCCTTCAGCAAACTCTTGCTGACTTCCTCCTACAACCCCCGATGTCTTACTTTTAACATCTCATGATGTCTTCCTCTTGCCACCACTTGATGTATCCCTCCTATTTTTCCTGATATATCCCCATACCACATCCTGATGTCTCCCTTCTACAACCTCAGGATGCCTCTTCTTCCCCTGTTGCCTCCAGCCTTCACCGCTGTGAGGGGTCTGTAATGTGAGGTGGAAAACTGTTTGAGAATTTAAAGTAAATAAATACAAAAATACCTCACTGTCCCTACTCTGCTGAGGATTTCCCTGCCTAACAAAAGGTAAGGGTAACCATTGTAATACAGAATAACTGGCCCTCACAGTACACAACCAATACATAAACAAACAGAAAGCAGTACCACATCATATGAACAACATTCACAGTCTCTGAGTAACATTATAATGTCCTGGGTGAGTTCCCTTCCCCAGGATTCAAGATCAGGTCTGTTGGTGTTCAAATAAAGAAATAAATGTCTCAAAATAGTGCTTTATATTTCGAAGTCAATGTAAACGTTTGTTAACCAAAGTTCCAATGATAGCAAGTCTTTTCTCCTCGATGAAATATCCCCTTTCCACTTCTTGCAAATAGCACCAATGGTAATCCTGTCTACAATGCATTGTCACCTCCTCAAGAAGACCTGCCACAGTTAAAAAGAAATGCAATATCCACAACTACTAGTGATACACAGTTCTTGGTTAACAGTCAGTAATCTCTTGATTACCGTTTTAGACTTCACAATGGTATATTTATCAGGATGACTCCTTACTGCTTCTGCTTCAACTTTAACAACTTAACTTCTATTTCTTTTACCATGAGAACAGTCACCTTTGTCTCACAGTGCTCCTCCTGATTTAGACTTCTACCATTTTGCATTCACTGACAACCAGATATACCACCTCAGCTTCAATACTTTGGACTAATACCACAGCTTCAGTTATTTGTACTTTTAGACAGGCTTTGACAAGATACACTTTAAAGTCCTTCAACAACTTCAAGTAGGCAGGGCACTCTTCCTCTGAACAACTCTCTCAAAAGGGGCAGCCTCTTTGCTTCTCCAGTCTTTCTGCCAGAATAATAATAACCTGGGTTTGCCTTTGAGACTCACGTCTCTCTGTCTTCCAAAGTCTCTGGCACTACAGGTTGTGTCAACTTCAAAATAAACTTTACAAGAGATTATCCTCTCAGGAGGATAGCTCAGGGGCATCGTGCTCGCACTGGAAGCAAGACAACACAGAGCAACACAGGTTCAATCCCCGGGTCCGCGCTTAGAAACCTCTGGGTATTAAGCATGTTATAAATAACCTATCATATCATATCATACAAGCAGTCAGTTCCCCTTTCCTGACCTTATCTGCACCTTTCTGCCTGTTATCTGCCTAATTAATTAACAAGAAGCCTTGGTGCCACTCTTTTGCCTTCAGATAACACTTTCCCACTTCTATCTTGGGTCAATGAATAGTTATTACCTTCACAGAACAGTTAGATGACTTTTTAACTCTGAGAAAGTTTGGTTACAGTGTTAATATGGGGAGACTCTTGACTTGGGCAATGCTTGTTCTCTTCTTCAATAATATATAATGTAATTTATTTATTATAATTATGTATAGCACAAATAGCTTAATCATAATATACACAAACATACAAACAACAATTAAGAGAAATAGAATTGAGATTCAATTAAAATTGAATTAGCAAATTATACAGTACAGTTGCATTACAAGTTGAATTAAAAGTCTTATAAAACCCCATTCTCAATTTCACTGATGTTATATGGCTAAGAAACAAAAACAATAATACACTCAAATACTAATTTACTCACATACCTTTTGGATTAAAAATTAACTTCCAAATATTGTAAAGTGCAATGTGCATTATGGCCAGAATTAATACATAACATGTGTCACTACTTATAGCACACAATCATTTGTAATCAAGAAGACACTCTTGAAATATTGGTCCATGGTGAGTAACTGTCTCCAAGATAAAGGCAAACCTTTATTTGCATTTAAAAGATCGAGAAACTTGAGGGACAAACTGGTACATTCTACTAGCCACGGCAAACCCAACACAAGTCACAGAATCCTTAGACCGTTGTTGGGACATTTCCCCTGTGGAAACTGCCGGGCTGTTAAATATACAAAGAAAATGTCCAATTTCAAAATTCAGGAGAGAACATGGGACATATGCTTTTTGTCGAATTGTAAAACCGCCAATGTCATTTACTGCATCCAATGCCCATGTGGACTGAGGTATGTGGGCCAGACCACAAGACCAGTCCACATAAGGATCAACGAACACCGATCCAGGATTAAGTGTAAGAATCACCAAGCGCCAATGGTGTCTCACTATGTGGCCTTTGCCCATACATCTGAGGACATTCAATGGTGGGTATTGGATACTGTGAAAAATAGTTCCAACCCTAAGAGAGCATTGAATGACAAAGAGTCTAGATGGATCCATCGACTGCAAACTCTTGATAAATTGAGAGGTCTGAATGAGGAAACCCCCTCCTATCAATTTTTACATTGACTTTGGATACCCCCCAAAATGTATATCCTACATTTTGGCGTGTGATTTTCCGTGGACCTTTCTGATGCTTAGCCCGATCCATGTGGTCACTCCTTTCCGATGTTATTGACTATGACTGCACTGCACTTACAGCAGCCCCGTAGCAGTAATAGCTCCAACACACCCAGGCAGCCACCAGACAGACCAGACGGTTTTCCGTCTGCAATGCGCATTATTTTTTGACGTTGTATTTAGCGGCCTGGCTCGCTTGACCGCTGCGCTACCATCACAAGCATGGTGTTATTACCCCTTCTGGCCACCACCACTACAATGGCGCACTTTTTATGGCTCCCGGACTGCATACCCAGTCTCGAATTACGCCAGTAACGTGGCTGCTCAGGCGCACGCCACACAACTCGATGATCTTTCATCTATACGATTACATATCAATCTCGCTTAACTCAATCAGGGCTGCATTACTACATCTTGGACATCATTGCCGTGAGGACCTTTTAGCCTCGCACGGCTTAACTGGTGAGACTGCGGAAACTGTATGATGATGACATGCACTGCTTTTCATCCCGGTACACCCACATGACTGCCCTGCTTTGCTTATCAGAGTTTTTCTTCTCTCATGGGATTCGGGGGAGTATGAATGATTAGAGGCCATACTTGCTCTTGTTGCTCCCTGTAGTCCCCAGCCCACACCTTAGTTGTGGTCCGCATACAGTGAGCGCTTTACCTTAATGCATTATTTTGGCATTTGTTTTTCTTGACCTTTAGATGCACAGATTCAAGACGAGTAACGAACGATCCATCTGATACGTGCACACAAGAATACACGCTACTTTTCAATGACCAGCATTAACCACGGCTTCAGGTCAGCCTCTTCTTTTAGTACTTTTACTGTCTATACACTGTCTACCACATAGGCTTTAGGAACATGATGCGAGAGAACTTGACATATTTTTCGGGTTCTACTCTTGTTTCCTCCCTAGAAAAGCGATGCGAATATCAGGCCCTTTGCACCTGAGTGCCTTCAAGCTAGTTGACACCATAATACTCCAATCCAGCCTAGCCGAGATTTGTCTCCAGGCACTTCTTCCATTACTCCATCTGAGGTAAATTTACCCTCCATGGTGTGGGGCACATTACCCAGATCCGGTGATGTTATTACACTGCATTATGTTTCTTTGCTTGTTTCTATCAATAAGTCTTGGTCTATATATACTATCTGTTCCTCTGACTCAATTTAACTATACACACACTTAAGCACTTTTTAATTTTTTGGATTATGGGCACACACTTCTGCCAGAAGCACTACTCTCTAGAACTTGACTTTTTTCTGGCTCTGGGTGTTAATCTCCGCTTTTCTTCCCTATCCTTAGCGGAGGTTTTGATCACTTTTGTTCAAGACTTGAGTTTCTCTTCTTTTTTTACATTTATTTCCGACAGGAATTGAAATGTTTTTAATCTTTCATTAGCCATCTACGGGTGGCTTTTTAACTTGAATTTTTTGCCCTTTCCCTTTACCCTTTTCTGTTTTTTTCATAGGGGTTAAAAACCGTATAAATCTGACTTTTGGTCCTGAGGAAGGCGTTTTCTGTTTAGACCTCTACGCCGAAACGTATTTGACCATACCTGACTGACCTCTTTGGCTGACAGCGGTGGCCACTGTGCCTATATGCATTAGGCCAGTTCACACATACGTAGACCTGAGCAGCACTGTAAGAAGCGGTTGGCAAGTGTGAATGTATAAACCAAGCTTACACTAGCCATACATCTCCACACCCCACTAGGAATTATAATTGTTTCTTTCGTTCCTTGGTTTTCCTTGAAATGTACACAGGTGGACTCCCATAAATAAAACAGGGTGAAAACTAAATAACTTTATAATATTTTTCTGCCTATAAGGATAGAATTCATGTCCTGTGATATTTAGAATTGTTTTGTTTAAATGTAAAGTCTTTTTTTCAGTGGTTTGTCCTTTTGAATTGTTTAATTTTTTGTATATTTTCTTTACTTTACCTGTTTCCAATTATTATTGTTTCTTACGGTGCATGATTTATTCTGATGCCGTTAACATGATTATAATATGTTATGTATTCAAAACTGAACCTGCTTCCAGATAATATTTTGTTAAATGACATTGAGGCTCATGCACAAAAGATTGTTTTATGTTTTTCATTAAAATAACGAGAAATACTAATTTTTGTATGATCAAGATTCTGCATTGTGTCAAATGTATATCTTCAAAGCAATGATCTTCTGATAACATTAATAACATAATTATATGCAAAGAAGAGGTTAAACACACATAACTTAGGAGCAATAGATTTAGTCTGTGGTAACACTTGCTTAAAACAGTTTAACACACAAACTGAGGTTAGAGAAAATAAGGTGAGCATCGGTAATGGATATACCACATCACCATTACTTTATTCCCTGTGGGGACACAATTTTGTGATTTTTGTTGCATTCTTTCCCCAGTCTCCCACAGAGTAGGGGTTTTACCCTTCAGTATATATACAGAATTAATACAATAGCACCAGAAAGAGTCTGTTTTGATATAGTTCCTATCATGAACAAAAAGGCCCAACCATTTAATATATAGATCACCACATACTTTGCACTCCGTCAGAACATGTTGAGAGGTCTCCAGTTTCGTCCTTACACCACACAAGCGACAACTTCTTGTGTCGTTAGATATGCTCTGTTCAGGCGTGATAGAAGCCAAGACTGGTTACTTATTTATTCTTAGCAGTAGCAGAAATCTGAGAAAATCGGAGGAAGGTCAGCCTTGTGGGGATTTGTATCTATGGACAATTAAGTCCACACATTTTCGATAGCTGGGAAGGTTTGCAAGATGTGCACAGTTCTCACACCAATCCAAGTGTTCTAGCTTTCTTACAAATTGCTTGGATAGACTTTGTAGGTTATCGTTCCAATCTGAGTCCACGCACATATTTGCAAGACCGACAGCTGCAAGAGAGGGCAAGTGGTGAATTCAAAAACTGTTGTCCCAATAACTTTAGTAAAGGGCAAATTGGAGGCAATTGAGCTTTTAAAAAGAGCAGGCTTCTGCCTTTAATTACCTTGGCAGCTAGCGAGGTAAGCCCCAGCTCGAGACGGATGATTTCCATAGGGACACTAGGGTCCAACCCCAACATCCCCAACCACAATGTACCTTCTAAGATATTAAGACATGCAAGGTCCTTCATGGCCATGGCCTTGAATCCAAACAGTACAGAGGGACAGAAACATTGCCTGTATATGGTCATTATTCCATTAAGTGAAAACCCAGAGGCAGATCTAATACATCGATATAGCGTGTTTATTTTCAAGGTCGCCTTGTGTTTCCTCACTTCTTTTAATACAGCATAATCAGCCTTTGATGTAAATTCGACCCCAAGGTATTTATAGCTATGCACTCTCTCAATAACGTTCCAATGAATTATCATAGTTGGGATTGCCACCTTTTTGTGCGAAAAGTGCATTAGCTTGGTCTTTTCTAGGTTTATGATTAGGTCATGTTCCAGGGAATATTTAGCAGGACTTCCATTGATCTTTTTAGCCCTGCGAAAATTTGATCAAATATATTGAGGTCGTCAGCATATGAAACAGAAGTGACTTTCATCCCTATTAATTTGGCCGGCCAGGTGTGTGCCACTTCCAGGTCTTTAGGGAGTTCAGATATATAGATATTAATTAAGAGGAGGGCGATGAACACCCCTGTTTTATTACCCGGTTGGTGGGCATGTGCGTTGCAATCAGACCGTTGTTATCGAGTCTTACTTGTACTGCAGTGTTATTATGTAATCCCACAATTGGCAGTAGCAGGTCACATGGACATCCTAGTCAGATCCCCTTGACCCACCGAGTATTCCTATTAACAGTGTCAAAAGCAGCCTTGCAATCAATCAAAGCTACATAGAGGCCCGGCTGTCCTTTAGACTTGGCTGCTTTGACAAGGGAATCACATAACCACATGTGATGTGCCAGTACCTGCGTGAAAGCCCATTTGAAAGTTGCTAAAAATGCAGTTGGACTCTACCCACTTGGCTAGTCTGCCCAAAAATAGTGATGCAAAAATGTTGCCGGCAGTGTCCAACATGGCCGGCAATCTAAAATACTTAGGGCAACTTTTCCGTCCTTTCTTGTGTGTAGGGATTAAGATTGAGGCCTGCCATGATTGGGGAATCTACCCCTCTTTGATTACTTTGGCAAATAGGCAAAAAATAATTTCCTCCCAAAAGGCCGGGTTCTTTTTTATGACTGCATTAGAACGCCCTTTTGGACCGGGGGCTCTGAAGCCTTTTAGCGATGCGATTTTCACTCTGATCTCCACGCGGGTAAACCTGATGTTATAATTACATGCTGTAGGCAGATGATGGTTAATATGGACGGTAGAATCATAGACAGTATTACCAATATATGTCAACCACTACGATTCCCCAATAGCACATGTTTCCCGAGGTGGAGTGTTGGACTAGAAATTCCTAAGGAATGTCTACAACCTTCGAGGAGCCTTAGTCTTAGAAATATCTACCAAATATTTCCATTGGGAAGTTCTGCCAGTAATGATCCGGCCCTTTACCCACCTTCTATATCTGTTCTTAGCATTGTTCATATTGATCAAGGCTTCCAGGGGACAAGAGCCCTGGTTTCGAATAGTGCATAATTCCCTCCTTAATATCTTTTTGGATTGTCTAATGACCTTGTCAAAACGAAATTTCTTGTTCCCTGCAGGCAGCATAGGGTAATGTATCTTTTGTGAGGCCAAAGTTTGAGAACTATCTTTAATTTTCCTCATCCTGCAGAAAGGAGTTTAGCCTCGGAGAGCCAGTTTTCACCCTGCATACAGTAATACATACCAGCCTTCACAATGGTCTTGTCGGTCCAGCATATCCTGCAGCCTGCAGGGTTCCTTTGTAGTTCCCCAGACTGATTCCAAGTGTGGATGGTGGTATAATTAGAAATATAGAGTGTAAGGATGGCATGGTCACTAACATTCTTGTCCATGATTTCAAGCCTTCTGACTTGCGCTAGTGCAGTGGAATTGCAAAAGAGGTAGTCAAGGGTGGAGGCCTTAGCCCCTGCCCTCCAGGTGCTTTTACCGGGGAGATCGCCCGTTACCCTGCCATTCAACAGGG
This sequence comes from Ambystoma mexicanum, assembly GCF_040938575.1. Lineage (NCBI taxonomy): Eukaryota > Metazoa > Chordata > Amphibia > Caudata > Ambystomatidae > Ambystoma > Ambystoma mexicanum. The sequence goes on from NC_090931.1 coordinate 886,098,755, forward strand.
AACAATCCCAGTCATGTAATGTTTCGAGACAGTTTTTTCCCTTATTCGAGATTTTTTCCACAGTAGCAGAAATAGCCATACTTCTTACAAACTGGGTGCCAGTAATTTCATAGTGGCAGGAACATTTGGCGTTAGAATCCCCCCCCCAAACATATATCTCCACCCCAACAACTCAACTTTGAACCTCCGCAATGACTTCAAGTACAAGATCCAAAAATCGATTCAGTAAGGCCGCTGCCAGGGGGATCATACACATTAATGAGGTTAATGGTACCAGCTGCTTTATTTGTGGTCACGGATACCACTAGCACATGTGGGCTTATGGCCGTGGTGGGAATTCTTGCTGCTTTTAGATGGTTTTTAATGCCTATATTGAGACCACCATAAGGTCGGCCTCTAGAGCCTTGCTAGCCATAATTTGTAATATTTGATATCCATCAATTAATATTTCTGTAAATAGTCGCAAGGTTTCAAGAGACCACACTGGCCTGAGTAAATGGGTAAACCCCCGGGTATTCCAAGAAGAAAGGGCTGGCTCTCAATTTATCTCCATTCACAGGTCCGAAATTGTGTTACCATTACTGAGGACCAGCCAGTTCTAAATACCCAGGATTTTAGCCTGCAATGAAGGGCCAGGAACACCATTGCCTCCATCATTGCCCATGTTGGCAATATTGGCTAAATCTTTGAAAGCATCCAGGCAGTTGGCTAGGTCAGGGGTTGGAGTTTCCTCGCTATACACTTTAACTTCTTATTCGTGAAAGGTTTGCCTTGTTAGAGTAAAGAATAAAATGCAGTCTGTCATCAGAAATCTCAATTAGGCCCACGCGACCATTTCTTGATGATCTATTCAGACGTTTAAAGCTTTTAAAGTTCGGTATTGAATTGTATTCCCATGTAAGGTGAAGCATAAGGTTCAGCCCTCCTTTGGGAATGACAATTAGGCACACGCAATCACTTCTTGATATTATGTTCACAAGTTAAAGGTTTCAACAATGGATTTAGTAAGGTTAGGTATTCAGTAATAATCTTCGCAACGTTCATCTTCCTTAATTGGTAACACGCGACCAGTCCTTCAGATAATAACAGTCTTAGAATAGTGAACAATGAATGTAAACAGTATTCCTTTCTACGTGAGTAAAATAGACTTTTCATGTGCACGCGAGTGATACATTTCCCATTACTCAATTAAATGAACAACTTCTCGCTTTTCTCATATGCGAGTGAACGGCTAACTGGATACTGTTGTCAGTAATGCTTGCACAAGGTATTAGAATGCCAAACTTCACTCACCAGCTTCTTCCACACTTGCTCTGCAGGTCGCACTACTTCTACAACCTCTAGCACAACTTCTGCTGCTTCTGGCTGCTTAAGGACCCGCACCCTTCCTCCGTGAAGGTGCCTCCGGTCTAACCACAAGTTTCTGGAGCACCTCTCGGTCCTGAGACCCACAGCTTGATAATTGCTACTCACCTCAGTCTCCTGCACGTTCAGTACGCTGCAACCACAGCAATCAGCCTCACATGGGGAAAGATAGATCTCCTGCATGCCTTCTGCTGTGCAGCCTCTGCCCTTCAGAGTTTGGGGGAGCAGGACCCTCTCAGAACAAGCAGGTGAAATCTGCTGTCTCCACGTTCAGGCATCCTTTTGTTCTCCCACTTCTGCTTGGTTTGCCAACCTGCACCTTCTTCCTTCTGCTTCTACTACTATGGCTTGCAATCCAATCACATTTACAGTTCCCTTCTCTCCTTCCAATTGCCTGCACCTGAGGGGGCCCTTTATGCCTTCCAGGTTCCTTCAGGTGTGGGCTCTTAGGCTCAATTGCCTAACTGATGCAACTGCATACCTCTATAACCCTCTTCCCCATACCAGTACTTCTGGGATTCTGGGACTTGTAGTGCCCTTCTGCAAAGTTGTTTCTTCTAGAAATGGAGTTCATTTTAAGGGTATATTTATTTCCCCAGAACTCTTTAAAAGATGGACTGTGAGAATGAGTTGTTACAGAGGAAGGTAATTTAAAACATTTCCAAGTTCCTTTACATTATACCCTTGGGAGTAAGAATGGTGTTAATCTTGGGATACTTTGAAAGTTTCTTCTGTTCTTAGAGTTTGCTCTGATTTAACAGAATGTGTGCCCCGGGTCACAGATCTTATATGTGGCTCAGGGACATTATAATGGCAATATGCCATTATCTGTTCTGGTAACTCAGAAAGGTACTTTGTTTCGAAGGAAAAATACAGTGTCTCTTCTAGCGGGATCCTCTCACCAGCCTGGGCCCTGTCTCTTCCCATGTGATCCTCCCACAGTACACCACCCCCAAGGTCAGGATCAGGAAGTGTCTGCCTTTCCCTGGCCACCTGGGAGGAGACTTTAGGGATGGTTTCATTGAGCGATGCGTAGGATTCTTCACATCGCTCACACCTGCTTTTCCAAATGCCCTCCAGCGCCTCATTCCTAAATTGCAAAATCAGTCCAAGTTTCAGCCACATCATCTCTAAATGGCCAAATCCCCCTTTTCTGGGGTGTCCCTTTTGTATGTTAGCAAGTCCTTCCCTGAGTCCATTCTAGGTGTTAGGGCCTTCACATGTGTACACTTATTAGTGCTGCCATGTGATTGTTTGCTGTGGAATTGCCATTTCTGAACCCGTGTAGCTTTTGTCTTAGTGTGTAATCTGAGCACGGCTGGACCACAGCTTTAAAGAGGCAGTCCACCATCTTGTATTTCTTGTGTGAGACAACGCATATGGAACCCAGTGGAGCTGGACCTGCAGCATCACCAGCGGCAATCAGTGCCACCGCTTTTGGTTTATTAGGATGGTTATGAGTGAGGTTTGTGACTGCATCTTGATGAGGGGGTGGATTGTCCAACATGAGGCCGCAGGTGTCCTCACAACATCCTTAAAGGGCCAGTAGCAATTTTGCTCAGCATGTGACTATTTCCTGCCCAGTGGCCATGGCTAAGTGGGGATTATCAGGGGATGCTCGCCATAGTGTTCAGAGGCTACCAACCACTAGCTCGGGTAGGCACCTGAGGCCTTGGTCATCTCACTCCAGGAGACTCCGGAATAAAGCATTGGACTTCACATAACCCACAAATGTTATTGGAGATGAGGGAGAGTTTCACCAAGAAAGGACGTAATCCATTATACAGGGGATGTAATTACTTCAATAAAAACAGATGGATTCTTCGTATATGGGTTCCAACACCTATAATATTCAGTAATATTTCATACTCTTGCCCTGACAAAGTCTCCTCCATTCTTCAAACTATGCTGGACCCTCGGGACCTCAATCAATTTCACCCTCCCTCTCATCCAGTGACTCTGCCCTCCATTCCATTTGTGATCCTTAGGATCTGTGACAGCCTCACTACCCCTCAAACTCCTTCGTACTGCCCACTCCCCCCATTACCTCTCACCTCATTCCTATCCTGCCTTTGGTCCAGATGTTTAACCTCACCACTGCGTTAGTTCCCGTTCTCTGGAAAGCTGCACCTTCTTGTCTCGGGTGGACCCTTTGGCTCCACAAATCCCCAAAAACTCCACCCTTAACCTATTACAATCTATCATCTTCCTGGAACCTCTCCCTCTCAAGTGGAAATGTAGCAACCGCCTACAAAGTAACCACTGTTCTCCCTGTCCTTCAAAACACTCTACTGAAGCTAACATCCCTGACAACTATCAGCCTGTATCCCCTATCCTTTTGAGTTCCAATTTCCTAGAGAAGCAACTAGATCTGTTCCTACTTGGAGACTCGCCATCTTGCCGACTATCTCCATTTTGGAAACCTTAGCCTCCACTCTGCTGAAACAGTCCTAAGATATGTGACCAATTTCGATACCTCTACCTTCCACAGAAAAACTCACCCCCTCCTTATCTGCCTTGAACTTTCAGCAGCTTTTAACACTGTCAACTATCCACTCTCCTTCTGACACGTTCTCTAATCTTGGGATCAGAGACACTGCACTTGCCTGGATCATCTCTTACTTCTTGGATCATTCCTTCTCCATCTCCTGGACCATGGATACTTCAGATCCTGCCCCTCTACCAGAGAGAGATACCCCAGGTCTCTCTGCTCAGCCCGCTTCACTTTACCCTCTAAATGTCTTCTGTTGTCAAACGCCTCTCCTTCTGTGGATGCTCTTATGATATTTGTTACAATGACACTCAAATGTTCTTTTCCTTTCCTGCTCTCATCCTTGAACACCCCTCAAAGATCTAAAACTGTTTTTCTACCACCTAATGCTGGATGGAACTTTGCTGTCTCATGCATGACTCCCCTGAGAGAGAGGTAATCCATGCCCGTGCCCTCACATCCCCATCCCTACTGCTCTTGGCAGTATCTTTTCCTATTGGCCACCTAAACTCGCAAACTTGAGTTCATATTTCACAGTGACCTAAACATCAGGAAGATCAGCCTTTCCTCACCGGTCATTCTTCTAAAACTTTTATGCCCTCTCTGGTGCTCAGCCACACTGATTGCAGCTTTGTACTTCTCTTCAGGCCCCCCCTCCATGCTTTGTTTCACTTGAGAACATTCTCAATTTTGCAACTCTCACTCTTTCCAAACTCCCTTGTTCTTCTCCCACCTCCCCTCACCATTTATATGTGTGATACCTTTCTATGTACAACTGGTCAATCAAAATTCCTGCTACATGTAATTTAGTCTGTTCATGGATCCCCCCCACCCAAGCACTCCGGCTGTTCTCCTCCACAAACCCTCTTTTGGAATACCCACTTCATCGCTCCATCCATCTCCCTCAATGCGTTCCCTCTGGCTACTGTTTCTTTTCCTTCCTCACCCCACACCAATGGAACTCCCTACCCCTGGACATCAACAATCTTCCTAACACTCATGCATTCAGTGTTTCTTTTCTAAATAAAAATGAACAAATAAATACAAATACAAAGTCTGCGCAGCTCCGCTGCAGACACAGCCAGCATCTTAAAAGTGTAAGTTCTGCTCAACCTGGCGCTACACCTTCTAGGACTCCTCCCCTTTTCTGGTTGTCTTGATTGCATGGAGCAGTGCCTGGAGTAGCCGCAGGGAACACAAGTTTCAAGCAGTGCGTTGAGGCAGGCAGGGGCAGCATATTCAATCACATGGCTCATGCCAACGATTTAACCTTGTGCCGTCCATGACTGTCTGTTCTCATTTTCCACCCCCTTTGGATTCTCTCTGTTGTGTGTTGTATGTATTGTCGGCTCCCCTATGCCTCCGGGCCTGTCTCTATGCGCGATATAAATAAAATTAATAAATAAATAAATCCTTGTGTTTGGCCTGCTGCTTGGGGCTCCAGGTCCTCCTGGGCACTGGTGGGCCTAATGACCAGGAGCACTGGCTTCCGGTGCATTGACTCTCTGATTGGTTACTAACACACAGATTCCTTTGGATGCTGATTGGTCTAGAAGTCTTGTGGTGCAGAGGTCATCGCATTCAGGAAGCAACAAGCAGTAAGACAAGACAGACAGTGCAAACAAATTTGACGATTAGATTGATTTAACATTTTTACTTTCTCTTTGTTTATTTATTTATTAAAAAGGACTTATTTCTTTTCAAAAGAAGTACTCTACATAAGGCCATATTGGTGGATGGAGTAGTTCCAGATGCTCACTGCTTTACAAGAGATAACATGTTAAAGTGCTCGATGCATAAGCTAGGGGCTGGGGAATATTGACCGGGGGACATCAAGAAGGGACAGCCTGGGTTGTAGATCATGTAGGCAGGATGGTATCAGTGTCCTTTGTGTGACCACGTCCCACAATGGGAGGTGACTCTTAAGGGTATTCTTGAACCCATACTCCCTGGGGGGGCCTAGTCATGATGTTCTCTCCACTGGCAGTTATGTAGTGTCCCAAAGCCAATTGGGATCAAAGGCACTCTGTCATTGAAGGAAGGGTATACACATAGGTGTATTCGAGATGACCATAGTTTTAAGCCCAAACCAAATACTAATGGTTATATGTGATATTACCAGTGAAGAAAACATTGAGGGTGTCACGATATTTTTTTCAAGGGCACTAAACACCCCCCTAGCATATTGTATGAGTGGTGCAATTTTATGAACAAACTCCAGTCCTAGAATATTTGGGGAAAGTGTTGGATAGTGCCTTTACAAAAATATGGAGCCACCGTCAACGTTATTTCCAGAGATAATATCACTGGATACCATACCAATTTGTCAAGAGTTACTTTCCAGAGTCCATGTACTTTCTGAAAGTTAAAACTAATGAAGGGAAAGAATGGGATGACTGTCTCACAGTTCAGCTGAGATTTGCTACCCAGAAAGCATTCCTTAAGCGTGAATAATCTGTCTGGCTGGAGGGGTGGGCGCAACCTAACCAATGGAATGTAGGCACAGCAAGGATTATCCTCATGGCTCCAACAACAAGGTGTCCGGATTCACGGAAAAGTCTCTTGGCATTCAACAAATGTCTGTAAGTCAACAAAGGTCTCCGGAGTCAATAAAAAAGTCTCTGGGCTCTGTTATCATCAGTCTGGGGTTCTCGCCCAGAATGTATCATTCATTCGCAGCTATCCACAGTTCAGGGGGTTGGCGTGTACCCACACATCTTTCTTCACTCGTGGTCTGATTGATTCAGGTCATCTGCTTCGTGTCCTGTACTCCTGGAGAGACCTATTCACCTGCATCATGGTTATGTTGTTATGTCAATGCAATTTATAGAGTGCAACAGTCACCCAAAGGCATCTTGGCGCTAGAGAGGGAAAAGTCGTCCACCAACCTACAGCCACACCCATTAGAAAAGAGAAGTCTTAAGAGCCCTTCTGAACGCCAAATGATTTGGCAGATTTGCACCCGATTTGCACCCTTATTATGCCCAATGTGCATCTGCACATTAGACTTGGCTGATGGCAGAAGCCAGGGCTCAATGCCACCAGGCATACACCACAGAGCTGGCCAGTTGAGCGTTCCCACCGGTTTAACCAATGAAGCGGTGGTGTCATACCAGACCTGTAAAGCAACACCTAAAGGTTGGCCAGCCCACCTGTTCCGCATGTGGAGTTGGGAACTCCTCTTAGGGTCCTAGATTTAGATCCCAGCACCTCATCAACATCCTTGACGAGTCGCAACAGTCTCATGCCAAATGGAACCTCTCTTGCGCCTGTTCCCCTTTTCTCTTTTCTGTAATGTTCCTTGTGCTCTTCTTGCACCTCCTCAATGCACCCCACATCCAGCCCTCCAGTACCCCCTCCTGTTAGGCTGGTAATGTACTTGCTCCTTTTCCTTACCTCTACTCCTGTCCTCCTCCGTCAGACCTTCCACTACTCGTGTTTCCCTCCACCACCTCCTTTGGTGTTTCCCTGCACCATTCGCCAAACATATTTGTATCTCCTTCCAATAACCTCCAACCTCCTTCCTTCTTCCACTTTCACCCTCTCCTACTATTACGATCCTCTGAACCACTTCACGTATGTGGTTCTTGTTGTTCTTCTCCCGCTAACCCTGCCTCCTCACTCTTCTCCACTACCTCTGTTAATTACTTTCGCTCCTTGTTCTTCAACACCTCCTTCCTTCCCTTGTTATTCACCACTTCTTTTCCTTCAACCTCCTTTCTTTCGCCAGCCTCCTTCATTCTCTCCCAACTACCAGAGCTGCTGCTGGCACCGCCAGTCTGCTTCAACATCGCTACTTCTCTGACTCCAAACATTGACTCCCTGCCTACATGTTGGGAGCTAATATAAGGACCCAAGGATCACCCCCATGGGGCGAGGCTTATTCTCTCATAAGCTCCTGCACTCACGTGTATTGGTGCGCCTGGTGATTACTTGTGTCAATGGATCGGTTCTTTGTTGCTCTGGGCACATTGGCTCCAAGGCATTGCAAAAGCCTTAACGTAACCCGACCGCCAACTTGAAATTCCAGTGCATATATGTGCGAAGTGAAGTCCCCACAGAAGAGCTTTGTTCCCTGTGTCACCAATTCCCAAAAGAGTATCCGGCCTGGAAGAGTGTAGGCTTCTCCATGCAATATCGCTCGAGGGTGTTGGTTGATTGGAACTGCCAGTGTTTCCAGGGACGTTCATGTATTTTCATGATTCTACTGCACTCTAGACCATTCTATCTTGCTATTCAGAGCTGGGGCTTCACTATCCCTTGCCAGGGCTGGATATGCCACACCAGAACTTCAATCAAGTGGTGGGGGACTTAATCCCTCAGAAGTAAGCAGGTCTTGGAGCCCACAGCATGACAGGTGGGTTGGCATTGTAACAGATCTGGTTCTCCTATACGTCTTTCTTGATGGGACATGGATGTATTGTCCTCTGTATGATGAGCCCCTGCCCTATAGCAGTCATCCCCCTCTCACACTACTACCCTACTACTCTCCTCTCTCAACACTAGGCCCCTCTCCCTGCCCAAGCAAAGGGATATGGTCCCCTGTTCACCCTTCTACTACACTCATTCACACTATCCTCACCCGTTCCCGCTTCTCTCCTATACCCCTCTCCCCACACCCCACTCCTGCACCCAGCTCTACTGTCCCCACTCTCTCCTGACACTTACTCCACCTCACATTAACTACGACCCTCACTTCCCGACAACTAACGGTTAACAAGGTTATTGTAGAAACATTAATGGAGTGGTTCAATGTTTATCACAGTTTTTCACACAGCACTCTGTTGTGAAGAGATAGAGATACAGGAGTTTAATGGGTCTGATTTCCGGAAAACAATGTCCACAAAGTGTTGGTGGCTGGGTTGTGAATTAACCTCTGACCTTCGTTAAGTGATGAGTACACTCGTAATGTTGTCAGTATCCCTGGATGCTGTTGCAGGTAAGTTATTTAGTCGTGGCTGTCATTTTCAGCATTTGAAGAATGCATTGATGTAGAAAGCAGCAGACGGATTCTGCTACGATGCAAGCACAGCATCCCGCCCCAGCTATCCACCATCTTGGGTTAGAATTCCCCCTTGCGTCTTACCCATATTGCCATCTGTGTACCATGTACTCTGTTATGGGTGTTGCAGGTGGTGAAATGTGGTAAGAGTATGGAGCAGTGGTGTGCAGATGCTGCTACCCTGCAGGCGCTTTGTCCTGGCTTTGTCCTTGCCCACACGTCTGCCATGTTGGGTTAGGATGGGATATGAGCAGTTCCATGTATATATCTAAATCTAATCGGACACACATTAACAGACTTTGCCAGGTATATCTGGTGTTTTTCTCTTACACTTGTTTTGCTTACAATGACCACATCTGTATGCAGGTTAGGGGTACTGCCATGGAAGCTGTGTTTGCTCTCAGCTTGGCCAATTTTAATATGGTTAGATTTGAAGTACTTACCTTATATCCAGGAAGCAATCCTTTTCAACAGAACATTGTCCCTGGGTCCTCTATACTGTAGATGTGTCCATGACCCGGAAGGAGTCTGTGCTGGCTCTGGAGCACATCTGCATCTGATTTAATCAAGAAAAGTCGTTCAGAGCCGTGGAAGGGGTGTTTGAAAGACAAAGAGAGGAAGCTGTATTTTTGAGGAACGTTTTGGTGTAGAAGGAAGGATGCGTGAGAAACCGGAGGAAAGTCAAAGTCATTGACTGAGAGAGAGGAGGACAGGCAACTTGGATGGGGGTGGCCCACCAGAGGGATTGCTAGGGGGGCTGAGAGGGCTATAGCCCGGGTGTCTTGGTTGTAGCCCCTGATAGAAGCTCAGGGTCTACAACAAAAAGGCTATAGCTAGCCCCCAGTCCAGACAGTGCCCACATCAGCAGAGCCCCAGATAATTTCCAGACCTAGCAACACCCCTGTGGCACACATGTACTGGAAGGTCATGCTAAGTTACACAGGTGAGAGTAGAAGGAGGAGATAGAGATAATATCATAGATGGAATTGGCAGAGTCCAGGTCACTCGACAGAGCAATGAGGGATCTCTTTTAGGTGGCAGGAAGTGCAGGAAATCAGGTTTCGTGCAGATGTGGATTTAGTGACGTTCTGAGCTATTGGATGGCTGGGGGGGCTCCATGGCAGAGTGGTGGAGGCAATGAGAGCACAGGCAGGGCAGTGGTGCTCAAAGAGAGATGCCTGAGCCAAGGTTCATTCCCAGGAGGCTTGATTAGTGGCGCCTTTGAGAAGGGCTGTAAGAAGCTGGAGGTGAGGCCTGTCTTAGTGCAGGTAGGGAGACACTGATTGACATTTCAATGTGTGTTTAGTGATAGTGGGAGGAGGAGGCGGGAGCAGACACAGTGAAGGGGAGGAGGGTGTGTCCATAGGAGGATGCATCGACAGAGGAGTCAGAGGAATTTAGGGAGGGGGAGGAGCAGAAGCGTAGCACAAGGTCAAGTGAGTCGGCACACGTGTGTGTTGATAGGTTTTTGGGTGGGATCAGATTGTACTGACAGTGAGTGGGGTCTGTGCAGCTAATTATTAATATATATTTGATTAACTTGTTTTGTAATGGCAGACAAGCTCCCCGTTTCACACTGTGGGGAGAAAAGTCGAGTGCACCAAATTGCCGCCTGCAAAGTAACAAAGGGCCTGACGATTTCCACCATTTAGATGAATTCTGCAACACGACCCTCCCCCAAGGCACTGCATTCATGAGTTACTACCGCATAGGCCTACTAAAGAGGCCGTTCCCTGAAACGTTGCTACGGGACCTCGAAAGGGAGCTTATTAATACAGCTGGCCACCAACGTAGGTGTTTCAGCATTCTGACATGAAGAGACCCAAAGCAGTGTCTTGCCGCTTAGAACTGTGCATGGCCCGTTGCTGTTTGTCTGCACAGTTTATCCATCATGTCCCTCCATCGCTGTGGCCTCACACCGGTGCAAGTGCAAGTTTGAGTGGTATCGGCACTAGTGCAAAATGTGACCTAGTGCAAAAAACAATCGGGCCACATTGGAAACCATTTGCACTATGGCAAGTACAATTTTACATGATAATAGCGCTAGGGCAAAAACTGCTCAAGTGCAAAAAACATAGGGCCTCATTACGAGGTTTGGTGGTAAGGGATTACCAGCACCGGTAAAGGACACTGGTTCCGGTAATCCCTTACCACCCTATTCCGAGGTCCCTTAGCGGGTCCCTTCCTTAACGCCTGGTCTGACCAGGTGTTAAGGATGGGACCCGTTAAGGGACTTCAGAGCTAATAACGGTACCGCAAATTGCGGTACTGTTATTAGCTCCATCCCCATTCCCATTGAGCCCTATGGGGGCTCGAATGGGAATGAGGAATGGTTCCCAGAATGGGGATTACCGGGTCCTCCAAGGTTGGAATGACCCGGTAAGTCCCTATTTCGGGAACCCGGAATGTGGTAAGAGGGTAGCCATGGTGCTAATAGCACCATGGCTACCTCCTACCTCGTAATGAGGCCCATAGACTTTAACTGTATTTTTGCAGCAAGTCAAACTTTGCCCTAGTACCAGGGAAAACTATGACCTGGCACAAAAATGCATTGAAAAAAGAGGTTTCTACCCAAGGGCAAACTTTACCCTACTGCAAATACCATGCAAAATTGCACTTGTAATAGCGACAGATTTCCTAATATGGACCAAATTATTTTCTAACTAGGGCAAATTCTACCCTAGTGCTAATACCATGCAACACTGCACTTTCAGTGGTGCAATGTTTCTGTAATCTGGCCCCAGGATGTCATTTTTCCTATTGCAGTTAACGATAATCTTCCCTTTTTTAATTTGTCAATGCCATTATTTGTTATATGTGTATGCCAACTATGATGAACTTTATTGCATTTTTCAATTGGCTACACCCTTTTGAAAAGAAACATGCTGCTTGGCCTAGATACTTTATTTATTTATTTATATTTGTAGAGCGCACAACAGCCCACAGGCATCGTGGCGCTATAGCAGTACTCAAAGAAGGCTTGCTTAAGGGTTACAGTGAAGCCGCCCAGGTAGATAGACTTAGTGACGATACAATGCATGATATAGGGTTACATACATATTTAGATCATGGTACATTGCGGGGATTGCGGTTGCACAATGCAAGTCATACAAAGAGACTGGTTTTGATGGCCTTGCGGAAGGCTGCATGGGAGTCAATAGTCCTAATGTGAGGGGGGAGTGCATTCCAGTGGGTGGCTGCCATAGTTGGGAAACTGGTGCCGCCAGCCAGGACTTTGCGTGTTCTAGGAATAGCAATCAAGTTGGAGTAATGGGTTCTGGTGGGCCTGGAGGAAGGGGGTTTAGAGATTCTCTGTGCCAGGTAGGGGGGTGCCTGTTCATGAAGGCACTTGTGTGTCAGGGCAAGGGTTTTGAATATGATCCTTTCTTTGACTGGTAGCCAGTGGACCTGCCTTCTGAGTGCAGAAATATGATCCCTACGCGAGAGTCCAGTAGCGGCCCTGAGAGCATTGTTCTGAACAATTTGTAGTTTAGCAAGATTCTTGGCTGAGGTGCCTACTAGGAGGGCATTACAGTAGTCCAATCTGGATCCGATTATGGCCCTGGCAATGGTAAGGCAATTTTGTTGTGACAGGAAGGGTCTTATTGTGTTGATGAGTTTGGAGTGGTAGGCAGAGGTGGATGCAATGGCGTTGACCTGTCTGTCCATAGATAGGTTAGGTTCCAGGTATACACCCAGTGTTTTAATTGATTGTGAGACAGTGATAGGGATGTCATCAATGGTGAAGGAGGAGTATAGTTGGTCAAGTTTGTTCAGGGTGGAGGGGGAGCCTACCAGTAGAAGCTCGGTCTTCTCACTGTTGAGACAGAGCCAGTTTTCTGCCATCCAGGAGTGGATAGTCGCATAGATGGAGTTGAGGGTGTTAGTGTCAGATTGGTAATCACCCGTGAGGGGGATGAGCACCTGGGTGTCATCTGCATAGTTTGTATATGAGATTCCCAGGGCATCCAGGATTTTGAATAGTGGCCTGGTGAAGAGGTTGTATAGAGTGGGGGCAATACAGGAGCCTTGTGGAACCCCGCTTTTGATGGTGGTGGGAGTTGCACAGGAGGAGTCAGAGAAAACCCTCATTGCTCTGTCTTGCAGAAATGAAGTAATCCATTTGCAGGCCTTGGTCGAAAAGTTTGCTGCTGTGGAAAGGTGGTGGCACAGGGTCTTGTGATCAACTAGATCAAACGCAGCAGAGAGGTCTAGGAGCAGTAGGAGTGCAGGTTTGTCTGCGTCTCTGAGGTCATCGATCTGGTTTTTCAGGTCAAGGAGGGCAGTTTCTGTGCCGTGCCGAGGTCTGAACCCTGATTGCCGTAGGCCAAGGAGATGGTTCTCTTCAAGGAATTTCTGAACTTGCAGGTAGGCTGCTTTGTCCAGGATTTTTAGGAGGAAGGGGACAGTGGTTATGGGCCGGTAATTTCCCGGGACGGTAGGGTCCAGGGAGGGTTTTTTAAGCAGCGGACGAACCCACGCTTCTTTGAGACCAAGGGGGACATGGCCGGACCGGAAGGAGGCATTGATGAATGCTGTGATGAATGGGGCTAGGGAGGGTGCACAGTCTTTGATGACCTGTGCTGGGCAGGCATCTCCTTTACAATTTGATGGTTTGATAGACTGGAGAAGTGTGATGACTTCTGTTTCGCTGATGTCTTTAAAGTCAAACACCGGGGAGCAACTGGGGATGGTCTTAGGTGGAAGTGGGTTATTGTGATTCTTGGCTATGAGTATGGCCAGAGCTTTTTGATGAGCGATGATCTTTGCCTGCAAAGTTTCAAGCTTGTTCAGCATGGCTGACTGGATTGTGTTACACCAGTCTTTATCCATGAGGAGAGAAGAAGGGGGTGTGGAAGGAGTCTCCAGCTCTCTGAAGATAGAGAATATTTCTCTTGTCCCTGATTTAGCGTTGGCTATCCTCGTGTTAAAGGAGGAGGCTTTAGCAGTGGAGATGGCAGTTTTGTATTGTTTGGACAGTGCTTTAAAGGCAGCCTTGGTGTTTTCTGAGGGGGATTTGCTCCATGACTTGAGGGCAGCTCTCTTTTTTGCGCGCAACTGCAGGAGTTCTTGGGAAAACCATGCATTAGTATGCTTCACTGTTTTGGCTTTTTTGAGGGTGAGTGGGGCCACAGTGTCAATGGCTTGGGTGATGGCCCTTTTGAAGTCATTGGCCAGTGTTTCTGGGTCATTGGAGAATGGGGGCAGTAAGGCGGGCACCGAAAGGTGTTGAGCTAGGTTGTCATGAGTGAGCTGCTTGGAGCTTCGTGCGAGTGTGGCCGGTAGGGGAGTGGTGGGTGAGGTAGGCCCTTTGGTAGTGATGATGTCAAATTGGATGCAATGGTGGTCGGACCATGGAACTGGATAGATCACAGGTTGGCTGATGGAGCAGTTATGGTGAGATAACCAGTCCAAGGTGCGACCTTTAGAGTGGGTAGGGCTGGAGACGGTTTGGGAGAAGCCCAGAGTGGAGAGGGCTTTGCGGAGGGCCTTTGCGTGTGAGTCACTTGGGTCATTCAGGCCGAGGTTGAGGTCGCCTAGAAGCAGGATTTTGGATGATTTCTTTAGGTTATCAGACAGTGCGTGGGTAATGGCGTCCTGAAAGTCATTGGAGGGGCCAGGGGGGCGATAGACAAGGTGAAAGGTGAGAGTGCAGTTATGAGAGAGTTGGAGCTTGAGTAGGAGATAGTCGGTGGCCGGATCAAGGTTCCCTTGAATCAATCGAATGGCTAGTGATTCTCTGGCTATGACTGCTACCCCGCCCCCTCTTTGGGTGAGGCGGTCCTGTCTATAGATAGTGAAACCAGGTGGTATTGCGAGGGAGAGGGCTGGGCCAGAGGTGTTGGACAACCATGTTTCGCTGAGGAACAGTAGGTCAAGGTTGTTACTGTCTATCAAGTCGTGCACATCCAAGGCATGTGCTGGTAGGGACCAGCAGTTGATCATGGCACATTTAAGTGGGAAAGCTGAGGGGATGATAGGAATGGGGGCATGATGGGGTAGTGGGATAACACAGGGCGGTTTGGTGGTGGTCAGAACAATGGGCACAGATACAGTTCCAACATCACAGGGCACTTTGGTAGTGGTCATAACAATGGGCACAGATACAGTTCCAACATCACAGGGCACTTTGGTAGTGGTCATAACAATGGGCACAGATACAGTTCCAACATCACAGGGCACTTTGGTAGTGGTCATAACAATGGGCACAGATACAGTTCCAACATCACAGGGCACTTTGGTAGTGGTCATGACAGACGGTACAAGTTGGGGTGTTATATTGTGCACCCCAGCATTTTTGGGGCAGTTTTGCCTCAGACTTGGCAGTGTTGATGGTAGGTGATGAAGGGGTGTTTCAGCCAGCGTCAAGAGCGATCCTGCGGTGGGGCTTGGTGTGTTGAGCGTGGCACCGTGCGTGGAGCATATGGGGGCAGCGGTATGGTTGGTAGCCGGGCTTAGGAGCCTGGTTCGCAGGCGCGCCAGCCTTGCTGCGGCATTAGGTAGGATGAAAGAGGGAGGAGGGGGGTGTAGAAGCGACCGCGTGCTTAGCCGCTCGTTTCTGAGAGTAAAGTGAGGGGGCCGAGTGGCGGTGATGATGCCGGTAGAGACATTACCCTTACCTTGGGTCGCAGGCAGCAAAATCGTTGTCGAGCAGCGGAGAGCAGCTGAGAGTGATCCTGGCCTTAGCTCACGGCCTTCACTCGGCGGCTTCGCCTCGCGGCGCGCCTCCCCTCCATTTAAAGCAGGAGGGGAGAGCCTGCGGAGGTGTGGCGGCCTATAGGGCAGCTCCTGCAGGGTTTGTTGATCGGTCTCCATGGCGACGGATGCGGCGGCCATTTTTAGGTCGTTTCGGGCCTCCTCGTGGACACAGACAAAGGGAACGGCTTCAGGGTCGAAGAAGGTGCGGGCATCAGGATGATTTTGCTGCATGTTAGGGGGCACTCGCAGCGGAGCAGCTGAGAGTGATCCTGGCCTTAGCTCACGGCCTTCACTCGGCGGCTTCGCCTCGCGGCGCGCCTCCCCTCCATTTAAAGCAGGAGGGGAGGGCCTGCGGAGGTGTGGCGGCCTATAGGGCAGCTCCTGCAGGGTTTGTTGATCGGTCTCCATGGCGACGGATGCGGCGGCCATTTTCAGGTCGTTTCGGGCCTCCTCGTGGACACAGACAAAGGGAACGGCCTCAGGGTCGAAGAAGGTGCAGACACACACCACAAGTAGATTGGTGACTCTAACAAGTAGCTGTTTCAGCTGTGTTAATTTGGCTGAACCAGATTTGGGTTAAAGGATCTAGCTAGAAAACTCAAAACACAGCCATCCAAAAACCTTAATCTAGCAGGTTTGAGGAAAGAGCGCAGCCAACAACCTCACTTTTCACTCACGTTCACGCAACATGTGTTCGCCAACACCTCAGCCACCAAAAAGATAAACAAAACGCTCAGCCCATGTGTGCGCCTCGAAAGCATGAAAATGGCAGCAGTGCACGTTAGAAATCCCAAGCACATAACATGATCTGTCATCAACTGACCATAAAGTGGTGTATTTTTGGTGGCATCTGTGTGTGTACAGGGATGTTTGGGAGCAGGCATCTGTTAAGTGGTATTCTTGACTAATTGTTATTAAAGGGGTCTTTGAGATGATGTCAGTAAAGTGGTGTCTCCTTGGTGGTACCGGGTACTACCGGGTAGTACGCCATACGGATCGCTCATGAGTTACATGCTCACCTCTGACATGCTGCACCCCTGTAGTTGGAGTCCCAGCAAGGCCCATTTCATTTTTCTCCATTCTAGGAATGATAAACTGAGCACCATTAAATCTGGTCATCATACAAAATATAATACAGTGTTTCAAAGCAGGAGAAATTAGGCATGAAGTTTAAGCGCTATATAAAAATCTTAATATTACCTTCGTGCGCAGATCTGTAAGGGGTGCCTGTATAAGTGTGTCTGGAATGTAGAATAGTTGAGTAGATATTGGTAGGAGGTGTCTGTGAGGTGTCTGTGAGGTATCTGTTAGGTGTCATGTGTGTTTTGGTAGCTTTGACCAGTTGCTCCAAGAGGGGACTTTTGAGGTAGTGTCTGTGAAGAAGTTCGTGTGGATGAATGTTTGTGAGACAGTATCTCTGGGGTACCCAATTAGAATAGTAAATACTCGTGGGCTTTAATCAACCACACACAATGATAGTTTGTGAATTCAGCGATAATAGCATGTTGAATTGAGGAACTGCAGCACAGCTGCAAAAGAAAGACTGTTGCCCAGCCTAATGGCCAGACTCGGACTAGCCTACAGGGCACAGAGTGCTAGGGTGGGCCAGTTTTCTGACCAAAATGGGACCGTTTTTTAAAATCAAAGTTGGACAGTTTGATTAGATACTTTACTTTGCAGCTAGTCGTTTTACCAAAGTTTCTGACCAAATGTTCTTCACAACGCACAATTTCAACAGCTTTAACCCAAAAGCTCCTCCTTGGGTACTACTCAAACAGTCTGTCACAAACGAAATGAATTGGCATTTGCGACTGTGGGCCACATTTTAATTGGTGGCCAAACCAATTTCATAGCCCAGTCCAACCCTGGTAGTTGCTCTTTCTAAAATACATCAAAACCTCATACAAATATATAAAAAAGGAAATACAGAAACATAGAAATTATGTAGTGCCTACCGGAATATATACACCCTCGACTTTACGTTACACAGAACCGACGCTATATACATATATATATATTCACTGAAAAAACCTTACTTAAGGTGCAGATAGGGTGCACAGATTTAACGCAAGAAAACCTTTGAAATTCAGCGGATGTGGGAAGTCATGGCCTGCTTAACTCAGCGCTCACCCGTTGATGTCCCGCATAATGCTATGCCCCCCATAGTACCATTTTGTATGTCATTGTGAATCCCTTCTCTTATAATATGTATGTGCTCATGCGCTTTGCAACGGGAACGCACCGAGTTAAGCTGGACATGGCTTGCCACATCTGCTGATTTTCAAGGATTTTGTTGCATTCATTCTGCACAATTTAACTGCACCGTAACTAAGGTTTTTTCAGTGAATTTCAATTTTTGGTTATAGCATTGTTTTTTTACAGGCCACTACGCATAGCCTTTGGCCTTTGTCAGTTGCCACGGCCTTCGGCCTTGTCCAGTATACATGTTCCCCAATATGTGTATTCTGGACCCACTAGGTCGCCTTTGGCTGTGCCCACTGTATATTTTAAAAGACTACCGGACCAGTAGCCATAGTCTTCAGCCGTGTCCACTATACATGTTTCCCCAATATGTTTCTTTTGGACCCATGAGGTGGCCACGGCCTACAGCTGTGGGCACTCTACATATTGCTCCAATAGGTTTCCTAAACGGGCCCACTAGCCATGACCTTCAGCCGTGGCGCACACCACTAGGTTTCTTTTGGGCACACTAGCCATGGCCTTTGGCCGTGTCCACTTTCCATATTGCAACCCTTGACAGGTTGCCCCAATAACAAGATGATTGTGTGTCCCCCTCAACCTTTGGGCAAAGCACTGTATTGATAAATGCTTTTTTATCAATGAATTAGTCAGAAGTATTTCTATTTAAAGTTGTGGTTATTTATTGACTTCATGACTCAGCCAACACGTGTTTTGACCAGTGGTGGTCTTCTTCTGGGCTGCCAATTAAACAGACTAGAAGCCTGTGTCTTGTATAGCCTGTGTTGGTGCACCGCTTCCTAATCACAGCATCATTCCCCAGCCTGCAGCACAATTACGTTTACATTATTCTTTTCCTATACTATGGGCGGATTAAGACTTGTGACACCAGTGCCCCAATGGCCCACTAGCCATGGCCTCTGGCCATGGCAAGTATCCATGGTCTTTAACCATGTCCACTTTCCATATTTCACTGTTCGGTTCCTTTAAGTAACCCAGTAGCCATATCCTTCAGCCACATCCATTAACCCCCAGCTCACTATAGCTATAAAATTCCACCTTTTTTGTATTAATCTCATTTTTTTTAACTTCTCTTTTTTTAAAAAACTTATAAGCAATGTATTGCAAATAACCCTGGTTACCTGTAAATGCCCACAAATAACATTGGTTATCTGTAAAAAGCATGCAAAATGCAAACCTCTTCCCTGCCCTCCCAGGCACTCACCAAGTGTGCACCTCCTCTCTGCATGCTCTCCCCAGACCCATCAAGTCCAGGTCTCACTAGCCATGGCCTTCAGTCGTGGCCTCTGTGCTGGTTGCACCAATATCTTTCTTTTGAGCCCATTGTCACTGGACATGTCAAATTATTCATGTGTTACCAAATACCCAATGCCCCTGCCCAGTAGATGTAGGCACTGCAGATGTCAAACCTTTTTTTTCTAGCTCCTTATTCCCACGAGAATTTCACAATAATAATTTCCAATAACAAATGTTCCTGCGGTAGAGTAGCAGTTCGCCGATTCTGGCAATAACGGGAAATGTTTTTCAGAATTATGAAGTCTTCCAAGTCCTCACAGGCACTCAACATGTGTCCCCCTTCTTTGTTCCAGGTCCCCTAACTTCACTCAATTGCTTTTCCCCTACAAAACCCTCTACCATTACCCCTATCACTCATTGCTTCGTGTGACACACATTATTTTCTGAGCCCATCTTGCAGAGTTGCTGCTGTTATCTCATGAATGCGACCCAACATTTGCCACTCGTAACTGGCTCCCCAACCCACCCACAAATCCCCACCTTCACATGGTGTCTTCTTTCCCACTCCCAAACTCTAGCCTGATGTGATTACTATTGCTGTTCATATATGACCTACGACTAGGACATCTAAGCGCTGTGGTTCAGAACAATCAGGGTTCCCATAGGAGTGACTACATAAACAGAAAAGTTGTGAGTCTCTTTCTGAAGTCAAGAACATTATAAAACTCTTTAACGTCATGGGGGAGTTCATTCCAAAGTTTGATGGCATCCTTTTTCGTCCTCCAAATAGCATTTTGAGTTTCTTCAGTTGCATTGCAGCTTCTCCCTGTAATATCATGGGAATCACTCACATGGAATAAAAACAAAAGGTGGCTTTTTATTCCTGAAAAGCCTATCAGCCTCTCTGCTGCAAAGCAACAAAGGCCGATATGTATATATAAAGGTTTTAAGGAACAGGGAGTACCCCCAAATCTCTGTCAAATAGTTTAAAAACGACTGGATGGATTTAATCCAAGTGAGTCAAGGAAATTAAGTCAACATTTTGTGCCCAAATTGTTTCTTATTTTGTCCAAAATGGGAGTGTCCTAAAGACACCATATCTCTTCGTCGCACTGTCCTCAATCAAGATGGAAGTGTCCTTAGGATACACAAGATGCTCGCCTGTCTGTAATTAACCAAAATGGGAGTGTCCTTAGGACACTATACCTGTTCAAATAGATCATAGTCAAAATGGGGGATGTCCGCAGAACACTAAAGACGTCCACATGTTTGTAGCTATGCAAAAAAAAGTGTCCTAAGAACAATCTCCCTGTTCGCATTGTCCGTAACCAGAATGAATATGTCCGTAGAACACATAGCCCGTCCGCAAAGTTGTTACGCACATTTATTTTGGTCGGGTACCTGAACACTGTCCGTAGAACACCTGCACGCATGCGTAGCACACTCTTGCCCCTACAAACATTGTGCCTGTCCGCAACTGTCTGCCACATGTGTGTTGCACTTTTAATTACTTCGGGGACTGGGACGCTGTCCGTAGAACAACCACACGCGTGCGTAGACCCGACCCTGCACATTTGGTGTCCTATGGACAGCCGTCCCTTTCGCCAACGTGTCCTCGATGTCCTCATGTGACCGCACCCGCGCTAAGCGTAACAAACACTGACTGTCCCCCGGACACCTAAAAAGTGTTTTTTTCAGCAATCCAAGGTATTTTCCTGGGAAAGTTCACCCTTGCACATGTCTCACACTATGTCCCTGGCAATCTGCATACTTTTTTTGAGCCCTTTCTTGGTGTTCGTAGTGTCCTGGGACAGTGCGGGTGAGAACCTTCAAAGTGCTTTCGAGACGACTGCGGTCAAGGAACATGAGAAGAACTTCTACCTACCTGAATAAGGCCCACCCTACATCTTCCTCTCTCCGACTACCCTTTTTATCCCCAAGGTTGGTGTCCCTTCCTTACACTCCTTTCCCTTCCTTTCTGTGTCGTGTTTAAAAAACCAAACACATATAAAACAACAAAAACCCCCAAAAAAAGGCTCTTTTCAGAGCCGCCTTTCACAGTTTAAAAATAGAAGTGGCAAATAAATAGTGCAGGGCCCTGTGCATTTTTAGAAGTCCCCGAACTGTCCGCGGACATCCAAAATCTGTGCGGTGCTGCCCTGTCACAACCATTGCACTTTTCTCTGGGAGGAAGTGGTGGCTCTAAAAAGAGCCTTTTTGTGGTGTTTTATTGTGTTTCGAAAACTTAAAATGGACAACACCTACTGCAAAATGGATTGCTCTAATTCCAAAAAAGGTTGCAATGCATTTTGTATATTTCGCAGAAAAATCTGATTGCCGGCATAAGAAAAATGTGTGTACTACGAAACATAATGTTTTCATTGTGAAAAGAGGACATACCAACATCTCTCAAAAAGGCACAGACAGCCTTGTTAACATTGCGCCTTGTTGACCACATGAAGAAGAACACAGCCACATTTGTCTCTGCACAATACGGGAAAAAACTACTCTGGAATTTGGATACATATCCATGACTTTCCCAAGTCCTTCTTTTATAGCAAATTGCAAAGAGATTCCAGACACATGTCCTAAACTGTTCCCTCCACAATGAATAATAATAATGTCTGGATGACACTGTGTCACCAAATTAGCACAGAGAGTTACCAAATCCAGCCACTTCATTCCACGCACTCCATGCCAGTGCACTTCCACATGAGGGAATCCAAGATGTACAGCCACTCCGCTGCGATCTGCATGCACCTCCAACCAATGTATCCACGAATCTCCCAAAATCCGGACAATCTGCTTTCTGAAACACACAGCCATAGCTATCTCCTCTCTTCTCAGAAAAAAGACTTTCTGACAAACTCTCTGCTCACACACCACACCCAGTAAACCCTATTGAGCAATCCCTTCCTGTGCTACGTCTCATTTGCATCGCTCGCAACCTCAAAATCCCTGTATGTAATACGCGCTGCCCGCGGACAGCCGCGCTGTACGCAGACAAATCAAAAGAATCTAAGTGTGATGAATGAAAATTTAAATAGTGTACCCCTCTTCCCCTTTGTGGTTGGCTCTGAAAAGACCCTTTTTTGAAATGTATTTTTGCAGATTTTTTCAGGCTTCTTTTTAGGCTTTTTTCAGATGGTATCTGTTACATGACTTCACAACAACTTCCTGATTGAGGTCTGCATATTACCAAAAAATATTGCATGACCAAAATCTGTGAAAGTCATTCCATTACAAGAAAGAATTGCACCATCTTCCAAAAGGTTCTCATTTTGAAATGATGACATGCCCTTAGACTACATAAAACAAGATATTCCTTCATTAACAAGACATCTTGTTATGTCTTGTTGAGGATTGAATACATGACAAGGCATCTATGCAGTCCTAGGTGGTATATGTGAAATAATTATCTTAGCAGATGGAAACAGGTGCATCAGTTCCTTTAGCAACTGCTTCAGTGCACCCAGCAAACTTGTTGCACTCAGATAGCCCAAATACATTGCTCCACAATGTACCACCAAAATATCAGGTGTGTTAAAACAAGCCATATTTCTACAAACTGTATAAACACATTGCAAATGTTTCCCTGGCATATCACACCAGGTAGCCTCCACTCCATGCATTCCAACATTTTCTGAAATGCCACACATGTTTGCATACCACTGCAGATTAGTAATATAATTATCTCCCACTATCCCTACTCTAACTCTGTCAACCTAAGCAACCACAGCCATCTTCACAGCATACAGCAAAGAAATAAATGAATACCCTCTCTCCCTATGAATGACACCCTCAGCATCTGATTGGCTAATTCCCCTAGTCCTATTTCCATGCCAGATATGCCTGGTTGTTGCATGTCCTATCTATGAACAGCCGCACTGTCCGCGGAGCGCTTAACACTGGGGCAGCCCTGCTACCCTTTCCACTTCACTCTCTGCACCATTCCCCCATTGGCTACTGTTAAGCAGTCACACAGCAATCCACCAATCACATCCAAGAACTCTACATCTAACTCCATAATCACAGTTCAGCACTTTAGATGTACTGTTGATCACAGAGTACAATTGTGCTGTGATTGAAAAGGACCTACAACAACTACTACAAAACTCTTCAATACGTCTGCTTGCAGATTCATGCACATCCACATACATGAACACAAACTATAGTTATGAATATTTTCTGCACAGTACATGTACACCTCTTATGTACATACATATAAACAGGGTAACTTCCACTTACCCTGTATAACCTGTAAAAAGCTTACTGTCATTTCTCCCATCTTCTATGATCAAGTATCACTTGTAAAACTGTCTGCTCTCCAACTTTCTGTTTACCCATATAACTAACTGTAATGTGCAAACTGTTATTCTCTTCATTCATTCTGTCATTTGTGTAACCACAGCCACCTATTTATCCACATTTCAATCAAAATAGCATTTAATGCATTATAGTGCATTGGATGTACAAACAATTTCCTTTGTATACATTGTACATATTTTACGTACTATCTACCATTTGAACTTCCTTTAGGAATGATTATAATAGTAATCAAGCACAACACACACACCTATCTAACAAAGTGTCTTTTCATGTTAAAAGATGGGAGACATTAACAGTATAATTATGGAAAAAAGCTTTCTAGTGTGTTATAAAATGACACGGAGCCAAGATGAGTACATGCATCTTTATTGATGCACACAGATAGCCATTATAATTTGAAAGGCTCCCAGATGAAACAACACCACTGCCTCTACAACTGTTCTTCCAATCTACACAGGTCTCTCATTCCAGCTGGTTGCCCATTCCGTTCTAGAATGCACAACAGCATTCAACTATGCACAAGTGCAGTCATATCTATCACATCTTCTACAACAATGTACAGTGTTGTAAAGCAAGACATACAACATCTCCCCCCTTCCCTTCAGTCTGCAACACAAGCATCAGATCCTTCCTTGCAACCCTTACTTTATGTCAGACTCTCCCATCTCCAAGCACCACAGAATCACCCAGTACTTAGTAATCACCTACTGAGTAATAAGCTGGTGGCCCCATCAAATCCTTCGGATTTATTTCCCCTAAGCAGCCCACATACCACAATCAAAATGTTTGATAGCATTGTAGAGTTATGGTGCAGTGGTTGTGGCCAGAGCCTAGAGTCTTCGGCCATGCACCCAAGACTATAGGCTCTGGCCACAACCACCGCAGCATAACACACCCATAGAAACAAACACCTACCAAATGACTACAACCCAAAAACATAATACATCCACCTCAAAACTATACACTTCATTTAACATTCTAAAAAATAATGTACTAACCTAATATAGCTGACAACCGCGCTGACCACTGACACCGCAAACACATCACAGCCTTCTCCCACCTAAACAAATACAGCATTTGAACCATCTCTTACTTCCCCACCCTCTCCAAGCACTCATACACACCAACCTACTCCCCAAAATAGGATGTATGCTCACTTCCAGCGCATGTCCGTGCATCCAATATGGCGGGCACACCGAAACAATTTGATGCACCTCACGCCTCATCCCAGCCAATCAGAGAACATGACGCGTGTCTGCGGACATGACGCAAGCTGATTAGCCAGTCGGTGTCCTGTCCGCGGAGCGACAGAGAAGTGTGTCCGCAGAGCAGACATGGAGATCACTAATTCTTTTGCTTTACGTTTTGGTCATTTAAATAAAAACTACTGGATGGATTTACACCAAGTTAACAAAAGCACTCTTTCGGGACTAAGCCGCCACTCCTGCTGCAAATTTGGTGAAAATCCGTCCAGCGGTTTGGGCAAAAGGCACGGCAGAAATGTTTTCCCATTATGTCTATGAGAAAAAAATACATTTTGGGACCCCCCATATAACTTTGCCCCCGCCCCTGACCAAACCTTACAGCTCCAGAGTGGGCCATATACTTGTTTTGCAAAGTTTGGTGAGGATTCATCCATGTGGAGCGAAGTTATAATCCGCCAAAAGTGCTCTTCCTATGGGTTTAGCAACTTAACCATAACTACATGGCCGCTACCGCAGGCCATGTAATAAATCTAGAGGAGGTTGCCATATGTGAAAAATTGATGATATTTATCTGTGTTACCATGACCTCAAATATTAACTTTCACTGACTGAATATCCTTAGCAGCTCTCCTGTGCTCCAGCCTAATGACATTCTTTAAATGCTATTAAGAAGAAAAGATGCCAAGCAGCCTGAGGTTTCATTCCTTCTCTCTGTGGAATGGTTTACTCTTTTGCTTTGATCGGAAAACGCAAAGACATGAACTCACAAGTAGTTTTGCCCTGTCTGGCATCCTCATGCAACACTGCAGGGGCACCTCCAAGACACATGCCAGGCAACGCATCAAGCAGCATTACCTGGCATCCAGAAGCAGCACCACCTGGAACCTTCAAGCAGGTGTCCTGGCATCCTCGGGTGGCATTACCTGGGACTCACAGGGAGCACTGGTGGAATGATCTGAAAGCTCAGCCTGACACCCTCAACTAGCACAGTTTAGCAGCTTCACGCAGTACTGCCAGAGCTTGCACCCTCATGTGGCAAAGTCCGGCAACCTCAAGAAACACACCTTTGCACCCTCTTGCAACATAGCCAATTCCATGATACAATGTCAACCCACAAGTAGCAGTGACTGGCACATGTAAATTATCTCCACCCTTAGGTAGCACTGCCTGTAACGTCTGTCAGATCTTCCTGGCTAGCTACAGCAGCCTTGACGTCCTCCAGAAATACTTCTTGGCTCTCTTAAGAAGCATTGCCTTGTATCCTTAGGTAAACTACTTGACACCCAGGAACCTTGGATACCACTGCTTGAGCTATCCACCGGTGCAAAGAGGCCATGAAATGGAACACACTGCACTTTATAAAAGCCACCTAAGACCCTAGGGGTTATGCTCGATGCAGAGTTCACCATGAAACCCCATGTTGCCCTGCTCCGGGCATCTTGTGGCTATATTAATAAACTTCTCAGTCACATCCGTCCATTCTTGACTATTGGCAACATGACCCTTCTTGCATCCACATTGGTTAACTCACCCCTTGATTGCTATAATGGTCTGTTCCTGGGCACTTCCCAGGCAAACATGGCAGCACTCCAGGTGATTCAAAACGGAACAGTTTGGGCTGTAAATCGTCTATCTATCTAGACAAGTTCACATCCCTCATGCGAGGAGGGAGCTTCATTGGTGCCCTGTGAAACATTGAGTTACTCACACGGCCCTAACGCTGAGTCACAAGTGGCTGGATTTCCAGGCCGCACTATTATCTTTGTGAATGCACCAAGGTCTACCAACCCTGCCGCTCACTTCAATTGGCTGATCAGGCTAGCCTCCAACAACCTAAATTCAAATTGAAAGAGTTTGGTGGTACCTCCTTCAATGTCCAGACCCCCTTGGCCTGGAATGCACTCCCTCCCGGCCTGAGAAAGACAATATCACTGTTGGATTTCAAGAAAAAAGTAAAAACTCACCTTTTTAACTTTGCATAACTGAACCTCTCCTTTCTGCTCTTCTTCTGACCCCAGTTGTTTTGTCTGTGTTTTTATGTTCGCCCTGAGACCTATGGGTGAGTGGCGCGTTAAAAACATTAAAATAAAAAATAAGACAACAAAACAACCTAAGGTTGGACTTCTGGTGACGTCTGGCAATAATATCTGGCACTGTTAGAGTAACACCTCGGGTTGCACTACCTGGGCGTGGCATCCCTCTGGCAGCACAGACTAGAACCGCTTGGAAGCACCTGTCACCACTGGCAAATCTTCCTGGTGTCGTTTCATCTCTGAGTCTTGGACTGGCTCTACAGTGAACCCTGCCTGGTTCTGATAGTAGGCAGCCTATGCCAGAAGTACAGTACTCTGCTCAAATAAAAAAGAGGCCATTCTTATGGGCTGTACATGTGAAGAAAGGGAATTATTTTGATTGCTTGCAGGAAGTGCCATGGCCTGCGAAAACGGGCAGAAAGTGTGCTTCCAAGGAGGAAAGTGGGATCAACATGTTGTTTCGATTTCAAGAGCTTTGAACTTCTAATGTCAGTTTTCGCTTGTAGGACAATTTATCATACCACTCCAGTGGTGATAGTGTGTGGTACAAATATCCTTTAACATTTACATTAACATAAAGGAAAACACCAATTTTAAGGCAGCCAGTGGTGTAGCCAAAATGTCTCAAAGGGTGGGCCTGTAGCATGCACAAAACGGCCTCAGGCAGGGGTCCTGTATAACTGAGGGAGATCTCTTTAAATTAATTTTTCTCTATTATGCTCTCCCGCGTCGAGGCCATCCTTCGCTCTTTTATTATGAAAGGCAGAGAGGACCCTGCCAGAATGAGAGTATATTTAGGTAGGTTGCACAAAGATCACTGGATATCGTCATATGTTATGTCAGAGGCGTTGCTGGGGGGGAGTTTAGGGGGCTATAGCCCCTGGTCTTTTGGTTGTAGCCACGGATAGAATCACATGGGCTACAGCGAAAAGGCTAGCTAGCTCCGAGTCCCGACAGTCCCGACATTAGCGTAGTGCCGGATCTTTTCCAGACCTAGCCAAAACCCTGTGTTATGTTATGTTACTTGTGTACTGTGCGTGTCACCAGCGTAGTGGTTTTAATGCGCTGATTCCTTGACCGTGGGAGAGAATTGTGACCCGCCCGTGCTATTAAATCACCCCATAGTCTTTGGGAGGGAGAGGAAAACGGGAAAGTGAAAGAGGGAGAGAGTACGTTGGGGGAGTAATGGGTGAACACAAAAGAACAAACCTGGGTAAACAAACACGAGGGTAGATAAAAGGTTGCATGCACGTGCAATCAGGAGTGCATGCAGGGGATATGTGGCTGTGCCTAAGGAAAGACACGGTTAAAAACCTGGGGGGCGGTGGGTGGAGAGAAACAGCCTTAATGGCTATCTCCTCTTTGGATGGATTCATATCTTAAGTGGGTTGAAGAGATTTGCTTAAGGCTGGTTATGGATGCATGATGGCCTTGAGATGCGCCCAACGGTTCCAGGTGGCTTTGTGACTATTTATACTGAAAAGGAAAGTCAACACCCTCCCAGCAGCAGCTCCATGGGACGCACCCTCTGGACTCCCTTCTATGCTCTGTATTCTCACCTTCTGCTGCTAGGTAGATATGCACTTTTTAAATCCCACACATGCAGACATAGGTAAATGGTTTTTATTGTGACGCAGGGAACAACAGGAATCTCCATGCAAAATAGCTGCAACCTGTAGCAATTCAAGCAAACTACTGCCTGTTATTCTCATCGAAATACTTGTGTAAGACTCTCAGTTCGTTATAAAATATGCTGAAAACGTACCCACGAGTCATGCTCTGTGAATTCAGGCTTGGTTAGCATGTGCAATATTACATTTGTGTAGAACATATAAAACAGGACTTTAAGTGCCAGAATGCAATATGATCTGATCCTAAAAGCTCAGCTTGGTTTATTATTTCGAACCTGGCATGGGTCAACCTGAGACACTGCCAATGGGTTGTACACCACAGAGCAGCCTGAGTGATGAATTCACATGCCTGTGGTCATTGTTTAAGACCTGAATGCAGCATTTCGAGAAGTATGAGGTGAATAACGTGCAATTCCACACAAAATGCAATTTATTTTGTTGCAGACAAGGAACTATTCCTCTTCATCATTGGTCGGGAACGAATCTGAACACAGCTGCACTGTGAGCAGAATGCCAGCATGAGCCAGGGGGCAATGAGAGTGGATGTTTTCCCTCTTACCAGACGGTGGGCCTCATTACGAGATCAGCGGTGCAGGAAATATTGGCGGTAGTTCTGTTACAGCCGGATTCCCGATCCGATGGATTACGAGATTGGTGGTGGGGTGGAGGACTTACTGCCAGCACGTAGCTGCAGCTGAATTCGCCACCCTACCACCAATGTCTGTCTTGGGAGGATAGCTCAGGGGCAACATGCTTGCCTTGGAAACAAGACGACACAAAGCAACACAGGGCCTATCCCTCAGTCCGCGATTAGAAACCTCTGGGTATTAAGTGCCTTATAAATAACCTATCATATCATTTTTTCTTCGGAATGACTGCTGCCGAGCTACCAGCGACAGTAATTCAGCCAAAAACCCCATGCAGTTCCATAGACTCTGAAAATGAGGATTGACACTGTCATGCCGCCACATGCATGCCAGGCCACCACTTGTGATCCAGTGATAATCCCACGGGACCAAGTGGTGGTAACCGTAATCGAGGTTGGCTGTAGCTCGGGAAAAGTACTGCAGAACTACTGCCAAACTCCTAATGAGGACCTGTGTCTTTGGCACTGCATATGGCCCTTCCTTGGCAAGAGCAAACGAGGGTTTGTGAAGCATGCTCTCCCGTCCTGTAAAGATCGCCTGCATCACTGCTTGGGTTCGGTACAGCTGCTGAACCGGATTCCAGGGATAAGCCCCGGTTCTCACCGGGTCTGAGAAGCTAGCAGGTGTCTGACAAAGCCGTGTTGCTAAAAATAGGTCAAAGATAGAGAAAACAAACAATGACATCATTGTGCAAAACACGCCCAGCAAGGGAAGGAGCGGCCCGTGCTGGTGATGCATGAGGTTGGTCCTTGTCGTCACACATATTCCTGAAGGTAACAATACGTATTCCTGACACTCAAAAGCGTAGATTACGCATTGATACAAATAGTCGTGCGTGCAAACACAGGCCCGGCAGTGGCACACAGTGTCATTGCAAGTAGTCATAACATTCACAAATATAATAATAATAATAATAATAATAATACCAGATTTATATGACGCTAGCTCACCGGAGGGCATCAAAGCGCTGTAATAAAAGTTGATATCATTACCCACCACATGGTGTTCAATGCATTGGCCTTGAAGGATGAAAGGCTGAGTTGGCCCTGCCGAATTTAAACCTGCGACCTGCCGGCTTCGCACATATGTCAGAAATGAGTGCTCACCTCGCTGTGCTATCTGACCAACTCCACGCCTGGCAGCACACACTATCCTGACATCCACACACCATCCTGGCAGTCACACGCCATCCTGGCATCCACACACCATCCTGGCAGTCTCTCACCATGTTCGCATCCACACGCCATCCTGGCAGTCACACACCATCCTATCAGTGACACACCATCCGGTCAGTCACACACCATCCCGACATCCACACACCATCCTGGCATCTACACACCGTCCTGACATCCAAACACCATCCTGGCAGTCACACGCCATCTTGGCATCCACACACCATCCTGGCAGTCTCTCACCATGCTGACATCCACACGCTATCCTGGCAGTCACACGCCATCCTGACATCCACACACCATCCTGTCAGTCACACACCATCCGGTCATTCACACACCATCCTGGCATCCACACACCATCCTGGCATCCACACACCATCCTGACATCCACACACCATCCTGGCATTCACACACCATCCTGGCAGTCATACGCTATCCTGGCACCCACACACCATCCAGGCAGTCTCTCACCATGCTGACATCCACACGACATCCTGTCAGTCACACACCATCCGGTCAGTCGCACACCATCCTGACAGCCACACACCATCCGGTCAGTCACACACCATCCGGTCAGTCACACACCACCCTTTCACACCATCCTGGAATCCACACACCATCCTGGCATCCACACACCATCCTGGCAGTCTCTCACCATGCTGACATCCACACGCTATCCTGGCAGTCACACGCCATCCTGACATCCACACACCATCCTGTCAGTCACACACCATACGGTCATTCACACGCCATCCTGACATCCACACACCATCCTGGCATCCACACACCATCCTGACATCCACACACCATCCTGCCAGTCATACGCTATCCTGGCACCCACACCATCCAGGCAGTCTCTCACCATGCTGACATCCACACGACATCCTGTCAGTCACACACCATCAGGTCAGTCACTCACCATCCTGACAGCCACACACCATCCTGGCATCCACACACCATCCTGGCATCCACACACCATCCTGGCAGTCTCTCAACATCCTGACACCCACACACCATCCTGTCAGTCACACACCATCCGGTCAGTCACACATCACCCTTTCACACCATCCTGGAATCCACACACCATCCTGGCAGTCACACACAATCCTGACAGCCACACACCTTCCTGGCATCCACACATCATCCTGACATCCACACACCATCCTGTCAGTCACACACCATCCGGTCATTCACACGCCATCCTGACATCCACACACCATCCTGGCATCCACACACCATCCTGACATCCACACACCATCCTGGCATTCACACACCATCCTGCCAGTCATACGCTATCCTGGCACCCACACCATCCAGGCAGTCTCTCACCATGCTGACATCCACACGACATCCTGTCAGTCACACACCATCCGGTCAGTCACTCACCATCCTGACAGCCACACACCATCCTGGCATCCACACACCATCCTGGCATCCACACACCATCCTGGCAGTCTCTCACCATCCTGACATCCACACACCATCCTGTCAGTCACACACCATCCGGTCAGTCACACACCACCCTTTCACACCTTCCTGGCATCCACACATCATCCTGGCATCCACACACCATCCTGGCAGTCAACGCCATCCTGACATCCACACACCATCCTGTCAGTCACACACCATCCGGTCAGTCACACACCACCCTTTCACACCATCCTGGAATCCACACACCATCCTGGCAGTCACACACAATCCTGACAGCCACACACCTTCCTGGCATCCACACATCATCCTGGCGTCCACACACCATCCTGGAAGTCACATACAGTCCTAGCACTCACAGATATATGCTATGGTGCAATGGATTCATAGTGTACCCCTGCCCTTTACATGACCTTGTGGACGATCTTGCTTGATTATTGGTAATAATGATGTGTTGTTAACTTAGCGCTTTCGCCAAAGCTCTGTACATAGTACATATTTACATGCAATTATCACCCAACAGAAGTTGGGACTCATTTATCGACCTAGGAAGGATGAAAGGCTGAGTTGGCCTTGCCGGAATTCACACTTGCGACTTGTGACCTGCTGAACCCACTGAGCTATCTTACCAGGTTACCTGATGAACTGGACTGTGACCGGAATGCCATGATATAGGTCGGGGGGATTAGTATCCTGGCTGAGATGGGGTCTGGACTTCCACATCCCCTACTATGTTTTTCTCGGGTGGTGATCTAAAAATGGACATTTAGCAGAAACTCTCCACACGTTCCTACCTGCATGTGGTTTGTGGATATTGTGTATGCGTTTCTGTGTGATTCAGATCAGGGTTTTGGAGAAGGGGTGTGAAATGTTCTTTTTGCCGGCATAATTGTGCAAGGTTCCTGGCTTGCACAGGGTGTGAAGTTGCCCAGTGTGCCACGTTTGTTCAGTTACGGCAAAAGGAGAGTTTTGGCCTGCAACATTCATTTAACAGATTAAGGGGCTGATTCATGGAAGTTGTGCGCCAAAAAACGGGGATTTGTGCGCCATTCAGCCCGCAAATCCCTGTTTAACAAATGGGGATTTGCGGGCAGAATTGGCGCACAAATCCCCGTTTTTCGGCGCACAACTTCCCTGAATCAGCCTGTAAATCTGCTGCCACTTGTCATTGTGGTTGAAAATCATCAAAACCTACATGTGTGAGAAGGTCACAAAAATAGTATACACACTTTTGAAGTTTGCAGAGTTTCAAGATATTTTTGCCTGCACCATTCATTTATGGATGCGAGTCCTGCCCATTGTCTTGCAGGCCACACATTATTGCACACATGTTTGTGTATGAAGTCCAGAAAAATACAACCATGCTGAGAATGAAAATATGCATTATCCTGTTTTCAGTATATCACTGCGACAGCAGAGTTAGCAGAAAACAAAACACCCACATTACCCACGTGCAGAATGTGCCACTACCAAAGTAGATTGGCGGTAATCAAAACCTGCATGGAGGTGTAATCCCACTTGGGGGTTCATTTGTAAAAAGTGCAAAATTGCATGCAGGGGACTACCAACATCAGCACTTGTGGGAGGGTGGGTCTTCTGCATACCATTTTAACCCTTTACAAAATGGAGTGGAATCATGGTAACCCCTTTTTGTGGGAAGGTGCACATGCCACCTGAAAGACATGCATATGCAATGAATTGCCATGTAATCTGCTTTTCACAGGTGCTAATACAGATGCATGCCATGGGAATTCATTCCTTTTACGCCTGCTTGAAAATCCCATGCATGCATACATTTATCTCGGGAGGATAGCTCAGGGGCAGCGCCCTCGCCTTAGAAACAAGACGACAAGGAGCAACACCGGTTCGATTCTCTATGTCTGCAGCTTCTCTGGGTGGGTATTCGTTATAAATAAGCAATTACTAAATGCCTGCGCCCCTCAAAGGCGGCAGAAGAATATACTGCAGAGATGGAAACTCTATTTCGTTCTCCTAGTCTGCCTCCAAATGGCTGCACAATACCTTGGTGTGTAAAAGTAAGGCGTCAATGGCTAACGCGCGCTTTTATGCCTTAGGTGTGCACTCCTGGTAATTAAAAATGACCGTGTTAGTGTGCAGGGGGCCTGCAACCTTTGGCTCTCCAGATGTTTTGGACCTCAGCTCCCATCAGCTCTAACCAGCATAGTCAATGGTGAGGGATCATGAGATTTGTATTCCAAAACATCTGGAGAGCTACAGGCTGCAGACCCCTGACGTAGGCGGACGCAGAAGCCTATGCACGCACATGACACATGTGAGTCATGAATCAGACTGGCTTCACCTGCACTCACTTTTTCTTGTGGACTGTGGGCTTCATTACGACCCTGGCGGTCCTGTAATGAAGGTTGCTGGTACGGGACCGGCACCCTTCATTACGGGAGCGCCTATTACGAGGTTCCCTTTGCGGGACCCGGTAAGGACGCCTGGTAAAACCAGGCATCCTTAGCGGGTCCCGCGAGGGGAACAGGGAGCTAATAACGGGCCGTTATTAACGTGCCCGTTATTAGCTCCCTCCCCATTCCCATTGAGCCCTATGGGGGCTCATATGGGCATGGGGAATGGTTCCTTCAAGCAGGAATTACCGGGTCTTCCAATGTTGGAATGATCCGGTTATTCCTCATTGAAGGAATCCGGTATTGGAGCCCGGTATGGAGGCAGCCATGGCGCTAATAGCACCATGGCGACCTCCAAACTCGTAATGAGGCCCTGTCTCTGTCCCCGGGCGTTTTGTATTTTGTTTTTAGATGACCCCTAAGGCACTGAGTTTAATGAGGGGTCTAACCAGATACATTCTGGGGACAATGCACAGAATGGCAGAATGGGTTGGAGAGCATACACTCTCCAAGTAAGGCCATGTAGGGGGAGGTGAGTACAAGGAGAGGAAAACTGGTGTGCAACGTACCCCAAAATAGGCCCATCATTGCTGGGGAGCTATATTAGCCGGTAAGCCAAATCTGATGATATGATATGATAGGTTATTTATAAGGCGCTTAATACCCAGAGGTTTCTAAGTGCGGACCCAGGGATCGAGCCTGTGTTACTCTGTGTTGTCTTGCTTCCAAGGCGAGTACGTTACCCCTGAGCTATCCTCCCGAGACATCTGGAGGTTGCACAACGCATTTTAGCAAACTAGGACCCCATGGGGAGCCTGGACATGCGGGTGTGGGAGGCTGTTGAAACCTCAGCTCTGAAGAGGCATGCAACAGAAGTACAACACGGTGGTAAGAGAGAGCAAGTACATTGAGAAATAAGCGCTTTGTGTAACTCTTACCTTTGCAAAAGATGTTGGTTCATTTAACTTTTAAAACCTTTCAGACCCTTTACTGAACTCTGACCTATGAACTCTTTCACTCCTAACTGCTGGACCTCAGATCATGCCCCTCACTTTCACTCTTCAAGCGAAGACTGAAAACGGTTTTGTTTATCTGATAATCTGGTGTTGTCCCCTCTGTTGAGTTCCTTTCTTGCTTTATTGTATGTGGTTTTTTTATTGTCTTGTCTTAGCGCTTCTATGCCTCCTGGCTTGTTTGCATACGCTTTACAAATAAATTAAATTAAATTAAAATTAAACGTTTAGCTCGTTTAACTGATTATAAAAAAACTGAACCTAATAAAACTATTTTGAATTTGCTTAATCTTTTTATTAATTACTGTGGTGCAGTTAGTGACATATGCGTACGAGTGGGGGAGATCGAAGAGGAAGGGTGCAGTCAACATAAATACATATCGAGACAGTATTGGGGAGGAGGGGGTACCATTGGTGGTAAAGAGACGTAACACCAGCAGAGTTAGAATGTGGCATTGTATTGAACTCCTCTGTGTTTCCTACTAATACTGCTATCATGTTGACAGGGCTTGTGGTGGGTGGTTTGGGTATGGGTAGTTATTACATTATTACTATTTACTGTATTATAAACTATGCTATAAATACTAAGCACTATGCTAACCTATGCAAGGCTTGCAGGCAAAAACTTGAACATGAAAAAATAAATCAAAATCTACCAATCCCATTCTGACTTTTCCTAATATATAGACAAATCGACAGACAGACAGACAGATAGACAGATAGATAGATAGATAGATAGATAGATAGATAGATAGATAGATAGATAGATAGATAGATAGATAGATAGATAGATAGATAATTGCAACAGCTGGAGCTGATCCAAAAAAGACTTTTGCTGAACCTCAAACTCTGGTATCTTAATTCCTCAGGTTTGAACTCCCTTAATGGCTCAAAGTAGAAAAAGTAATCAGAGATAATACTTTCTGGCTGAATTTCAGGATAAAGAAGGAAAGAGCTCAAAGTAACCCAACACCGACATAACTAAGTACATAACTAAAAGAACACGGAGATCCAGCCTCAACAATGATCTTGTGAGGTGGGAGGCATGGTGTAGATCCCTAGCCATTCTTGGGGCACCTCACTGGAACTACACCCTCCCACCTAAAAACTGAATCGAGTTGTACAAGATGTAGAACACTACTCAGACAATGACTCCCTGAACAGAGGCCCTAGAGCCAGCAGCACACAAGCCAGTAATGTTGAAGAAAGCCGCTGCTCACACCAATGTGTAGGATAACTTGATTTTATTTTTATTTTTCTTGTTGCCACAGTGCAACACTCTTCCTCCTAGAGCCCTGGGCTCCTCCCCTTCCTGTCACCTCCTTCTTTAATCCCGCCCCTTCCTACACATCGCTTCCTGGCATCACCTCATAATGTTGGTCACTAATTAAGGGAATTGCCTTCAGGCGATTGGGGGAATTCAAGTCGTTTAGTTGACCAATGGTGAGCTCCCTGAAAATGCCATTAAACTTCGTTTATCAGTAAAAATTCTAAACCCTAAAACGTTAAAGGATTGTGTAACCGCTCTTTCAAATCACTTGCACCAATGACCTGTTGTTGTCAAAAGGAGCCTTGGTGTCTATTGCCGTGGGCCCACCTATAGATTTTTTCTCCGAACCCTCATACTGGTCTGATTAAAGCTATCAGCTCCCAGAACAAAGAAACCCTGGCAGATAATATCTGGTGAAAAGATAAATAAGATTTCCGTTGCTTCCTAAAAGATTCCCACACTCGAAGGTCTTGGAACCTTCTGAAACATGTACAAGTGAAGGCCTCCATTAAAAAAAAAATGGTTTATTGTGTATGGTCAAAGAAACATTAACCTTTACGAAATAGAAAAACATATTATCATTTAACATTTTCACAGTATATATGAGAAATTGCATTTAATTCCTTAAAATCAATTTTTAAAACACTAGAAAAGAGAAACAATGAAAAAACCTTAACCCCTTAAGTGCCAGGCTATTATGAAGTCTATGTAAAAAGGACGAGTATGCCCGTCCTTGGCACTTACCCATAATATGTTTCTGTATAAACATAGACCATAGCAGCATCAAATAACATCTAAAGTGGTCTGACTAACCAGGGGAACCACACTTTTCTTATTTAAACGATGTGATTCAAAGGTGCACACTGCCTAAAACAATGACAACAGCAGTAATTAAAATGTCATTCCACCTGCAAATTTAAACATCTTAAAAAAGCAATCAGAGCTATACATGTTGAAGTGGGATAACCCGTAAGCAATATAACCAAAAGGATTTGCCTTCGGCAAAAGAAATGTATTTGGCCATACTTGCAAAAAATAAAGTGTGCAGTGCCTGAAAACCAGTACAAGAGACCATCAAGTGTTTCAGATGTTTTTGTTTCATTCTTACAAAACCGACATGAAGCTTCTTCCGGCTTAATCTTGGAACGACGCAATCAAATTTCACCTGTGTGAAATAAGTTCTGTCTAAGTCGACTGAAGTCTTGTCTGTAATAGCGATTAGGAAATTCACTCAAATAGTGTGCCATGACACCACATTTCCTATGCGCCCCTTTAAATGTTGCATGGGGGGGATTAATCATGTAAATTGTTTATGGTCTGACACCAATCAAAAGAGTATAATGCTTGCTATATTACTGCAGGGAAATTAACCAAATCCATTTTATCCTTTCCAATATCCCTAAGAATTGTCTCACAGAAAGCTTCCATAGTTACCGGGGTGTGGTTAGATTTGCACTTCAAAACACTCCGCAAATCTTCATATAGCGTATTTACAGGGGGATTCAGGATGCGCCCAAAAAAAGTCAGCATCCTGCACTTAACACCCACCTTCAGGGACCCAAGCCCCAACTCAAAACGAATGGCCATCCCAGGCACCGCATTCAGTACTCTCAACAACCGCCGCCAAATAAGGGCTTACATTTGAGCAAAATGGTTCAGAGCTTCTGAAGCAAGCCTACATGTATTGCAGTGTGAACATAGGTGTCACGGTTCAAGTTTGTAGGTCACTGACACCAAACAGTGCATGACTGTCTTTTTAATTATGAAATGAGAGGTGCATTTGTCGATGTCAGTTTCACGTGCGCTGTTTTTGTCGTCAGCAAAAGATACACAGTCAGTGGCTGCTTCCTAATGTGAGATTCTGGTAATGATGTTATCAGACCATGCACATAAGCAGAGCAGCAAGGCTGTAGCTTGGCAGGCTTTGGCAGTAGGTCTCAGTCTACCACACGGTAAACTGCTGTCAGGTGGTTGTGCTGGCCCACAGACACCTTGCCCTGAGCAGTCATTCAGCATGACCCTAAGGTCACACAATCAGAGTGGAAGTGGGGTTAAGGCCAAGCTATCAGAAGCACTTTGATGGTTTGCAGAAAAACCGGTGTCTGCATCTTCATTCTGAAGTAAACAAAACTTGGCACAGAAATCCAAGCATTCTGCTGATCAATAGAGATCATGTGAGCTTGCTAGAATGTCAGTGAAACCTTGAAGTTTTTTTTTTTTTTAAATGTGAGTTGAGGGGGAAATCCCATTAAATCTTCTCTGGATCTGGGCCAAGGTGGCCTGGTGAATACAGAAGTGAAAAGGGAGTGTTACATGTCAGTTACCAGCTACAGGGATGTACCACTAATAGCTTGCATTAAAAAAAAGAGAAGATCCCTGAATCTCGCAATTAAATGTACTCTTTATAGTAAAATCTTCTCTTCAGAGATTGTAAAATCTTTGAGTCAATGGGTAATCGATATTAACACCCTTACCATATATAAAAGAGGATTGAGGCCTGTAATGTCGAGGTCTCTCAATGGTTGGCCGCAGAGCATGCTGCTGAATATAGCTTCAAGAGCCGGTGCCCTCCCTGCTTGTGGCTTTTCTCGATTACACCGGTGCATCGGACTGTGTCAATACTCGGAATAGGCTCCGGAGTTGGTCATTTGAGTGGGGGATCAATGAAGGCTAACTAAAATGTGCTACGATGTGATATTTGTGATGCTACTAGCCCTAAGGTCATGCCTGCAGCCCATTTACCTGTGCCACCATGTGATATCTGTGTTGCTACTAGCCCTGAAGTCATGTCTGCAGCCCATTTACGTGTGCCACCATGTGATATCTGTGTTGCTACTAGCCCTGAAGTCATGTCTGCAGCCCATTTACGTGTGCCACCATGTGATATCTGTGTTGCTACTAGCCCTGAAGTCATTCCTGCAGCTCATTTACCTGTGCTACCATGTGATATTTGTGATGTTACAAGCCCCGAAGTCAAGCCTGCAGCTCATTTACGTGTGCTACCATGCAATATTTGTGATGTTACTAACCCTGAAGTCATGCCTGGAGCCCATTTACCTGTATTGCCATGTGATATTAGTGAAGCTACTATCCCTCCTGCCAGGCTGACAATCCACCCCTCACTCCTCCCTAGCACTGCTACCTTTGACCTTGGCCCTGCTAATAGCCAAGTGTCTACCTGTCCCGCCTCAGATGTCCCTCTCAAATGTGCCCTGGTTAACTCCTTTACCTGCACACACCATGGATGTTCATGACCTCATCATTAAGGACAAGCTTGACCTACTCTTTCTCTGTGAAACTTGGTTGAACGAGACCTCTGGCCCTGCACTCTCCCTTGCCGTCCCATCTGGGTACACCATATTTAGGCAAGACCGGGTTGGTCAAAGAGGCGGCGGGGTAGCTGTCATCGCTAAAGACACACACGCCATCAGAAGGGTTCAAAGGGAACTGGGTCAGAACTCGGATTACCTCTTACTTAAACTGAAGCTTTCGCCAAACTGCACTATTGCCTTCCATCTTGTGTACACCCCGCCAGGCCCCTCTACTGACTTCCAGGAGGCCATTATCCACGCACTATCAGATAACCTCAAAAAATCATCCAAAGTCCTGCTTCTGGGTGACCTTAATTTAGGGGTTAATGATCACAATGATATTAACGCCCTCGCCTTGCAAAAAGCCCTAACCACCTTAGGGTTTACCCAAGTCATCTCTAAGCCAACCCACCTTAAAGGTTGCACGCTTGACTATGTTTTTCATCACAACTGCCCACTACTCGTCTCAGAAACCTCTCCCATTTCGTGATCTGGCCATTTCTGCTTCAAACTAGAC
Organism: Ambystoma mexicanum; assembly: GCF_040938575.1. Lineage (NCBI taxonomy): Eukaryota > Metazoa > Chordata > Amphibia > Caudata > Ambystomatidae > Ambystoma > Ambystoma mexicanum. The sequence goes on from NC_090931.1 coordinate 886,138,696, forward strand.
ATCACTACCTCCAAGGGACCCACTAAGTGCACCATCGCTCTACCTGCTGCATTTTCGAGAAGCTCACGAGAGCTCACCAACGAGAATCTATCCCCTTACCTCCTGGTTCCGGCCCTCCAGCCCCCCTTCCCTAGTGACCCAGAGCTCTTGGCTACAGCATTCAACAACGTCATCACCCAAGCGGTTGATGCCATCGCTCCGTTCACCCTTACAAAAGCCAAGAAAGCTAAGAACTCCATTGCCTGGTTCACTCAGGAGCTCCTGGAATTTTGCACCAAAAAAAGGGCAGCACTTGCTATTTGGAAAGACAACCCTAATCATGCCTCCAAAGCAGCCTTCAGGACTATATCTAAAGAATACAAAACTGCCATCATACTGGCGAAAGCCTCCTCCTTCAACTCCAGGATTGAAAAAGCTAAATCTGGGACAAAGGAAATCTTTGCCATCTTTAGAGAATTGGAGACTCCCTCCCCCCACCTTCTACCCTCTTGAAGGACGAGACTTGGTGCAACAAAATTCAAACTGTCATGTTTGATAAACTGGACACCTTGCACACTAAAATCCTAGCCCTCCAAATGGCATTGTCTAATCTACTAGCTAATAGTCCAAATTCCCCCGCCCCAGGCACTCATCCTAGGCAGGCTCCGGTGTTCGAATTCACGGACATGAGTGAACACGAAGTCACGGCTCTCCTCAAGTCTATCAAGCCGTCGAACTGTAAAGGTGATGCTTGCCTGGTTCAGGTCATCAAAGGCTGTGCCTCCTGCCTCACTCCATTATCACTGCCTTCATCAATTCCTCCTTCCGGTCTGGCCATGTCCCGACTGGACTCAAGGAAGTGTGGGTCCACGCGCTTCTAAAGAAAAAACCTTCCCTTGACCCCTCGGTCCCAGAGAACTACAAGCCTATTACACCCCGTACTCTTTCTGTTACAAATTTTGGACAAAGCAGCCTACCTGCAAGTCCAACAATTCCTTGAAGACAACCACCTTCTTGGTCTACGCCAGTCCTGCTTCCGGCCACGACACGGCACCGAAACAGCACTACTTGACCTAAAAAATCTAAAAAATCAAATGGATGACCTCCTCCTTCTCTAAGACCTCTCAGCTGCCTTCTATCTGGTGGATTACAAAACCCTTTGCCATCATCTTTCCTCAGCAGCCAACGTCTCCTGAAAGGCCTGAAAGGCCTGTGCATGGATAACCTTGTTCCGACAGGAAAGAGTGATGAAGGTTTTCTCTGAATCCTCTTGTGCCACCCCTAATCCTATCAAATGTGGGGTCCCACAGGGCTTGTTCATAGCCCCCCCACACAAAACAACCTCTTCACGAGGCCCCTGTTCAGAATCTTGGACGCCCTGGGCATCTCATACACAAACTATGCAGATGACACTCAGGTGCTCATCCCCGTTTCGGGTGACTATCCAACGAACATGAACACCCTCAACGCCATCTATGCAACGATCCAATCCTGGATGGCAGAAAACTGGTTCTGTCTCAACAGTGAGAAAACTGAACTTCTACTAATTGGCTCCTCCTCCACCCTGTGTAAACTCGACAAGCAATGCTGCTCCTTCACCGTTGATAACATCCCCATCAATGTCTCCCCAGTCATCAAGACATTGGGCGTGTATCTCGAACCAAATCTTACCATGGACAGACAGGTTAATGCTATCGCATCCTCCGCTGCATATCACTCAAAATTGCTCAATTCAGCCACACCATCCCTCTCCCAACAGAACTGCCCCACAATTGCTAGGGCAATTATTGGGTTGAGGCTGGATTACTGTAATGCCCTCTTTGTTGGGACTTAAAGCAGGAATCTTGCCAAACTTCAGTTAGCTCACGCAGAGACCATATCTCAGGGGTCAGAAGGCAGGTACACTGACTCCCCACCAAGGAAAGGGTTGTCTTCAAAACCCCCGCCCTGACACACAAATGTCTCCACGGTCTGGCTCCCCTTTACCTAGCACAAAGAATCATCAGACACATGCCATCCAGACCTTCCAGAATGGCCTATTCCAATCAAATCACTGTTCCCCTCACATGCTGAGTGCATGCAGGTGGTACCAGCTTCCCAACCATGGCCGCCACCTTCTGGAACACCATCCCATCCCAGATTAGGATGATTGACTCTCATGCAGCCTTCCGGAAAGCCATTAAAACAAGGCTCTTTGTTTAAAAGGGCTGTATTTCCACTTTTATGTATCTCTGTTCGCATCTGAGTAACGTCCTTCAAATGTATTATGTAACGTAACAATCTATATTAAGAAATATTCTGTTGGGCCGCAATCTTGTAACCCTGAATCAAGCCCTCTTATGCTTCCTCATGGTGCCTCGATGCCTGTGGGCTGTAGTGCGCTCTACAAATACAAAAATAAATAAATATAAAACTCACAATGTTACTACACAATGAGTCAACAGTCAAAATAAGGCTCATTGCGGATGGTTCATTGACTGAAGAAAAAAGAATTGAGAAAGGTCTTGAGCAAGGATGCATGTTAGCACCACTTATATTTAAGCTTAATACAGGCACTGTTCAATGTTAGGACCACATAGGGGCCTGTTCACAATTTTCTTTCAAATTGGGTAGAGAGTACATTGTATGTTTGACCTACTCCAATCACCTAGTCTTAATGGATATCTCTAAAATGGGTCCACACTGAGGTCTGGGCACAGTAAGTGCATACTCAACGCAAAGTCCACCAGAAATGAATTGTAGAAAGACCATGGTGATGTGTTTTATGTCCAGGAAGCAGAACCCTATCTTTTTCTGGAGATCAGGTAAACTTCCAATCGAGGAAGTCCAGGACTTTGGTTATCTAGGCATGTATTTTAATAGACAATTGACCAATAGAACTAAGTCTATGGCTCTTTCAACAATATTGCACCATTTTGATAAATCACATTTGGGTTTCTCTCTGTGATAAAAGTTTACAAACAAAACTGTATTCCAGCGGTATTGAGGTGCGATGGTAAAAGGGAGACGAGAACATGGATTGTCTAAAAGGCCTATTCTGGGGTCTGCCTTTAGACCTTTCAACAGAAATCCTGCTCCAGCTACTATGCGCTGAACTGTGATTGACATTGCTTGATTTATCTTTAAGATTAAGAGGTTTTTGTAATATTTAAGGATCAAGTTGTCTCCTTAAACAACAGATTTACATTATTTGGGGTAGTTGTAAATACTTGGTAATAACAGTGAATGATGTGCATTAAAGTCTCGGAACTAAAGCTTTTTTATCTGATATTGGTGTAAAAGTAGTTTGGCTGCATCCCTCAAAGATATATGTAAGAAATTAAGCAAGAATCATTCCATTTTGATTGCTACAGCAAAGTCAAATAGCCGTAATCAAACATGTTATCAATAGAGGATATGGAAGAATCCCCCATGTTCATGGAACCGCAGCGGTGTGTTTGCCATTTTTTCTAACAGGGATAAAAGTCATATGTTTATGCTTTTCTACTTCAACCAACTACCCACTTGGGAAGTAATGGGTAGTCACCAAGGAGTTAAAAGACCAAATAGCATTTGTGAACTTTGAAAATACTCTTCTGGAAATGAAACTCCTATGCACTTAAAGAATGAGTGGGATAGAACATTGGTGATATGTTAACATTCGTTTATGCAAAGCATGTTTTCATTATTAAATATTTGTGATAAATGATGATGAACAGACATCCGGGAAACCTATTATGGAATATTTTAAAAAGATGGGTATTATACTGGATTTATATATTTTTTTAAAGCAACTATTAAGGAGGGAGCCTTGCCAGCATAGTCATCAAATACATGGGGGAAAGGGTAGCAAAATCCCCATTATTTCTTTAGCAATGGTACAGAAGCCTCCCCTAGCCCATGTCGAGGGATCCACACATTTCAGTGCATACTAAATGAGAATGTGAGCAGTGTCAATGTTGCTGGAAATGAAACCCTATTGGCTGTTAAGTCATATACAAGAACTGCACTATCGGTAATGCAGCGCCAGGGAACCACATCTGATGTTCAATTCTATAAAAGAGGAGTAACTAATACTAAAGCAAGGAATCTGCAAAGCTCGGCGGGTTTAGTGACAGTCGCTGAGGTGTTATATGGGTCCCCGGCCACCTCGAAGCGGCCATTTCACTGCATTTGGTGAAACAGCCATTTTGCTGCAGTTTTCCTGGCATTTTTAGGTGGGGTTGGGGTTTAAATAATATATATGATTTTTAAGGGTTTAGGGGGTAGCGCAGGGGTGGTGGAGCGTTATGGGGGCAGGGTGGAGATTGCCACACTCAATTAAAAAATGCAGCGTAAAATGTGTCAAAAAGACCAGGTAAGGCGATGGGCCAGGTCTGTTACACGTTCAGAGCTGCCTTCCTTCCAATTCCATCTGAAGAGTGCTGTAAAATGCAACGTTTGGGCCTGGGGAGGGGCAGGCTTTCTCGCGTCACCTCGTCACTTACTCAAATTCAGGGCGGGGTCATTTCTGCCCCTAATAGTGAAAACTAAACTTTATCCCCCCTGCTTGCCGCAGCCTTAAGAAGCAGAACACGAGCATGCAACCAGGACTGGGGGAACGCGATGCAAGATAGTATGAGACACTGAACGGCTGGACTGTGGAAGCTAGTGTGGCAGGAGTCAGAGGGGCAAAGGTGCAGCTATGGGAAAAGTAAAGGCATTACCAGTGAGACAGTAGGTAAAAGTGGTGGCTAGGGAAAAGCAGAGCTCGGGTCAGGCCCAGGCGCTCTGCTATGCAAAGGAGGCCTTCACGGGAAGGGACGTCTCAACTCGATATAGTACCGACCTATCCAGCCAAAACCACCGAACCGGAAGAGGAGGCTTTTCTGGATTTGTTGACTTTGCCTTCCCTGCCAGAAGCACCTTCCTTACCTTTAGACGTGCTGATCGAGGAAAGGAAGTGGATTAAAGACGCATACGTCTCTCTTCACTATTCACATTACATTCCTACTTCAACGGTGCAAGGAAGCACATTACTGGGACTTATCATTGTGACAAGGTGAAAGGCAGGTATAGCAGTCATTTAAAATTGTATTCATATCAGACTACTTTTTTTGCTGCATACAATCAAAATAGTAAAGCTAATACACACAGTGACAGGTGTTCTACAACATGACTTCATGCTAGGCAGAGAATTTACTTTCCTACATGGCTAGGGATATAGTGGAACAAGGGAGCCTCCAGCTAGCCTGCTGATCTGTGTATCCCAAGGAAGCCTCGCGCTAGCCTGCTCGTCTCTGCATCCCAAGGAAGCCTGCCCTAGCCTGCTCGTCTGTGTAACCCAAGGAAGCCGGCAGCTAGCCTGCTCGTCTCTGCATCCCAAGGAAGCCTGCCCTAGCCTGCTCGTCTGTGTAACCCAAGGAAGCCGGCAGCTAGCCTGCTCGTCTGTGCATCCCAAGGAAGCCTGCAGCTAGCCTGTTCGTTCTTGCATTCCAAGGAAGCCTCGCGCTAGCCTGCTCGTCTCTGCATCCCAAGGAAGCCTGCCCTAGCCTGCTCGTCTGTGTAACCCAAGGAAGCCGGCAGCTAGCCTGCTCGTCTGTGCATCCCAAGGAAGCCTGCAGCTAGACTGTTCGTCTGTGCATCCCAAGGAAGCCTGCAGCTAGCCTGCTCGTTCTTGCATTCCAAGGAAGCCGGCAGCTAGCCTGCTCGTCTGTGCATCCCAAGGAAGCCTGCAGCTAGACTGTTCGTTCTTGCATTCCAAGGAAGCCGGCAGCTAGCCTGCTCGTCTGTGCATCCCAAGGAAGCCTGCAGCTAGACTGTTCGTTCTTGCATTCCAAGGAAGCCGGCAGCTAGCCTGCTCGTCTGTGCATCCCAAGGAAGCCTGCAGCTAGACTGTTCGTTCTTGCATTCCAAGGAAGCCGGCAGCTAGCCTGCTCGTCTGTGCATCCCATGGAAGCCTGCAGCTAGACTGTTCGTCTGTGCATCCCAAGGAAGCCTGCAGCTAGCCTGCTCGTTCTTGCATTCCAAAGAAGCCGGCAGCTAGCCTGCTCGTCTGTGCATCCCAAGGAAGCCTCCAGCTAGCCTGCTCGTCTGTGTATTCCAAGATCCCAAGGAAGCCTGCAGCTAGCCTGCTTGTCTGTGTATCCCAAGGAAGCCTGCAGCTAGCCTGTTCGTTCTTGCATTCCAAGGAAGCCTGCAGCTAGCCTGCTCATCTGTGCATCCCAAGGAAGCCTCCAGCTAGCCTGCTCGTCTGTGCATCCCAAGGAAGCCTCCAGCTAGCCTGCTCGTCTGTGCATCCCAAGGAAGCCTCCAGCTAGCCTGCTCGTCTGTGCATCCCAAGAAAGCCTGCAGCTCGCCTGTGCATCCCAAGGAAGCCTGCAGCTAGCCTGCTCGTCTGTGTATCCCAAGATCCCAAGGAAGCCTGCAGCTCGCCTGCTCGTCTCTGCATCCCAAGGAAGCCTCCAGCTAGCCTGCTCGTCTGGCTTTGACATGGTTGCCTGGGTATTTTGTGGCCAGCCCTGGCAAACATCAGCTTGTCATTGGCGTTTCTGAATTCAGTGCAGACTTGCTATCACAGCCGGGAGGTGCCAGAGCAGACAGTGAATAGTGAAATTGATCAGGTGTTGTAAAAATATTTCAAGAAAAAACGGAGTCACGATCTTCACAACATGCATATATTAATATTTCAGATGCAACATAAATCACTTGGTAGAGCGTCATTTGTATCCAAACAAGTATTATTCCAGAACAATGCACACAGTACAATATATAAGGTAACAGTTCACCGCGATGGACTTCACCACGAGTACCCTAGGCATTTCGGAATGCCCCTCCCATCTTCAGGGGCACAAACTTCTAATCTTCCTGAAAACAAATATGAGTTACCTATAAATATTAAAAGAACGAACCTACATTTAGATAAAAATCCATTTCGGTTCAGATTCAAATGCCAGACTTTATGGAATGAACATGCTGCTGCCAGGTATCCTCACCAAGTGTCAAGGCTGCGTCATCTTGCGACCACACACATATACCCTCACGAATCATCCAAGATATGTTCCTGCGAAATAGAAAAGAAACACAATCACCATCCCATTACCATTACGGATACAATCAGCCCACATACAAGTATTAAGGCGCCATATTACCTGCACGAGTCTCTAGGATGTTCTTTACAGGAAATCGCTAAGCACAGAAGGAAGCTAAGCAGAATATAAATAGGAAAACACAGCATAACTCATCACAAAGTTCCTCCCCCCATTAATGAGACCAAACAGACTATAGGATCTCTAACTCTCCAAGTACGGTTTGGATCGGGAGTCTGTATGTTGGGAGCAGGTGAAATGGAGAAAGAAACGCTGATCCGCGGGAACGTTCTGCAGCCATTAACGTCACTCATAGTGATTCTAAAATGTTACAAACAGGGGCGTTGCTAGGGGGGGGGTCAGGGGGCTATAGCCCCTGGTCTTTTGGTTGTAGCCCCGGATAGAATCTCAGGAGCTACAGCCAAAAGACTAGCTAGCCCCCAGTCCCAACAGTTCCGACATCAGTTTAGCCCCGGGTCTTTTCCAGACCTAGCAACTCCCCTGGTTACAAAGGTAAGGGGACGAGTGCTAAAGCTCCGCCAAAGACAAAACACATACATCTGCCAAAGTAAAATAGAACAACATTCCAAAAGTCATAGCACTATAAAAGATAAAAAAAAATAACGGAAGCAAAGGGAACTCACTGTGTAATCAGAACATGATTCCAAGAGAAAATAAGGTGGTGAAAAGGATAGTAAAACACATTAGTACCCGGCGAGAGTCAAGCAGAATGTAACACACATTCTGGTTGGCTCACGCCGGAGAATCCGTCGATTCTCGGCTGGGATTCTAGCCGCTTTGTCCACGGCGGGGGGCGTGGCAGCCCCTCAGCCAAAAAGGAGGCTTGAAACCGGGCCATCCCCGCTGCGAGCCTTCAGACAGCTGGAAGCTGCCATCGTCCCCTGCCGGGGATTCAGGTACGCTTTCTTTTTAAAATTTCTTTTCCCTCCTTCCACCCTCCCCCACAACCCCACTTACCTTCTTTTCTGTCATCTTTTGGGAGCAAACGCGCTGGGAACAATTCTGTTCCCAGCGCGTCCGCTGCCGATGGCCACACCACACCACAGGCTAAATCTGGAAACCAAAACTGGAAAAAGGATGACTAAACCGGAAAGGACACGGACATCCCCGACCCGAGAGGGTAACTCCCACGGCATCTGGACGAATGACACCGGATAGACTGGAACACAGATAGTGCATGGAACGCACGGAGACTGAGTCAACCAACCCAGACAATCCCCCCAACACTTTCACCCGCCCCTTAGTTACTGCCAGGTACCACAGTGGTGTGGAATTGTCGAGATATTGGCAATCACCCCACTACCTGAGAGGTTGACATTGGCAGGTGCACTGGCCACAGGAGTACGAAGGGAGGATAAGGGGAGCTATGAGAGAGCTTGTTAGAGGTGGGGGCCGGAGGAGTAAGTAACCTTGTATGCCAGTCGGACCCAGAGCAGGAAAGAGACACATCAGGGGAGACTATGCAAGCCGAGCGCCTCAATTCAGGATAGAGAAACAAACTAACGAACCCTACCAACAATTTCCCTTTCTGCATACAACTCTCAAACTCCAAACCAAACACAAACAAAACCTACAGCACAACAAACCACACAAACTTCACTACATTGCAACAACAAAACAAAAACACACATAGGCCCTCATTAGGACCCTGGCGTTAAGGGGTTAATGGCGCCGTAAAAGGCTTCGGCGCCGTTAACCCCTTAATGCCTTACTACGAGGTCCCTTTGCGGCTCCCGACCTGAACGGCTGGTCTGGACCAGCCGTTAAAGTAGGGACCCGCAAAGGGACCTTGATGGCATTTACGGTACCGCAATTTGCGGTACCGTAATTGCCGCCTTCCCCATTCCCATTGAGCCCTATGGGGCAAAAATGGGAATGGGGAAGGGCCATGGAGAAAGGGGGAATTACCGCCCCGCCAACCTTGGAATGGGGTGGTAATTCCCCCTTTCTCCATGGGGGACTGCGGCATGGATCATGGTGCTAATAGCACCATGGTTTAGCGCCGGAGTCCTAATGAGGGCCATAGTCTTGCACAACAGTACACGACGACTACCGGCCGCAAACACCCTAGGCCCAGACAACGGACCCACCTGGCTGAGGCCGCCAACAGCACATCACTGCGCTCTTGCACTTTTCCTGCTTCCTCCCACAAACTCAACCCCCACTCCTCTTGCACAGCCGCCAGAGCGCCAGGGGAGCACTCCGGTGGTGATAGTGCGCGGTACAAATGTCCTTTAACATTAACATTAACATTAACATGGAAAGGGAAAACGGACCCCGTTTTCCCTTCCCGCCGGCCATTTCCTGTGTAATTTTTTTGTTCTTTTTTTTTCTGACCTGCAGCGTTTCGGGACAGGAAAAAAAGCTTTTAGTACTAATTTAGTATTTTAGTACTAACTAAGCAATATGCCCCGAGCGGCGGGGACATTACCGAGTCAGGTAATGCCCCGGGGCCTTCGTTAAGGATTGAGTTTATCACATATGTGCCCGGATAACTATGAGCCCCGGGGCATTACCTGACTTGCTAATGCCCCCGCCTCTCGGGGCATATTGCTTAAATAATAATTAAAGAGAGCAATTCAAGTCAAATTCCAAGTTCATAACTCCAGGGCTTAAAGAGGATAAAGTATCGATCAAGTGAATTTCACGTTGATGTAATAGTCATAAAATATCTCCACCTCTCTTCGGAAGTAACACATGTTCCAAAACTACACATTGTAGTTGAGTGACAGTGTGTCGTTGTTCCACAAAATGCGATTTATGTTCAGTCCATCAGGTCCAAGTGGTCAAGTCCATGTAACAACCTCTAAAAGGCCATCACTTATGGCATTATTGATGACATCACTGGGAACTAGAGAACACTGATGACATCAATGATGCAATTACTGATGATGTCACATATGCTGTCAGTTATGATGTAATTTATGACAATGATGGCATTGCTTATGACATAACATCAAATATGGTGTCATGTATGTTGTGTCCTATCACAACATATATAACAGAACTAATGAGATTACTTATCAAATCACTGGAAAATAGTCATCATACTCAACAATGTGTATTGAGCTCTTTCAAGAAATAAGACAAACATAATCCATGGGTGCAGAAATGCTGTATCCGGGCACATATATAATTAACCCTTTCAGTATGGCATACATACCTATTAGGAAAGAGAAAAGTATTTTCCAGCATCAAAAATAATGAAAGCCCTCTAGAAAGCAGTTGATGCTCTAGGTTATCTACAATTGCACATACATTATGGACAACAGCAGTTCAACCACTAGAGTACCGTAGCCTTCTCTGCACTGTTAAGATGTTAGCCTCTAAGCATGGCATAGTATTTCATTCTGATTGACCTTTACAGGTTAGCCAACATAATCATTACCTTTCCCTATGGTTGCAGACTAAGCTTTCCTTTTTCAAACTAACAATTTCTTTTGTGAGTTCTGAACAGAAAAGGGATTCATGAAACTGTACACTCTAATGTTGGCATCATTTTGTGGATCGCTGCAAAGTCATAGGGCCTCATTATAACTCGCCCGGTATGGAAACAACAGTGGCGGTAAACCCGCCACCACCGTTGTTTCCATGCCGGGCGATCACAACTCCTGCAGGCGGAGGCGTCAAGCCCGCCAGGTCTGACCTGGAGGGTTTAACACCGCCCGCCTGCAGGAGGACGAGGAAACACCGGCACCATCACGAGATGGTGCCAGTGTTTCCATGATCCCCATCCCCATTGAGTCCTATGCGACTCAATGGGAATGGGGATTAACACCATTCCGCCTCCGGAATTCCCGGGACACCGGGGTTGTAATGCCCCGGTAATTCCGGGAGTCATGGAGGCGGAATGGTAATACGAGTCCAGCGGTAACCAGGCGGCTTCACCACCTCGGTTACCACCGGACTCGTAATGAGGCCCATAGTTATGCTTTTTACCATGTCTACTACGTTCTTGACCATACTGTCGAAGACTATAATGTGGATTTTTGCGCATGTGTCTACATCCATAGAGACTCACATCTGCATATCCTGAAGGCCGAATTTATAAGTTTAAGAACACAATTTACTACTCTATATTTCCATGCAAAAGGTAACCAGGTAAGGATGAAGCTATAGACAATCAAGTATGCCCTTTCATGTTTAATTCTTTTTATATAGCGTATGTCTATTGAGCATTGTAATATAATTCTCAAAAAGTCACAGAACTTGAAGACAAACATTGCTCCTGACAGCATACACTCTATTACCTTCATGTGTTGTAATGATCTCCATTTAATAATAAGTGTCACACCTTGACAGTTTGTCTATTCAATTAGTGATGTCCTATATTTCATAAGTGATGTCACATGATGTAAACTGTGATGTCATCAGTGTGTTGTAGTTTCCAGTGATTCCATTGATGATGTAATTAGTGAGCTCATATGTGATGTTGTTGATGCCATCATTGTATGTATGGGCTGTGCAACCGGACGCCTGGAGTTTAGTGGGAGTTTAGTGGGGGGTGCAGCTTCCAACACTAGTCGCATTTCAAGACTGTTGTTGCATTAAACCACCATCTTAAAATCACTTTGACTAACGTTAGTTCACTGAATTTCAAGTTTTGTTTTAAATTGAGCTGCTTCACCTTAACTCCTTCTTAACTATCGTTTGTTCACTGAGTTTGAAGAGTTTTGAGATGTTCCTGTAAAATCTTCATTTTCTTGCTGAGCTACACATTAATAGGTACAAAGCCAGTGACACTGATGACAAGCCAACACAAACATTACCTTTCTCCCTCTGCTCATGTTAATATTTTTTGCTCCTCCGCACCTACAAGTGTGAAATGTGAACCTGTCAGTATAAACAGATTTGTATTTTAATGCCGAGCAATGCAGTCACTTCTTTGTCACGTCACAGTCATCTATGACTCTTTCCTGAAAATTGTCCACAGGAGCTTTCTCTTTGGTTCTTGACACTTCTGCAATGAAGCAAGCCACCCTCCATTCTCATTACCCAGATACCACCACGTATTATAAATACAGCTCCCAGCTTTCTGTTTTTACTGATTTTTACACATAATAAATACAAACATACATTTTTCTGTTTCCTATCAGTATTTATTTGTCAAACATCTGAAAAATTAAGGTCTCTTGCTTAGGTCCCCAGATTGCCAATCATGTCTTCCAGTCTAATGTCTGTGGAAAGTAACACAACAGAGAGGCTTTAAAATGTATTTCTTTCCATTTCAAGATGTACAATTGGCTGCAGAGATGTTTCTTGCATTATCAGCAATAGCCGGCCATTGTCGAACCCAGCTCTGCGGGCATCCCATTACAGGCATCAAAGCACTACATGTTTTCATGTTAATATATGTGGCAAATACTAGTTGTGACTTTTTTTTACACAGAAGAAATATGTGCATAAATACAGATAAAATGTGTAAAAAAAATGAATATGGATATAGATGGGAATGTTGAAAAATTAAGTAGCATAAAAGCAGGAGTGCTTAGGAAAACAGTCCTCAGTGGTCTCCCAGCATACAGGAGGAAACCTCTTTAAAACCTATTACACTTCCTGAGGTCTTCCTCCTCACATCTTGCCTTCCAGCTCCAAAATTCCAAACAGCTCCATTATAGAGGCCTTCATGCACACATTATATGCAAACATCAGGATTCTCTGCTGAAACAGCTGGATGATTGATCAAATAGTCAGAAATGATCTGCTCCCATTATCCTCCAAACCTTTTCAGTGAAGCTCCTTGGTCCCTTTTCACGTCATCCCTTCTGCCCAATGCTGCCTAAAATAGACCTTTCCATGTGCCTTTTCAAGCATGGCATACATGTAACCTTGCAATGGCTCACTTCCTTATACTGATACCATGGAGGCGATCTCAATGTCTCTTAACCCGATATGAAGCGGGCACCCATATCTAATGACCCATGATGAACACACATGATTGATGTGCTCACTGCCCTTTGTGTATATGTCATTTCATTGTCTTAGCCGTATGTCCTAGACCCAAATTCCATTAATACCTTCCACACCCCCAAAATATTACTTTAATTCTATTTAGTAAGCAATCCTCCTTTTATTACAAATACGGGTATACTTTCTAAATTTAGTTAAAACGTTCATCATCCACCCACTAAGCTTTCCCTTTATTGCCTCTTCTTAATTTTCATTTCTTTTCTCTGTGTAATGCTTTTTCTATCATGCTCGTAATATATCAAGATGCCACATGCAATGTCATGAAAACACTAAAATAATTATTTCTCTGATATTCAAAATGTAGCCCTTCGCTGAAGGACCTCAGTAGTGCGCCCCACAACAATGCTATTTTCCAGCATAGCCCTGGAACCCCTATACATCATTTTAAACTTGATTGTTTTTTTAAATTGAGATTTTTTTTCTCTTGCATCGAGGAACTACATCGCAATGTTTGAAAGGTGAATTTTCACAACTGAAAATCTTCTACTCCAGCAATGCATCATGGGATGTGTATCAAACATTTTGGTGCCAGGGTTTCTTATTTCTGTCAAACCAACTAGGGAATGCATTACCACAGTTTCTGAGACTTTGAAAAAAGAATTGGCAAAAATCCATCCCGCGGTTTATGCTGTGCGCCTGTTCAAAAACTGCATTTACCACATTAGAGAACCATTATAAAAAGAAAAAAGCACCTTCTTTTAACCTTTTGGAGCTACTTGAACCGACTTGAACCATTTTTCTATTTGTTGGCCCCTAGCCTGAAACATTTTTGGGAACAACTGTCAAAAGATATCAACCATCAAATTTTGCAGAATTCAATGAATCATGCATAGGTTTCGACCTTACTATGGTACATATATATATATATATAATGTATTGTACAGTGACGTGGCTCAAATGAACTTTTCTATATTCATGTGACCAAGCAAGGAGTAGTTTCGAAACGCGTTTTCTTTTGCCGCTCGCTGCCTTCCTGCCTTCCCTGGCGCACTTGAGGAGCTGCTTGGATATTTGAACATTATATTTGGAATAAACAAGACATTTTAAATTACAATTAGACTCCGGTGGTCATTCATCGTTGCCATGAAATGCGCTGAGTGGGAGTGTGACTCTAATCTGCCCATGTAATCGCACCGGCCAATACGCTAGATAGAAGTATATATATAGTTCAGTTTGTGATAGCCAAGGGTTGATAGAATGTTGATTCCTGAACAAGAATGCTGAGGAAGTGGAGACATTCCACGAAAGCTTGCAAATATGCAAATAAATGACTTGTTAGCCCAATTAAGGTATCGACTCATCATTTTCCTCTCAATCAACATTCTATGGGCCTCATTGCGTGTGAGTTTGGAGGTATTTCAGAGGTAAATCCTCTGAAATACCACCAAACGGATTTACAGTTACCATCACTTGCTCAAGCAGAATTTCCCGCCTGATTACAAGTGGTGGTAGCGGTGTAAATCCCCATTTATTTTTAGTCAATTGAAAACAATCGGGGTTTTTTTGCAGAATTACCGCAATGGAATTACCAGCACTGTAATTCGACCAATTCTGCCAATTTTTTGGCGTTGAGTGGCAAGATTTACCTCCCAATTTTTGCTGGAGGTAAATCTTCCACTGAAAGCCAAAACTCATAATTTGGCGTAGTGGTAAAATTGGAGGTAACTCAGTTACATCCAATTTGACCACTTACTGCCATACTCGTAATGAAGCCCAATATATATATGTATATATACATATATGTTAATGTAAATGTTAAAGGATATTTGTACCGCGCACTATCACCACCGAAGTGGTCCCTGCGCTCTGGCGAAAAGGGAAAAATGGGGTGGCGAGAGTTAGTGGGATCGAGCAGGAAAGAGTGCAAGCGAGCAGTGATGTGCTGTTGGCAGCTTAAGTTCTGTTAGCACCGTTCGCTGAGCTTGGGTGTGCTTGTCGGTTTGTAGCCATCGTGTTCTGTTGTGAGAAGGTTTGTTCTGTTGTGATTTGTTTTGTTGTTGCAGTGTAGTGAAGTTTGTGCAGTTTGTTGAGTTTTTAGGATGGTGTTGTGTTTGGTTAGAGTTTGAGAGGTGTATGCAGAGGGTGAGATGTTAGTGGGTTGGTTAGGTTGGTTATTGGCCTCGCTATCTGGATGTGGTTCGTGCTAATGTCAATTTCTTTCTAGATGTGGCGAGTGAGTATCTCCACATTTCTAGCTGTATGCGGCATTGGGTAATATTCACAGTCCTGCCTCGATGTGACGCAATCCAATGTTCAAGTACCATCCACATGTGGCACCGGCTAACATTCACAATACTGTCTAGGTGTGACGCAGGTTGATATTCATGATTATATACCACTGCGGCCCTGGCTAACATTCACAATCCTGTCTAGAGGTGAGTCGAGGCAACATTTATTGTGCTGTGTAGATGTGAAGCTAGCCAATATTCACAGTTCCATCTAAACGTGGCCCTGGCCAACATTCACAATGCTGTCAAGAAGCGACGCAAGCCAGTATTCACAGGTCCATCTAAATATGGCACTGGTTAGCATTTATAATTCTCTCCAGATGTGACTCCAGCCAATATTCACAATTCGAAATAAATGTGACACTGGCTAACAGTCCAATCCTGTCTAGATGTGGTGCAAGCCAACATTCAAAATTCTATCTATGAGTGGCCCTGGCCAACATCCACAATCCTGTCTAGTAATGACGCAAGCCAATATTCACAATTTTATCTAAATGCGGCATTGGCCAACACCCACAACCTGTCCAGATGCAATGTAAGCCAACATTCACAATTCTGTCTAAACGTGGTCCTGGCTAACATTCACACTCTTGTCTAGGAGCAGCGCAAGCTACTGTTCACAATTCTACTTAAAGGACGGTCGCGTCCTGATATGGTTGTCGCTCGTGGTCAGTTCCGCCTAGCATTGCTTTTCTGGTTCTTGTGGGAGTTTCCCTTTGTCAGTTCTATGTGTTGTCTGGGCCATTATGTGTTGCCAAAACCGTCATGGGTTCTGTCAGCCTGTTCTTTTGAATTTCCTGTTTTATTGTTTCAGTTGTTTCTGTTTGGTTCTGAGGTGTTGAAGAGCCAGGGTTTTAGTAGTTTTCAAAATATTAGGTGGTCTTTGGTGTTTCTTATTCCTTTCAGGAGGTTGTTCCAGGTTTTTGCCGCCAGGTGGGAGAAAGAGGAGCCCCCTAGTATTTTCTTAGTGTATGGCTTTGGTTCCAGTCGGATTTTATTGCTTGATCTGAGGAGTCTCGTTAGCTTGTAGATTGTTATTTTCTTTTGTAGGAATTCTGCTCCCTGGCCACTGATTGATCTGTGTGTTATGCATATTGTTTTGAAAGTGATATGTTGTTTGATAGGAAGCCAATGTAGCATTTTTAGCGCTGTTGTGATGCAAACTCTTCTACATAGTTTGAGGAGGAGTCTAGCTGCTGCATTTTGGATGTGTTGTAATTTCATCAGGAGCTGTTCCGGCATCCCGAGGTAGGGCTGTTTGCGTAGTTGATTCTTGACATGATGAGGGCGATGATTGTCAGTGTTTTGTGGGTGAAGGACAGGAATGGTAGGATTTTTATTGAGTGAAGGAGGAAGAATAATTTCTTAATCATCGCGTTTACTTGTGATTACAAGGTCAGGACTCCCAGGTGTTTGGCTACCTTTGATGGTGTGGGTGCGGTTTCCAGCTCTATCGGCCAGGGTATGTAGGTGTTGTTCTCTTGGTTTTTGGATGTAATCACGATTTCTGTCTTTGCCGGATTGATTTTTAGGTTGTTTGCGTTGATCCAGTTGTAGCTTTCTTTCAGACATTCTCCTAGAGTTGAGTGATCTGCTTGTGTGTCTTCGATTGTGTAGATGATTTGAGTGTAATCTGAATAGTTGTAGCATGTTAGGTTGTATTTTTTGAAAATCTGGATTAGCGGAGTCTGGTAGATGTTGAAGTACAGTGGTGATAGTGAGTATCCTTGTGGTACTCCACAGTCGTTAACTCGTGGAGTAGATTTGAAGGGTTTTATCAATACAGTTTCTGTTCTGTTTGTTAGGAATTATTTGATCCAGAGTAGTGCCATGTCAGTTATACCTATATCTTCTAATCTCTTGATCAGGGTGTCGGGGCTTACTGTATCGAATTCTGCCGAGAGGTCGAGCAGAATCAGGGCTGACATAATGTTGAAGCGGGCATTTATTTTTATTTCATCCCAGATCGATAGGCGTGCCGATTCTGTTCCTCTTACGGGTCTGAAGCCGACTTGTGCTTGGTCTAGCAACTGGTGTTTTTCAACGTGTTCTTGGTTTAGTTTGTATACGTAGGTTGGGTTGGGGATGTTTGAAAGTTGGAGAGGTCTTGCACGTCGCCCCTTGTGTTCTTAAGAAGTGGTTTAATATATGCTGATTTGAAGGATTGTGGCATGGACCCTGTCGCGAGCGCGAGATTCAAGAGATTTCTGTAGTATTCAGATGGCGTTCCTTGTGTGAGGATTGATTTGTAGATGTCTAGGGGGCAGAGGCCCATGGGCGAGCCTGCTTTCTTGCTAATGCACATATTTGTGTTACTTCTTATTACAACAACACAAATAAGTGCAACTCTTGTTAAAAAACGGAGTAGCGGAACCATTTTCCTCTGTTTAATTACCAGATTCATGCGACAAAAACTTAATTTCACTGTGATACAATTCAGGAGGGTGCTGAGGTCCACAGTGAATGGTTCCTCAGAGAGTATTTTGCTTTCTTGCTATGTTTTACCAGCTTGACAAATGTCTCCACTGATATTTCCAGGTAGATTTGGAGTTTGTGCTCTGGCTCCATGCTGAGTCAGGTTGTTTGTATGTTAGGATTGGTCAGTCTGTTTTGTATGATTTGTCGAATGTCATTGATTTTGTTTTTGAAATGGTCGGCTAAGTTGTTGCACAGTTTCTGTGAAGGTATTGTCGTGTTGTCACAACCTGGTGGGTTTCTTATTTTGTTTATGATGTTGAACATTTCTTTTTGTGTGTTGGTGGCTTTGGTGATTCTGTTGTCATAATGCCTTTTCTCTGCCTTTTGAATTTCCTTTTTGTACGATTGGATTTGTCTTTGGAACTGAGTTTTCTTGTCTTGATCATAATCTTTCCTCCACTCTAGTTCCAGGTTCCTGTTGTTTCTTTTCATGGTGCTCGGTAGTGGGGTGAACCATTTTGCCATTACTCTTTTTCTCGAGGGTGTAAATGTTTTTTTCCGTGGAGATGTTTTCGATTGTATCAGCAATCCATTGATGTAGTAGGTCAATTTTCCCGTCTAGGTCTGGCTTCTCCAATTCGGACGTGGATGGTTTTGTTAGCTTCAGTTGTTCATTTAGGTTGCTTTCTTTTACATTTTTTCAGTTTCCTTTTGTGGTGGTTGGAAGTTTGTGGGGCTGGTTGGTATCTTTAGTTGGTAGCGTGATCATAAATGGAATGATGAGGTGGTCGCTCCAAATGATCTGTGTCGGCGGTGCAGTAGTGATACGTTTTATCTTGGCGAACATTGCGCCAAGTGTGTGCCCAACCAAGTGTGTTGCTCCTTTGACTAGCTATTGTAGTTTCATGGTTGTTATTTTCCTGATTAGCAAGTTGGCGTGTTTTTCTTCGAACCATATGTTGAAGTCTCCCAGTTTTATCAGAGGCTCATGCTGGGTGGCTATGTTGGTGATGGCTTCTATAAAGTTCTCAACGAAGGTTGTATCGTATTTCAATGCTCTGTAAACCAGGATGAATTTAATGTTTGTTTTTGGATTCGCTGATAGGTGTATGACCATAGATTTGCAGTTCCTGATGTTTAGAGGTTCATCTGTTTTGATTTGTAGGTGTTCTTTGAATGCTATTGAGAGGCCTACTACTTTTTATTTCTGTTTAACTGTAGGCATTTGAAGTTGGTGGGGAGGCAACTTTGGAGTGTGATTTTGTAGTTATAGTCCAGCCATGTTTTTGTGATGAATAGGATGTTGAAACCGTTGTCGCACAGCAGGTCAAAGTTTTCTTTTGAGTGTTTTAACATTCATCTTGTATTGATTAGGTTGCAGTGGATTTTAATGGTATATTGTGGTGTGTGCTTTATTATTGGTGTTGTCTTCTGACTGGTGTTTTAGTTTTCTTCCATGAAAATCTCTGTTTGTGGTGTTGGTATAGTTTTGTTTGTATCTTCGTCGAATAGCTCTTCTAGGTTAAATCTTGGGTTTTTGTTTTCATCAGGTTCCTCTTGTACATTATTTGGTTGTGGAAGGGAGGGTCCTCTTGTTTTGGTGATATAAGGGGTTAGAGTGTCGATCGTGTTCTTGTTCCCTCTAGCTTTGTCTGCTCTTCTTCTGCGTGGTCGTGTTTGGTTGTTGGTCTTTCTTGATTTGTTCATTGAGTCGGTTTGTTCCGGCAAGTGGTTATTTGCCAGGTAAGGTGTTAGGTATAGGGATTTTTTTCTTCTGTCAGCATTGGTTCTGTTTTCATTCTTGTTGATGGGGATGTGTTCCGCAGTTGTGGATCTTTGTTGGCGTTCAGTCGGGTTTGAGTTCTCTGCCCTTTGTCTTTCTCGTGGTCCAATTCATTTTTGTGGCATTTTATGTTATTTTGTGGTACGCTGTGGGGTTGGTGTCGGGGTGTTTTTTTGGGTGTTTCTTTAGTTGTCTCAGTTGTGTTCCTTGTAAGTTTTTAGGTTTATATTTCTTTTGGGTTTCCGTTGGGGTTGAGGTTGTGGTTGCAGGAGCGATAGCCCACATCCAGTGCTTAGCTGGTTGGCTTAGTTTTTGTTATGATTGTGTGGTTGTATGTGTTTTTTCCTGGTTGGGTTTGTTTGGACCGGTGCAACGTGATGTGAATGGTTGTGGTTGTGGTGTTGATGTCGCGTAGTCAGTCTTTTGTGCTTAGTCTGGCTGTCTCGTAGGGTTGGTCTGGGTGAGGTGGGTTTGTCAGATACAAGCTTGGGGCTGTCTGGTGGTGTGATTGCTAGATAACATGTGTATGGTACAATATAAGGTTAATGTGAGACCGGCTAAGTGTAGTTGGTGGCTGTGGGGATGTTCTGGTTGGGGTTATGTAGCTTGGACAACTGTGGTGCTGCCCCAATGTGGCATTCCCTTGATGGGACTCAGGGCAACATTTAACAATTATGTAAGGGTGCAATGCAGGGCAACATTCACTGTACCATCCCCACGTGGCACCCTCCGGATGTGATTCAAGGCACTACCAGCAATTCTCTAAGGTGTGAAGCAGGCCAACGTTCACATTACCATTCCAGTATGGCACAGGCCAATAATCACAGTACTATCTAAGTATGTTGGATGCTTGTATCCTCAGTACTATCACAATGTGGCGCTTTCTGGATGTAATTGAAGTCAATATGAACAATTCTCCAGCGGTGCGACGCAGGCCGATATTCATAGCACTCTCTCAGTGTGGCAGAGACCAACAACCACAGCGCTATTCCGGTGTGGTACTCTCTAGATGTGATTCAAGACAACATGAACAAATCTCAAAGGGAGCGACGCAGGCCGATATTCCCAGTGCTATCTCAGTGTAGCACAGGCTAGCAGTCACAATACTGTCTCAGTGTGGCACGGGCCAACATTCACAGAACCTTCCCAATGTGGCACTCTTGATGTGACCTAAGGCACCACTAACAAATCTGTAAGGGTGCGACGCATGCCAATATTCACAATACTATCACAGTGTGGTACTTTCTAGATGCGCTTCAAGTCAACATGAAGAATACTCTATGGCTAAAATTCACAGTACTATCAGGTGTGGTGCAGGCTAATATTCACAGTACTATCACAATATGGTGCAGGCCAATATTCACAGTAATAACACATTGTGGTGCTCTCTAGATGTGATTCAAGCCAATATGAACAATTCTCTAGGGCTAAAATTCACAGTACTATCAGGTGTGGTGCAGGCTAATATTCACAGTACTATCACAGTGTGGTGCAGACAATTATTCACGGTAATAACACAGTGTGGTGCTCTCTAGATGTGATTTGAGTCAACATGAACAATTCTCTGGGGGTGCGACACAGGCCAACACTCACCATACCATCACAGTATGGCGCGGGACAACATTCACAGTACCATCACAGTGTGGCGCAGGCCAACACTCACAATAGAAACACAGGGTGGTACTTTCTAGATGTGATTCAAGTCCCTCTGAACAATTGTTTAAGGGTGCGACGCAGGCTAATATTCACACTACTATCACAATGTGGTGCAGGCTAATATTCACAGTAATAACACAGTGTGGTGCTCTCTATATGTGATTCAAGTCCGTTTGAACAATTCTTTAAGGGTGCGATGCAGACTAATATTCACAGTACTATCAAAATGTGGTGCAGGCTAATATTCACAGTAATAACACCGTGTGGTGCTCTCTAGATGTAATTCAAGCCCATATATGAACAATTCTCTGATTTTGCAACGCTGGTTAATATTCACAGTACTATCACTGTGTGGTACAGGCCATTATTCACGGTAATAACACAGTGTGGTGCACTCTAGGTGTGAATTAAGTCAATATGAACAAGTCTTTGGTGGTGTGACGTAGGCTAATATTTACCATACTATCACAGTGTTGTGCAGGCTAATATTCACAGTACTATCACAGTGTGGTACTTTCTAGATGTGATTCAAGTCAATATGAACAATTCTCTAGGGCTAATATTCACAGTACTATCAAGGTGTGGTGCAGGCTAATATTCACAGTACTATCACAATGTGGTGCAGGATAATATTCACAGTAATAACACAGTGTGGTGCTCTCTAAATGTGATTCAAGTCCATATAAACAATTCTTTAAGGGTGCGACGCAGGCTAATATTCACAGTACTATCACAATGTGGTGCAGGCTAATATTCACAGTTATAACACAGTGTGGTGCTCTCTAGATGTGATTCAAGTCAATGTGAACAATTCTCTGAGGGTGCGATGAAGTTTAATATTCACAGTATTATCACAGTGTGGTGCATGCCATTATTCACGGTAATAACACAGTGTGGTGCTCTCTAGATGTGATTTGTCAATATGAACAATTCTCTGTGGGTGTGATGCAGGCTAATATTTACTGTACTGTCACAGTATGGTGCAGGCTAATATTCACAGTATTATCAAAGTGTGGTGCAGGCCAATATTCACAATATTAACACAGTGTGGTACTTTCTAGATGTGATTCAGGTCCCTATGAACAATTCTTTAAGGATGCGCTGCAGGCTAATATTCACAGTACTATCACAATGTGGTGCAGGCTAATAGTCACAGTACCATCACAGTGTGGGTTAGTTTCCTAAGTGGCAGGGCTTCCGGGTAGAGTGACTGCTCTACTCCCCACCCAGGCCACTCCTACCTTGATTGTAGCTGCTGGTTTACATCTGGCCACTGGTTTCGCCTTCTGACACCTGCAGACACTCGCTGGAGCCGCTTCCATTGGAGCCGCCCTTTGCCTTGGGGCCCTTATCCATAGGGGCTGCCCTGGTTGGATTGACTATGAGTGGTCAGGAACCAATCAGGTGCCCTGAGATGTCCAGTAGTCATAGAGAGGACGAATCAGAAAGCGGACCGGTGGAGAGGGACAGAACACGCAGGGCATACTGTATTCACAGTTAGAATCACCCAAATTCAACAATTAAATGGTGCCTATGGGGTTGGAGCCTTCTCTGCTCTTACCTTTGCCTCGTGGGAGTGAGGGAACATGATGGCGGCACGCCAATGCACCGGCTGTTAGGACTTGTTGTACTTGGGGGAAGAACAGCCAATCAGGTGTCTGGCAGGCATGGAGGGGAGGAATCAGGAAGCGGGCCAGTGGAGAGGGCCAGAACGCGCAGGGTGCACTGTTTTCACAGTTAGAATTACCCAAATTCAATAATTAAATGGTGCCTATGGGGTCGCAGCCTTCTCTGCTCTTACCTTTGTCTTGTGGGAGTGAGGGAACGCGATGGCGGCACGTCAATGCACCGGTTGTTAGGCCTTGTTCTATATATATTATATATATATTGTTCTACATATATATATTACTGGGCCTGCGGTAGCAGCCCTGTAGTCATGGTTAACTTGCTCAACCAATAGGAAGAGCACTTTGTCCGCAAACATTGCGGTAAAAACATAAATAATACAACATTACACTTGTCAAACTAATGAAACAATTTCTGGGGACGTGAGGGGTGATGAGGATGGGATGTGATATGGCCAAATAAAGCCAAACTGGCGGTTTTCCACCTTCGAAGTTTGCAGACAGCTCGGGACATCCTGGTAATGTTTGCAAATATCTCAGATGTTTTTGCATTACAGTTATTCTAGACATGACCCTGAATGGTTCCACAAAGTTTGGTGCTGTTTTGTCAAGAGGGAACAAAATTAGAGAGGGGGCAAAATATTTCAAAGGCTCATAAATTTGGTGCCATTTCACGAATCTGCACAAAAGCTTGGAAATAGATTTAAGACCCTGATCTGAATGTTTTGGCAAAGTTTGGTGGGATGTTGTGAAGAGGGGCAAAATTAGAGGGGGAGTTTCAACATTTTTAGATCGGATATTACTTTATTGCCTTTTGACAAATGTGCACAAAGGATTTTAGAAAGATTATAGACCGAACCTTAAATTTCTCTGCAAAGCCTGAATGGATTTTGTCAATTGGGAACAAAGTTATATGAACATTTTATGTACGTACATTTTGACCCTTTTCAAAAAATAAAACATGGATGGGTTTGCAGGAAAGTTGTGCAAGGAGCATTGGCAAGGACTTGAAAGCAAATGTGTCTGTGTTTTATTTTTTGAAAAGTGTCTTAATGTAGGTACAGAAAATAGTGATATATCATTGGTGACTGATGTATAGCCGATGGACATGGGCAGTGGCCAGATTGTCTGAGTCATGGCCAAAAGCCATGACTCGGATAATCTGGCTACTGGCCATGCCCACACGGGACTGGCAATGGGGTTAAAGCGGGCATGGCCCCCAAGGTCTGGCTATGTGCTGAAGTTTTTCAAAATCGGGATAGGTTTGAATGGGAAAATAAATTCTGCCTGTGGCAAAAATGCTGTCCATGGCTACAGCCCGAAGTGCTGCACAGGATTGTATGAACAGATCGCAGTGACTATCACTGTATATGATATGATATCATATGATTAGTGATTTATAACGCGCGTATATACAAGTATTTCTAGGCGCGAGACATACACTCCAAGACAATGCTAATCAGCAGCTAATTACCAAGCATGGCGAACCAGGTACCCGCGTGGTCACCAGGCTACCCCTTGAAATCATTACCCACCGTTATTTGCGACCGTAGTCGGAGACGATATTGGGATTGGATGCTGGACCCATTTCCAAAACCTTGCAGCAATGACTGGCCCACAATCCACATGCCTTGAGAAAGACTATAGAGAATTGAATTACATGTCGGCTGAGTTCTAACAATAAATATAGCATCAAGAATGATTTTGAAGACTGCTTCATTACGACAACAGTTACTTATTGAAAGAACCCAGTGCTGAGGTGAACAGGGCTCACTCTCCTATTTGTAACCTAACACTTGAAGAAGGAAGGGCACCTTCACAAAAGAACCCCATCACCAGCAGCAGGGTAATCTGTTTAAAGTACTAGATGAACCACATTGATCTACCCATTCTACTGCCCTGCCATTACTTGATAATCTTGTACTCTGATTTGATTATTGGGGCATGCAGCATGGCCGAACCCTAGTTTTGAATGGCAACATACATTTTGCTTGCGTCTACAGTCTGAAGTGCTGTACGGAATGACAACAAACCTCTGCATCAGCAAGGACATGAAAGCATGGTTTTGCAAATCTGTTTTGTGTTTCATTTTTCCAAAGTGTCCAAATATAAGCACAAGAAATAGTGATATAAGTTTGGTGCATGGACAATGGGCCTGACCCTTGGCAAGGAGTAATGCCTACTCTGAGTTACTTTTTGGGGAATGCAGCATGGCTGAAGCTCTAGGTTGAAATGGGAAAAAATCTGCTTGTGGCTGCAGCCTGGAGTGCTGGACAGGATTGCAGCAAACCTGAAAGGAGGCTTTTGCAAATCTGTCCTGTATTTTATTTTTTTGAAAGTGTGCTAACACAAGTTCAAAAAATAGTGTTATAACTTTTCTGCCGTTGGCAGTGGCACAATAAATAGTGATATAAGTTTGGTGCATGGACAATGGGCATGGCCCTCGGCATGGACGAATGCATACTTTGATTTACTTATTGGGGCATGCTGTAGGTTTAAATAGGAAAAAATGATCTGCCTGCGACTGCAGCCCGGACTGCTGGACGGGATTGCAGCAAAGTTGTACGAGGAGCATCAGCAACGACCTAAAAGGATTCTCTTGGAAATCTGTCATGCGTTTTACTTTTTTGAAATTGTCAAAACGTAAGTACAAAAAATAGTGATATAAGAGGGCCTGGCCTTTGGCAAGGACAAATGTCTACTCTGATTTGCCTATTGGGGTATGCGCTTCCGATAACGACTCACATAAGTATGCATTTCAAAAAATGTATTTGTTAAAGGGGGTTTATAGTTGTTTCATATATGTTAAGAGAGGAATTATTAATAACTTGTATACAGTGATGTAACATTATGAAACATGTTCACTTATGAAAACAAATTCAATTGACAGAAAAAACTTTGTTTAAAGGATGTTACGGTTAAGATGTAGCCCACCCTTGGGACTCTTCTCACCCAGCAGTTAGCCAGTGGCCTCCCACCTTGGGATCCTTTGGTACTTCCCTCTTGGGCTCCCATGAGCACTTGTCCATCAATACTGCACCTTTTATTTATGCACTTCTGTCACTGCACAATGCATATGTGCATTTATAAGAGCACTATGTACAATGTTTTGGTATAGGTATGGGAAATGTAGATGCAAACGATTTGTAGAACGTTGTTAAGTGGCAGTTGGTGGGTGGAAGTTTCATATGTTGATAGGTTATATGTAGAGTTTTTTAAAGTGATTGGTGGATATATGTGGGAATGGTTTAAATCAGGAAATGAGGGAGTGTTACAAACATAACAGTAAAAAGAGTAGATGAGCTGTTTTGTGTGATGGTGTGAATGTGCAATCCGGGTTTCCTAATAAGGCATGGGCTAGAGAGGGGAATGCACAGACTGTGGATAGTTATTAATGCAATGGATTATGGTGTTTACCATATACTAGAGAGAAGAATTTCGGACAGAAATTTTTTTTTGTGCTTTTTTTTCTTTTTCTCTAGTATACAATAGTCCGTTATTTCCATTAGCATAGAAGAAAATGCTAATGGGAATGTTGGAGAATCCTATTGAAGCTACCTACTTTACGGAAAAATGTAAAGTAGAAGAAGTCTATAAGCCTATTTTTTAGTTCTATTTTTAACTGTGAAAGGCGGTCCCTAAAGGAACCTTTTTTATGTTGTTTTATTTTTATTTTTATTTTTTTGCAGGTGAGACCAGAAAGTAAGGTGGGGAGGGAAATAAGGGAAGGGGCACCAACCACACATATGAAGGGGCAGGTGGGCAGGGTAAGATGTTGCGCATGTGTTACGTCTAAGGTAGGGAGTAGTGTTTTGCATGCTCCTTGATTACAGCTTCAAAAGCACTTCGAAATTGCCTCCCCAACCCCCGCAGAGTGGTGTGTTGCAGTATATACAGAGTACTGTTGTTTTCGAAAGATATTGATCAGCAGCCTCTTTTATCGCTTGCAAGGTAGCTGGTGGGATTTTGTGTCCCACAGAAGTAGACTGTTTGGTTACAGCATTGGTTAAAGAAGATGAGGTGGAGGAAGGCAGCCTACTACTTCCTAAGAAAGCCTTTCTGAGAGCATTGCTGTGGTTGAATTTGGTGTGGCAGCGCATGGTGGTGGTCCCATAGGATTACTGCCCAGGTTGTCCGCGAATGAGTACAATGTTGCACTCAGTGAATTTCACTTTAGTAGCTTTAGCCTTTGGTACATTTTCAACAGTAGTAAAGAACTGCCACACCCATGATTCTCTCTGGGTGCTAGAAGTAGACACTTCTTCTACCTCATCTTCCTGGTCTTCTTGATTGTATTTTGAAGTATTGCGCTTCTTTTGTTGTGTAGGTCCTCCAGCTGGTGGTGGTGGCACTTGGGGAGGAGGGATGGTAATAGCCTATGCCATTGTTAAGATAAATAGCAGTTTCCTAATATTCTTCCAAGTATGTGCTGTTTGCTAGATTGTTAATGGATAATGAGTAAGAACAGGTGTAGGAGCTGTGCAAGGGTACATTTTGAGCTTAAAATTCCTAGTTGAGCTGAAAAATGCAGTTCCGAACTGTTCCCGAAGCACGGACCCGTTCGCGAAGTACAGATGTGTTAGGGAACACCTCATCATTCCGTGTGCGAGTGTGGGGTCACGTGACACTGTCGGGAAAGTCTGCAATGACGTCAGATGTTCACAAACGCCGACAAACACAGTTTTTCTTGTAGCCATAATGTCCCTTTAAAAAAGTTTTTTTCATTGAATTTCATAGGTTTTTATTAGTACAACTTAACCATAACGTCCCTTTAACAATGTTTTCTCATTGAATATATATATATATATATATATATATATATATATATATATATATATATATATATATATATATATATATATTAAACAGCCTGCGGCAGCGGCCGTGTATTTATGGTTAAGTTGCTAAACTCATAGGAAGAGCACTTTTTCGGCAGCTTATAACTTCACTCCCCTTGGACGAGTCCTCACCAAACTTTGCAGAAAAAGTATATGGGTGGCTCTGAATTTTTTCATCAAGTTGGACGAGCTTTCGTGCGGGGGAAGTTATAGGGGGGTCCCAAAAATGTTTTTTTTCCGTAGACTGAATGGGGAAAAACATTGTGCATGGCTACAGGTCGTACGGCTGGATGGATTTTCACTAAATTTGCACTAGAAGCGGGGGCTTGGGCCAGAAAGTGTGCTTTTGTGTGTTCGGTGGAAATCGGACGAGTACATTTTGAAATGTATGTCCCAAATTTGTGATATCTGGGTCCGCTCCGGGGACCCATTTCCCTGTTCGCTCCGTGGACAGAAGTGTCATTGGATCGCGATACGGCATGCTGTCGGAGAAGTTTGGACACGGCCGGTGGTTGGCTGGAGGGAAGCGTGCGGTGCGTCAACCTTAATTGGGAAAGCCGCCATGGTGTATCGGAGGACAGTGCAGCGGCAGAAGTGTCTGGGAAATGTACTGTATCCATTGTTTTGGCTGCAATAAGGGAGGGAATGTTTGGGGGAGTGAGAAGTGGTTTATATGTGACATATGTTGGGTAGTATTTTCTGTGGTGATTGGACGCAGCTGTCGGAATGGTCCCTTATCTTCTGGCGTGACCTTTTTGTGGCAAATTCTTTTCGTGGTGGGAGGTGGCAGGTCATGTTCAGATGGGGAGTGAATTGCACATGACATAGGTTGGATGGGAGCGCGGATGGCGGTGCACTGCAGATGGAATGCAGTAGTTGGGCACATGGAGGCATGCATGGGTGCATGAATGTGCGGTGGGTCTGTGGAAGGATTACACGACTGGGTGCATGGCTGAAGCCCGTAGCATGTAGGCTGTAGGGCATGCACTGAGGAGCGTAGGGCTGCAACATACACACCGCAGGAAGGCATGTTTGAGTCTGCCTCCAGTACAGGGTGGTACTTGCATAGTGCAGTGTGTGCAGATTGGTTGTAGTAGCGTTAGTGCTGCAAACTGAATGTGGGTAGGTTGGCAGTGACACAGTACTTTTTGAATGGGAGTGGGTGTGCATATAGTATGTGAATTAAAGTGTATAGGGGTGCAGGAGAGAGTGTTTTCTTTCCCATTGTGTGAACTGTTGCAATTTGTTGCTGCATACCTTCATGGTGGTGCACAGGTTGGGTAGGACTTCTGGCGGCAGTGGTGTGTATGTCGATGGTCGTAGGTGATGAAATGGTGAAAGGCATGGTGGCATTACGTTGCTGTATGTGTGTTCAAGGCCTATGCTGTGTGCAGAATTGTTGAAGTAGGCCGAATGTTGTGAACATTTTACAGTTAGTGACACAATACTTTGTGAATGGCTGTGGGTAGAGGTGGTGGAGGATGTGGTATGTTTGTGCATTCTGGTAAGTGCGACCTGTGTTCGTGATTGGGTGTTTTATGTTGTAGGGGAGTTGGGGTGAAGTGCTGCTACCTACGTATGGCACGTTTGTGCAACATGGTGGCTGCCCACATGGCCATTATGTTAACTGTTAACAAAACAGAAAGGTGATGGCTGGAAGGTTTTGAATCAATCATAAACACGGGCAAAGCTCTGGGCAACCCTCAAGACCATCGTTTTTCAGCCTGCCAAGCCATTACAGAAGGGGAAAAACCATATTCAAATCAGTCTTGGTCCTACCCCAAAAGGGGCAGTCCAGCCCGAACTGCTAGGTCACATCCCTTCTGCACGAGACCACAAGCATCCCCAGACATGTTTCAGCCTTGTTGGGCGTCATCAGTGAGGAGTAGCTTGGGTCTCTAGGCCCGGCAGACTCGGGACCCACGTCTGGGCCTACCCGTCCCACTCGGGGTGACTTTAACAAAACAGAAAGGTGATGGCTGGAAGGTTTTGAATTAATCATAACCACAGGCAAAGCTCTGGGCAACCCTCCAGACCATCGTTTTTCAGCCTGCCAAGCCATTACAGAAGGGGAAAAACCATATGCAAATCAGTCTTGGTCCTACCTCAAAAGGGGCAGTCCAGCCCGAACTGCTAGGTCACATCCCTTCTGCACGAGACCACAAGCATCCCCAGACATGTTTCAGCCTTGTTGGGTGTCATCAGTGAGGAGTAGCTTGGGTCTCTAGGCCCGGCAGACTCGGGACCCACGTCTGGGCAGGGCAGGACAAAGACTGATATGTTTGGGATATTTCTTCTCTGTGAAAGATAGTGAGGTAAAGACTCTGGGTAAGTCTCTCGTAACCAGGACTAATGTCTGGCAGAGGGACTCCCAGGACCCCCCCTTGTTAATTTGCATGTTTAAGTAACTTTGGGTCTCACCCTAAGTTACTAGGGGAATCCAGACGTGGACCCCTTGCTCACTATTCTTAGAGAGGCACAGATCCACCCTACTGATGAGGTCCAACCAGACCGAAACACGTGTCTGGGGTTTCTGTTGGTACTCTTGTTCAGAGGAGAATTGCCTAGCATTTTGGTGCTGGACTGCCCCAGGGCACGACAAAGACTGATATGTTTGGGATATTTCTTCTCTGTGAAAGATAGTGAGGTAAAGACTTTGGGTAAGTCTCTCGTAACCAGGACTAATGTCTGGCAGAGGGACTCCCAGGACCCCCCCTTGTTAATTTGCATGTTTAAGTAACTTTGGGTCTCACCCTAAGTTACTAGGGGAATCCAGACGTGGACCCCTTGCTCACTATTCTTAGAGAGGCACAGATCCACCCTACTGATGAGGTCCAACCAGACCGAAACACGTGTCTGGGGTTTCTGTTGGTACTCTTGTTCAGAGGAGAATTGCCTAGCATTTCGGTGCTGGACTGCCCCAGGGCACGACAAAGACTGATATGTTTGGGATATTTCTTCTCTGTGAAAGATAGTGAGCTAAAGACTCTGGGTAAGTCTCTCGTAACCAGGACTAATGTCTGGCAGAGGGACTCCCAGGACCCCCCCTTGTTAATTTGCATGTTTAAGTAACTTTGGGTCTCACCCTAAGTTACTAGGGGAATCCAGACGTGGACCCCTTGCTCACTATTCTTAGAGAGGCACAGATCCACCCTACTGATGAGGTCCAACCAGACCGAAACACGTGGCTGGGGTTTCTGTTGGTACTCTTGTTCAGAGGAGAATTGCCTAGCATTTCGGTGCTGGACTGCCCCAGGGCAGGACAAAGACTAATATGTTTGGGATATTTCTTCTCTGTGAAAGATAGTGAGCTAAAGACTCTGGGTAAGTCTCTCGTAACCAGGACTAATGTCTGGCAGAGAGACTCCCAGGACCCCCCCTTGGTAATGTGCATGTTTAAGTAACTTTGGGTATCACCCTTAATTACTAGGGGAATCCAGACGTGGACCCCTTGCTCACTATTCTTAGAGAGGCACAGATCCACCCTACTGATGAGGTCCAACCAGACCGAAACACGTGTCTGGGGTTTCTGTTGGTACTCTTGTTCAGAGGAGAATTGCCTAGCATTTCGGTGCTGGACTGCCCCAGGGCAGGACAAAGACTGATATGTTTGGGATATTTCTTCTCTGTGAAAGATAGTGAGCTAAAGACTCTGGGTAAGTCTCTCGTAACCAGGACTAATGTCTGGCAGAGGGACTCCCAGGACCCCCCCTTGTTAATTTGCATGTTTAAGTAACTTTGGGTCTCACCCTAAGTTACTAGGGGAATCCAGACGTGGACCCCTTGCTCACTATGCTTAGAGAGGCACAGATCCACCCTACTGATGAGGTCCAACTAGACCAAAACACGTGTCT
Organism: Ambystoma mexicanum; assembly: GCF_040938575.1. NCBI lineage: Eukaryota > Metazoa > Chordata > Amphibia > Caudata > Ambystomatidae > Ambystoma > Ambystoma mexicanum. The sequence continues at coordinate 886,170,114 of NC_090931.1, forward strand.
GGGGTTTCTGTTGGTACTCTTGTTCAGAGGAGAATTGCCTAGCATTTCGGTGCTGGACTGCCCCAGGGCAGGACAAAGACTGATATGTTTGGGCTATTTCTTCTCTGTGAAAGATAGTGAGCTAAAGACTCTGGGTAATTCTCTCGTAACCAGGACTAATGTCTGGCAGAGGGACTCCCAGGACCCCCCCTTGTTAATCATTATGTTAACTGTTGCCATTTGTTGCTGCATAGCGCCATGGCGGTGTACAGGGTGAGTCGGAGTGTTGGTGACAGTGGTGTCTATGTGGATTGTCGCAGTTGCTGATATGGAGACATGCATGGTGGCATTACGTTGCCGTGAGTGTGGTCAAGGCCTAGACTATTGGATGCATGGCTGAAGGCTGTAGGCCGTAGGCCATGCATTCAAGAGCCTAGGCTTTGAGAACATGCACGGCAGTAATGCATTTTTCAATGTGCATGAGTTAGAGGGTGGTGACATGTAAGGAATGGGTGTGGAGCACATTTAAGCCTTTATAGGCCACTGTTGCAAACAGATTGTGGGTAGGTTTGCAGTGGCACAATACTTTGTGAATGGTAGTGGGTACGCCCATAGTATGTGATTGAAAGTACAAAGGGATGCCGGAGAGTGTGTCTTGTTTGTACATTATGATAACTGTTGCAATTTGTTACTGCATACCTCCATGGTGGTGCCCTGTTGTCAGAGATGCTGCAGTGAGTCTCGCTGTGTGGGCACTGGGTGAAATGCTTGTATACTGTCAGTATGTTAAAGGGTATGGTTGAAGGGCAGCTTATATGTGCTTGGATAGTGTGCTGTGTACACAATGCTTGCAGTATGGGCAACATTCTAAACATGTTGTGTTTGCGTTGCCAGTGGAACAGTCCTTTGTAAGTGGAAGTGGGTAAGACAATAGTATGTGAATGAAAGGGCGTAGGGGTGCCAGAGACAGTGTAATGTTTATACATTATGGTAACAGTTGTATATAACAATGTGTATTTCCATTGCAGTGTTGAGGTTGATTAGGAGTGCTTGTGCCAGTGGTGCATATGTGCATAGTGGTAGGTGGTGATATACTGACATGTATTCTTGAATTACTGTGGGGGGAATGTGTGCAAGGAGCAGACCCACTGGAGCAATGCAGGTTTGGCAGTGTATGAGGCACAGGGTGCTGATCTTTGGAGAATGCGTATGGAGCACATTGCCGACATGCTACAGCAGCACAATTGAGTTGCAAAGCGTGTATTGTGCATTCTACGATTGTGGTGATAGTTGGAACATGCTACAGTATTTGGTGTGCAGCAGGAGATGGTGCAGTGAGAAGTTGGTAGTGTGGCCACAGGGTGCAGTGCGTACGTAATGTGAGTATGGAAGTGGGTATGGTTGAAGGGCAGCTTGTATGTGGTTGGTTACTCTGCTGTGTGCAGATTTATTGAAGTGGGCCCAATGTTGCGAAGGTGATGTGCATAGGTTGCCAGTGACACAATAGCATGTGAATGGTAGTTTGTGGCTTCTGCTAAGTGTGACACGTTTTCATGAATGGGTGTTTTACGGTTTGGGGGAGATGGGTAGAACTGCTGCTACATATGTAACGTTTCTGCATAATGTTAGGTGCCCACATGGTCGCTTGCTTGGATGTGTAGTGTTGCGGTGGGTGTGGTGTTGTGTGCATACTTAAAGTTGTGCTGGGGGCATGTTAGGAAATGTGTGGATGCTGCAATAGTGCCTTCTTTAGCAGAAATTTCGGGTGGAGGGGCTTTGCAATCAAACGGAACGTGTACTGAGAATGTTTAACAGTAAATAAGGAGTGGTGTATAGAAATGACAGTGTGCAATGCAGAGGTTTTGTATGTGATTGGTGCATGCGTGTTTTGAAATGTGACAGCACACAATTTCGAGAGTGCTGCAAAAAGTGACCATGCAAAGGGAAGAAGTATTGTCAGAGCTTCACTGGGCCGTGGCCCTCACTGTAGATGGGAAAGCGCACGTGCACGGCCTCCCATTATGAGCAGGGTGGAAATAGAATTGTGGTAAATAGGCAATTAGGAGTTTAGGGCGTGGTTCATAGGAAGGGGCGGTACCATTTCATCACACTGCTGTGTCGTGAGGGTGGTCGACATGGAGAGACGCACAGTGATTATCGTCAGTGATACCTTTGTGTGCCATCTGCACAGGTGTTGCATGCAAAGAGGCGTTGCTGGTAATTTCGGGTTGGAAGGAGTGGACGCTTTCTGGGGCTGTCAGGGTGACTGCAGTTTCGGCAGGATGGTTTGCCTTTGCAGATATGTGGCGTCCGTCACGAACGTGGACTGTGTCGTGGTGCACTATGGAAGCGCACATTTGGGTTACATGTCATGCGGATGATTAATCTATCTACTGATGAGGTTGCTGACCGCAGTGATGCATATTTTTCCCACTGCCAAGGTGGTTTTCTCATAGATAACACCAAGAGCAGTGTGGGTCCATGACGGTGTAATTTGTCCCCAGCCAGTGGTCAGTAGGTGTACTATCAACAGAATTATGCGTCAGTTTATGCAGACAGCTGGCATGTTCTCCACCCACTATGAGATCATGAGGTCACAAAATATGCAGTGGTTCCGTAGAAATGGCATTTATTTGAGCGCCATTGGCAAAGCCATTTTCTTTCACACTGTGCAAAAAGCATTGACCAGAATGTTGTAAAAATGCGAGGACAGGAAAACAGAAACACATATAAAGAGAAAATCCCAAAAAGAATTGCTTGCACGCACGTAAAAAAAAAAAAACGTTCTATATATAAGCTGGAAGACTGAATCCCCTACCCAGTTTCATATTGTTTACCAACCACCCCCTCCATGCCTCCCACCTTCTCTGTAATGAAAAGGTAGTGGATTAAGCTGTACTTTCAGGATGGCACGTGCCACATCCTCAGTGGCTGTGTGGATGTATGTGGATGGAGAAATCGTGCATACTTTCATTGAACTTTGTAGTGGACGTGCTTTGGAATGGCTCATTTGTACTGTAAATGTGTAACGGTACATTTCAAGTGTTGTACAGCAGTGACAGTGTTCGATGATGGCAGCTTTAATGCGATTGGTGGATATTTGTGTGCCTATTTACCAGTAACCTAATGAAGTAGAGCTGCAGAGAACATAGTGCAAAGGGAAGAAGGACTGTTCCAGTTTTACAGGGGTGTGGCCCACGCTCTACTTTGGGAGGCGCACGTGGAAAAATCTGCCCTTTACACCACCTTGTCCAATTGCCATGCCAGTGTGGGGATTAGCCAAACAGGTAGTGTGTGTGTGGTTAACAGGAAGGGGAGGTGAAACGGCTACACATTATACTCTGCGTACTGAGGGTGGCTGACATGGCAAAACGAATTGTGGTGCCTGTAGGTGATCCCTTTGTAATAGATCTGCACAACTATGCTCTGCAAAGACACTTTGACGGCAACTTTGGTTTGGAAGGAGTGGACACATTGTGCAACGCTGTGCATGAGTGCCATTTCTCCATATGCATGAACTTTGCAAAGACCTCGCCACGTTTCCAGTAGTACCAGTGGTCGAAGTGAGTGGGAGCGGATGGGAGCAGTGCTCCTCTACTTTTTTTAATTAAGCTTTACAGCTCCTATACCTTTCTTACACTTCGACCACTGAGTAGTAGATGTTATCGTAATTAATTACAGTGGCATGCAAATGGGTTACTTACCTTGCTTACATTTGTTCCGTAGACTGAGGAGGTTGCTGGATTTTGTGAAGACGTTTTTTCCCACCGCCAAGGTGCTTTTCTCATATATAATACCACAAAGAGTATGGCCTACTGCTCATGGATGTTATTCCGAGCCAGACGAAGGAAGGTGTCTCATCAACAGAAGCATGTACACTTTTTTGTCAGCTCATGGAATACAAACTTGGCTGGGTTCACTATTTTGTACCTCACTATTTTAATCACTGGATTATAAATCATTACTTCATAAGCTGAAGCTCTATGTGACATCAATGTACCCTTGGGTTTCTCTAAAATGGCAAGTAAGGCATGCTCCACCTAAAGAGTCACGGAACAGCCCATACTTGTGGACTTCTCAATTGCAAATGGGGCAGCAGCCAAAGATTGTTCAAATGGAAAATGTCCTCTCATAACTGGGTCTAAAATCCCACTGTAGAATGTCAAAGAGTAATACCCCAAAGTTGTCCTTTGTGTGAGCATTGCTGTCATTACTGACCCATTTGTGTGTGAAAACAAATAGAATTCCTCACCATGGTTGCGAATCCCTAAAACTGGAGCTGTACAAATTGTTCTTTTTAACTCCTCAAATACTTCCTCTATTTCTTCAGTCCATTCTGTTTTTTCCTTACCAATTTAAGCTTTATTTAGTGCTTGCAAAAGTAGTTTCGTATATGTGCTGTAATCGAACACCCAGGCCCTGCAATAATTGCATAAGCCCATGAACTGCTGCATTTGTCTCACTGTGGTTGGCTTTGGTGTGTTCATAATAGCCTCAGCTCTTTCAGGTGTAACCTTCTTTCCTTCATGTGAAATTAACTAACCTATGTACAATACTTCTTCCTGACAATACTGTAATTTCTCCTTGTCTACCTTGTATCCTTTGTCTGCCAACATAGTCATTAACTGAATAGAGTCTTGTCTATACTCATCCTCTGTTTCAATGCAGACTAATATTTCTTCTACGTATTGAACCACTGCACTCTTGAGTTCAATGTTGCCGAGATCCATCTGTAGGACCCTGTTAAAGATCGAATGGGACTCACATTACCCTTGAGGTAAACGAGTATGTATTAGTCTCTTTTTTCTAAGCGAAAGTTAGGTCTTGTGAGTCCTTGTGCAATTGGATCGAGAAAAATGCATTTTTCAAATCGACCAACGTGAAATACTTAGCTTCAACTGGGATACTACACAATATTGTCACAGGATTAGGAACTAACTCTGCTTCTACAATCTGATTAAGAGGGTGCAAAATCTCCACGACCCCCCTTTAGATTTTTAAATCGGATACACTGCAGTATTGCACAGGGATTCTGATTGTACTAGAATTCCCTGATTCATCATTGTTTAAATAGTCTGGAATATGCCTTCATCAGCTTTTCGGGACATAGGGTACTGTTTTGCTTCAAGTAAAATTGCTCCTGGATTGGGTTTTATTTTAACCTCTCCTATTCCCTTCAATAGGCCTACATCATAGGGGCCCGTAGTCCAAAGGACACTTGGAACCTTTTCTAGGTCTTCCTGAAAGAATGCGGGTCGTTGCTGCATTATCGCCATTCGCTGTGGGATTTCTCTTTTCTCAATCTTTATCCAGCATGTAATGCTCATAAAAAACACAACCTCATAATCGATATGTTCTTCTCTGAACATATCTTCATCTGTTATGTCAGTCAATATGTATCCCTTTTCAAGAGCTATCACGGTTCTCCATGATCTGCCTTCGTCATAGACTGCTTCAAGCATTGCTATTGCTCCTCGTATTATAGCTGATTCCAGTTCTATAGGAATAGTCTGTCTGCCTGCCTCATCCACAGAGATTTGTGGTCTAAATAAGAACTCATCAGGTATCATCACACTCTTCCCTACTAGCCCAGGTAGCCATGTCAATAAAATGCTCACCCCATACCAGAAGACTTCCGGATCTAGTGGGACTCCTCGTAGAGCCACTTGCCCTGTGAATGCCAGTATGAACTCTCCTATGTTTAAATAGTGTATTCCTGGAGTGGAGCACACTATTCCTTGATCAGTGAATAAAATCGTCATGTTAACTTTTGACATCAATTCCCAAAATGTTAACTGGAGTCTATAGTGAATATAACAAGGGGACCGACATGTCACATTCCCGATAGAAACAGGCAATTTATCAGTAAAAGGAACTATATTTGTAGCTCCAGAGAACCCTTGAGCACTCATGTCAATACCTGACATTGGATATTTTCCCTCCTATATACAAGAGCAAGTTGCCTCACTGTCTACAAGAAACAAAAAGGATTGGCCTCCTATCGTCACATCATCCCTTGGCTCCTCTTGGGGATCTGGTGTCACGGAAAGTACTGAACACATCCAGTCACCCTGTGAGCTGTCCTATTGAGGGTATAAACCCATCCCCGCCCCTGTGAAAGTATTTTCTCCTACCACAGTGCTACCCCGTAACCTAGGTGTCAGTATGTGCCCTGTATTTGCATTTTGTTGTGTTTGCATAGGTGCTAATTGTGAGTGCCCTTGTGATGGATGCACTTGCACCGGTCCCTGCTGTTGTGCTTACTGTACTTGCGGAGCCTGTGCCTGATAAGATGTGTGATCCTGGGCAAACCCCTCTTGTGTTTGTGTGCTGTATGGTGGTGGATAAGCTAACCCACATCTTGAAGGTTGTCCATTCTATTGTGTGTTCCCTCAGCTCCTACATACATGTGCAATATGCCTGTCATTCCACAATTCCAACATACTGGGGGTGGCCCTCTGGCAAACCCTCCTTGGTTATATCCTCCCTCTGTATTCTGACTCTCATTCTGAGTGTTCTGAAATCCACCCTGGGTGTTCTAGAATCCGCCTCCTCTTCCTCTAAAACCTACACCTCTACCTCATGGCCAAAACCTGTACCCACTTTGATCCATCAGGTGTGCATTATTCACCTGTAACATACCCATTGCTTCTTGCATTCCTACTCCTTCTCCACTTGCCAATACAGCCCCTTCTATGGCAAACTTTGAAAATAAATTCTGAACTAACTTGGCTACCTCAATCTTTCTATTCTCATCCTTCTTTTTATTCTTCTCTTCTAGCAACCGACAATGATCTACAATAGTTAACTGTATCTCAGTCCATGGGTTTGCTTCCATCCCTACTTGTTTTTTTCATTTGCCTCTTTGCCGGTTCTGGCAAACCCTGACTCAAAATATGATAAAATAGTGCCACTGTTTTTTCCCAAGGCTCACACATTTCAAGCTGCCATTTCTCTTTTATATCCTAAATATAAGCAATCAGGTCTTCATCTTCCCTCATTTTACATGTCATAATAGCACCCATAACTGATGTATCAGGATATTGTACCCTGAGATCGCTGCAAACATCTGCTCTACAATTATTAAATGGTGCTCCATCGTGCACTGTGTTTTGTGCTGTCACACCCACATATCCCGCATATCCCGCTCGTCTCCAAATGTCGTCGGCTCTCTCTCCAAAGATAGCTGCCAATAGACCTTTTATGTCTCCTATGGCCAGCATATTTGCCCCTGTCAACTTCTCTAACTCATATATCCATTTCCCAGCCCCCGAAGTCAAACTAGGGAGCTTGCATTTTAAGTTATCCTTATCCATCTGTTGTCATGGAATAAATTGTGGCCTTGCTCCCCTCTTCTCTAGCAGGGGGAACTGTGACAACCCCATCCTGTAGTTGGATCCCACTATTCTTTTACCTAATGCAGGGGGGATCATTACTATCCGTCTTCGCACTGGTAATGACTTTAACCTACTCACATAAGGTGGAGATTCTCCTCTCTCCCTACACGATAGTCTTCTGGGAAGCTCAGGATATGGTACAGGATCTTACCTCTTCATCTATCTGTTGACTTCCTAGGCCGACACACACACCCTTTCCCTCTGCCTCACAACCTGACTCTCTTTCCTCGTCCAACATTTCTAGACCCCAACTAGTTATGACTATCATCTTCCTTTTCTCTATCTAAATGTTATCTGCTCAAAGACAGTGTTCAACGCTCATCTCTAAACATATTTTCCTCCTACCAGGGATCGGTTACTGCTTCCCTGAGTTACGTACTCGTTGTTCTGCCTAAAATGCTGATAGACATTATCTATCCTTTCTCCAATATTTTCTGCATCATATCTTTCTTCTTCTAGTGCTACTCTAGGTATTTCTGGCATTATTTCCATTATCGGGAAAATCTCTCTTATTCTTTCCCATCATATTTCTTCACTCGGCCTCAATCATCCCTTAAGGATGAGACTGGCATCCAGACCTTGCTGCCTCCTATTATGTTTTATTTCTTCGTGCACTTCCCTTTGCTTTCTCGCACCTTTCTTACCCTCTCTTCCTCTTGCCTTCGTTCCTTCCTTCTCACTCCCTGTCTTCGTTCTTCTTCTTCTCTCCTTCTCTGTAATCTTTTGTGTTTTACCCTTTGTGCTTCTTCTTCCTCTCTCTTTCTTTCTCTCCTATCTCTTTCTTCTATTTCTCTTTGTCTATTGTCATATGTTGTTCCTCTGCCTGCTTTTCCTCCTTTTCTTGTTCTTCTCTATATATCTGTTCCCGTCTTTCCCTGCTTTTTCTTCCTTGCTCATCCTCTCTTAACCACTTTTCTCATTCTCAGTCCTTCTTTTCTTGCTCTTCTTTGTCTTCTCTCTGCCTAACCTCCTCAATGTTTTTCCCATTTAACTTCAGTAGTATCTGTCCTCCCATTCATTCATTCTGTATGAGCATTACCTCCTTTCCAATAATTAAACCGACTCAGGATGTTGGCAAAAAGCAGTGCTGTTTTATTTGCAATTGTCTAAAACAGGGAGTTGCAACAGACATCAACGGACGTCGCAAAGCACGGTCTCAATGTATTTTATAAAAAACACAACTTTTATAGTCAACATTCATCATCATTGATGTCAGACTATGTGGCAAACTACAAAAACCTACTTCGGGATGTGATAGGCTTACATGGAACATCTAAGTTAACGTTAGCGTTATCTAAACAAGTAAACACACTAGCCTCATCCACTTCCTACACTTCCAAACTCATCACCCTTAGTCGCAAATTCCTCTTAGCCAAAAACTGTATTACACTAGCCAGAGCTCTCATAATCTCCAAGCTAGAATATTGTAACATCCTTTTCCTTGGCATCTCCAAATCCAACCTAGCCAAACTTCAACTTATGCAGAACAAAACCCTCAGAGCTGCCCTAGGCATCAAAAAATCGGAACATATCTCCAACATCAGAAGAGACCATCACTGGCTCCCCATCCAAGCCAGAATCATATCCAAAACCCTGAGCATCACACATAAATGTCTGGCTAATAAAGCACCCAAATACCTCAACATCACAAACTCAAAGAAACCCCAGACCAGACTTCTCAGATCCAATAAGAACGCTTATCTCGAAATTCCAAGATACAAAAGAGGGAAAGCGGGGGTAGTAGTTTTAAAATCCTGGCTCCCAGACAATGGAAATCGCTTCCTGCTAATATTATGAATGAAACATTGTTCCTAAAGTTTAAAAAGTCGTTGAAAACCTGGCTTTTCAACAAGTACTAATTCAACCTATAACACCATCCTGCCCTGATTAATTGTACATATCTGACTGTAATGTATATAACTGACTGTTGTTTCCTATGTATCTTTGGGTGCATTTTGAAGATTGCATTTTTCCACTGTCTGTAACTACGCCGTGATACATCCGGGTGTCGGGGCGTATAACAAATGTAATAAAATAAAATAAATAAAAATAAGTATACTTTCCATATTGACAGGGTTGTGATTGGGTCTCTAACATCAGGTGGACAACTAAGCCCTCCTCTAGTGCAAGTCATCTTCATCGTCATAAAATACACAATGATTCATTGGTTATACAAACTATAGGGCTCTCTAATCCATGGCCCTGTACAATTGGTTGGCACGATTGTACCCTTCTGGAATATTCCACACGCTAGCAGCATGCATACCGGTAACCCAGGTGTTGGGAGGGTTGACCTGGTCATGCCCCTCCACCCAATTAGCCCAACATTAATCATCACTCTTGCGATCTGGCATTCAATTGAGGCTTTGAACTTGTCCTTGCAGAAGCTCTCTGTGCCTCAGAATAAAAGGACCTGTGGCATTGTCTTATCTTTTGGTTTTGGTGTAGGTCGACCCAAAGTCTATTTTCATCTGCCCATGTGACTGGAGGTCACGTTTTCGAGCTCTTAGTACCATATAATACTATCAAATGATGAACTATTGACTCTGCCAGTGTTTTTTCATCCCACTTCAAACAGAAGTGTGTTCCTTTCTCACGTTCATGTAACTACTTGACACCAACCAGGCTCACAGTGGCCTCGACTAGCCAGCCAAGCCTTTCTTGAATTCTCCTCCGCCCTTAGCTATTTTCCAACTGTGCCACACTGAAACCCTTTCCATTCACTTCACAGAGTATAAGTCTTGCTAAAGTGCGTGGTGGAGCATCCAAGTTCTGTACATTTGTATGTGTATACATTGGCACATCGCCGCAATCTATTCACTATGTAGCCAGCCTCAAGATCACTTTGTCTACTTGCATTACTGCATCTGTACATTTGTGAACTGGTTTTGTATTTTCTTCAGTGCTTCTCCGCACGAGTATCTTAATTTCGATCCCGAAATGTTACTTATCTTCGACACCTCCTCTTCAGATCTTATAGAATATCTATGTTCTTCTGCCTTGTGTATCTTTTCAGGGTGCATCAGTTCTGCTTCGCATGACATCACCAGTCCTCCTTCTCATTCATTTTCACACTTCTTCCGGGACTCTGTCAAGAAGACCATAATTTCTTCGTGAATGCGTATAGGGTTTTCTCAATGGATACCTTGTTTTGCGAGTTCTTTGCGGTACAGGCATCCGCACTGGGACTGCACGTGTTGCCATTTCTTGTTCCCAACATGTAGGCAAAATGGCGATAGAGCTTCTGGTAGGGGCTTTTGACTCTTCCTCTACACTCCTATCTATTCTGTATTTGCACTCTTAATCCCTGACCAGGTAAGAGGAACCGAGGGCTCAACAACCTCTCCCTTATGCTGATTAAGCATCCACTACTCTGGTGGCGGGTCCTCTTTCTCCACTTGGTACATTTTCCAAAGTTCTAAAACTGTCAGCCTTTTCTCTAATTTCTTTCCCATGTACGCAGCATGTATGCATGTGGTCATGTGTTGCAATATCGCTTTTGACAATGATCCCTCTTGTGGCAATAGCATGACCATTTTATCAGCTGTGCCCTTTACCCATTCTGCACTGCACTGTTTGAGCTTGGGCGTCTGTTTTGGTACTGTTTCACAAAGGTGCATGAAAGGAGCGTCCTCCATAGTGACAAGTCACAATTGACTGTCGATACTTACCAGATCATTATTAAATCTCTATCTCAAGGCTAATCAGCCGCCACTTTCTATCTCAAAAACAACAAATATGTGCAAGCACCATCAATCAGTGCTCAATCCTCTTTTGTTTCAAGAACCTATCTGTTTTATGATTGGCGCCAATTGTTTACTACACTTTACTTCAATCAACGTCACTTCTGATTTTTACAGCTTGTCTTTTCTTACAATTTCACACAAAAAATAATACTCAAAACAATAACACAATACACATCAATATCCCCCGTGATCACCTTCCCTTGTTTATAACCGTTTATAATAAGAGGTATACTTCTCACGCCTCACTTATTTTACCCTGTGCAGGGTTTAAGACATCACCTTTCAGAGTCCTGACTGTGCATATTCCCTTTTTTAATACTCCCATTGGAGTTTGAGACGTCTTCTTCTATCTCCCTTGAAATAGGATTACTTAGGCGTTCCTTTATCTGCACAAAATGTGCCTTTACTCAAAATATCACAATCCCACCCCTTTATATTGCCAGTTTCCTTAGTCTGCTTACATCCGTTAATCAACTCGAGGCCTTCAGTATCGTCCCCTCCTCCAATCCGACCACTTCGCCTTCCGTCTGCAGAGCGCCCGTGGAAACAGAGCAGGGATTTCTTCAAAGAGGGTCTTGCCTATCGTCTTGGCTCTTCTTGCAAGTTTATTTCTATCGGACGCTCTCCACAGGAAACTCCACGATCTTACAGATAATGGAAGAGGATGCCTCATTATCTGAAACTCTGGAGCTGAACTCGTTTGGATCTGAAACCATCCGTGCCGCTACCATGTGAGCTTCTGGCCCTTTGGAATGTGCATATGGTAATGGATGGGATTACACCAGAATAATTCTGATCCAAATGACCAGACAAACTCAAGAATATGGCAAGTTCTGTTTTATTAAAAAGTATCTAAAACAGGGAGGTTACAACAAACATCAACGGACAGACCCTCAGTGTCTGATCACAAGAAATGGTCCTTATACTCAATAATGCATCAGAGTGATGTCTTACTACGTGGCAATAGTGAAAACACTTTCAAGGGTCAGAATTGGATAAGGGAAATATCTAAGTATACATTACTATATGAGCTAGGATTGCTATTGGCTCTCCGTTATCAGGGGGACAACTTATACCTACCTCTAAAAACATGTAATTTCAGAAACATTAGCTACATAGTTTCTCATTGTTCTTGAATACTATAAGGTCCTTCATTATATGGACTAATATAATTGGTTGGTACACTTGTGCTATGTCTGGAATATTTGTTTAATTTAGCAGCACGTAAGCCCAGACCCAGGTGCAGGGAGATAGGACATGAAGCTACCTCACCACCGAATTAGCCTTGCATCTCTCATTACCCATGCCTTTTGCCATGAGATTGTCTTTGTACTTGACCTTGCACACTATCCTTGTCTTTGAGAATGCACAGGAGTGAGGGCACTCGCTATCGTGTCTGGAACTCCATGTTCAAACTCTATTTCCATCCTTGGGTCATGTGACGGGAGATCAGGATCTAGTCCATTTTTCAGCTTTTAAATGCTCTAAATGAATTCAAACTTGCCATCTTTGTGTTCTTTCTTGCACTTTAGCAGGAAAAGGTTCATCCTCCGCGCACTTGTTCTTCTTCAGAGTAGATAGCTGACCTCGATTTCTAGGATCTTGACTTCAGGCCAGGCAGCCTCACCACGCAGCTCCAAGAACCTGCTATTCTGCTGCGACACAACTTTTCCATTCCCGCTTAATGGTTTCTGGCTTACTCATTTCATGATGCCAATGTCCAGTTTCTGTACAATGGTGGCATTCTATACACTACTCATAGCTAGCTTCTATGAAGACTTAGTCGACCCTGCATTTGAGCGTTTATACATTTATTGAACATTTGCTTTCTGCAGCACTTCGTGCACGTGTATTCTTCTTCTTTTACACTTGAGAGTTCACTCGATCCTTACTTCGTCATTGGTGTCCAGGATCTATACATCATCTTCAGCCAGCATCTTGAGACGTCATGCACACTTTCTTATGACATCACTAGCTCCTCTTCTTTGCTCTTTCTCATATTCCTTCAGGGAGTTCCTCCTGCAGGTTATCGTTAATTTGGGGGTACATTCGATAAGGTTCTCTTAATGGGTATCTTCGTTCAAGCACTTGCTGCGGTATTGGCATGACGTCTGGTGTCAAACACGGCACGGTCTCATGTCTCCAATACAGTGGAGGTGGGGGGGTGGGATCTCCTGCAGCTGTATATAGCTGCTCCTCTACAGCAGCAAAAAGCCACAAGTGCAGAAGCAAAGTAAGCAGCATGCTTCACAGAAATAAATGAGTTTGACAACCCACCTAATAAACGCATTCACGCGCTTAGCATGATAATGCAAGAAGGATATAGTTCAATGCCCGTTACCCAAATAGTAGGATTTCAGGGACGAGCACCAGCAAAGGGAAAGAGTTGTAAAGAGATGATGTTCAATATTTCCCACAGATGCACTGTGGTGACAGGAAAGCACTGGAAAATCAGTTATCTCCTTTGCATTGTTGCAGTTTGCACTACCCGACCCACCTTAGGAAGGATGTTCTTGCAGCAAATATAGGGGAAGACTGGTTCTGTCCCTACTTGGAGGAATATAGTGCCACCTTTATGCACAATTGTATTGTCTGACAGGGGTTCAACATGGATCAAATACCATGCCCTAATGGGCCCTTCCAACATCTCCAAATAGATTACGTGGACATGATTCAAGTATGTAATGGCTACAGGTACATGATTGTGATAGGGTGCCCATTTCGAAGCAGGTCCATCCTCACATCCCAGATGCCCTCTGTGCAGTAAAATTTCTCATCAGAGAGGTGTTCCCACGGTGGGGGGTGTGCGAGGTCCTGCATTCAGGCAGTGGACCTCACTTCGTAAATTAGGTTTTTGAGAATGTCACAGCCCTGCTGGGGATTAAGCATACATTTTCCTGTGCTTATCACCTGCAAGCCAATGGGATTTGTCAACACCTCAATGACCTGCTCAAAGAAAGAATTGCCAAGACTAAATCAACACTGAAAAAGGGACTGGTCCATTGCCTGCCCTTAGGACTATTTGCACTGCGCAATCAACTTGCATCTGACCACCATTTAACCCCTCATGGGGTGGTAACAGGTTGACGCATGCACCTCCCGCTTGATCCTCCCACTAGAGTACTGACAGATGCCCAAAATGTTGCCACTATTCTTGGTAATGAAATGTGAGAATATCTCACTTTGATGATGTCTAGTGCCTCTTTTATCTCTCAACAGTTGAAGTCCTGGCTGGGGGGGGTCGAAGAAGAAATGATGAAGACAACACACCAATAGAACAATCTGAACTGCTTAAGCAACCACTTCTTTATCCCATGGATAGAGTGCTCTTGAGAAACTCTGTTAGAGCGTGGCACAAGACGCAGTTTGACGGCCCCTTCATCGTAGAGCAAGCAACAGACAGGGTCATGAAGCTAGTAGGGAAAAAGACATGGAACTACCTAGGAGATGTCAAGCCCTGCCGAGGTGAGACCCCCTGACCCAACGTGTAGACGATCCAACGGAACGAGAAGAAGAAGAAGAGGAAGAAACATTGTGGCAGATCCAGACATGATCAAACACCAGAGTTAGACAAGAGCATAATGAAAGCTAGATCAGGCACACTATCATTTGGTCACACTGGGTCGCTGCTACAAATACGTGAACTAACTTTCGAATAGTAATTTCACACATGCACAAATATCGAAAAGCACTTTATGAACTGATAGTAGCTTTGGACCAGATGGTACCAGCAAAGATCTTTGTTTATGCTTTTCTTCTCTATGTTGCACTCAAATATCCATTATTGGCAAGAAGCAACGTGCCCATTATAACTTTGCTTGGTGATGCAAACGTTGAATTTCTTTCTAATTAACTGTTTATTGCTGCTCTTGCACGATATTACCCCAGAATAGTTTAATTATTCCAACAAATGATAATATTGAACATTAAGAGATTTGATGAGGGTTTATGCCGAATTTCTGGACAGAGCCAGGAACGCACAGCTCTACAAGACATGTAATATGCAGCTAAAGCCATTGTATTGAAATGTTTTGCATTCTGTTGTCTCTCCATCATCACTGATGTATGCCATGACCTATTCATTACAGAGTCAGAAGATTAAAGGAATGGTTCGGTCAGAAATATTATTGTCCCTATGGTTCGGCCATGTGTTTTTAACCATAAGTTGATCGATCGTACAAATATTTCCTATAGACCTTACCGGAGTTTTCGTCTTTTGAACACAAGCGAAATCAGGAAGCAGGGCACGTCCATCTTGTGATAATCTTATCAGTTGACACATCGCCCTGGGTGAACTGCCTTTGCGGCACTAAATCATATCCCCCTCCCCTGAGCCTGACATCACCAAATCATTGATATTCTCCGCCTCTCTCCGTGACGTTACTGAGCAGCATAGCCAAACGCGCCCAGTCGTCACCTACGTAACTTGATGCAGAACCCGGAAAACAACACACACGGTCTCACAACACAGCACGTCACAATTCGGACTATGAAACTGTACTTTAAAAGGAAACAGCAAGACTGTACAATTGGTAAAGTACATTTATTTCACATTAAATGTTTCGAGAACATTCGTTGATTGACATCTTCAATCAAAATGGAACTTTTTTTCTTTGCTCTCGATCCGCAAATGTTTATCGTGAGTCATGCGCTGTTCCTTTTGGGTACACAGGGTGTTCGTTTTGGATAAATGGAGCACTTTGGTCGCACAGTGAATTGCAAGGCTGGTGCCTAAACTTGGCACTAGACCACCGTAAAGGTTGTTATGTTGCTCCGAATCGCTGGTACAGCGTAAGGGCATATTGGCCCTTGGCGATCGTCCCAAAAAACAGTCACATAAATCCAGTGATTGACATGTAGCTGCAGCTGGCAGTTGAAGAATCCATCGGTTGGGGTCTGGAATAGATGACAATGGCAGAATGGCAGGATGTACCTGTTTTCAAAACATAAAAATAGAAATGTGTCTCAGTAGCCGATCTTTATTACAATTAATCATTTTATTTATTAGCGCACAGGTGACACAATGTGAACGGAGAAAACACAACGTGGAATATTAAAGTACTCCGCTCTTTGCTTCCGAGGATAGTGCAATGGAGTATGTTCAGCTCTAAACGTTATGCGTCAAACGAGGCAACAATTTGAGGTGCACAATGTAATGATTTATTAGCGTTGAAACAAGGGGAAAATGAGTGGTGGTCTACATGCATGTGGATGCTGGACTGCACATGTGCCCGGTAGAAAGACCAGCACACAAAGGTTGTACGAGCACTTCATTGCAATATGCCACACAGAACGTATAATGTAACCCAGCAATAGCAGTCAGCTATTCGTATTTGGACTAGTTCTGGTATAAAATCGTCTAAAGAGAAACTTGTATTATATACGGCATTTCCATTCTTTTGGCGTAATGCATACCGTAACGCAGACTCTGTTTGTGTCAACGATTTTTCATAAACTGAACTTACATGTAACTAGGTCCAGTTTCTGAATGGACAACCTTATCATATTTTATGTTATTACAC
Organism: Ambystoma mexicanum; assembly: GCF_040938575.1. Classification (NCBI taxonomy): domain Eukaryota; kingdom Metazoa; phylum Chordata; class Amphibia; order Caudata; family Ambystomatidae; genus Ambystoma; species Ambystoma mexicanum. The sequence continues at coordinate 886,186,758 of NC_090931.1, forward strand.
CCATCCTTCAATTCAATCCCTTTTGGAATGGTCCCTGTCTCTCAAGGTAAAAAACAATAGAATCTTATACTGTGTGTGCGACGCATGGACCTCCCCAGCTCCCAAGCAAAAATTCAAAGCTAGTGACCTTCACTCACAATGAACATACATTTTTAGTTTGCAACATCCCGTGTCAACGCATCCATGAGAACTGGAATTTAGAAGCACGGGCCCTGGAGGAAAAAATTGGGGGCTGTCACTGCTCGCTGTTCGTGGCGCTGCTGAGGGTTAGGGGAAACTTGCCAATGACAGAATGCGCCCTACTCCATAATTGTAGTTGATGAAACACAAAAATTGAGTCAAAGTGTGTCTAGTAATAGCCCCACATCTGCTTATCTCACAGCCTCCTACCCCATGGCATGTTTTCACAATCTGTACTTCTTGCGTGCCAATTATGTTATGTGGCCTAGGTCGCATCCCTTTTGTGTGACAAGCAGATATTCAGCTGTTTGGGGAACTGTATGGTAAGGCAACTGCCACAAACCAAAGATTCTTACACACTGTTTTCCATCGGGCACTAACACGATACATGAAGGTCCTACAGTAGCTCGACTAAACTGTGAAATGTGAAAGCAGTGTTACATTGTATGTTAATCGTAATAATTGTACTATTTTTTTTAAAAAAAGGACTAACAGGATAGATTTCAAAAGAAAAATTGAATACTTTATTTGGACACTTTATAAAAGCATTTTTGGCAAAAATAAAAATAGATGGTAATCATTTTTACCGGGATTTGAACTGTTCAACGAGCTCTGCTTTGGGTGGAGATGGCACATTGGCAATGTTTTGTGGCAATGTATGCGTGCTCTGAACAGATTTGCGCGCAATTCCATGAGTATGCATCTATATGACATTAATATAAAGATATTTAACAAAATTTAATTCCATTTCCTCATATACTGGTTTGACCACCCATGTTTTGCTTCTTTTCGTAAAGGCCATAGTGTAGCGAAGCATCCCTAAGTTTCCTGCAGTCCTAGATTGTTCACGGCCTACATTCTCGTTATGCACTAATACAGCTAGTAATGTCCTATATTTCATGCCTCTGATGCCGAAATGCAATCTCTTTGGCCTGTACTTTAGGCACATATTGTGGAACACCTCCAAATCTCCTATGTGACAAAATTCTGTGAGTCCCTTCAGATCTCTTGATAGAGTTTTATCAAACACAATCTTCTCAAGGGCTTTGTGTGGAGGTGAAGATGGAATCAACCACTTCTTCTTCCGTGCCTGCTCTGGGGACAAAGGGCCATTTTCACATTGGTGGAATATGTTGGTTTTCTGTCCAGTGGTGAACGTTGGAACAGTGGTGCATTAGTGACTGCCATTTTTCCAGTAGAATTTCCACAGACCCATCACATTTTTTGGAGCTCCACCAAAGATGGTTGTTGAAAGACTGGGACCACTGTGAAATACTTTCCAAACCTTTCTTTTCCCTGCAGCAGATATTTTTTTATTGATTGATTTGGCAACATGCCACACATCAAATTGATGTTTAATATTTGGAAACTGCTCTCTCATTGTCTTTGCTATAGAAACGTGTCTGTCCGTGGCTATAAGGTCGATTTGCATTCCCCTCGATTGTAGATCTTCCAGTCATTTTATAAAACTAGGTTTCTCCATGGCCACTGAGGATTTACATTGGGACACCTGCACGATCACCAAACTCACAATTTTCTTACTTTCCATGTCCTGAAAGTGGTAGGTGCAGTACTTAGCAGAAAATCCAGGGCTATCACACTGTCCATCACCGGCTAGCCTGAACCGTTTATCGGGGAATTTACTTTCAATAGACAATTGTTCAATTTTCCAAGCTTCACTAATGGCAGGGAATAGATAATCACGTTGATATTTGTAGTACTGTGTTTTAGAAATGAAATGGAGTCCCACAAACTGACAGAAACTGGATAACTTCCTGGAACTCAAGCCACTGAAAAGTAAACATGCTGCACACAGTAGATTGCCAGCTGGCAGTTTCCCCAGCATCGGTTGAGCGGACCATGAACATTCTTTATGTAACTTTTCACAGGTGGCATGTATTTTGATGTTACTGCCTTGTGTTCGATGTGTCACATTCACCAATGGCTTCCCACATACTTCCCTTCTCACTGAATGCACACATTTCAGCATCTTTATAATCTCCATCAAGCTGCTGTCGAATACTATGTATTTGGCCTCCTTTATTATACTGTCATCCTGCATCACTGTTGTTTCGGACTGAACCGTTGTGGACATATCAGCCAAACTGGACATACTATAGTTGAGTTCTTTGTCTAGTTCGTCGGTCAATTGTGTTGATGCTCTGTCATTTCAACATCTGTTTCTTCACTGTGGATAGGAGAAAACATCAATGGCGACTGCTTTTTGGGTGGCATTTTCGATTGTGTCAAGTGCTCTGTGACTAATTTAAAACTATCTTCTATACATTCGGTTTCATGTTCATCTGGCGGAGCAGTCGCATTGTAGCAATGGTCCAAAAACACTATGTTGGATTCGCCGGTCACATTAAATTCTATTTCTGGCCATTGGACGAAGGCATCTCGAGTCTGAACATGCCGCGCCTCAATTAATAGTTCCTCCATGGTGAAAACAGTTTGGCAAGCAGCATCTCTCATTTGTGTCAATGTCTGTGTCTGCATAGTCCGTACTCCATCGGGCAACTACAGGACAGATAGGAAAAAGGATGTTCAGTGTAAATCCAACATACAGTATCGTACAATTTACATTAAAAAAGCATATAATGAAGGCCTCATCACAACACAATTTCTAAAAATATAAACTATTTATAAATAACCTTATTTTTCTTTGTTTTCTTTGAAACCTTCTTTACTCTAACATCACCATCAGCAAGCTGATGCTCCGACTCCGATCCCAATGCCTCCCGTTCAATATACGGATCTTGTGTACATCCCTAGAAAAGAGTATCCATTTAAAATAAGTCATTTGCATTACACATAAAAGTAGACCGACTTTATTTCATTAGAGGGTACTGTCAGTATGCATACCTCTGGCTCTGGAACAAGTACAAGGGATAATGTAATTGTTTTGGACGCTTCAGCATCTCCCTGAAACACAGTACTTTGGGACGACAACAAAGGTACATATAAATAGCAAACCACAAATGAACCATTGTGTAAAAGAATTACACAATATCTAAATATGATCAGATTATCTCATTCGATGGAACTGTCAGTACCCATACCTCTGGCTCCAGATCAACTACAAGGGATGTTGTAATTGTTTTGGACGCTTCAGCATCTCCCTGAAACACAGTACTTGCATTAGAATGGATTAAAATATTGGAAACTGAACACACACTTTGGGACGACGACAAAGGTACATATAAATAGCAAACCACAAATGAACCATTGTGTAATAGAATTACACAATATCTAAATATGATCAGATTATCTCATTCGATGGAACTGTCAGTACCCATAGCTCTGGCTCCGGATCAACTACAAGGGATGTTGTAATTGTATTGGACACTTCAGCATCTCCCTGAAACACAGTACTTGCATTAGTATGGATTAAAATATTGGAAGCTGAACACACACTTTGGGACGACGACAAAGGTACATATCAATAGCAAACCACAAATAAACCATTGTGTAAAAGAATGACACAATACATAAATATGATTACATTATCTAAAATTCCATGCATAAAACAAGTCTTGAACAGAATAGCTAAGTAAGATTACCTGATACGCACTCGAAGTGGTTGATGACTCCAGGCAAGACATCGATGTTGAATCTTGTTGCTTCATATTCGGTGGATAGTCATGGAGTTGTAAAGGGAAAGTATTATTTGATTTAGAAATGCTAATATTAAAAATGTGCATGTATGGAGAGTGAATACGAGAAAATTATGCTTATGTAAATGCATAATATAGCATAGTTATCCGTGCCCATAAATCAATTTTCTATGAGGGTTCTAAAAACAAGGACTGATGTTTAGCAAAATGGTCATTATCTAAAAAGCTGTACAATCATGTAAATATCTAAAGTATTACAAGAGACATTAAACCCAAAATACCAATCAATCCACATGGTTACCTGCACACTACCGCAAGGCCTAAAGCTAAATCCGGAAGCGTGACTCACCTGTTGCGGCATGTGAACGAATAAAGTCGGAATAGCGTTTGGGAGCAATTTTCGAGCCGTTCTCAGTTGATTCTTCTTTGTGTACAAGGATGTGTCGTACATATTCGGGGTAAAATGTAGGCTACAGATGCGGTATCTATCACCCCTCTTGTCCTCCAAGATATTTTTGACTCTACTTTCAAGCTCTGCCGGTGGATATCCGCAATATCTGACCCATTCTCTAATTCGATCTACAGTCTTAGCGAATACATGCATTGTAGTACCTTCAGATTTGTCATGGGTCTTCGAAAGGCAACCGAAACTCGAACATGCAGGCATTATTGTAAATTCTGCAAAAAAAAGATCAACATTATTCGAAATTTACTTTGCATAAAAATGTGAGAAAGAAGGAATTAGACCATAGATTCTTCAATGCAAGCTTTGTTTTGGTCACCACAGCAAAACCAGTGCAGCGTGGGCGGCTGTATTACAGGATAACTTTCACATACAAATCATTGATTTGACGAAAATCAGAGCATGTTACTAGTCCCTTGAATGTACTATCGTGCATGAAAATGAAACATGCTTATATTATAGACACGGTCCGCGAAAGAATCAAATTCGATGGCATTTGACACTGATGAAAATTGATATATATTGATAACATAACAAATGAAACTCAAGTCAACAGCAATGAGACCAATGAACATAGCACTACTGAGTATGTTACTTCGAAATAGATATACATTTACAGATGAATGAGATATGATTCGGATACATGCCCTTACCTTGACCAACAAACAGTTAGATTCAGCAAGCAGAGTAGTTAGTGGCAGGAGAACAGAGAGATGTTCACAGGTAGCACACTGACGAGTTGACTCGCAGCAGTCACAGAAGTTCACAGATAGCATGACGTCGAGCAGATTAGCATCGGTCACCGGGGGTCTCAGGTAGCACGTTCACGAGTTGACTTGCAGTGCTCAAAGATGATCTCATGATAAATATCAAGTGGTATATAAAGAATTACAAAAAGGGGTGTGTTTCTGAATGAATGATGTGTATATGTCGTGGTATTATGTGGATTGCAGGGGCGCAGCCTGCTTCAAGGGGAGCCTGCCTGGAGACACAGGGTCTGAGGAGGCCATGTGAACAATGACCCCTGTTGGAAGGATAGCTTTGAAGTGTACATGGTCTTTGGCACCTTGGCCGTTCGCGCCCCTGACAGCACCACATGGTAGCGCACATCCACTGGTGCGAACTGCCTTTAATAGTGGAGGGGGTATGGATGGGCCTGGGGCGTGCAGACAAGGCACCGGAACACTGCTGAATGGAAACACACTTATGTGGATTGCAGGGGTGCGGTCTGCTTCAAGGAGAGCCTGCCTGGACACACGGGGTCTGAGGAGGCCATGTGAACAATGACCCCTGCGCGAAGGATAGCTTTGAAGTGTACATGGTCTTTGGCACCTTGGCCGTTCGCGCCCCTGACAGCACCCCATGGCAGCGCACATCCACTGGTGCGAACTGCCTTTGATAGTGGAGGGGAGATGGGTGGGCCTGGGGCGTGCAGACAAGGCACCGGAACACTGCTGAATGGAGACACACTTGATTCACTTAAAAACTGAAACAACCATTGATAAAAAATATGTTGTGTTTTATTTTGTTTCTTATTTTGATGGCACGAAACTACTACACATTGTAAAGATCTGGTTGCAGCACAGCAAGGGAAAATCCCCTGTACTGACCGTTGTCACTGGGGAAAGTTTCTCTAATGGCACCAACGACATAGGCGGGTATTACTTGTCGAACGCGGTGTCCAGGCCTCCCATGAAGTCACCATGTAAAAGAAAGATAGGCCACCAGCCAGTGCCACCTGTGAAAGAGAAAGATAAAAACTGTTTTTAAATGACCAAGATAAGTGTATTAAACCTTAGTTGTCAAAGACAATTCTTGTAGCCAATGGCATTTTTGCCAGGTCAAATGCTAACTAGACACTGGACAATATTGAATGACTTTTACATGACTATTACTAGAGAATTGCAAGACTAAATTGATATGACAATGATATATTGAAGTTACGAGAATATAGGAGACAAACATGAAATAGTAGTGGCCTAACTGACATCACAACCAGAGTATACTTACTTGTTACTTGGATTACAAGGGCGAACTGTTGCGCGAAATTTGTGCATAAGCACCATCAAAATGCTCAACACGGACCGTGTGAGGCAGGCTGCCCTGAAGTCTGGCAGCTCGGTAACGCATTGCAGCCGTGGTTCGCCTTGCGATATGTAGGACAAGCATCCAGAGTTTTCTCGTCAGCAGCAGTTCTCCTCCTCGGTTGGCTTTAGCGCGCACCGATTGCAGGTACACCAGGTGGAAACACCATCCATGCGACTAGGCCCAGGCTCTTCATCTGTTGAATCCTCCTCCCAACTGTCGTCCGAAGCTCCATCGTTTCTGCATCTTTCTCTTTCCAGTAATTCCTCCTCGGAATACTCGGGCTCGTACTGGTAGGGCATTATTGTTGCCATTGTGTGGTAAACAAACGAAAATAATTTATAGCAATGGTACTGGTATCTGTTCGCACGGGCGACAAGCAACAAGGCTAGCTGAACAGAGCACAGAAACGAGTCACAGACTACTCAGAGAAATACAGTGAGAGGAATGGAATAGAAGATCGGCTGTTGTGTGTTGTGAAACGGTCTGTTTATACTTATTGAGGAAAGAGGCGTCCTGCCATTTCCATGGCGATACATCATTAGCTGAAGCGCAGAGAATGTTGACACGAGACGTGCTTTGGCGTTGTGAAATGGGCGGTACGCGTTTTGTGATGTCAGGCTCAGATGTCATATGATTTAGTGCCGCAAAGGCAGTTCACCCAGGGCGATGTGTCAACTGATAAGATTATCACAAGATGGACGCGCCCTGCTGCCTGATTTCGCTTGTCTTCAAAAGACGAAAACTCTGGTAAGGTCCATAGGAAATGTTTGTACGATCGATCAACTTATGGTCAAAAACACATGGCCGAACCATAGGGACAATAATATTTCTGACCGAACCATTCCTTTAAGGGTATTATCAAAAAGAATTGGGAAATCATGAAGTTGGATAATAAGTTATAGAAACTGTTCCTGGAACCTCTGGTGTTTGCGTACAAAAAAGTTTAGCACGAAGGAATATGTTGGTAAAAGCAGATTTTGCAGAATATCAGAATAAAGCTGAATTTACAGGCACACAGACATACTATAATTGTCAACACTGCAGCAACATCTTAAAGGAGACTACATTACACATCCTTAGACATGTAAATAAAATCCCTCCGAAACACTCAAGAACATTTGACTCCGCCTACGTGATTTATGGCATTAAATGCCCTTGTGGCATTTATTACGAAGGAATGACATCACATAAAGCCAAAACCTGTTGGATGGAGCACAAATCGAACATTCAAACCAAAAATGTGAAATCCCCATTAGTGAGCCATTTTGTGAAAATGAGACACCCATATAGCGCAGCTATAGCACAGATGAAATTTGTAATTTTAGAGAAAGTGATTATCCTAAAGAGAGGAGGCGATATGAAGAAAAGACTGTTTCAGAGGGAGATTAAGTGGATAGAGGACCTAGATACATTGATCCCAAAGGGTACGAACACTGAGTGGAATTTGTCATGCTTTCTCTAGGTCATGAATTAGATCGCGAACAGATCAGAGGCAACAGAGGAGTAATATTTAATAAAGAATCCTTAGTAATGGAACAATCCAGCAGGGGTCGCCAAGCCTGTAACGGAATCCCTGATCTGGGAGGAGTAGGACAATCCTGCACTATGGTGCTGTGATACTATGGTGCTGTGATACTATGTTGCGAAATGGCAGTAGAAGTATATTACCCATGGGGAGAAACATAAACAAGGATTAAGAACCGTAACGTGGCAACTGCAATTGGCACTGCTAGAGCCACTACACAAATGAACAAAAGGAATCGTGTCACACTGTAAGAATGAGAGCCGGCAACAGGAGAAGATTGAGAGTGTAGCATAGGTCGTTTTCCAGTCCTGTAAGGATATCAGAAGTGATTACGGTAACACCAGTAATAGGATGGACAATAGAAAGAGAGGGACAAGATATGTGTATGGTTATGTTAGGATGTTAAGAACACACACCGTTGAGAGCAAATACAAATGTGAATATGTATATTGGGGATTTCGCTTTGAAATGGGAAAGAACTACGGCAGCAAGTTAATACACCTTATAGATGTTGGCCACAGGACCTAGGCTAAGATGGCCACCCTGTCAGCGGAAGCCGAATATTGTTCCCTGAGAAGTGGTCACCATGGATACCAAACAAATATATATGCAGACGCGGGCCACCCGACCGGCTTACTAGGTGGATTTCCTCTTATTCTGCATGAAAAGGAGTACGACACAATAAGTAGTGTGGATTAGAAGAGCAAAGCGAGAATGAGTATTCAGAGATCAATCATGACAATAATGCAGGTATTTGCATATTATAGCTGGAAGAAGAACATGAGACAGAGATACTGAGTCGTGCTGACACCCGTGGGAAATGTAATCCGTCAATTTGTCGGGTAAGTTAGAGACCATGAGGTTTCTCTATAAATAGATTTTAAATTGAAGCTTGTTGAAACCTAGGGTTATGCTTGGGCAAAATGACGAATGTGTACTGTTAGTCTTTGGTTTTAGGTTTCTGGAGTACGTGAGCTGTCAAGAAGAACTGGAGGTAGGTGACTGACACTATTTAGTCTAATACTGGAAGTAACATTGTATCTATTATGTAAAAGAAATTGGAATTAAGTCAGATCTTATGTTATTTGTTTTTTAGAAAAAGGAAATTTCAGAAAGGAAAGAGAAGACACATCAGTGTAGCCCAAGAAGAAGGGTAGCGAAACGGGTCAGCAATATCATGAAAGAGAAATATGCTGATTTAGATTTCTGTTTTTGGTGTATAAAACTCATAATTTGGACATGGTTGAATTATAGAAGAAAGTGATCCACGGACAATATGGCAGATAGGTCAAATAATGTTAGGTTAAATACATGCTCTGTGCTATTTTGATTCTGAGTATTTAACATGTACATAAGACAATGTGTTTAATGAAATTAAGAAACATTGATGTGAAATGGAGACATAAATATGTATTTGGAGAACTGACATCAAAGAACACATATTGTAATCATAGGGCCTCATTACGACCCGGGCGGTAAGGGATTACCGGTACCGGTAAGGGCACTGGTGCCGGTAATCCCTTACCGCCCAATTCCGAGGTCCCTTTGCGGGTCCTCCCTTAACGGCTGGTTCTACCAGCCGTTAAGGACTGGACCCGCAAAGGGACCTTGGAGGTAATTACGGTACCGCAATTTGCGGTACCGTAATTAACACCTTCCCCATTTCCATTGAGCCCTATTTGGGCAAAAATGGGAATGGGGAAGGGCCAATGGTGAATGGGGAATTACCGCCCCGCCAACCTTGGAATGGGGCGGTAATTCCACCATTCACCATGGCGGAATCGGTAAGTACCGGCATCAACCATGGCGCTAATAGCGCCATGGTTAACGCCTGGGTCGTAATGAGGCCCATAGTAATTGGAGCGGTTGAGAAACCACAAATGAGACTGATGGGTAATATTCCCAATGAGGAGTGCACTAGGGTGAAACTGTTGGCAACAACGGTTCTTTGGTGGATGTCTCTCCCTCTTTACCCTCATTGCATTACAAAAGCCTGAATTGTCTCACGCACACACTGAGGTACATGTTAACACAACCCCCATTCCTACCATCACTGAAGTCCTATCTGAGCAGGTCACCAGCGCTGCCCGAGAGCTAAAAAGACTCAGGCGAAGCGCTGACATGGATTCTTAACATGTAAATGCCTATCTAGCTGATTCAACCCATGTGTCTAACAACATGTGGTATCAGCATAGGATCAGGATCGGGAGAGAAGCCACAAAGGAGAGCGGCTATGTGTGCTCTCTCATCCCCTATGCTATGACTACTTCCAGAACATTCCTAAAAACAGTAATTCCAATCGGCCAGAGCACAATACCTTATGCACCTAGTGCGTTGCACAATGTAAGGAAGGCATGGATTCAAAGTAAGACAGACACAAGTGATCACAGTTCAAGGGTGTTTATTGAACTTTCAAAGAGGTTCGATAAACGCCTATCTAAACCTAAATCTAAGATGAGAGCAAGCTACAACCCTCAAATAATAAAGAAGGCAGTCCTAGTGGAGTTGTGTTAAAATAAAAGGGCCTATAATAAAATAAACTATTGCCAATCCTTACTACTAGCTACAAATAGTGTGGGGTACAGTTCATGAAAAAGAAAGAAGTGTTCGCAAAATGATAATCAGGATACTGTCACGACCCTCGCCCGAAACCCCCTCTGGCAAACCCATTGGCCAGGTGGAGTCAGGAGACTCGGGCCTCTAGAGCCTGGCATCCTCTTCAAAAGCCCTCATGGGGCCAGTCCTGGGGCCTATGGCGCCAGGCTCATACACCATGAACAACAATGTACTTGGGAACTACTTTATTATATTGTCAGCCAACATGGAGGCATCCACATAGCTTGGTTCCTAAGAACCAAGCTATGCGGTCTAGTGTTTTGGGTGTGGCAGGCCTGGAACTACGTTCCCTGGTACTACTTTACCTGGGCTATATAAACCACACCCTGACTGCAGAACATGCTTCGTGTTACTTTGCAGCTTGCAGCGTGACGCTCACCGTGTCCAGCTATTCCCTCAAACCTCGGAGAAGCAGAACCTGCAAGGAGACAAAAGGAACATCATTAGCAGCAGCATCTTACCTGCAGTCTTCATCTTTAAACACTTGCAGCTACTGAGAACAGCTTCCTTGAATCTGCACGCCTCCCGGACAGAACAACCTGAAAGAGGAAGATAGAGGCAAGAGATATTTACAAATTACGAACTGCTCAAAAGGCTTACCTGGCTGGTCGCCTCTCGGCTGCACCACTCCGGACTTTCCACTCGCGCTGAAGAACACCGCGACCTACAAGGAAGGAAAACACAGGTTAGCAAAGGTAAGACTTCGCAGCGCTGCGCATAGAGCTTACTTACCGCATCATAGCGCTATTAATGCGCCATCATTTACCAGCGGGACTCAACCAAGCCGGTTCGCCGCGCTGAAGCTCTGCATACCTAAGGGAGAAAAAAGAGACATTTTAAACAAAGAAAGGCATGCAGGATAGCAACAAAACTAAAGAACAGCAATAAGACCTACCTGAACAATATCAAACGGGCCGGCGTCAGTGAAGTAACTGGACAGCACTCGCCCATGAAAGACAACGCGCCCATGCAAAGAAGGCAGGACGGAGAGCACGCCTAATTCTACCACAAGGCAGAACCTTCCCCGCAGACCACATCAGGGCAAAGCCGAGAAGCATACCAGCGAGTAACCCAGCTGGGTGGCGTCCCTGTGGATACCAGGTGAGCGTAACAGAACACGAAGCCTACCATAACAAATCCACCTGGGCACCATGGAGACATCAGAAATGAACCAATTGGCCCAATTATTAGGAGAGCTTCATGCTGAGGTTCATTCTGCCCGACAAGAGACTAATGCCCTCCGGAGAGACCTAATAGTGACCAAAGAACACACTGAAGAGATTAGCAGGCAATACTTGCAATCACAGGCAGGGCAGATGCCTCTACCTGGAAGCAATCCAACGATGCAAAACCCTGCCATACTAACCTGTCCGGTACAGATAACGTTACCTGGAACAGTGCCCCTGGCACCACCAGAAAGGTTCTCCGGCGACCCACTGAAGTATGCGGCATTCATCAATCAGTGCCGCCTTCATTTTCTTTGTAGGCCTGGAGCATTTCCAAACGACCAAGCTCGGCTAGCTTTTGTCTTATCATACCTGAGTGGTAGTGCAGCAGATTGGTCGGTGCCGTTGGTAACCCATGACGATCCTCTATTACATGACTTTGGGGGGTTCCAGAGAGAAATGGAAAAGCTTTTTGCTCGCCATACCCAGGAACAAGCAGTAGACAATGAACTCTGTCCCCCCGACAGGTGAATCAGGACTTGTTAACTTACATTGCTACCTTCAACAGACTGGTTGCCGAAGCTAGGTGGCCAGAAAACAAAAGAACCACGTTTTTCCATCAAGGCTTACGAGGCGAATTAAAACCCAGGTGGTTGATCCACCCAGAGACTGTGCAGAATTCATAAATCTGGTCATGCAGCTAGACCACCGGTTGCAGGACCGAAAGGCAGACCAGTCTAAGACGGACCCTCGGACTGTGTATGTTCGACCAAGGGAAAACACACCCTGTGTACCTGAAAATGCTATAGAACCCATGCAGATTGGAGGGATACGGCCTCCATTAACAAAACAAGAGCGGGACAAAAGAAGACAACAACAGCTTGTTTGTATTGTGGGAAACCAGGACATTTCCTGAAGGACTGTCCAGTAAAACCCCCAAGAAGAACAGTCGGGGCCACAGAGAAGGATGAAGCTAAGGAATCTGGAAACTACCAAGCCCGACAAACGTAGAGGTCAGTTTGTCGAGTGAGAAGAAAGAGTTGCCGACCTCGCACTTTGCAATACCAGTGATCTTAATTAACCACCAACAGTCGTCAAGCATGCATGCCGTTGAAGCATACTTCGATAGCGGAGCAGTTGGAAATTATATTGATCAAGAACTGGCAGCAGAGATGGGGCTTCATTTGTGTTCTAAGCCAACTATGGACAAGGTAACCACCGTGGATGGGACAGAAATCGCTTCCGGAACAGTAACCCAGTTCACAGCCAGGGTAACCTTGCTGTGTCAGGATGGACATCGGGAGTCTATTTCATTCGATCACATCAAGGCACCTCAGTTCAGGCTAATACTAGAGATGCCATGGTTGGTTGCTCACCCTTTGATAGACTGGCGGGCACGAAAATTAACCTACCCCGGTGACTGCTCCCCTGCCTGCTATTACCAAGAGGAGAAACCCGATGTCTGTATCCCCATGACTACCGGAGCGACAGTATCAACCCTGGGAGCAACTAATACCTTGCCAAGTGAATACCATGATTTCCAGGATGTTTTCTGAAAGGACCAAGCCAATACATTGCCACCGCACAGGCCCTATGACTGTCAGATCGACCTTGTTCCTGGTGCACAAATCCCTTGCGACAGGATCTACGCTCTCACAGAACCAGAAAACCTTCATTTGAAATCCTATTTAGACCAGTACCTTGCAAACAGATTTATCCGTCCTTCGAAGTCCCCCGCAGCCAGTCCTTTGTTCTTCGTACCGAAAAAAAGGAAGGAGACTTGAGAACCTGTGTTGACTATCGCGCATTGAACCAGATCACCGTGAAGAACCGCTACCCCTTGGCACTCATCCCTGAGATGCTAGACCAAGTTAAATATGCCCAGATTTATACCAAATTGGACCTTCGAGGAGCATACCACCTGGTCGGAGTCAGAAAAGGAGATGAATGGAAAACCACCTTCCGTACTAAGTACGGCTTGTTTGAATATAAAGTCATGCCCTTCGGGTTATGCAACGCTCCTGTGGCATTCCAATATTTCATGAATGACATCTTAAGGGAGTTAATTGATGTGTGTGCCTTAGTGTACATAGACGACATCTTAGTATACTCAGCCTCGGAACAAGATCATGTCAGGCATGTTCGTTCAGTCCTCATCAAGCTCCGTCAACATCGTTTGTTTGCAAAGCTTGAAAAATGCTTTTTTCACGTCACCGAAGTAGAATTTCTTGGTTTTATCCTTACTCCAGGAGGCATCAGAATGGATGTGCACAAGGTAGATGCCATTCTGAAATGGCCTTCACTGACGTCTCTGAAAGGCGTACAAAGCATGCTGGGCTTTGCGAACTTCTACCGCTGGTTCATCCCAGACTTCTCTCAGGTTGTGCACCCAATCACAGTACTATTACGAAAAAACAATAAAAAGTAAAATTGGACCGAAGAAGCAGAAGAAGCCTTTCAGGAACTTAAACGAAGGTTTACCTCTGCTCCAATCCTGCGACATCTTCGTCCAGACCTCCCTTATGTCGTTGAAACTGATGCGTCCAGTCTCGCAATGGGGGCTGTCCTTTCACAGAGAGACCCGGAAACCGGCCAGCTACATCCTGTGGCCTTCTGGTTGAAAAGGTTCTTACCTCCAGAGATTAATTATGCCATCACAGACAAGGAACTCCTGGCTATCAAATCCGCCTTTAAAGCCTTGAGGCACTACCTTCTGGGGGCCAAACACACCATTACAGTCATCACAGACCACCAAAACCTGCAATATCTCAAAACAGCCAAGGCCCAGTCCTCGCGCCAATTACGGTGGGCCATTTTCTTCGCCGAATATGATTATGTAATCACATTTCGACCAGGAGTCAGAAACAGAAAGGCAGATGCCTTATCTCACATGGGCATAGATGAAATAGTATATACAACTCCAGACCCAGTACCTATTATACCTGAAGACAAACTCTTGGGTATCACGACAGCCTTAATACAAGAAGAACTACGAAAAGAAATCCAACGTACAATGAATCCTGATGCCTACCTCGCATGGCAAACTCAAGGAGAACAATATACCATCAAGGACCACCTACCCTTTTTTAGGGATCGCCTATATGTACCCAAGTAGGAATTACAACATTATTTCAAACTATCACCATTCACTGATCAAAGGGCATCCTGGGATCGCGAAAACCCTAGCTAAGGTGAAAGAGAACTTTTGGTGGCCTACCTGGCGTAAGGACATCATTCAGTATATTCAGTCCTGCGGTGTCTGTGCACAAAATAAATCACAGAAACAAAAACCATCTGGTCTCCTACAACCATTGGACATTCCTCCAGTTCCATGGCACACTCTTTCTCTTGACTTCATCACTGATCTACCTCCAAGCCAAGGGTTCAACACCATCCTTGTAGTTGTGGACTTATTCTCGAAGATGGCCCATTTTATTCCTCTCAAAGGCCTCGCTGACGCAGCCACTTTAGCAAAAGTGTTCCTGGAGGGCGTGGTTAAGCTACATGGCTTCCCTTCGGTTCTGGTCTCTGATCGAGGCAGCCAGTTTGTTTCAAACTTCTGGAAAAAATGCTGTGCAATGGTGCAGATCGATGTTCGGCTATCTACCAGTCACCATCCCCAAACGGACGGCCAAATCGAGAGAACCAATCAGACACTCGAGCAATATTTATGGTGCATGCTGCACCACGAACAAAGGAATTGAAAAGACCTACTATGGATAGCCGAATATGCATATAACAATTCTTTGCATTCAAGCACAGGACAAACGCCCTTCTATACCCTTCATGGCAGACATCCACGTACCTCTGAACTAGACCTTCCAGCCAGCTTCGAAAATGCCAGCGGTAAAGACTCTACACACAACCATTACTCAGGCTTTCAAAAGGGCAAAGGAACACCTTATTCATGCCAAAGAAAAACAAAAGAGATTTGCTGACTAACACCGGAAAAAGGCCCCTGATTATCAAGTAGGAGACAAAGTTTGGTTAGCCGCTAAATTCGTACCCATCAAGGGAACCCGGACCTTTCATCCCAGATTCTTAGGACCCTATACCATTAAGGCAATTATCAACCCAGCAGCCGTGAAACTGGATTTACCACCTAATCTACACATCCACCCGGTATTCCATGTGTCCCTCCTGAAACCAATGCAACCCTGCACACGGATTGGGACACCGTCTAAGCCCATACTTGTTGACGGAGAACCAGAATTCGAAGTCAAAGATATCTTGGACTCTAAATACTCTAGGACCAAGCTATATTGTCTCGTCGATTGGAAAGGATTTGGACCACAAGATAGATCCTGGGAGCCCAGTGAGAATATCCATGCACCACGTCTAATCAGGAAATTTCATCGGAACTTCCCAACCAAACCTGGGCCAGACAGAAGGAACACCATGGGAGGGGCCTTAGGGGGGAGTGCTGTCACGACCCTCGCCCAAAACCCCCTCTGGCAAACCCATTGGCCAGGTGGAGTCAGGACTCGGGCCTCTAGAGCCTGGCATCCTCTTCAAAAGCCCTCATGGGGCCATTCCTGGCGCCTATGGCGCCAGGCTCATACACCATGAACAACAATGTACTTGGGAACTACTTTATTATATTGTCAGCCAACATGGAGGCATCCACATAGCTTGGTTCCTAAGAACCAAGCTTTGCGGTCTAGTGTTTTGGGTGTGGCAGGCCTGGAACTACTTTCCCTGGTACTACTTTACCTGGGCTATATAAACCACACCCTGACTGCAGAACATGCTTTGTGTTACTTTGCAGCTTGCAACGTGATGCTCACCGTGTCCAGCTATTCCCTCGAACCTCGGAGAAGCAGAACCTGCAAGGAGACAAAAGGAACATCATTAGCAGCAGAATCTTACCTGCAGTCTTCATCTTTAAACACTCGCAGCTACTGAGAACAGCTTCCTCGAATCTGCACGCCTCCCGGACAGAACGACCCGAAAGAGGAAGATAGAGGCAAGAGATACTTACAAATTACGAACTGCTCAAAAGGCTTACCTGGCAGGTCGCCTCTCGGCTGGCACCACTTCGGACATTCCACTCGCGCTGAAGAACACCGCGACCTACAAGGAAGGAAAACACAGGTTAGCAAAGGCAAGACTTCGCAGCGCTGCGCATAGCGCTTACTTACCGCATCATAGCGCTATTAATGCGCCATCATTTACCAGCGGGGCTCAACCAAGCCAGTTCGCCGCGCTGAAGCTTCGCATACCTAAGGGAGAAAAAAGAGACATTTTAAACAAAGAAAGGCATGCAGGATAGCAACAAAACTAAAGAACAGCAATAAGACCTACCTGAACAATACCAAACGGGCCGGCGTCAGTGAAGTAACTGGACAGCACTCGCCCATGAAAGACAACGCGCCCCTGCAAAGAAGGCAGGACGGAGAGCACGCCTAATTCTACCACAAGGCAGAACCTTCCCCGCAGACCACATCATGGCAAAGCTGAGAAGCATACCAGTGAGTAACCCAGCTGGGTGGCGTCCCTGTGGATACCAGGTGAGCGTAACAGATACTTGGGCTGTTGGCCTCCCTCCCCAACATTTTCAGCACGGGGCAAGGTGGTTCACCCTGAGCAAATCACACACTGTGGTGTCTGCAGTACGAGGATATAATTGCAGTTTCAATATCAAGGCCTTCTTTGCTCAAGTCTCTTTTCCATCAAAGTCTCTTGTTTTAGAGGGCCTGATATGCAAAACAAAAATGTAGAAAGTTCCTTCTTGGGTGACTCACGCTTCACCCCGGATACCACTCAGCTGGGCTCAGATCCCTTTTCACATTCACCTAATCGCCCCACCCGGGCTCGGACCAATTGTAAATTCACTTTTACTTCTTGAGTGACTCACGGTTCACCCCAGGTCCCCCTCAGCTGGGTTCAGATCCCTCTTCAAGTTCAACTAGTCTCCCTCAACCAGGCTCAGACCAAATGTATGTTAGTTTATACTTATCGAAGAGTTTCGATTGTGCACAGGTTTTTGTTGGACCTTTTGCAGGACCACTTTGATTCAAAATTTCTTTCTGACAACATATTTCTCATTTAGTTCAATACCCAACAGAGACCTAGGAATGAGCATCCCCTCGGGCGCTGGACCACTCTGTATTTGGTATCTGATTTAGCTTTCAACAGTTAATTCACTCCTTAAGCTTCCAATTGTTTGCACTTCTTAACACATGCGCTTCAAACACAGTTCTTTCTATAATTGTTCATATATTATTGCCCTTGCAAACTTGGAACAAACATAGGGAGATTTCATATCGGTTTCTCCGACTCACCGACTGTGCTGTTTTTACTGTTGCGGCTTTCTTGTAGGAGCCAAAGACGGTACCACAGCGGCAATTGCTTCTCCAAGCCTCGTTTTTTGACACAGGAGCACCCCGGATACCTGAGGCCTGCTCAGCTTGAGTTCCTTATCATTGGCTTTTCACTTTCCAAGGTTTGTGTACGTAGCGATTTCTAGAGGTCAAGGCTACTTCCCTCCTTGTAACCCTCTCCAGTCTCTCTGCCTTTCTCCTCGTGTTAAATCAGCACCTTGGAAATGCTGCTTCCTTGTGTGCTTTTCCTCACTCAGAGTGTGCTTTCGTGCTCCACCTTTTTTATTCGTGCAGGGAGGTATGATGGGAGTCAGGTGTGTGCAATGATTAGTAATTACCTGACCTTGCCTGACTAAGGTATTGGGACATGTCAAGAATATGGCTTTGGTGTTAATCTGTGAGAAAGTGTTTGTGTCGGAAAAGGGGGGAGTTGAGATTCCCGATATCCTACCTAGTTGGATGGGAAAAAGGTGTTACAGGAAAGGGGAGACTGCGTCTCAACCTTTGGTGTCCCAATTCCACTCCCGAAGACCCCGCATCCAGGTGATCTGCCTGTACTGGTTCACCCCCAGGAACTGGATCCAATAGTGATGGCTGTGTCCTGGCCACCTGGATGACAGCTCCCCGAAAACTAGCGGGTGAGACACCTTCAGGTTTCTCACAACAAGAGGCCTATTCCAAGGAAGATGGGACACATTGCGATAGATGTCACAGAAGACGTTCCCTATGAAGATAGCTACATCAAGACTCAAGCAATGATATATGACTATCAGAGTTCAGACAAAACAATAGAAAACATTTTGGATGGCTCAAACGAAGGAGAAGCCAGATTAGTGACACAAAACGAGTAATGTCCAAAAACCGTGAAAAGGAGACAAGAGGGCTGCCAGGATGCTGGGAGAGACCTCAACTGCTGGTGTATGGACAATTATTCACTGGGGAAGGATGGATGGAGAAGATGGTGGGGTGCAAAGCAAATGCACCCTTGACAGTTCCAGTAGAAGTACTATAGAAGGAAAATTATGATCGTCTCAAGGAATGGACGGCAAGCGCCAAGCTGTGCACATGGGTGGAGAATGAAGCAGGTCCTATGCCAATCATTCAACTCGAGAATGTTTCCCTGTGTTTCCAGAATGATGGTCCAGTGAAAGTTGGAGCAAACAAAGGATGCAAACAAACATCAAAGATACAGGGTATGAAGGTCGGTACTGCAGTGATAATGGATCACTATTGGGCCTGTGGGTGCAAGGCGTACATGCAACTACCACCAAACTGGGGAGGAATATGCTCTCTAGTACAACTGAGTAATGTCCTGAACACAACAGCCTTAGTGGTGCCTCAAAAGGACATACAAGTAGATGGATTCCCCAAAATGGAGGCACACCAAAGGAAAAAGAGATCCGTGGAGCTCACAAGGGTGAAAAGAGGAAACTACATCTCACCCAAAATGGAAGAAGCACTCGATGCAATACCAGCAGCACACAGACTGTTCAGCAGAACTGAAATGTTCTTCACATCAGTTGATCTAGGGGTCCAGGCCAACTCGAATGCCAAATGGCTCCAGATCACCAGATGGGAACTGTTGCATAGAATAGATTTGACAGTCAAGGGGGTTCAATGCTATCAAAGAAGAATTGAGAGCTGTCTGACT
Organism: Ambystoma mexicanum; assembly: GCF_040938575.1. Lineage (NCBI taxonomy): Eukaryota > Metazoa > Chordata > Amphibia > Caudata > Ambystomatidae > Ambystoma > Ambystoma mexicanum. Next base: position 886,206,387 of record NC_090931.1, read on the forward strand.
GATGACCCTAAAGAACAGATATGTTCTGGATCTCCTCACAGCCATGGAAGGAGGCGTGTGCACAAAGATAGGACAGTCTTGCTGCACATACAAACCCTCCCACGATGGAGAGAATGGGACACTCACAGAGCCAATAATGCAGTTATCAGACTTACATGCCAAGATGGAGGTGGTGACAAACACAGTAGGAGAAGATGAAGATTGGCTGACATATATATTTTCCTGGATACCATCATACATGGCTAATGGACTGAAGGTATTGATAGCTGCCTTAGTACTAGTACTGCTAGCCTTCTGCATTATTAGAGTAGCTATATCACAGTGCAAGAAGACCACAGAACAGACAATAGGGATGAAAATATTACTGGAACGTAGAGACAAAAGCAGATGGAGAGACACAGATGTTCGACATGTTACAGTCACACCTGAGGCAATGTCCTCTCTTTCCTCCAGGCACAAGGTTCTCATTTCCCCCAGATCCATGCAACTTTATGGGATGATGGGTATGGTGCAAGCCCGATGGAGACTGCTGCTGTATGACTTGGAGTTTGGACGAACAAGTGAAATCCGGTCACTTTTGAGGAGTGGTGAAAGTATGGATACCAAAGCCTCAAATGAATAGGGAGAATGGTCAAGGAAGTATGGGTGATCTATCGACCAGAGGGGGGATTGAAGAGGGAGACCTACATGTGGCCCTCTTTGCACCCATCCCACTCTCATCTCCCGGGCAGGGAAACAAAAGGTGTAATGCATTCCTGGGTCCCTCCTCTCCATCCTCCATATTTTGCAGGTGTGAGAAAAACTATTCACTCAGACAGCCATTTATACCCTACCCTGATGACATTGTTGAAGAGATACACCTGCAATCGATGGAGCAAGTAAACTGATGGTAACCTTGAGGAAGCAGATGAAGTCACGACTGGCACCATGACATAGATGCGTTAGACATGAAGCACATAGGCATCCCAGCATGAGGTTACACAGACATGTAGATTAAATTGCTGGCAGATACGGAGAACATGCTTATGAGTCAGATAGAGGACAGATCCACACTTGTTATGCAGTAACCACAAGTTGCACATAATTCATATGAATTGCTTGCTGATGCTTGAACACAATTAACATAGACAGCCATGAAAACAAAGATCTAAGCCAGACCCACATTGAAATGAATAGGAAGACATTGGAAGGGATCGAGAGCACAGAGGGAGAATTGACTTGCTGACTTTGCGAAGAAGTTCAGACCAGGTTGGCAGTGTAACCATTGTACACAGCCTTGCCAAGGACACTGTGAGAGGGAATGTTTTGAGTTAACAGAAGAGATAGGACACCTGCAAGAGTACAAGCTGAAAATACTCATAAATCCAAGCAGGAGATTTCATGTTTGTGGTCTCTGCACACGTGATTTGAACCTGCAAGACAGAGCCTATTCGTTCGTGCCTGGCTGAGGTAGCTGTTCCCTTCCAACCGAAGGCAGGATGATGCAAAAGTAATTGCAGGTTCAAAGCTGAATGTTCTGTCTCAAGGCCTAGGAGATTGGGGCCGTTCTCACCACCTAGAATAGCTGCAATTGGCCTCATAACTTTCCAAAACTCAAAGGCTCAGAAGACCCTCTTTGTCCAATCCCAATTCACCTTCCACGCTAAACTCACACTTTGTTGCATCACCCAATCACAGCACACTAACCTGAAACATTTGTAGTTGCAACATTTAGGAGGTGCCCGCAGGAGGAGCCACCAGATATGTTTTACCCAATTAATGTACTAATCTCCTATGCAATATATGTGTACTCTACCCTATTAACCAATCCTGTTACACGTTAAGTTTTATGATGCATCTTTATTTTTGTGACATCACACAGCAACAACACGGGATGACAGGCTCGAGACCAACGAGAGAGTATGAGAGAATGCTGCACTGTCCATGTCTTAATCCCTGTTGATGATTTTTGAATAAAGAGAATCCTTTTTGTCACTTGGCTGGACTCTTCCGTTATTGGTCGATGGGATTTCCTTGGCCCAGTTGCTCTTGCTTATAATCAGGGAGATTAATAATTCCTCTGACTTAATTCAACTGGGAACAACCTGGCGGACCTGTTGGCTAAAATTGGATCCCTGCAGGGGAATTTCATAGATACATGGCCCTCCCTCCTGAGCTCAGCAGGAGAAATGAAGTTCTCTCTGTGAGAACTGGCACACGGAACCCGACCGCCTATCAGCCTAGTCCTGCATTAAGGAACGTTTGCTTGCGATCGAGATATGCTGTACTAAGCCACTTTCAACGCTCCGCATGTGTACTCACCAGCCACCTCACCGCAAGGCCCTGCTGGTCTGCACAACACAGCCCACAGTCAGCCTATATCCATCCCCATCTCCAGTGCCGTACAGCACCGGTAGGTGCACGGAATGCAACCGTTGCTGTCTGCCATCAAGCCAGTCGAGCAGATCTAACCTGCAAGGCACGTTCTTTGTCATCCTCCCGTGCAGATCCACCGTCCCATGAGACCTTAAATGCCCAGGTCATGGAGCTTCTTACCGATGCACTCTCTGCAGCACAACATGTAAGTTCAACATGCACAAAACAAGATGTTCTTCCTGCTCACTCTGATTTGCTATGCAATGTTGATGCCCCCTCTGCCCTGCTGGTCAAAGGTGCCCCCACTGCTGTGTTATGCAATGTTGATGCCCCCACTGCTATGTTATGCAATGTTGATGCCCCTTCTGCCCTGCTGGTCAAAGGTGCCCCCACTGCTGTGTTATGCAATGTTGTTGACTCCTCTGCTGTGTTATGCAATGTTGTTGACCCCTCTGCTGTTGTTGACCCCTCTGCCCTGCTGGTCAAAGGTGCCCCCACTGCTGTGTTATGCAATGTTGATGCCCCCACTGCTATGTTATGCAATGTTGATGCCCCTTCTGCCCTGCTGGTCAAAGGTGCCCCCACTGCTGTGTTATGCAATGTTGTTGACCCCTCTGCTGTTGTTGACCCCTCTGTCCTGCTGGTCAAAGGTGCCCCCACTGCTGTGTTATGCAATGTTGATGCCCCCACTGCTGTGTTATGCAATGTTGTTGACCCCTCTGCTGTTGTTGACCCCTCTGCCCTGCTGGTCAAAGGTGCCCCCACTGCTGTGTTATGCAATGTTGATGCCCCCACTACTATGTTATGCAATGTTGATGCCCCCTCTGCCCTGCTGGTCAAAGGTGCCCCCACCTCCATGTTATGCAATGCCACCAATGCCGTTACCATGATCAACTGTACCCCCACTGCCCTGATGGCCAACGATAGGCTGGTTTATGCTCCCCACACCTCCAAACTTGTATCTACCATGACCCCCAACCAAAGACCTACCTTAGCCTCTTCTGCTAAACTTTGTAGTCCCCCCTCCAAGCACCTAACGTGCGCCCTGGTGAACGCCCGCTTCATCCCAGCGCACACTCTTGATGTACACGATCTCATCAGCAGGGATAATCTCAACATTCTTTTTATCTCTGAGACCTGGCTACAAGACACCTCCGGACCCGCACTCTCGCTCGCCATCCCTTCTGGTTACACCATATTTAGGCAGGAACGGATAGGCCAAAGGGGGGGAGGTGTGGCCATCATAGCCAAGGATAGCCTAGACATCAGAAGAATTCAGGTTGAACTAGGGCACAACGCCGAATACCTCTTCATCAAACTCAAAACGTCTCCCAATTCCACCATTGCCTTTCACCTTGTGTATCGCCCACCAGGCCCTCCCACCGACTTCCAAGAAACCCTCATCCATTCTCTGTCCCACAACTTGAAAAAAGTGGTAGTACTGGGTGACTTCAACTTACGGCTCAACGACCCCCTAGACTCCAGTGCCACTGACCTACAAAAAGGACTTACCACCTTAGGGTTTGTCCAAGCCATCACCAAGCCTACCCACACTAAAGGTCGGACCCTTGACTGAGTTGCGCAACACAACTGCCCCATTCTCCATTCTACCATATCACCCATCCCTTGGTCAGACCACTCCTGTATTAACTTTCACATCGACATCTCTACAGAGCCTTCAAAACCCACCTTCTTGCTCCCCGCTGCACTATCTAGGAGCTCCAAGAAACTAACGAAAGATACCCTCCTTCCGTACTTACAGGTTCCAGCCCTGCAACCACCATTTGCCAATGATCCTGCAATATTAGCCAACACCTTTAACCATATCATAACCACTGCAGTAGACACTATTCCTCCCTTGACAGCCAAAAAAGCTAAGAAAACTAAGCACTCCAATGCTTGGTTCTCCCAAGCACTCATGGATCTTAGAACAAAAAAAAGGGCTTCACTTGTCACATGGAGAAGAAACCCTACTGAACTGAACAAAGCCGCCTTCAAGGCCATTGCGAGAGAATACAAAATTGCTATCACACAGGCCAAAGCTGAATCCTACAACACACAAATTAATAATGCAGATTCCGGGACTATAGAAATCTTCGCTATCTTTAGGGAACTTGAATCCCCCTCAACCCCACCACCCAGCATTGTCAAAGACGACGCCTGGTGTAACCAAATTCAAAGAGCTATGCTTGACAAACTCGACTCTCTGCACACCAAAATCCTAGCCCATCAGAAAGCTATCTCCTCCTTACTAGCAGCCCAAACGGCACACCCTACACTGGACACACTCAACTAGGTACCCAAATTTGACTTCTCTCCCATGAGCGAATCGGAAGTCATCGCCCTCATTAAGTCCGTTAAGCCTTCTAACTGTGAGGGAGACGCCTGCCCAGCTCACATCATTAAAGATTGTGCGCCAGCCATCGCCCCCTTTGTGACTGCTTTTATCAACTCCTCCTTCCAATCATCCACTGTACCCAGCTCCCTGAAAGAAGCGTGGGTCCGACCTCTACTAAAGAAAACATCTCTTGACCCGCTGATACCTGGCAACTACAGACCCATTACTACGGTCCCCTTCCTCTTAAAAATCTTGGACAAAGCAGCCTATCTGCAAGTTCAGAAATTCATTGAGGACAACCACCTTCTTGGCCTACGCCAATCCAGATTTCGTCCTCGTCATGGCACTGAAACTGCGCTACTTGATCTAAAAAATCAAATAGATGACATTAGAGATGCAGGCAAACCGGCGCTCCTTTTGCTACTAGACCTCTCTGCGGCCTTTGACTTGGTAGAGCACAAAACCCTATGCCACCACCTCGCAACCACTGCTAACTTCTCCCCAAATGCTTGCGCTTGGATCAACTCGTTCCTGCAGGAGAGAGTTATGAAGGTTTTCTCAGAATCCTCTAATGCCACACCTAGTCTGATCAAATGTGGAGTCCCCCAAGGCTCCTGCATTGCTCCTACTCTATATAACCTCTACACCAGACCTCTGTTCCGCATTCTGGGCTCACTGGGCATCTCATATACCAACTATTCAGATGAAACCCAGGTGCTCATACCGCTATCAGGGGACTATCGCACTGATGCGGATACCCTCAACCTCATCTACTCCACCATTCAATCCTGGATGGCAGACAATTGGCTCTGTCTAAACAGTGAAAAGACCGAGCTCCTTCTGATCGGGTCCCCCTTCACACTGAGCAAACTTGACAAAGAGTATCAGGCCTTCAATATAGACAACACCTCCATCGCTGTATCACAAACCATCAAGACCTTGGGCGTATACCTAGAACCTAGCATGACCATGGACAGGCAGGTTAATGCTATAGCTTCCTCAGCAGCATACCACTCCAAACTGATTAATGCTATCAGGCCATTCCTCACCAAACAGAACTGCATCACCATAGCCAGAGCTATCATTGGCTCCAGACTTGACTATTGCAATGCCCTCTTCATCGGTACCTCTCAAAGAAACCTTGCTAAACTCCAAATTGCCCAGAACAATGCCTTAAGAGCTGCAACTGGCATTTTACGCAGAGAACACATCTCATTGGCTAGGAGAGAGGCACACTGGCTACCCATCAAAGAAAGGGTGGTCTTCAAAACCCTTGCCCTAACACATAAATGTCTTCACGGATTCGCACCCCCCTATCTCGAACAAAGGATCCACAAACAGCTTCCAGACCCTCCAGAGAGCCGCTTATGCCAACCGCATCCTGACTCCTCACACGCGCAGAGTGCGTGCTGGGGGCTCAAGCAGCCTCTCTCTGGAACAACCTCCCAAACGAGATCAGATCAATCGAATCCCATTCTGCCTTCCGCAAGGCATTACAAACTAGGCTCTTTGTCTAGAGGGCTTACCCATGTACGATTCCTAACACATGCTCCATCTCTGAATATTAAATATCACACCTTCATTGTATGTATAAGACTGTTTCTCTGTATCGTACCAACCAAAGCAAAGTTTTTCTGGGCCGCTTATTGTAACCCTCAAGCAAGCCTTCTTAAGTATCCTTGATAGCGCCTCTATGCCCGTGGGCTGCAGTGTGCTTTACAAATGCAAAATAAATAAATACAGAATCCCTGCTGGGTGAAATCCAAGTTACAGTTGTAACCATGTCTCAAACTTGTGTCAACAGTGATCCCTCAACTGCTCAGTGGAGTAAAGACACCCCGGATCCAGATTTGATCATTGCACAAAAAGCTGACCCTATTATTGGAAAGTTCTATCAACACCTTGAAGACCCTGTGAGTTATCCTCTAGCGTAATTGTATTATACCAGTAAAGAGGATCTCTGGATGTTGATAACATTTTCAAACATTTTTTGAATCCAAGACAGATTGTTGGTATGGAGATCCCTGTCAGGATGTAACCAGTGGGTGGTACCTATCTCATTCTAGAGCCTGATGTTGAAGCACGCCACTGAAGAGGCCACTGTCAGTCATAGGGGTTTTCATATAGCATTGGAAATCTTGCAGGGGGTTTCATACTGGCAACACATAGGCCAGGACCTCAAAATATATCTAATGGGGTACCTTATGTGTGCACAAATTCAGCCAAATTTCCCCACACATAGAACTCCCCTACTAAAAAGGGGAATGGCACTGCTTTGGTCAGATTTGCAAGTTAATTTCATCGGGCCAGTCATTTGCTCCTCTAGAGGAAACAAGTTCATGCTGACCACAACATGCTTGTTTACAAAGTGGGTAGAGTGTCTTCCTGCCCCCGAATCATAAGGCAGAGACAGCTGCCGCACAAATGATCAATCACATCTTCTCTCGTTTCGGCCTCCCGCAACAGACTGAGTCAGATGGAGGAAGCCATTTTACCAGTGAGGTGATGATCAAGATGTGGGAGATTCTAGAGCTAAAAAGAATGCCCCGCATCGCCTACCACCCAGCATCAAGCTGAAGGGTCTAAACAGAAAATAAGAAAATTGTAAGCGCACTGAAGAAGTTGATGGCAGTCTCTGTACCCAGTTGGGACATTCGATTACTGCTTGTCCTGATAACTATTAGGTCTACACCATCTTCTGCAATAAAAATGTCTCCATTTGAGCTTATGACTGGATAAGAAATGGTGTTACCTCAGCATCTGCTCTATAGAATTCAGGAGCAGGCGCTGATTAATGCGTCCACTACTCATAAGTATATTGAGAACCGAAGGAAGCACCTAGAGCACCCTTTTGCTTATTCTCATCGCAATTTAGAGACGTCGTCTAAAGGGAGGAAATCATACTACGACTTGAAGACTATGGCAAAGGAGTATGAGGTAGGTGACAAGGTTTACCAGTACAATTTCCAGAGAAACTAGACCGGAAATGTCTTATGTCTTGGCGGGGAAGTTTTGAGATTCTGTACAAAATATTGCCTGCTACCGATAAGATCCGAATCCAAAAAGGAGAACAGACAGAAGAGAAATGGGTCCATTTCATAAAAAGCTGTCATCCCAGACTAGCTTTAAGAATGATTGAGGAAGCCACTGAAGTTAGACCCGAGGGACCTTCTGCGGAATGAAGCTAAGACCAGAACCCCTGATGGAAACTAAAATATATAACGGTGAGTAATTAAATTAAATATTCATCTAAAATGTTTGATGGTAAAGAAAAGAGTGTTGTATTGGAAACTCAAAATACAATCAATATGTCTCATCTTGAAATGTTATCCGGGGGAATAAGCTTCAACCAAAAATAATTAACAACTCTTTTTACTCCTTTGTTTAGAACAATAACTCCTAATACTTCGTGCCTCAGGACTGGAAGAAGCGGAGCCCTGGGAGGACCCATGGGATCCTGAAGAGGAGCCAAAGAAAAGAAAAAAGAAGAAAGGGTTCTGTTCCGTAACCCTGCAATGCTAAATCAGGAGATGGAGACCAGACCACCCACTCCCAGAAGAAGGAAAGACAGTAGGAGTGAAGTAATAATAAAGTAGTGGGGATGGGGGAATCTGTGGGGTAAAAATAGCCCCAAAACCAATTAACTGCCCTGGCCATATTGGGCCTAAAAGTGCAGAAATACTTTCTTGTAATTGAAAAGCACACTGTGGACTGGCAGTGAAAAGGCCAGCAGTTAATTTCAAATGCAAAATCCTGAAAACGCTGATCCATTTGCTAAAATAGAGAGACCATGCAAATCCTGTGTCATGTGTGCATTCTAAAGCTTGAACAAGGAACATAATAAATATGAAAATACACTGCAGAAAAGAATTCAAAGGCACACTGTTGGCTGACAGACAAAAAGAGAGCATTTCACTCGCAACTGCCAAACACCAAAATGCTGTTTTGTTTTCAGAGAAAGGTAAATCCAAACATTAAATTAGACCACTTTAATGGAGATGGGGACTTTTTAACCTATGGATAAATACTGACAAAAGCAACGCAAGGAAATATGAAGAGATGTCTTATATTTACTGCGAGATGTAAAACAGATTTAAATGTTTAGAAATGCAGACTGTAAGAACATCATGTATCTTGCTGTTCCTAGGAATTGAGCTATAAACTGGGCATAGAAACAGACAATCTTTGCCCAAGAGAAAGCCCAGGCACTGCACACCTCCACCTATCCTTTTTAGAGTCAGGGAATGTCTGTGAAGCTCACACAGTCAAGAAAAGCGATAAGGCTTGTGCCGTCCTAAGGTTTTAAGAGATGAACAGATGTCCCTGTTAAAACAAAAGGTCCAGTTAATGGAGGTGAACTCTGAATAATTCTCCAAAATTCAAGTAACGTTGTCCTCCCTCCCTGGGCTGACGGACAGATGATATGCAACAGAAGACCACCACATGATGACAGGAGGTGGAACGTGCCTCTCTGCTCTTACAGATATAGACACATATGGGCATTTGCCCTGGAAGAAATAATGTTAATGGATTAACTGCAGGTAAAACACTATATGTTGAATGCATTGAACTAGTGTAATGTAAAAAAAGGTGATATTTTGTCCCTGAAGAAGACCTGCATTCTTAAAGGTCAAAACACGTGTGGCCAGATTTATACCAATCACCAATAGAAATAAAATAAGGACTTGTAATCAGAACAGCCTATTGAGATTTCTCATTTGCAAGAATAAGAAAGGATCACAAGTGTCCATCAACAGTGACTGTTTATTTGGAAGAAATCAAATGTATGTCTATGCGCAGTGGATAAACCAAGACATTGTTTGACTTTATACTGTGTTTTAGGTTCATGAGGGGACCCTGAGTCTGGATTGGCAATTAATCAATTTAGCATTTATTTTCTATGGTTTGCGCATCATAGTAGAAGTTCCTCCTCTCACAAATCAGTGAAGGTGTACCTGTTTTGGTTATTGTTATATGTTTCCCTCAAATCTTAGTTATGCAAATAATAAGAGTAGGTATTGCTATATATTGATAAATGTATATGTGCCTTAAATGGTCATTAGTACCTGTTGTATTAAACTGTACCTAGGGTGTAAAACTGCTTTCAATAAACTTGTTATGATTCTTTTGCCTTGTATGGGCATAACATTCTGACAATTCTGGTAAATAAACATGTATTGATTTTTGTACAAATTGTAGATGTAAACATGTTGTGGTTGCATGCTTCATTTGAAGTTGCATCCTGCTGTTGTTACCATACCTTTAACACTTCACAACAAGTGATATTGCAGAGCTGTCTATTGATCCCATTGAAGAGGAGATCCCTGGAATAGCACTCAAGTCCCCTATGCGAATGTCAACCCACAGAATGAAGAATGAAAGATGTAACTCGCTGTTCGATTCAGCACCAACTGCACCAATGTATCCTACTTACGCAAAGAGATATTCTCTAAGATGACCTTTCAAACCATATCGAATTTACGGCTTCGAGTAGACCGGTGCTCCACCAATGGACCAAGTTGATTGACGACGAACACCAACTGTGATGAAGTCACTAGTGACAACACGACATAGCAGCGTTAGTCATGAAGCAAATTTGCATTCCTGCATGAAAATATGCCGACACACACAATTATACTTGAAGAACATTCCTATACCTTCTGTAGATAGAGGACAGATACATTTACAAACTGCCAAAAGCTTTTCTTCTCTTTAGCCAAATGCAGAAAAGCAAGAAAGCCAAATATACATTGACCAAGCTTGCAGCCGCTTTATTGCAACTAATCATAAGGAGCTATGGGAACATATAAGGAACCTATAGGGCTCAATGACGACTAACCTCTAAGAAGATATTAGCATACATAGTGAAACTATAGAATGACTGTAGTAAATATACATAAGACCACAGGCTTCATATACATGGAGGGAGAGATACAGGCTCTGCAGCATGAAACACAGGCAGTGTTTGCAGCCAAGGACAAGTGCAGGTGGACATATCCTGATTCCAGAGGCAGGGAGACACCTGCAAGAATTCAGAATAAAATCCTTATAATTGCAGACAGAAGGGCTTTGTTTTGCGGTCTTCGCACACGTGACCCAGCAGAGCCAAACAATGTATGTTTACTCGTGGTGGGAAGAGAAGCAGTTCCCAGCGAAGCAGTGAAGACTGATAGATGCGTTGACCACCAAAACTTGCAACCTGAAGGCACTCTCTCAGGCTAGGTGATCAGACCAGTGGCAACAATGGGGACACATAGGGCTTCTCATTATCTTGAAAAGGTACACCGAGCGCTGTGAACAGAACAGGGTCCCAGGCCTGGGAGGACTCTCCTTAGCCAATTCAGATGCTCAGATCATGGGGTGGTGTAGAATGTTGCACAGGCCAATGGTCTACGTGCAACCCTGCAACAATGTCATTGATAGTTTTTGGGAAAGTCTCAGGCCCAGCAACCTGACATGCTAGGCCAATGAGGATTCTAATGTATACTGTCTCCATAGGTAATAGACTTGAGCTACCCAATTGTGATACCTCTTAGTTTTTGGGGGATGGAGTAAATTTTTGTGGCGTCACTGGGGTATAAAACTGGGTGACAACGGCTGATTGCTGGAGATTTGTGATTTCCTGTATGATCCCTCCATATTGAAGAATAAATACAGTAAACTTTGCCCCATGGCTGAGTCTTCCGTTATTGCCAGGGGAGGTTTTGATGGGCCTTAGATACTCTGCTGACTTGTGATATAATTCATGCGCGCCCCCCAGTGCTTTGGTCTATTACACCATTGCATCCCGCCTCCCTGCCCACCCACCATGATCGGATTGGGCCTTTGAGGCCAGCAGGTAACCCCAAGAGGGTCTAGGCCCCTTTGTCTCTGACACGAACCACTTGGTTTTTCCACCAGCTTTCTGGTAAGTGTTCCGCTCTGTGCCTGTGTACCCCCATACTTCTAAGGCTGTTTTGATTTTTATTTTTATATTTGATGCTCTCTGGTGCATTCTCTCCATGCTCTGCTCCCTGACCTCTTCCTGATCCCATTGCATCCTGCCTCCCTTCCTGCCCCCATGCTCTGATTGGGTTGAGTGACCCTTTTTAAGACAACCTCTCAGGGCAGCCTTTGCCCGGGCATCTCACGGCTAAGGGCCACAAGGCAAAGGGCAACTCCACTAGTAAGCACCTCCACTCCGTGTTTGCCTCTGTTCACCTGGGACACCTGACACAGACTACCTACAGCGACCGATTTGGTAAGTGTGGTGTGGGTGGGGAATACAGCCATTACTGTATTCAAGTAAAACCCTACCTCTCGTATTACCTAATATCATATGCCCACCTGCATTTTGTCTAATTGTATAGATTAATCTTATTTTGCATGTAGCCCCATTGTATTAATTACCCATATGTGCGCATGGCCTGCTTGTGTTAGATTAGCCATATTCCGCATCATATTCCGCATCTGGTCTAACCGTATAGGCTAGCCTTATGGTCACTCTGGCACCCTGAGATAGGCATGGTGTAACATCTGTATCAGGCTGGGCTCTGCTACCTCAGATGGGTTGTTGGGGGTAGGAAATGTACCACACTTAGAGGGATGGTTAGGGGTAGGAAATTGAAGTTAAGGATGAGGAACTGGGCCAAAGAAAACCCCCCTACCTCAGACACGGAAGAGTCCAGAAATGTGACTAATATTTCATTTTTATTAACAGCTGTTGCAACAGTGATAGAGACTCATGCATAGCATGATTTACAAAGTTCTCTCTGGCCATAGCAGGCCTGTCATGGGGGGTTTAAGCCCCTGTGACATCATAACCAAATGATACATTCTGGACCTTCAGGTGAAACAGGATTGGGTGAACAGTATAGATAAACATACATTCTGTAGGGGATAGATGATCTAATTGCTCCAGCCATATCGGTTAACACTCCAACAAAGTGTGAACGGCGTTAGAGGCGGGTAAGGATTGGCTATTACAGGCCTTCTCATCCTGGGAAAACAACCAGCAGATAAGCACAATGGGAGGAGGGGAGGAGGACCCCCAGAGTACTGTCTTTTCCAAAAACGCTTCCTACTCTTCTGACTCCCCTAGCGACGAGCAAGGACATTCCAGCTTCCAACGCCATGCTGTGTTTCTTTTGTATCTTCTGCCTTCAGTTTGGTGGCAACAACGGTCTCTGCCTGTCTACAAAAATTGGAATTTATTCCCCAGGTTCAGATCAGGTGTGTAGGGACCGTAAACTTGAGCTTCTATGCTTGCATTTATGAGAATTTTTGCAGGTGCCCTATCTTCTTCAGTTGACTTAAAGCTTTCGCTCTCCTGGTGTCCTCGGCATAGCTGAGTTCAGTGGCAGCACTGCCGGTCTGGTCTGCGTTTCTTAGGGAAATCAGTGTGTCAAGCCTCTCCATTGTCTTCAATTCATTTTAATGCAGCTGTGGCTTCCATCTTTATTTTCTTGGCTGTTCATGTTAATCTTGTTTAAGTGTCAGTAAGCAGTTCATAGTTGTTCTTGCATGTTCTTTGTGCCTAAATGTAATGCGGCCTAAGTGTCTGTGTAGCTTCGTGCACGAATGCATGTAATTCATGTCTAACGCATCTGTGTTTGTGTGTGTGTGTGTGTTTTCAGTCATGTCGCCCCTCCATGATTACTTTGGTGATGTCCGGTTATGGTCTGTGGGGCTGCTTCACTGAGTGGCATATGTCATCTTGGTGGTATGCACGGTGGGGAGTTGACACCCCCACTACAATCCTCCCTCTGGCCCATATAAATGGATCACACACACTTGAAGCCCCTGCCCAATGATGAGTGTCTTGTTGTTCCACACCTTTGTCACCCCCATCAGGTCGCTTGAGGCCTTCTGTGTTTGTCCGTGCTTCAGGTCGCCTTTTCCTCTTTACCCTGCTCAGCTTCAGCAACCTTTTCTTTCTCCAATGTGCCTCAAGTTTGGGGAATCCACCCAATTTTATATCTTTCTGGGGCACCACCAAGGCTGGTGTTTTCAATGGCACGAGGGTACATACTCCTCTATTTGAGTGGGATCTGCATATGAGCTGTAGGCCCACTGGTGATCCACGAATACTCGTGTGCCTCCTCTCATGCCATGTACCCTTGAAATGTGTCTGCGGCCCCCGTTCTCTTCACCTTTTACTGCACCTTCATCCTGGTGATGTAGTTGTATTATTATTTGAGGGGAATTCTGGGCAAAGGCCTCCCTTGTCTTGTACTTATGTGAGCAACCTGAACGTCCTTGCCCATTCCTTGGGGTACTCATTGTTTCCTCTCTGCACCATCTCCACTGGAACTGTCAGGAGCGCTTGTGTTTTGCATCCCTGCAGACCTTCGACCCAATCTTCTCCTGCAAATGCCTGTACATCTACTAGTAGCTTGTGTCTTTCGTATCATTCCGGCATTCCCCCTACCCCTCTTCTTCCACTCTTAAGGCATTGCGATTCCCCTTATGTTACAGTTCCCGCTTTTCCTTTGTCTGGGCCTTTCAGCATATATTGTATCAGGTCATCTGTATTTCAACAATCCTCTATCATTGTCCAATATTTTCATGTAACTGTCCTCATGGGGTAATATCTTCTACGGCATTCATCGTAGCGTAGTCTTCTTCCCCTGGAACTATCATAGAGGTCTTGCAGGTGCCCATGACCTGGGAAGTGGGAGAGCACATGTGGCAGCCCTCCCCTGAAGCCTCCCTGCCCTGAAGCCTCCCTCCCCACGGTTCATTTGCTTGTATTATATATATACTGTTATACTGTTTTCGCGCCTTGAAACACTTGTGTATAGGCACATTACAAATGCCAGATCATATCATATCATATCAGTGGTGTGGGCCAAATTGGTCATACAAGCACTCATGTTTTTAAAATGTACCAGGAGGGTCAAGAAGTGGAGACATCAGAATACAGAATAAACACAGAAACATAATTGCAAAACATGTTCGTTCTTTTCAGCAGTGCAATTATCTGTTCACTTATTTATGTATGTATTTCCCTCTTTAATACACAACAGGTGATACTCGCCACCACGAGCATTGGGGAGGCCACTTAAGCGACACTCCAACACCTCTTAATGGGATCCAATAGTCCATTGGTAGATTATTTTTTCTGTAATTGTCACCCCAAAGTGATCTTCTTCTCCACCCAAATTTCCTCATCTTGTGCCTATCCCCTTTGTCACCTACCTGCAACCCATGTATATTTGTGTAAGACACTTGATATTATTTTGCAAGTTGTTCCACGTCCAGGAACCTTTCATCAGTCCAATGCTTCCTTAAGGAGTACAAGTGCTGGATAGTAGGACAGTCACTGCATTACAACAACATGGGTGTGTGGAGACATAGGGGTGACACGGGGTGGGGAAGCACACAATCAGGGGGCTTTCCTTGTGCAACAGCTTTGTGACATCTGGGCATTAGGCTGTCATTCGATGGGCATTCCTCCCATTTTCTTATCTCATCCTATCGTTGCCTAAGTACTTGCTATTAACACTTCTTGGTTTTATTTATTTACTCCTTCCATCTAATTCACATGTCACATGCCCACTACCCAATGCACTTCTTCTCTTAAATGTCATGCATTATATTGTTGCTCTCCTAATTACTCTGGAGCATTTATCTGTCCCATTTTCACTTAACCGAATGAGAGAGACAAAGAACAACACAGAAGCAATATTACTAACTCTTTCCCAGTCATTGCCACTTCTGCCCCTCTTCTGGGCACATTCAGGAGCTATGTCCTGTAGAGACCAAATGGGGGCAAAAGGTCATATTAAAGTATCGGGCAGAATATCAGTCCCTTTTTAATGAGCTCTTTTCTCCTGCACGTTGGGCCTTGGCCTCGTCGCTGTGTGATTCCTTCCTGTGACGGGTTGTCACTTCCTACGCTCTGGGCCAATGTGATGGTGCTTGCTTTCAGGTGAAGTCCAAGAAGTCTCTTTTGCTTTCAACAATGCTGAACTTGTCCTTTTCTGCTGATGTGTTTGTTGGCAGGTCTGCATGAGCTGTCTTTGTCTTGGCCTTTTCCTCTTGTTCACCTTCAAAACAATGTGCATAACACACAGGGCAATTAGTGGACAAGGAGCAGAATTCCTACAAAAGAAAATAACAATCTACAAGCCAACAGGACTCCTCAGGTCAAGCAACGAAATCTGCCTGGAACAAAAACCATACCAAGAAAAAACTTGGAGGCGCCTCCTTCTCCCACTTAGCCGCAAAAACCTGGAACAACATCCCAAAAGAAATAAGAAACACCAAAGACCACATACAATTCAAAAAATTACTAAAAACCTGGCTCTGCAACACCACAGATTCAAACTGAAAAACCAAAACAACAGAAAGGAAAAAGGATGACTAAACTTAAGAGGACACTGACAACACCCAGAACCGACCAGAGAAACTCTTAGATAGGTAACGCCAAATCGAACACAAGCGACACCCATAAGGACAGAATCAGCATCCCCAGCCGACTCCAGCTAACAACCTCACTGCCCCATAATTGATACCAGGTACCACACTGATATAGAGTTGTTTGAATGTTAGCACTCACGACACTCGAACTAAGTTGTGGACATTAGCATATACAATGGCCGCATGAGTAGAGCAAAGGAAGACAGGTAAGGTTATGAAGGAAATTGATGGAAGTGGAGGCCAGGTTTGAAAGGGACTGTGAGCACCGACAAGGCCAGATCAGGAGAGAGGTGCAGAAATGCTCCCACAGCCCATCTGGGTAGATTACAGAATCCAGCGCCTCACTTCGAGACAGACACGCCAACTAACCAATCCACTAACAATTTCCCACCTCTGCATACACCTCTCAAACTCTAAACCAAACACAACCACAAGCCTACAGCACAACAAACCGCACAAACTTCACTACTCTGCAACAACAAAACAAAACACACATAGACTCACACAACAGTACACAACCACTACCGGCTGCAAACACCCCAGGCCCAGCCAACGGACCCACCGGGCTTAGGCCGCCAACAACACATCACTGCTCTCTGGCACTTTTCCAGCTTCCTCCCACTAACTCACCCTCCCTTTTCCCATCTTTCAGAGCCGCCAGAGCGCCAGGGGACCACTCCGGTGGTGATAGTTTGCGGTACAAATATCCTTTAACATTAACATTCTTTGTACTGTGTTGCATTGTGGCCGTTGCCTTCTCTTGCTGTGTTGTCTCTGCAAAACACAACCTTCCTTGACGCTGAAAACAAGCACATGTGATGTATATGTGCCTGCAGGTGTGAGATATGTGTAAAGGTTTGCCTACCATCTGTAGCACATACCTTTCTGTCCTTTCCCAAAATTCTTACCCATACATTTCAAATAAACATACATTATATTTTCAACTATAACAAAAACATTACATCTACATCTCATAAAAGGATACTTGTTCTCTTGGTGATGCTCACTGTATGAGTACAGTTACTTACCTGTGCCTCTTTCGCTGTACAAATGATGCTCCCTATTCAAGACACCTCTTCTCCTCCTTCACTTTCTACCTCATACTCACCCATTCCTCCTTCTCTTTCCATGGAGATCTATGGAGGACCTCCCCGGTGCTTACCTGCCATCCCTATTCACATTCCCTTCACCTCCACAAGAAACTACCTGTCATGTGTTGCTCCTTCCAGTTACATTGATATACTACACCAATGAGGCCACATAAAACATGGCATTCCTAAACCCCAAGACCAATCCAGGGTCTGCTAATCATATATACAATGCTGTAATCATACATACAATGTTGTGTTACCACTTACTTTGATATGTTGCTTCTTTTCTAGCAAGGGTATTCCTATTTTACACACTTTGCTTCCCCCAGCAGCCCATCCTTCCTGGCCCATGTCCTGTGTTCAGTAAAACACCTGATTTCTGCTACCTGATCTGTCATTATGCTCTTGTTTTAGAAATAGTGAGCCTTATTACGAGTACGGTGGTAATTCCACGGTAAGTCAGTAGAAAATGTATTACCATTTCCGCCACTTTGTCATGTGGAATTTGTGCCTGATTAGAAGTGGTGGTGGTGGTGTAAATCCCCATTTATTTTGGGTCCATTGGACCCAATGGGGCTTTTCTTGCAGAATTACTGTGGCGGAAGTACCGCCACAGTAATTATCCCAATTCTGCCGATTTCTTGGCATTGAGTGGGAAGATTTACCTCCAGGGTTTGCCTGAGGTAAATCCTCCACTCAAGACCAAAACTCATAATTTGGCATAATGTTAAAATTGGAGGAAGCTCAGTTACCTCCAATGTTTCCCTTACCGCCATACTCATAATGAGGATTGTCTGGTATCGTGGTGGGGAAATCCTCGTGTACTGTGCGTTTTGCCCCCTTCGCCTCTCGGCCAAAAAAGAAAAAAACAGACAAAAGAAAACAATGAAAGACCCCATCTGTTTCCACATATTTTGTGCACTATTCCCTCTCTTTCCACATCTCCAACATTGCCCCTCACTGTGTGATCATTGTGTGTGCTACCAGCTCGCAATGTGCTTAATATTGATGCCAAATCATTCCTGTCCCTTTTTTTTATTATTGATACACAAAACATATATTAAACACCCATGCATTTGGTATGAACACGCCTTTAGCTATCAGAGGAGTCAGCCTGCCCCTTCATCAAGAGCTGTCTCCATTACCCACTTCACTCCCTCATCATTATCCCTGTGTGAAGTCACTCTCTCCACATTCACCATTGCAACTCTTGGGCTCGCTCGTAGCTGTTTGTCAACCTTCCTTCTCTATGAGTGTCATTCATCCGAATAAAAAAATCTGCTAGTATCAGTGATGGTCTGCCGTTTGCCCCTACCTGTCATGCTGACTGTTTGTGGGTTTCATGGGGAACTATTTCCCATTCTAAAGGCTCGCCCATTTGTCCCCTCTAGCCATAGAATGCTGACATGAATGGTGTAAACAAGGTCATGCTCTCCTAGAAAGGCGTCTCCCCCCCATGCCGCTACACCCCCTGTCCTGTGTGTGTGCATCTGAATTTGCATTGGTGCCTGAAGTAGCTGCATTTGTCTGTGATTTAGGTTCAACTTGCGTCGCATGCGTCTGACACTGTGTGATCTTGGGCATACTGCTCATGGGGTTATGCGCTCTACTGTGAAGGGTGTGTTAGCCCCCCTCTTGAATCTTGCCAATTGTCCTTCCCTTGCATTTGGCATACTTGAAAAATGTGTCCTAATATGAAGCGCCCACTTTCCTATCTCACGATGTGTGTGTTGGGAAACGTTGGGCAAGCATCTCCCTTTTCCAAATTATCATCCCACAATGTATGTAAACTCCAAAAGTGATTTCCCTTCATAAACCGAAGGCGTCTCTCCTCTGTGTGACTGCTTTATGCCCTTCAAAGTATCCATCTTATTGCTAATGAAGGCACTTACAAGGGTGAAATGATTCTGTGAGGAAGTGACAGTGAAAACAGAGGGAGCACAGACTGCGGCACGCCGGAAAGGAAGGGGTTAATCAGGGTGTGCATGACGGTTATGAGAGTGAAGGACTGTCAGGTGTGAGCGAGGAGGGTGCATAGAGAGGCAGAGTTGGGTTAATGAATTGGCTCTGTCTTTTGTCTTTAAAAGGAGGAAGAGGCCCGCCAGGAGGGGGAGGTCATGCCACGAGGGACGGAGGAGACTGCAGGTCATGGGCCGGAAGAGGCGTCCATCTAGGCTTATTAGCAAGCCTGGGAAAAACGGTACCGGAGGGCCATCGTGAACGGACTCAGAGGCAACAGTGGAAGACCTGGGTTGCCACGGAGAACGCCACCAACGAGGGAGAAGGTGAGCCTGCTGAAGATTGCAGTGGACGTTGGGAAGTCCGAGGGCCAGTGCCACGCGGAACACCGCCCACGAGGGAGCAGGTAAGCCTGCCGAAGAGAAAAGGGGTTGGCGCAGAGAAAATTGTTTAACTCTTTAGCGGAACGCCACCACCGCAGGATTTGTTCTTAAACGGGACAGTCTGGGCCAGAGCCTACAAGTAGCGGACCACCATAGGAGAACTGCCGGGAAGGGGTGAAGTAACCACTGCCCTACTACCTGAATGTCGGTCTAATAATAAAGAACCGCGTCCAACTTTCCTTGCGTCTCAGCGTGCTTTTTAAGAAAACCCAAGTAGTGACAGATTCATAAACAAAATATTCTCTAATATGTCTTTATGCAGTGCTCGAATTAAATGCTTAAAAAATGGCTGGCACATTCCCAAATTCAAAATAGCAGATCTGTTGAAAGCCAAAAAGCAGTCTGTGTGATCGAATGCATTGTTTGTTGGGGACAATCTAATTTGTGAAAGGAAATGAACCCTAGTTGAGTAAATGTGTTACCCATGTCATGAATATGCACCCAATTTTAACCCATAAAACATATCAATATGTAAGCCAATCTCTACACCAGAGGGTGCCTTTGCCTCATACAACCTCAAACACTAATCCATCCTCCATACATACCAATTAAAAATATCCCCAATGGCACTACCTTAATACATTGTCTGACAAAATCAAATAATGCACCCTGTTTTACTGCGCTTCCATTGCTAAAAACCAATCAATCATAGTTGCTAATCTAATCATCCCCAAAAAGTGACCTCCACTGTCAAACCAACATTATTACCCATATAGCTCATGAAAGCTTTGATAATAACAACCAATCCAATGAGTCCTGGCTCTGGGACAGTATTTACTGTTGGCCCACTCAAAACCCTCCATTAACAATTTATTTTCCAAAACATGTTGTCACTACTATCCTAATACTCGCTTCACTAGCAATGTCAGTCAAGAATCGCTTTGCTCACTATATACAAGATTTTGCTTCATCCTGGTATAGATACGAATTGCAAATCCTCATCTTTGTCTTATCCAACAAACTGCGCTAGTCATATATCTACACCCCTACACATATCATCTATACCCTCACACATTCCTATATATTCTAGTCCAAATTTCAGGCTTTCCCAATCTATTTTCCCCTGCACTCACCGTATGTGCCTCAGATCACACCACTAAAAGGGTTGGGTTCATCCTCTTTAATTAACTTACTTCATAGTCCTCCTCTCTTCTACCTCCCAAATCACATCTTATAAGCGTGCTGCACTTCATGCCACCCATTCCCTATCTTGTCAAAGGTCCAGAAATCCCACCTTTTCCAAAGACTCCCTTCTCTGGGCCTCTGCATTTGTATTGGTCCTTCTCCCCCAAACCACCATTCCAAGCTTGCTATCTCACCTTCACATATAAGTTAAAAATCAATCATTGCCGTCATTTGTCATTTAATCAAAGTAAATAGTCACAAAAAAACTCTTCTTTTCCTTTATTCAAATGTCCATATGTGTTGCTTCTCCCATACCCATGCCGCTCAAAAAAGTTGCTTCTTGGGGGGTTAGCCACATGTATCACACTCCAATCGCCCACCAAAATGCTCAATGCATTGGCCTTCTGCTTCCTTAATTGTATCTCACGTTACTCCAAGACATATTTTGAAAGACCAGCCACATGTGCTCTGACTCGCTGAGCTGGATTTAGCTTGTCTGCTTGAGTCTTGCTGTTCCCAGTTTCCCCACAGCTCACACTGCCTGTCTCCACCAGAAATATAAACTCTTACGAGCCATTTACAAAATGCTCTTTGTTCTAAGTGGGTTTTATTCCTTTCCGTCTGCAAAGCAGAGCACTCCATTGGAAGACATAAAACAAAAACACCGATATTAGACAGACAGCCACAGGGTGAAAGAAAGAGGAAGAGAAGAAAAGACACACACACAATTGCTGCATCCTTCAGCACACATGTGTCTGCATTCTTGACTGCATCAAAACACCACACATACTTTAAAGGCCAGTCCAACCCAATTATCCCACAATGTTTTCATTTTCCAATGCACCAGAACCACTTTGCCATGTGACAAAACAATGCACTTTCCATTTGTCTTAACCAACAGCTCTGCTTCACTGTGGGTCCACAACCTTCTGTCAATGTGCCATGTCTTATTCACAACCTCCTTCTGACATCGCCAACCCTACAAATGGTCAATAATTAAAGCCCAAATGTTTTGAGTCCCACTACTATGTTCATGTCCCAACCTAAAAACTCAACAATACACTGAGACAAACAAAACAAATACAAACAATGAATGGCTGTCTTCCTGCTTTTAAAATCATTTAAATCAGTGGGAATTCCATCTCTTAAAATTTGAGGCTCATCTGCTATGCCATCGCACAGGGATACTGTTTCATTCCAGTATCCAGCTGGTCGGTCTGGCACAGATGGAAGACACTGCATGGCTTGCCAACCGTGCTGCGATTCACAGTGCTTGCCAACCCTTCCGTGGCGGCCCCCTTTGCCAACTATACTGAACGCACGATTTACCAACTGTAAAATGGCCACCACGCGACAGGCACACAATGCACTATGCGGGGAGGAGCTGCAATAGACAAGACATACTGATCAGAGATGCGGCTTGCTGCGTTGCAACTTGGTTGCGCTCATGCTAGTTTTCTCACTTGCACAATGCTGTGCTACTTCTCTTCTCCCTGTCTGACTTCCTCGGACTTGCTTGCTGCCGAAGCTTCCCCTCTGCAGCTCTCCTTCATCTCTGTCGTTGACCTTCTGCTGCTGCTAATGCTTCTGCTCTGGGCTACGGAGTCCTCATACTTGTTCTCCGCTCTTTACTGCCATTTCTAGTTTGAGCTGCAACTGGATTACCATCTTCAGCTGACACATCTACGGAACTTCTATCCAGTGCCACACATTTCTTCCTTGGATCTGGCCTTTCTGGCGGCCAGTCCCCCCAGTTCCTATCCTGGGAGTCCTGGCAGCCAGGAAGGACAGGCCTTTTCTCCATGATATGAAGACCTCCATTAAACCACAAGTGAGACCCAAAACTGAAAGGTACAGCTATAAAAGATACAATAAGACACCACCTTCCATGACCTAAGCAGACCAGCGCCTAGAGACACAGTGAAACCTCTAATTATCCGCAAACCAAGTTTAACTGCCTAGAAAACAGGAATACTTTTTATTGGCTTTTTCTGTTTTCCATCCGTAAGCTAGGCTGGTTGCCTAGAAACAAGTATACTTCTCATGTGGTCCTTCTTCTATACCAGAGCATAGGGATACATCTATAAAGGGAAACTAAGAAACCACCTTATGTGGCCCGGCTAGCGCCTGGAAACAGGTATACTTCAAATCCTATGCTTAACTAAGCTAGTACCTAGAAAACAGGTATCCATCACAAATAACTAAAACAACAGACAGCAAAACATAACTGTTCCCTCAATTCCTTCCCATCTCTATTTGTCAGATTTCTGAACCTATACTTACAACTCTGTGGATCTGCTGAAGCCCTTGGGCACCGTCACTCCCACAACCTGCCACTCCACCTTCTGATCTTCTGAAAGTCCCACAGGGATCAGGCAAGAATGCAGGAGAGACAGCATTTTTGCCAAAGGCATTAGAAGCCTTCCTCTGCTACCTTTTGAAATTAAGGATGAGGAACTGGGCCAGAAAACATCCACAGCACTCAGACATACGAAGAGTCCACAAATGTGACAAATATTTAATTTTAGTAAAAGCTGTTGCAAATGGGATAAAGAATTATGCATTGCGTGATTTACAAAGCTCCCTCTCACCGTAACAGGCCTGTCATGGGGGTTTTAAGCCCCTGTCACATCACAACCAAATTATACATTCTGAACCTTCCGGTGAAACAGGATTCGGTGAACAGTATAGGTAAACACACATTCTATAGGGGACAGATGATATAATTGGGCCGGCCATTTTGGGTTACTCCCCCTGGGACCACTTACAAGATGTTGCAAATGAGATCATGTCATGCTAGAGAGTTTTGAGTGGCTGCTGCAACAAAGTGTGAGCACCGTTAGAGGCGAGTAAGGATTGGCTATTACAGACCTTCTTAGCCTGGGAAAGCAACCAGCAGATGAACACAATGGGGAGAGGAGCGGAGGACCCCAGAGTGCCGCCTTTTCCCAATACAGTTCTCACGCTCTGACCCTCCTGGCCACAAGCAAGGACATTCCAGCTTCCAACGTCATGCTGCGTTTCTTTTGTATCTTCTGCCTTTAGTTTGATGGGAACAACAGTCTCTGCCTGGCGCGAAATAAATGGGCTTTGTTTCCCAGGTTCAGATCACGTGTGTAGGGACCGTAAACTTGAGTTTCTCTGCTTGCATCTATGAGAATTTCAGTTTTTACTCTGGCAGGTGCCCTATCTTCTATTGTTGACTTGAAACTTTGCCTCTCCTTGTGTCCTTGGCATAGTTGTCCACAGTGACTGCACTGTCAGCCTGGTCTGTGCTTCTCAGGGAAATCAGTTTGTCAAGCCTCTCCAATGTCTTCCATTCATGTCAATGCACCTATGGCTTCCATCTTTATTTTCATGGCTGGTCATGTTAATCGTGTTTACGTTTCAGTAAGCAGTTCATGTGTGTTCTAGCTAAGTGAATCATGAGCATGTTCTTCGTGTCCACGAGTAATGTGGCCCAAGTGTTTGTGTAGCTTTGTGCAGGAATGCATGTATTTCATGTCTAATGCGCGCGCGCGCACGTGTGTGTGTGTGTGTGTGTGTGTTTTTTTACTTCGGTGATGTCATCCGGTTATGGTCTGTGGGGCTGCTTCACAGAGTGGCATCTGTCATTGACGCCCCCACTACAATCCACTCTCTGGTCCATATAAATGGGCAAAACACACTTGAAGCTCCTCCCCAATGACTGGTGTCTTTTTTTCCACACCTTTGTCACCCCCCCTCAGGTCGCTTGAGCCCCTTCTATGTTTGTCCGAGCTCCAGGTCACCTCCTCCTCTTCACTCTGCTCAGCTTCAGTGACCTTTTCTTCCTCTGATGTGCATCCAGTTTGAGGAATCCATCAATGTGTATGTCTTTCTGGGGCTCCACCAATGCAGATGTGTTCATTGGCACGAGGGTGCATACTCCTTCTCGATTTGAGTGGCATCTGCATGTGAGCTGTAGGCCCACTGGTGGTCCACGAATACTGCTGCGCCTCCTCTCATGCTGCTTCACTGAGTGGCGTCTGTCATCTTGATGATATGCTGGGGGGGTTGGGTTTGACGCCCCCACTACAAATGTATTGATAATAACTAATCATACTAAAAGCTCACCATTCTGCATATTCACCCTCAAACTCCGAACTAAACACAACCATACCTCTACCACACCACAAACCGCACGCACTGCACAACACCCAACATGAAACCAGACCTCAACACCACATGACGGCTACCGACCAAAACGCACTAATGCACAGTGACTGGTTTCTCCGAACTGAAGCTGCCAACAGCACAATAAAGCTCTCTTGCTCTTCTACCACTCGACCCCACCAACAAACCCCAACCCCTCCCACTGCAGGTCTGCCAGAGCGCCAAGAGACCAAGCAAGTGGTGACAGCCTGCGGTTCAAGACTCATTAATATTAACATAATGATTTGTTGTTAATGATAAGTTATTTATATAGTGCTTCCACCAAAGCACTGTACATAGAACACATTGCATACAATTATCACCCAACCAAAGTTGGTACTCACGTATTGACCTCGGAAGAAGGAAAGGCTGAGTTGGCCTTGCCAGGATCCAAACTTGCGTCCTGCAGATGACACACAGATCACAGATGCGAGCGCTGAACCCACTGAGCTATCTTAACGGCAATGGCGTGAACAGGTAGGAATTCTGGGTAAGTGCTGCCCTTCTCAGCTCTTCTCAGTGTCCGTAAAAGGGTCATTGGTCATATAACATTTTATTTTTTTTATTTTTAGAGCACAGCGGTCACGTATTACAAGGACACGATTGAGAGGTTAAAAGCATTGTATACATGAAAGCAGCATACAGGGTTCTCAAGTTTTCCAATGCCATGTATGTGAAAGTCACTCAGTTCTGTTTTTTTCTTTCAATTCTTAGAATTTCTGTTTTTTCGTATTTATCATTTTAAATGTAGAACTACAAGCACCAGAATTCCCCAGAAAAAAAACAGGTTGGTTACTCAACCATGTATGGGAAAGCCTGGGATCTCTGAGCTTTTTTTCAGCCTCCTGTTGTGGTGTAACCCGGTCCACCGGGTATCTCTCAGATGTCACTACTCTGGGCACGACATAGGTTACCATCTCCTTCCAAGATGGATGCCAGAATAGTTCGTGCGTAGTCCTATCTCTATGTCCATTAGGCAACCCTGGCTGGTTTTGGGTTAGACACCCCCCACCTATGCCCATCACGCTCGTTCAGATTAGACTCCTCCCACTGGATGCCTGTGACATCATCACCGCCCAGACCTCCTCCCCATACCCTCTCTTTGCATGTGGTAGTAAGCATGTCACTCCCTGTGCTCCTCCCCTGAGCAGCCCCCGCTGCCTGCCTGAGCCAGTCATTACCTGCGGTAGCGGCACAGCCAAGAACAGCTGTACAGTTACCAGCGAGTATTGCTAGTGCAAGCAGCACAGCGAAACCAGTTTACGATCCAAAATAACAACCGATGCAGCCGTATAACCGGCACATGGAGCAAACCCAGCGAGCGGGGGACCGGATAATCCTAGCAGGGACATCGGAAAGAGCGCTACGGGCAGGAGCAGCTGTGTGAGGATCCCGGGCGCAGAGAGAGGGGCGGCAGCAGCAATACCTCTTACCCGCGCGAGTCCCAGGCCCGTTGCATTTAGCAGTAATACAAGCGGACCTGGAACAGCCTGGAGTGGACGGGGAGCCTGGTAAGATCAGCCGCCTGCACCCCTTACCTGTATTGCCTCTCCGCCGTGTTACGGCCAAAACTCTGCCCTCCCTCGACAGTCAGTTACTTTTCTGAGCATATGATGCATATGTTGGTGTATCTATCTGACAGTTACTTTCCTGATTATGTTATGTTATGCTAACGGTACTTTTATAGTAGCGCACCGTCACCAACGGAATTGGTCCCCAGGCGTATATTGTGCAGCTGGGTTTTATATCTTATTCTGACACTTTGTCGCTGTATCGTTTCACTCCCCTCTCTGCCTTACACCACACACACTGTCTGGCAGTTACTTTCCTGTTACTTTGTGTCTGTCTCTCAGCCAATGTCTGCTGTGCCGCCTCCCTGCGTCTGGGGCTCTCTCTTTCCCTTCCCACTGCACCTGCGCCTCTTCTTTCTTCGCCTTGTTTCCTCTTTTGATGTTCGTCCCCTTTCTCCTCTTCTCTCTCTGCTTTTTCTCAATCCGTCTGCATCTGATCTTCTATCCTTCTCTTACGCCCTCTCCTCCTTTGCTTTCTCTGCTTATCTCCATTTGATACTCTTCCATCTCTGCTTATGCATGCTGCTCTGCCTCGTGTCTTTGTGTATTGCTCTTCTGCGTGTCTACTGGTTGTCTGTCTCTAACCCTGTCTCATTGTATCCCTCTTACCCACAGGCTCCTGCCTCACTTCTGTGTGCCCGTGTCTCTGTGTCCATCACTCATTGTTTCATTGTTGATCATTATTTGATAGAGGGGGGGGGGGTGTTTCATTCTGGCGATATTTTGTCTGCCCTGTTTTCCTTCCCATAGAGCAGGGAGACGGTGTTTTCTATTTGTTGTGTTGTTCAGTGACAGACTTAAAACCAACTGTAAACCGCCACCAAAAGGTGATCAAAATCTCTAATCGCTATTAGTGACTTTTTTCACAACAAATTGTGTAGTGCCTATGTCACACCGCTGCCACTTTTCATGGTCTCAAGGTGCTCGGGCAGATCTGAAAAGGAAGGGTCTTGGGCTGTTTAGTTAGTAGCGTAGAGAGAGACAAGCACAAGAGAGCTTTGATGTGCTGTTGGTACATTCAGTTCGGAAAAAACAGTCGCTATGTGCTGATAGGGTTTTAGTTGATTGTCGTTGTGTGCTGGTTTGAGTGTGGTTGTAGAAAGGTGGCTTCGTTTGATTTGGCGTGCCTGTAGCTTGGGAGTTTTGTGGTGAAGCTCTGGGTTGGGTGGTGGGTATGCAGAGTGTCCCCGAGTTATTAGTCGGGGGTTGTGCGGGTAGTTTTGCGCTGGGATAACCATTCGGCATATATATATATATATATTTTTTTTTTAATGTTTACTGTCTGATATTTCTCTGTGTGGTCCAGTTTTGTCGTGTTTTCTTGCGTTGCTTTGGTGGGTTTTCTCTCTGGTGAGTTTTTCAGCTCGGTGCGTTAAAGAGCCATGTTGTTAATAGCTTCCTGAACTGTAGATGCTCTTCTACTGTCTCATATTTCCTTTGGGAGCAAGTTCCAAAGTTGCACCACTACGCAGGAGAAGGCTGATGCCTCAAATGTTTGTTTTGCGTTTTGTTTTGGTTCGAGGCCGATGTCGTTGCTGGATCTTAGTATTCGAGTTGGTTTCCTGTATGAATTCCGATCCTTGGCAGTAGATCGCTCTGTGTGTTATGCAGAGCGTTTTAAAGATTTGTTTTTTGACTGGTAGCCAATGCAGTGGGAAACCGTGCATTTTCATGCACATTGGGCTAGTAACATTTGGTAGAAACTACCAGCTGCACATCATGCAATGGCCCAGAAAACTACCCAACAATGGCATGGTGTGCTGACCCTGCATGCATTGCCTTATTAGCCAGGCGCCTGTCTTAAACTCACACTATTTATGGTGTTAGTCACGTTCAGTAGTTTATGTACGTCTGCCAAAGTTAGGGTTTCCCGTGGCCATGTATGAGAAGGTGGTCCTGTTTTTGTTTGGAATTCTGGGACTTGAACTTTTCCTGCATTTGAAATGGGGAAAAGGAAAAACTACAAGTTGCAAGGGGGGAAAGACGCGACTGGATGGGCTTCTCCCGCATAACTGCAAGAAACTTGAGAGCACTGGTTTTTGCTCTATAAGTATAGCTTATTGCCTAGCACTCGCATGCATCTCATAGTCCTTCCTTAATCTTTTATAACGCTCTTAATACCGGAGACCAGTCTATAAGCGCAGGACCAGGATTCAAACCTTAAAAATATTAAGGCGTTTGTGTTCATAGTGATAGCATGCATTGGCCGGGGCTGTGGTGTGTAAATTGATTGAAAAGGTGTAGAGCTCTCTGTCTGCCTTTTGGTGAGCAGGGTATTAAAAAGCTGTGTGTGTCAAGTTGTTGGCATTGTTGATTCTGGCTCCATCCTCTGCAACAATAGCGAGGGTCCTGTGCTGAAAGATGAGGGGTGGCGTTCTCCTTCTGATGGAGAGAAAAGAGAAGAAACGTTACTAGTGCGTTGATTTATGGTTCCAGAGTGAGTTCACTGTCAGTAGGATCCAGAAGTTTTTAGCTTTTGGTCTAGTACATTACAATAGACCATGGTAGTGGTCCCTCCGGTGCTGCACTGGTTGAGACTATCATGGTTGAGTTTTAGGTTTGGGGTCTTCATGTGATTACTTGTGCAACCCAAAGGGTTGGGGCGATGTTGCTCTAATTGCTGTGGATCATTTTAGAGATGCTGCATAGTTGTAGCAGGGGAGCCTGTGGGTTTTTGTGAGCCTTTTGTGTAGGGCCTTGTTAGTGTTTAAAATGAAGTGTGGTGGGCTCGATCCTTGCAGGACGCGTTGGAACTGAAAGCAAGAAGCCAGGTGATTTCTGTTCTGGATGTTAGGAGACTTTATCCGTTATTGTGTTTTGTGTACTCGATGTCTTCCAGTCTCCTAATTAAGGATCTTCGGTTTACTATTTCCAAAGCCACTTCGATTTTCAAGAGTGTGCGGGCTGAGGTGCTGGTAATGTCTTAGATGATTACGAGGGCATCGCAGGCATGAAAGGTGCTGGCTCTCTCTCATTGGACGATGTCCTACATGTGCTGGGTGTAATATGTTATTGGGCGATATTTGTAGCTTCATTGGATCTTAGCTTGGTATGGTATGTTTGCGATAGCTCAGTAGTTGGTGGGATCGTCCTGCTATCCGGTAGTATTTCTGAAGCATGGTATAACATTATGCCATATTTAAGAATCTTGGTACAATTACTGTTTCCAGTGATAAGTACATTGGTTTGCAACAATGGTGCTGGACTTTATTTGTGAGGATCTAATTTTAGATGTCCGGAACGCAGGGGTCCCCCAGTGAGCCGGCTTTGTTACTTTCTTTCACCAGTTTTTTAAATCCGCTCTGTGATTGTGTCAGGTTGGTTGGGGATGTTATTTTCGTTAGAGAATGATGTCATCCATCCCCTCAGTCTGTGCTTCGTGTGTGGCTTGCTGGATCCTTTTGTCACTTTATTGCGAAAGTTCTTGGTGATTTGTTGCATGATGTTGAGTTTGTCATTTTGATGATTTTTTTTACTCTGTTGATTATTCTGCATAGTCTTTAATATTGTCGCTTTGTAGTATCCGATCTGCCTTGGGTATTCTGCCTTCTCTTGCTGCTTTTAATGCTTGTTCTAGTTTACTGTTTGTTTTCTTCAGGGTGACCATATTTCCTAGATTCTGTATGTGGAAGGAGGCCTACCTACTTTTTTTGTTAGTGGGTCGTAGTAGATTTTAATCGAAAGTGCAAAGTTTAAACCATGATGGAAAAATATCCCCTGTAAAGTGGCAGCATCAGTAACCTTCCTGAGGGGCTTGGTGGAGGTCACTAAACATTGGATGCAAGTTAGTGGCCATTGGTCAGAAGAGATCTTCTAGAGCAGGGTTCTGCAACCATGTGGCCGTCACATATTTTGGACTACACCCCTCTGCCCCCCATGAACCTTCAACCTTTTGAGGATGCTGGCCATCCCTCTACTCCAAAATATCTGGAGAACCAAATATGGTAGTCTGGAGGGGTACAGGAAATGTGGCAATGCCGGAATGTCACAGGTGGGGAGGGGGTTCCGTTAACAGAAATACAAAGTTATTGATGAGCTGAGAGTGGGCTTTGCAGTCTATGTTGCCGCTTTCTGTTTCTCACTACACATTGCCCTGAATATTGTATGAAAGTAGTTGTTCAAAAGATTGATGCAATGTTTTGATGGTTGGATGGCCTGATGTCAAATCACCAAGAGCTCATTAGATGTGTGGGGGTAGAACAGGTGTATTTGAGACCTGCACGGGTAAAGCTTATGCTTGAGAGCCGTGTCTGCATAATCTAGAAGCGTTTAGAGAGCGGTGCTCTGGTAGGAGAAAGGAAGCTGTGCTCGGGCTCTCGCAATGTTCTTGGAAGGCTGGTGGAATAAAACCGCTACTTCAATCGCAAGCAGGAAATGCTGAAGTTCTATAGACTGGCAAGCCGGGACCAATTGCGCTCCCAAAGTGCGTGGGCCCCGAGTGTCCTCTGATCCCCAAGAGCGTGGGCCCCGAGTGTCCCCAAGAGCGTGGGCCCTGAGTGTCCTCTGATCCCAAGGAGCGTGGGCCCCGGGTGTCCCCAAAGAGCTTGGGCCACGAGTGTCCTCTGAGCCCAGAGAGCTTGGACCCTGAGTGTCCTCTGATCCCAAGGAGCGTGGGCCCCGAGTGTCCCCAGAGAGCTTGGGCCCCGAGTGCCCTCTGAGCCCAGAGTGCCCTCTGAGCCCAGAGAGCTTGGGCCCCGAGTGCCCTCTGAGCCCAGAGAGCTTGGGCCCCGAGTGCCCTCTGAGCCCAGAGAGCATGGGCCCCGAGTGCCCTCTGAGCCCAGAGAGCATGGGCCCCGAGTGTCCTCTGATCCCCAATGAGCGTGGGCCCCGAGTGTCCCCCAAAGAGCGTGGGCCCCGAGTGTCCTCTGAGCCCAGAGAGCATGGGCCCCGAGTTTCCTCTGATCCCCAAGGAGCGTGGGCCCGAGTTTCCTCTGATCCCCAAGAGCGTGGGCCCGAGTTTCCTCTGATCCCCAAGAGCGTGGGCCCGAGTGTCCTCTGCGTTTAACGCCCTTACACCTGCCACCTGGCAGCTTTGGGTCCTGCTAGTGGCTTTATGAGGAGAGTGGTCGCGTGTGGCAGTCATAGCCCGCTTAGGTCCTGCCCGGTGTCCTCTGCATAACCCATGCCACCCTCCCTTCCAGAGCTGCATGTGCTTTTCTCCCATAAAACAAGGCCGTGTGGTGAACCCGGGGCACACAAGATCACTGGGTCTGCTTTCAGAGGGTCCAACAGGGCATAGTTGGTTTGTTTATTTGTAATGCGTGCCAGGTTATCCTGGTGCAGGAGACAGTTGGATACAAGACTACTTTCAGCCTAGGGTTACATAATATACGTAGGTATACAACAAATCCTAAATGGTGACAATTATTTGGGGAACAGTAGGTGAGATATATACATAAAAGTGTCAACTTACATTGTGAATAAACAACTTAGAAGGAGAATACATGGTCTGCCTCTTGTACCAGTAAGAGCTGGGTATGTGCGAGGGGTTTGCTAGCCACTTGTGCAGGCGGTGATTATTGTGCTTAACGATGAGTATTTGTGGGGCTTGCCCTGAAGTCATGCACACAAATACAATTCCATGTGGGCCCCCACTGGAATTTCATATCCTCCAGGAAACGCATGGTGCATACTGGCGTGAAGGTTGTTTGGGCCTCCATGGATTGTTCCCTCATTGTGTGGGTAGAACTGAGGGTGTGATGGGGGGGAGGGAGGGTGGTGCGGGGTGGAGATGTAGATATACCGGAAGCTGAGAGGGCAGAAGGAAGGCGATATTACATGGCACGGGTGGCTCTAGTAAAGTAGGTCTTCGCCCCGTGAGACACCATATTGCCCGGGGTGCAAGAGCGAGCCCCAGGATGTTACTTTACACGTGGCTTGGGAGCAGGCGGTATACACATGTGCAGAGAGTGTGGTTCGGTGTGGCTGAATTTTTAAGAGGAGCACTGGGGTGGAGGTTGGAGACGAAGCCCACCCCGCTCATGTGGGAGGATTGGGCGATCACACGGTGCACCCACTTTTTCATTTCCGTGATGCTAATGGTTGAGAGGAGAGTGTGGCACGGTCCAACCCACTGTACGAAGATCTCTCGGATGGGTGCTGGGCATTTGAGAAGGTTGCTTATGGTGGTGGGAGTTGGCACAGTTGGAAAGATGTGGCATCAGATCATGGATGTCCGTTTTCTCGGTACACGTGTAGTGTTTCTGGCAATATTGATGGGTGCAATACCTTCTGAGTGAAGTATTGTAAACTCAACATGGTTGAAGTTGGATATTCAGAGTCATATGATAGGTTATTTATAACGTGCTTAATACCCAGAGGTTTCTAAGCGCAGACCCGGGGATCGAGCCCGTGTTGCTCCGTGTCGTCTTGCGTCCAAGGTGAGCATGTTGCCCCCGAGCTATCCTCCCGAGTGTGCAATGAAAATCTATCTACCCTGGGATGTATGCAAAGGCAGGATGGGGACACATTGTAATATTCTCCATCACTTGAGCCGCACTGCATGGCGATGGCCAATGTTCCTGTTTATTTTTGTATGGAAATAGGATAAAAATGTGTACAGATTTTTGGGAAAAGCCACATGCATCTTTCTGTTTCACAAAATTCGCTTCAGGGGTGTGGTAGTGTTTGCTGGACTGGTTTGGTTTATCCCAAAAGGACCTCGGGTGGCTGCTGGTAGAATGGTGTTGGGTGAAGCGCGCCTCCTGTTTACTCCTTGAGTGAGACTCTAAACTTGATCACCTGTTTAGTCTACCTGAAGTTATCCCCCAACCTTTTAGAGGCCCGAGGGATCGCTGCCCTCCACCTAAGATGGGGCGCCTCCTGCTACTCCTTCGATTGTGTGGTGTTCAGCTGCACTCGGGTACAGGTCACAACAACACTTGTAACAGAATCTGGGAGCCCCAAAGAGACCTTCCTACTGATTACTGATGGGCTGCAAAAACTTTGCAACCTGCATGTCCCAAGGATTCCTTTAACCAACATTACTCGGACCAGCAACCCCCGGTGTCTGTGTCCCATCCTGCCTAAAAGCGAGGGACCATGAGTAACCTTGGTAGAGCATGCGCTGGACACTCGAATCAATGCTTGATTGACTGGCATCCCAATGCTTTCGGTTAACTGTTATGGTTCCACATCCCACCCAAGGGCCGGGCATTTGTATCCATACTATCCTCATTTGTGCCCTTGATTAGTGTCCTTGCCAACACAATAGGGGCATGACCCGTCTCAGTCAAAAAGCTATGGTGCCAGTAGAAGGCTGGCAAACGCAGGTTCCCTCAAGCTCCATTGGCATTCGGGATCCAGACATGGTCTAGCCAAGCCCCCCCCCCTTGCCACTCAGTAAAATGGCCCTACAGGTCACAGACTTCTCTGTAGCTGTCCATCATCCATGCTGAATCGCAGCATCTTAATATTATTCCAAGGAATGGCCGGCAGTCGTGCGATCTCTAGTGTTTTATGCTCCACTCTCTGGCACATATTTGGAAATATTGGAGACCTTTAATGCTGTTGTACAGTACTTGTACAGCAACACCACATAACCCAACTTACTGGTGCCATTATTAAATAGATGTGTTATGCATGGCAGATGCCGTAGCTTCGTGCTGTGTTAGACGCACAACGCAAGCCACAGAAAGACTTTTGACGTGTCCTGGTTTCTTCACTCTGCCAAGATTAGTTCCTAATGGAGGAACTCCCGTCCCCTGCACACTTTCACAAGCTCATAAAATGAGTCAAATTGTTAGGATCATTTTAGAAGTAACTTTCAATTTATACATTCAATTATATAGTTACGACATAAGAATTTTGTAGTTTCCAGTAATGGATCTCAAAGGTGAGAGTATTTCTTCAAAAAATGATTTTATTGTTCAAGATTTCATAGGTGGCCCAACGTGTTTCGATATAAGCATCTCTTCTTCAGGGGTCTATTCATCTAGAGAAAAATTTCAAAAAGAACATAAATACATTTATAGTAGAGTACTTTAGATCACTGTATGCATGAATATTAGTAACACTTTTGTTTTCCAAGAACGATGCAATGTAGTTCTTGTGTCCATATGTTCAACTGCATTGTCAATTTAAACATTGTAACTCAGTATTTCGACATTTTTGGCTACATTATCCTTTATGGAGTCTATAATACACTTGTCCAAGTTCAATGAGGTCCTTTAAAACCATATGGAGATACCATATTGCAATAGTCAACCTATGGCTAAAGATCTTCCATTTGTGCTTACTCATGTGGCGGGCATATTCACTGGAGTGATTTTAAATTTGGGCACAGTGCCTTCATCATTGGGTCATGAAGCCTGAAGGGCTTGCTGCAGAGTGCACTCAATGTATCTTTGTGGGTTATAGGCCTAGAGGTTAAATGTAACTGACAGAGTTAAAAAAAAGGTAAGTGTTGCTCCGTTTGGAAGATGAGATCCATTGGACTATATCGTGGTTAGACTGTAGGTTAACATACATAGAGATCTTACCCTAGGTAATGTATCAAGGGACATCAAAGTGCGAGTTGATAGTCTAGAATGAAAAGCCCCAGGTAGGTCCGGTCTGTATGTTCGTCGGTGTTCTGTTTTCTAAAGTAAAGTTTGGGAGGAAGGGTAAGTAGAGTAATGTAGAATGAGGGAAGTAGTGGCAGTAGGGGAGGATGTCAGTTTACCTCCATGGTAAAGTATCATGAACGGGAAAGTTCGTCTCACGTCCGGTTCTGTGTTCCTAATGCAAATCAAAATGGCCGTTTATGATGCGGCGCATAGTTGTGATGTCACCATGCTGTGGCGTAACTTGACATCACTGATGTAAACAATGTATATTCCTTACAACTTCACGTACTTCTCTTTAAAAAAATAGTATTTGGTATTCAAGAGTATAGTGCTCTGTTGGTAAAAGGATAGATATAGTGACGTTGTGAATTATATGATCCCTCACTTGCTGCAAAATGTGACGTGGATTCTTGTATAAACCATGTCATAAGTTGAAATGGGACTGCTGCTTGATGACGATGTCTAAGTAAAGGAGCAATTTAAACGTAGTGGTGAGGGTAGTTCACCTGCGATGGAAGAACCAAGGCTAAAGAAGAGATTTAGAGTGTTGTGAAGCTTGATGATGCGGTACCGGAGCGTACACTGGACAAGGTCTCAATAATACGGAAGGTTAGGAAAGACCAATTGTCGAAAGATGTTCACAAATTCGAGTTCTGCCTTCTCGTACGGTGCTTCCAATATACAACCGTTGGCATATGCATATTATTGCTTACACTATATACTTTGACCTGCAGTTTATGTTCTCTTATGTATATATAGCACTCGTTCCCCATTTGTATGGCCTCAATGTGCGGGAGGTTCTAAGAGTTTTGAATTCGGAGATGCATGTATGCATTTATGCCGGTCTAGGACTTGGGTGGCTGGCTGGCTAGGCTCGAGTAAAGCCGTCCAGAAAGAGGTCAGGCACATGGGTGGGCGCTGTTGGTGTTTTTGGATAGTGCTATTGTTGAGAGAGTCGATGTGTTGCCAGCTGTACCGAATTTCTTTTTGTTGGTAGTTGCTGTATGCTAGTGGCAGAGGTGTTGCAGTACATCCGGTGTTTCAGTGTGGACGTTCATTCAGATCATGATGGCCAGTGTCCTTGAAACATTTTTG
Organism: Ambystoma mexicanum; assembly: GCF_040938575.1. Lineage (NCBI taxonomy): Eukaryota > Metazoa > Chordata > Amphibia > Caudata > Ambystomatidae > Ambystoma > Ambystoma mexicanum. Next base: position 886,242,486 of record NC_090931.1, read on the forward strand.
TAAGCTGGCTCCAATTTCCCCCAACCCTCTCCCCCTCCCATGCAAGCCGTTGTGAAATCTCTGAATGGTTTTTGGTGGTACTTTTTAGTTTACGGTATTCATGTTTTGCTGAAGTTGAAAATTAGTAGGGGGCATCCCTTGATGTTCTTATATTTAGGTAGGCCAGTTGTCGTTGCTTATTAAAATGTATTTGCTGTTTTACAAAGGTCTGCTTGAGAAGCAGGGGAGAGATTATACTCCGAGAGCGGAGGTAAACCTGGACTCTAAGTGCCACCTCCAGTGCAACAAACTTCACCCTGGTGTTGGGTCAGTCACCCCAGTTCTGTGAAGTCCACAGAAGAGCCCTCCAGTACACTCTACCGCTCATAGGGTATATTTTTGTAGTACCTCACCAGGATTTTCTATCACTAAACTTGCCTAAAGCAGCGGTATATGGTTCTATTACTTTATTTCCATTGTCTAAACTTCCAGTGTCCAGTAAAAATACACCTTGAGTGGTAACGACGCGAGCCAGGGCACACCAGCGTTCCAGGAGAGCCAGGATTCTGGAGGTATGTTGCAAAAAGTGTCAGATAATTGGACTATAATTATGGTATCATGATAAGGCAACAATTAGTAAACCTCTCACGGTTACGCCGCCAAATGGGGCGATGCAGATTATGCCCACATGCAAGTATGTGCACGTCTGAATACCTGAAATAAAAACAGTTGTTCAATGCCAACCGTATACAAAAATCTAGGGCAGAATTGGTACCTTATCCGGATAAAGGTCTCTGTGGGCCAACTTGGAGGCTCCGCCCATTCCACAGTCCAGTCATTCGCATATCCAATCCACGCACTACATACACCCGTTAAAAATTATGGAGGCCAATAAACAAAAAACGCTTTACCTCCCTATTGAGCTGTAGTGAAGTGAAAGAGCAAAACCTAAACTACCCGTGGAATGGTACAGATGTCTCCTGCCATAAGTGCGGGGGTGGGGCTGGAGTTGAGATAAGGCCCTAGTGTGAGCATTAAGAGCTCAGGAATGCAGCCATCTTAAAATCTGATGGTGGGGTTGGGGCGGTAGGGGGGCAGGGTGGGTCGAGGGGGAGTGAGAGCCCAGTGGGGAAGGATATTTTCTGCACAAATCCATATATATATATATATATATATATATATAATTTTATGTTTGTTGGTGGACGTTTTGTATTCACCGGTTAAATGTAAACAATGTGAAATGTGCTTGGGTTCTACCTCCTGCATGGCACTAAAGGGGTTTTCTATGTCTGCACTACCACTTGCCCATGAGCACTTACGAGATGTTGCGCATATCCCCATTGCGAGCTTTTGTGAGTCGAGCACCTTGCGTCTTTGTTGTTTGAGCAGCTCTTTTTCTGAGCATTAACAGTCGAAGGGTGGAGTGGGGGTGGGGGACACCACGGGGTGGCCTCAGTAAAGCGGTGGAGGAGGCGCAGTGAGTTGGGGATTGGCATTTGGAATCCAGTCCAAACAAAAGTTCTGATCATGCATAGAGCCTATCCCTTTCCGAACAATGGGCGGGCTTCATGGCGCTGGGTCCCCAGTGTTGCCTAATTACTTTCGCTAACAACGCAGGTCGGTGTCTGGAAGGTTTTGAATCGATTGTACCACTGGCAGTGCTTAAAGTGGGCCGGGGCCTGCCGGGGCCAGGCCCCGGCTGTCTCCAAGAAATGGGACTGAGCCGGGGCCCAGCCGGGGGCCCCATCCCACACATTGGCGGGGTGCATTATCCCGCCGCGGCCGCAGCTTTAATGTCAGGCGAGCTGACAGAAGTGCCAGCCAGGCATAGTGTTGCTGAGGCTGGCTGGCACTTCTGTCAGTCACTGTAACTTCCCTGATACCCCTCATCTGAGGGGTCATCAGGGAAGTTACAGTTCCTTTGTTTGCCCTCACCAGGTCACTGACCCTCAGCGAACCTGCGGGCTCCATGATCTAATATGCAGATTAGATCACGCGGGTTCGCAGAGGGTGAAAGGCGCCTCGGGCTCAGTGATCTATGTGCTCTGAGCAGAGATCACAGAGCCCGAGGCGTCTATCTCCGTTGGCAAAGCTTTATAAAAGATGCCTTGACTTGTATACGTTTCAAGCCATCTTTTATAAACATAGAAATATGTAAAAGGTGGCTTGAAAAGTGCACAAACCATAGTAAGGTAAGCACACAAGTGTGCGTAAATCACTATGGTTTGTGCACTTTTCAAGCCACCTTTTATAAACATAGAAATACATAACATTGGTATGTTTATAAGGCTTGAAAGGTACACAAACCATAGTAGTGCGCATACAAATATATAAATGCTCACATACATTTATATATTTGTTTGCGCACCTTACAAAGATTTGTGCATGTTTTAGGCCATGCCCACAATGGAAGCCACGCCCCCAAACGAGGCCCCCCCCCCCCTCAATTTCTTACCCCACTTAAAGCACTGACACCACTGGCATCGCTCTGGGCAACCCGCAGACCATCGTTTTTCAGCCGGCTATGCCATTACAGATGCACGAGACCACACGCCGTGCACTTGCAGGTTCTGAATGCTCACAAGGCCTGTCTTTTTCTCACTCTTGTTGTCATATTTGCCTTCCGTTCCCATGTTCCCTCCCCGTTGCCATGTGGGCGTTTTGAAACACAATTTCTTGATGTGTAAGCGCCTTACAAATGCACAATAAATAAATAAGCCACCCCAGACATGTTCTGGGCTCATCGGCATCATCCAATGTGTTGCAGAACATGTCACCTTCCAGACTAGTTAGTGTCTTTAATAAATTCTCTTGCATTGCCACATACGTTACTGTTGGCATAATGGGTTTATGAAATCTTTTTTTTTTTTTTTTGGGCACAGAGTATTGTGGACGTTTATGAGCTGTGAGGACCAATGCGGGGTCGTGTCATTGGTTCGCCACTCGCTTTAGCTTCAGAGCAGGAGCTTGCTGATTAAGTAGGGTTATTGATGTACATGTATCCTCTGGGGGTAGGAGGTGGCACACTCCTTAATTAGTGCACGGCTCCAGCTTCTCCGCCCTCAAGGCAGGCACGCAAACCTCATCACAGTCCTGGAAAAATGAACGGCATGAAAAAAAAGGCGAATAGCCCTTGCTAAATAGGCCCCCGACAATAACATGAACAGATGGACTCTTCCGGGAAAAGACGGGTGGACTTCATAGGGAAAGGGGGGCCTCTTAGAACTCTTAGCTGCCACGTGAGGAGGATATCGGTTCCTGTCCATGTAAGCAGTCTGAGTCTTCGCAACTTCCGGCCGCATGCGGACGGAAACATTGCCATGGCTGGGGCAGCCTGGCTGACTCTCTGACCTTCACGTGTGTCTGAAGGAAGATACTTCCTGTTCTCGCCGAGAGAGTTCAACATTCTTTCTGCGTGCGTTGGGTCTTGTCGCTCGCCCATGCCCGCTTCCACAGCCGAGGCTCAAGGTGACATGGGACCGGGGAAGCAGCCAGACCACTTAGTTGGCCGGACAGCGACAGGGGTCATTTTATTGTTTTTGCAAAGGTGTATTTCAAGCCTTATGGGTGCGATTAAACTCTTTCTACTGTTCCCTGCCAGATGTTTTCCCATATTGCTAAAGGCATCTGTTAATCCCCCTGTCCCATATTGGCAGATCCTTTTTCGTTGGCACATTATGTACCACCACCCAACAACCACCATGCCCCCTTCGCCATAACCATTGACGCGGTGAGCGACGGCTTCTATTGCAGGACAAGGCCTTTAGGTGGTCGGGCAAGCCATGCGCTCTATGGTCACCATACTCTCTCTTGTTCCTGTGGGGCTTATGTTCTCCTTGCCTTCCATCCCTGACCACTTGTACTCAACGGATTGGTATAATTTGACTGTGGCATAATTGTTCACGGCAGATTTGACCGTAGTCCGTTTCGCTGTGAATCCAGTTTTGCTGCTGGCAAAATCTTACCAATCCATCTGCCCCAATACATCCCACCTCCCTCCCTCCCCCCCACTTGCCTTTCACCGTCCGCTTTCCATCTGACCCTGCACCGTCGGTTCCATTCAGAACCGACGCTGCAGGGTACCTTTTTTAGTCTGTATTTTATTTTAAGTCCTCCCCACCCCCCATTCCCCTTGTTCGCTATAATGGAACCGTATGGCCCATATGACCGAATTTTTGGTTGTACTGTCATTTCTTACAGCCAAAATTCGGTTAAATGGGCCATACGGTCAAATACATTTGGTGAAATTGGCCAATACGTACTCAACGGCATGCCTTTGTTCAACATGATGAATCCCCTAGACTTCAGGTGGGGACATTTTCTCTTTCGTAAAGTCATTGTCCCAACCGGGTGGATTGCAGCAGGTGACCCGCTTTATTGGGTGCACCGCTTTATTGGGTGCACCTATCTCCACCAACGGACCCCCCCAGCACTCATCCAAGTGAAGGCATAGCTACTGCAATTAATGCGAGCATTTGTCAGCCGTGAGAAGGTGGACACTCTGCCCGTACACCTGGGCCTGTGTCCGTGCCCCATAGCCCGGATTCATCAAAGGCAGCCTGGACACGCACTCGCCACTCTGTCTACATGAGGGAGCGCCAGGTGACGCTGGAAGGAGCAGCTGCGGAGTCTTCATAACTCCTGAGCAATGCTCGTGGGCAAGGCCATCGATTCTGGACTGCGCAGACTCGTTCTCGGAACTGGATTGTGGCTGCGCATGTTGCCGTCTGAGCGGGATTGGAGGTTGGATGTAGGCAGATTAGCTCTTGCATGGGCCCTCTACTGTGAGGTGGAATATCCTAACTCCGCCTGTGTAGTTGGGGTGACTGTGTAGCTGTGCACACAGAGAAGGGCCATCCCCTCTCTGACCCAAGGACCAGCCTCCTTTCAGTGTGGACACAAGGCTTCTTATATAGTTGTTTTTTCTGTTGGGCCTCAGATGGTTTTTCTGAACAGGGTGATTCTGATCTCCTCCCAAATGTGCATGATCTCGTATCGTGCACACTTTCGTTGAACGTTACCTGTGGCGTGCATGAGGTGCTGCCTAGTGTAGAGGTGCAGCAGTGTGGGGCTACCCTCCCACCCCCACACTTCCCACCTTCCTCGGGGGTTCCTCGTTGGGCCCTGTGCAGTACAAGGACGGAGTGTATGACAGAAAACAAATTATTAACTTTTAACAACTCCTCTTAATTGTGCATTTAATGGCAAGTATCTACACATACGTGGTAGGTTTCCAAGTACTGCACCTATCCAGTGTTGAAGTACCTGTGCTAGTAATGAAAGCTGGGTGTCCAGAAAAGTAGGCCTCCTTGCCAGAAACATCTTGTCCTGTCGGAGATTATGCGACTGTGGGGAAAATATTGCAAACACGGCCTCATAACTTGCGTTCAAAGATGTCATCGTTATGGGTGCATGTAACTCAAGCAATTCCTGCCGTTAGCTGGTCTGATAGCACAGCGAGTAGAGCGCTCGCTTTGAATCCTGGCGGGGCCAAGCTCAGCCTTTCATCCTTCCGAAGTCGATAAATGAGAACCACAAAATGTGGGTAATAAGCAGCGCTCAGATACCTGAGGGTTCGTAGCACTATATAAATGCAAAAATTAAATTAAATGGGACCACTCGGAAGAGGAAGTGCCAAGCACAATCCACATTCCAGCCACTCCTTCCAAGTACCAGGTACGTTCACGCCAAAATATGTGACATATGGAGAACAGATAAACCAGCAGAGAGCCGCAGTTGGGCTCTGCCCAGTGCCTATCAGAGTAACAGCACCTATTGAAGTACCGACACCTAAGAAAACCTGGACAGTAAGGTACCCATTGAGAAAACCATATCTACAGGCAAGACAAAAAGACGATTGTCAGAATGTAATACTCGAAGTCGCCAAGAAGCTACTAAAGGAAGATGAATGGTGACGTCATGAGAAATCAGACTGACACACATATAGAAGATATAATGACCTAAGAATACTGACAAAGAGACAAAATACCATGGATAAGTGACATCTTGAGCCTAAGTTGAAACGGTTGAAGTCAGGATGAAGAAACTTATGCCATATGCACGATGAAGATATTCACTTAGTTTAAACGTGTACAGATACAGGAAACCGTAAGAAGCAAAGAAATTGGTAAGCTTGCTTATGCTTAGTAGTAAGATAGATTGCGGCAAGTGCGCAACTATACAGATATATACCTCAAAAGGCACTTTTATAGATGAGTGAAAATCCACTACGCACATGAGCAGAATGGAACAGAGGTTACTAAAGGTCTCGAGAGGAGAGTGTTGCAGCAAACAAATCGAGAATTTAGACGCAGAGAAACCCAGCTGAAGGTAACCATGCCAAGAAGCCATGGTTGTATCGGGCTGGAAAAGGCCAACCGTTGATAGAATTAAGAGAAAAAGAAGTTGGAACACAGTATCCTGTTCAGAAAGGTCCAGATAAGCCACAGATGGTCGAAGACTGGCAGAATTAAATCCAATACCAGGCCCATACCCAACTTTTTCAGACCAAGCAGCAAACTCGAGGCCAAAGTATGAAGACACATGACCACTGAGGTGGTGATTGATTGTAACATAATTGGAGGGAAGCTGGGGTGCAGATAAACTCCCTGAACCTGGCTGGTTGTTCTGCATGCTGTTAGACGTGAGTGGAAGAGTATGAGTGGGGTTGATGCCTACCCAATCATAGTAATCTAGGGTCCTATAGTAAGTAGAACCAATGAGACGTCGTAATTTTAGTGACGCTTACAGTAGCCATTTTGAAGGAAGGGCTTCGTTGCCCCACCTGACATTGATTATCTAATCCCCTCTTCCCCATTAACACATACAGTTATAGTACCTATGTTAAAGTTACTTTCCTATAACCAATCACGTTGCATGTTAGGTTTTTAAGAGTTTGCATCAGTGATGATGAGTTTTTGATATAAATACTATGTTTTTTTCTGAAATTAAGTGGAGTTTAAGTGAGAAGGAAGATCGAGCGGTTGCTGATGTTAATTGAACTCCCTGTTTTTTGTTCTTGTCATTAAATGGACTCCCTTTGCCAAACTATTCAGTTGCCGTTATTATTTGATGCAAGAGTACGAATCTGCATCCCCATCTATCTCGAGGGTGCTGCTGCTCCTCTTAAAGGGCTATTTGGAGACCCCCAGTCTTATGGGCCGGCTGCGGTCCATCCAGTTCAACTCCATGACACGACATGTGAAAGTTGGCCCTGAATTTGGGTTTCTATTCCTTTCAAGTGTGTGGGATTTTGGGAGAAGAAGTCTAAAATGAATTCACAAAGTAGTAAGACGAGGCTCCAGCTGCCACCGCCAAGGGGCCTTGCTCAGAAACCAGGGAAGCGCCTTTGCTTTGCTTTACTGTGGAATCCTGGAATGGGGGCCTGGGTTGAAGACCTTGCAAGAGCTAGATTCCGTCATGAACGTGAAGGGCCTTCCAAAGACCCGAGCGTCCTGGAGAAACGGGAGGTCTGTGTGCGTTCTCTGTGCCGGGGCCTGCGGATAACCCAGGGCTGATGGTGCCTGAAGCTCTCTTCTTCGGCCTCTCTGGATCCTGTCATGCCCCCGCCTCCTGCCCCGGCTGGCCACTCATTTCTCTACCTGTAAGCTAAGCCAAGATTAAGGTGGGGGCTCTGAGCAAAACCTGAACATGTGAAGAAGAGCTCCCAAGATCAAGGGCTTTATTTCCTAGAACAAAATCCTCTGGAGCCCTACCCTGTAATTAAAGGACTTTCCAGTCTGTGACTGAGCCCCTCCATGCCCCCCGCACCACCACCCCCCACAGTCCCCCTTCATGGGCGACTCCATGGCGGGGATCATGCGGGCCATGTTGGTGGAAAGGCCACATCTCGCAATTCCGTTTATTTATATGTTTCTTCAATTTTTGGGCTGAGCATGTGCTCAAAGCTGCCAGGTGCAAAATGGATTTGAGCAGGATCAACCGGTTTGTCCGTTCAGAACTGTAGACTAAAAGTGCACCGTGTTTATCAGTGAACGCAAAAAGTGCAGGCGCTGCATTGTCTCGGGGTGCCTCGGGGACCATAGAAAGCGAAAGCCAATAAAGTGCCCTGGAGAATTCCCGACCAACCCAGCTGGCAGAGTGGCACAGAGACTGATGCTAGGCATGGCAAGAAACACTAGCCCAACGGTGCAACAAACGGCTTGTTATGCACGTTTCTCCGCGTCCCGCCAATTATTGCGACCATTACACAATGGCTCCCAACGGACTACTTATGCCTGGAATTTCCTGATCCAAATGGTCGTATGACTGGGGTTTATGCCATTTGCATGGTGGTCTCCAGGTGGATCGGAAGGAGGGGGGTGGGATAGGTTAGGGCGGCGAGGGGAGCATTGAAAATCGCTTTTATGTGTGGATGCATGCAGACCGGAAGTACCATGAGCTCTGGGTGCCAGTCATATGTGTAGGGGGTTCAGTGTTGGGGGTATGGAGACGTGTATGCCCGTAGGCCTGGCATGCTTGTGCCCGTGCTGTGGTATGTAAGTTAGCGGCAGAGATCCAGTGTTCTGATGTGTGATATCTGTTGTGGGTGGTGTTTAGTTGCCAATTGTGCGTGGCTTAGTTGGTAACAATTTTAGCTGTTAGTCCAAGAGCTCCATTGGCAGGTTTCCGAGCATAGACCATCCTGAAACCACTTAAAGCAAATCGTGACACGGAACAGTATGCGATTAAAAAAATGCATACATTACATCAAAGCACAAGAAGTCTTAACATAACATGAAACACATCTTAACATGGCAAAACATACGTTGTGCTCAACACAAAATATATTGTAAAAGGTGGGGGGGGTTGCAGGACACATAAATCTAGCTCAGAAATCTACGATGTCTGAGGAACCAATATGTTCAGGATCACACGGCGTGTGTTCAAAGCGAATCCAGGAAAGGTGCAGCGTGCCACTTCCACAGAGGATCCAAGAGCGCGCGGCAAGCTCCCAGCGTCCTTTGCGAATCTCTGGGGAGAAGCAGCAAGAATAGGCTCACGTGCATTTGTCGTGTTCTAAAAAGAAAAGTGTTCCTGGGAGCTGAAGTTCCAACCCCTGCCCCTCTCTCTCTTCCTAGCTCCTCCTGAATGGATGTGTGCCACGGGGAAAGGCTCTGCTGCCAAGCTGGCATCTGAAAGAGGAGGTCGGGAACGCCTAGGTTTGGCGAGACGAGCCGCTCGCTCCTTCATGCCAGCTGCATGTCCCTTCTCTTGGCGCTGCTCCAGACCCTGATCCGGCAGGGGACGAGCTCGGGGCCTTCGTCAGGGGTGGATTGGAAGCCTGGTAGCCACTCTCCCACCCAAAAGCGGCGAATGTTCTGCTCTACTCTCCCTCCAGCCCTCCAGTAATGCTCATAAATCGGTGATCTTCCCCACCCCACCCCCACTGCCCGACCCCCCATACCTCCCAAATCTTTGGAAGCCACTATTTAGCGTTACTGGAAATTGACTAGCTGTGTTTTTTTTTGTTTTTTTTGCAAAACGTGCATTGGTGGCGGTGGCTATGGTAAGCAGTTGTTGGATACCTTAACACGCCATTCATTGTTAGTGTATTGAAGGGCACTTCGACCCGGTTTATGAAGTTGCTCCTCATGTAATGCTGATGCAAGCCTTCCTGGGCGGGGCCATGTATCTTTTGCCTCTGTCCATCTGTACACGGTGCACATTTTCATGGCGAGCCTGGCGAACTAAATAGATGATGTACCGAATTGCTATGTCTGCTGTGTGCCGAATCCCCGTGCGCTTCAATAGCCTTGTTCTTGTGTCTGCTACCACAGTGCCCCGAGTGTCTAGTCTTTGGCCTGACTGAGGGCCCTATGGTTCTACTTCCAATACCCCTGGAGCAAGCCGAACATTACCTCCTGCCTGGACTGGCCATACAGGTGATGCCGGGAGAAGATCAGAGATCCTGTTCCTCAATCACAGAGTGATTGAGGAACACTCACCTCAGACACCTCTTGGAGCTCAGGGAAGGGTTGCCTCCTCGCTTCTGGTCTCAAGCCACTGCGCACTCGTTGCCTCTGCAGATTTCACCTGTGATTTCCATTGCCGGCAGTAGCTAATGTCGGATGTCACCATGGCTTCCCCTGCGGCCCACGCTTGGGACAACATTTGGAGCCTGGCTGCCTCAAGCCTCCCCTGAATAGGGAAAACTTGGCCACTGTCCATGGTAATGAACCGCCTTCCTGCACACTAGTCCCATATGTGGGATCCCTCCCATGTCCTCTTTCTTTCTCATTTCATTGTTGAGAGGATCTAGAAGTAGCATGAACGAAAGTGTGGCGGGAGCGTGGCCTTGTCTATTTTGGTCAATGTGCATTGAAGTTATTGTACTTTCATAAGAAAGACTCCAATAAAGGGGAGATCTTGTGACTGCTTTGTAACACATGCGTGATCATGTTATTGATGGTGGCCATGCGCTCTGCATCGAGTGTCAAGATCCGACGGGTCCAATGTGAGCAGCGCAGGCTGAAGTATCTTTACGTTAGTTTGATCAGTTCGTAGGATTTGGCAGATCATGTTAGGGAGAGGATTGGGATCCAGGTTACGGCGCTGCACCCCCTACCCCCCGCATCCGCTGCACGCCCGCGCGATCATGCCTTCCCTAGATGACCGTTCATGCAAACTCCTGGTAATGTTTAAGCGGGTACATGCCATCCGTGTCTTGGAGCGTGAGATCAAATTCTTGGACGCGCCTTCACCACAGCATTGTGCCCTGCTCCGAGGATTTGACTGCAGCGTGGAGGTATCTTTGTCCAACTTTCCTGCACACTTTTATTGCAAACTATTTGTGGGGCAGTGCCCCCTGCAAAGGTCTGGCCAATTACCACAGGAATGCCCCCTGCAGTCATGAAGTTATTGACTTCAATTTCACCTGCCAGCTGTTTGCAGAGTGGAGCTTCCTGAAGGAGCTGGTCCGTTTTATTTTTCTTCGAGTGGGTGCGGTTTCTGTGCTTATCCTCCAAATCCCTGTTTATCCACCTGCTGACTTAAATCAGCGACTCTCCTGGGCCCCAGTAATGATAGCAGTTTGCCATAACATGACAAAGAGCATAATTGGGGACTTTTGCAGCATAATCCTAATTTAGTTGGATCTCCTGTGTAAATGCTAAATCAAAAAGAAAGCTACATTCCATAAAATGTAGCAGGGACCAAGTCGGCGCGCCACCCTTAAGGCAGGCAGCAGATGTTTTGTCCCCTCCAACGTAGGGCTGTGCAAAGAACTCCAGCGATCGGCTTCCCTGTTTATAACTAGGATTAGGACATTCAATCGCATACCGCGCCTGTGCCCTGGCAGCTACATTGGTTCTTCATCCCAGGGGAGGTCGTCTTAAAAATTGTCTGCAGTACTGTTTAAGGCCTTCGTAACCCAGACGCCGCTGTGTGTGGCATGAATACTCCTCCTCTATGGGCAGGCAGTGTAACTTCGATGCCTCAACCTCGTGAAACTGGAGTCAAGGGATGCTGTAATGATGTGCAGAGAAAACTGTCCACCTCTTGATTTCCATTTACACTGTTGAAGAACGTCTGGGATGGAGCCCTCTCTCCTACAGGCCAGGAAGGAACTAGACTGTCATCTTTGTAAGGAACTTGTGTGCGTGCGTTGCTCCTCTTGCGGCACCGATATCGTTCCTTCCCCTGGGCACATTGTGCAGTGGTGGGCCTCCTATCCGTGTCTCTTTGCAATTCCACCTGGACCCTTCCAGAGCGCTCCATTGCTTGATCTCTAGGATGCGCCTATAAAACCCATCGATGGATAAAGATGTTAACATTGATCTCCATCTTTCTGATCCTTTCCCACCTTTATATGCCTGGTGCCGTGGCTGTCAGTATGGCTGATCATTGTTGAATAACTTTCTTGCAAGGAAACATATGTATTATAAAGCGGTAGGATCTGCTTTGTATCATTAATTGTGATTTTTAGAAACTAAAGCAACACAGATGCTCATTAAATTTACTTCATCTGAACTGTGTATCAGTTATTACCATTTCCCTTGGTGCTTGATTGCCAGCATAGCTGTGTGGTATTCCGGTTCCCCTGCATGTCCCAGCTCTGTAGCTGGATGGTGCTGTAGAGGAGCAGGTAGACGCATATACCCTAACTCCCGCCCCGTCACACTAGAACAGCAGAAGAGCTGCATGTGGGGCCCCCTGTGTTGTCCCTATACCGCATCGCATTGAGTGTATGAGAGATTATATGCCCTCAGACAACTGTATCAAAGGTGCCCTCGCACTGAGAGTGGAAGGATGTCTGCACGCACCATTGGATATCATGTAGTGTTGAGTGCCATCTGACGAGGGCCAAGTGATGTCACGAAGAAGATCTATGAGGACATACTGAAACGATATGAAAATACATAAGAATGACAATGTATTTGAAGCAACAAGAGAAACCTGTACGAAATGATAAAGTAATTAGGTATGCAAAAAAAGATAAAGGAACTTGCTCACCAGTAAGTGTAAATAACAGCAATGCAAGGTAGATGACATATAGAAGCTTGCTATAGAGGAGAATATAATGTGGCAAGGACGGCCATGATTGGAAAATGGATGCTGGCTCGTAAAGATTCATTCCAGTTACCTCAGAAACAGACCAGGGCTGCAGAGTCGGGAGGCACTGGAAAACGGAACAGAGAAGACTACACGGTCAACTACAGACAGGAAACTTTGGCTTATGATCAGACTGATGAGAGATGATGTACTAATTGGAACAGTGGGGAGTAATCTGATGTGACTCGAGCACCTGGGTTTCATTTTGCTTACATGCTGCTGGCCAAGCCGAAAGTCCAAGGTTGGATGGGAATGCCAACCAATCCGTTGGTCTATGGGGCAACGTGCTATACAATGTTGCACAGACCAATCTGCTGCCATTTTATCTGCTATAACTGGTATTATAGCTCAAGTTAAGCCCTACAGATAGGGGGCAGCCAATAAGGTATTAACCCATATGTATTTTATAAATTGAACATTCTATAAGTCCAACATTGCTACACCTCATGTAACCAGTAAGCAATGCCATAACCTGTTAGTCATTCACTTGTAACAGTGCCTCGATGCCCTTGGGCTGCCAGTGCGCTTTATAAATAAAATAAAAAAATAAGTAGATCTGTTCCCCTAAGCAATCCCTCCCGTCAATAGGTTTTACAGTTTGCAACGTAGGATGACCTCATACATGACACATATTGGGGTATAAGATGTTTGTGTAATCAAGTTATGAATGTGCGAGCATCAGTCTGATGTCTGCCAGTTTATCCTGCTTTATTAAATCGAGAATAAAGTATTAATTTGCCATATTCTTTGAGGCTGTCTGGTTATTTGGTCTGAAATCTTTATTAGTAATTCCATCTAGCACAAGAGATGCTTCAAGGTGCTAGAGCAGTGTCCCCACAGCTGTTGAATCACTTGGAGTATAAGCCCTGAACCTCATCGCTATGTTCTGTCTGTGACCTCTGAACTGTTTCCTTTACTGATGTCCGCCACCCCATGACCAGGTGGTGAGGCTTCCATAGCCATCCATGCCAGGTTTGTCTCCGACTTTGCTTCTAAATGGCTCAAATCTCACCAATGTCCATGAGTTTGCAGCAGCCTGGCCTATTCTAGAAACGCAACGTGTCAGGCTGTGAACCCCAGTCCTCAAAAAAACGAATACTCCTGCAGTCAGATAAGAGCTCAGCCTCGTAGACTCCTCCTAGTTCTGCATTGAGTCGGGGTCTGATGGAATGACACTTAGTTATTTGCTCCATATTATGTGCCTATGTTTACATGGATGCAAATAAGAAAAGTATGTTTCGGAATTACTTTTTATTATTTTAGGCTGAGCTCAGAATCGGACCCCGAGTCTCCATCAAATAGACATTCCTAGTTGGACTACTGGGCAAGGCTCCGAGTGCACTCCAGCTGGTCTCATAATATCTGTGCTTAGGCATTCCATCCATCCGGTGCCAGCCGAGCAATGCGCGTGCACTGGGCCACCGGTTGCTTGGTTCTGGACCTTACATAATTGGGTAAAATACGTCTGTTGATCCTACTTGAGCAGACCTATTGTGGAGTGCCTTCTCACCCTTTTGGGATCATGTTAAGACAAGACACACACCTTGTGAGAAATGTGAACATCCGCACAGTGGTGTACGCTCGCCTGGGCTTTTTTTGGAATGTTATATGAAATTAAATGATGGTAGATCCTCCTGGAAAAATGTGTTGTTGTGTGGCTAATCGGCACACCTTTTCTTATGTTCACTGCACAACATGCTCATAGACCTGTGTACTCTGGGTGGACACAACCTACAGGCGCAGCCCTCCCTGTTTGTATTTAGTTGGGATCTGACGGGTGGAGTACACGATTCATCTCAGAAAGAGGGGGGTCAAAACCTTCATGCTACCATGGCCAGCCTAATTAACTATCAAAAGCTTCATGGATCCACCCTGTCCTTTGTGTAAGCACTGCAGATGGTGGCAGTGATTAACATACAAACAGAATATACTTCAAACGGGTCCACATGAGGCCTGGCTGCAGAGGCTGAACAAAAAACAGGAAACCCCCAACAACCATTGATATGCACTGTGTCTACCTGAAGCCAGCTCCCACCTCTCAGTAACCTGTCATGTCTGGGACTATGGGTTTACAGTAGGCAACCTCCGCAGGGGGACCCCATTCAGAAGGTACGAGTATGTGGATTGATTGAGACAGAAAGTCAGTTCTCACTGCAGCTTATGGGAGACCTGCCGCTTTAATCTGGAACCACAGATTGCTCCATTAACTAGAAAAACCCTTTGATCAACAGCCGACAGGAAGCTGGGTGGAACTTAGTATTACATGTTTTCACCCCTTAACCTTTTCTGTTGCAAAGCACTCTGGTTATGACCTCATGCGTACAGGAGATTGGTGTCGGACCTAGAATTAGTTAATTAAGGTAGGCTTAGCCTACACCAATCACTAGTCTATTTGGCTTTAAAAGAGGGCCGAGACCCATCGCTGAACACTGGCTGAAGGTGCAGCCTGCCTTACAGCTTCCGCCAGTGAAGGAAGGCTAGGATTTCCAATGAGGGAAGCAAGATCCCTCCCCTAAATATCTCCCAGGGAACAGAGGGAGATACTGAATCCAGAGGACCCTCCAGCAGCTCCAGAACTGGTACCCAGCAGCAGCCCAGCATTGCCTGCTAGGCTCTGCTGCAAGCTTCCCAGGTGCAAAGTGCCAGAGGGCAAGGCCAGTGCCTGCAACACTCTCCTCAGCTTTCGGCCGTCTGCCTTGAAGGTCGACGCGTGCCTAGTGAAGAAGCTATGAGGAGTGCATCGACAAGCGTCAACCAGCATCCGCCTTTAAAGGACATTTTTGAGCCCCTCGCGCTGCCACTGACTGCACTGCTGACTGTTGTCATGCTGCAGTCGCTATCGTTGTCTGAGACGCCTCAACCAGTGCTTCTGACCCGCCAACCAGCACTGAGCCGATTTCTGACCCTGAGCCGCCATGTAGGCCAGCCTGCAGCCGTCTGCCCAGCCTCGCTCCCCTAACTGCCTGCTGTCTGATACCCGCAGCTGTCTTCTGTCTTAAACTCTGTCGCAGGAGCTGCAAAGCGGCCTGAAACGGACTCAACCATGTCGAGAACCAAGAACTTCTACAAGCACAAGGTACATTGTGGTTCTGTCCTTCTACGAAGGCCCCTAGTGACCTTTTACGACGCATTGCTCCCTTTGTGCTGAAACAAAGTATCCTTGAACTATTGCTATTAATTACTTTACTGACTACACCCCCCCCCTGTCATTATCAAGAGTGCATCCCCTTTCCTTCTTGAAACTATCCTCTGCTTTCCTTTACAGGGTGGGGTTGTATTGTGTAGTGTGCTAGAACTGTCTGTTGCGATAATAAAGTAGATGTGTGTTTACATCCTTGACTGGACAGTCCCTTTTATCATTGGGTAATAATTGTATTTTTGCTGTGTTGCAACTAACCAATGATCCACGACCTTGCAGAGCTAAGCCTACGCCCAAAATTGGACAAGGAGGTCTTATAATTGACTTGTGTTTCCATCTGTTGGGATCCCTTCTGGTGTGCTAGAGGTGTGGGGCTGATTGATGGTTTAGAAACTGATATTCATCCCTGGACCACTGGTGCTCCGGAAGTTGATTCGTCCCACACCTTTATGCCCTATTTCTTGCCATAGGTTTTTAAATCTGGGCATTTGGAAGTGGGCAAGTGGGTTGGGGCTGATGATCTGTATGAGAGAGGCCTCATTTCCCAGGGTGACCCCCCAGTGAACGTTCTTCCTTCTCCGTCAGCTGTACTTTCTTTTCTCATGCTGAACTTCCCTCGTGCACCCCCACGTCTTTTCTCGCCTTGCGCTGCCCCCATTTCACATGTAAACACTCGTGCGTCACTAAGTAGCCAGAGTGTAGATTGGGCATTGCTCGCCTGTCTAGCCCCGCCAGGTGCCAATCGATAGTGAACACCAAGCAAGGCGGGAAGTGGGCAATTTGGGTGTTATGGGGTCCCCGAGAATCAGCCTTCTCCGGGCACACCTCTCCATTACAATATCCCACCATCGAGCGACCCATGATAGCCTCTTTACATCTGGTTCCCGAGTGCCTTAAATCCGCGGCCAGCTCATAACGTCGTACGCCAACCCATTCTAGCAATGGAAACGGGCTGGAGAGTTTTTAAACCTCATGGACCAGTCCATATTTGTATTTATTGTATTCGTGCCATAAAACATTTCGCAGCTTCACAACGTACAAGTGTTTTGAAGCAGCGCTGTGAAGTAGCCAGCGGGTGTCGTAGGCGCTATAAGTCCCAATGTTCACAAGCATCGGCCGTGGACCGGCCTTGCGCGAGCCGGTGGGCGTGGGAAGTGTGTGGAAACCCCGAAGTGCAGGCTCTCTGGGCCGGCTTATTCTGCCTGGGCTCTGCTTACTTCCGGCTCCTCGCAGAGGAGTCGTGTCGGGAAGGCATTAGTCATCACCCCGGGAGTGTTGGCTTTCCTCAGTAGTGGAGGGAGCGGTTGCATTCCTGCATTGTATTGCTGCACTTGGCCCCTCTGGCGGTTCCTGGGATCTTTCAGCTCAAGATGTGTATTTGGTACCAAGTTCCAAAGAACTTTGTAACAGAGCACTGGGAAACGTTCAAAAGTAAACCAGCATTGACAATGCCAATTGTTTTTGTCTTTTGTATAGGCATTTGCCATTAGTCCCTTCACATGACGGGTCCTGCTATTACGCGACGCAGCTGTTCCCATCAAAAGTCCAGATACTCGGAGCGTTTCCAGGCGTAGCACTGAAATACCTTACATCCGTGTTGGCATTGGGACGGATTTTCCAATAGCTGAGATTTGGCAACAACGGCCTGTCCACCTGATCCGGGAAAATGCATTTGCAACCATCAAGTGCGTGTGTGTTCGGACTGCTTGAAACCGTGCCAAAGCAGGGGTTCGAACCCAGGGCATTGGGAGCAGGAGTGGGTCAGTTACCTACAAGTCCTCTTCTGCAGAAAATATTTCAATACGCCTTTTTAGGTTTAAAAGGTGTGCACCTTTTTTATATTTGGCCAGCAGCATTCTAGCTGCTCTCTTGCGGAATTTTCCAGGTATTCATGATTACTCGCTGAAAAGGCAACTGTGTATTTGGGGGTGGGGGGGACCAGAGGGGTGGCTGTGAGAGGATCCCCCATCTCTACATAGACCTCTACATTGTGGACTACCACAGTAAAAAATGCCCATTTCTAGCATGTTGTCTGGTGGTCTAGTGTTTATTCTGACGTGAGCGTCGTGACTGTGTCATGACGCTCACTTAATAAAAGGGGCTCTGCTGGCGCTGCAAGGGCAGAGCCCCAGGAAGTGGCAACTCGTGTCTGTGCTTTGTGTCTGGGGTGAATGCCACGTGGTCGTGGCCTTGTGTACAGCGCGGGCCGAGTGCCCTCGGAGCTGCGGCTGCAGGCAACTGGGGGTGAACCTGCCCACACTGTGCAGACTGCACCCGGTGACCCGGGCGCTGTAGGGTGTTCCCCTACTAACGATCGACGGAGCGCCCTCGGTGCATCCGCTGTGTCGGGTGATCCCGACGGCATCGGTGGGCTGCCCCGGAAACCGGAGGCAGCCCACAACACTGGCGACGAGGAAGTCACGCGTGCCTGCTGGTGTTCGCCGCAGGCGACCGAAGGGACCCGCGGACACGGCCGCAGCCGGCGGCCGTGTGATAGAAGCACGGTGCGGGCGCCCTGCCCGAGAACAAAGGAAGGGGGCAGGGCCTGGTGCTCCAGCCCGCAACAGCGTGATCCACCAGAGCGGGGGGCACACCCGCTGAGCCTGGGCTGCCGACGGGTGAAAAAGCCTGCATTGAAAGGAAGGAGAGGCCACAAATGGGTTTTGGTCTGTTTTTCCTCGCTGTGCAGCAAGGAGGGGCGCCGCACTGCGGGTTAGCCAGGGACCGCGCACCGACAACTGCGCACGGGTCACCTGGTGCCTACGGAGGGGGCGCATGGTACGGAGCCACAGGCACACCCAGGCAGCCTCATTTGAGTCTGGCGGCATCTGCGTGGCTGGAGCCGCGTGGGGAGGGAGAGCCGTAGCCCTACACAAAGAAAAGGGGTGGGGCCTCATCACTGTGTAGCCCCAAGACGAAGGAAAGGGACTCCTCTTGTGCACCCAGAACAACGGGTGTGCAGCACACTGGACAGCTGTGACGGTCTCCTTTTGTTCACAAAGGGGAAGCAATATAACGGCAGAATTTCAGCCGCCTCAACACATCTTTTGCCTGCATCTGTTTAAGGCTCAAGGGGTAGCGGCTCCATCCGGAGTGCTCGTGTGCCCCTGTGGGGGGGGGGGCGGAGGAGCAGGGTGGCGCCACTGGGGTAAATAACCAGTGGGCGTAAGGGTTTGAACGTGCAAGCCCAGGGGGGTGGACATTTAAGCTGAGACATTTCTTCTGTCACCCCGCTCGGCAAGAATACCTCTGGAAGAAGGGGGCAAGGGCTGAGGGGTACCATAACGGGGACGGGCCCACCGTGACACCTCTGCTCCCATCCACATTCCCAGGGGTAGCGGTTGCCCGAAGGAGCAGGTGGACGCCTCCAAAGGATCTCCCCACTAGGGATCAAGCTGCCTGAAGCTCAGCAACGGCAGGCGCCCCTCAACAACGGTGACTGCATCCGGTACCCTCAACAGCACTCGGCATGTCGGATGACGAGAGGGTATGTCGGGGTCAGCTGGCACCAATACCCCATTTCGATGTCCTGGGTGCGCCGGCAAGTCTGGAAGCCCGGTGGGTGGCCTGGGTGGAGAACCTGGAGTTGTACTTCGCTGCAATGGAGATCAAAGAAGCAGCCAAACGCCCAACACTCCTGTACTCAGCTGGACTGGCTGTTCAGAGGCTGTTCAAGACATTAAGGCCCCGAGATCAGTCATACGATGCAGCCATCGCAGCCCTGAACGAGTATTTCAGACCCATGGTCAATGGGGACTATGAACGGTTCAGGATGAGGTGTGCGAGGCAGGAGGAAGGGGAAAGCCTTGATGCATTCCACGGGAAGCTCTGCGGCATTGCACTGTCCTGTGCCCTGGGGAATTTCGAGGAGGACGAGATCTGGGCGCAGATCATCTACGGCTGCAGCTCCACCAAACTGCACAAGCAGGTTCTGAGGGACCCAGCGCTGACCATCGATCGAATATTAGAGCTTGGCCGGGCCCAGGAACTGGCAGAGGTGCGGGCCTCAGTCATGGACTCCTCTAGACACCACCTCAAGATGGAGGTCCCCGTGCAGCGAGTGAAGATTGAGGAGGTGAAGATTGAGGAGGTGGCCGCTGTCGGCAGGTGGCCAGGAGGAAGAGTGATGAGGAGGGGAGACTGGCCGAGGAGAGACCCCCAATGCCACAATATGCCATCAGGGTGGGTGGGATCTTCTACACCCGCAGGACTGCCCGGTGATAGGACAGATCTGTGGAAGGTGCGGGAAAGGAGATCACTTTGCACGGGTGTGCCTCACCCCAGCCAGCATGGTGGGAACATCGGGGGGAACGTGGAAAAGGGGAGAAGGACCCCCAAGGTGGCGGCGGTCCAGGTGGCGGAAGGGCCCCGAGAAGTACCGTATGATATGGGGGAGGAGGAATATGAAGAGAATATATTCTTCTTGTCCTGTAGCGGTGCCGGTGGCCAGTTTGATCCTGGGATCTTCTGAGTCGAAGGAGCCCGTCGTCGGGCCCCATGGTGTGCGGACTGGAACACACCTGTTTGTTTTGCAGTGTTAAAATGTTTGAGTTTTAGTGGCTCTTAGGTGGTGCGCGGACTGGAATGCACCCGGTGTATGCTGTGATGATGTAGGGGCACAGTTGGTGTGTGGACTAGAAGGCACCAAGTGGAACCCAGTAGCGTGGTTAATGTTTGCGGTGGGTTTGATTTTGTTTGTTTATAATAAAGGAGGGATGTTGTGTGGTGGTCCAGTGTTTATTCTGACGTGAGCGTCATGACTTTGTCATGACGCTCACTTAATAAAAGGGGCTCTGCTGGCGCTGCGAGGGCAGAGCCCCAGGAAGTGGCAACTCGTGTCTGTGCTTTGTGTCTGGGGTGATTGCCACGTGGTCGTGGCCTTGTGTACAGCGCGGCCCGAGTGCCCTCGGAGCCGCGGCTGCAGGAAACTGGGGGGGAACCCCCCGACACTGTGCGGACTGCGCCAGGTGACCCGGGAGCTAGTAGGGTGTTCCCCCTACTAACGATCGGTGGAGCGCCCTCCGCGCATCCGCCGTGTCGGGTGATCCCGACGGCATCGGTGGGCTGCCCCGGAGAACGGAGGCAGCCCACAACAGCATGTATCACTAATGTTCTCACTTTCTCCCGTGACTTAAGCCATCTTCTCTCCTTACTCTTTTGGACGCAACTCTGGCTCTCGGTGCAGTGGGCCACTCTATTCTCTGCTCCTCTCTCACTCAGTCGCTCCGGTTCTTCCTTCTTGGTTTTCTTCCCACATTTATCATTCCTGTTACTCTTTCGAACTCGTGCACATTCTTCCTCTCTTCAGTCTTCACTTACATTTGGAGTCCTGCACCCCCTGGTTCTTGAACCACTATTTTCTCTGTACTACCATTGTTTCTCCATTTTCTCTTAATGTGTCGCTATGCTGATGCCAACTTTGTGCTTTGCTCTTTCATTTCCTTATCTTCGTCCTACTTCAATGTCTACGCTTTTAAGTCCTGGGTGCTTGCTCATTCAATCTTCAGGGGGGCATTGGGAGTTGGGACGTAGTCCTACTTTTATGTTTGTCGTCGCTGTTTTTTATTTTGAGAATATGGTCGCTTTACTTTGGGAATAGACAAAGGTAAAGGAGGACCCCAATGTGGTGTCAAAATCTTAACAAATGTAAACGGCAACTCGGAGCGTAGTAAAGCGCGTCTTGTGTTTTGAGGCTCAAGTCGAGGATACACGACTTGACCCCCCCCCCCACACTCATACACACACTCACACCGGGTACCTGGATATGCTAATTTCTGGTGATGCCACATTCAGTTGGTATGTTAACCCCTCGCCACACCCCACTTTTATATTTATTTTTTATGCTTTGACCCCTGATATCCGTACTTGGAATGTAACCTTTGTGGTAAATAGACCTTACCACCATACCTGCCTAACCTCCGGAATTTTTCCGGAGACTCCGGAATTTTAAGCATTTCTCCGGGTCTCCGGAAAAATCCCTTGAATCTCAGGAATTTTGAGATTCTTTCCGGGTCCCATCATATTCTCCACCTGATTGGCTACCGGCGGCAGCCAATCAGGTGGAGAATATGACGGGACCCGGAAACGGCGCGAAATGTTCGTGCCCACTGCCTGCAACACTATAATAATAGTGCTTCCAATCTATGTCATTGGATTGTAAGCAGTATTATTACGGTGGCGGTGCCACGTTCATTTTACTTACCATAGCACTGAAAACCATTCATTCAGTGCTATATTCAGCAAAATGAAGGCGGCGCCGCAGCCGAAATAATGCTGCTTCAATCCATGTCATTCGATAGAAAGCAGCATTATTTCTGCTGCGGCGCCGCATTCATTTTGCTGAATATAGCATTGAATGAATGAATGATTTTCAGTGCTGTGGTAAGAAAAATGAACGTGGCAACGCCGCCGTAATAATAGTGCTTTCCATCCAATGACATGGATTGAAAGCACTATTATTGTAGCCTTCATTTTGCTTACTATAGCATTGAAAATAATTCATTCAATGCTATAGTAAGCAAACTGAAGGCGCCGCTGCCGCAATAATAGCGCTTTCAATCCAATGACATGGATTGAAAGCACCATTATTTCGGCGGCTTTGCTTACTATAACCTTGAATGAATTATTTTCAATGCTATAGTAAGCAAAATGAAGCCTACAACAATCGGGTTTACCCTTTTGAAAGGTGGGCGGGGCGTGTGGGCGGAGTCTTGTGTGGATGTGGGCGGGGCTTACATCTCAGGAATTTTGATTTTCAAATGTAGGCAGGTATGCTTACCACGCAAGCCAGTAAGGAGCACCATACAAGGCGCACCAATAAATCAATCCGCGCGCACTTGCCTGTCCAGCCAATCATCTAAAGGCACACCGCTATGTGAAGCATAACGGTCTCCTGTTACGCACACACGCACGTGGTCTCGCAGCTTGCAGCCTGTTCATTGAAGTTTTGATACACTGAACCGACTCCCCCCCCCCCCCCCCACGCCGCTCCTTGCCATGAGTTTCTTTTTGGGCTTGGGGTGGCGGTTCATTTGCACACCAGACCACTCTGTCAGCTACCCACCAACGGTTATCACTGGATTGGTACCAAGCAAGTTGGCAACGCGGACCATTCACCTTTTTCTCCAGCTGTCTGTTTTCCCCTCATTTGCTGCCCCCAATGCCCCTACTCGCACAACAACTGCTCACTCCCCTGCGATTGGCTGCACACGCCACGTCCGTCCCAGCCTGCAGCGGCCTGGGTGGGTGCTGAGAAAAGGCCTTGGAGCTCTCATGTTGTGAGAGATGGCTTGAGAGCATCTCGAGTCCATCGTGCGAACACTGACCACCTCTGGCTCGCAACAGTCGCCCACCTTCATCACCAACACCGTCCATGTGATGCACTCACGGTTAGACAGCGTTGCGGAGGGGGCACCCTGCAGCTGAAAAGTGGGGGCCAGTAACCTGTGGAGCAAGTAGGACAGGAAGGGAGAGGGTCAGGACACTGGCTGCTGGCAGGTCACCGGCCAGTGTTGGGGAAAGAAGCATAACACTTCTCCCTCACCAGTGGAGTAACTTTGCTGAAAATGTTGTGGGGTGGGGGGATATGCCATATAAAGGAAAAGGTGTCCCTGCTAAATGAATGGGGACACAATTGTGTGCCACGAAAGGTGGGGGGGGGGGGACACCCTTTTCCTCCCCTAAAATGACACCCATGTCCCTAACACCCTCTCAGACTGACTCCTGGAGCCAGGCAGGATGAGGGGCCGGGTGGGGAACATCACTGTTCAGAGATATATAAGGAGGGCAGGGGAAGCAGGAAACGCCCAGCAGGAAACGCAAAGGAGGCACCACAAATGCAGGTGTGAAATGCCATTGGCGCCAGCCGGCTGGGGGCTGGACAAAGACCCCACACAGGCAGACCGAGCCCAGGGCTAGTCCCTGGCCAATATTAGGAGCTGCAGGAGCAGCCAGAAAGCACATTCAATTTGGTACTCTGCACGGAGTGTCAAACAAAGTATGCTGCATACGCAGATTACTTTTTCTTTTCCCAGGGACCCTCCCACTCAAGAAAATGGAGGAAAGGAAAGGAAGGGAAAGAGATGCAGGGCAACGTACCAGGCCTACATCCTCATGGGAAGAAGGCGTAGCAAGAGGGCGTAACCTTTGGACCTCGTGCCCAAAAGTATACATTATGCAATAATACACTAAACATTGTAATAATACATAATGTGCAATAAACAACACAGCCTTTTATTGCCAACACTCGCACAATGTTTTGTGTGGTACATGGGGGAGGATGGGGTCAGTTACTAACCTCTTGGGTCAGTGCGAGATCCTATATACACCCAATATTTCCTTGGAATGTATGATTATGTTTCTTCAAATTGGCACTGGTGCTTTATCTAGCCATTTGCAATTATATTTATTTAAATTTTTTGGGCAAAAAGCGTCATTGTATTGTGCCTTTTGGTCCACTCTCCGGGCCAGCGAGTGCGCCTGTGCTCCGAGCAACCTTTCTTCAGCCACTCTTATTTATCTGTGCTGTTGGGACTTTGGGGAATTAGTCCCTTTTACAGATTGCACCCCGCCCTTTAATATCATTGCAAATGATTCATATTTCTCTATACGTTGAATATTTACTTAATTTTGAGTGCAGCCCCAATGTCCGTTTTTTTGTAGGGCCCAATTTCTCACCAAACAAATATTCTGCTTCTAAACACCCTTTCACTTCCCATTTTGTAGTATGACAAACTCAGGCAACCTCCATCAATTGGGTCCCGAACATGAGATATGGGCACATATAACGTGCAGGGTCTGGAGGAAAGGGGCCAGTGGAAGAGCTCCCGACTTGAATGTGGCATTTTGGGTGAAGTTGTGGGCTTTTATGGTGTCTACCCACTGCCTCTGTCGACTGCCAACTGCACCCAATATTGATGGAGCGGCGGCACCCTGCAGGTGAACGTATTGGCTCGACTCTTCAGTAACCAAGTACCATGTTCCCAGAGGTGCTGTTCAGAAGCCCAAGCTTGTGAACTGTCAATGTGTGGATACATGGGCTCATGCCACAAGCAAGCAGAGTGTCACAGGACTTTGCCAGGTCTCCCTCCTTTGCACTTGGAGATGTCTGGGACAGGGGATAACCGTGCTGCGTTAAAATCGCTCCTAACCACATCTCGCGGAAACGGCTCTCAGTGGTATATCACAAAGCACCCATTTCCGGGGGCCCTTCAGCAGCCAGCATCTTCACTACAAAAATCAATTCTTTTTTTTTTTCTTTTTTCTTTCCCAAAATGCACGATGTGCGACAGAACAAGGAGCGTTGCTGAAAAGCTACGATAAAATGCAACTCTGAAACTACACACACACACACACACACGTCACAAGCATCCCCAGACATGTTTCATCCTCGTTGGGCCTCATCAGTGAGGAGTAGCTTGGGTCTCTAGGCCCAGCAGGCACAGCGCCCACGTCTGGGCATACCCGTCCCAGTCAGGGTGGCTATAGCAAAACAAAAGAGGTGATGGCTGTTTTTTACGATCTCGCGTTTGTTGGATGGCAGTAAGCAGGGACCGTCTCGGAATGCTCTTGTCATTTCCACTGTAATAGCCCGGATCTGCAGTGATTGTGTGGTTGGTGGGTGTTGAGATCTGTTGGAGGGCCAACAAAGGGATTTGGCTTTCATAAGGCGCACTGGTTGTTCGTGATGTCTAGGCTGGCTGTTAACCTGCTGCTCAAGAGACCAAACTTGGATGTGGGGGTTCACCTGTGGTACAGGGAGGTGTTGGGATACTACAGAGCCTTTTGTGAACTTTCCCTTTTAACAGAAAATTTTAGATCAAGCAGTGTTCTGTAGATATGTGTGATTTCCCTCCTCGATTTCTCTGCATTTGTCAATTTTATTATTTTTCTCGCCTCTTTCTTTTGATCTGTTTTTCTCCCCTTTCCCATCCATTTTTTGTTTCTATAGCAGAAGTCCAAAAAATACAGTGGTGGGGACTAATTAACATAGACAATGGGAAGTGTCACATTAAGTTGTAGAGAAGGTGCCAAGTACCCCCACCAGCTCGCCCATATTGGGAACCAGAAAGTGAGACATGTTCAGCACCAGTAAAAACATCAATACCGAGGAGACTCCTGGAAGTAAAGTTCCCACTGAGAAAGCCATACCTACATACATGACAGTATGATGGCCATTTTAATGAAATCCTGACAGAAGCAGTACCAATGAATGAACGAAAGAGAAGAATGGGGACGTCACATGAAGAAAGCCTCACGTACAATAGAAGAGATGCAAAGACAAGAGAAGAGAAGATATTCCATAGGGCATCAAGAAAGTATCAAAGATAAGTGACATCTTGGACTCAAGATGAAGAAATGTATGCTACAGAAACGTTGAAGATATGAAGTTACTTTACACGTGTACATATGCAAAGAAGCTCAAGCAGATGAGTATTCTTGAAGCTAGCTAAGTAGTGAATATATTGTGGCAAGCGCCAATGTGTGTGTGTGTGTGTGTATGTATGTGTGTGTGTGTGTGTGTATATATATAATTTCCACTACGTATTATAGCAGAGCTGGACAAGAAAAGGAAGGCCTTTCCTGTATGTCGCAGTTGAAAAAGCAACTGAATTGCAGAAGCAGATCTCAGAAAGGCGAAGCTGGATGAGCCCCAAGAAGCCAAGGTCTTATCAGACTTGGATGAGCAGAAAGTAGGTACAAATCATGTGAAAGAATGACACTCCTGTTCAGAAGGTATGGACAAAAACAAGGAAGATGTTGGAGGTCTATTAAAAAATTGTATTTTAAATGCAACAGGGCTCAAATTTGTGGTCTTCGGTCACATGGAAGGATGAAATTGGACAAACATGACGAACCACACCTACGCACGAAGGCAGAGCGTGCCTTCACTCCCTTGAATTCTCCAGAGGAAAGAACCTTTCCAAGGACAAGTTCAAAGCCTTAATTGACAGCAGACCACTGAGGTGATGGTAGATGGAATGCTAATTGGTGGGAAGCAATGGTTATGACCAGCTCACCAGCACCTGGCAGTCAGCCTGCATGCTGCTAACATAGGTGGAAAAGTTCTGACGGATGTAAGGGTGCCAACCAATTGTAGAGGGCTGCGTAATTAAAGGGCCCTATAGTTTGTGTAACCAATGGGATGTTGTGTATTTAGTGACGTTCATAGTGACCTGTTTGAGGGGAGGGCTTAGTTGCCCCACCTGATGTTAAGGCGCCTATCACTTTCTTAGACTAGTATGGAATGTATACTTGGATGTTCCTTTAGACCCCTTCGCAATTGCCCCTAGGCTTTTTATAGTTTGCCACGTAGGATGACGTTAGTAAATATGTAGGTTAATGTCATCAATGACAAGTTTTTACTATAAATGCAGTGTTTTTTTCTGAAGCAAATTGAGAAACCATGATGTGAGACGTCCGTAGATGTCCATTGTACTCCCCGTTTTAGATAATTGATATTAAAACAGTTAACCTTTTTGCCAACGTCCTGAGTCGTTTTGATTATTGATGTTTGAGTAACTTCTGCATCCCCATTAATCTCATATTACTGCTACCTTGTCTTAAAGGGCTGGGGTGACTCCTCCAGTACAAAGTGACCATATGCCAAAGTGAACTATGCAAAGTTCATTCAATCGGCCTTCCTAATAGAACGAAGTGCACAGGACAGAGTGACATTTGCGTCGGAATTACAGCCAAAAGCAACCAGAAAAGGGGCGAGTTTCCTTTAGCGTGGCTGATCAAGTATAACCAGCCTGCCTCGAGCATCCGTGCATACACCTGTGTGAGATTGGAGAAAAGAAAAATCCAAAACCGAGTGCGTTACTCATTTGCACCTTTTAAAGTGCAGGAATCAAAAATAACCTGACGTGAATAATTCGGAATAGACCAAGATGTGTACTGCCTGTGGGGCACACTACAAATATTGCCTGGACCGGCAAGTCCTCCAGACATGGGCACTTTAGTGAGTTAATGCCAAGTAAGCGTTTCTTTAAGTAGCGAATGTAGCAACTCGGAATTCTGGTTTCCTTACTAAAGGAAAATCCTGAGAAAGTGAAGGGGAAATGGCTATTTGACCCGGCACCTTTTTCAAAGTGGGGATATATACTTCTACAGTACTTAACTGGGCATGCCTGACATTCAGTATTCTAGACACTGAACTCTGGAATCTGTCTTCCGTTTTGTATTCAAGAAAAACAAAGGCTCTTGGGACGTTTTTTGCACAGTAGCGCCTATTCACAGAAAGGAAACGCAAGTTTAAAACACTCTGGGAAAACAAGTTATAGGCCGTGGCAAGCGTTTTTACACGTACAATTAACTTACAAAAGATATGTAACATTATTTTGTAAGTACAGTTATGTGCAGCGATGGCTGGTCTTTAACCTACAAGGGAGGTCACGGGAGGCCCTCCATTGTTCATCTCACCGCTACAAACCACTTGTTGGGGACATTTCTGATGAGGGGTTTGAATATAGGGGAGGGAACCAAAGGGGAGGTAAAGCTCTTTTGGTATCAATGTCTGAGCATTCAGGCTGCACTCGGGGAGGAGAGACTATTGGTAGATGGGTACAGTTGGTCCCACTAGAATGCACAAAATAGGGCACTCTACAGATATACTGAAAATAAATACTCTTTATTATAGTGCTGCAGATCAACCTCGCAAACTTAAAATGGTACTCCACTTGGGAACTCTAGAACAGAGTAAATGATTTAAAAAAATGTTAAAAAGAAAGAGGACGGCCCTTGGCTGTCACTTCCTATTCCTTATATGACCTGTACCTGGTGGCAAGCTGAGCACATAAATGCTACGGGGTGGGGAGAAAAGGGGGATTCCATAGACGCAAGCAACACACTTTACTTGGGCATGTTCAGAAAGCACAATCCCCAACATATGAACAGTCATTGTGTTTTCGCACACCTTCTGTGAAACGGATGATACGCCGGTTGACCATGTCCCGTGTAACACTTGGGTAAGCGTTTGTTTTAAATGATGCCCACAATGCCCGCCAAAGTCACATTGTAGACGAGCTTGAAATAGCTGGAAACAAAATAACGCAGGTTAGATACAGTGTCTTCATACATCTTAGGACAGGAGTGCAGTGATATCCCCCTCTCTCCCTCTCTCCCTCTCTCTCTCCTCTTCATCCTTCCTCTATCACTCTCTCTCCACTATCTTTCCCCCTTTCCGTCACTCCTTTTCCCTGTATTCCCGCTTGCATGTGTGGCTTTGGCTGCGCCTTGGTGCTTGTTATGAAGCGGATATTTCAGCTCACTTCCTCTGAGCCGTGGGAGCCCCTCTTGTGCGTTTCCTTGTCTAGGCAGCATACAGGAAGTGGCCAGAGCAGTGGAGCCAGCTGCCAGGGGCGAGCCTGGGAGCCCAAGTCTCCAGCGTCTCGCGATGTTCCTGACAGAGCTCGGGTGTCTGTGAGCACTGGTCGGGGCAGAACATATGGAAGGGTTTTATTCTGATTGTGGGTTTCTTCCGTGGGAGGAATCCTTCCTGTGCGGGCAGCTGTCAAACCCTCCCACGGTCTCCCAGGGTAATTGCAGTCCTCTAGCACAGTCTGACTGCCCTCCATAGTGGAGTGTGGCTGTTCTGACGTACATAATATGGTTAATTTTCTGTTTTATTGGCATATATTTGCAACACATGATGCAATGATACCCCGACTTCTTTCCAAGGATTTTGGAAGCGTAGGCTCAAACATTTCCTTTGTCTGTAATACCCCCAAAAGCAGCCAGGGAGGGGCTGCTGGACATTTAAGTTGCACAGTGACATTCCAGTGGCATTCCAAGCACTTTGCCATCAGCACACATGCAGCCCCTTCGACCCCTCGCCATCACTGCTTGCTACTTCTACCTGCCACCCCAGCCCAATACTCTGTTTTCTCCCTACAGTCATCCTGTAAGTAGTATAAATGTTCGGGGAAAGGATGTTTTCTCCCTACAGTCCTACCTAGTCCTGGAAGTGGTGTACTTGTTTGGGGCAAAGATGTTTTTCCCTACAGTCCTACCTAGTCCTGGAATTGGTTTACATGTTTGGGGGAAGGGTGTTTTCTCCCTACAGTCCTACCTAGCCCTGGAAGTGGTATACATGTTTGGGGCAAGGATGTTTTTCCCTACAGTCCCACCTAGCCCTGGAAGTGGTATACATGTTTGGGGGAAGGATGTTTTTCCCTACAGTCCTACCTAGTCCTGGAATTGGTTTACATGTTTGGGGGAAGGGTGTTTTCTCCCTACAGTCCTACCTAGCCCTGGAAGTGGTATACATGTTTGGGGCAAGGATGTTTTTCCCTACAGTCCCACCTAGCCCTGGAAGTGGTATACATGTTTGGGGGAAGGATGTTTTTCCCTACAGTCCTACCTAGCCCTGGAAGTGGTATACATGTTTGGGGCAAGGATGTTTTTCCCTACAATCCCACCTAGCCCTGGAAGTGGTATACATGTTTGGGGGAAGGATGTTTTTCCCTACAGTCCTACCTAGCCCTGGAAGTGGTATACATGTGTGGGGCAAGGATGTTTTTCCCTACAGTCCCACCTAGCCCTGGAAGTGGTATACATGTTTGGGGGAAGGATGTTTTTCCCTACAGTCCCACCTAGTCCTGGAAGTAGTATACATGTTTGGGGGAAGGATGTTTTTCCCTACAGTCCTACCTAGTCCTGGAAGTGGTATACATGTTTGGGGGAAGGATGTTTTTCCCTACACTCATACCTAGTCCTGTAAGAGGTATACATGTTCAGGATAAGGGGCCTGGAAAAGGGATGTGCCCAAATTGTTGGTCGTGGCCTTGCACATCCCTTTACCAGGCTGGGAAGGGAGCTGTTCCTCTGTGACCGGAAGTCTGGTCATAGAACCACATGCCCCACATGGCCTCTTAGCGTGAATAGGGTGGCCGTAGTTCGGGGTGGAAAGAGGGGAAGGCTGTTACCCATCTCATTGTCCTTCCCATTCGTAGCTCGCAGTCGTTCTGTTGGCTTTTCCCGCCTCTTCCCTCTAGTCCATGTTCAACATTGAGAGACCGACCAACAGGATAGTACCGTAAGCAACAGGTATGGACCTTAAAGAAAGGGCTTCTTTCATACTTAGGGAAATTAATATTAATCTGACCTCGGTCTAGTTAATCCGATCCCTGCGACCCAGGATGTTGGCCCATCCAGCACAAATGCAAGCTCACTGTTTATTGATTTTTGCAAGTCAAGCGAAATAGCCACACGTGCTGCAATTCTTAATTCTATTTTAGGTGTTTGCTAAATTTATCTGAATTACTGACGGACCTTTGGAGACCAAATCTAGCTGCAGGGGGTGATGTGCATGGAAGAGCAGTAAAGGAATGACACGAATCCACACCAGTCCGTGCTCCCAACAATCACTGTGACAAGGAAACAAAAGAGGTGATTGGCATTGTCTAGCGTCACGTCACAACGTGAAAAGACTCTCCTCCATCCAAAAACTAAGAGAGCCAATAAGGGGCGACGCGACCTCTGTGACACCTACTGTCTCGCATATAGAGAATCGATAACTTGCCAGTGCTAAAAATTTGGAAACAAAAAGGGGTAGAGTTCTGCCAGTCAACCGCTGGGCTTTAAAAAACTGTAAATCGCAGCACTAAAAAAAAAAACGCCCCTTTTTTGTACTGATCTCTTGAAACGTGTGTATTAAGCCAACAGACAAGTTCTAATCTGTTACCCTAACATGTTGAGCAAAAAGAGTATGATCTATTTCCCCCATCTTGAAATGACCCCCCCACCTCCCAAATTGCCAGCGTGAAAAGTAATTGGAGGAAAAAAAAATCTATTCTAGGTTTTAAACTCACTATCAAAACTGAAACAAAACACAGGGAAATGAATTGCAAGGCGTGATCACTTGCATGTAGTCATTATTTAACACAGCATGCATGCAGCTTTATATAGTCTGCATTTTTAATCCATCATTCGCACCCCTAAAGGGTCAATGGTGCACCCAATCACCCACTCGCTACTGTGTCTGCACCCCTCTCCTGTAAAGCACACAATTTGCCTCCCAAGAAAAAGACTCGCCAGCGCACGGCTTTTCTAAGCTCAGAATTCTCCAGAGTTGGGGACAGCTAATCGCAGCCAGTGCAGTATTGCAGTTCAGGCATGGGATTTTTGTTCCTCTGGATTCAGAATCCAGACAATTACTGCAGGTTTCGGAAGTCTGCTGGGTAAATCTGTCCCATTTCCACCACACTGCCATTGCCCATTGAGACACAATCTTAAGCGAAAGGAAGGCATCCACGTTTAACCAGGATTACTCCTCCGGGGAAGGAACGAGCGTCGCATGACTACAAATTGTTCCTAGCAAAATGTACTCATTATTCGCAGCACCGGTCTGGAGGTAGAATAGGGTAACCTTTAGGTACTCTAAGAAAAATACTTGGGTAGTCTGAGATGACTCTTCTCCAATCTCCATGCTCAACATCAGACAGGCTGCCTCCAGACGCTGAGAACGAATGCCTGTGGTCCAGATGGGCGAGGTTTAGGGTACAATTTAATGTGATCCTCTGATCTGGATGTCTGTCTGAAGCAAGGCCCAAGGAATGAATACCACAAGTCTTCCAGTAGCTACCGAGGTGGCAGTGTCGGCACTGGACCCAGCAAGGCTTCCTGCAGCATGGTTCGTTCAAGGACCGCGTCAATAATTTCCACAAATCGCAGATTGCGCTGCTCCTGAAATGCAACTCTGATCGCCTCATCTTCGTGGATGATCGGAAAACAAATACAGAACTGCACGTAAGGGCAAGCGTGGACCTGCTTCATGGACTGGCTTGGACTAGCTTACGGGCAACAGGGCAATGTCTGAAGTGCCAACTCATCGTGCTACAGTGGGGCAGTTTTTCAGCTAGAGCGGGGCAGTGTTTTCCCACTTTTTTGTTCTGCACCTAGAGTTGGGTTGGTTTAAGTGAACCTGGAAATTGTTGGTAAGTGCTCTCCCACAACTGCTCCTTTTATTTTGTGCCCCGCTTCCCAACTTGCTTCACTGCTTGTTTCTTTTTGTTAGTCACTGTGTGCTTACAGCCTTTACCCGTCCCGCCTCCACCCTCGCCTAAAACCCGCACGGATTGGCCCGTTGTGGGATCACGTGACCACCCCCAACTGCACATCAAAGGCCCTCCCAGGGCAGCCTTGCCCAAGCACCACGGCAAAGGGCAGCTCCAATACCTGTTCTCCTCATGGCAATTCAGGCTATCGGGACCTTTGCGGGGTTAAGTAGCACTGTGTAGAAATTGGTACATACATTGTAATTGCTTATTTGTAGAGCGCTTATACTCAAGTGAAGTGCTTCAAGGTGGGAAGAGAACAAGGGAATACAATAGTCATTATTAGGCCTTGAAGTTTCTGAATGGTCTAACAAAATTAACTAGCATACTAGGCCTGAGGCATTTCTACTAGTGCAAGTGCATGACAGGAGGGAAGGAGAGAAGGGAGGAGAGGGAACAAGCATACAAGTGCAAGACGAGCAGTGTGGAGAGATGGAGGGGGTAAAAGGACATACAGAAAAATAGACTAATGTACTATGCTTGGTGACATTCAGATTGATTGAAGATGGGTCATCATCAATAATGCACCTATCCCCAAGTGTTTCAAGTGCAACCAAGCTAGGGGGGGGAGACAAGGGTGGACAGGACCACAATCTTGCTAGGCCTAGTGCATTCAAGGTCGTGCAAGTGCACAGAAAGGAAGTGCAAGTGGTGGTGGGGAAGAGGAACAAGTGCACCCAGTCCATCAGAGGCCTGGGTTAAGTGCAGAGAGAATGCCCCTCAATTGGAACATATTCCGTGTGCAGTAGTGCAAGGGCAGAGTGCAGAGGCCCGAAGGAAAGTGTAAGACTTGCGGGGGAGCCTGGGACCTGTGAGGCTCTGGGGTACACCAGGTGGGCAGTCGGCCAGACTGAGCAGAAATGGGGAGGATAAAGGAGGAGGGAATCGGGAGAAGGGAGGTTAGCGGGGGAGAGAAAGAGGAGAAGAGGAAGGTCTTGAGGAGTTTCCAGAACTTGAGGAGGTCCGACTCAAGACAGAGAGAGGCAGGGAGGCTATTCCATAGTAAGGCACCTGCAGAGGATAAAGTTCTACCACTGAATTTCTCTTTGGAGAAACTTCTCACCTGCAGAAAGTTGGAGAAGGCCGAGCGGAGGGCTCTAGAAGGAGAGAATTTAGGAAGAGCGCATTGCAGATAGTATGCACCCTGGCACCAGCCCCAGCAAGCCTTGTGGACTATGCATAGGGAATTGAACTTGATCCTTGCAGCCACTGGGAGCCAGTGAAGGTGTTTCAGCGCCACATAGATGCAGTCCCTGGGCTTGAAGCCAAAGAGAAGTCTTGCGGTTCTGTTCTGGATAGGTTGTTTGCAGTAGTCCAGTCTAGAGCAAACCAGGGCTCTAGGGACAGTGAGCCTCTGGGGGAAAGTGAGAAAACGTAGAATACCTCTGAGGAGGTGCAGCTGATAGTGGGACTTTTTAGAGATGTCCGAGATGTGAGAAGAGCAGGAGAAAGTGGAGTCGAAGAGGACTCCCAGATTTATTTCCTTACTGGTGGGTGAGGGCACAGGACCAAGGGAGGCCATCCAAAGTGCTAATGGGAAAGCGGGAGCTGGGGTCCCAATGAGGATGATCTCTGTCTTACTGGCATTAAGAAAGATCATTAGCAGCACACCAGGACTGAATTGCAGACAGACAGTCGAGGATGAACGCAGAGGAGGAAAAGACTGAGGGTAGCCTGAAAGAGAGCTGTGTGTCATCCGCATAACACTGAAAGTTGGAGGTGGAGGCAGAGATCCAGTGTGCCATGTAGACACTGAAGAACCAGGGGGATAGATTTGATCCCTATCGATTCTAGTCATGCAAGTGGTGTCCCAAGACATTTGTGGGTTCTGCATAAGGTCCTCCTATTGAATTTGCTGCGGGTGGTGGGATTGGGACAGAGGTGGGGGACCAAGTTAATGCAAGATCTGCAGGACAGATAAGAGCAGCAACATTTTTTTACAATTTTATTTTTGGTAGCTAGGAAACCCTATTTAAACAGAAAGCGGTATTGAGGATGGTTCTAGTTAATATCTATAATGTTTATTACATCGAAACAATCTTTTTGAGAACCATGTGGATTCAATGACTGTGATTAATTACATCTGTATACAGTGCACCAGAGCAGCAAAAATCAACTGGAGTGGATTCCAGACTTAGCCCAGGCCGAGCCGTTTACAGGTCGCCCACCTGGTAGGGCCGCCCACTGGATGGGAGACCACTGTAATGGCTTATTGAGAGGCCACCCTCCACACAGTCCCTTCCCTCCCCAAGCGAAGTGTCACACAATAAACTGTTAATGTCAGTTCTTTTTATTCAGCCCTATCTCCAGTTGATCTAATACCCCCTGGATCCCTCTCCTTCAGCTACCAATGAGCCAAGAACCAGGCTGGGGGACAGGAAATATATGTGTTTATTTGAATTAGATGTTAAGAAAATCGCACTAAAATAGCAAACATTTTTCCGTGGCACAACACAATGAACTTATCTCAACATAAAAAAAATTCATGCAGGTGGGTTGAAAAGAACACACATTCTTTACTTTCTACAGATTTCACTTGGTGAAATAATTAAACTGATCAATAAACAAAATGTAGTGCTGTGCAATTTCGATTTTCCTACGTGCTTAAAAGGTTAGGAGTAGGGTTTATAGATTAGCAATTATGCTTTCACCCACACTTTTGGTTTAAATTGAACACAGAAACATTGGAATGATTGGGAATTTTGGATTTCAGATGCCCCCCCTACCCCTCTCCACTTAAAGGACTGTGTTGGGGAAGCCGGCGGTTTAGGGATATTTTTAGTTTCGGGACAGACAGCCCTTGTCATGAAGTTGGGTTAACAGGACAAATGGGATCATTCAATTAAATTACAGTCCGTGGTCTTCAGCTGACAATTCTAATGAGCTTGTCCCACCAAGGGAAATAATCAAATTAATATTTTTTGTTAAAAGGGCTAAGGATCGACACAGACCCCCCCCCGCACCCTCTGCCACACCCACTATAAAGACAAGGATTTAAGACCAGCAGGTTCCTCCACCTTTTAGTTACAAAAGGTCCAAGTCTACTTGAAATTGAACATCTGTTTAAAGGTCAGGACAGCCAGCTGCATCTGAGGATCCTCTGGAAAGATGGGGCTGGGGTCTGGTCACACCACTCTCAAGGATGGCCTCCTGCTCTCCAACATAGAACCCAGTCAACTTTTAGGCATTCTGAGTAATAGACAGCTTGCCCCAGAGTCGATCTCTGAAAAATCTCCTTTTGGCGTTTCCTGGCAGCTGTCAGATGGTAAATTTCAGCAGATATCCCCGATAGTAAATTTCAGCAGCTCCGTGCCTTCCTCATAGTGCATTCCACTTTATATAGCAGCGATGACACCATCAAGTTTACAATCTGGGGAGTACCCTGCAAGAGTTCCCGCAAATAAGATTGGACAGCTACCCTCCTCTCTCCTTCCAAACTCCAGCCCATCTCTAAGGATTGGTTTAGGAGTCTGGAGCAGACATAAGGCAATTCCCTTTTGTAATCGCCATTTGTAATCCTGTCAAAATGTTGGCAAAACTAGTTATGTATCAAAAACGCTGTGATTTATAGTGACTGCCATTTTCTGATTCAGCTAATCAGGGGGGAACTTGATAAAAACAGCCAGGTCTGCACTATGTTGCACAGCCGTTTGGCAATTTGCCACCATTTTCGCCAAAAGCATAATAATTGGGGACATGTAATTTATTACTCATATTCCTAATCTTAACGTCCACCAGCATGCCAACTCTCACATTTGGAACATTTTCAGATCAGCCAGAAACCCATCTTAAATGGCCGTTACAGTTCCCAGAGTCTCAGGTGGATGAATTTGATATCACCAAAATTGCCTAGAAATTATCTAAAAAATGAAACATAAATGTAATCAGTACGACTTATGTGTTTTTTATTAGCCTTTTTGAAGTTCATTTTTTGAAGTTGATTTCAACTCTGGGAAAGTCTGTTTTCAATACCTCTCAGCAGCCACACTTTATTGCAGTAAATGGATGGTGGGGGATGTACAAGCCAGGCTTGCAGTGTGAGATTTCTTTGTGAAGTTTTCCTAGAGTCCCACCATTTGTCCCTGGCTGAAATGGAAGTCACAGATTGCAATCTCTAACCTCAGCCTTTATTCTATGACAGTGCGTTTTACTGATCAGGGTTAACTTTGCTTTTGCGCTGACAGTGCAGGGCTGTTTCTTTCAGTCATTAATGAAATACATTTTTTATTATCCGCTGTTTGTGTTTCTGCTGAAAGTGGGTCTGAATTGTCAGTGTACCCCCTTTTGATGGGTGACTGTTTCATTGAAAAATGCTGCATTTATTTCACAGCCCGTGATGTGCATTTCCTATCTTCACTCGAATTTCATTTTTGTTTTTGCTTTCTCTGGATTTAACTTGCCGAAAGACACCCACATAGTCTGCCTAAATAGGCCCACAGGAACTCTTCAAGGACCCAAGCAGGCTTTTCTTTTCAAAGGTTTTGCCGGTATTTTGGATGTCAAGCATAATCTACCTTACTTTTTGTCAACACACACACCATGTCTTTTTCCTGACATCTTTGTTGTCTGGGGAACATTTTTCTCATGTCTTGCTGTGTCTGTTTTAAAAATGTGAAAGAGACCTTTTGAATTTCTTCTGCCACTGTGAATTCAAATGCTGCTTTTCCTTTTGCAGTGACAGTTGGGCCTTCTCCAAATGGCACTTCCTTGTACTATTAGCAGAAACCCCATGGTAGGTCCACTTTTCAGTGTGAAGGCACTGTTATTTATTTTTATGAAAGCTGGCAGGTCATTTTTCCAGTGGTCTTTTATTTCTGTTGGCTTGGGGCCTTTGATTACACCCCACACCCCCATCAAAACCAGAGAGGAAGGATCCAGTTAAGGGGATTGGACAGAGCATGGGAAAATACCAGGTGCAGGGGTATATCCTGCAAAGAGGGGTGGGTGAAGCCGATGGGCCAAATGAAAGGGAGCACCCCTCTTTGATCTGATCTGCGTCCCAGTTGGGTTGGGCGAGTATTTTCAATGTCAGGTAAGCCAAATTGAACCATTTGTCTTTCACGTTTCACCAGTGCAAGGATCTGCAAGCACCAGAAACATCATGTTTCTGCAGGCAAGGCATTAGCCAGATGGCTGCATTTTGGGCTCTTTGGAGTATGCCCAGAAGGATTGCTGGCCTCACAAAAAACATTTGTATAATCTTGCCTCGAGTTAGTGGATGTTCGCACAGTTGAGGGACTATGTTTGAGCTCAAGGAAAGGAGGGGTGGCTGTGTGTGGGGTCTGGGGGGGCTTTCAAAGTAGTTTCAGACTGCATAATAAGCTAGTTTCATCTGCATATCAGTCTGAGCTTTTGTAGACCTCTGTGCTTCACATAACCCACAGAGGTTCTTCAAGACCAAACTTAAGCAGCAGGGTCAAGAAAGGATGGAATAAGAGTGGGCTTCAGGCTTTTCCTACCTCTTGTCCTGAATGAGATAAGCGCCTTCTTAGCAATGTTTGTTCGTGAATAGTGGGTGAGCATCCATTCGAAGGTAGTCTCGTGCTTACCGCACGTATACTGCAGTCAGGATAGTCGGGAGAGTATCGTTCTTCGTTGGGTTCTCGGTGTATGGGGTGGTATTATGGCTGAATGCCAGGTCAGTGGGCTCCGGAGGGGGCAGACCTGGCAGTGAAGAAGCCTCGTTTACGTTGTGTGGTCTAGAAGTTCGATTAGGAATACACTGTTCGTAGAAGCTTAGTGGGTGAAAACAAATTGTCATTCTCCTGCATTCAGAGCTGATGTGGTGTTGGTCTGTGGTGCCGGTGCGATGTTTGGCATTGCTTCATCATCTTACTAGATTTTTGAGGGAAGCTAGTTGAGCAGGATGTTGCAGTCTATGCCCATTTTGTGGTGAAATCGTGGAAGTTTTCCTGGAGCAGACTGGGAGGAGGGGTTGTGGATTAAGTGTTGCCGAGGGTCACGGACCAGCCTGATTTCAGACTAAGACTATAACGGGGGCAATGGCCAGGTTTTCAGTGCCTTCTTAAACCCTGTCCGGCGTCATTCTAACCCAAAACTGTTGCTGCATGTTGAAGAGTGGCTACTTGCTGTTTGTAGATCTGGTTGTGCTGTCGCACTCCAAAGGAGCTGACCTTCGCCGTGTCTGCAAAACATGAGCCCTACAGGTGAATCTGAAATGAAAAATGATTGGACCTTAAAATGTAAATCGCTATGGGCAGAAGTGATCTATGTATTGTCGGTAGGTTTGCTTCAGTCCCCATTAACAACTGCACAAAAACAAATGCCTGTTGCTATTCTTTCAATTCGATCACGTAGAAATGCAGGGAATTGCAGTTGTGAATGGCATCCATTGGGACTCATTTGCAATAATGAATGTTTCTAAATCATGTATTGCCCTACTACAAGTACACAAAAGCTCAAAACGAAAATTGTTTTCTTCTGGCGTAGGGTAACCAGATTTTAAAAATGAAAAAACGGGACAGGCCAATGACTTAAAAGTAGGACTTCAATTTGACAGGAACTACCATGAACACACATGAGGAGCAGTGGGAAAAGTGGAGATGTGCGTCTGCAGGGTGTTGGTCATTCCTTTGATATAAACTGTGTGGATTTGGTTGTGACTGTGAATGTTCAAAGGAAAAGGGACCTTTTTCTTCGAATACTATTAGTCATTGCTCTGAAGCCCTTTCCCAAGCTGTTGCTGTTGCACATCAGTTAATGCATGTGGCTGTTAGCCAAACAGTTGGGGGTTCGAACCCACCCCTTGGTGGCTGAAGTGTTAATGTAGAATTGGCAAACTATATTAATGTTAATTTGGTTCATAATTTAGGCGTAGTCACAAGTTCCTCCGGACGTACCGGGTACTAACGATCCAATAGCAGCCAGGGCCTTTAACAAGGGCCCTGAGACTTAACCATGTGGTACTGCCAGAGGAACATGTGATTGTCTATTAGCACCCCAGTCAAAAAAATACAAACTTAGCCCCTTTACCATTGTTGCCCGGCAGACATTAGAGGAGTGGCGCATCATTACTGGTGCACCACAACGTTTTCAGGTAAATGGCACGGTGGTTAGTGGTGTGGGGGGGTGGAAAATGGCAGGGAGGGCGTGAGCAGCTGTCGGCTCTTTGAGGGCTCAGTATTGCGAGGTGGACAACTGCCTGTAGATTACTCAAAATATGCCATTTTGTTAAAGAAATTATATAAAGAAAATACCTTGCTTGCCCTACTCCAAAGATGAATTCCCTACCTAGTCTAGAGGCTAAGGGAACATTCTCTATCATGGGTAAACTGGCCGTCACACTAAACAACAAAACGCACAAAGTAAATTATACAGCAACACAATAAAAGAAACCATATTAATGCACTCTCTGAATGGCTTTCTCCTAACCTGGCATGGTCCCTTCCCTCAGGTTTCAAAGTCAAGTTTCAAAAATGTTCCTAAAAGGGGGGTGAAAGAGAGGTTTTGAACCAGATCTTGTAAGTTCAAAAAGTCCAAACAAAAGTTCAACAAACTCAAACATCCACTGGTAACAACTCTTCTGTTCCTGGATGAAATGATCCCCTTCCAGCTTACAGAAAAGAAATGGCACCGATGGTAATCCTGGTTATGATGATAAATTGTCTTTTCAAGATCATTTGCCACAGTTCAAAAGAAGGTGTAGTATTCCTAAATGTCAACAGTTCTTCAGGACGACTTCAGTTTCAACTTTACATTCTGTATGTTAGGATGCTTTCTCTGTGCTGCTGCTTCTATTTTAACCAACCAAACTTCTACTGTTTGTACCATGAGAGCAGTCATCTTTGTCTCACAGTACGTTGCTGCTTCAGGCTACTTGAATGTGACATCTGCTGACAACGTAATATACCACCACAGTTCAAGTATAACTGCTACTGCTCAGTACTTCTGAATTATTAGGTAGATTTGTACACGATACTTCAACCTTTTCAGGTAGGCATGGCACTCTTCCTTTTAATGGCTTTCTTAGAAGGGGCAGCCTCTCTGCCTCTCCAGTGTGTCTAACTACCACAAGAAATACCCGATCCGGCTCATAAGACCCGCTGTCTTCTAGCTTCAGCAGTTTTTCACACCACAGGTTGTATTTTACTTCAAAGTGTTCTTCACAAGCATTTGGTTCCCCTTACCCAGCTTTTCTCCCACCTTGCCGCCAGTTAGAAGCCCAAGTAATTACCCAGCAGTTTATGTGCCACTCTCTCAGCTTCAGGTAACAATGGTGTGCTTGTTTCTTATGCCACTTGACTGCTAGAATCATGTAGTTAGATGATTCTTTAACTCTTGGCAACACTGGTTTCACAATGAAAAGGGGTTTCCTATTGGCTTCGATAATGCGTGTTCTTCTCTTCAAGGCTTTAGACTCTTTACTTCTTTGAAATAGAATAAAAGTAACTTCGGGATGTAGTATATAGTTCAAGTTCTCGTGAAAACACAATTAGGCACACACCTCCTTTCTTTTCAAGTGGATTTTAAAGTTTAACAATTCATTATATTCCCATGTAACTGTAAAGGATAAGATCCTGGCTTCCTGTGGGAATTATAATTCGACACAAACGACCGCCTTTTGATGTAGTTTTCACTTTCTGTAACTTGCAACTCGTATATTGACAATGTTTGTTATTTGATAATGTTTGGAAAGTGTTCCCTTTTGGTTAATTAGGGACCCTCAACCACTCTGTTATAGAGCAACAGTCTTACTATAAATCAACAGTGGTTTTCAAGTACTTCAGCTTCTCGCGCGAGTATTGATCTTTAATGTTATACTAGAGTGCTACAATTCCATTGTTAGTAAGACTTCTGATATAACGAACAGCTTTTACTCCCATTTAACCATACACAAGTCAGTTGGGAGCTGGCTACAATTACCGATAAGGCTTGTGCAGTGTATCTGAATGCTGTGCTTCACTCACTGGCTTCATTGAAACTGATTTTGCGGGTTGTGCTGCTTCCCCAACTTCCTCTGCCTCTTCTACTACTTCTGGCAAGCTGGGGACCCATACTCTTCTCCAGCGCGTCTGTATCCGTTCCAGCCACTTGATTTGGGTGTTTCTTTGCCTTCTGCTTCTGGCCTTAGTCACCTGCACCTCCACGGCTCTGCAATCACAGCAACAAGGCTCACATGGGGAAAAAATCAGCCTCCTGCACGTCTTCCGTTGCGCGGCTGCTGCACTTCAGGTTTTGGGAGAACAGGACCCTCTCGGAGCTTGCAGGTGAAATCTGCTGTCTCTGTGCGCCAGCGTCCCTTCCACTTTCTTGTAATTTGCCAGCCTTGTGTTTTCCTTTGCTACAGCTGCTACAAGCAAGCGTTCCAGTTCTCGTTCCAGCTCCTTCTACTCCTCCTTTCCAAACCAGGCTTTTTATGCCTCACAGGTTCATTTGATAGGCTTCTGGTGTGAGCTATTAGTCTTAATTACCCGACTACTGCAGTGGCCACTAGGCTTAATTGCCAGACTACTGCATATGCATGCCTCTTCATCCATCTTCCGTGTCTCTGTACCTCTAGGATTCTGGGACTTGTAGTTTCTTCACTTAAAGTTAGGTTTTTCAACTTCTAACTTTTTATAAGGGTAGATTTAATTCCCTTAAGGCTTTTAGCAGAGGGCCTATGAGAATTAGTTATTACAGAGGAAGATGTTTTAGTGAAGGCATTTCCATAATCTTTTACATTGTACCCTTGGTTTTAAGAAAGGTGATTAGTCTGGGATACCTAAAAGGATCTTTCTTTTCTGTATAATTTGTTCTGATTTTCTAACCTTCGGGTCCACAACCTTAGATCTCCTATGAGGTTGATGGACATTAATGGCAATAAGCCATAACCTATTTAGGTACAGTGGTAAGAGTTTTCCTGCCAGAGGAAAAATACTGTGTCTCATCCCACGGAATCTACTCACCAACCTGGGCCCTGTCTCCTCCCAGGTGATCTCCCGCAGTACATCACCCACAGGGTTGGGATCAGGAAGCATCTGCCTTCCCCTGGCCACCATGGAGGAGACTTAAGGTAGGTTTCAGTGAGGGATCCGTAGAATTCTTCACAGCTCACTTTGAACGAAAGCCTATACCGCAGGGTTCAGCCCGAATTCCGAGCAACCTGATTGGCTGCGGTGAATCAAGCTAGATGCCATTATTTCTACGTGTGGTCACCCTCTTTCCCAAAAGACAGGGACTGCTTTTCAAATAAAAAATCCTCTTGGGACAGCCCAATTCCCGGACAGTCCTGGGATGTCTGCTTACCCAACATTGGTGAAATGTCATGGCTACCCTTCTCTGCTCACTCCAAGTCACAGGTATGTGTAGAAAAAAAACAATAAATGGGTTATTTGTTTGAATTTCGGCTGAACGAAAAGTTTCGAACAGCCCAAAATGTTGAGCAAATATTCCATTTGGTGCCATTATAGTGAACAAGGGAGTGGGGTTGTCTCCTGCACCCGTGTTCCCTACAATGGAATCAGGAGTTGCGGGGGGGGGGGTGTTCCCCGCTCCCTAAAAAATAAAGGTTCAAAAAAAGATGTATTTAAACAGGACACTGCAGTGCCAGTTCCCATGCACGTAAGTGAAGGTTGCAGAGGGATGGAGGAGTCGGTAGCACACAATGACGTGTGAAGCCAAAAGGTATGTAAATGTGTGGGGGGAGTTGAATGCCAGAAATAAACTGCAGGAGAAAAAAAAACTATTTTTGTTCAAATAACTTTAGTTTTTGCTCCCTCAGACATCTCTCATTCGATTTATTTCATGGACGTCCATGCACGCAGTCCTGACATCAAAAATGACTGACTGGGCGTGTCCTGTCCCGTGCTGCCTGTCAAAAAAGCACTCTCCGGTGCTGCTGCAGGGGGAGTAGGCGAGAAAAGCTGAAAGAAGATTGGGGGTGCCAGGATGCCAGTTAATGTTCCCTTTTGTGGTCCTGCTAGGTATAGGGGAGGAAGGTGGGATGTTGGGTATTTATTTTCCCCTTTTGTCGTTGTGGGCAGGGAAAATGAATATTACGATTTATTTCAACAAATTCCTACTTTAAATATAGGAACCAATTCTACATGCAAATAACAGGAACTGCTATGGGAGCCACG
Source organism: Ambystoma mexicanum (assembly GCF_040938575.1). Classification (NCBI taxonomy): domain Eukaryota; kingdom Metazoa; phylum Chordata; class Amphibia; order Caudata; family Ambystomatidae; genus Ambystoma; species Ambystoma mexicanum. Next base: position 886,286,294 of record NC_090931.1, read on the forward strand.
ATGACTCCCGCATACGCCAACACATTTATGCACAAATTTGAGTCAGACCATATACTAAGTCAGCAAAGATGGAAGGCACATTTGGCTATTTGGGTTTGTTTCATAGAAGACATATTTGGAATTTGGACAGGTACTGAGACAGATCTAGTGGAATTTTTCGCATACCTCAACACAATTAGTGAAAAAATTCAGTTCACCTATGAGTTCTCTAAAACAAGCATTCATTTCCTTGACGTGAATGTGGAGTCCATGGAACATGAATACAAAACTAATATATACACAAAGACAACGGATCGCAATAATCTGCTACATAGACTGAGTTTCCACGAACCTAACTTGATCAGGAACTTACTGTACAGTCAGATGCTTAGAGTGAATCGCATTATCAGTGATCCGAGAGACTATGATAAAGAACTTCACGAAATGGGCGAAAAGTTCTTGAAACGTGGATACAAGGAGGAGGAAATTAGAAAAGCCAAACACAAGGTAGAGCAAAAAAACAGGAATGAATTACTTACAGCTGCAAGGAAAGCGAAAACAGAACCATCATTGGTATTCGTCACACGGTTTTCAACACAAAGTGGCCGCATGAAATCAATTATCAAAAAACATTGGCAAGTATTATCTTGCGATCAGAAGACCGAAGATCTTTTCAAAGAACCACCTATATTTGCTTACCAACGAAGCAGGAACTTTCGTGACAGTTTGGTACAGACAAGACAACGCAAGAAACGACCTGAGACGAAACGTGTTGGAACGTTTCCGTGTCTACAAAGTAGTAACTGTAGCTATGTGAAAAAAGGATCAGCTATCAACCATCCACATACCGGAAGAAAAATCATGCTGAAATCATTTGCAACTTGTGACACCACTAACATTATTTATGGTATTAAGTGTCCCTGTGGACAGTTTTATGCGGGACAGTCTCTAAGAAAAGCAAAACTTCGATGGAACGATCATCGCTTGTGTATACGGAACAAGAATCTAAACTCTGCGGTCGCAAGACACTGGATCAAAGAGAGACATAACTTGACACAGATTCGATTCACGGTGCTGGAGGTTGTCTGGAGTAATGATCCTCATGAAAACATACAAAACAAATTAGACAGAAGGGAATGTTATTGGATTGAAACGCTGGGGTGTCTCACCCCGAGAGGAATGAATGAAGAGATAAACTGGGCATGTTTCTTATAAACATGCTAGTGTTTATGTAAAAGGATGGGGAGGGGAACACCAACATGGACATATCTATTGTGGCTAAATAACAGTTGTGGATACATAAAAAGAAAAGCGGTGCAAGGATGAGACCTAGGCATTTTAGGTCCGACAACCAGATCCAGACAGATGGTTGCTACACACAATGCAATATACATGCCTGATAGAACATGCACAAGCTATCATCATTATTGTAAACTACACGTACAGATTAACGTACATAACATTTTTGGGCGCAAGCATTACGGATAGTGCAGAATATCAGTCATCATTTAACTTCACCTGTTTACGTGATTTTGTATGTACAAATTGATATTCAGTTTATGCTTAGTCTAACACACTCTTAACGAACATGTAGACAGAAGCTAGAATATAACTTAGCACGTCTGAGGCTTACGTAATGACATCGGTTAATAAGTAATCGGATGGGAAACATAAACATATATGCAGCGGTATAATTGAATGTAATTACCCCCAACATCCCGTCTCCCCGTCTCCATGGGGACACGGGACCCAAGGCGTCGCCACGCAGGCCATCAGCCAGGCGCGAGCGTACGCTCAATGGGGCAGACCCATTGATTTTTGTTTAATAGCATCACCGAGTCATTATAAGTCTCCATTGAAACCTGCACGCAGCAATCGTTATTTGAAATACCTGACAGCAGTGCAGTATGCGCCGGCACATTTTCTGTATATTTATCGTCCGACTTCCTGGTTTCCATGGAAACACGGGACGCGTGACGACGTAGTACTGAATAGTGGTCAGGTGACCACGCACAACGTACGTGGTTACCTCAGCAACCACTTAGAAGCCATTTTTCACCTTTTTTGCTTGGAACGCTGCTCCCCGTGGACCAGCGTATATGCAACACAGGCAGAGCGCGAGTGAAGCGTTAGAGAGAAGCTCATCCAGACTTTTAAACAACACTACGGGTGAGTCTGTGCCCCACATTTAAGAAGAATTAGGTATAACGTTTGTATACATATAGAACAATGATTACAGTATACATCATTGTTGGTATTACTTTTCTTTAAATTTAGAATACAGGCGGCTGGAGTGCTGTACGTAAGAGGTTGTTCTTTAAAGAAGGGTGCTAGACACCACAGAAAAATGATTAAGGTAATTTTGAAAACATGATAGTCATGTATGGGATTTATTTTGGATTTAGAAATGAATGTGCGCAAACATGTACCTACTTTTACCTAACAAGGGCTCTATGTTGTTGTTGTTTTCTTCCCCCCACCATCTAATCTTCCATCTTTAACAAATTACCTTTACTGGGTATGTATGTTTTCAATTATTCATTTTATGCATTTGTTGATTTGTGTACTCAACTATGGTGAACTATGTTAATATTGGTTATTTACTCTCAAACTATTGATTGAAATTATAATCTTGTTTTGATTTGGAATTTTCACATGATGTGGATTGAAACATTTTCATTTATTCTCGTATTATAATTATGTAAGAATTTACAATAAGTGGTATGGTTAACGCCCTGAAGAAGGAGATACGCTCCGAAATGCATTGGCATTAAAACAACCGTACACAAAATGAAACAAGTCTGCTTCTTATTTAGCAAAACACCCAGCTGTTGATGCTCCTCAGATTCAGGATTATACTCTTGAAATTTTTCTAAAGTGGCTCTAAATACGATTTTAGATATCCATGAGCGATGAACTCTAAGCTTATTAAACATTAAAATAAACACAATCTGAACAGTGAGCTCCAGAAGAGCTCCAACGGAGAGCGCCGGACTTAGCTGGATTTGTTCATCCAACTTTTTCTCATAAGGTGCAGGGAAAATGAATAACCACACTAGTGGGTGGCGGCGGACGGGGCAGCAGGTGCAAGTTATTTTGAATGTTGCATTTATATTCCCATGCCTCCCTCCACAACTTGCACTTGCTGTTCCATGGGGACCGCCCGGGGTGTGTGAAATGGGGGTGGGAGTGGTGGTGGGGGCATAGCATGCACAAAACACAATTCAAGGTAGGTAACTAGCCTCGGAAGATATACTCCACACTGCAATTCGGTTGATATAATGTTGTCGATCAGATGCTAGTATGCCCTCTTGGAATATTCCATTTTTCATAGCTCCAACCTGCTATGCTGTAAGTGACCTGCCAGCTCGAGCCTGTATGCATGTAGCAGGCCTTAAGCTCCCCTTCTTCCAGTGTCCAACACCATACGAAAGTGTCCACAAGACACGAAGGTGTCGATCACAAACCCTAATAGTTTCGTACAATGAAGGTGGAGCCCCAGAGAGGCCAGGCGCTGTGCCTAGCAGTCCCAATTCCTACTCCAAGGTCTAGAGATGGGAGAGAAGCAACGTGTCTGACAATTTCAGAGAAGTAAAAAGGCTTCCTAAAATGGGGCGAAAGCAGGTGAATAACCTAAAGGCGGCTGGAACTACTGTCCACTGGCGCTACCTAGGCTGTTGGTAATTCAAAAAAAGTAACGTGGAGCCCCTTTACCTGGGTTCTTGTGTGTAAGCATCCATCCCGCCCTAGCCACCCTCCCCTCTTTCTTACTCGCCCCTTCCTCCTTCACGCCTGTGCCACTGCAGTGCTTTGGGGCTTCCCACGGGTGATGTTAGGGGCTATATAGGCAACCAACATACGCGTGATGGTGTCCTTCCCTTTCTGCCTAGTCTACCTCTGTTCTTCTTCCTAAATATAGCTACCATAAAATAGTGGCTAAGCTCCGAATGGGCAACTAACACTGGCATGCTAAGCTATGCCCTTGACTCTACACGCGCCCCCTACTCTGACTCTGTATAGAAGCGGTCCCACATGATCCAACACTATGGGACAAGCTGCGTTGTGGCCATCATGCGTGACTCTGGCTTACTTCCTTTGGACGACTGAGATTCAACTCGTTCCTTCTGCTCGCCCATTGACGGACCGCCAGCTCGGCAAGGCCATGTGAGTAGCAGATGGGCACCATACCGAATCCAATGACCAACCCTTGGTGGCAACATAAAGGAATGATGGGTTGTCACAGGTGTTGCCACTGGTAACCCTGGTCTGCCTTTTCGTGCCAAAGGATCGAGTGTGTTGAGGAGTCTCCTGGGTGTACACGGAGCCCTCGGGGATGGGCATGTTGGGTTGTGTACGGGATCCGTGTGGTCACCATGTCCCTATTTCTGTACATCGCCACCAAGTACCCTGTGCCAGAGGATTGTTGTGAAGGCCACAAATCCCATGCCAATGTGCCACCTGGCGTACTCCTCTGCTTGCCTGGGTCCTGAGCATACTTGACAAATATATTGCCAGGATTGGGGTATATTTCGAGATCCGGGAGTGGACGGGGTTACAGTCCTTGTAGTCCAGATTGAGGTGACTTGGCGGAGCTGTGGGTACCACTACACGAAAACCTGCTTCAGTGCTTTCTGCTGGGTGCAATTTCAGTACATTAGCAGAGCTGGGGGCGGGGAGGGGTTCTTATTTCAGTACCTGTACAGGACAGTAATTGCTGCCTGGTTAGATTGACGTACATTAGCGGGGGGGGGGGGGGGTGTGTGTGTGTGTGTGTGTGTGCGTGTGTGTGTGTGTGTGTCCCCTCGCCTTGAGGAAGCTGAGGCCCGTTTATGAGGCGCTTTCCTCCTACAAGTCCTTTACGTTAGCAGGTGCGGAGCCTTTCACCCAGCCCTATCCTGCGGCGGCCAGTATAAAGTGCTGTTTACTGCAATACGTGGGCGAGCTTCAGCTGTTACCGAGACTATTAATAGGGGTTTGGGAAACTTGATGGAGCGTCCGAATTCCAAAGCCAGTGTCTTCCCGGTTTCCAGGCCTCGAGGAGGGAAGAGATGGCGCCATCAGTGGGTCGCACAAAGCCTCGTCATAGCCCAGCTCCATGGACACTGAGCTCCCAGCAATGGGCCGCCTCTGCCGCCCAGATAAAGGACCAGGAAGTGGGTGACCCATGACCCGGAGAGCAGAACCCGCCTCTTGGAATGTCCCCCGAGCAGCGAGCCCTCCAGGCCCGCTGGGCCAAGGCATGGCCTGAGTCTGTGGCCCTGGGGCGTTGATGACGAGGTGCGGCTTTCCAAAGGTTTCCCACTGAATGCGCTCTCTTCCCACCCCACCCCATTGGAAATCCTGGGGAGTCCTAGAGATCCAAAGGTGTAGACCCCAGTGTCTAGAGCGTCGTTTTAGGTCGGGTTGTCTTCATTCCCGATTGCCCGCACGCAGCTCCTGATTCGCCCCCTACTAATGGAATGAGTACAGCGGGTTCTTGGGTTTCTGAAGCTCTCCTTTGTCGGTTGCTGGTGTACACGCTACCATGTGTCTATCAAGCCCTCGGCTGCATGTTGATCGACCGCTTCCTCGTGGTGTGGCTGTTACTTGCCCAGGTAAGGCGGCAGGTACAGCTTGAATGTTGGATGCTCTCTGAGTTCCTGAATTGAGTTCCCTGTATGCCGGTCTACCCCTGGATAATGGGGGAGGGCTGTTTGCAAAACTTGATTGCATGATGTAGATGCCTGCTGTGATGACTCTGCTTTAAGCGCAGGGGAAACGAGGCAAGGGGTCAAAGTGATGCCCCATTACTTTCAAATGAGCCCGTTCCTCCAACCCCCACGGGTTGTGACTTACTATTTCAAGGCATGTAGCCAGCAGTCGGACCGTTTGTAACCTTTCCTTCCTACTCCACCTGACCAGGGAGACCTTCCCGAAGGGTGGCTGACAGGGCAGGGCTGAACACCCCCAAACCAGTCACAACCAGGAAATGGAGGAATGAAATCCCTTCAGCAATGGGGAGCCAGCAAAAGGGCCATACACGGGACAAGGTGTTTAGGGAAGCTCATTGGTCAGGAGACGGAGGCAATGAAGAGCCATGCAGAAGCCGAGCAGCACCAGACTAGCCACTGTGCTGGGAGATGCTGGATGGCTGTTCCCATGGAAACCATTGCATGACGTCGATCTTGCCTGACCTCGCCAAGGTACTGCTCATAGGTTCCGAAGAGCTCTTAATTAATAAAAGCCAGAGGTTGGGAGGGCCTCCCCGAAACCGTTGTGTGGCTAAGGCCACCGATCCGTGAGTGACTCTTGAGGAATGCTTGGAAGAGAACGCCAAGAGGGTGGCGAGTGCTGCTAATGAACATTTGCCGGCTAAATCGCTGAGATATTTGTGAGCGCCTCTGAGAATCAATGTCGGCGTCAAGGCCATGATGCGGTGAAACCGCCTCGGGCGGTCTTCTTTCTGATAACCTAGCTTTTGACTTCAGAAGAAACCTAACCAAGAAAGATTGTCCAGTTGTCGTTGAAGTGTTCGGCGTGCCTAGAATGAGGATACCAGGATCCATACGTGTTGAGTGGGTGCCTCCTGGGTTGTTGGGTGTCTGCCATGCACGGCATTGGAAGTCTGTCCTGCCTTACGGTGTAAGGTCTGTCCAATGTGCCCTTACGGGGCTGCCCTGCACAACACTAGAGGGGCTGCCAAGTGTAATGGGGTGCCTTCCTTGCGTGGGAAGGGTCTGCCTTGCTAATGATGTGGGTCGTCCCGGTGTCATTTTGGTGAGTGTAGGCTGCCCTGGATCACGCCAAGAACCCGTTTTGCTTGTGTTGGGGTGGGGATAGATTGCATAGTGTGATTGGGTCCTGTGTAATGTGTGTACCTCCCGCACATGGAAATAGGGGAGGGGGAATTCCTTGCTTGATGTTGAATCCGCTCTGCGAAATGTGGGTTGGCACTGCGTCATGTTGGGGGACGGGGGTGGGGTTGTGCATCATGCTAGGCACTGTTGTGCTAGATTTTGGGGGCATAGACTTCCGTCTGCCTTTAGGCGCCGTGCTGTGTAATGTCTGGACCCATCCTACATACAATTGGGGAAGGGTGCTTTGTGTAACGTTCACAAGCTTTACAAAACGTCGCTGGAGTGCGAGGCATACGCGGCGTTGTGTGGTCTGTGCCACGTCCCTTTCAGACGGTGCAAACAAGGCATCTTTGTACTATTTCCGGTGACCTAATAAATGGATTGCAGCTTAGAGCAGATTTAAGTACGCTCCACGCTGAGGTATTAGTGGAGTGAGCGGGGGCGGGGGGGGGGGGGGGGGGCAGGGGGTGGAAGGCGACCCAGTCTACTCTCGGTGAAGGAACTAGAAGCCACGAATGCCAATCCCAGCTTCCCCATTTAAAATCCAGATGATGGCAAAGCCCACAATCTGAACCTTTTGAGAACTTCAACATTCTATTTTTATAACTATTACTACTACCCAACTTAAATATACTAATTTATTTGACCTTGGAATGATGACGGCCTCGGGTACTCCTGCTAGAATTAGGTGGCCTGTGACTTAGACCTGATTCTGAGCTGGAATAGATGCTCAGTGGGCTAATGCATCCGTTGCACAGATCTCAGTGCAACCTGGAGGTCACAGCTTTGAATCCCGGCAGCTCTACTCAGCCACTTGTCCTACTGAGGCTGATAAAATGAGTACCATTGAGTTGGGTATTAATACAGGCGTCTTATTTGCCTCATCAGTGCCAACGTACCCTGTGGGGGGTGAACGTTGTGCTTTACAAACCTGGATGGGTTACGTTACTGGCCAGGCAAATCACTCCTTGTCCCTTCCAATGCTCTAGATCCCGACACGCATAGAACCATCGGCCTCATCGCCAACTTATTTCCTTGAGAATTTAATAAGTCAATTGAAGGTCAATTACCAATCACATAGTAAACCTAGCTCAGTGCTCCATAAAGGACCGAGCAGGTGGAGGGGCGCTATGGCGGGAGCCTGAGAATCTTTCTGCCCACTAGAGACCACCCCATCCCCTTCTGGGAAACCTCAGCTGTCACGTCACTTCACGTCCGTCTTTGTCACATAGCTGGGTAGTTGACGATGGAAGACACATTTTTCTAATTTGCATATGCCTGCACCTTCCTAAATGGGACATAAATGATAATGATGTGTTATTTATATAGCACATTCACCCAAAACCCTTTACAGAGCACATATTTACATACAATATCACCCAACCGAAATTGGTACCTATTTATCGATCCCGGAAGGATGAAAGGCTGAGTTAGCCTTGCCGGGATTCGAACCTGTGACCTGCAGATCACGCTCAGATCGCAGCAGAGAGCGCTTAACCCGATGAACTATCTTAACACAAGTCTACTTCCAATAGCCATAGGTTCATCTTTTGGCAAACAGCAGTGTTGGCATAGTAAGTGGTTGTACACTTTCAAAGCCCTTGAGTGAGTTTTTGTACACTTTCAAAGCCCTTGCTAAGAAACGCCTGTACCATTGCAGAGGCAGTGACCGTTTCAGCCGCACTGTACCTCTAGGAACCTTCTTCTTAAGACCTTCCCTTCTTTCTGCGTACAGTTAAAAAACAAAGAAATATTAATCAGTGGCGGCTTTTAACCTACACGTTGTTGTGATCACGCACGGCGACAGGACCTTTCAACTTGTTCATTGAAAATGGGCCCTGGAACAGCTGCCGCATGTCTGCTGTCTTACGACACAGAAACCTACTATTTTTTAATTTGGACATTAAACCAATGCAGCACGCATGCTAGAGGCTACCCTTGCTGGCGGGCTCGGACCTGTCGCCTTCCTCTTCCAGTATGCAGCAATGTTCTTATCACCTGGTTTGCTCCATTTTCCTGACATTATCACCCTTCTGTCAAAAAAACGATACGTAGCTTTTTAGGGGACATTACGTGTTTCAGCTCCCCTATGGCTGCCAGTCCCCTGATCATCTGCAGCTATTAAGCACCTCGCCGTATTCGTTTGACTTCATTATAATTTAAACGCCACATGGGTGCCTTATTCTATTTTCCCAGATGCAAGTCAAGACCCTGGGTGTGATGCAATGCCCGGCTGGCATATGAGCAATTCTGAGATGAGCGGGGGGGGGGGGTGTGTATCACTGAGCCACCCCCCACCACCCCCATTTTGATTTAAATATTGGAACACAGTGGGGGTGGGTCTTGGTCTTTTTTGTGGTGTTTTGAGCAGTTCGGTTTTGAAGACCTCTGACGAAGTCCGTCCATTGTGGATGTGGGCATTTCTGAAGGGTAACCTGCGCGGTACTCACAGTAGCATTCCTATGTAGGACCACCGGGTAGACGCACTGTGTGTCTAGTGCTCACTTTGTGTTGTACCATAGGACTGAAGCAATACCCAGCACAGTGTGGCACTCCCACTCTGGAAAGGTGCTGACCATGCGTCTATACCATTAGAAATCGCACAGTTTAAACACGCTTGCCAAGAGGTCTAATTAAACCAGTTTTAAATACTGTGCTGGGAGCTGTCCTTCGTCGTGGACCAGTGTGTAACTAGAAGAACCGGTGTGCATTCATGAATGAATGAATGAATGAATGATTGAAGGCCTGGATGGAGGCGCTGCTCCCGCCTGCTGTGCGACCTGTCATGGCGCCTCCCCTTCGGCAGAGAGATGGGAGCCGGCAGTTTGCACCTACCGGCGTGCTCTGCCACACACACACACACCGACCTCATCTCGGTGTGCTGCGGAAGCAGAGGCACGCGCTGCTCCAAGCTTGTGCCCTGCCGGTCATTCACGCTTTTTTTTGTTTAAGCGGCAGAAAATCATACAAAACAAAATCGCCCAAACCCAAGGTGATGGCGCATTTAGAATGCGTTGCCATTGTCCGCACCGCAGCTGTCTTTCATCCACGTTGTTTTCCTTTCATCGCCTTTTCTCACGCACAGCCGTTTTTGCCATTCCCCTCGTTCTGTCTGACCTACGTTTTATCCCAAGTCTCTTCTCGCCGCCCTCCTTCTCCCTTTTGATCCCCCTCTGCTCTCCCTGTTCTTTGACCGTCTCCCCCACCCCCACTTCGCAGAAATGTTTGCCAAGTTGCCCTCATTATGCTGATTGCTGCCTCCCTGCCAGCAAATCTCCAGCCGCAGGAAATACTAAATTCATGCCACAGTCCTGATGACGGGCGAAGCGCGTGGGCCCTCGGGGAGAGTGGCTGGCCCCCTATGGAGAGGGCACAGCAGACTACCGGAAAGCCAATGTGTACTGGAGGAAACGAGGTCCACTGACAAGAACCCATTCCTCAACACTACAGAGAAGGCGCCCTCTTGTTACCAAAGCTGCGTAGGGGAAGTGTTGCATTATTGGGTAGAATACCCTGCTTCACTGGTATTTGCATGGTCTCATGGCACTCATTTTTTTAAATTTTTGTTTAATTTATTTAAAAAAATGTTTTTAAAAAGGGCAGGTTTGATTAGTGGGGAGAGGTTGATAAGGCAGGATTATTTTTATCAGTGTTTTGATTTCAGACCCAGCGCCTGGAAGCAACCGAGTGCTTCGCAATCCTAGGTGGAAGAGCATGGTTAGGGAAGCAGAGAAACGAGGGAGTGGGGACCTAATGGGAGGGAAGTCAAGGCAACAGAATCTGATCACCCGGTCTCTGGTAGAGTGGGGAGTGCGGGGTGTCTGGACCTTGGGTGTTAGGAGTCATTTCTTGAAGAGGAGAGTCTTTAGCTCCTTCCTTATCTGTCGAAGTGAGGAGGTGAATCTAACGGACAAGAAGTTCCAGATCCTTGGAGTGTAGCTGCAGAAGTCCCGCCTCCTGGTTCTTTACTTCCTGCACTGACGGAGTTAAAATCTGCACATGCTGTTACTTCTGGTGGGTCATAGGCCTCCAGGGATGCTGAGTTTCTCCGTGAGGTAGCTTGAGGACTTCAGGGTGACCATCTTGTAAATGGTGCGGCTGGATTTTAAGATGATACTGGCTTGTAGCAGGCGCTAGTATAGTTTGATGAGTCAGGGTTATGTCGAATTTGTGGGGTCCTTTGAGGACATATCCGGGGTGCCAGGAAGGCCTTCCAAAAGGGCATTGCCGCCACCCAGGTGCGAGAAGACCAAGGCTTCAACAGCAGTTCTGAAATTGTTTTCTGGGATAAAGGGCCCAATTTTACACAGAAAAATAGTTTTGCTGTTGTGTTGATTGCCATTTGGAAGTACGCAGGTACTGTGTGTGGCGTTCATCTGTTCAATGAAGCAGCCTGGGATTGGTGTTTAGTAGGGACAGCTGGTGCGCTTTCATGTCTTTCTACTGGTGTAGATCTTTGAGGATGATCCCTGTACTGGTATGGACTCATTGTGGGATTTCTTGAGGCGCACTGCCACTGGGCGCAGCAGGAAGGGTTCTGGGTAGGTCAATCATTGCCTGAATGGATTTTACAATACCTCCCTTCTGTGGACCTGGGAGTAGACCAGGCAAGGAGATGCTACTACTGGGCTTGCATGGTCTGGCTGCAGACAGCAGCGCTATCCCTCTAAAGCGTGTGTCCTGTACCGTACATGGTCAAACTTTAGCCAACGAACCTATCCCCCTAAATTGCATACACTGTAGCTTACATGCTGATGCTTTAGACAAAGGTTTGCCCCCGAAGTGAAGATCCCAGACCACACAAGAAAGTGGAAACTAACCAGGCAACCAAAGGGAGCACCCAAGACCAACGCACATTACACCTTTTCTTGGCTTTCGGCACCAGTGCAAAACCATGCTCAATTTTCGGACATTCTTCCGACATCACTCCTACTTGTGTAAAGGTTCTAAATATAAGAACACAATTCACTCAACCACCCACTTAATCAAGAAAGGCCGCCCATCTTGTACATAAATGGCTGTGACCGGGCGAGACAGTATGAACAGATGACAGCTTCTCCCTGACTGTCACACAGCTTTGTTGGGAAATCTGCTAGAGTCCCCTGCCTAGCATGGGGCCAGAGAGACTACACATCCAAAGTCCAGCATACTCCACTTAGTTATGGATGATTATGGTCTTCCGCACCCCCTAACCCCGCAGGGTACTAACTTGTGTTAGTACATGGAGATCGTTATTGAATGCACTCTTGGTTGAGAGGAGGTCAATAACTGCTGGTATTGACTGCATTCTGAACATTCTGATTTCAACAGCAGACGGGAAACCACAATAAAATGCCCTGGGAAGGTTTCTTTGAACAAGACACTTCCTCTCTTGCAGATCTTTTTTTCGCTGCAACAGCCCATTTATCACACCATAGAGAAAGCTAAAACATGGGAATATGCTTTCACTTTCATATAAGTAAACTGTTTACTTTTACATGACGCCTAATGCATGTTCATGCTTAACAGAGTCCAGTTTAACCAACTCTGCTATTAAAAGACTTAACTTATGAAGACGATGTTGTTATGTAAACACTACAAAATAAAACCACTTTTAATGTATTAACTCGGCTTCTCTATTTACCTTACTCACCAGTAACGTACCACCAAATCTCCCACACATCTATTGCTACTACCACTATGGGCTAAATAGCCTTATTGACTTCAGCATTGGTCATTAGTGCTTGGAATAATGACCTATCCCCCAACTTGGGGCCCTCTGATTCGCCTCAGGCTATAACTTTGTGGAGGGGTCATTATCTCGTGATATCTCCCTCGATCTAGAAGGTTCTAGTATTAAACTCTGTTGCAACAACTGCAAAAAAAAAAGTTGATGACAAAATACACCAACATTGACAAAAATGGCAATAAACAAAAGACAAGACACTCCAGGGGTGCACAACTGGTTTTGCTGGAGGGCAAATGTATGACACAAGTCCCATACAGCAGACGAGCTATCCATTTGAATAAGCACAGATAGTCGGGGCTTCGGTGCACGAATTGGAGTTCAAAAGAGTATGGGTTCTAAGGTGTACTTTTTATGTATTACTTCTAACCTGTGATACAGAGCCTTTTCAAGGCATTACCACTGACTGGCTGACTTTAGACCAGGCAACACTTCATCATTAAACCCATGTGACATGGAGCGCCATACATGTCCTAAAGGGCCACCTTCGTCCCACGGGCCTTTTGTTGTGATCCACTGGCCGCCACCCTTCGCAGCTGCTAACTTCCAGGCTGCAACCGAGGAAACTCCTTCCCAATCAAGTCTAACTCTGTGACAGTCTTGGAATATCAGGGAAGGTTGAAATTGGTTGGCACCCAGGTGACAAGCGATTCCCTCTAAAGCTACATGGGAGGGAAGCCTGCAGTCTGTGCCACTTCCCTCCCGCTTGTGCATCTGATCACCTCCTGGTGCAATCACTTAATTGGATCATTGCCTCCCACCTGCCACAGAATACTTGGTAATGCAGTGATTTTTAGCACATAAGGGATCCATAGACCCGCTCTACAGTAGAAGGCAACCAGGGTAGCTCAACCTGTTGTGAGACCTTTGCGGAGATGTTGTATATTAAAAACTGCTTGTTAATTGTATGACTTTTTGCAAATCCTTATAAAAACAAGTGTCATAAAATGTGTTTGACCAGGGGATGGGTTGGGCGGGTCGCTTGCTTATATTCAAGGTGGAGGTGGGAGTATTTTTGATCCTGTAATGAAAATCAAAAATTGGCACCCATGAAACCAGTTTAATTTCCTAATAACTGCTGTCAGCACAACAGAAGCATTTACCAGTTTGACAAGCATGTAACATTTTTATAAATATAACCTCTGATAAAACACAAAGGAAGGGGCACACAAATGACAGGGTATTTGTGCAGTAGGCTGCCAAAAAAAAAGACATTTTGAAAGAAAACTTGTGAATGCAAGTTTAAGCAGCATTTTTGAGTTTGGAAATGACCTTTTTTCTATTAAAATGTAAAATGCAAATTCGGAAAACGATGTACCCAGCATGTTGAAAGCCTGCTTGTAACAGTGATGGCCCCCTCCCAGTTATATTCATGGCTTATTGATTCCCGTGGTGTCTGTTCAGGCTAGGCAAATAGAGCCTGCAAACGCGCAAGCGAGGGCTGGAGGAAGGAGCACCGAGCAGAAGAGATCACCAAGACCCAGCCCCCAGCAGCTTCCCTCGCCGAAGCTGAGGGCTCAAAGCCTTGTCAGCAGGCTGGGCCCGAGATCCGGCCAGACACCTGATGCCGGATCTCGGACCCGGTAAGAGCCGGCCCATTGACCAGCGCTGGTCTCCTCTTCCATCGCCAGCACTGCCTCGCCCCATTTTTCCGAGCCGTCCCAAAAGGCGCGCTGGTCGCCGCTCTTGCTGCCACCTTCTCTACCCCCACCTTGCATCACCCCCCCCCCCAGATTCTTGACCTGCCCCCGCTACTACTCTTACTCGTGGCTCTGGAGTTCTCACTCCCGCTCTCTTCTTGGCCCATTTTGACTCCTGCAACCCCCACCTTGCAGCCATGGAAACGGCTGGAACCCGGATTCCCTCCCTCGTCCGTGCCACTTACACGCACTGCGCTGCTAGCCTTCATCCTGCAACCACCGATACATGTGACGTGGTCGACTAATGGCCACCAGGGAAAAGCCCACAGTGCTCTTCCACTGCCTGGCCTTCTCCCGCTCTCTTTTGAGCACGCAACCATCCATCCATCCAGAACCCCGACTGCTCCCCTGGTGCCCAGTTCTGAACCGCTTTCTCGGCTTCCTGCTGATGCTCTTATGGGAGGCTCCGAGATGGCGATGGATTGTTGGGCCATGTGCATGGGGGGGGTGGGGTGGGGTGGGGTTGAGGCATCTTGGATGATGACAGTTACTCTGAGATTTCAAATGGCAAGGGGTCCGTATTGACGGGTAAGTGGCACTCCACCCCCCCCCTTTGGAGGAAAATCACACCAACCGCTGCAACACACGTTCCCTGTGCACATTGGAAATGGCAGCACATTGCTTAATGTGTGAGAATGAGCGAGAAGGATGTCAAGAACCATTGAGGTTCAAACTCCAACCCATCCACCCTACTTTGGTATAGAGCAATTTCCCGCGGAGGTCCAGCTCACCCGAGGCACTGGCCTGGGAGCTCCGAGTCTTTCATGAGGAAGTGGCGTGGAACTGCTCCCATGAAACATGGGTGCAGGGGACGCAGGGATAGGACCCTGATACTGAGGGGCCCATTTCGTGGTTTGGGCTGTGCGGCATCGAGCTGTCGCTTTACGGCTGAGCCACCAGATCTGGTTCCTGTTAGTCCCGCCTCCAGCTCACCCCGCCCCCTCCCCCCCCTCCGTTTCTTCCATCATCAGATGCTATGTTTAATGCAGGGGTTGATTTTCGCCGAGGCAGCTGCTAATCTATGCCGCGTCGGCACAGCCCCGAGGCCCAGCCAGGTGTCTGCGCCGTTCTGTGCATCACCTCACTCTGCTCTTTATCACGCGCCGCGCTGGTGCAGAACTTTCTTCCCCGGTCAGCACCGGGTGACGCACAGGTGTTTTGATTACCCATCGCACCAGATGAAGCCGCCATGCCGGCCTGGGATCCAGGGTATGCAAAGCCCCCCCCCCTTTTCCTGGGCACAGCTGGATCAGGTGCAAGTAGATGCTTTTCCTTCACACAAACCTGCTAAGAAACACTTGGATTGACTAGGCACTCCGGGCACACCTGACAAGCAGCCTGAACCCTGGGATTATATGATGGTGTGCCTGCCCACCACAGTGGGCCAAAGTGGGGCCAACCTCGGGGGATTCAACCTTTTCAACTAAAATGGGCACCGCGGGAGCCCAGTCTAATCACTTCTCTTAAGCGGTTCTTTAGAGTTTCCGCTCCCATGCTGGCTGCCTTTTCGCTCTGCTGTACAGAGGACAATGAGTCGCCCTGTTCCCATATAATCTGCCTGCCCCAAACCCACTGCATGGCCTTGGGTGTCTTTGCCTCCCTCTGAATGAAAATTGACAAGGAGGGTCCTGGGAGTCTCTCTGCCAGACATTAGTCCTGGTTGCGAGAGACTTACCCAGAGTCTTTAGCTCACTATCTTTCACAGAGAAGAAATATCCCAAACAGATCAGTCCAGCACCGAAATGCTGGGCAATTCTCCTCTGAACAAGAGTACCAACAGCATCCCCAGACACGCGTTTCGGTCTGGTTGGACCTCATCAGTAGGGAGGAGCTGTGCCTCTCTAAGAATAGTGAGCAAGGGGTCCACGTCTGGATTCCCCTAGTAAGTTAGGGTGAGACCCAAAGTTACTTAAATATGCAAATTGACAAGGGGGCTCACTATTCTTAGAGAGGCACAGCTCCTCCCTACTGATGAGGTCCAACCAGACCGAAACACGTGTCTGGGGATGGTGTTGGTACTCTTGTTCAGAGGAGAATTGCCTAGCATTTCGGTGCTGGACTGCCCCAGGGCAGGACAAAGACTGATATGTTTGGGATATTTCTTCTCTGTGAAAGATAGTGAGCTAAAGACTCTGGGTAAGTCTCTCGTAACCAGGACTAATGTCTGGCAGAGAGACTCCCAGGACCCCCCTTGTCAAATTCCCTCCGAATGAAGCCAGGAGTGTTGCTCGGTCTGGAAAAAAGCCGGGGCTGCACTAATGTTGGGATTCGGGGCTAGCTAGCCTTTTGGTTGTAGCCACTGAGTTTCTATTCGGGGCTACAATCGTAATACCCCGGGCTATAGCCCTAAGGCCCCCCAGCCCAACCCCTAGCAACGACTCTGATGAAGCCACACGCGGATGCTAATGCACGTATTTCCTAAGGGAGCACCAGTCTTCATAAACTAATGGCTGTGGCTCTTATGTGTTTGCTGGCAAAAGACTGATCTCTCCAAAGGTTGCTCAATAATCACAGACCGGTTTCACCCAGCTTTCAGCTCTTTGATGTGAGACAGTGAGTTTGCTTCGAGATGACTGAATTGTAAGTGGTGGCTTATGTTATGGAACGGATGAAGTGGACAGAACGGGTGAATGGAACAGATTGGAGTGGATGGACTGGATGGAAAAGATGGAAAAAGAAGGGAAAGGATGGAAAAGAGGTAAAAAGAAGGGAAAGATGGAAAGGATGGAAACGACGAAAAGGATGGAAAGAATAGATCAGATGAATCGGATGGAACGGATGGAGTGGATATATCTTGACATATCGCTGTATCTCTTATTTATGCTATGTACCTGTATCCCTATGTTATCTGTATCCCATGTTTACCCTATCCATCCTGTCGCTTTATATACGTATGCCGCTATGTACGGCTCCTGTCCTGCTCTCGTGCTTGGTCGCAGGCGCTTTACTGATAACCACCATATGACTCATTCGGCCTAGCTGTTCTCATACTAACATGACCCCACAAACTCCTCATCATTCTTATAAAACACAGCTAGCTGAGCACATACCACTAGCTTTAGGCGTCTCCTCAGGCCTAACGCAGCCAGAACTCAGTCTGGGTGTCCACCCTCCAGACGGAACACATCCAACTGATTTCCCTAGCACCACACCTACCGATAAGAGCAGCTTTCATGCAACAACCACACCAGCTGCACACATATCCAGTGCGCCCACGCACTATACAACACTCTCTCTCCATCTACTGACTTGAACTGCGGTGCCAGAGGGCGTTCAACCTACTAGCGCTTTGAGGTCATACCAATGATGCATAAGGCGCTATATTAATGCCAAGGAACATAACATAACATTATGCAACCTCTATGATAAAACAAGGGAATTGAGCAATGGAATTCGCATGAGGAAACCTAGCCTCCATTCGAATCTTATTGGGGCTCGCAAAATCTACTAGCACACTCGCCTTGGTGAACAGATTTCATGAAGGCCGAGTACCATTTACATGGTACTCTACCTTGTTGGTGAGTATGAAATGTTTGAAACCTTTATTTGACGTTTTCTGCAACCAAGCTTTGTTTATAGTGAATGTCAAATACAAGATTCACTGTGTATGACTATTCTTTAGTTGGCAAAATTGCACCAAATATGAAGTGTGCGTATGTTGACATGTACAATTTTACAGAAAGCGCTGGTCAATGTTTTGTCACCCATTGTCCCGGGAGGATAGCTCAGCGGCAGCGTGCGCATCTTGGAAGCAAGACGACACGAAGCAACAACAGGTTCGATCGCCGGGTCCGCGCTTAGAAACCTCTGGGTGTTTAAGCGCGTTATAAATACGTAACTAAGACAAAAAAAAAAAACAATTGCAACTTAGAAAAACAAACAATTCCTGTAACAGCGCCTCGATGCCTGCGGGCTGTGTGAGCGCTTTATAAATGTAAAAAAATAAATAAATCACCATGGGGCAAGTGCATTTCCCTCAGGTAGAGTATGTTAACCAAGGAACTCGCCCTACAGGTCTAGTGGGATTTCTGAGAATTTGCAAGGCCTGTCTGTGTCCTTTACCTGCGTGGCACTGAATTAATTCTTCCCATGCAGTCGTCTGTTTTGATTGCAGGATCCGAGGTGTAGGTTGTTATGCAAGATTTTGCCAGCTGCAGGTGAGGGTCCCCAACATCATTTTGACATGGGCCTCTGCACATCTTCAGCCTGCACTGGGTGCACACAAGAGTGGGCTCAGTCACACACGCTCACACATTTTACCCTGCTTTTAAGAGAAGTTGAAATAACAAAAAGCTACACTTGCAAAATTGGCTTTTCAGAAGCCGATCCCAAAACTATACAAAAAATGATCAGACATCAGAACTATTCCTCCAGTATACAGAGACACTACACGATAGGGCCTCGGATGTCACATATTAAGGCAGGAGTGAGCTGAGCAACCCCTCATGTCGTGAAGCACAAATCCTGCATGCTTGAGCAGTAGAACTCTTTCTTAGTTCCATAAACCTTAAAGACCCAAGGCCTTGGACAATCCTCTGGCCTTGGACTGCAGAGCTATCCCTCAAGATACACAAATGCTACAAGCTCAGTCAGGCCTTTCACACCAGTGACCAGAGGCTTACCTAAGAGTGCCTGGTGGGGCTATGGCCCCCCGGGTCTTTTGGTTTTAGCCCCAGATAGAAGCTCAGGGGCTACGACCAAAAGGCTAGCTAACACAGGGTCCTGACAGTCCTGACATTAGCGTAGCCCCAGATCTTTTCCAGACCTAGCAACACCCCTGGCGGCGACTGTGGAATGTAGATGGATTACAAAGATGAGAAGAGGGGTGCAACCGAAATATCATTTCTTTTGCAGCCGGAGCTGTGGGAAATTGCTTGGCGTGTATCCTGGAGATCTGGTTTGGATCCATTGCTGCAACCCCAATCTGGTGCTAGTTCTTTTGAAATTAAATAAAATGGCTACAGTCAATGGAGTAAAAAAGCATTGACAATGCTAACAGTTTGGGCTTTTGTGTAGGCATGGGAAAGACACTTGCCAGGCACTGCCATAGTGGTATTAACTGGCCATTGATGGTAGAAGGTGCAAAATGGTGCGAGTAGCTGGCCATCTGATAACAGTGCCTGGCCAATGCCTATTATTTATACACAAGCCAAAACTGTTGGCTTTGCCAATTCTTGTTTTTAACAGGACTTCAGTGAAGGGCACACAGAATGCTTTATATAAATAGTGGCTGAAAGCAGACATGATTAAGACATTTTTATTACACTGATATCGCCTTCACAGCTCTAATTAAGTCATTATCTCTCAGAAGACTGCTTTAAAAAAACAATGGTAGGCATTTCCAGTGCAAAGTTTGATGTTAAGGCTTGATTAAAATGAGCTCAAACAGTTCCTATGAGGAGGCATTTTGGGTTGCGAGGGGGCACAAACTGCGTGGGATTGGTCATAGGGATTATCATGGTCATGGGCAGTCATTGAATGGGCACATAACCAAGACCCACCTACAGGCTGTGTGTCCCCCCTCATATGCCATCCTCCCTATCTATTATTTATTTATGCATTTGTTACAGCGCACAAAGCCCTTGTGTATCTTGGCGCTAGTCACAGTAGGGTACAAAGTTACAAGTTACATTAAATTAAGTTACATTATTACTCTAATGCAGTAGTTTTTGGCTTATAGGTGTCGCTAGCGGCAGCAAATAGCCCAAACTAATTCTAGGTGTTGAAAGCGGCACTTAATAGCCCAAACTAAAAAGTGATATTCCAGAAATGCACAACATGTTGCAATGCCCAGCAGTGCATGGCGGTCTGAGCATAGGAAGGGTTCTGACATCTTTTCATACATGGGGACACACCACCATACCTGATCAACATGTTAGCATATTTCTCATTATCTACATGCGTCATTCCTAAATGGCAGGCCTTGTTGACGCAGGAAGCACAGAAAAGCCCTTGTCCATGTGACTTCTACTGAAAAACCTCAGCCCACTAGAGCCTGCCTGCAGATTGCGCCATCTCTGTGAAGTGCAAGCCAAGAATCCCCATTTGCTGCAAACATTGAGCACTCAGTTACTATTTTAAATGTAACTGCTGGGCATTGTCTAAATGCCATAAGCGGATTGGCAAACATCTGGTCAATAACTGACACAGAGATTAAGGGGTAATTTTGAAAGGAGCCCTAACTGCCACTTTCTTGTAACAGAAGAAATCTTAAGAACGTTGACCCAGCCCTAACACTTCCTAGTGTTTGCTGGTGCCCGCCCTCCTCCAATCTGATTGGGCTATCCCATTTCAGCCCCACAGGAGTGCAGGCAGTCTCCCAGTGCTGGTCAACCACTTTGTTGCGGTTCACTTGTTAGGAAGTGGATTTTTTGCTGCCTAAGCTGATACTGAGCATTTCCCAACTTTAAAAGCATAATGTTTCATGCTCTTCTGTGCTCTCGCTGTTCCACCTCAGCCCACCCCTAGCGATTCTTGGTGTTTGCCTGTGCCCGCCCACCTCTCATTTGATTGGGCCTTAAGAACCCTATTAAGTCCTCCACAAAGGGCAGTCCATTCCGCAAAGGGCCCAGAGTCAAAGGGCAGCTCCAGCAGAAGCCGCTCCAGATCGTGTTTGCCAGTGGAGCCTGTAGCCATCAACCTGCAGCGACTGACATGGTAAGCTCTGCTCTGACAGGGGGTACAGTTATTACTGCACCCCATTAAACTTACCACCCATTCTTACTAGCTTATTGAGCGCAACTGGCGAGCTTCCAGAACCCTGCAAAGGAAATCAGTACTTGTGCACCACCACATAACTACAAATCGGAGATCAGAAAGGCCAAAAAAGCATATTCTAATAAAAGGATCCTGAACTGCCATAGGGGCAGCAAAGAGCTCCACAGGATCATCACATAATTCCTGAACCCACCCTGCACAGCAGCCCCCACTGCCTCCTCACAAATACTCTGCAACTCCCTGTCTGAACACTTTCACAAAACAGCCCTAGACAGGGCAGCCACCTCTTGCCCACCTGCTCTACACCCATACCCCCACCCGAGAACTCTTCCTTCTGCTCTTTCAACCCTATCTCGAGCAATAAAATGACTACACATCAGCTGACCCTCTGGCTCACCCCCAAACCTTGTGCTGCCTCTCTCCTCAAAGATATCTTAATCTCCACCTGTGCAGGAGAATTGGCGAGCTCCAATCTCAATGACTAACTCACCTCCAGCAACTTCCCAGACTCCTTTAAAACTGCGCATGTCAAGCCTCTGCTTAAAAAAGCATCCCTCGACCCCCCTTACTACCAATCAACTACAGGACACTCTCCAACACTAGGTTCCTGGCAAAACTCATTGGCTGCACTGCTTAATCACAGCTCAATGGTTTAGTGGAATCTAACCATCTCCTAGACCCCACGCAATCAGGCTTCCGCCCGCTGCATGGAACAGAAACCATGCTGATCTCTATTTGGGATGACCTAAATGTGACAGCAGACGTAGAAGGATGCACAGCTCATAATCTTATTTACCTCTCAGCAGCATTTGACACCATCAACCACATGATCCTCCTTGACAGATTACACTCCTTTGGAATAAGTGATTTGGCTCTCTTGGATCGCCTCATTCCTCTCTAATAGACCACAAATCACCCACCCCCCCTTTTCTCTCCCATGCACGGCCAGTAAACACTAGAGTACCCCAAGGTGTCTGGCACTCTCCCCTTCTCTTCAACTTTACTTGACCACCTCTCCTCCACACAACCTCACTTGCTATGGTATCTGTATGTAATAATGGGGGGGACGAAAGGTAGAAAATCATTGGAAAAAAAAAGACTCCCAAAAGTTTCGATCAAGGGGAGTAGGGGTTGCAGAGGTGTCCCCGATGCCCTTGGACTTCGGGGGTTGTGGGGGTGTACCCCACTACCATAAAACGGAAAGTGGGGACAAGCAAAGTGATACAATTTAAAGAAAAAAGGGAAGGACCCTGCCGCGCTGTTTCCAATTGAACCGGCATCGCGGAGGGATGGCGGAGGCGGCGGCACACTTCGCTGTGTGCCACCAGAAGGTAAGCAATATGGTGGGGGGAGCGGGTTGTCGGAAATGTCTGCAGAGACAAAACCAAAGGTTATTAGCATTCAAATAACAGACTTTTTTCTCTCCCTCAGACATTTAGTTTTGAACCAAATCATGGACATCCACTTGCTATAACTGTGTGGCTGACACTGAAATCATCCTGAGAATGTCTAAATCGACCAGCTAGCCCAGTCCTGACCTAGAAGCATGTCTCTCTGACATTGACTCCTGGGTGACAACTAACCATCTCCTTCTGAACCAATGTAAAAGTGAGATCATGATATGTAGAAAATCAGCTCTATTCCCCCAGCCGACTCCCTGGCCACCCTCACTAGGCCTCCCTCCCCCCCCCCCCCGCCCCCCAGTGACCACCACCACTGTCAAAAACCTTGGCTGTACAATGAACTCTGACTCAACTCTGTCTCACCACATCAACAATATATCCAAAGCCTGTCATTTTCACCTTAGGGTCCTGAAGAGTATCTTTCCGTAACTTAACTAGCTGAACAGACTGGCTGCAATTATGTCCTTGTCATGTCCAGACTGGACTATGCAAACTCCACCTGGGTGCACCAGCCTACCAGTTAAATAAATAAACTACAAAGGGTACAAAACTCAGCTGCCAGACTACTTCTTGCATTGGGACAAAGGGACCAAATCTCACTGGCTCTCCGCACCCTACACTGGCTCCCAGTTGGACGCAGGGCCACTTTCAAATTCTTATGTATTACCCACCGAGCAGCGCACAAAGCAGACCCCAAATTCCTACAAGAAAAGATTTTGCCTTAGCACCCTACTTGCACCCTTGGGTCAAGCACTGGCCGCCTCCTAGTGGTGCCCACCTCCAATTCGGCCAGGATCGAAGGGTCGGCCTACTCACCCTTAGAGCCAACTTTATGGAGCTCACTATCTTCCCGCATTAGACACCGGGAAGTCTACATGGCTTTCCGGAAGGCACTTAAAACCTGGCTCTTCACCTAAAAACACAAGGGAATGCAATGAATCACCCAACCTGCCAAGACGGCTGACACCTGGTGTGGTACCCCGCTGATCAGACCCTGTCATAAACCCTCAGGCCCTACGGTATATAACCCCACTACCCGGAGCCTTTGCCCAGACTTGTCACCTGAATCGTAGCGGCACCCATGTACTTGACGAAATTACCTCATCTGCAGGAATTCTGTACGCTCTTAGGCCTTAAGTTATCTATCGCCATTAATCGGGCCGATTGTGCTAGATTTGTAACTCAAGCATCAATAACAGTCGTGAGCTTCATCAAGGCTTTGCAATTATACTTTTATAACACGCTTAATACCAGAGATTGGTTTCTAAGCGCAGGAATTATGCACTACGCAAGCAGTCCAAGAAGACACATGCCTGCTAATCAGACGCACCTGGAAATCAAGAGCAGAAATAGATACCGGGGGCGGGGGGGTGTCTAGCAGTTATTCTGCTAATCACACCTACTAGTGAATGTATATAGCAGAACTACCTACCAGAAATCTATATAGCAGAACTAGCAACCCAAGGACAAAGAGCACTTCTTGATCATTGCCCTGCAAATATACATTACGCTATCAGTCCAGGAAATGTTGTTGCTTGCTTATCCTACACATCTGGAAATCCCTGAGGAGAATTGTATAGCAAGGAACGTTCTAGCACGTATTCTTTGCTAATCCCAACAATCTCAGAATATTTTAGTAGAACTACCGATCAGGGAACCCATTTGGGAGAATTGCTGACCGAGGAAGTCGCTAGCACATATACAGTAACAACATGAGTTTTGGGACAGATCTGCCTGTCTCCACCAATCAGTCAACGCCATAACAATCTAACCAAAACAAGAAACTGGGAGATGCCACCCGCTCAACGGGAGCTGGAAGCTCAACCGGAAGAAGGTCCCCCTGGAATACAGACACTCAAACACACCACTGTGCTAACTCTTGCATCTGCACCAACCAACAATAGAATGCAGCTACACCCCTCGATTCATTCAGCCTAGCTGCACACATGCTTGCACAGCTCCACGTTCACCTCAACAGTCTTTAGAACGCAGCTAAACCCCTCGAAATCTGCCTAGCTGCACACATAACGTCAATCTCAAACACCAGCGCCACCAGAATGCAGATACTGCGCTTTGGAATCTTGCCGATGCTAAAAGGTGCTATACAAATGCCCAATAACATAACATAACAAAACATAACACAAGCAGACAGTGTGTGGACAGAAATATGTCGGTCATGATGGCAATTGAATTTGTTCAATCATTGTTATGTTAATGTTTTTTTACACTATGCCAAATCACCACAGTAGTTGGAGTGCTTAAGCTTGTCTGTGGAGTGGTGTGTTATGCTGCCCCACAAGGTCACGATGCCCTTGTGTGGGGGAGTATTCTATGACGTGTTGCAGTGACGCCTGAGCGTTCTGATCGAGTCACTTAGGACAATTGAGGAGCAACGCTGCTTGGCACAGAATGTGGCAACTTACCTAGAATCTTCCCATCATGTAATGCAAGGAATCTAAATAAACGCACGTCTCTCGTTCAGGCGTTCTTGGAATATACCTGAACGCGTGCGTGTCTATGTATTCTCACATACTTGCTGCGCCTTGTTAGCTGATCTTTGCAAGGTACGGCTGGCATCTATTTGTTTAACCTCTTACCTGCGGGTGGAATCCCTGCCATAGTGCTGAGCACTCCACTAAGCGGGCGATGCACACACTTGGCACCCAAGCAGTTCATCAAGAACTAACTTCATAAAAAGTCTAAGCCAACAGCCGGCAAGTATAGGCATTCTGGCCGCGCATTGCAAACAGCAACTTTGAAAGCCTACTACTTCTGGGGAACAAGGACATTGGGCAGCTTTGATGGAGCCCACCTGCTGAGTTAATAAAGTACATGTTTTCTAACTCCAGTCTACTGAACATGACGCAATGTGTGTGTTTTTTTTATTGTGATGTGTTTTTTTCCAATCACAACCTTAAAGTAAAATAGCAATATAAACATTAAACGTCGAGATAGCTAAAATCAACAAGAAAGACAATTGATCGAAATGATGCTCTCATGCCAATTTACAATCAGTGCAAATGAAATCCAAGACAAATAGCTAGTGATTTCTACTTTTATTCTCCACACATCCATTGAATACATTCAATTCCCTTTTACAGAAATGTACTGAATGTATGATTAGAAATATCTGTTTCCCCTGAAGGAATTGCAGCCCAAAACATTACTCATTTTTGGCGAGAAACCTGAGAAAGTATCTATCCTCAATGGTCAAGCTACTGGGCATTCGATGCAGAGCTCTTTGAATGCCCCAATAGAATCTTTTATTGAACATAATCTGTAAATCCTCTAATCTATTTATGCCCACCTGGGCCCCTAGTCTTTCTAATGATCCCAGTGAATTTCATAAAATAAGGAGTCACTGTCTCTGTGTATTGCTGGAACATGCATATCGTACGAATAACTGTTGCAAGCTCGGCCATTGCGATTCATTTAGTTTGCTTCACCAGTCAGCCTATACAATCAAAGCATTTCATTTAAACTGTTTGTAGGTTTAGAAGATATCAATGATCATTTCATCAGATCACAGCCTAATTCAATAGCCAATTTGTTGCAAGCTTTCATATTTTGTGATACCATTACAGGCTTATGTTGGATGATGTCCTACAATAACGCTGGAGTCCTCATTTCGAATGTTATATCAAAGTGCAATTTTCCTAAGTTTAGCTACTGCAACTAACGAAGATAAACCAAACTCAAGTCCTACAGCTGCATACAGAGTTTATTGTGGCAGTTTTAATAAATAGTCATTATTAAGCACTACAGCTTGCAGAACCCACATATTCCACATGCATCTACATGTTATTTCCATAAATAAGCAGCGGTACTATTTCCTGTAAGTAACCCTATTTTAAAGGTGATCGTGTAAGGTGCCCATATAGATGTTAATGCATTTATTCCTTTTTCTATTGGTGCTATATGAGCAGCCTTCCAGGATTGGCGGATTGGGGAGTTTGCAGTGATTTGCTTGTATAAGGTATAAGGAATATGTGCCTATACTTCAGAATGAGCTTTTTGAAAGATCATTTGCCAAACTATCTGGTCTGGGTGGTGGGATTTGGAGGTCTATATGTTTTGTTATTGAACTGTTTTTAAAAGAAATTGCTATGCAAGGCACAAATAAGTTTAGAAAATGGATTAGCAGAGTTCGTTAATTTAAAGTTTTCTTGATTAGCAAACAAACGTATTTGGTTAGCAATGTTGTACCGATATCTTTAATGTCAACAGACGTTATCTGCCCCACAAGACTATTATTATTATTATTATTATTATTATTATTAAATGAGCAACAATACAGCATTTGTGCGTACTGCTGAGGTAGAGGTGAATGATTGTAAAAAGGTTAACTGCATGAATGGACAAAAATAAATAGATATGATGAAAAGGTTCTGAAAACAAATGCAAGGCTCTGTGCAACTGAGTGCAGTCAGTGTTACACAGGGCATTGTGCCATATATTGCATGTTTGACCCATCATTTGCAGTGTAAGAAGTTTCCTAAAACCAAAGTGCTCAATTTTAAAGGAAAGTCATAGCCTGAGACCAAGTATGTAGTATGGAGTTGCAGCAGAAAGAGTAAATATAAACTTCAGGTGGGCAAGATGGCCCTTGCCTGTAATTGATACCACCCGTTTTCAATGTACTGTTAAACACTTTTGGGCGGGCCTCTAAAGGTCGTCCAGGCCAAGCCAGGTAGGCCCAAGCACAGAGTTCCAGTCTGGCAAACCAATGAAAGCAGTATTTAATTGCTATAAGCAGTCTGAGTCCCATCTGCATTATGTATACGATTACATTTTTACTGGTCTTTGCCAAAGAGGATATAGTTGGCTTAATAAAAGTATCACCTCGATTACTTCTGGTTTACAATTATTTGGAGGATATGATTTCTGCTGCACTGCCTCTCTTTTAGCACCTTTGAACTTGGGGCCCTGAGAGGAATGTAGGGTGAGCTGTGCTTTCGTTGCACAGGGTGATTTAAATGGCTAACTGTGCTATACAAGTGACAATTTAATTAGCAAACCCACAGAATTGCGCAGCAAATTGCTATGCATGACTGCGTATTTTATGCCTTGCTATGTGGCCCATCCAGTTGGGTGCATTCTTGGTGTTTCATCAATTTACGTCAGATGCTGTATAACTACATTTCTTTGCTATATAGTTAGACAAGACTTAATGAGCAGAACGATTAAGTTGTGGGCAATCTTGACTTCTCGTATCCTTACCAAGCATGTCTCAAAATTCTTTTCAATCTTTTTTGATGATACATTTCAGCAGGGATGGTCCTGTTTTTGGGGATTATCCATTGCTTATGTGACTTTATGCAGTTTTTATATCTTAATATGACTTTTTTTTTTTTTTTACAAGTATACTGGTCCCAGGATCTAGCCTTTAAGTATTCCAGTTGTCTGATGGTTCTGCATATCTCTTTTGCCGTCCTGGATGGCCTTGGCCGGTGGTTTAATTATGGAATGTAGTGCCTGTTGGACAATTTTTCTAGTTTTTCTCTTATTTTTAGCATAACCATGTTATTTGGAAAGTTAATCATAACCTGACCATATAGCGCTTGTGTATGTGGTCAGATCAATTATATTAAACTCCTAATTAATTAGTTGGTTTAGTTATGTTGTAAGGAGTCAAAGATAGTCTATTCAATAAATAGTTCTCTTTAACTCTGCCTAAATTGGAAGGTAATCTGGCTTCTGCACTCAAACTGACAAGTTCTAACTTCAAGAAGGCATGAGCACTACGCCTAGAAGATTAAATTGTGAGTGTCTTCACCCTTCTGTACAGTTTGAGATACTAAACAAAAAAACTCATCATTATCAGAAGTAGCAGAATTACTGCATCTGGTCTGTTAGGAACCCTCCCATTAAGAATATCTCACCCCCATGCTAATGGTATATCGATCCAAACAGAGCTGGTTATCCTTGCACTGATTTGTAAAGGAAGATTTGCAGTAACTACCACTTAGTTCAACAGCCATATAGAATCCTCTTTCTCGTAATCATCAAATTTTGTATTGAGGTCTCCTGCTAAAATAGTTGTTGAACGCTTGATTCAACCGAAGCTTCCAAAACAGTTCAACTCGTTCCAAATAGTAATAGTTTCAGAGTTTGTTGATAGAACATAGATATTAACCGAAGGTCACTCTTCTTTGGGCTCCAGGTCCAAGCCTGAAACTGTAACTGCACGGATGTTATGAGGCGTGCTTTTGTGTAACTTCAATTTATAGCCCAAGTTATTTTATTCTCACAGAAAGAGGTCCCTCCACTTTCTCACTTTAAAAATCCATACTTGCTTTCTTAGTGAAGGAAGTATAATCATCATTGAAAATCTGCATTAGCCACGCTTCCTGAATCCTAATATAATGGGGACAAGATCCTTTAGGGCACTTGTGCTCTTTCAGAAACTGTTGAATCTTCCAGAATTCCATGAAGGTAGTTGCACATCCTCCACCTGTGTGAGGGACGTTACATTGATGTTGCAGTTAAGAGTTCCAGAAATCCGTGCCATCTAACCATTTTACATCACCCCTTGGTTCAAGTTGTAATGCACTGTGGCCCAAATTCGTAGCATCACAGTTAATCTTGATTTGAGTCTTTTCTAATTGATGTAGGTCATAGAATGGTGAATTTGCATAGCCTTTAGTTGACTGCGTATTGATATTTGTATTTTACAGGACGCCCTCTATTAGAATCTCCTTCCAGATGTAGATATTATAACTAAGGTCTAAAAAGGATTCAGTTCCCTCCAATGGCATTTTGAGATGATGGAGGATCAAATCTGGTGCTCTGGGAACTCCATTAAGCTACAGTACAATAATCTCCTGCGATGTGGTGATTATAGTATTTCAGTGATGAGTTGCAGAAGGCAACCAGGATAGAGAGGGGTGGTGATCTAGTCTTGAAGATGCATTCAATGCCTAACGCGTTACGCTGTTCTCCCGATTTTTCCGAAGAAGGGAATGCATTGTCCCATGAAGAATTCCTGGCAGTAGGACTGCGATTGACTTCGTCTTGCTGAAGTAGGCTACCCTTCCAGGGCTTTAATTGTTGAACAGTTATCCGTGTTCTGACTTCCTGTGTCAATATGGAACCGGAACAAACAAGTGAGCAACAATCAGCCAGTCCACCTTTTAGATTTGCCTGGTTGTTTAACTAGTAAAATAACTAATTTCTTGAGACCAGAGGGCTGCGGGCGAGGCATTTTCTCCACTTTTATAAGTGGAGATGCTCATAAAAGTTCTTGTATTCCTGGGTAACATGTTTCTTTACCTTTTTTTTTGCATTTTTCCTTTTACTTACAGGATGAGCCTGATCAGAGGCGGGGATTTCGAAAGTCCCATTATTGTTTTTCGACCAAAGTCTCTATATAAGCACTACTGTAAAGGCGGGGCTGGGGCAATACGCTGCACTGGGACAGGTGAAAGGAGCATGGTGATGCATGCGGGGGAGCGATGCAGGGACAGCGCCTGTATATTTTAAAGGGTGAGGGGAATGGGTGGGTGTATATGAGATGACTAAAGGGGGCACATAAAAGTTGTAAGCAGGGAGGGACTTGACTTTATATCTGCCGCTGCACAACCGGAGCAAGCTCAACCGACCTTTCCAGCTTGCCGAGTTCTACTCAAAATGACACGGTATCGGTGTCTACGGTGTTTGGCATGTTGTGCATAGACTCCAGATCATCTGCGACTGTACTTTTACTTCTTCAATTATAACCCAATGGCTCTGGATACATTAAACTCTGGCCACTAATATGGCATAGTCGTTTGTGTGCGGGGGGGAGGGAGAGCAGTACTGCAGTCAAAGGGCTGCTGGCGTTAATTTCCGGTTATCCCTCTAGCTTCTAAGAATGGGGGATAAAGAGACACAGGAAGTATGAATGGGGGATAAAGAGACACAGGAAGTTCCAAGAATCTGTCAAATGGAATGGAAGGAAATAACGCACCTGCACCTGTATGGAAAGGACTGCCTCACCTCCTGCCCCCACTACTGCCACTTAAAGGGCTACTGCATGCGCGTCCCGCGCACCGTGGTGGGCAAACTGCATGCACGTTGGAGTCCTTCTAGTCACGCAACTAAGCGCCAAACTATCTCCATGGAGAATCTCAGTAAATACACTGTTGCTCTTTACAACGATATGTTTCTGCAACCACTGCTGCCACTGAAACTGGCCACTTTGCAATGGTTTTCAACTTCCACTTTCAATACTTATTTTCCTGTTGGAAAAAAAGACACATTGTTTCGTGCCATACTAAACTAACTCATGCACTATAAAATGGCCAGCTCTTTTCGATGGCCTTTTTAAATGACAAAAAGTGGCATAGTATGTCTATTTTTGCATATCACTTGTCGGGTTACTGTTTTTGCAGAACCATGATACCCCAACCCGCTAGGTGGCATTGCAGACCATAGCTCGGTTATCCATTATGCATCTCTAGCTGCTGGTCAAATTGCACGACGAGGGTACAGGTGAGTGGGCTGAGGTCAGGCTTAGATGGTCGGGGGGGGGGGCACTGTGAGCCCACCATGCAACCTCTTCTATATGCAAGCTAAGCAGGCGTTTACTGGCCTCGCCTCTCACCTGGATCCCGCTGCTCCATTAGTTGGGAATGGCCTGTGGGCGTTGGTGATGAGCAATAGTGCAACCCTGGTGTCCCTAAGCTTAAAGGAAAGGATAGCATGAATGTAAACCTACCTCACCCTAATAGAATGTTATTAAACCCAGCTCCCTACAACCTGAAGAGCTGGTGTACCTGCACAGTAATGGACCTATATTCAATGTGCGCTCTTAAAAAAAATAAATAGTAATAAATACATTTCAAAAACATTTATTATACACATCACACATTTAAACGATCATAAAACACTAAAATGAATGTAAAATGTAAAAAACACACTCCACAATAATTCCATATGTATACACCAGTAGCCCATAGTAGAGAGGATCTCAGTATCTCAATCAAATATGGTTTGCAGTCACTACAATGTATAAATCCGTGAACTAGTTCATTGCGAAACATAGCCGACTTGCACAAGTTTCTGTACTAACAAAGCAATTGAATGATGGACATTTAGCAGGGACGTCGATCATTTCTTCTTGCGGGTATTGTCTGTAGGGCAACGTACGGGATTCAACTTCCTGGGGCCCTGGTCTTCCTATAAATTCTTGTTCACTTGGACTTGATTTTCCAATGACTCAGTGCAGCCAAAACGTGTTGCTGAAACTGGCGTCCTTACTCGGGAATGTCAGTCAATCTCCCGTTCACTAGCCTTCCAACTAAAGGCAATAACCTAGTTCTGGGTCTAGTAGTAATAGCGGGCTGAGTACTGCCTTTTGTCTCGTGTTCCTCAATTTAGAGGATTGAACTGTAGTGCGCCAAAAGGACGTCATCAACTAGTGATCTTCACTTGTCACTGTAGTTTCTCTCTGTGATCAACTGAAAAGGGGCCACTGAATGACCAGCCACTGATCGAGTAAACGGCTCTCTCTGTAGCAGTACACCGGTTTCTTGATTAGCGGAAGCCTCATTTTTTAAGAGCACATATTGGGTAAAAGTCCATTACTGGGCAGGCCTCTATTTGTGGTTATAAGTTGAAGCACGTTTACATCTTTCATTTCCTTTTTGTATAAATTACACTGAGTACCCACGAAGCAGGAGGGTTGTGAATCCCCTACGTGGGATTGGCCGTTGTGAGACTAGTACCACGCCAACCCGTGGCATGAATGTCATTTCTCCACTTGCACACAGCACGTCATTCCTTGCGTGCTAGGAGTGAGTTTTTACTCTGCAAAGGACACTGACAAATGCACATTTTGTGGCCTGTATATGGGGGGGGGTGGACGCGTGCAGAGTTTTGTGTCCCCGCATTCCATTGATGGTTGCATGCCATCTTTTTTTGGGTGTTTGTCCTGGTTTACTCAGTCGCCGCCACTACTACTACTATGATGATTGGTTTGATGATTCGTTATTTATAACGCGCTTAATACCCAGAGGTTTCTAAGCGCGGACCCTGGGGTCGAACTTGTGGTGCTGTGCGGTCGTCTCGCTTCCAAGATGAGCGTGTTGCCCCTGAGCTATCCTCCCGATACAATTGGGACTATTGCTGCAATAAAACTCCAATCCTACCGTTGCTGCAGCAGCTACACTCCCAATAGGTTCTCTTTCATTGGATGTTCTATTGCAAATAAAAATATATCAAAATACGCTATACTTGCTACTAACTAGAGGAGTTTTGTTAATTAAATGTTGACTGAGGTTTCTGGGACATATGACCCCCCCTGTAAGTGCAATATGTTGAGCATATAGCCCTAAGCCTGTCTAGAGTTTTTCCCTTTCAGGCCTGGCTTCCAGCACTGGACACAGTGCTCGAGATCACGCCTCAACAGTAGTGTGTGCAGCGATAGATCTGGTCTGTCTTCTGCTGTTTGATCGCCCGCTATCCATCCCGCTGCATTTTAGTCGCTCCAATGTCCGCTGCCTTGTTTGGCAATTCTGAGACCTTGTGAGACCACTTGAAGGGGATAGTCTAAACATCACGTGCCTGTTTTACAGCCTTTACACACTTGGATCTGATCCTAAACACACCTCAGGATGGCTTTGCCCCAAGTATAAGCCGCGGTGAACTAGTACCCAAAAGAGGCCCTGGAAATAGTTTTCAAGGTGACCCCATATTGCACGTTTCACAAGCCCAACCACTTTGCCATGACAAAATTTAGATATAAAATAGTTTACCACACAAAAGAGGCCTACCGGGAAATCGGGCATTGAATCTGGCTGTGTTCATCTTAAACTAGGAATGGAAATGAAGATTGGATGAGAAGCTAAAAGCGGCTCCTGGGTATCCAACATTAACCAGTGACCAGAAGCTACCGCAGCAGGGCAAGGAGCTGGTACATAACATTTGACAAATCTAACTGCCATATCAGAAGCAAAAATATCATTTTGTCCAATATTTATGACCCCTTATGGTTTGTGTTGTGTAGCTGTGTCCTAATGTTCCTTTATAAAACTCAAAATGAAATTCACATTGAGGTGTGTGTTAGGCATCGGCTGGCCCGCAGGCGCTAGCTAAATAGCTCCCAGCTCCCCTCAATTTGGAACCTTGTTAAGCTGGCAGTTCTGCCTGGTCTGGGGCGTCAACCCATTGATATATCTTTGTGCATGGGCATACATTACCTAACCATTCCTCTGTAATCCGTGCAGGAAATGGGGGCAAACGCGGCCTTCCAGAACACAAACTGCGGAAGCCGCACACAGAATGTTGCAGCTGTTCAAACTGGGATATGTGTCCTTCATTTTACAGATATCTTTTTATTAGGGTGAATATTGTGACCGATCAAAGCAGAAGAGTGCATTATTTGCTTAAAAGGTTTTCTTTATGAAACACTATGAGACATGTTTAACATTTAAAATTGTGGACATTATGTTTTTCCCATAATACTCTTTGCTTTTATGCAAATCGCCAGGATTGGGTTCTATATACAGATGCCGTGTAGCGCAATCTGGCGGGGGTCCCGTCCCTCCTTAGAAGTGACGGTTCCCCCAATAAATGTTTTCCATTTCCAGCACTG
Organism: Ambystoma mexicanum; assembly: GCF_040938575.1. Taxonomy (NCBI): domain Eukaryota; kingdom Metazoa; phylum Chordata; class Amphibia; order Caudata; family Ambystomatidae; genus Ambystoma; species Ambystoma mexicanum. Next base: position 886,320,229 of record NC_090931.1, read on the forward strand.
TCTGTAATATCAGCTGCGAATACATTACAAAATATTGGTGTCAATCTGCCGTTTTAGGATTAACCAATAAGGTGTCTTTACCAATGCCTAATCTTGCCTGTCCGGGTCAAAAAGAAGGTGCCAAACCATCAATGACACCATGCAGCAATGGTACGGCAAGAGACGGTTAAATATGAAAATGGTGAGCTTTAAAGTGAACATTTGTCACTCTTGTGAATCTATTTTGCTGCAAGCTCTGTGTCAGGAAAAGTGTATTAAAAAAAAGCGCAGCATGGGCGGCCTATTAATGCTGGGGGCGTGGAGGTGATCTGACTTCTTATAGAACATGAGAAGGCCAGCCACTGCTAGCGAGAATGCCTGTCATGTAGGGGCTGGGGGGGGGGGGGGGCGGTGAGAGTCTGTCTCCGTTCAGGGAGCCCGAAACATGTCCTTAATCACGCCCCAGACGCGTTTCCACCGCCTCTGCTCCTTGATCTTGGCATGCTGGTGTTTATATTTCCTGCCACACCAATGGCACCTCTTGACCAGTAGCAAATGAAGGGCGCTTTGACACCAGCTCACTTTCATGCAAAAGTATTGGCCGGATACATAAGTTTGCATGACAGTGAGCTGGAGGCAAAACGCCCTTTATTTGCTTCGTCGGGGGGGGGGCGCCGGGCGCCATTGTGCAGCCGCACCCTTCGAGCTGGCACTGTATTGCAGTGGTGAGCAAGGACGGGAAAGGCAGGCGCGAGCGTGTCGTTTATTATTTTTTTAAAATCTGCTTGGGGGAAGCACCCTGTGGCGCTCGTGGCTGGCCCCTGCTGTGCGCAGGCACCGGCCCGAGAGGGGGGAGGGGAGGTCAGGCCAGAGCCCTAGGTGGGGCTCAGGCTTGCCGTGCTCTACCCTTTTATATATGCATGCAATGGAAGCATCAGAGGGGGGGGCTTACAGGATGGAATGGGGGGTGGGGGAAGTTTGGGGTCAGAGCTCACTGTTTGATCTGCTGTTAACATCCTACATTCTGCACAAATTTGGGGCGGTACATTTAGCTCCCATTTCCACCCCTGCCCCTTTTGCACTTTTTGTGCACACTACGGTCTGACTATAAGCTTCCAGGCAATGCTCGGTGCTCTGAGATCACTACAGTGGTGATGTGGCACAGTATGAAAGCTGTGTGACGTAGCATAACGGAAGTACGCATGCAGCTCTGGATACGTGTCTGGGGTTAGAAGAGGTTGACATAGTTTGAAAGTTCAGAGATGGACATTAAAAGGCCTTTCTCTCAAGAAGGCTTTAGACCCAACCAGAGTCATTTAGAGTACTCCTTCTCCCACAATATGCTGCTGCCCCAGCTGGAACCAGAATCTGGTTTTCAGCAGTACATCACACACGGTGCTCTTTGTTGGCCTAATGCAAAACTTCAAATTGGAGTCTGCACTCTTTTTTTAAAATGTATTTTTTTTAAGTGCACCAGTGTCCTCTGCTGGTCTCTTTGAAAGCCTGGAACCTGAAACTGCACTTGTCAGCACTATATTTGCAACAGTGCATTGGCATACTGCTTGAAGACCTGGAAACCGGCAGATGCTCCTTTCAGGACTACAACTCCCACAATCCATGATGGTGATTATCCTGGAAGACCTGGAACCTGAATGTGCACTTGGGAGCCTTCTTGATGCTGTGATGTTGGATAGCAGCAATAATGTTCCACCTTGCTGATGCTGCTCTACCGATAGCATGCATCCCGAAGCGGCCTCTTCCAGGCTTCCAGCTACCGGGCTCCTGTCATCCTGGAGATTGAGGCTGCACTTCTAGAGGCAGTTTTCCAGAACTAGGTTGAAGCTGTGACCAATTGAATAATTCGTTCCAGGAGGTGGGATCTCCTGCACTAGTGCATCGGGGCATTTTTTATCTGAGCTGATGCCCCAGCCTGTCTCATGGTGACCTCGGACCCCTTTTTCTCCAGAAGTTCACTGTGATTTTTGATTCCTGGCCAAAGACAGATTTGAGTTTTTTTTTTTTTTTTTCTTTGCTTCTTTTCTTATTTTCTTAAAACAGGTCGAGGCTTCCGCCTTTTAGAGTTGTTTTCAAGCTGCTCTTGGATTCTCAGGGCTGGTGGGGGCGGATAAGAGTGTTATGTTTCGGGTTTCATCCCCAAGCAATCTCGATCACCTTTGCTGTAACCCAGTTGATGCTTTTGCTGTCCCAGAACCTGTGCATTTGTAATGCTCCACATTTCCTGCTGCTCGTGTGATTTCTAGAAGGATTATTCCCTTTGTCTTGGGATTCTAGGAAAAGCAAACGTACAAGTGCTCGAATGCAAATTCACATAGGAGCTGCATCTGACGCGATGTGATAAGGCAGGGATAGCTCTTATTAACCGACTCGGTGGTACTCTTCAGGCTCTGTTTGCTATGTACCTGGGAAGCAAAAGAACTTAAGATCCCTCTGCTTGTCCCATGTCAAATAGAAGTATCTCAGAAACTCTTCATCTTTGTGTTTGCATTAGGGGACTTGCCGTTCTTTTCCAATTGTGGGCACAGAACAACACATTTCTCATTTAACCGTTAGCTGGGGACGCCTGGCTATTTCATATGGAATACTGTGGCCCTCCTGCTGCTAATACCTACCAGAGACGCTGGCCTTCATCTGGGCCTGTGCCTCGAGCCAGAGGCACCAGGGAAGCACCGCAACCCCTCACCCGCAATACCATGGTCCATGCAGACCGTGGTCCTTCATGGATGACCTGCAACAGTGCATCCGGATAGACTCCCGAGTCCAGGCCTAGCCATAGTCCGATAGTGGAGTCCCCGATGCCAAGGAACAACAGCACAGCTTGCCTGGAATCTGCGTGTCCTGGTCCACAACAGTGGCACCAATCCTGCCCGCTAGCATGACCGCAACAGCGTATCACAGAAAAGAGGTACATGTCAGGATTGCGACTGCAGCACCCTGGCTACTCTGAGCGGAGCTCTCTGCCTGCCCCATAATGGCACCAGACTGGTCCGGACTCTTCCAGCGCCGGCAGTAGGCTCCGCATCGGCCGCATGTAGACCGGTCTCTCGAGGGTCAGAAAGGGCTATGTCCGGGATCTATGATCCCGATAGGTTAAGGGAATGAAGAAAGATTGTGGCCCGCTTTCCTTTTAGCTGCATAAGGAATTGTCTGTCCCTGAGGTGGAAACTCCTCGTTTAGAAAGGACTTTACGGAGGGGGCCATGCCAGGATGGCGGCCTGAAAGTGATCGAGGCCTGCATTTGCATTGTGAATTTCACCGTGGCCCATTCCTGTTAGGAGTTTGAGGAACCATGCACAGGTGCTAATGACATAGTTGGATTTTCGGTGAAGGCAGGAATCTTGAGGGCTTGCTGCCTGCACCCTCGATGCCCGGTATTTCTCCTGTATGGACTGCTTCCAATTTATAATCTGTTGCCAGTGGCACTGGACAGTTGGGTCAACATTCAATGCCTAAGTGGTCAGAAATAATTGAAGCCTTTCCTTATGAGCTAGAATGGGGGTAAGGTGGACGCGCGCACACCTCGTATACCTTGCAGCATGCAAGGGTTGCAAAGTAAACCTTGCCATTTGCAACTGCCGTGTGCGTTGCAACCTGAAACTTGTCATTCATGCATTCGTGAAGCCTACCTCTTTCCCTGTTTAAATCTTTTGTCATTTTCTTGTTGGCTTTAAATATGGATAAAGCGAATATGAAAATAAAGTGAAATAAATGAAACCCGGGAATACAGAATTAAAATGGTGATTTAACTTTTTCTACAAAATTTACTTTTCAAGTTTGGTTATGGTTTGTATTAAATAAAATAACTATTCAGCTTTGATCGAATACTTGACAAATGTTCAGTGTTTTATAGACCTAGTGTTATTTGGCCCATTCTGTGAGGGCCTGCCTGCTCCCGGGCCCACTGGTGCATGTGACCTGCCTGCTCCCGGGCCCACTGGTGCATGTGACCTGCCTGCTCCCGGGCCCACTGGTGCCTCTGGCCTGCCTGCTCCCGGGCCCACTGGTGCCTCTGGCCTGCCTGCTCCCGGGCCAACTATCTGGTGCCTCTGGCCTGCCTGCTCCCGGGCCAACTATCTGGTGCCTCTGGCCTGCCTGCTCCCGGGCCAACTATCTGGTGCCTCTAGCCTGCCTGCTCCCGGGCCAACTATCTGGTGCCTCTAGCCTGCCTGCTCCCGGGCCAACTATCTGGTGCCTCTGGCCTGCCTGCTCCCGGGCCAACTATCTGGTGCCTCTGGCCTGCCTGCTCCCGGGCCAACTATCTGGTGCCTCTGGCCTGCCTGCTCCCGGGCCCACTAGTGCATCTGGCCTGCCTGCTCCCGGGCCAACTATCTGGTGCCTCTGGCCTGCCTGCTCCCGGGCCAACTATCTGGTGCCTCTGGCATGCCTGCTCCCGGGCCAACTATCTGGTGCCTCTGGCCTGCCTGCTCCCAGGCCCACTAGTGCATCTGTGTATCAAGTCTTCATCAATGTCCTTTCAAGACCTGTGGGTAACCAGGGGATGGTTCTACCTCAGCTTGGGCCGGTGTGGGTCTGTTGCCACCAGTTTGAACCAGTATAAGTAGTGAGATGTTTGCCTCGGTGGCACGAACATGACGAGTGGAGTGAAGTGCCAACCAACAGGGTGGCTTCAATGAGGGCTACTGTGATGCAGAGCTCATGTTCCAGTTCGATGTGCCATGAAAGACGATTCTGCGGCTTGCTCTTGGTCGCGGGATCACTGTGTAGGGATTGTTGGTGCGGACCCACTTCCTTCAGCTCGATGAGCCTGACATCCCCTGCCATCGCAGCATTGATGGTGGGCGGAGTTGCATCTGGCCCTGAAAGCCTTGGGTGGCTGAATTTAGAATCTTTCCTGGTCTCGGGAGGATAGCTCAGGGGTAACGTGCTTGCCTTGGAAGCAAGACGACAAGAAGCACCACAGGTTCGACCCCCGGGTCCATGCTTAAAAACCTCTTGGTATTAAGCACGTTCTAAATAACCTATCATAACTGGTGGCAGTGCTCACCAGGAAGATCCAGGTTGTGTCCCCCTTCCCACCAGACTAGCAAGGGCGCATTAGAATTTAAATTGCTCTCCTGCTGTGACCGACCGATGGAGCATCCTAGAGGTGACTTCCCGGGGACCAGCAGGACTCTGGCCTTTTAGAGGTGGCAGCGCATCGGATTTTCCACTGGCCGGTGGCTTCATGTCCTTCAGCATCGATCAGTGAACTCACGCCAGCCAGCAATGGAGTCGATGAGTTCATGCACCTTCCTGATTCTGATGTTGGGGGTGTGGGGTCTGAACTGGGGCTCAGCAGCTATCGGTCTTTCTTTGGATTTTGGGGAAATTTTGGGTGCAAGCATGCACAAAATGTACTGAAAGGGAAAACTTGGAATTTTGGAGCAGCTAGGAAGACCATTTCAAGCAGTGTTTGGATTTTTGTAGTTGGTTGTATTGCATGTGTTTGCCAGGCATGTAGGCCATTGTTTGATGGCAGCATAAATCCTTGTACAGCCATGCATCTAGGCAAGTTTAGCTGCATCGGGAACCATGGCCCACTCGGTCTTTCAGTCATCAAAGGTTTAGCAGTTTTCAACCCAAATAGACCCCTTGGAATGGCCAGAATTGCTGCCACCTGCCATTGTGCTGATTAGTTGGTTGCTAAAGTGGGGGGCCTCTGCTGGCCCAGAACGGCCTGTAGCTGTAACCCCCATTCATTGGCAGGGCCAACTGAGGGTGAGGGACACCAGCCGGAAAACTAGGATACCAAGGCTTAAGACCTGCCTGCCACCTCCCAACAGCAGCCTTCCTGAGGTGGAATGGGAGTCATGGACACCCAATGAATAAGGTGTGTAAACCCCCCACCCCACCGCACTCTCGCACACCAAGTATCCAAGCCGAGAAGCTGAAAGAAGTCGAGCGCAAGCGACCGACTGTAAGGATTGGCCAGCACAATCAGCCAGGTCGGTGGTGGAAGGTAAGGGCAACGTTACGAGGGAATCAGATTAAGACTTTGGTGTTGCAGTGTTTGCAGAGTGCCTGGGGAAATGGTGGAATAAATAATTGTCGAATGTATGTGGATAGTGGGATTTGTGCCTCTTGTGCAAATTAGTGACTAGTTGGGGGAGGGGCAGGATTGTTGCTGCCCTCTCCCCCATGCTCGCTTCTCCAAGTGGTCTAAAGTTCCAGCAAATAGGCCAGGCCCTTGGGGCTGCTTAAATGGGACCTCCTGTGGTGCAGAGCTCATCCTCCCATCAGTTTCATGATATTGGGATTTGTCAAGTGTCCGATTCTGTATCGCAGTAGGGTAGTGTCGCGGGGTTGGGAAGTGTCCGATTCTGTATCACAGTAGGGTAGTGTCGCGGGGTTGGGATCGAAAACATCAGGTAGACGTCCAACAGCCCAGCGAAAAGGACCTGGTCAAGCGCTGGAGGGGTCGCCGCCCCCCCCCCCCTTTAGCTATGTGGTAGTTGAACCCAAATTAATTTTTCTGAGTGAATTAGGGGAGCTGTGCAGCTTTTGGTTGGCCATACGGTGCTCTAAACGTTAATATCCCAGAGGGTTCTGGTATAAAGCAGGATTGGGGGAGTGGCACCTAAAGGAAGGCCAGGTCTGGACTGGGAACTAAAAAGAGGCCCTGGAAATAATTACTGGGGACCAAAAGAGGCCCTGGAAATAAAGTTCAAAGTGGGCCTATATGACACATTTTCAGCAAGCTCAATGCTTTTCCTATGAGAACATTTGGAAATACCACAGAAAAGTGGCCATGGGTGCAGAGGCCCACCGGGAAATCTCCAGAGTTCCCTAAAGGCCAGTCCACCCCTGATGAAGGCTGTGGTCAAAGTTGGGCCAACACGTTTGCTGATTTTTTCTGGAGGGGCAGTCTTCGAATAGGCCTGCCCAACCGTATTTTGAATGTAATACTGGTCTGATAGATGATACCTATCCTGCTTTCTTTTTCTGCTTGCAGACATTTGCTTACTGGTAAAGGTATGCCATGATGTGTTGTGTATGTTCTGAACGTATGTACTTGAGAGCCCGAGAGTTAACAGCTGCCGCGGTTACGCAGCGACTGCTCCCGGGCGCTTCTTCTGGCGTCTGTTTGGTATGTTGGGTCCAGCGGGGTCTGTCCTGAGGCGCTCGCTCGAAGTCCCACCGTGGCTGCTTTGATCTCGGCCCCCATGGCACTGGCGCAGTGGACTGGCCACTGCCGTAGGTGTATTTTCCGTCAGTTGGCTGGCTGCGCTATTGGGTTTCTCTCCCGCCTTGGGGGCAGGTTTCCTGTCCACGCCCAGTCACTTCAGGTGTCGTTTTTCTGACGGGTGTCGCGGGAATGCGCCTCGCCAGGGAGCCACTTTATTTCCCCAGCTAACGAAAGACCCTCCCCTACTTTGTGAAGGAGTCCGTGGACATTTCTCAGTGAGCAGCTCTGCGACGCTGCCCGGATCACGTGTTCTTCTTAATCTAAAAAGGGGGCTCGGTCTTTATCACTGTAGGATTAGAGAGCTGCGTTGAGTGACTACGTGTGTACGTCATCATTAGCGGATGGGCAGGATTCGGGCTGGGCCCTCCTGCAGGGCACCGCCCTGTATAGGTTGAGCATGTTCTCGGGGACGTGCTGCGGAATGTTCTGCGCTCCATGATATGGAAAGGTTATGGCCGCTCCCCGGCAGCATTGGCCAAGCTTTTCACAAATGTCAGTAATGCCACATATGTTCCTCTCGCCATTGCTAAACTGCCTTCTGTGATCTGCCTTCACTAGGACATCGACTACCTAGAGAAGGCAGGACACCGTTTATGAAGCATGCATGAAACCTTGGAGTGTGGTGGCGGCTGGTGATTTTTTTGTTTTTATTTGGCAGGGCATACATCTTTCATCCGAAATGTGAGCGACCAAGCGTATTGAGGGACCACAAACCAGCCAAGAGGTTTCGGTCATCTCCTCGGCACATTTTTTTAAAATAATGGGTTCAAATGGTGCACTTTACAGTTCACTCTTTCTTCGAAAAGGTTTGGAGAAAAGCCAAACGGTTTGAAATTGGTTTTGTGGGATATGACAACATTCCAATAGTTGAAAGTCCTTCACAGTGCCCAGGAGAATTTTCATGATGCCTTTTCCCACAATATATTCCAGTATAAAATATTGTCATGCCGGCTGTGTACATACATTTCCATGCTAGTTGCACCAATATCTTCCATCATTCCCATACCAGAAGATACTTCTGTCTGCTTTGAGCATTTGGCCAGTAATGATACCATAAGAAACCATTAGCTGCGTAAGAACATACACCTGCTGATTTTGCAAGTAAAACTGCTATGCTATACCTTGCACAATAAGAAAACAATTGAAGACTGGCTGCACCAGTATAGACCAGCCTAGCCACGGAAGAACACCCATACTTTACCTTTGGATTGCCAGTAAAAAAGTGTCATGCCCTGGCAGCCTCTGCGCGAACAAACCCCCACCGCACAATCGGATGCCCGCACCCCATCACACACGCATTCATTGGTTTCTCTCATTCACCCCTACAACAGACACTCTTAATCGTTCTCACACTTCGATACATTTGCATTCCCACATACAATAATTTACTTAACCTGCAGCCCCTGTCCAGAATGAGCCTGTCATCGTGGCCCTCCGGCTCCTACACACAACTAACAGGAACCATGAAGCCAAGAGAGCTTATTGGTTCCTTTTGAGCATGCACAGTCGTGCCAGAGTGCCCAGGGAGACCTAAATGTGTGGGGAGGCACCGGAGCACCCCCTAGGCACATCTAGGTCTGTGGATCCCAAGGCTGCAACCCCAACAGGCGGTGCAAGGCTGGGGGAGCAAAATGTTCCTAGCATTGTATGGCCAATTGGGCATGACCACTGGGTTACAACTGGACTGTCAACGAGGAATCATGTTCCAGTTAAATCCAGCCCAGGCGCCCCTATCTGAGGGCACAAAGCAGCTTCAGACAAGTTATTTCTCTAAAGCTTCAGCTAATATGCACACGGCTCAGAGAGGAACATCGGAAGTGGATATGATAATGGTCCTATAAATCCGTCTTTGCACGAATGAGTGTAAGGTGATGCAAAATAAAGGATCGTTAGAACATAATCACGTGTTTACAGCGTGTTGTGCCCTATTCCTTGAGCTCCTAAGTACGGCACTATGTGTTACATAGTTCGAAGTTGTGCCATGTATCCACCTTGGAACGTGAGGCTGAGTTGGCCCCGAAGGGACGGTAACCTGTGACTACAGGTCAGAGAATCTGAGGTCAAGCACTTAGCTTGCAGAGCTTCCTGTTTTTCCAGGTCACATGTTGCTGGATAGAGCATAGCATTATTTTCCATGGATGGAGGCTGACTCACTAGGCTTAGAGTAGTGATTCTTGGGTTGCTCAAAGTCACTGGTACTTGCACAAGGGTGTGCCTAAGGAGCCTTGTATATTCAGTCCATTCAAAATGTAGACCTTGTTTTCCAGGCCACTGAGTGAGCAGAAGCATCATTCCCTGTACACTGGCAGGGATTTGAAATGGGAAATCCTGCATTGACTGTGGCCCTCAGTGTCCTGCCTTTTCCGGTAGCACCATGTTTTTACTCTTGATGAAATAGCAGCCAGGCCATGTTTAGCAAGGATAAAGGGGCCTTCTCCTTTTGGTGGTGCATCAGTAAATGACTGCCAGATGGGAAAGAAGTGGAAAGGGCCTGTACCATATACCCTTTCAATCTGTCCTCTCTGGCCTGTTGGAGGGGTCCTGTCCAAAGCCACCTCAATCCTTGTTGAAACCAACCTCCTCCTCTCATAAAATGAACAGAGAAGGGGAGACCTATAGTATGCAATCGTGCATGGTTAAATTCTTCCCAAGGCACAACTTCCAAGGACCACCTGAGCCTAGCGCACGCCACCCACACACCAGCCTATATGCACCAAGGTACAGAGGAATCGCCAGGACAAAATGATGACCGTCTGGTATTACCCTTAATGTCTGTCGCTGGAGAGTTGCACAAAATAATTTTTCAAAGAAGCTCCAACCATGCAGAGCTTTCTCTATCCAGGTGTTGGGAGGGTGTTACTTCCAAACCCCCAATCACTTTTAGATGTGGCAGAGGCCTGGAAATGTGCAGTAGAGGGTCGCGGGCGTTACAGGTGTGAGGGAGGTATCACCAGGAGTTATAATGCGGCAGAGGTTGTGTATGCTTTAGCGTTAAAATACATTGGGACTTAGACACACCACGTTACATATTACCAGCAATATTGAAATTGTGGCCTAGCTTCACGGTGCAGCCAGAGTCGCATCCTGAGCCACACACATGGAAATAAGTGTATGCATGCGGGAATAGGCAATGGGTTGTAACATGGGCACTGGTGAGAGAGGCCAGAGCTGCAGAGATGCATATAACTTTCACTGTCATGTTGCTAGAATTCATATCCAAGAAGGAATGCGCCCCACAAGGCCATGAGGGGGTTGAGAACGAAAAACAATCCCACGAGAAGGAGGGCACGAGCCTCTGACCTTCTCTGTCGCAGCTCTAAGTAATAGCACCCAGGTTCCCCATCCCAAGACCCCAGCATTCCAAGGAACCAGTCGGACCCAGACCAACGACCATAAAACTCTTGGACCCCCAATCGATCAAGAAAGATCAGAAAGCCGGGACCAGTTGCCTTCAACATAGGCCACATGATTTGTGCTGCGAGGTGCCGGGAAGGGAAAAACAACATAGCTAAAACAAGGGAGGGGAGCTTCGGACGGGCATCGACTTGTCTGTAGTCTGTTAGATGCAATGACCTCAAAGTATCCTCTTAGCCCTTGTCTGCAATACCAGGTGCATATCGGGTAAGAGATGGAGACTGCATTGTTTGTCTTCACATAGTCACTAATTGTAGATTCATGCCTGATGACTTGCAAGGAGGAGCCCACGTGGAAGAAGATGGCCAGAAGCGGCTGGGTCCAACAGCCTGGCGGATGGACGTGATTATTTCGTATATGAAAATGACAATTCAAAATACCCGTAATCTCATCGCGTACATCACCACCGCTTGCTAACCCCCCCCCACCCTCCACCCCCTACCATCCAAACTTCCCTCTGCGACTCACTTAGCTGCTGTGTCTCTGCACAGCTCTGTCCCTGCAACGCGAGTTCTGCCTCCCCATTGAGAGACGGAACTTCCGCTGTAGTGTGCTATTTTTTTCTTCTTAAAAAAAACATTATTTGTCCCGTCTCCCCCACCCCCTCGCTTTCCTGCCACTCTGAATTCCATTAATGTGGAGTGTGTTCTTTTTTTACAGTGCCGAATTCGTCATTTTCTTTGGTTAGATTTTATTTGTCCTGGTTTTTTGGGGTGGGTCGGGGGGGGGGGGGGGTGTGTGTGTGTGTGTGTGTGTGTGTGTGTGTGTGTGTGTGTGTGTGTGTGTAGCAGTTTGACATAAATACAATCAGCGTGTCTCCCATCCTACAGTGGAAGCCCTTCAAAAGAAACCTGCTCTTTGAAGGAATTCCCTGTTGAGCAGTTATTTGGAAAATAGCAATTTCACATGTACAATGTATAAATAGACTAGTCTTATTTGATATACCGTATTCCGTGTCCATGAATCATTACGTAATCAAGCAGCCATATAATAATGACTGCTAATAGCACACCCGCAGACTAAATTCTACCTATGTGATCAAGCAAGAGGAGGTGTTGCTGTCGCCGCTACTTGTTTGAGTGGTTTTAGTAGGAAGAGGAACCCAGCCAGCCATACTCCAAGTGCATGCATATAGCGCTTGTGTCTGTACTTTACAGCCTTTTCTTGCTCGTTCAAACCCAGTGTGTTCTTGCACATCAAGGATTCCTGTGTCTGACACAGTGAAGGTGCACAGTCCCAGAACGGCTATAAACCAAACCGTTCTACAAGTGTCTGTCACGGTCACAGCAAAAGATCTACTTTTTGGGATGAAGCTCTCGCCCCTTTTGATTTTATTTGTATTCATTTATTTTTTGGGACTTGCACCTTTGCCGGAAAAGGGCACCAGGGGGCTGGGAGATGTGTAAAGAGATAATGCAGTCATGAAAATTAGGCCGGCATTCAAAAAGATTAAGCAGCACATGATTGAAGGACCAAGGTGACCAACTGATCCACTTGACCAAATCCAATGGACGATTGGGAATGCCTGGGCCACAGGATGAATGTCCACCACATGGGGCCTGTCCGATTGAGTCAGTAGTGACTTTGAGGAATGTTAACTTTGCGTGTTTGGGCCGTGAAATGACCCCCATACGCTAGATGACCGCCAGCAGATGGAAAAAAGAAATGACAGCAGTGGTAGACCATGCTGCCCGAAGCCAAGGGTTGTCAGGATGATCCAGAAACAGCAGTCATGAGGCTTAAGGAGGTATGCTACAGGCTTCAGAGGGAGCTCACTCTCAGTAGCAATGTCGAATGCCAGGGATAACGCCATGGTAGACGGGGCATCATGGCAACTATGGTATGGTCTCGGGAGCCATGGGTAACCATAGCAGACACTAGTGCAGTGGCAGTGGTCCTCTGTGTAGCCTGTATTTTGGCACTTCCAGAAATCTGAGGGCATGGTGCACAGTAGCTATGCAGGATTGTCTCTACCCCCAATGCCCTGCAGCCTGAACATGGCAACATTTCTCAACTCCACCCTTCCACCGGAGTATGCCGCACAAGGATACATACACCGACAAATGAAGGAAAGGACAAGATCACCCCAATTTACCCATCACCAATTCACTATATGCAGCATGAGTGATGTGAGAATGGAGAATGGCACAATTATGTATGCCGGCTCTTGGGGGAGGGGGGCCTTCCCCCTCCAGTGAGGCTTTCTAACTCATAAGTCAATGGACTGGTTGTGAAATTCCCTTTAAATGCAACAAGACGCTGCTGCTTTCCTGCCAAAATTCCCCTGATTGGCATGCACCGTTTTTGTTCCAAGTTCACGCATGCCACCTCTTTTCCGGTATTGGCTTGAGGAACTTCAGTTCTACTAGTACCACATCCCTGTAGAGTGTACTTTGCCCCCCCTGAACTTTTGCCCCCCCTGAACTTGCTTATTGTTCAGAAGACTTTTAGTTTTACCTTCATTGGGGCCTGTTCCCTCGCGTAAGAACTACAGCCCCTATGCTCCAGTGGTGTTGCATGATATGATATGATAGGTTATTTATGATGCTCTTAATACCCAGAGGTTTCTAAGCGCGGACCCGGGGATCAGACCTGTGTTGCTCCGTTTCGTCTTGCTTCCAAGGCGAGCACGTTGCCCCTGAGCTATCCTCCCGAGACATGGACACGAGTAGGAGGAAGACCTGCCAGTTATTCCCTCATGGAGAGCTGCTGTCTTTGAGCCATTTAAGGCCTCATGCATATGTTGTACTGGGCATGCCCTGTGTTGTCTGGTGCGCCCAATTCATGCTATGGACTATCCGTGCTTAGATTCATGCATGCCTGCAGCAACAGAAGCATGCAGTTTCCCGTGTGTGGCTGGTTGAGCTTTATGCCCTGTGGCACATGGGGCAATGAGCCTGCACACTGCCTACAGACCTATTTTGGCTGATCCCTTGCCGAGCATAATGCTCGCCTCCACCTCTGCTAAATTGAGCAGCTATTGGGCTAGGCAGCCTGATGTGTGCTTAGCCTCTGGCGCCTTGCTCTTCCATGATGGATGGTGGGTTTTGGTCCGGACACCCTTTAAGAGCTTCCTCTGACTTCTAGTGGCCATGCGTATGCAGGATTCTGCAATACCGCACATGACGGAGTCATGGTAGCCCAAGAATCTGACATCAGGGGCACCATAATTGTGGCTGTGCTCATTCTAACCCCCCTTAAACTACACCTCTTGCTCGATCAAACCTTCATCCCCCCAGATTCAGGAAACCCCACTAAAGTTACCGTTTAGCCTCACACATTCTAGGGGGTCCTGGTCCATGCCCAGGCAGTATCCGCTTTGAAGGGAGCCTTGCTGTCACCAGAATGGTCCGGCTATTGGTACATCAGCTACTCTGAAGGCAAGCACAGACTGCCCTGAAGAAGTCCTCTGGCCTGCGAATCCCCCATACTGGATGCATCGCACAAGGTAGTGTTATCACCCAATGAAAGGCGAACAAAGGGCTGGCCCAGGAAAAGCATGTACAGCAAACACAAAAGAAATCTCAATCCATCTCCCTAATGAGGCTGTTCCCAGGAGCTCTTAAGAAACGAGGCCTTTGACTTTACTCTTTTCTGGTAGACTTCTTGACTGGAAATCTTTGTATAAAAAAAAGAAAGTATCGTTTGAAAGTGGTGTTTATTGTCCGATGCTGATCCATCGGTCTGGACTCTTGATCCTACGCTTGAACACTTCTGTCTTGCTTTTGTCAGCTGCAGTACCATTTAGCAGGTTCAGCCATCTTGGGGTGCAGAACACCAGGCCCAGAAGCGGAAACGTGTGCTCCTTTTTATAGCAACTGATCTCACTGCACCCTAAAATCGGAGCCCTGGTTAATACTGCCTTCCCTATTCCCGCCCCATCTTCTCCTTTTTGAGGTTGGCATTTATGCAGTACAACCGTGGGTCGGCCACCAATTTATAAATGCCCCTTCAGTGTTCTGCTCCAGGTACATGCCATTGATTGGCCTTCAAATATCATTGGCTTCTCAATGAACCAATCCCCAACCGTCCAGCTAGTAGAGAGCAATGGTCATCTGGTGACATATGATCAGCCACTTTTTGTGTACTCTGTCGTCCATTTTAAAACCATCCATCTTAAAATGGCCGTTGGCAAGTGAGCCTTACAGGGACGGAACTCAATATGGAACCAAATCGCATATCAAACAAACTTTTTAATTTGTATCCACTCTGAGCCAGGGGAGCTCCTGAGGTTAGATAGCCTGACCTCTGAAATGTCATCCAGAAGAGACGAGCATTCAAATGGCCCAGGAGTTTAATTTTTTCATACTTGGAAGCGCTTTGTTTCCCAGCGTTAACCCTGTCTGGTCTGATGAGGGATGACGTCGATCTGCCAAGATAGGGGCGTGGCCAGTTCCTCTCCTGCCTCCACAGCCGGGTCCATTAGGGGCGGTGACGCCGGCAGCAGATGAGCGCGGGTCAGGTTACGATAATAAGAGGACCATGTTGTTTGCTTATGTACTCCTGCAAAGGCTTAAACCAGGCCGAAGGGTCTGAACAGGTGTACGGCTCGTACTACTCTCTTTATCACTGACGTCAAGGCTCGATTTACAATCGGAAGACTGAAAGCCCAGAGGGGGCGGAAAACGAAAGGGGAAACGTGGGGGAGACTAAATCATAAGCGTGCACATACTCTGGTGTATGGGACCACATAAAAACTCCTAGTGCCATCCATGCCTGTGTAAGCTAGCCACCCACCCACTCACACCAGGATATTGCATTGCCGCTCATAGTATTTGCTGTCCCTATTTTTCAACATAGGAACACAAGTGGGGCTCGGTGGACGGCATCTGCCCACTTTTTTCAGTGGTTCGGGCGCCCACCCCCTGTTTGTGTTCAGTGCATTTATTTGTTTTAATTAAACAACGTGCTAGGTACACTCTATAACACAAGGCAGTGTGCGCGAGGCTGTGAGGCCAGACGCTTACCCGCAAGGCCACAAGCATTTCTGAGCAGATTCTAATGAAACGCTCATATTGAGTTTCTGCTGTACAGGACACGTTTTCGTATACATTTTAATATATAAAATGTGCGCACCTTTTCTATTTCACAAGCAATGTTTTAAGAAGTCATGTACTCTTGTGAAATGCTCATTTGTCCTTTGGACTTTCTTGAGTTGGGAAAGACATCTTAAAATGAAATATACAAATGTCTTTCCAGTCACGTTCACTGCCTGTGACGTCCCTCCACCTGCATACGTCAGATGTCCCGGTTTATAACACGGCACGCGCCAGCTAGGGAACTCCTTTCCCTACAATGGATGTGGTGCACTATAACATGCTGTTTATTTTTAATATACTATGGATTCTTTTTGAGTAGGCATCCAACCCGTCTCGCACCCAACCTCCACAAACACCCCGTGTCACCATGGGCTAGGAACCCGGCCGGTGTTTATCAATAACATATTTCTTAATTAATGAAAAAGGAAAATCAAACAATTTCACAGCCACCAATGTTGTGGCAACACCGCTCCAATGGCAAAACAGAAAAAAAGGAATTGATAGTACCAACAGTTTAGCACTCCTCCTCCCCCCCCCAAACCCCTCTTCCCACTGCAACACTCACCACCAAACATCAGCTAAACTTGATTGCTTTGAATGTAAGGCAGTGGCAAGGAGCAGGAATAAGAGGGAGACAATCGGATTTGGGGTAAAGGCCACCACCACAAGATGGGAAGCTAGCAAAGAAAGTGAAAACTCGTTTTGGAGCAAAATGGCAGAATGGGATTTTGATTATTATTCACAACTGCTAGGGGACAGAATGAAAGGAAATTCGTATTGCTTGCACTTTAGGAGATGGGGAAAGTTTATAGAATACTAATCGGCACACAGGGCAAAAATAGACATGTACTGGGAAAATCGGTTTTGGGAGAAAGCGAATGCAAAAGGGAAAAATACAGTGGCAAATGGAAATTCGTTTACACTGGGTTTACACTGACAGGCAGTTCAGCAAAGGGGTTAGATTACAATAGGGAAATCGACTTTCAATGACGAGGACAAAAACACAACAGGTAGACTTCTAGGCAAAAGGGATTTCTCACAATGGAACAACGGTTTGGGGTTTAATAGGACAGATGCAAATGGGAATTTGTTTGGTAATGCACACAATACATGGACAGATTTGGGTTTCAGTACAAGGAGACTCATTCTTTTGAGGCAACGCTTTAATTACTATAATAATTAAATACGTTTGCAGTGTTTAAAGGGCTACTGTACATGTGCAAGGGAGAGCAAACGCTGCTTTTGGTTGTAGTGTTTACATTCTTGCCACTCATGTGACATAAAAGTAAACCAAGGCCGTTTAATGATGCAGTGTATAACTTGTCATTCAGGTGAAATGAAAGCAAAGCAGGCCCTTTTTGGTGGCAGTGTTTAAATGCGGCTTTTCAGGTGAAAGGGATTTCTGTTTGGGGCCTTTAAATGCACCCCACACAGAATCCCATTTACATTCCTACCCCCAAACCCTGTTTTATTTTTTGGGCCTCGAGCCCTGACAAGACTGGGCTCATGACAACACTATACATAGAAAGGGTATAGTATAGTGGAAGGAAGAAGTCAGCTATGCCAGCCTTGTTCTTAAATGTAGCTTCAAATAAAACATTCCAATCATGAACATTGCTCCCATTACCACCAACCTTCTGAAAGTTGTGTCTTCTCTTACAGCCCGACTGGTCCATTAATGCCAAGTTCCTACAATCTCGCTCCATAACAGCTTAGCAGACATGCAATATCATAATGTCTGTTAATTGCAATGTTCAGAGTATAAAAACCCAACCCTACGGTGACAAGTTTAATAAAGTTGAACTATAATTCAGGAGCTCATGATTAGGCGGTTGTGCTGAAAATCACATGATCACGTCCTTCTGGAAACAAACGCCCCTACGACAAGCCCACAGAGCTATACAGGGGTTACACTGCTCTTGCCACCAGCCCAGCACCAGTAATCTTTGCTTGTTCATATTTTGTACATTGTGGCGAACCCAAAGGAGTTGTACGAGTTACTGACATGTTCAAGGTTTTTTATTAAAATTAAAAAAAAGCCTAGCTAGCCCCATAGCAATGAGGTAAGGTCCCTACTTAAAAAAACAAAAACTAAATTGTCAATGAATTTTCCAGGTTTACGACAACTTGGATTGTTCGGATTGCGATCTTGATTCTCCCGGTGCTAACCTTCTGGAGGTTCAGCATCCGAGTGTAGTGAACCTTTGCAGCTGGTCACCACTGTGCATTTGCACAGACAGGACATTTGTCTCCCTTGTGTGCCTGAAACGTTCAAGCTGTGGTGGCTGGTACATTTTTTTAATTGGTGGGCTAAATGGGGCTTCTGAGGGGTTCTTCCCCTAAAAGATTGTTTAAATTATTGGTTAAAATGGTGCATTTTATGTAAATAATTGAGTAAAAAACGACCAAGTTTACAATCCGTTTTATAGGATAAGGTGTGAAAAAAAATCCATTGGATTTCAATTTTGTAACAGTGAGCAGAAGCCTTTTCCAACACATTTTCATGTTACCTTTACCCACGGTGCCAATGTAAAACAATATTTTCATGCCGACTATCCCCATACATGTCCATGCTGGCTGCACAAATGGATGCCAATATTCCCGCATAAGAGCATACTCTGAGTTACTTTGCCCACAATGCAAGTAATGATGCTATAAGAAACCATGTCCATGCTGGCTCTGCCAATGTGCTATTATTTCCACATACTCCTGTTGGCTTTGCCTGTAATGCCAACAAAAAATGCCATGCTATAGTAAGAAAACATAGCCAGATTGGTGCAACCAATGTAGGCCAGTATGGCCACATAGGAACACTCGTGTTGGCTTTGCCCTTCATGCCAGGGGGAAAAAAAGCCGAGCCACAATAAGAAAACCTGTTGCTTGCTGCACAAATGCCCCCCTCAATGTAATAATACTCATGTTGGCTTTGCCCTTGACGTCAATATAAAATGCCATGTCATAGTAGGAAAATGTCTCAGCTGGCTACACAAATGTCTACCATATGAAAGAGCACTCACCTTGGCTTTACCCTTAGCCCCAGTATAGAATATCATGCCATAGTTAGAAAACATGTCCTTGCTGGCTACACCAATGCCTCCTTCCTAAGCCCCAAAATATAAGAACACTCATGTTGGCTTTGCCCTTAACACAAGTAAAAGTAAAAAATTCCATGCCATATTAAGAAAAAAATGTCTTTGCTGGCTGCACAAAATCCCCCTATCTCTCGTGCGAAAACGCAAATCATGTTGACTTTTTCCTTGATGCCAGTCTCAAATGCCATGCCACAGTCAGAAAACCTGTCCTTGCTGGCTGTATACACCAAAGCTCCCCTGCTGCCTTGCGTCCACACACACACACACACACACACGACCATTCATCACACAAGCAGTCATGCATCCATGCATCACCTCGCATACACGCATACATACATTAATTCACTGATTAACAAATAAAAAAAATCCACCTGCATTCATTCCCCATTCCTAGCAATCGGCAGCATTCTTTCACTCCTCTTCACCAGCATTCATTCTCTCACACATTCGGCAATCCTCTGCATTCATTCACTCGCACATTTAAAAGCATTCTTTCACTTTCCCCAGGCCCACCTCACCCGGCCTACATATACATACCGCACTGGCAAATGCACACACAATCACTTGCATCCATGCACACTAGATTTTTAAATGAATAAATAAAATGCTTGCCTGTTTGTTGGCTCGGCTATAGGCTCCCATGCACTCCATTTCAGCTCCAGAAGGGCTGCCTGGCACACCCTCCGGCAGGTTGGGAGTGTCATCAACACCTCTCCCTGCTTCTTGGTTCCTGGAGGGCAAGGTGGCGTGGCAGACACTGAGCACCCCAGGTCCTTTTAAGTCCCAAGGAGTTGCAAGATTGCCGCTTGGGCATTTTCAAGGTGTAGTACCCAGGCCAGCCTGGCCATTGGGCCATGCAAGGCTGGGGAAGTAAAGCGTCTCAGCCTTGCATGGCTATTGCCTATGCACAGCTGGGTTACTTCACCCAAGGGGCAACATTGTTTCCCCACAACAAAGCCATCCAAAGAGCGCTCACTCGGCTGCAAGCTGTAGCTGAGGGAGTGCTCAGGTTTTTACTGGGCTAGCTTTGGCTCCTCAATAATGGGACGGGTTGGCACCCCAATGGGCTGAAATAATTGAATACATGTGAAGACCATGCCACTATAGGGGAGGCAGGGACTGATATATATTTTCATTTGTTTTTTTTTTTTAAAACGATAAATTTGTTTGCCCGGGGCCACCGTGGCGCTCTTACAGCAAGCTTACTTGGTTGCATGAGAACAGCCGTATCCCCCGTATGTGGCTCTTGGTTACAGTGAGCCAGAAAAAGCTTAATGATCATAGCCTGGGCCTGAAGGAAGCTTGTGCTTTACTGTTTCCTCTTGCATATAAACGAAAACTTGGTTAAGCATATCCCCGTTTTATATCCAACAGAATCCCTTTGCATGTCAGGTTAGCCTAACCTATCCCATCCTCCATCCATATTCCATGTGCTATTCATATCTCTCTTCTAGCATAGGCAGGTGAAAGCAATTTAAGATGCCTAAGGCATCTACTACCAGTGCTTTAAGTGGGGTAAGAAGTGGGGGCGTGGCTTTCATTGTGGGCGTGGCCTAAAAGTGCACAAATCAGTAGTAATGTGCGCAAACAAATATATAAATGTATGTGAGCATTTATATGTTTGTATGCGTACTACTATGGTGTGTGTACTTTTCAAACCATATTTTATAAACATAGCAATGTTACATATTTCTATGTTTATAAAAGGTGGCTTGAAAAGTGCACAAACCATAGTATTTTACGCACACTTGTGTGCTTACCTTACTATGGTTTGTGTACTTTTCAAGCCACCTTTTATAAACATAGATATTTGTAACATGTTTCTATGTTTCTAAAAGATGGCTTGACACGTAAACAATTCAAGGCATCTTTTATAAAGCGTTGATGACGGACAAAACAAACCGCAAGGTGGCTTTGTCCGTCGACAAAGCTTTATAAAAGATAACCTTGAACTGTGCACGTTTCAAGCCGTCTTTTGTAAACATAGAAATATTTCTACCTTTATAAAAGATGGCTTGAAACGTACACAGTTCAAGGCATCTTTTATAAAGCTTTGCTGACGGAGAAAGGCACCTCGGGCTCTGTGATCTATCTGCTCAGAGCACATAGATCACTGAGCCCGAGGCGTCTTTCACCCTCTGCGAACCCGCAGGCTCCGTGATCTAATCTGAATATTAGATCACAGAGCCCGTGGGGGTCAGTGACCTGGGGAGGGAAAACAAAGGGACAGTAACTTCCTCTGATGACGGGTCATCAAAGGGAGTTACACTAACTGACAGAAGTGCCGCCATCCTCAGCGTGGCTGAGGCTGGCTGGCACTTCGGTCAGCTTGGTCGACATAATGACGTCTCATCTCCCGTCGCAGCTGCGGGCGCGGCGGGATAATGCATCCCGCCAATGTTGTGTGGGATGAGTGCCCCGACTGGGCCCCGGCTCAGCCCCATTTTCTGGAGACTGCCGGGGCCAGGCCCCGGCAGGCCCCAGCCCACTTTAAGCACTGTCTACTACCAAAGAAGCTCCTCCTGTGTGGATGCGGGGTTTGCTGCTGCAGTAGTTGGTGGGAGGGTAAAGGAGCGTGGTTTCTTGGACCGTTGCACACCCGTCACCATGCAAATGGCCATGCAGGGTGTTTGACTAGTGGTGTCTGACTCTCCATGAGCAACCCTGCTGTAAACCCAAAATACTGGTGCCAGGTTAATACACTTTTCACCTGGGTCCAAACGGTGCAGTGCTTCAAGACCAGAAATCCAGTCTTCTTTCAGGTGTGTTTTTAAATTTAATAAAATTCTAGTCAATATAAAAACAAAACCACAATTGCCTTTGTAACCAGTTTAAGAACAATAGTAAATAAACAATGTGTTGTGTTATCTTGCATACAAAGTCCCTTTACTCATGCCAATAAAACAATGATACATTACCTACATGCAGGGACATCTTAACGTTCCTTCTTGTCTCATTTAACATACAAAGAACACGACTTCTGACACCTAAACAAATAAATACTGTTTCAACTCCAGTACCAGTCTCCAGTGTTTTAAGATTTCCAGAGTATTCCAAGAAGCCTGGGCCAATGGCTTCACAGGAACCAAGCTCTGCAGGGGCGGAGTGGGGGTGGGGGGGAATACAGCGACAAGAGTTGCTACGGCTACTTATTCAATTGCATACTGTGCAAGATACAGGCGTGGCCTGTGGTGGCACGTGTGACCCCTGGAATCTGATTGGCCACCCCATTATCCTAAACTATGACCATTAAACTTTAAACTTAGGAATGTAAGACAGTAATGTTAGTAATTAAAGTAGATATGAGTAGTGGAGACAAATAGTAAATTAATGCTATTCAGGTAGGTGTGTGTGTCTGTCTGTCTCTGCCCCAGTCGTCTGGCCACGCCACTGCGGCAAGAAGCTGATCAAACAGGCGCATTCTTCAGGCCGTCCTTTCCTGCGAGTAATGTAGCAATATTATGGCTTTCTGCGCAGCCTCTTCGCCCTCTGGATTCTGTTCCGTGCAATTTATTGAATCCACAAGAAGCCACTGCAGCGTTGATGGCATAGCTGCTCCTCCAGGTAATGCTGGGAGTTCTACCTGGCTGGGTTCCAGTTAGATTGGTCCGGCTACCCAGTCTGCAAAGTTCCAACCACGCTGTCCACATTCAAACCCTCTCAGCAAAAAAGAACCCGGAGGGCAAGCCGAGGGAGTGACTTCCCGCTGCCCGCGCCCCACCCTCCTACTTGAAAAAACTACTCTTGGCAAAACAATGAGTCTGTAATCCTATGGGGGAAAAGATGTATTTTGTATTTATTTGTTTGTAGCGTGCAGCCTTGCCCTGAGGCATCTGGGCGCGTGGTTACAAGAAGGTGGTTACAGGCAAGCATAGGGAACAGGCTTACAAAGGAGAAACAATAAAGCTTACAATGATACAGCTAGTGACATAGCGGAGTAGGTTACACATAATTGCTCCAGTAGTGTATAACAGGTGCTAGAAGCTAAAGTAAAGGCTGCAAATGAGAGAGAGAATCAAGAGAACATGAAAGTCTGTGGAACTAACTCCTGATGTGATTCCTAAACCTCTGGTCTGCATGCTCATGCGTTTAGTACCTCCCCAAAACCCCTGATGTGTTGGTATGCACCAAGACTTAAGCCAGGGGTTGCCCTGATCTCCATCCTCGTAGGCACGGTGTCCTTCCAATCAGTCTACTTGCGAGTCTTAAAAGGAACCCTTTGTAGAAGTTGGGGGTTCACTTCCTGGAAGCCTACAGCAAAGTGTGAAGCCTTGAATACCGGACCCCCAGCCATCAGATGTAAGGAGCCTGGCTCGTCCGCATGCCTCTCCCTCCCCAATAGATTAGGTTTTTGAGGAGGTCTTACCTTGTCTTCCGCCTATTCCCGAGATGAGCGAAGCTGCCCATTCCCCCATCCTGCCTGGCCGTCTGACTCCATGTTCTTCTGAGCAGGTCTTACCTTGCCTTCCGCCTATTCCCGAGATGAGCGAAGCTGCCCATTCCCCCATCCTGCCTGGCCGTCTGACTCCATGTTCTTCTGAGCAGGTCTTACCTTGTCTTCCGCCTATTCCCGAGATGAGCAAAGCTGCCCATTCCCCCATCCTGCCTGGCCGTCTGACTCCATGTTCTCCTGAGCAGGTTGCCGTTCAGAACACTATCCTTGGACCCTTATTCCTTCACAGCGATTTTCATGTGACCGCATTCCTGATGCCACACAGCCCCTCGCAGGATTTTCTAGGGGTGGGGGATGGGGGGCTGGGTGCGCTATAGCCCTGGGTCTTTTGGTTGTAGCCCCGGATAGAAGCTCAGGGACTGCATCCAAAAGGCTAGCTAGCCCCGGGTCCCGACAGTGCCTACATTAGCATAGCCCCAGACCTTTTCCAGACATAGCAACACCCTTGCAGCCCCTCAAGATTACCAGCTTCCATTCCTTTACCCCGCAGGCCAGTTGAGTCTTATTTTTATTTTTATTTTATTTTTTTCTGGATTCAGGCTGAGATGCCAGACTCCAGACCTTGAGGGCTGAAAACATGTTGGGTTTTCAGAATATCACGCACTTGGGATCATTGTGTGTAAATGTATCTTGTGAATAAATTGGGGACATGCTATAAGCAGGGCATGGTTGCTGCCCACAGGGCCTGGAGTTCCACACCTTAGATCTAGCCCGAGTTGAGGCTGCAACTCGGACTAATCCATGGAATTCCCCTTGCTCGCTGGAGTTGCCGCCCCCAGCCTCCCAGCCCTGCAGAAGCCTCAGTGGCTGCTGCCTTGCGCTGGGTGTTCCCCCTCCCTCAAACCCTGCCTCCATGCCACGAAGTGTTCCTCTGCAGGTGCCATGAGGGCTGAGTTCCAAAGGTGGGTCACCTGTGAAGATTTGTTGATTTCACGCTCCTCCACTGGTCCCCATTCTCCTCGCTGCCACTGTTGCGTCAACCCGGATGAGGTATGGCAGCACTCCCATTCCCAGTACTGAACTGCCTCGGACTCCATTGTTTTGAAGAAGTGAAACATAACGAACAGTATTCTTGGAGCCGGAATCCTGAACCCCGCCTCCAATGGCACCTACTGATCACCACAGCTTTGTCCTATTAGCAAATAATGTACGACTCGCTGTTGCTCACAACTTGCCTTTTCACACACACCGTGGCCTTGCATTGAAGAGCTCTTTCTCACCAATGATGCACTTGCCCTCTGACACAAGGAAAAAACGAGAGAGAATGTAGAGTTTGGCTTGGACAGGTTGGAAAATTGCACGACCTGCAACAAACCCATCCCTGAATATATGGTCTAAAGCTCTTGGCATCCAAGCAAGGGGAGCATGAGGGCCGCTGTGACATTCTTTCCACATACCCCTAGCCCAGCAGTACATGCATTGAGCAAGCACCGAAGGGGGCGAGAGGGTGAGGGTTCCTGCCTGTCTCCAGGAATCTCCATATTGCAGGACTCTGCCATTGACCGCGAGCGCAATGTGTACAGTAGTTGTCAATCTGGTCATGATTGCACCGGGTCCTATAAAACACTAATAGCGTGGTCTATTTGGATAAGCGCAGACTTGTGATAAGAGCACTTATGATGTGCAATAAAGGCATACGTGAAAATAACCGCAGCCAAGGATGATGAGTCAACACAACAGCCTGTAAGGCAGCTTGTTGGAGCTCCACGTGAAACCTGCGGGTTCAAATCCCAGCCAGTGTCGTATGTTGCGAGTTCGACCTCAATGCGATACCAGGAGCTTTGCAAGTGGGGGTCTTCAGGACTCTGTCTGTAGTGAGATGTTGAGGAAATTGACGAGTTTGTGCAGATCTCTTTGGGGGAGTGGTGGCAGGTGTCGGTCAGTTTCAGGTGGCTGCGGGCCACTTGGAGTACACCCAGGCAGGGTTGGAAAAGCGCGGCCTTTGAATGGGGCCCGGGTCCTGGATGGCTGATTGATTTCTGATCTGTGGCGGTTCATGCTGTCATCGCTGGTTCACTGGACACTGCCACAAGTGGCCCCGTTTGATTGTCCAGAGATTCTTTCCGGAGCTGGGAGCCAGTGTTGGTGGCCATTTAGGGCAGTGTGATGGGGGCTTGCCTGCAGATCTTTCTGATGCCTTTGAATACATTACATTGAGATTTCTGCTGACGGGAAATCTATTTACTAAATAATCCCGACTGAGAAACCCGGTGCTCTAGTTTCACCCAACTACTTGGGAATGGCTCCTGGAGTCACTCTTTTGAAAAGTTGCCAGATTGTATTCGGTTTGGGCACAAGGATTCTGTCTATTTGAGTTTTACTCCCGTCTTCAGTTTTTCTGAACTGGAAAAGTAAGTTCCACCAAAAATTGTAATAAGAATTAGACTTGGTGTCTAGCGCCCATTCATTTATAATGAGTGAATTCGTACGTTTGCTCTTAGTATTGCACTGCAATTGCGTGGATATTTGGCTTTCTGATTCTTCAGAATTCTCAGCGACTCTTGACTGTTACCTGTCTATGGCAGGTGAAGGCATGGAGTGCTGCCTTGCAATGCAGCAGGTATATACTTTGTGCTTCTGAAAATCGACACCTGCTTTATTGGCTTAAACTTCCTTCTAACTTCAAAATGGACACTGTTATCAAAACGGTGCGAATCCCTGGCCAGCCCATGCCGACACTTTTCCAGCTAGACTGTAGCAGCGAAAACGTGTGAAGACCAGTGCTGGTCATTGGGCCGGCTCTCGGCGGATCCGAGATCCGACACCAGATGTGGAGCCGGTTCTCGGGATCCGGCCAGAGTCGAACGCCCAAGCCCATGAACCGCGCTGGAAAACTTAAAATGTGTAATGCACAATGCTCGCTACATGTACAACTGATTCCTTTCAGTTGTACATGTAGCAAACATTGTGCATTAAACACCAGTGCCAAAGCCGCGGTAAAAAGCAATGCTGCCGTCGCGGGCGTTTTTTTCCGTTTTTTTTCTTTTTTGTTAAAGTATTCCAGCATTGCTGGATGTCCACTACGAGCCACGCCTCCTCTAGACCACGCGCCCTCGGGCACACCCCCACTCACCCCCCCGACCCCCAACTCCTTCCCCACCCCTTGTGTTGTGGAATCCCCCACCACATTTTTTCAATTTCCACCACTGGTGAAGACCTCCACCCCGCTGCCCTCCTGGCAACGGAAGCTAGGGTAGGGCCAACACAGAGCCTGTCCCAGAGCTAGTCCACACTAAATGCTGAATCTATTATGACTGACGCCTCATCTTTGCACCCACTCCGGCTACCTCCTGTGGTCGTGCCAACGTCACGTGGGTGGTGACGTGCGGTAGACGTGTCACCACGTTAATAAAAGGTGCGCACGACTGACCATGCACCAGTTAATACCCTGCAATGTGTCTTTGTGTTGTGTGTGGGCTCCTGGGTTTGACTCCGGGCCCTCTGCCGGAGCCATGACAACTGAGCCCACAGTGCCCTTCACCCTGCTCTCTGGCTACGAGGACTCCCTGCCACCTCCTGCTGTGATCCTTTAGTAGCACGCCTGCGAAATCCCCTCAAATTCCTTTACTCTGAGGTAAACTTCCCCAGCTGACTTGGCCCCTTAGCCTAACTCAAAACTTTCACCCCTCCCAGTTATTTAGGTTTCTGTCTTGGTGCTTCATCCAAATTCAGCAAGATCCCGTTCTGTGAACGGTGGCCAACAGGGAACGGAAGATTCTTACTGATTAAGGTCGTAGCCAGTCCTGGCTGGAAGAGGAGGCCTTTTTAACACTGCATGTCCCCGTTAAATAAAGATGGAAGCCAGCTAATGCATGTTTGTCTGTTGTCATGGAAACCGGCTCGGCTTCCACTATTTGTTGTAGCATTCAGCAAGACTATTTCCAGCTGTGCTATGTCACTGCTTGCCGTGTGAGGAGGCCCAAGCGCCCAGCAACAGACCTTGAAAAAGTGGCTGGCAGAGCCAGTTCCACCCCATGCAGCCACATTACCCCAGGCCTGCGAAGGCCGCTGAGCCAATCGGAAGCACGCATGCTCATTCACACTAGGGGACGGCGCATTGCAGCCGTGCACGAGCTCGAGACGTGATGATCAGCCAATCCGGCCTGTGAGCGGATTCATGGAAGCCCGCCACCCACCACTTAGTTCCTGAACCAGGGTCGGGAATGGATGGCAAATAAAATGGGCTCATTTAAAACTTCCCCGCCATCACAAATGGCAATGTATTACTTTTCACAAACTGAGTGCTGCTTATGAGGGATGGTGTTTTTGGTAAAAACGTGTTGCAAATGGAGCATTTTAATCATTAACTGGTGCACCTTCTCTCAAAAAACGGGCACACCCCAGAATGTTAAGCCGACAATTTGGGCATTGTCCTGTATCCACACAGGCCAGGCTGTGTGGGGGTCGGAGGTTTGATGCTTCCTAATAGGCCCCTGGGACCACCATTGTCAGGCCTTGGCCTCTCGTACCTGAAAGCATACGCAGGACACAGGTCTGCATCGTACAGGTTCCCAGTGCACTCTGACGCACTCCGGTCTGCCCACTTTATAATGCGCATGTGCGACGGCGAACAGTGCCGTCGCGCTCACCTGTCTGTCACAGGAGGGTCCCAAACGCATTTTACCAGACGGATGTGGCATGTGCTGAAAGGCTCGTATGATGTGCTGGCACAGGCCATGCATGTATGTATGCGCCCTGCTCTAGACAGAACTACAGTGACCAGACGTCCGGTTTTGCCGGGACTGTCCCGGTATTTGGAGCTCCGTCCCCCTTTCTATAGATTATGTTCCCATTGGAAACTGCAGTGGTCCTGGTTTTTTGTAGTCGGTCTTCATAGCTGGCAGGCAGGAATGCATAATCTCACACAGAAGAAATGCTGCATTTTACAATTTAAGGTAGTGTTAGTATGTGATAATTATAATATGTGTTTATTTTAACAGTAACACTTAAACCCCCTTCTCCTCCAAACGCTACTAAAGTGTAGTGCCTTGACAGCCACTTTCCAGAGTGAGTCCTACTTTTATGTTAATTACCCTGTCCCCAGGGCTTTAAGTGGGCTGGGGCCAGCCGGGGAGGGGCCCGAGCAGTCTCCAGAAAGGGCTCCCAAGCCGGGGGCCCGCCCCCGACTAGCCCCAACCAGCCGACACCTCAGGCAGCCTGTGTAGAGGCTGCACGCTTGCCTGCAGGTGAAGCTGCCTGCAGGTGTCAGCACTTTGGTTTAGAAGAAAGAAAAGACGTCAGCAAAGTGCTGACACTTGCAAGCAGCAGGCGTAACCATGCACTGCAGGCTGCCTGATGTCTATGTACTTGAAACAGGAGGAGGGCTGGACTGCCCTGCTCTCCTTTTGTTTTGAGCAACTAACTAGTCGTCACCCAGCATGATGCTGGGTGACGACTAGTTACTCGAAAACAAAATGAGAGACTGGGCCCTCCAGCCTGCCTCCTGTTTGAAGTACAGACCTTTCATTCAAGGAGCCTGTGGTTAATGCTGGTTCCTTGAATGAAAGGGCTGCCTGCTGTGTGCGAGCAGGGCCACTCTGGTGCCACACCTTTTAGTGCCAGACCCTTTGGTGCGCGCAGCCCCTTTTGTTTAAAAGGAGGAGCGGGGCGCATGAAAGGTAATAATGCCAGTGTGCACCAGCTCTAACTTTTACCACCCCCCCCCGCCCTTAATCGAGGGAGGGGGGCTCTCGTTGGGGGGCGTGCCCTCAGGCCACACCCCCTAACTAGGGCCCCCCCTCGATTTCCAATCCCACTTAAAGTACTGCCTGTCCTGGTTTTTTACTTTTGAAATCTTCCCACTGTAAGATGCGCGTGCTATTTAGCAGTGGCATGCACACTGCCTCTTGGCACTACATCCTGTCGAAGCGCAGCTCCCATGCGCAAGGCCCGGCTCCCCGTTTAGTTTTGCCTGGCGTGCCTGCTTCCAGTGACTGCGCCTAGCCCAACAACCCCACCTCCTACCAAGAACAGTGCATGTGTCCCTGACTGTCCGTTCTCTGTGTCCTGGCGCGCATTGTCTTCAATTATATGATGGGTTATTTATAACGCGCTTAATACCCAGAGGTTTCTAAGCGCGGACCCGGGGATCGAACCCGAGGCGAGCACGTTGCCGCTGAGCTATCCTCCTCGAGGCCTGCATGCTGCACATGTTTAGGTGCTGCTGCATCTATCTGCAGTTTCGCAGCGTCGTGCCGTCGGCGAGTTTGAGAAATCGGTGCCTTGAAAAGCGCAGTAAATGAGTTTTTTTGCTCCTCCCGACCCCCAGCCCTCGGAGATGGCGGACAGGAACAAGTTCGGGCAGATTCCTCCATGGGCTCCGTTCCAAACGCTGCAAGCAGATGTTTGTGGCGGAGGCCTGCCTCCCCCGAGGCCGCTGCTCCCCCACTCCTCATCTCTATGGACTGGTGCCTCTTTGAGGCACTCTCCTGCTGTTGTGGGCATATTTCTGAATGAAGGCAGTAAAACGCCTACTGGAACCACGTCGTGCTTTCTGCTGGTGTGGTACGGGCAGCAGTGGCTGCACAGTGATGTCTCTATAAACGTGCTGGAGAGGGTCTCTGCCTTGTCGAGACCCCTAATGGACTTGGGACGCCCCCATGATGGAAAGAATGACCGAAGAGGGAGAGCTCTCGATTGGAGAGAGGGGCAGAGGCGCGGTCTGGGAGCTAGAGGGAAGTGGCTACACTTTGATGGCAGGAGAGCTGCTTGATAACTGAGGGCCGATCCCTGCTTAACAGAAGGCGAGGGGGCTACGTCCCTTGGCTGAACTAAGAGGCAGAACCGCTCAGAGCGGGGTGGGGCCTATGGGGGAGCAGGGTGCGCTCACGGTGGCTCACATGGGAGCAGTCGCTGGTGGCTGTAAGGGGGAGCAGATGCATCCGCTTGCTTGTAACAGCACGAGTTGGCGAAGGACGGCACACTGCAATGGTAGGACAAGTCTGTTTATTCAGAATTGGGGAAGGGGCCAGTGTTAATTTAAGCGATTTGGGGGAAGGATCTCTGATACCCAGTGCTGGAAATGGAGAACATTTATTGGGGGAACGGTCACTTCTTGGGAGGGGCGGGTCGAAGGGCCGTGGCCCCCGGCCAGGTTGCAACACAGTATCTCTATATAGAACCCAATCCTGGCGATTTGCATAAAAGCAAAGAGCATTATGAGAACAACATAATGTCCACAATTTTAAATGTTAAACATGTCTTATAGTGACTTATGCATTAATAAAACCTTTTAAGAAAATAATGGACGCTTGTGTTTTGGTCACAATATTGACCCCAATAAAGAGATGTCTGTAAAATGCAGGACATGTGTACCAGTTTTGAACAACTGTAAAACTGTATGCGAGGCTTAGATTGCTTTTAGAAGATTGAGTCGTGTCTGGGACGCCCTGGGTCTGGAGGACGGAGCGGCGCTGCGGCAAGACATGTTGTGCCGGAGCGCCGCTCAGCCTTGTCCCGGCCCATTTCCTGCACTGCTGATGCCTGGTGAGAAGACATGTTCTGATGTTGGAGAGCACCGATGGGCAAATGTGATGCAATGTAGTTTGATATATGCACAGCACCCATTGTTAGGGATTCGAAGCGCTGTGGTGTAGAAGGCCCTTCGGAAGACTGTCATCTGTGCAAACATGAAAATGAAAGAGTGTTACATTGCATGTGAACAGTAATTCGAACGTGGGTGATTGAAATTACTAGCAGAGATGCCACGTCAAGCAGCGTGTTCAGAAGCAGAGAAGAAAGCTATGTCGGTGACTATATGAAAGCCGGACCACATTTTTCATGGGACTGTGCTGTATTCGATGGGTTGTGGTGCAAAAGGAATGGGCGCTCTTGCATCTGTGCCTTGCAACAAAGTCCTGTTAAAAACAGGATGGCACAACTTGTGGCTTTTGCATGGGTATTCATTATTGCAAGTGGCCTTGTATAGTGCCCATCTGATGGCCTTGCTGTGCTTAGCGCTATAATGTAAAAAGGGGGTAGGGGTTAATTAGTGGGTACAGTGGGAAAGTCCGTTGCAGCTCAGAAGCATCCGAGTGTCAATCTGCTTTCTCAGGATTTGGCCAACAAACGTGTGGTGGCCTCCTGTGGAGGGCTCGTGTGTGCAGTGTTAAGTGGTAGGAGATCTTGGAGGGGATTTCGTTAGTCACAGGAAGGCTGGAGTAGGCCCTATAAGGCAAAACAACCCTGCATTCCTACCACTGTCCCTTTGCACACAGGTCCCATTTCTCGAACTCCCAATGCCACCTCTGTCCGTGTCTCAAAAAGATACGTTGTACCCCATGCTGAACAAAGCGGGCATCTGTGAGTTGGCAGACGAGGGAAAGGGGCAGCTCGGTTATATGATAGCCATGGGTGTGGTGTGCAGTGGTGGGTATGGTGGTCATGGAGAGGAGACGAGCATGCAATGTTTAGGGGGGGCCAAGATCTTTAAGGGGTTACCTCGCCAGCAAGATCAGTGAAGTGTGTTCCCCAAATACGGAACTTAGGTGTTGCACTATGGTAAACTGGCAGAACACCAGACATTCACTTTGAACAGGCTCCTCCATGCCAGCAGCTGGGGGACAAAACTCCTCGAAGCTTCCGGCAAAACAAGTAACTATGCAGATGTACGCGGTGCAGCCTGAGCTTCAACCTTTAAATGCATAGTAGTGATGTCTTTGCCTGAATCTCTAGTTCGTTGGCCAATCGGGCAAGTGTTCATCTTTACATATGATTGTCATTAGTTTCAGGTTGTGGGGATGCATGTTGGGGGATCCAGTTCGCTGGCCAGTATGGACTCTTCCATGTCCCCACGGTTGGCCAGCTTGGACCATTCCATTGTCCCCATGGTTGTTGGGGAGTGGTGGTGGGTCTGGGAATCCAAGGTTTTTGTTGCCCCGGATCCTCCGGAAAAGGCCACATGAGGCCTGTACTATGTGGCACATTATGTTTGCGAAATTAACTTTTCATTGAGCTGTCTGAAATTTTAGATGCCAGTGAACAACACTTTTTGAAAATGTATTTTAAAAGAAATTTTAATACAAGTTGGTGTCCATTGTTTTAAAAAAATTATGGATTCCTTGTGTTCTGGGGAGGTGCCTGTCATTGTGTGTACTCCCTAAATCAAGCACCCGAGTGTGTTTGGTGGCAAGTCTCTTCCTCCTATGAAGCTGTGGGATCGCCACTGCCGGAGAACCGCGTCAAGTGCACCGAGTAACGTGCACCGGTTTGCGTGCTCTTTCTTAGGTGAACATGCTGGCCACCACCCTGCATCAGTTTGCCATCATCAGTCTGTGGCTGGCCACGGGCCAAGGTATTGTGGCGCCTCTCCTCACGGGGAGCCAGGGATTGGCAGCAAGCCTGCTCGCAAGCCTCAGGAGCCGCATTATGCTGGGCAGGGTGTTTATTATCGTTCATTGTTCCCAAATTAGGACGATTGCCATGCAGATTGCAATCCGGTAACACACCGGCTGCGGCGGAGGTACACGGACCTTTCAAGACCTGCCCAATTGTGCTGGTGTAACAACCAATCAGTCTGCACTGAACCATAGGGCACCACATGTGCCTGGCAGTCATCACTCGTGGGCAGTCATACAGGCATTATGCGTTGGACCAGACTGGGTGAAGGATTGGACGGGAAGGGCTCCGGGTGTAGTTGACAGG
This sequence comes from Ambystoma mexicanum, assembly GCF_040938575.1. Lineage (NCBI taxonomy): Eukaryota > Metazoa > Chordata > Amphibia > Caudata > Ambystomatidae > Ambystoma > Ambystoma mexicanum. The sequence continues at coordinate 886,353,052 of NC_090931.1, forward strand.
TGTGCGGTACAGGAAGATCTAGGTGTGGAAGAGGTATGTACAGCGGTGTGGAAGCTGGGTGTGGAAGGACAAGATGTGAAAGGGACAGGTATACAATGGTTATAGATCTTGCTGCGGGGGTCAGGTGGTAACCCAGGAATGTACCGTGTAAGTGTTGGTGATGTCTGAGATTGGCTGAGCTGGTAGCTGCTCCAATTAGTCACCTCCATTACATCTACCTCCCAGCAATTTGGGCACGCCTTGGTAAAGACGTGTGCTAGGGGCTCGGTGTGGACTTTGACTGCAGGAACAATGATGTTCCCCCCCCCCCCTCCTCCTGCAAGACGAAGGAGCCTGCATTAGTTCCTTAGGTCTGCTAGAAACCACTTTAGGAACTCTGCCTCCGAGAGGGTCACGTGACCTATTCTCTCCATCCTTATTCAGTTTCTCAAAGGTTCCCACCCCGCACATTTACAGTCATGGGCCAAACGCTGATTTACTGTTCATGGAGTGGTCTCAGCCTCTGCCTGATGCTGGATGTCCAATCTCTGGTTTTGTTTTCCAAAGAAGGGAGGGCCAAGAAAGACCTCACCCCAGCCTGGGAAGTGGTTGGGGTGTCAAAGTGTTGCTAGCTTGCTTGCCTTGCCTGAGCAACGGGTCATCCAAGTTAAAGTTGGGGAAGCCATCTTGAAATCTAAACAAGGGAAATCTGGGACCCGTTGGAGCTCCTGTATTTCTCCTCGTCTGTTCAACTTCTACATCAAACCACTACCTGTTGACGAAGCTCGGTGCAATTTCACCAAACTATGCAGTTAATGCCCTGGTTAGCTCTAGTCTAGATGTCCAGTACAGCATCTCTCATATCTAACTTATTTTTCAGCACATTGAGAAGCGGATGGGTGATAATTAGCTGGGCCTTAATCCAGATAAATGGAGGTCTAGTTGGTCTCCTCGTCTACTGGGCAAGGCATGTACAATCTACTGGAGCGGGCACTGTAGGGCTCCCTGATCAAGACCCAGCACAAGGTAAAATCACTCGGTGTCCAGATGTCACCATCTCTCAGAGTGCCCTTCTTCATTACTTTCCAATGAACATTGTACTACCATTCCTGCAGCTGTTATTGGTTCAAAGTTGGGCTAGTATAATACTCTATATGCTGGTGCTCCTGGCTAGCTTGGTCAATGACACCTGACTTTGCCAAATTCATTTGCCAATTATTGTGACCTGCACGTGAGGAAAGGCACATAGAACCCCCATTTTGAGGAAGCTTCACTTGCTTCCAATTAATTCACAATAGAGCTCACAAGGCCTTACATGGTATCACGCCGCTCTATCCCAAACAGCGCTTTCATATTTGTTCATCTTCTCAGCCGCAAAGAGCTATGAATGGAAACGTGATCTACATCACTGCTTCATTTTAATGAGACCTTGAGCTGGCTGGTTCTTGATGTTGGCAGGACAAATGACATCCCAACTTCCTGCTGCTGTACTTCTCTTTGGCACTGGTTACCAACACCTTTCTGTGCCTGCCTGTGTCCACCTTCCAAGCTACGTTTCTTGTCCTCTGGTTCTCCTGCCATCACGCTCTTGCCAACTCTCATCTTAACCAGCTCCCTCCTCACCCTTCGTCTCAATCTTCTCCTCCGCTCTCCTGTGCCCTTCTGCTGCAGCTCTTTTTCTCTTGCTCTCACTTCCACTCCCCACCCCCCACTCTCGCCTTCTCATCCGACTTCCAACCCGCTGCCAAGGCTGAGTTGGCACCTATCCTCCCGTCTGTAAACCTGGGGCCTAAATCTCATCTCCTCGTTGAACCTTTCCTTTGGTATTTTACAGCCTGTTTCAAGGTGACCTCTGTCACACCCATTTTGAATATACCCATGGCTGACTCCAAGAATTGAACTATCTGGCAACCATATTCTCTCCTTCCCTATTCCAAATGTCTCAACCGTATAGTCTTCAACTGCATCACTGACTACCTGTAGACGAGGAGGCTCGGTCACCCCCTCAAATCTGCATCCTGTAGCAGCCACTCAACTGAGGCTGCGCTTACTAAGCTCCCGCATGATGGATCACCACTGCCATTTGACATCTGCTTATTCTCCTTCCTCTCTCTGCCACATTTGGTACGGTTGACCTTCCCTCCTTCCTTTTGGAGTGTTTCACATATTGAATTCAAATAACTTATGTTTCCGCTGCTCCCTTCCTCTCTGCCATACAAATACTGCAGCATTTGTGCCAACCCGGGTTTCATGCTGCGCAAACGCTGGGGATTCCTATGTGGTCTGCAGTCTTTTTGCACCAGCTGGTGCAAAATGGTGTCTGACTCGTAGGAATCCATTGTAAACGTCACCTGCCATGCCTATGTGGCTGTCGACATTTAAATTGGCGTTTAATTCATTCGGATGACTGGAGTGCAAATGTGCAGCGTACAAGCGTGCACACCACCTTTTTTAGCCTCCCCTTTTGCAGTCTGCTGTACAAATAAGGAAAGTTCAGCGGCAGGGACACGTTTGCACAAAAGTGTAAATGTACAGGCCCCCGCCGCCAAATATGAAGGAACTCGAAAAGGAGCTCCAATGAGTTTGACTCTTGGGTTTAAGAAAGTCGCTGCAGGAGGCATGAGTCCTGGAGATGTGTCCTGAGAGCAGTTCTGCTATGGGGTTGGTCCAATTCCGTATGGCACTCTGGCCCAACTCCTCAAGCAAATCGGATACAGTTAATCCTATGTAGGAGGTAAAACAGATGATTGGAGAACAAAGAAATCATGGCCAGTCAGTGTTTAGAAAGTGGAAACTAACAAGTCATTGTTACCCCAAAGGTAAAAAGCGGGAATTGCATAGAAACTGTGGCCAGCAAGTGCATACATGGTAGTCCGGCCAGCCTGCAATCTGAGCGAAATGCCTCTGTGGAGAGGCCAGCTGCAACACTCTAAAAAAGACACTTGCCAGAAAGGTGAAAAAAAGCTCCAGAATTCTGGTGCCCTCCTGCCCCCATAGTAGAAAGCCTAGCTATTGAAGGTGCAAGAGCAGAATATGCATTAAGTACCAATTTTGTGAGGAAAAAGCATTGGCGAAGCCAAATGCTTTGGCTTGTGTGCAGGCATTTGCCAGACATTGCCATAAAGTGGAAACAGCAGAAACATTTTGCAAGTATTTGGGCATTTGATATTGGTTCCTGGCTAATACAAATACACACGCACAACTGTTGGTGTTGGCAATCCTTATTACTTATAAATCAAGTAGCTGAAGGAAACACTTAGCTAAGCCATGCTTATTACAGCGAGAGCTCATTTACAGCAGCAGTTAATCCATTCACTCACAGAAGACTCCTTGGAAATAACATTAGTTATGCCCTGCACAGCATAAAGATTGTTGTAGCATGATGGAGCTAGCTCAAAAAAATTCCAGGAGGGTGTGTTTTGGGCAGGGAAGAGCAGCAGGTAGTGGGTGAGAATGCCCCTAGGGATCAGCATGGTCATGGACAGTCAACGGGTAGCTAAATAAGAAAACTGTGTCCACAGGCATCCCTCCTCCCATACAGTGTCCACCTTATTTGTGCTACAACGCAGCCCAACCAGAAAATAGCTTCTTCCGCTTCCCTGAGACACTACATAGATATCACTGAGTCGATCCGGGGACATGGCAGAGGACACAGTGCAGATTCTGCCAGTGATATGTTCTCCAGTAGAAGATGGCAGAGGCCATCCTCAATCCTTGAGCTATTGGCAAACCAGCACCCTAGATTAACCCGGAGCCCTAGAGTGTACCAGAAGTGATGGAGGAGCACATGGGAGTAAAAGACTAGCAAAGCAGGCAGGAAAGGGTGAGATCATGCGTACCGTTGCCACCTATAGTTGCCACTGTTGTTGAGGTTGAACACAAGTCTTCTCCAACTCTTAAGCAGGATTGATGAAGACTGCTATCGGAGCAGGAGGTCTAATGCGAGCCACTCTAGATGAAAATATGCTACTCGTGAATCTGGGGAAAGTAAGACCCAGAATCTAGAGATGACTTGAGAATAAACCTTGTACTCTGGTTTAAGGATGAAGGGAGACAAAGACCCGAAGGGAGTCTTGAAAATGGAGGGAAGATTGCATCTTTGTGGTCTCTGGGAACGCAACCCTCCCACCTGCCTTAAAGCTCAGTGAGGACTTCGACAATTGTAAAATGCCACCAGGGATGGACTGGGATACAGCGAACTCAGATTTCCTGGTGGGCCTCTGCATCAATGGGCTTTGTTTCCTAATTTCCTTATGGAAAGGGGGTTCGGTTTGCTCAAAATGTGTAATATGGGGCCACTTGGAATTTTTTTTCCAAGGCCTCTTTTGGTTCCTATCCCACCCGTGAACGCCACCTTGAAGCTATGGACATCCCAGATCTGGGAAAAGTGAGAACAGTTGGTAAACGAATCCACGTCTGCCAAGTACAAAAACCATTGGTGGACTCCTTTCCTTTGCTTCCTTAGAAGTCTTACTGCATAACGTCTCTTTTTATTGGCCTCCCATTTCCCCGGATTACATTGTACCCAGATGTTCTCCCATCCCCTACCTCACCAGACCCTTGATTTTATTAGTACAACTCTCTAAAGTTGTACTTCCAGCGATGGCTCTAGGTGTGTGGCTTGGCCCCAATGGATTTTCCTCCTTTCACGTTTCTGGTGAGAGGTTTTTTTCTCAAACCTTTTTAAACCCACCGTAACTTTCTTGGTGCTGTGTGTTTTAATTTTTTATTTAAATGACTAAATATTGGCTGAAAAGTACTTTGGGCATGATCGGCAAAGTCTAACCTTAACTTAAATGTCCTCTTTGAATTTATGAATTAAAGCCGACCTTGAGGACTGAACCGCAGTGGACTGGTTTCCAAGCCGCACACTTCACCACTGCACTATATATCCTGAATAAAAATAACAGACCACTAAAGATGAAATGTGTCATTTCGGTACTGCGAGTTCCAGGGAAAACATTTGTACTGGTTCTTGGAATTTAAAACGTGCACACCTTAACATTTCCTAAAACTCTATTAGAAGAAAATATCCACTCTTGGTTTTGTGTGTTGATTTTATGAAAGACAAATGCCATTCGTCTTGTGCAATTTTGGTGGTTACGCAAAGCAAATTTAATGAAATGTGCACATTTCACCTCGACATGCTAATTTCTGGCGATCTCGCATACCATTGCATTTGTTGACGAGTCTCCCTACTTGAATTTTTAGGACTTGACCCCTGCATGACGCATAAATAAAAGGCCTGTCATATGGAAGCGCCATTGGCTAAAGATCCCGGACTGGCTCAAAGATGGTGTTGCATGTAACATTGGGCCACATGACGCCTCTGAGACTGCAGAGCTATCCTCCGGGGAACAGGTTTTAAAGGTTTGGGCATTGGATAGCACAGCAGAGCTTTCCACCTTAGCAACCCACCTCTCCCCAACAGTTGCAGAGATCTCGGGAGGATAGCTCAGGGGCAACATGCTCGCCTTGGAAGCAAGACGACATGGCGCAACACAGGTTTGATCCCTGTTTCCGCTCTTAGAAACTTCTGGGTATTAAGCGCACTATAAATAACCTATCACATCTGACAGGCTCCATTTGTACAAGTTCATGCCTTGGGCAGTGGAGCAATCTCTCATGTTGTGATGTACAGCAGCTGGTGCATGCTGTGGCCTTACAAAGCAGCGCTGCCTGTTTCTCAGTTTCCTGTATGCTCTATAAACAGCATTACCCTTGTGCCATGTTGCTGCTGACTCTTGGGCCAGCAGATGTCTTCCGCCTCAACAAGTCCATGCATTGTGTTTAATCCGCTGTATACACAGCCCAGAAAGCACGAGTGCTTCACCACAACCCGCAGAGTGAAATTCAGCAGATTGTGACACAGTTCATCAACCGCATCTAGCTCCTCCCCCCCTTCACTGACGTTCCGTATGAAGCAACATCCCATGTTCATTGAACGCCCCGCGCTTTTCTCCATCCATCCATCCATCCGTAGGAACTCGAGCCTCTGGGACCCTTCCATGGACTAGTGCAGTGGGCCCTTCCATGCAGGGAGCGCTGTTTGTTTGGTGGACATTTTCTTGTGATTGTATCCAACTCAAACGTATTGAGTTTGAAAGTATGTGGCGATAATCGGAAGAGGAGAATCCTGGAGAAAAAATAAATAAAATCTAGGTTTGCTTTTTAAAGGTGGGAAACCTTACTATAAAAAAAGGGGGGGGGGCGATGTTGATGTGGTTGCCTAAACTGCTGCCATTTAAGGAAAGGAAAGACTAATGCCAACTCAGACTCGAGGGGAGTTAAGAGCATTGGTCGAAGTGTATGAAAAGAAGTAGTGGAACTATGTTCCCTGCTGGACTGCCCCCGCTCTCACAAATCCCATCACCACGTCCCCTCCCACGTGCAATACAAACCCCCAAACAAACACGCCTGCTATTTAAGGGAATGTTCAGTGCAGTGCACTGAAGTTCAAGTTTCAACTTCTTCTACGCTTTTATTTTTAGTATTTGTTTACTTATTGATTTATAATGCGCCAAAACCCAGAGGCATCAGGGCGCACATATGCACACGGGACAACAGAATTACAGGACGCGGACACATTTACAATGGTGAACAAGGGTTTACCCAAAGAGGAAGGTCTTCAGTGCTTTCCTAAAGGTCTGATGTTGGTGTCCTGCCGCAAGGGTATGGGGAGTGAATTCCAAGTTTTAGCTGAGCAAACGGCATAGGACCTGCCCAGGCCTTTAGTTCACTTGAGCGATGGACAATTGATCTGCATTAAGTTAGTCGATCGAAGCATCTGTGATGGCCATATAGGATCACTAATGATTTCAAATAGCCCAGGGTTTCTCCATAAAGGTATTTATGTACTAAATAAGCTGCTTTGTTGTCCGCCCCCTGCAGGGAGCCAGTGTAAGCCTTGCCGATTGGTTGAGATATGGCAATTTCTCTGGATCTTTTTTTTTTTTTAATGTGAACGGCATCATTCTGAACAATCTGAAGCCTCTGCAAGCTTCTCTTATCGCCGCTTATCAGCAAGGCACTGCAATAGTCTATCCTAGACGAGATGACTGCCCGAGCGATTGTAGTGCAGTTAACTTCAGTGAGGTAAGGACGAATGTTCCTAAGGAGTCTCCGGCAGTAGGCACAGGTTTTAGCCACCTGGGCTGCATATGACTCTGTGATCACGGAGCAATCAAGATGTATGCCAAGTGTTTTTATTTTGTCCCGCACTGGGATGACACATTCATGGATGGAGAAAGCCTGGTAATCAAGATCTAATGTTGCTCTTGCCTGGGGGGGAGCCAAAGATGAATACTTTGTTCTGCCTCCATTGAGGCACATCCGGTTGTCTCTCATCCATGAGTCTAAGAGGTTGTTGATGTTTTGGAGGTTTGTATTCTCGGCCGCTTGGTTCCCAGAGATCTCCAGAAACATCTGGGTGTCATCTGAGTAGTTGGTAAAAAAAACTCTGGATTCTTCCAAGAGGCTGCAAATGGGTCCCGCATAAAGACTAAAGAGTACAGTACCAAAGACTTGAAACACTTGTGTATAGGCTCGTTACAAATGCCATATCATATCATATCATATATACAGGGGGACGGGTAGCGGGGGACAGACGCCGTTGTTAGTTGTTTTACAGAAATCGTGGCTTGGTGGCCACAGGATATACAGATTAATGACATCACCATTGGGATTCATAAGGTCACAGGCGAGAGTGCCGGGTGATGAGTAGACCTGAGACTCAGGATTATTTGTTGTGTTCTTAGCAGTTTAAGCAATAAAGGGGGTATTCTCTGACTTAGACAAGAAATTGGACATTGTTTGCTAGAGAAAAATTTCTGCCGAGAGTGGTTACAGTTTGTAAGGTCAGAGTCATTTCCTTGTTCAAAATGGCCAGGCGCTGTTCTGCTAGTGTATTTGCTGCGGGAGAAGGTAAGGGACTCGCCCGTGGTGAAGGAGGGTCTACCTGGGCATCTAATTGTGCCTCTAAATGCCGGGCTTCTATCGCCATACTGTTGGCCTTCTGGCTGGCTAATAAGAGATTCACATTTGTGATGTAGCCCATTGTGATGGGCGTCCTTGCGAGTGAGGAACAAGGTGAGTGAAGAGAATAGTGACCAGGGGAGCTGGGCAAGCACCAACCAAGCCATTCCATAACTTGTTCTTTTGTTAAAAAGAAAAGTATAGGAACGGTAACTTTTTTAGTTTTTCTTTTTTCTATAAATGTTTTTATGTATTTATTTTAAGTAGAGTTGCAGCACTCCGAAATGCGCCCGCCCATTTTGACCACTGGTTAAGAACAAAGTCAGGGTATGGTATGAATGCAGTATGAGAGTAAGCATGGGTGATATGAACATAGATTGAAATGTTTTATGGACTGGGATGTACTTCTCTATGAGAGAGGAGAGTAAATAACAGATCCCTATGAAATTGTTATTCTAAATAATTGTTAAATAATGAAATACTACATGTTAATGAACGTGCATATTCAAATTGAAAATTGAGATGATTGTTGTGTATACATTTTGTGACAATTTTCTACAATTGTATAACAGAAAAGATAAAAAAAGTTTTTTATTAATCATATGCTAAAAAATAATAAATGAATATTTTTGATACAAACTGGTATGGTATATGACAATATAATGAGTATAAATCATATGTAAGAAAGGAAAAATCACTATAGGATTGTGGGGGAAGTAAGTGACCCTGTAAACATAGTGTAATGTTAAACAAAAATTTTGGGAAGAGGGCTGTTTACTAGTGGTCGTTAAAAATAATACCTTTGGTCTCTCTAAGTTTGTTGTAAGAACAAAGCCAGTAATTTCTGCGCTGGCCGTTTCGGCGCAGCACCTTGGATGCAGGTCCCTTTTTAGGCGTGCCCTGTTGGCCCCAGCCAGCAGGGCCCGGGACACCGAGTTTGCACGTAGCAGCTAGTGTTTGCTTCAATATAATGTCAAACAAAGCACTGCGTTTTTCCATGCTTCAGTTGTCTATATATCTCAGCTAAATATCCCGACGCGCAGGTCCAAGCACACATGGCGTGCCAAAAAGGGATCTTTGCCCAAGGTCCTGTGCCAAAAGCCCTGTGCTAAACCAGAGTGCTGGGAGGGTCAGACAGTGTGAAACTTCAAGAGAGCCTGCCTTTCCTTCCCTGTATCCTCTCACCATGAACCTATCGCAGACTCTCCTAACTGTAGCTGTATTATTCAACCCTGTCACTGTATCCACTTGTTGCTCAGTGCTGCAGTGCCTCCAAGATAGGTTAGCACTATGTAGAGCCCAGCACATACATGGTGGGGCTCAGACATATACTTACCACAGTTCATTGGCCTACACCTGTACCCTGTTTAGGCCACACAAGGGCTAGCGCCTGTCTGCAGTTAGACATTTAGGATCGTCTCATTACCCCCTCCTCTAGCTTCCCTGTCCCAATGCTAATTGGGTACACCACTAAGCTATTTCCACAAACTAAGACCTAAAGGCCATCAGGGCTTCCTCCCCCACCTGTTTTTATGTCTCGCAAGCAGGGGTGAAGTGGCTTTCGGGAACTCTGGAGATTTCCCGCTCGGCCTCTGCACTCTGGGCCGCTTATGTGTGGTAACCTATTTTATTTCCAAATGTTCTCATAGGAAAAGGGTTGGGCTTACTGAAAATGTGTAATATGGGGCCACTTTGAGACAAGCAGGTAAGCCTTCTCCTGTGGCTATTGATGCCTTGATTGGCTCTAGATAGCTGGTGCCACTATAGCCCTGCAGTTCCCAGGACGGGCGCGCAGGTGGCTGTCCCCAAGTCTTTTACCTGCGGCCTCGCTCTCATTGTGCAGGCTGTTTCAGACTTTAAAATGGTGGTCCACTCTCATTGGCCTAGGATTAAGGCATGAGCAAAGGGTTTTAAAGGGTTATGGTTTACAAATTATTTTATTTTTTTGCTTGATCTCATCCCACTCCTCTATTCCTGCGCAGCAATGGAGCACGATGAAGTGGCTCCAGGGGCTAACAGACACAAAGTAGCAATACAAGTGGGCACAACCGCTCGCCCCAGGATATGGGCACTGTCCAGGGAGGAATACCTACATAAATCAGTCTCAAAAGCCTTAACAAGAGAAACAAGGTGCAAGTGTCTTCCGCAAGACCCAATAAGCTCAACGAACATCAGGTGGTTATGGGCCAGGCGGTGCAGGCATGCATTATGTAGAAGGTTGGCCAAATTTGAGAAACAACTTAAAGTCCCCCCCCTACTCCCAGACACCCTTGCTTTAGCAGAGGAAAATGTTTTCTAGAAACATGAAGCCCTTGCACCCGATTGCCGGCCTCTTCATGGGGCAACTTGCAACCTAATAATACTGGAAAGGGGGTGATGAATCTACGCTTCCCTGATACCAAGCTAAACATTACTCATTGAAGGGCTTTGAGAGCCATTTCAATCCAGGTGGATTCTGCCTGGCCATTTTGGCTGGGACATCCTAACCGTTCACCTCGGTCTCTACCTGTTGATCCAGTAGACCCAAACATAGATTCTGCTTCGGAAGTTACCAGACTCGCGCTGGGCCATGGGGCATACATATACAACATTTTGAGTTCTACCTAAAGCAGTTGCCTATAGTATGGAATGTTCCGATCTTCCGACTTCTTACAATCCGACCTTACTTTTGATGCCCTATGAAACTTCAGCAGCAGTCACTGATTTGATCATTGCTAGACACCTGACCTACTGATGCGGCCACGGAAGACTGAGACGGCCACAAAAAAAATGTCCTGCTCCATTTTCCATTTACTAAAATTATTCGACTCGGGGATGGTTGAGTTTCTCAAAGGCTTGTGAGGATCGGAAACAAGATGTCTTCATCGAAGCAGATCAAGGGCTCCTCTTGCAAGTTTCTAGCCACGGCAGACCGAGGGCTCCTCCGGCAGGCTTCCAGCCACGGCAGACCGAGGGCTCCTCCGGCAGGCTATCATGCCACAGCAGACCGAGGGCTCCTCCGGCAGGCTACCATGCCACGGCAGACCGAGGGCTCCTCCGGCAGGCTTCCAGCCACTGCAGGCCAGGGGCTCCTCTGGCAGGCTTCCAGCCACGGCAGACCGAGGGCTCCTCCGGCAGGCTATCATGCCACAGCAGACCGAGGGCTCCTCCGGCAGGCTACCATGCCACGGCAGACCGAGGGCTCCTCCGGCAGGCTACCATGCCACGGCAGACCAGGGGCTCCTCTGGCAGGCTTCCAGCCACGGCAGACCGAAGGCTCCTCTGGCAGGCTTCCAGCCCTCTGGCAGGCTTCCAGCCACGGCAGACCAGGGGCTCTTCTGGCAGGCTTCCAGCCATGGCAGACCAAGGGCTCCTCTGGAAGGCTTCCAGCCACGGCAGACCAAGGGCTCCTCTGGCAGGCTTCCAGCCATGGCAGACCGAGGGCTCCTCTGGCAGGCTTCCAGCCACGGCAGACCGAGGGCTCCTCTGGCAGGCTTCCAGCCACGGCAGACCAGGGGCTCCTCTGGCAGGCTTCCAGCCACAGCAGACCGAGGGCTCCTCCGGCAGGCTACCATGCCACGGCAGACCGAGGGCTCCTCCGGCAGGCTACCATGCCACTGCAGACCAGGGGCTCCTCTGGAAGGCTTCCAGCCATGGCAGACCAAGGGCTCCTCTGGCAGGCTTCCAGCCACGGCAGACCGAGGGCTCCTCTGGCAGGCTTCCAGCCACGGCAGACCAGGGGCTCCTCTGGCAGGCTTCCAGCCACGGCAGACCGAGGGCTCCTCTGGCAGGCTTCCAGCCCTCTGGCAGGCTTCCAGCCACGGCAGACCAGGGGCTACTCTGGCAGGCTTCCAGCCATGGCAGACCAAGGGCTCCTCTGGAAGGCTTCCAGCCACGGCAGACCAAGGGCTCCTCTGGCAGGCTACCATGCCACGGCAGACCAGGGGCTCCTCTGGAAGGCTACCATGCCACGGCAGACCAGGGGCTCCTCTGGAAGGCTACCATGCCACGGCAGACCAGGGGCTCCTCTGGCAGGCTTCCAGCCACGGCAGACCGAGGGCTCCTCTGGCAGGCTTCCAGCCACGGCAGACCGAGGGCTCCTCTGGCAGGCTTCCAGCCACGGCAGACCGAGGGCTCCTCTGGCAGGCTTCCAGCCACGGCAGACCGAGGGCTCCTCTGGCAGGCTTCCAGCCATGGAAAACCGAGGGCTCCTCCAGCAGGCTTCCAGCCACGGCTGACCAAGGGCTCCTCTGGCAGGCTTCCAGCCACGGCAGACCGAGGGCTCCTCCGGCAGGCTACCATGCCACAGCAGACCAGGGGCTCCTCTGGCAGGCTTCCAGCCACAGCAGACCGAGGGCTCCTCCGGCAGGCTACCATGCCACGGCGACCATGGGCTCCTCTGGCAGGCTTCCAGCCACGGCAGACCGAGGGCTCCTCCGGCAGGCTACCATGCCACGGCGACCGAGGGCTCCTCTGGCAGGCTTCCAGCCACGGCAGACCGAGGGCTCCTCTGGCAGGCTTCCAGCCACGGCAGACCAGGGGCTCCTCTGGCAGGCTTCCAGCCACGGCAGACCGAGGGCTCCTCTGGCAGGCTTCCATCCACGGCAGACCGAGGGCTCCTCTGGCAGGCTTCCAGCCCTCTGGCAGGCTTCCAGCCACGGCAGACCGAGGGCTCCTCTGGCAGGCTTCCAGCCACGGCAGACCGAGGGCTCCTCTGGCAGGCTTCCAGCCACAGCAGACCAGGGGCTCCTCTGGCAGGCTTCCAGCCACGGCAGACCGAGGGCTCCTCTGGCAGGCTTCCATCCACGGCAGACCGAGGGCTCCTCTGGCAGGCTTCCAGCCCTCTGGCAGGCTTCCAGCCACGGCAGACCGAGGGCTCCTCTGGCAGGCTTCCAGCCACGGCAGACCAGGGGCTCCTCTGGCAGGCTTCCAGCCACGGCAGACCGAGGGCTCCTCTGGCAAGCTTCCAGCCACGGCAGACAGAGGGCTCCTCTGGAAGGCTTCCAGCCACGGCAGACCAAGGGCTCCTCTGGCAGGCTTCCAGCCATGGAAAACCGAGGGCTCCTCCAGCAGGCTTCCAGCCACGGCTGACCAAGGGCTCCTCTGGCAGGCTTCCAGCCACGGCAGACCGAGGGCTCCTCCGGCAGGCTACCATGCCACAGCAGACCAGGGGCTCCTCTGGCAGGCTTCCAGCCACAGCAGACCGAGGGCTCCTCCGGCAGGCTACCATGCCACGGCGACCATGGGCTCCTCTGGCAGGCTTCCAGCCACGGCAGACCGAGGGCTCCTCCGGCAGGCTACCATGCCACGGCGACCATGGGCTCCTCTGGCAGGCTTCCAGCCACGGCAGACCGAGGGCTCCTCCGGCAGGCTACCATGCCACAGCAGACCGAGGGCTCCTCCGGCAGGCTACCATGCCACGGCAGACCGAGGGCTCCTCTGGCAGGCTTCCAGCCACAGCAGACCGAGGGCTCCTCTGGCAGGCTTCCAGCCACAGCAGACCGAGGGCTCCTCTGGCAGGCTTCCAGCCACGGCTGACCAGGGGCTCCTCTGGCAGGCTTCCAGCCACGGCAGACCGAGGGCTCCTCTGGCAGGCTTCCAGCCACGGCAGACCGAGGGCTCCTCTGGCAGGCTTCCAGCCACGGCTGACCAAGGGCTCCTCTGGCAGGCTTCCATTTATGTCAAAGTCCAGTACGTCCTGTGCCAGGATCTTTTTGTGCCAGAACAAGAAGTAGTGGAAGAATGTTTTCAGCAGCACACAACCTCCTGCTAATGTCTGTACAATGAAATCCTGACTTCCCTCTCTCCGAGGTTGAGGATAAGGGTGGCCCGTCTAATGTCGCGTTCGATATTTTCTTCAAGCATGGCCAACAGGAATTAAACGTGGACTAAGAAGGCATTAAATAACGTACCAGCACCGGATATTCACCCCGGATTTTACTCCAGCCTTTGTGGCTGGCGCCCCTCTGGGTGGGGACTATTTCCAGCAATGGATTTCAAAATGGTCGACAGATGGTGAACTCTCAGCCCTTCTGGATTGAGACTTTGCAAGCAATCCTACCTGTCTTTATAGCAGGAGACCCGATGCCTTCCCTAGAGTTGGAAGATGTGTAGCACATCGAAACGTTATTTCTTTCCAGATGCAAGTGCTCAATTACCAGGTCATGGTGCCGATGACCCCAAGTATAGTTCATCGTACAAGAGTTTGCATTGGTGTCAACCCCCCCCCCCACCACCATTACCAAAGCCCTGGCTCCTACTATGGGGTGGCAACATACTCTGTTTTTAAATAAATGCATGTGGCTCTGGGCAAAAACACTAGCGTGCAGAAACGGTCAGTTTCAGTCTGACTGCAAAAAGAAGACAGGGTTTGCACCTGTGATATTCTCTATCCCACGTGGTATATTCTATGTCCAGTTAAACCCTGAACATTTCATCCAGTACTTGGATAGTCTCCGCAGCACTGTCCCGGGGCAAGTTCCGTGTCTTCGTGTCTTCAGGGTATTGAAGGGCGGGATGTGGCTATTCTCACGCTCTGTTACTAACCGATAGGTGGATTTTTAATTTCTTTTATTTGTATTTTTGTGTGCGATTAGTATAAAGCCATGTGTTTTGTCTTGGTTTCCTGTTTCCGTCTTTGGAGGGTAAACTGTCTTCGGGTTGGTGCACAAATGCTGAAGGAATTCATCCCACCCTTGCGTGAACGACTATTCCTCACCTTCTTGACAAATGATCACGCACTGCATGCTCTGTTGGTGTTGACCGATGTCCAAAAGTCCAGACTTGTGCTTTTGTGATGGCTGGAATTCATTGGCACCCTGTTGCGTAGAGACACAAGGGTGTTGCACCCTCCAACGTGTGGCATGAAAATGCCATCCAGGTTATGAGGGTTGCGGGACAGGAGTAGCAATGCCAGCTAGGACCTCTCTGCAGGATGAGGGTAGGGTCGTGGGGGGGTTATCACATTTGCAACAGCAATGTCCGGGCCAGACTATGCCCCAAGGCTCCTGGCTTCTTGGCATCCGGCCTCTCAAGATAAGGAGTCCGTTCCAGTAACTGCTATCCAAGCGATCTAGCATGGCGGAAAATCCCATCATACCCCACGGCAGGCGTGGAGTGGAATCCGGATCCCCTGCTGGATCACCACCACGTTTGCAAGCAAGAAGGGTTCGGGAGGGACGCTAGTAGAATCGGTCAATGTGTCCAATTGCAGGGAAGCTAATGGCAGTAGAGAGAAGTCTAAGTTTCCCCCATGTAGTCGGAAGAGGTCATTGCGAGTATTCACACCTTTCTGGGTGAGGTCAACTGGCAAGAACTCAAACCATCAACCCAACTGAGTCTGGAAGCTCAAAGCATAGAACATTATGTGGATAAACATCGCAAGTCCTGCTTTCCCATAAGTGGAAAACCTGCACAAGCTGGTCACGCCTTCCCATTTCAATGGAATTCTGTCGTCACGTGGCTATATTTTATGCAAAAAGATTTCAAGACCGGGTCAGTTGCATGGGTGCACATGGCACAACCTGCTCGCCACAACAGGGGATGCACCGCTACTGGATGTTTGCTCTAGGGTCCATTGCAAGGAAGCCACTCCAAAACCTCTAATCTTGTATCTTTTATAAGGTCACATAAGCGCCTTGCCACGCCTAGAAACACTTGTGTTCAGACGTGTTATAAATGCCACATCTTATCATATATCATATCCTAAACCGGAATCTTACGATTCTATAAAACTTGAAATTTTTTTTGTTGTTTAAAAAAAAAAAAATCTTTCTGAGGTGATTGGCATCAACTTCGGGCTTAATTGGCAGCTTTTTGACCTCCTAAGTGGGTTCTGGTGGGTGTGACCCAAATGGAAGAACTTGCAGTGAGACTACTGAAGAGTTTTCTCGCTGCGAGAGCCTCCATGACGGGCACTGTTGCCATCATGCAACTGGCCCTTGGTCTCCGAGTACGTCCTTTTACCGATTTAGTAATCAGACTAACAATCTGGCGGCCATCACAATAGCCTGCACAGTGGACGATTGCAAGCTTTGCCTCTAACATTTTTCAGATCAATTGGTTTTACAGCCAGGTTCAGACTTCACTTCCAAGGTGCCTTAATCTTTCCACCAGAATGAAAATATTGTTATACCAGCCTTCTTTCAAAAGGTTTTGTCGCCTGAAGGACTGCCTAGTCAGCATATAAAACGAGCAGTGGATATCTAGACAAAACCAGGGACCGTCAGTTTATCATTCTTTGGAACGGTAATACCCAATCTGACCGAATGGGAGATTTGATCGAAGATTTGATCAAATTCCTAAATTACCCTTTCCCAGTCCTCCTAAACCTTCCTCCCTCCATGGCCGTTCTGCTCTAACGACCAGTCTCTCCTTTAGCATGGGAAGTCCGCCTGGACTTCAGTGTGTGAAAATGGGCAACTGAGGTGCTTCTCTTGGGAAGGATCCCTCGTGTAATTAGTGCTTGGACATGGTAGCATGGACTATGTGTGAAGGGGGATTACCTTTTAATAATCGGGGGAATGTTCAGAGGGTCAAGCCCGAAAAAAAAAGAAAAAAAAGTGTGGGGACTCATTAACATACGCGATAGGATGGGAAGTCACCAGAAATTAGCGTAGCAAGGTGAAATAGGCACATGTCATTCAATTGGCTTTGCAGAACCATACAAATTGAACCGGACAAATGGGAGTCTGCCTTTCATAAAATCAACAGACGCAAAACGCCAAGAGAGGATATTTTTTTCTAATATAGGGTTTGAAAATGTTAAAGTGTGCACGTTTAAACCCCAAGAATCAATCCCAAGGTTTTCCCTCAAGAGTGCAGTTCCAAAATGTGGCATTTCACCTTTAGTTCTTTGTCACCTGGCTATATGCTCTAGTGGTGAATTGCTCGACCTGTGGCAACTTCGGTTCGAATCCCCAGGTCGCGCTTAAAATCATAATTTCAAAAAAGACAGTGAAAGTGTCTTTTTTCCGCACAGTCTCTAAAATATCCTGGGGGACGGTGTCTGCCCTCTGAAATAAGTGGGGGGGGGGTTAGACGCTGTGCACCCGCGCGCACCCTCGACTTGAGCTCGGCTTAAGTCGCAATGATACCCCTGGTGCCCTGTGGGGGTGCGACCATGCTCCGCACCGGTGCCAGCTTTATGCCTGATTTGGCATTCGTTTAGTGCCCTATATCCCGAAAGGTCTGGAGGTGCACGTTGTGGTTGGATGGAAGAGGCAAGGCGTGGCTTGTTAATAATTCCACCTCGTAGTTTCTCTAAAGAATCCAGTTTCTGCAGTGACCTAGATGTGTGCAATGAGTATGTATGGGTTCTATGCACGATAGCAAGTTGGTAGATGATCCAGGGGCAACTGTAATGTTAGTGGTACAAATGGGAGGGTTGATGCCAGGGCGATGAAAGCAGCCTTCTCCCGTTTAAAATGTAATGTTTCACAGTGGATCTCCATTCGCTGCCCAGCTGACATGTATGCATGGAGATGCTTCTTAGCACTTGCAGGTGATTGTGGATAAGGTTCCTTATTGGTGAACTTCTCTGCTCTTGGATCAAACTTCATGTTTGTGATGACCATCGTCAGATCGGCGCAGTTGTCTTCTGGATGCCCACACAAAGCTCCTTGTGGCTAGCCCAATCAGTGCCACCCCTCAACGCTCATTCACATTTGTCAACAAAACCCCCATTTTCATGTGCGCTTATTTGAGGCACTAACATGTTTGCTTTTTTGTGATGCTGCACGTTTTCTTGACACACCACATGCAGCATGAAATGACTACGAGCAGTCGATCCTGTCACACAGTGTCGTTAGTGCCTCGAAAGTACAATTGCAAAACACAAACACCATATTTTCGACCCAAATTTCTTTTCATACGGGAACTTTTAATCTTCCATTCAAATTGGGTGGGTGGGGGCGGAGGAGAGGGGAGCTACAATTCTACTCTTTTTGCTTAAAATGCTCCTATAAGGATTTGTATATTTTTCGGTGATTTATTTGTGTACTATTCAAATAATGACCTGAGAAGATATGCGGTTTAGTTCCCAATTTGCAGATTGATCTTAAATCCTGTCTTCACAACTAAACTGAAGTGTGTGCTCTTAGGCAAATACTCTGAGCCTTATCAGCCAATATTAAGTTCTTTAAAAAAGATGGGGTTCACACTGTATATATGCTATTCAACTCCCATTGATTGTTTTGCTCCATATATAATACTTAACAGTGACCATTCATATACTGCACCTCCAAAGTTTTTCTGTTGGTCCATTCCTTGAAACCATTTGTAACGCATCGTCCCGTGATCCTCTAGATAGAGTATCAACGAATCCTG
This sequence comes from Ambystoma mexicanum, assembly GCF_040938575.1. Lineage (NCBI taxonomy): Eukaryota > Metazoa > Chordata > Amphibia > Caudata > Ambystomatidae > Ambystoma > Ambystoma mexicanum. Next base: position 886,371,310 of record NC_090931.1, read on the forward strand.
TACCTCCCAGTGACCGCATTTTTTCGGTGGGGTCAATGCATCTACAAATTAGTGGGCCCTGCAGGTCTTTTGCTGGACAGGTTTCACAAATCCTACAATCCCGACAGGCTTTAAAAAAATAAAAAGTAAATGGAACGAGCACTCAATAAACCAGTGCCTCATTGCCCCTATACGTTTCTTGTGCGTCTGTTTGCCTCAGCGCACTCCCAACCCAAAAAGTTGTGCGCTCTCTTCAAACCATACTATTGTCTGGGATATATATATTCTTATAAACGTCCTAGAATGGTTACAGAAAATGTCCCTTTTTGCAGGTGTTGGCATGATGTCCAGAGCACACTGGATCGTGATCCGGTAAACCCGTCTATTTTGCTTGAGTCTCCCTGGCCCCTTCCACTTCAGCCAAAGGTGCGTCACAGAACTCTGCCCGTTGCCAATAGCAACACTGAGCACTTCAAAATAGGATTTCAGGACATCGCACACAATGGGTCCAGCGCCTGATTCAGGCTTGTTTATGTAACTTGAACTGACTCAATATTGATACCAAAAATGTCACGTGTAATAGCGCCCGTTATTAAGCCCACAACACCGTTCAGCTTGAGCTGGGCACAACGCCCTATCGCTCCGCTCCCAGTGTCTGCGACAGGTGTCTCGATGCTGCTGCACAACGAGGTTCTGTTCTTTATTATTTTTTTTTCTTCTAAACCTGGCAGTTTGTGCTTCTGGCAGCATGCCTTGTGCCGACGAGTCGCAGTAGGACGTGGAAGAGAGAGGCTTATGCAGACCGTTTGTCTGTGCTGCGCGAATCCAGACAAAGCCTGACCCTCCCGGAGCACAGGGTCCGGCTCTGCTCTAATCAGGCATCCTGCTACAAAGACTAGACCAGATGTGTTTTTAGTGGTTACCTCTGTACTCGTTATTACTGCCTGGCAGTTGCTAGACCTGGGACCACTGCATTCAGTTGACGAGGAGTCTCAACTGCCCGTACGGGATTCAGTGCCCGTCCAGGCCGAACCTGGCTCGGGTGCAGTCATCGGGTGCAGCTTGCAACCGAAACCGCAGCATCGAAGCTCCTCCCCATGTAGGACCGTCCCGTAACTTTGCCACACTTTGGGGGTGAATGCCCCCAAAACGGTAAATCATACTCGTCAAGGAACCTACTTGCACCCTGCCTTTCTTAATGACACCAGTATTGCTGTGAGGGAGATGTCCAGCCCCTTGTCAGATGAATGCACACCATCAGCCTCAAAATGAGAGTGGAGCAAACCCAAACAACAATGCCTAATAAATCCCAGGCCATCGAATTTAGCAAATGTGTCTATGTGCCTGTTTAATCTCGGTCTACCATTTCCATTCCAGCGATGGAGGAGGCTCCCTGCCACTTCTGCCGGAGCATCATTTCAGACCAGACTGTCTGTGCCCAGCAACTCGTGTGCCAAGATCCTTAGTGCCACCTTCATCTGTGCCAACAAGCGTAACCTTAGACCATAATTCGGGGTGCTGGCCTCCATCGCAGCTGCCTGTGCACTACGGGCAACAATGAATGCCACTTGATGCCAGACGTGCCTAGCCAAACCAAATTAGTCTTGCTCAATCCCCATTTGGGACCTCTATTCCATTTTTGTACTTTTTTTCTCAGCCCGACAAATCAATGCCTCATAAACCATACTGCGTCACTCTCATAACCTTTTGTATGGATCATCCCTGTTTCTGTTCTAGCAAGGACGGCCCTCGGGTATCCGACTGCCGGGTCAGTCACTCCCATAACATGTGTATGGATCACATCTGATTCCGTTCCAGCGAGAAGGGCCGCCTCTGGTGTCCGACTGCCAGGTCAGTCACTCCCATAACAATGACCCCACCATTCTTGGGCCTATCTACTTCACCATATCTCCTACCAGGTGTCCCTTTACCATGGTGCCCCCATCGCCGTGGGGTTTCGTTCCTCCTCTGCAGCTACACGGATACCTGGACCGAACTCCTGGCGTGAGCATATGCTCCCAGAGTGACTGGTCCGCGTCACCAGCTGCCACAATATCTTCCTAAAATGCTTCCTTTCCACTGTGCTTACTGGTATTCTTTCTGGAATTCGGGGCTGCTAATCCACCCCTCTAGGCATTACTCCACAGCTCCCTAGACCAAGCCAATATTCTAATGCAACCATGATTCGCAGTATACAATGATGTGGCCATCACCATGATGCACCTGACACTCTGGACCAAGCGAATATCCTAATGCAACGATATATCGCAGTATACATAGATGTGCTCACCACCGTAAAGCACCAGACACTCTGGACCAAACGAATATCCTAATGCAATCATAGATCGCAGTATACATTGATGTGCTCACCACTGTAAAGTACCGTACACTCTGGACCAAACGAATATCCTAATGCAACGATATATCGCAGTATACATAGATGTGCTCACCACCGTAAAGCACCAGACACTCTGGACCAAACGAATATCCTAATGCAACGATATATCGCAGTATACATAGATGTGCTCACCACTGTAAAGTACCGTACACTCTGGACCAAACGAATATCCTAATGCAACGATATATCTCAGTATACATTGATGTGCTCACCACCGTAAAGCACCGGACACTCTGGACCAAGCGAATATCCTAATGCAACGATATATTGCAGTATGTATTGATATGGCTCTAGCTCTATACAATTATATAATTGCACAAATGAAATGGGCATGGCTGCAAAAAAATGGCATAGCCATGGCTGCCGCCCTTTGAATCTTGGACGGTACACCCCGATCCTGCTGATAATACCTCGGAACCGGTTTTTCTAATACACATGCCTTACCTAGAACAGTAACTACTCCCTTGTTTGCCCTGTGCATAGTTTACCTGGGCCATGAAGACATCCTAATGGAACTTGTGACCTGCCATTGCAGCTGACACCACACGTTCCGTACTGCGCCTGTTCTCCTGAGTATACACCATTACAGCGATGTTAACTTTTACAAGACCATGCCATGTTCCTTGTACCCATTCCATTACTTATCGGGCAAAGGGCTGCAACCTTGGCATCTGTGCCCAATTCCCCCTTTCTACGACTGGGCCGTTGCATGATGTAAAACCTATTTATCGCGCCCCTCTGCAGGTCCATTCTCCTGCGACATAACCTACAACACGAGCAATCCCATTAGTACAATTGGGTCACATTGGTAAACTCTCCCAAACACGGAACCGCTTGCTTGAACACCTTCACCTGCATCTCACTTGTACTTCTCCATGCCGTTGCTCTTTCACCTCCCCGAGAGGCAGCCTGAACCCCGGACCTTGCAGTTGGTGGACCCATGCTCTACCAGCTAGGCTATTGGGATCCCCAAAGTGACTATCCTCACTAACAGGTGTGCAGGGTATTAAAACCGGGTCCTGCCCGTGACACGCCCATGTCATGTTGCACCATGCTATTTCATTGGTGAAATCAATATGCCATCCTGCATGTCCCCTCTGATATCAATTAATTGATGTTTTATGACATGCTTCTGGCATGGAACCTGTGTTGCTCTGCATTGTCCTGCTTCCAAGAAAAACTGGTTGCCCTTGAGCTGAAATGCATCCCGTGAACGCAGTGAGATTTTAGCAGGTGCTAAGCACACCTGCGTTTTCAAAATGCGCCCCTTTGTTAGGAGGTGTAATAATACTCATAGCAATTAATAATAAACGACTAGGGTGTTGGCTCGCTAGCTAGAGCATGACACGCATTTAATTGTGTGCTCTAAATGGGGGAGGGCGGGACATTCCCATTACCCCAGTTGCGGTGGACCCTTCAGAGAGAAATAAGTCTCAGTAAACATGCAGTGATTTTAATCAATGACTGGCCTTTTGCTCACAAAAGTTACCCCAAGGATGTCATTTGGGAGTAGCCAGGGGTAGCAGCTACTAACGCTGGGCCCCCTCTGTTACCCCTAGACCTGTCCTTGCAACCCCTGACAATGGGCAAAGAGGCAGTGCCAAGAGCAGTTATCTGTGCTGCTCCTGAAAAAGGCACTTGTAAATGCAGCTAAATGAGCAACAGCTTTTTTTCACCTGGAATCCTGATCTTGTTAGCTGGAGAAATAACAGGGATGCCGGAAAAACCATGAAGCCGGGATCACTAACAGGTTGGCAGTCCATTAGTGAAAGAGTGCCTTAATGGTTGGGTTCAGAGGCAGGGCTGTCTGTGCAGCTCATACCCAGTACTGTATAAACTGGAAAGGTATGGGGGCTAGGTGTAGCTAGCTGGGAATGTATAAGAGCATCCTGCAGTACTCGGTGACAGCACAGCATGAATGCAAATCTCATTGGTGTTTCTCGCTGTCTGCTTTGCACATCCAGTGAGTCACTGGGCCTGTGAGGAGAGGGGTGTGCATCAGCCACCAATCCAATCCTGCCTGGGCACTGCTGGATGGTGCATCACAGACACACTGTGGATAGACGCAAAGTTGCCCCCTGCCTGAGAAATTAACCATCTGTTGCGTCCTCAAGCAAGACAAATATAATTGGAAGGATAACCTGGGGGCAATGTACTTGCTTTGGGAACAAGAGGATGCAGTGCAACATGCGTTCAGTTCCTGTTACAGTGCTTAGACGCTGCAGGAGGCTGGCATTAAGCAAGATATAAAGGACCAAAGGAAATGATAAAATGGGCCTTTTCTAGGGTTGATGTCATGGAGCTTCTGATGCTGTCTACATTTTAAAATTAAAAAACGGCAATTACTGTGACCTGCAACACATCTATCCCCTCTGTCTCCCATCTAACAAAAAAGAAAACGGTAGGTTACTAACCAAATGGGCAAAGCAGAAAGGTGATGGCTGGAAAGTTTTAAATCATTCATAACCACTGGCAGAGCTCTGGGCGATCCTCCAGACCATTGTTTTTCTGGTTGGACTTGTGTGGGTCCGTTGCTGTGTCCAGTCTGTGGCCAGACACTTGGCAGGCACTAGCTGCTTGCGCTTTGGGGTTTAGGCTTCTTCCGGATGCTCTGTTTACAGTTTAGCCCGAGTGATGTACAAAAGTCCAAGTTGTTGTGTTAGACGCCTGCTTACATTCACAGTAATTTAGTAATAAGGGCCTATATAAACTGATATTAATGCTACATGTGGTGATCCATTCTTCTATGAAATGTATATCGGATTACAGTGATATTGTAACCACATCTTAGTCTACTGAGGAGCAATGCCATGTGATGCAGCTTCCTTCTTTGTCAAGCGGTGAAAGGTTGTGTACCATCACTTTCTGTGATGTCACTTGGGTGGGGTCAAATGACATCCCTTCCTGTGATGTCATCAGAGGTGAGGGGTCATGTGATACCACTGGCCTTTCAGTGAAATGACGTCCCTGGGTTACCCCAGGCAATCTCACCTCCCAGCATAATGGGGCTACCAGGTCATAGGCCTGCTGCCAGTATTCTGATAGATGCAGGTCAATTTCTGTGCACAGTAGTCTTAATGCTTTAGTTAATGTTAATCCCTTGTTAGGTATATCGGTTTTTCCACAAAACCACAAAAATGTTTTACATAGCACATACAATTACCCTCCCAACTGTAGTCGGTACTGCTTTATCAACCTCAAAAAATTGAGGGGCTCTCTTGCCCATGCCAGGATATAGACCTGCGACTTGCAGATACACAACCCACTGAGCTTTAACAAGAAAGCTTACATGGTCTTTATGGATGGCAAAAATTAATCGTGCTGGTCACATGTTTCTAAACTTACACCAGACTGCTCGCACTGACGTTAGGATGCTCGAGAGACCCCTGACAAATTCAGGCACGTTGAACACATAGCGAGCTTTAGTATCGCTCTAGGGAGGCTGTTTTGGCCTCGGACACCTTCCACATTCAAGTGATACTCGGGGATCTGCTTTTTAAAGGAGAAAAAGCCCTCCTTAAATTAACCTACAAAGGCGAAAGACAAAGGTTTTCTTTAGCTTAACCCACCGCGCCTTTTTGGCTTACTGCACAAAAACCCAGACTCATTTAAAAGTGGAAAATGTTGCTTTAATGTGACAGGCCAAAGCTTACAATCAAAACACTTAACTGGCTCCATGGCCTAACAAGCTAAAGAGATGTTTGAACAATCAGTTAAATAACTTAAACATTTTCATTTTCATTTTCCCCCCAACAATTAAATAATTAAATAACCAATTTCCTCCCTAATGATCCCTTGGATCCTACCGTCTCCTTGCCCCTTTTCCAGGCGTCCCGCTTTCTCCCAGGGGCCATGCCCCTCCAGGCTCAATACCTGTTCCCCTGGGGTGACCTGCTTGTGCAAACAGCGCCACCCCCTCCTCTCCCGTGTCATTCCCCCATTGTGCTTCCCTCCCCCCACATCAAGAGGGGCCATGCCCCTGGCGCCCCGACCCACTTCAACCCCTTTTAAACTCCCCTCTACACCAAACTCCACCTTCCTATGCCCTGCAGCCAGCCTGACCTGCCACATCAGCAACATATATTACACACAAACTTTCACAATGCCCTGACCTGTCACACGAAACTATCAACCCTGCCCTCATAACAGACCCCAGAAAACCATTAAAACTCCCCCTGACATCTAGAAACCCCCTCCCTTAATCCCATGAACAATGCACCCCCCTTATACCATAACTGACATTACCCTAAAACCAAAAATGAAGGGGTGGGAGGGCGGGACAATTACCAAGTCCTAACCGTCGCCTGCCTCCCGAACCTTCCCTGAGCCCTTAAATACCCCTAGGGAGGTGCTCTGCCCCCCCACGGCCACTCGCTGGGCGTGTGCAGCGCCAAAAAACTCCCCGGGGGGAAACGCTTCGCGTTCCCCCCGGGTCCCCCCTTTTGGCTTACTGCACAAAAACCCAGACTCATTTAAAAGTGGAAAAGGTCGCTTTAATGGGACAGGCCAAAGCTTACAATCAAAACGCTTAACTGGCTCCATGGCCTAACAAGCTAAAGAGATGTTTGAACAATCAATTAAATAACTTAAACATTTTCATTTTCATTTTCCCCCCCAACAATTAAATAATTAAATAACCAATTTCCTCCCTAATGATCCCTTGGATCCTACCGTCTCCTTGCCCCTTTTCCAGGCGTCCCGCTTTCTCCCAGGGGCCATGCCCCTCCAGGCTCAATACCTGTTCCCCCGGGGTGACCTGCTTGTGCAAGCAGCGCCACCCCCTCCTTTCCCGTGTCATTCCCCCATTGTGCTTCCCTCCCCCCACATCAAAAGGGGCCATGCCCCCGGCACCAGAAAAACCCTCCCCCGAGGAGTTCTTTCTGCCCCAAACCACCCCCCCCAACTTTCCTACCTCAAACTCTTTACCCAGTCTCCCAGCCAAAAACACAAGTCCGCCAGGTAGTGATTATTCCCATACACGGACAAGTGTACCCCATCCTCCCTAAAGATAAGAAAACCCTCATATGTTATTTCCTTATGGTCCATGACCCTCACCGTCACTGAGGCACAACATTTTTCCATTTCCCTGTTTATCCCCGTCCTGGCCCGCTCTATTGCTCCCTCACTTCTTGCTCCCCTCCACACTCTTCGCGGCAACAACTTAGTCCACACCACCACCGCTTGAGGCCACAAATCCCTAATCCACACTAAGTCCCTCTTCATTTTCCTTAGCAGAGCCACCCCGTATCTCTCACCAGGTCATTCTCCCCAGCATGCAGCATCACCACCCGTGGAACTCCATAGCGTTCCCTCATCCCTGCCAATATGGGCAGCAGCTGATCCCACCGCAGGCCCCCCAAACCGTGCCACCTCACCACCACTTCCTTGTAACTGCACCCCAACTGCCTTCCAAACACCCTTTTCTCCGCCTCTTTACCAGCCCACTTCACAATTGAATGGCCAACAATCCAAACTTGCGCCAACTCCTTTCTTTTGCGCAGCATCTGAAACAGAAATCACAAAATTACTAAGTCAAATTATTACAACAACAACATCTTGCCCACAAAGTCCTCCACCATCTTTCTTCAACAATCCCCTTTCCCAAAATCCCTGACGTAACCCTTGTATTTCCCCGACCTCCAAAGCCCCAAACTTTTCACTTTATCTTCCGAAAACAAGCCGCAAACAGTTCCCCTTCCCATACCGACCAGCAAACTCCCCCCACCACCTCAATTAACCTCTGCAGCAATTCAGCCGATATCGGCCTCCTCTTATTCTTGTCCCTCTTACTCTCCCTTGCCCATCCTTCCAACATCCTACTCGCCATCTCCCCCCCACTTGGTTGAAAACCCCAAAACCATTTCCCGTAAAAGGCAATCCCTGCTAGCTTTCCTGCTATTGTTGCCCTTGACCAGCCCCTGTCCATGCATCTCAGAAGGAAATTCGTGACATCATCCCTCCTCCGCTCTTCCGCATCCCATCTACCCTTCCAACTACAAGCTCCTCCTCTAATAAAATCCTCCCAGGCCCTCCTGTATGACTTCTTAGATGCCGCGGCCAAAGAACCCTCCACCAGAGCAAGCGCTCTCAGCTTCCTATCTTCCACAGCTCCTCCGGAATCTGCTGCCCCTCCTGATCTGCATCTGGAGCCAATCCACAGAATCTCTGCCATTGAAAACGACTAACCCTCCTCACCTACTCTACATTGCAGAACCACAGGCCCAGCTAGCTTCAGGGAAGGCTCGGGAGCGGGCGACAGGACTGATACAATTACCAAGTCCTAACCGTCGCCTGCCTCCCGAACCTTCCCTGAGCCCTTAAATACCCCAGCGAGTGGCCCTCTGCCCCCCCACGGCCACTCACTGGCCGTGTGCAGCGCCCAAAAACTTCGCGTTCCCCCCGGAGCCCCCCTTCTGCGAGTGCTCACCATGTAGGTATACCGGCAGAATTTAAACATTACTTGCAAACTGCAGATTAGACTCGCACTCCAGCCGCCGAGCTAACCACCACCGCAAGCTTTCTGGTGCAGCCATGGGCTGCAAATATGAAGACTCACCCGGCAGAGACACGCAGCAGGTATAGCGCATCCCCCTGCTAGTAAAAACACGCTGTGCAGCACTACCAGTTATACGGAGCACTGCAAGTGACCAGACAAAGCAGATGCGGGCCCTCTGTTTAATAGTACCCATTCCTCGGAGACAAATCTATTAGGCAATGGAGGTGCTAATAAATAGTTCCCCAAGACACTGTAATCCCATATCGCCCTTACCAAACGAGCCTAAATGGAGAGGTCTCTGTGCACTCGAAAATACTTTATATATTTAAATGTCCACGCTAAAACAGTATGCCAGTAAATATCGATATGCTCAAACTACCAGACAAAGCATGCTATTTAAAGGAGAAACCCCCTCCTATTCACTTAAAACTGCATTGCCCCCCCAAGACCCACCCTTGCGCTGCCGACACGGCTTCTGCTCCCCACTTTTGCAGGCTTAATCATCTGATCTTTTATTTATTGAACATTTGTATGGCGCCTATACACAAGTGTTTCCAGGTGCCACAAGCCAAGATGGTGATGGGGAGGGGAATATGGGAATCAAAAAGTAGAACAACAAACTGTTATCTTGGCCTTATGACAATCCTACCGTGCAAGTGCATGACAAGGTGGTAAGTGCAAAGGGGGAGGGGGTAGAGGGAGAAGTGCAGGAGTGAGTAGCCCCCTTGGAAGGGGGCGCACAAGTGTTGGATGGGCCAGAGTGGCAAGTGCCAGGGACAAAGTGGGAGAGGGAGGATGAGTGTGGTGGGCAAGGAGGACCGAGTAAGGCTAGCCCAGGAAAGGGAGGCCAATTGCAAGTGCTGGCTGAAGGATCCTGGGGGGGGTGGGACTGGTAGTGGGTGGTCTGGCCCCTGTATGACTCAGAAGGGACCAGACCCCAGTCGCAGCGGCAGAGGGAGAGTTGGCATGGGAGAGGAGAGGCAAGGAAGAGGAGAAAAGAGTCTTGAGGGGTTTCCGGAACTTAAGAAGATGCGGCTGAAGTGTGAGGGGGAGAGCGGCCACTCCAGAGTCAGGAGCCAGCCGAGGAAAGGGATCTACCTCCCACTCTCTGCTTGGAGAAATGCTTAACCTGCAGAGAGTTGGAGCCAGAGGACTGAAGGACTCTGGCTGGGAGGTATTTAGGGAGGGAAAGCTGTGCCCCGAGGGAACGACCATATTACTGGCATCATTGGGTGGGATGAACCCTGGCAGTGGCCGAGAACTTTTGGTTGGTGGCCACATGCCATAGCTGATTGATTAGCATGAAAGGAGGTCCTGTGGCACAATCTACCAGAACCCCAAACAGATATGCTCTGAAGCGCAGCACTTTCTCAGCTCCCAGCCACCATGAACGACGAACGGACGAGTGATGGTGTAATGAAACGATGCAAATCCCCCCCCCCAAAACACAGAAGCTCATGAAGAAAATCGCGCACTGCATCACCGGCCACATTAAGGAATACCTCCTTAGAAGCATCGAGTTTGCATGAACGCTCTGCTATATGACTTGCTGGATGCTACGCCAACGGTACAGCTATTGTAATGCATGCCCCCACCAGTTCCCCATATTATTGCTGGGGGGACCCCCAACACCACAGTGCCGCAGGCCCCCACACAAATGCGAGACACTGTTCTGCACTCATGGGGTGCCCTCCTGGGCACCAGGGTGGCATCGAACCTGTTGCATATACTAGTGAAAAACATTGTACCCTGACCCTGGAAAGTAGTCCACCAGCGCCCGAGCGCAGCACACTTGTCCTAACTGGAACACGACAAAAGAGGAGTACCCGCTCAGTCAGCACTGCACGTACACGAGCAGACAGTGCATTTTCTCTGCATGCACCCTCAGTCTGCTGGAACCAACCAGAGACCTTCCTCTCCCTTGCAAACCAACTCTAGCTCTGATAGACGCCCACAGCTGGTGCTCTGTGCAGTAGGGCTACAAACCAATCCCCACTTGCAGCGTAGCTGGCAACTGCACACAAAGAGCAACAAAGCAGGACAACATCATTGCCTGCAGACCCCAATGCTCTTACTTACCGATAATCTTCATTACTCCTAGTCATACTCTTCTTCGTACCAGTACTGGACGAGGAAGAGAGGGCGTGGAGGTAATGGGACAGAAGCAGGCTTTCTTGCTAGCCGTGTTTACCCAGGGATGCAGCGATCTCCCATAGCCATGAAATGCACTGTATCCATGTTTAAGCACTGCGCAGGGGCCGCCATACAACATTCAGTAACAGACACGCGCAAATATAGCAATGAGCACGCTGCGATCACGCTTTTGACCAGATGTACTAATCACGTTTTAAAAAAAGAAAAATAAACCTTTTTACCATAAACTTGGAACAGAATTACTTTACAAACCAATGAGCAATGGAACAAATTGCCCCTGTCCCACTTTATTACTGGTGTCTTAACCTATTTCATACTCCAGTCTGACGCAGAGTGCTGCCAACGTAATCCACGAACAAGGCGTAGTGCATATATTGCACATGCGCCATCCCTTGAAATAAAGGAGTTGAGCAATGCTGCACATAGTCACCTTAAACATTCCTCCTAGCAAGCGGGATGGAACAAAGCTGCCCCTTACCTGTGGGCAATCAGCAACAAAGTGCTCACTCGCCTCGAGTATTACCAGTCGGTGACACCCCCCCTAATGAGCCACCCCCAGAGGTAAACGCGGAAGAGCGGCAGCTGCCACATCAGACGGCAAAGGCACTGTGCATGATGCCTGTGGTGGCCCGCCTCCGGTCACCGGGGCGGGCCACACCAGACGTCGGGATCACCCGACTCACTACAGCTGCTGCAGGCGCACGAGGTATCCCTCCCGGTGATCTGGCCGGATCACCGGGTGGGATGCCTTGGAGTTGGGGGTCACCCAAGCTAGGGCAGCCTCGGTCCTAGGGGCACCTCGGCCGGGGCTGCAGGGCCAGGCTGTGATCACGCGGTTCACAATACACAGACACAGACATGGGTTGCCGCTTCCTCGGGGGCTCTGCTGCACTGATCTTTACGTGCCAGCAGAGCCCCTTTTATTGGAGGAGCGTCATGATGATGTCATCACACTTTCTCTTACAGGAACAACAAACCCACACCTAAATGGGCCACACACCACAACGCCGAGAAACAAAAAAAGGTGGCAGAGGGGAGTGAGCTCCCAAGACCATTGCAAAGCCCCACAAAATGAGCAATTCACAATAGCACCCAAAAAATGTCCACAAAGCGGAGCCACCTGAAACAAAACAAGCGGGGCTCACCCACCACTTCTGAATGTGGATAAACACAGCACACCAACGCTCCCTGGACATCGCCCTAAACGGATGGTGGACCCACCCGTGTGTCCAGCCAGCGAGGGTCGTCCCTCCCAGGGTCAAACCCCCATACTTCCAGCTCATACCTGTTCGGTATCATCGAGCGCAATATGCCGGAAAAAAAATGTGCTGCCTTGTGTAGGAACTGCTGTGCTGCACAAGCCCGGCACTCGTTGCGAAGCCCCATCACGCCACTTCCGGGGCTGCAAAAGTGCTAACCTTAAATATCGCCCAAATCTGAAACCGCTACACTTAAACCCAAACTTAAACACCAAAAAAGCATGCAAAGGCCGGCAACCTGCCGTGGAGGAAGCGCCATCCAGCCCTTAAAGAGCGGCCTAGCGGGGGCAAACACGAAATGTGCTCGACCATATCCCCCCCACCATACCGATTACAAAAAATACTTGTCCTCAATCGAGGTAATCCTTCATGTGAGGTTGCTGGTGCACAGGCTGCAAATTTCGACTGACTTCGTGCGGGGGCTACAAAAAAGTGAGTTGGGCCTTTCTTTCTTTTTGCTGACTGATTCTATCCATCAACTGTGATTTTTGGATACTGAGGCTTGAGCCTCATTACTCCATCTTCTTGGGTTGAGTATGTAGTCGTGGGTTGGGTTTCCTCATGGGCTGTGTGGACTTGTCACAGTAGGGCTGGTTTCACATGCTCTTTGCCGTGATGGGCCGCGAGTAGTAGTTGAAAGGGTTTGCGGCGGTAGCAGTGAGCCTTCTGATCAGAGGGTTCGGGTTCTGATCCAGTCCTTGGAAGAAGTTCTTGCTCAGCTTTGCTAGATGCTTGTCCAACATCTCGATGTCCCGTTCTCTGTGAAGGTCTGCTATCCTTCTGAAGAGTGGAGCTCCTAAGGCTATCTGCGGGGCCTTGTTCTGAACTACATGAAGACTCTTCGTGTCGCTCATGGCAGGTCATCCATGCTGCAGAGGCATAGATCAGGGTAGGTCTGATGATCGCCTTGTAGACATTGATCTTTGAGCAATATTCACGATATTGCTTCTCCAGTTGCGTTTGCTGTCCAGGGTCACACCGAGGTAGAGGCTTTGGGTGCCCCTTGATCTTCTTTCTTGTGGAGAGCATGGCAGTTGTCTTACTGGTGTTTTTCTGTCTGCCAGTTGCTGTCCAACGTCAAGGTGGCATCCATGAAGCTTGCAGGTTCTTTGCCACTTCCTTTTCACTGATCGACTGGGAAATGACTGTAACATTGTCTGCATACAGTGCCAGGTCGTTCTTGTGGAGATCTGTCGGCATGTCGTTGGTGAAGATGTTGAACGGAAGGGTCCAAGGTTCGATCGCTGTGGCACACCTGCTCGGAAGGATGTGATGAGGACATCTCAGATCGCATGGTGACATGGAAGTTGCGGTCTCCCAGGTAGCTTGCAATTGTCTTCACCAGGTAGTTTGGAAATCCCAGGCCGATCATCTTGTGCAGCAGTGCCTTGTACCAGACTCGGTAAAATGCTTTGGCGACATCCAAGAAGACGATTCCTGTGGACTTGTTGATGTTGAATCCGTGGTTGATGGTGTCCACCACTCTCAGCATCTAATATGATATGGCATTTATATGCCATATCATTGCATGTTCCTGTTGAAATCCAAACTGCTCCTGTTCTAGCCTATTTAAGATGCAAAGTTGCTGATGTTGCCGAGGAGTAACTTCTCCAGGACCTTTGATAATCCACAGAGCAGGCTGATGGGTCGGTAGTTCGCAGGATCCCTCAATGGTTTGCCAGCCTTTGAGAATACGATGACCCTTGCTTCCTTCCAGGATCTTGGGAAGTGCTGAAGTCACATGCATGCGTTGACGATCTCTGTGAGATGTTCCATTGATGTCAGCGGAAGGTTCTTGATTCACAGGTTGGTTATTCTATCACACCTGATGCCTTGCCACTCGCCAGCTTCTGTGCAAGTTCTGCTACCTCAGGGCTTGTGCACACCTTGATCTCGTCTGCTCTGATCCCGGTTTGGTCTTCCGCAAGATGCTTGTCAACTTTTTCCTCCACTCAGTCTGAAAGGCTGCTTGCCTTGTTTGGGGTGAACGAAGCCTCCAGTGTGTCCACGAGGACCTCTGCATTGTTTTTTTGCTGCATGCAAGATGGGTACATCCCTGGATTAGTTGGCGTGGCGCCTTCTTCCCAGTCAGGCGACAAGTCATTCTCCACACGGAGATGTCCCCCTCCTTCAGCTTGGCTGTTGCGCTTTTCCACTTCTCTCCTCGGTGCTGTCTGATTTGCTTCCACAGGAGCCTGGTGAACGTGTTGTACTTCTGCAGGAGAGCAGGCATGCAGAACTTCTGCCACTGGCATCGGGCCTGGTTCTTGTCAGGGACTGACTGCTGGATGCCTCTCGGTGGGTCATAGATGGAATATCAGTTTGTCTTCCGCTTCGGAACACTGCTCTTGACTTCCTGCTGCACCGCTTTCATGAAGTCTTCCACAGCCTTGTCGATGTCTTCCTTGGTGCTCAGGGGGTTAGGTGTGGTCATCCTGCTCAGCTCTTCCTTGTAGAAGCCATAGTCAGCTCTTCTAAAGTTGTACCTCTGGGCCTAGTGGTAGGGTTCCATCTCTTCTCCCAGAGTGTGTGCTACTGGATTGTGATCCAAGGTCAGCTCTGCCAGTGTTTCCAGCTCCATGGAGTGTTGCAGGTTCTTCAGTAGCACGATGTCCAGCACATCTGGGTTGTGACTTGCTGCACCTGGATAGTGCGTGGGATCAGTCGGACCTGCTACCACACAGTTGTTCTACCAGGAGTACGCCAGCAGTGCCTGACCCCTTTGGTTGTCGGTTTTGAAGTTTCAACATCGATGTTTGCCATTGAGGTCTCTTCTGATGATTGTAAGAACAGAACAGTGGTATCCAGCAAAGCATCCAGATCTCCAATATCCAGCCTTGCTTTCGGAGGGCAGTAAGTTGCAATCAGCCACAGTCTTGACTTGCACTCCAGTGGCTTCGATGCTTCTGAGGGGTGGGAGTGCTTCTGAGGGGTGGGAGCACAATCTCATTGTAGTCAATCGCCCTCTTCACAATCACTGCTGTCCCCCCTCCTTTTGCTCCTGCTGGTCGGTCGGTCCGGTACACTCTGTGATTCGCCAGGCTCAGCTTCTGGTTTCCTTGCAGGTGGGTCTCTGACAGCAAAGCAGCACTCATGTTTCTTGTTTCCATCAGGTGAAGGAGTTAATCTGTCTTCTGGATACTGTTGGCGTTCCACATCACAATGGCGTAACTGGGTTTAGATGCCATGTTGGTTTGTTTCTTCCCCTCAGGGCGATCCTTGCCACCATCGTCATGGTGGGGTCGATGTTCAGCTCTGCAACAAAAGCTACGATCTTCACAATGGTCTTCCAGTATACAGGGCTCGCTTTCCCCTCTTTCTGCACTGGGGTGGCAGCTCCTAGCCTTATGAGTGTTTCCCAGGCCTGATACTGCCGGCCCAAGGAACGCCCCTTCCACCTCCCTCAGGCGAGGTGTTGTATAACCCCCGGGGGTGGTGAGGGGCAGAGAGACAGCCTGCTGTGCAGGCTGTCCCTCTAGCTCCCCCTGCAGGGGACTGGCCGGCCCTTGACTGTGCAACCAGGAGCCCCACATTCTAATCAGTTCTCTACTCTGGCCAAAGCGGGTGTGATCCTGGACCGTTCTCCAGCAGGCATCCTGCTGGGAGTGCCAGCGCAGTAGTATTCCTGCGACAGTGCCGCGGAAGGGCACCTGTGGCATGAAACGCAGGTAGCCTGTGCCTTTCTTTTGGAATAAATGAAACTTCAAGCACTGTAGGAATGACAGTGATGCACATACTTGCTTATCTCCCTAGCTAGTGTAGCGTGACGAGAACATGAACATCTGTAGCACATTTGTAGCTGCTGTGCAGGGCCGGTGCTACCCTCCTGGAGTTATATCAGTTGATGCCGTCATTTACCCCACACATATGGGCAGGGCCGGAAAGCTTATAGGTGTTGGGTTATTTGCCCACCCATTGACTGGCCATGCACATCCCTATGGACATTCCCACCCAGTTTCTGCCTCTCCCCGCCCAAAACACTGCCTCCTGGTAACTGTTTGAGCTCTCTTTAATCAAGCCTTAGCATCAAACTTTGCACTCAAAGTGCCTGCCAGTATTTCTTCAAACCAGTCTTCTAAGAGTTAAGGACTTAATTGCAGTTGAAAAAATGCTACTGGTGTAATAATGTCTTAACCAGGTCTGCCTTCAGCCACTCGGTTTATAAGCACTTTGTGTGCCCTTCACTGGTGTCCTGTTAAAAACAAGCATTGGTAAAGCCAACAGTTTTGGCTTGTGTAGAAGTATTGGGCATTTGCCAAGCACTGCTATTAGATGCCCAGGTACTCGCACCATTTTCTCACCAGTTACCATCGATGGGCAGTTAATTCTACCATGTAAGTGCTTGGCAGGTACTGCATGCCTGCCTGCAGGTGCCCATGCCTGCACAAAAGCCCAAACTGTTGGCATGGTCACTGTTTGATTTAATTTGTCTTTGCCATTCCTGAAGCGGGCCAACCGTGTGCAACCTACTTAACCGCGCATCCAAATGCAGCAGGTCAACCTGTACTGCCAGGCCACGTCCACTTTGCAACGGAAAACAAGCCACCCCAGACATGTTTGGTCCTTCTATGTCCTACTCAGTAATCTGCAGTTTAGGAGCCACCCCTACGGCTGCTCCCTTCCAATTAAAACACTATTAAGGTATGTGGCGAAAGCAGACAAGCGATGACACAGCCAAAGTTTGGGATTTTATTTAGGCATGGGATTCACATTTTCCAGGCACGGTCAAAACACTTGCTGACCTTAATTTGGCAACATTTGGCAAACGGTGCAAGTGCCTGGGCACGTTTTATCAGAGCCTATTGTAGCCAAAACTGTTGGCTTTGCCAGTGCTTGTTTGTAACAGCAATTCAGTGCAAGGACACACATACTCATTATAAATAAAGTGGCTGAAGGCGCACTTGGATAACACCGTTTTGTTGCATCAGGGGCTTGTTTATTGCTGCAATTAAGTCTTTCGTTTTTAGAAGGCGGCCCCGAAAGCACAGAGGTGGGCTCCTATTGCAGGGAGAAGTGTTTTTGATCCGGGATTGGCAGGTAGTGGTTGAGAGGTGGGCTCCTATTCCAGGGTGGACTCCTATTCCAGGGAGATGTGTTTTTGGTCTGGGTTTGGCAGGTAGTGGTTGAGAGGTGGCCTCCTGTTCCAGGGAGATGCGTTTTTGGTCTGGGATTGGCAGGTAGTGGTTGAGAGGTGGCCTCCTATTCCAGGGTGGACTCCTATTCCAGGGAGATGTGTTTTTGAGGTGGGACCCTGTTCCAGGGAGATGTGTTTTTGAGGTGGGCCCCTGTTCCAGGGAGATGTGCTTTTGATCCGGGATTGGCAGGTAATGGTTGAGAATTGCCCTATGGACTAGCATGGCCATATATCTGGTATATCTTTGCTTACCCTAATAGCAATATAATACGCCTATACCTGCTCTTCAAATTTAACGTTAATGAAGTACTGGAAATTAGAGGAGCGAAAATTGGGAATAGCGCGTATGGAAAGACTATGTCGATTTATGTGGTGAAGTGGTAATTGAGTCGGCTAAGCACATACTATTGCTATGTTATAGGTTAAACTCTCTAAGAAAGAAGCACATGAAAGCATACAATAATCAGATTAACTTTGATGAAGTAATACCCATGTGGGACAACCTTTTAGAGGGAAATTACATCAAACTAATATACCATATGATGACCTTTCATGGAATTTCTATGGATGTGCTTTGGACTCTTATCAGAAGGAGTCTTTTAAATTAATGTATATAGTTCTTATTGCTGTTTTCAGTTTAACTTTTTTGAACCGATGAGTGACCCTCGGTAACAATTTTTCTTTCTAGTTTTTGTTTTTAGTCTATTTTGTATATGTACCTGTGATATGCAAAACCACTAAGTGGTTACATGTATGATCAAATAAAGAATGTATATAACCAAGTTCTCTTGCTGGCAGAGAGTGGTTTTTACCATAATGATGATTTCCCCCTTTTGTACAGGGCACCGTTTTTGTGCTAAAGCCATGGTACCAGAGACGCTTCTCCTTGGTGGAGTACAAAAGTCATGGCGTTTTAACAGTTTTGGTGAAATATATAGTGTAATCCAATACCGGGCCGGCCTGCAAGCAATTCAGTAGGAAGCCATCCTAGATCCGGATGTGTGGCCATGTTTGGGCAGTCAACGGAAGTCCTTGTAATTATTTTAGGAACTTGTTTTGACATCATGTCGCAGTTGAATTTTAGGTGGCTGCATCAAGGGTGGACTGGGAACTAAAAGAGGCCCTGGAAATAATGTCCAAAGTAGCCCCATATGACACATTTTCAGCAAGCCCAATGCTTTTCCAATAAGAAAATTTGGAAATGCCACACAAAAGAGGCACAGGGTGCAGAGGCCCACCGGGAAATCTCCAGAGTTCCCTATAGGCCAGTCCACCCCTGGGCTGCATATTTAAGCACCATAGAAGCATGCCTGCCTAGCTTTAGCCTTGTACACCGTTAATGCGGCTTTGATCAATCTGCCCCCTTGATCCCGGCAAACCTTGAAACATCTCGGAAAATCTTAGCCAAGACGGAATGAGATTTTATGCTTTGGTCCTGCTATGTACCTTTCCCATTGAAGATAACGCCCAGATAATCATATGGCGATAATTCTTTAAGAATATATCAATACAAAAGTTCAATTTCTGACCTTCCTCTTCTTGCAACATCATTCCATGGTTTTTGTCTTTGAATCATTTATTTCAAGGCCTTTGGCTTGACACATGTTATGCGCTATTCATATAGCGCATGCTGCCATTGGTATGGCTTTGAAGCGCTGTGAGGATGACCACCCTTCTGAAGACCATAGTGATGAATGAAAGAGTCCTAGAGGAGGTGGGGGGGAGGGGTAGTGTGTGTGTGTGTGTGTTTTCTAGCCAGAACTAAGGTAAGTAGGGAGTGACTAATGTAGAGAAGCCCCTCAACGCTCACATCAGAAAAAGAATACAATCCATTAGGGAAAAAAAGCCAAGGAGAGCAAGGTTTTATTTCCACAAAATTATGATGCACCAGCAAAGAGCTCTGCTGCCATGAAACGTTCTGCCAAAATGAGCACAAGCAAGACTTTAAAGCACAGGGTGTCATCAGTGACGTAAATTGCATAGCTTACAAATCCAAATGACTGGATGACGCTACCCTATACACAGACTACCTGCTCCATAAGGGATGTCAGGCGATTGGTCCCTCCATGTGGGTTCCTTCTTGCATGTTGTGAAGCCACATCTAATTAACAATTAGAAATAAAAACAAAACATTCTCTATCTCGATCCTGGTGTGCCCCTACCTGGTACTGCAGACAAGGGCTAACAGGATACTTCCAAGGTCACTAACTCACAAACCCCAGCTCGATTCCAGACACGTCGGCATCCTTCCTAAGCTCCCCACCCTCATTTTAGGTTTGTTGTTTTACCCCGCCCGGCACTTCGCAGCACAAATCGCATGACCTAATGGTGAAGGCAGCCTGTCCCTGCTTTCTGATCTTTTCTGATCGATTGGGGTTCTAACAGCTTTATAGTCAGTGGTCTGGGGCTGGCTGGTACCTTGGAATGGGGGCATCTTGGTGCTATTACTTAGTTGGGACTGGGGGAGGTCGGAGGCTTGTACCCTCCTTCTTGTGGTATTGCTTTTCGCAGGGAGCTCTCAGCCCCCGTCCTGGCCTTGCAGGATGCATTCCTTCTGGGATACGAATGCTGGCAACATGAGACAATGAAAGGTCTATGAATCTCTGCGGCTCTGGCCGTTCTCACTGGTGCCCATAATACAACCTTTTCCCGCATGGATACTTATTTACATGTCCACAGCCTGCAGTCCTGGCTGCAGCGCAGAGTTGGGCCTCGATTTCAATATGGCTGCTATTTTCTAAAATGGCTTTTCATTCCCAGTGTACTCTATACCCAAAGCGTGCACCAACCTCCCCAAACTGTGGCCCCTGCCATTACCCCCCTCCCCTCGGTAGCCTCCCTGAGCCCCTACAACACACATCCAGGCCTCTGACTAATCCAAAACCGCTTGGGGGCCTGGGAGGATCGTCACTAGGTCCCTAACCGTGGCCCATAATTATCAGGCGAGGACTATGACTGGACCGAATTTTGCATGGGACTCCTTCTATTGGAGGTGGCACTGGGGTCGAGGGTGACGTATGTTTAGCAGCGTAGGTGTAGTCAACCCGTGTGTGTGTGTCGCTGATGTATGGGGCTGTCATCCGAACCCATGGAGGGGCAGAGCTGTAGTCCGTGAGTTGCAATGCATGGGGGTGGGTGGGTCGTATGAGACATCATTTGATTGTCATGCGGAGTGTACCATGTATAGACCTGGATTGAGTGCTATGCTAAGTCAGTACAGTACTAGTGTGGTTAAATTCCAGACAGAGTGAAGCAAATCAGTACAGTTTTAGTGTGGTTAGACTCAAAGCAGCAGGGTTTCAACCAGTACTGTTTCGTTGTGGCCAAATTCAAAAGCAGCAGATATTGAACCAGTCCATTCTTTGGTGTGGCTAAATTCGAAGGCTGCAAGAACCAAATCAGTACAGTTATAGTGTGGCTAAATGGGGAATAGAGAAGACCTTCTACACATGCTAGCACTAGACTGTGACGTGTCTCCTCACATATCTTATTTTTTCCCAGGTGCTCTTTTTTTAAATTATAGCAATTTCAATGGTGTGTTGTGGTTTTGAGCTTCTTTTCTGCATGTCTGCAGTTTGTTTTTTTACACAAAAGATATCCTCTGCGAATAATAAACACCTAATGAGAATTTTTAAAATATCTGACCCATGTTCCTTTTTTTATTTTCATGTTTGAACCATTTCTATATTTATATGCAAATAATTCAGATATTCAAATGCTCATTTTTGCTATTGATAGCAGGCAGGTGGCAGTGAAGACGCAGACAGACAGTAGATTCTATATTCTATATATATTATATCCGTTTTTGCTCCCCATGTTTTGGTTTCTTGGCTGCGATGTGGGAAATTAAATGCGCGATTCTTTTAGGCCACTCTAACCAGGAGCCGCTATCTTGTTGCAGAGGTTCTTTGGTGCACCGAAAACGAACCCACTAATAGTATTCATTTTTTTTTTTTTTTTTTTTTACTTTTAGGAATGCAGTGTTTGCAGCCTGGTGCAGAGATTAGGAGGCTGGAAGTAAAATTTGGAAGCTACCAATCATCAAATTTACAAGTTGCGGCTATAAAATAGGTTGTGGTTGGAAGTTCTGGTTCTACTGCATAGCCAAGATGTCCCACTGGATCCCTGTGGCTTGGTAGTTGATGGTGTCCGCTAGACATGCCATTGGAACCTGTCATGAATCCGTAGAGCACCTAAAGGAGACTGGGCAATATGGCTGCCCAACGGATTCGTGCTGCGAACTCAAACGTGCTTCCGCGGTGTCGCTCCGAGGGAACGCTTATCGACATCAGTGATGACTTTTCGGAGCCCAGCTTCAGCGATGTCAAAGGTGAGTTCAGTGTGTGGACCTCAGCATGCCATGACCCAACCTACTTCAATACCTCCATGCCAGCCAGTTTCCTTTTCCTTTCCCCGCACAATTCCGACTAATGAGCTCCCTCTGACTGCAGCCATCTTGAAATCTGTTGTCCTTCCCACAGCCATTGTATTGTTTGGCTTGGTTAGTCAATTCACCACCTGTTGATAAAATACTCCCTTGTAGCGTGGCTTCTTGTAACCTTGAATAGTTGCTCTGTGTCCGTTCACCTTTTTTTTTTAAAAAAAAACATTTTGTTTGGTTTTGTTTGTACTGAATGAGCTTCAGTTATAAACAGGGTTTGTACAATTTGGGATATTTCAATATCTCAAATTGCCTCCTACATTCACAAGCTACAATTTGGTGGCAGGTGTGAGCCATTGGCCTATTCAGTCTATTAATCTACTATCGGCATATAGATACTGAGAACGACCTTGCAGTATACGGTCCATCAAAGGCCCTTTAATATATAGGTTTCTACTTTGCAGCAGCTATATGCATTCAGTGAAGTTTACATGAAAAATAGGCCTGCTACTATAGCCTTCCCTTTCTTTCAACTAGTGGTATTTAAATGTTTTCATACCAAGGCCCCCCCACCTTGAGTAAAAATATTGTTTTCGGGGGCCCCCCTCCGCCCCATCTAAGGTTTGCCAAGAGAGGCCCAGGCTCTTTCCAATATGGGCAGATTTTCTACTGTTTGTTTTCTGTTAAAAGCAGTCCTCTTAATCCTTTTTATATTAGTCATCTTGGTCCCTTTTTTATAGAGTCTGGGTCACCCCTGCACATCTTACAGGCCCCCCTATGGGCGCAGCCCCCGAGTTTGAAGACCACTGCTTTCACTTGATTTTAAAATCTTTATTGGTTTAAGAGAAAAGTGAGCGTATTTTGGATCCAAGCTTCTCTATCCATAAGGTGTTGGCCAGTCTGGATCCTATAGAAAGGCAAATCTGAAATGACCTTGGGTGATTGGCTGTCATGCGCTAAATAAATCTTTCTCGCTCTTGCTCTTTCTCTATTGCTCTCTTGCTCGCTCTCTATTGCTCTCTTGCTCGCTCTTTTTCCTCCGCTCTCTTGCTCTCCTATATAGGGCAGAATTGGTACTTTATCTGGATAGCAGTCTCTGTGGGCCAACGCTGAGGCTCTACCCATCTCCACAGTCCGGCCATTCGCATATATTCAGGCACTGCATACACCCATTAAAAATAAACACATATTATGGAGAACAACAAACAGAAATGCCTTTCCTCTGAATTGAGCTGCAGTGAAGTGCAAAAGCAAAATGTAACCTGCCCATATTATGGTACAGAGGTTTCCTGTGGGGTTGGGGTGACGATCAGATAAGAGGCCAGGTCCCCTTCGCCTGTTGCTGGTGTGAGCATTAAGAGCTCTGGAATGCAGACATCATAAAACATGGTGGGGGGGAGGGATAAGTTGAGCCAGTTTCACTTCATGGGGAAAGGGACAGAGAAAATGCTAGGCTGCATGTTACAATGTGGAGTCACCTAAGACTGTGCAGATAAAAGGGGTGAACGTTAAGCAGTGGGAAGGTGCCTTTTTTGGTGTAAGCATAAAAGGAATGATGAGGTGAGGTGGATAATAGAAAAATATAATGGGTGTAGCCTACGGAAAGGATTGCACAAAAACATGAAAAAAAGAAAGGAAACAAAATGAGAAAAAATGGATGAAAGAATGAGTCTGGCAAAAGGGCAAATGTGGCGGCTCAATATCACATTGTATGAGGCAATTAATATGGAAAGAAAAGGCAAAAGGTCTGAACTAGGGAGGTGGCTCGTGCGACGGATTTGGCTGACATTTTGCAGACAATTTTGTATGCCTCCCCCGACTGGAAAGTTTGAAAAATAGTAGTTAAAATATGTTATTTATAAAACAAAAAAAAGCAGTTTAAGTCTACTCCCCATTAATTTTTCCATAGACGATGGGCAATTTTTGCTCCGCCAGACAGCCCAAACTGCTGGGCGCATTTGGACCAGGTCCGAAATGACTTGAGCACAAAGTGTTGACTTGTGATCTTTTTGTGGTTATTCTGTCCGGTAGATTTTTAAATATTTGACAGAGATGGAGATGCTATGAACTTATAGCTATATCCCCATGACTCATTACAGCATGAGGCTTTTCAGAAATGGAAAAGCAACCATCCTTTTTTTTTTTTTCTTTCTTTCTCGATGTGAGAGATACCCTCGGTTATCGGAAAAAGAAAAGGCAGAAAAATGCCATTTGCAGGGCAGAAAACAAGCAAATGTCATTAGGCAAGAGGTGGGGGGCAAGAGGACACAGAGTGAAATTTGGGGGTTCGAGGTGGCCTAGGGACAGAGTTTGCAACACAAAGCTTTCCCATATCTTTGGGCATTAAAGGGATAACTGCGGCTACCTGACTTCACAGGGTAACGGTCACAGAAACTAGTGTTGGGGAGGGATGGGAGCAGGGAGGTGAGGAGGCCATGAGCGGAGTAGGGGGAGCAGGCTCAGATGAGGAGGGCATTTGGTGAGTGCCTGGGAGGGCAAACCAGCTTTTTTTTCCTGCTGTTTTTCCCTATAACCAAAGGTAATGGCTACAAATACCCCAAGGTATCTGAAGTTCATGACAATGTAACCGCGGCCTGGTAGCGATGTAAAATATAAAGTGGCCATGGCTAGTGACCAAACAATAAGGAGTGACTTAAAGAATAGAGTACAGTGGGCACGGCCAAAGGCCATGGTTGGTGGCCAGATATTGTTTTAAAATGTTCAATGTGTATGGCTTTTGAGATTTGTGGTTATTCTGTCAGTAGTTTTTTAAATAATTGACAGAGAAGGGGGCACCTCTGACCATGGTCAGTGGCACTGCAAAATGTACAGTGGGCATGAAAAAACGAGGGTAAAACAAAATCCTTGAAATTCAAAGAAAAAACTTTAGTTGAAGTGCATTTAAGATGAGTAAACTTAATGCAGCACACCCCTTGAACTTCAGTGCATTTGGGAAACTCAGGACCGTTTCACTCTGTGTGTTCCTGTTGCAAAGTCCAAGAGCACATACATATGATAGGAGAAGGAATTTACAATGGCATAATGGGGGGGGGTCCAACGCAAATGCGCCGAATTAAGCCGGTCCCAAGTTTCCCAATGTGCTGAACTTC
Source organism: Ambystoma mexicanum (assembly GCF_040938575.1). Taxonomy (NCBI): domain Eukaryota; kingdom Metazoa; phylum Chordata; class Amphibia; order Caudata; family Ambystomatidae; genus Ambystoma; species Ambystoma mexicanum. Next base: position 886,396,221 of record NC_090931.1, read on the forward strand.
GAGAGTTTTGTTGTGTTAAGTTTACTCACCTCAACTGCATTTCAACTAAAGTTGTTTCCGTGTGTATGTGTGTATATATATGATATATATTATTGGTGGGTCGGTCTCCTGCTGGAGTTCAATTTCCTTGCTTGGCTCCTTGTGCTGTATGGGGCCATGGTTCTTTGCACCCCAGGTCCCATTGTGCAATCTTCTCTCTAAACTCAGGTCCCACCTCCACATATGTGTTACTAGCAGCTGTGGTTTCCCACTAATGCCTCACTTGTCTTAACCCGCCCCAAGTTAATACACCCCCTAACTTTCATTTTTCCCCTTTTATGCATTGTCCTGCCACAAACCATCAAGAGCCCCACTCATCTTTGAGCTGCCTGCATCTAATAAGAAAAGGGTTGGGACCCCCATAGTATCTCCTAGGTATAACCTGGGTGCAGAACAGCCAGTTTCTCCTGCCTGAGCTTGCGTGGGGCTCCTAGATACACATTGCTGTGGAAGTGTGGGTATATATAGTGTTTAGGTGGGATGCAAAATCCAGAGGAGCTCAAACAAAGGGGGCGTTGCCTTAAGAGTGCTGGGTGTAGCCTAAGGGGCAGGCCGCTTTGTACAAAATATTCATCATGGGAACCATTAAACGTGTATTTTGGGTCCCTCTGCATGGTCTCGGGTAGTCTTGTTTGCGTCCATTCTGCATATTTAATAATTTTTTCTGGATTGTACTGTCTACAAATAAAATACTCTCGCCATATAGAAGCCATTTAATCTGTGACTAAATCACCCTTATTCTGTAAATAAATCGCTTATGAACAAATGGCACCAATGTGGGTTCCTCCTTGCTTTGCATACAATTGGAGGGCATTTTGGGAATGAGAATGACCAGAGATGTGTGTGTATATATATATATATGACATACAGGGGCTGCTCATCCATAGTGAGCGAGACGGTGATGACCCGCCGCCTGTTATGGAGGAACAAAATGAGCCAGGGTTTGTGAAAGCCATGAAGCACTCCTGGGCAGACTTTCATTGTGTAGGGAAATGGGAGTTCCCTTTGATTCGAGAGTAACCCAGTCTCGCAACCACAATCAGCCATGCAACAGCAGGGTTATCTTTGCTTTCCCAGCCTTTCATGGCACATTGAGGATGCAGGGTGGGTTACAGCAGTGCCAAATGTGTAGAGCAGTGGTCTTCGAACTGGGGGGCCCGAAGGATGTCAGCGAGAAGGGGGGTGGAGGGGTCAGGAGAGGGGCACAATCTTTGAAACGGATCAAGATGATGTTTCTCCTCCCTATGTGCCCTTCTACCAAGGTGATGCACAGACCCTGGAATAGTCTCCTTCACCTGTCTGCAGTCCCAAAGAGTGGGGGCATACGTGCAATGCAGAGCTAGGCCTCTCCACCTCGCAGGCAACTAGCCAGGTAATGGTGCGGCGTCCTGGCGTGCATCTCTCCATTCTAGCCCCTGCACACCTTCTGTACTGCTGCTGATCGATGGACAGTCCCATCTCCCTTCATGGACGCCAGGCTAACAACATATAACACACCTGGGCTTTCAGTCACTCCTTTGTACCAGAGACTAGCTCTCTGCTGCTGGCCTGCTAATGGAGAATGCAGCCGCCTTTTGGTGGCCCTGAACCCTCCCAGCGACCACCTCACCCGTGTGCTGAGGGGTGCGGGCTAATAGCTCAGCAGGCCCTCCGTGTTCATGCTGATCTATGAGCAGAAGTCCAGTCTCCACCAGTGCAGGATGCTTGATCTGAACCCCATTCCCGCCATCTTCCTGAGCTACCAGACTCTGAGGCTGCCGAGATTGGGCCTGGGGGAGGATGGTGGGTGAGCGGGGTGCGTGTGCAGCACCGCGTGACTTCATTGAACTGCTTTATAAATTCATTCAACATGAGGAAGCTAGGTAGGTTGGACAACCAGAGCCCAGAGTCCTGCCCATGTTGGTCCCATGTGAAGCGAAGTTGGTCGGGCAGAGTACTCTTGTCCTCTGCCCCCCACCGGTCCCTGCCTCAGAACTGCTGCGCCCTTTCTACAAAGACCAAGGCAGCTTCATTAACAGCAATGATTAACTTGCCCTTCACCGGGCATTCCAAATATAGAAGGAAACGGCTCTTAGTTACAGTTTAACGGATCAAATGGCCCTCATTTCTGTCATTTATAATGTCCGACTCCATTGTGTGAAATGTTCCAAAGGATGTGGGCCCTCTGGATAAGTAGCAGAGCGGGATAAATGATTACCAACTTTTCCCAGAGGGGTATAGACATGGAACCTGCAGTTCCAGGTTGCGCACTTTGCCTTTGAGGCTCATCAACCACCATGACAGTATGAGGTGGCGTTTCCCCTCTATCTAGTGTTCTCATGGAGTGCAGAGAGACATCTCCCGCTCTGCACCACTGATTACCTTGGCACAACATCCCTTTGGCTTGACTCGCTGAAACCATATCAACTCTACCTCCAGCCCTCGGTCTGTCTGTAACCCCACCATTACCTCCATACACTAGCTAATGACGAGCTTTCGGTAATTTCTTGCTGTCTTTCATCTTGTTGAGATACAAGTCCGTGGCTACTTTTTGCAGCATGAATTTGTTTTTAGATTCACATGCTGTGCAGAAGCCTCATTCTACTGGTTGGACGGCCCTTAAAAGTCAAACATATTTACAAAATTTTGAGTGGGTGTGTTGGTGGGCCAAGAAGTAAATGGTTGCCAAGATGACATCCAAGCTCCTCTCGTCTTGGTCTGTTGAGTTAATACCAACTTCAGACCATCGGATTCAGTCACGGAACCGGGTGAGTTTCCTTCAGATTTCGACTTCACACGATGAACAAAGGCACAATGTTTTGACGTCAAAAAAACACAGACTTGAGATTCAATTGTCTCGGGAGGATAGCTCAGCGGCAACGTGCTTGCCTTGGAAGCAAGACGGCATGGAGCAGCACAGGTTCGATTCCCGGGTCTGCGCCTAGAAACCTCTGGGTATTAAGCGACTATCGTATCGTATCCTATCCAAACCTGTCAAGTTCTCTTGTGTATGAAAGATGCCCTTTGTTTTGCAGTTGTGTAACCATCCATTCCCACTGATTTGTAAACACTGAGTTGCAGCCGGTGCCTACTAGAGGATCACAACAAAACTGCACATCATGTTGAAGTTTAGAGCCCAAAATGTTTAAATGTGCGAACGAAAAATACTGACGGCTTACGCTTTTGACTGGAGCCCATTCAATGGCGCTTGTTTGTCGAACAACTCAGCAGAGCAAGGAGTTATTTTGCTCATGCAACCCAATATTCCATTGGGATCGGAGAGCCGACGCGAACGTTTAGGAACTTGCACTTTTGAGGTGGGATTTAACCCTGGATTTATGGCAGCTAAGCAACTCCAGAAATAACACTGTAACAAACACGAAAAGACGAAGTAATGAATATGTGACGATGTAACACCTATTGCCCTGATTTGAAGAAGGCACAGGACGTGCCGAAACACGTCTCATTAAGGGCCCTCCTACGGGAGCTTTAAAACAATCTAAATAAATAAAACCAGTGAAGGTTTTTTGCATACCAGTGGCGCAGTTATTGTGTGAAGGTTTTTTTTCTTGCAATATTCAGTACAAAAGACTTGCATCCTCTGTAACTCCAGAAAAGGGACCTGTGTGCCAAAATGCAGAGGTTCGGTGCGAAAGCCACCAACCAAAGCCAGGCGTAACCCCCCTAAAGATCCACATGAGGATTCCGTCTTCTATAGCGATTAGGACAGTTAAACAAGCAATGGGGGCGGGGGCTTCAAGACAAGTCAGTGTGTTCAACACTAATATTGAAGCCACATGACACAAAGCGAGAACATTTCTCAGGTCCTTCAGGGGAGGGTAAAGGCTTACAAGGCATAGATGGCCAACGTCGCTCCAACAGATCTTGGTAGCTTCAGGCACCAAAGGATGAAGCATTTAAACATTCTGAATAGTCCATCAATGCATTGGGTCAAGCAACCTAGTACATTCACTACGATTTGTACTATCAAGACTCAAATATCATGTAGATTCAAAAGATATTTTCTTTAGATATGATAAATGTAAGGTGAAATTGACATGTGTTTTGGGCATCACTTGTGGTTTCTCAAGATGTCTTTAATGCAAAACTTTATATTAGAAACTAATTTGTCAAAATTGACATAAAAAGGATTACATTTGTGCATGCTGGGAAAATAGTCTATTGATTATAGACGTGAGAAGGGACTCACCTGTGTAGCTGTGTACTGCCTGGGTTACAATGGCATTGTAGTGATCATAACCGGACTATATAAGTATTGTAAGCTGCGACGTGTCGCTTCGTAATAAGGTATACAGCGCGGTAGTAAAAGTAAACCTCTTACTTCATGCCCATCTCTTTGTAGGGAATACCATTAAGCATTATGGATTTCCTCTAAACATTATTTGGAATATGCACATTTCAAAAGGTACACCACTGTTAGTGAAATAAAATGTTACAAAAGTGACTGGGTTTCAAGTTTTTTACAAACATTGGATCTATGAATGTTTGCCGACTTTTTGTAATATTTTTTTTTTTTTACCAACCTATACTTTTACCTTTTTATTCCTCCTCCTCCTCAAAGGACCACATCACCCTGACTCTCATTAAACTGCACTGCCTCCCATTGCAACCCCGTATCCCTTTTAAATCCTGCTACATCATCCACAAGCTCAGCACTCCAGTCCCCAAGCTACCTTTTTGAGAAGCTCGGCATGTCTGGAGGCCTGTGATCCACCAGGTGCAAGGACGTGCCGACTTGAACTTTGCCGGTACAGGAAGGAAAGAACCAGAAGTCAGGCCTTCTCTGCCTATGCCCCAAACTCTGCAGCCTGCTCCCTGTCAACACCAGACTCGCCCCCTCACTTCTGCATTTTAGGAAGGTGCTCAAAGCTCCCTCCCACAGGGAATGGCTCCTCTTAACACCTATGTGTACTCTCCCTCCAACTAACCTGAGACTGGGTGATCTGCTGCTCCCCCCGCTTCGTCGCCTTGTTGAATGCAGATCGCTTGTCGCCAAATTGTGTGCCTTCTCGCCCAAGCACAATGGTTAGCTCCCTGCTTCCCTGTATTGGTCCCTTGTGAACTGCTTCGGTGTACTTCCCTCTGTATTGAAAGGTCTTCTGTTGTTCCCCTGAGCAAGTTCAATTATCACTAAATACCATAATAATTACAATGTCTTGTAGGTTTGTGTATAAGATCTAGGTTGACCCAACGGGTCAAAACTAGCTCTTGGTAGCATACTAACAGACCCTGTTCTAGAGGACAAGCAAGAGCTAAATAGCTCACAGCTATTTCGAAACCTGAGGGACTGAAGTATCAGCCAAGCTCCCTCCACTTGTTGAGTCCGTTTTCCTGGTATTTTGTAGCCAATGCACCCGTCTCTGGTGTCTAAGTTTGTCTGAATAATGGATCTCAAATCCCTGCCCACAGGAGGGCAGCTTAAGGCACTCTAGTTGCACTGAAGGAAAGCCATTATGACAACTTGGCAACCTGTTGACCAACTTTTCCCTCTGTATAAAATGAGCAATAAAATGTTCTAGCTTACAGGGGAATGGCTCGGACTCCTGAGTAGAGACTTAACAGTCCAGTCCTAGTCCGTTTCTACTGAGATTTTGGTGGTCTTACTAAAGACTGCCCCAAGACTTAGTTGTTGCACGTAACAGGCCTGGAGGTCAAGTTTCAGCCCATCTTGCCTTTTCTCATTGGTCCTGCGTTGTGTGGATCAGGAAGTCACCTGTGCACCATCAGTTCTTCTCAACTCAGGCTGTCAGCTATCCCTGCTTGCAAGTCTCTGAACAGTAGACCACAGGGCAGACTCCCTGATCTGCACCCGTCTGGTGTCTGCAGCAAAACCGAAGGAACTCCTTCTCCAGGGGGTTGGACGAGCCATAGTGTATTGGAGCAATGGTGAAAGCTCCAGCCAGGCCAGAGTGGCCATGGTATTTTGAGTCAGTGTGGGCATGGTTAATGACTTGGTGTAGTGTGGAGCTGTTCGTTTTGAGCAGTGTTATGTGACGAAAGTGCTGTACATGGTACCATTTGATACACGATTTACCAAAAATGTGCTCCCAGCATCCATCAGACGCATTTTTCCTAAAGGTCCCGAATGAAAAGCGTTTAACTTTTATTTTCCGTGATTGGGGCTTTCCTCTGCCCTAGTCCGGCTGTGAATATGTGCAGGTCTTCTGACCATGCCTGGTAGCCCTTGGTGGTGTCGCACAGGTGTACAGGCAAGGATGTCCCGCCTCCCTTTTTAATACTGCTAAAACACATAAGACCGATCCTGATCTTTTTGGCAAGTACTTGTATATATTTCTTTAGATGCACCCCCAACTCTTACTCGCGTAGCCTTACTGTTCTTTCCCATTAACCATCCTAGGGTTCCAAGCAAAGCTCCCTATGCCCTTGCAGGCTGTGCTTTCCGCACAAGCCCCCTTGCATTTAGTTGGTGTTTTATCCATGAGTTCAGTAATGGAGCAGTTCTCGGATCTGGCTTCTGCTATGCACGTGACTGCCCCAGTCCAGTTCCACCCCACGAGGACCAAGAGGAGTGCAGTGTCATTGTGCCTCACTCAGGCCCTGTTACCCAAGTCCTCTTCCGTGGCCTTGCTGGGTGATTTGCAATGATCACTAAGAGAAACCCAAATAATGCCCACGGCGTGCAACTCTTTCCCTGATTTTGAGTTTTTATGCTCGGCATTGTCATCTAGGAACTTTTCTAACAAACATGTCTCAGTGTTATTCCCGTCCACCTGCAATGGTACCCAGTGCAGAAGGTCAACATTTACTATGGGAACTCGACGAGATTGGCACACATACTACGTTGGACTATGTAATCATTCGGGCTTGGGCTGTCCTGCTGAGCAAGGGTATGTTTTCCAATCCAACTTGTAAATCCTTTGCATACCACAAGTCTCCCAAAGTGTGGCGTCTAGCTGCACACTGGATAAATGGCAGCCTGGGTTTGGCTGAGAGTTTCCTCGTCATGGGCGATGTGCTGGGTCTCGGGCCTCCATGGAGCAATGCACTGAAAAGACCATGTTTGCCAGAGCGCAGTATAGTCTTGTTCTTGCCCATTCCCCCCCACATTCCGCCCTTCCGATTGTGCCCATATCTAAAACCCGAAGCGTGTGCTTCCCGTCAGCGTGTCCCTTCCTTGTGCACGCTGAATTTAAGCGTGGCCCAGAAGAGCGGCGTGACGGTGCTGGCAAAGGAGCCAATTGCAGGGCTCGGCTGCTGTGACTGACAACTACGTCCGGTGCCTGGAAACGATCAGCACAGACTGGCGACGTGGGAACGGGGAACCAGCGCTCCTAGCTCACTGCATTTTTCCTGACACATTTCCAGCGACAGCTGGTCGGCTCGAGCGTGCAGCCACCATCCGCACCCCCAAACAGTTCGTACGAGGTAAGAGGGGGCAGAGGCTGAGCTTTCGCAGACATGCGTGCGGCAGGTCATGGATTTCTCCGGAGCCGTGCTTGCTGTTTGCTAAATGCTCGTTTTACAGCCACTGCGCCTTTCCATCTATCCAAAGCAGATGCTCAACAGTGTCAAGACCATGGCCCAGAACCCCTTCTACATACTTGCCAACCCTACCGATTTATGCGGTAGGATACCGCTTTTTAAGCAGTCCTACCGCCTACCGATTTTTTTGACACCAAATACCGATTTTTTTTTTTTGTTGTTGCCCACTCCATCTCAAGGGAGTCTTTCAAGGGCTCCCGAGAGCTGGCGTACCGGGAGAATGCCCGGCATGCAGGCTTTTAATGTCAAAGGCACCCACGGCGGTGGGCTAAAAGCGCCCCTCCACCGCAGGTGCCTTTGGCAAAAGGCACCATTAGCCCCCCACCACGCCAACTCGGGGGAGTCTTTCAAGGACTTCCCTGAGCTGGCGTAGCGGGAGAAGGTGCAGCATGCAGGCCTTTGATGTAAAAGGCGCCCGCGGCGGTTGGCTAAGGGCGCCCCTCCGCCGCGAGTGCCTTTCACAAAAGGCGCCATAAGCCCCCCACCACGTCAACTCCGGTGAGTCTTTCAAGGGCTCCCCCGAGCTGGCGTGATGGCAGAAGGCGTGGCAGGCGCCTCATTGTCATTGAATGCACCCGCGGCGGCGGGCTCATTCAATGACAATGGGCTGCTGACGCGCCCTATTCCTATCATTACCTCCTCGCCTGACTATTTTTGAAACTTTAAGATTCCTACAGATTTTTGGTCACAGAATGTTGGCATGTATGCTTCTACAGGCCTTGGTCAGTGGCCATAAGCAAAAGATAATGTTTTAGTGGCGAGGGCCATGGCTGGCCTTAGCGTTGGCAGCAGTGGCGTCTCCAAGGGGGAAATAGAGGGGACCACAGACAAAAGTAGGGGGGCCGCCTATATAACGGGCAATGTGTAAGCTTTTCCCAAATTGACGTGGGGAAAGTAGTTCAAAGCAATTCTGTACTACACATGTATATATCTTGATGTTACCGATATTGTCTCATCCTATATCGATATTGAAAATATATATCGGCATATCTCCAAAATTCGGTATATCGCCCAGTACAGTTAAGTTTACTCCTGGTTTCGGGCCTTCATAGGCAATTTGTTCCGATGTTGCCTGTGGTCATTGGCTGGTAATGGACACCTGCCATTTTATGCACTTTGGAATGATAGTGTCCGTATTGTGTCCCGATTGCATCTGCTTTAGGGGGGCCTTCCACAATTGTGCTATTAATACTCACTCGCAATTACTTTTTGTGCATCACTCATCCGGCTGCGGGTGCTTTACTGGAAGGTCCGTGCAGATCGCAATTGGGGCTGCAGGTTTCTTTCTCCGCAGTGTCTGTGTGTGGACATTTTATAGTGCAATTGTAGCAAGAGCACTAGATATATCCAGAGCGGGCATGTGAACTAGAGGAGCACAGTGCGTGAGTGTGCGCGCTATAACAGTGGTCAACCAGCAACAAGATATCCTTTAAAGCAGTGTCTTCTGCAGAGATGGTGCCACTCTGATGTCTCGAGGGCAGTGTGTCCCTTTCAGGCCAAAAGAAAGGAAGCAGGCTAGGCAAAAAAGCCTGCAAATGTGCAAGTGACAGCTGCGGAAAAGAGGACAGCAGATCAGATCAATGAGCCCCCTGCTTCCCTCAGCGAAGCTATGGGCTTGGCCAGGAAACCCTTGTCGGGGGTGAGCTACCCGCCAATACCCCAATTATAGGCCAGGCCTATACAGTAGGGAAAGTGGGGTCTGGGGTTCTGTTTCTTTTGTAGAATGCATTTCCTTCTCCCCTCTCTTTTCCCTTCTGGTTTCTCTGGCGCTTTTAACCTGCGCTATGGGCAGGAAATGTTGCCCTTCTTGCAACGGCAAATATCCATGGAAAGAAGCAGACCGGAAGTGTAATAAGTGTCTACCTCGATCACAAGCAGTCCTGCAAATCTTGCCAACTTTTACATCCAAAGACGATAAAAGAACGGCGGACGAAGCGGTGGGCAGCCTACGCCATGCAGCAGGCCAATGGTAGCTCCCACGTCTGCGCAGGAGCCTCGAGTGACGAGGACGTAAGCGACAGCCATAGCTCCAATGCAGAGGCCATTGACCTCTCTGCGGAACAGGCAAGTTCAGAGATGTCCGGCCTCAGCAGGCAGGCCACCAGGGAGACAACATCCCAGCGACAAGGAGACACACCACGTAAAGAAAAACACACAACCTCCCGAGCCTCCTCGACAGACTGGTCAGGAAGGCCACAGACGCCAACCGAATGCCAACATTTTTGACGGAACCCACCGATCCCCATGATCGGTTGCCCTCCCCATAACCGTCCATACAGCATGCATCCGGGCATCCAAGTCAAAAGGGTGTCAGCACCAAACATTCTGAGAGTGCTGAGATGCCTCATAAGAGCATGTCGGTGCCAAAGCGGACGGCAGCACCATGAACAAGCTTTCCAAGTTTGGAGATTTTTCTGAAATATTTATCACCCCAAAGAGACCCAAGGGAGGAAGACACTTGCCCTACTTCGTCCAAAGAACTTCCAGTCAGTTCGTTCATGAGGTGTTTAACCTAACTGAACCAGAGGAAATCCATCAGGACCCCCCATGATCAGGGAGAGAATCCCATTGACGAGGCAATGGACCTGTCTCCAGACTGGGGTGATGAACAACCGGTAGGCGAGGCACCATGGCTGTCACCGTCTGCTACCCCAGATCCAGACACCCTGTGTATAGATCCTCCCTCCTCTCCTCCTCAAAGACGAGCCTCACCTATTGATGACCAGATGGCATTCAGTGCTATTCTTTAAAAGGCAGCTGAATACTTTCAAATTGCCATTCAGGAGGCGGCTTTGTAGAGGATATTTTAAAAGAAAAACCACCCTGAAGTCTAGTTATACCTCTGTTGAATTCTATTAAAAGGCGCCTTGCTCCCTCTTTGGTAACTCCATCTCAAACAAGAGCTGTAAATCCACGAGTCGAAAAAGCTTTTTTGCCCCCTCCAACAGACTCGCTATATATCTGGAGACATGCCACTCCCGACTCCCTAGTAGTCACAACTACAAGGAAGAGAACCAGAGTATCCTTGTCTACGGCTCGGGAACCTCCAGACAAGGATTGCAAGAAGTTATATGCCCTTGGAAAGCGCATTACAACACCAGAAGCTTATTCCACTGATAGCTAACAACACCACATTGCTGGCTAGTTATAGCGATGTCCAATGGAATTTTCTCCAGGAGGGCCTGCAAAAAGTCCCAGAGCTGCAACGGTCACTCCTTCTGGCGGATGTTTCGGAAGGGAGGCAGGTCAATCAGAGCATCCTTAAAAAATACCCTGGATACTGCAGAAACAGCAGGACGAACACTGGCTCAAGGCACCCTGCTTAAAAGGCACGCATGCCTCAAGAATTCAGGATTTATGCCTGAGACCAAGGCATCCCCAAGCCAGTTGAAGAGACTAACCTGTTTGGGAAGGCAGTAGAAGAGGCCTTGGAAACCGCTAAAAAGGAACACGAAACCTTGAGGTCTCTAAACCAGATTATGCAAAGACCCCATCAGCAGCGATGGGGTAGCTCTCGCTGCTCCTTTTTTGGACAATCCTTCCCACGTTCCTCCCCCCTCCCCCCACAATCCATATGGAACAGGGAACACACCTTGGTCCTCCGGACAAGGGGCAACTGCCATGGGCCAATACAAACAGAGGGCAGCACCGTGGCAAAGGAAATGGGTAGAAACTCCACCCCAAGAGGCTCCCCAGCCTCCACCCAAAAATGATTCGGCAGACCGGGTCCTCTCGCATGCCTCCCCAGTTGGGGGACGAATAACATCTTTCTTTCATGCATGGGAGGGAATCACCACAGAACAGTGGGTGCTGAAGACCGTCACCTACGGTTATTCTATCGAGTTCAGCCGACCACCTCGATACCGACCACTAACGTCCAGACTCTTATCGCCAGAACACCTCTAGATCCTGCTGCAAGAGGTGGAGATCTTGCAAGAAAAGGGTGTGATAGAAGTTGTCCCCATTCTACAAGTAAACAAGAGTATTTGTCTACTTCCTTGTACCCAAAAAGGATCTCGCCATGCGCCCTTTTCTAGACTTGCACCCATAGAACACATTTGTCAAGCCACAAAAGTTCAGAATGACAGCAGTGCAAGAAGTAATTCCTCTTCTAACAAAGGGGATTACATGGCAACATTGGACATGAAAGATGCATACTTTCATATTTCAATGCTGCCAGCGCACAGAAAGTACCTAAGGTTCATGATAGAGGACAAACGCCATCAGTTCAAGGTCCTTCCCATGGGCATTGCCTCAGCCCTAAGGGTATTTTCAAAGGTGCTGGTGGTAGTAGAGACTCACCTGCGCAGGCAGTCCATTCTAGTCTATCCTTACCTCAACAACAGGCTAATAACAGGGGACTCGTATGGAACATGCCTATCAAACGCCCAGAAGTGGTAGATCTACTCTTCAGTCTAGGGTTCTCAATGAACGAGAAAAACTCCCGCCTAGACCCCAGCCAAGTCAAACAATTTCTGGGGGGGGCTCCAATTCAGATAGAAGACGGCCTTGCCTACCCCTCCAATGGGTTCCAGATCCCTCATTATGTAGCCAATCATGGGTGACTGTACGCAAAGCCATGCGACTGTTAGGGATGATGGCCTCCTTCATTTACTTAGTTCCACACACACGTTTGCGCATGAGCTCCATGCAACGGTGGCTCAACAGCCAATGGTGTCAGGCCAGCGGACAATGGGACGATCTAGTGGTTGTCTCGGCAGCCCTCTCTGCAGTGGTGGTTGAGGGAAAACCTCTTACAAGGAAAAGCCTTCACCATCCCCACAGTGGGAGCCACTCTCACCACGGACGCATCTCTCATGGGGTGGGGTGGGCTCACCTCCTTCATGTCACAGCGCACATAGTTTGGTCCCCAGCAGTAGCATCTAATCACATAAACCTGTTGGCATTGTTCGCAGTGTTCAAGGCCCTGAAGGCTTTCCAAAGACAACTGCAGGGGAAGACTGTACTAGTCCTCACGGACCGCACCACAGCCATGTATTACCTGAACAAACAGGGGGGCACGCACATGTGGAAGTGGGCTCTCAAACACACAATGTTCCCCCTATCTCAACATGTCCCAGGGGAACTCCATCTTCTGGCAGACGAGCTCAGCAGAGACTTCCCCCTACCCACAGAGTACGAATGGCGATTACACAAAGACATCTTCGCAGAATGTGGCTTCCCAGAGATCGACTTGTTCCCAACTCTGGAGAATGCACAATACCCAGATTATGCCTCCAGGTACCCCCAGAACCGCTCCAAGGGGAACGGTCTCTGGATAACATGGTCAGGGAAAATTGTCTACGCTTTTCCCCTCTGACTCTCCTACTCAACAAGATAGTGCACAAGATGCACCAGGAACCATTTGAAATGATTCTGGTGGCCCCATGTGGGCCCGCCAGCCCTGGTTCTCCCATCTGATGGCGATGTCAATCTCTCCTCCGATAAAGCTACCTTGCCCATACAACATGCTATCACAAGACTGTAGGGAGACTGTCCATCCATACCCGCAAAGTCTCACCTTAGCGGCCTGGCTCCTGAAGTCATAGAGTTCGGGCACCTTCAACTACCTCAGAGATGCATGGACATACTTAGAGAAGCAAGAAAGCCCAACACCAGACATCGCTACTCCAATAAATAGAAACGCTTTATCTGGTGCAATTCCAAAAGCATCAATCTCACACACTGCTCTCCAACACAGATTGTCTTATACCAAACTCATCTACTTGACTCGGGTCTGTTTTTTAATTCCCTGAATGTCCACCTAGCTGCACTTTCAGGTTATATGACATCCCAGAAAAAGGTGTTGTGGTGGAAGATGTTAAGACTTCATCACCCTATCACAAACCCAGCTCCCGGATGGGACCTATATGTGGTATTAACTAGACTAATGGGATCTCCATTTGAACCCATGCATATGGCTAACCTTAAAGCACTCCCTAACATGACCGCCTTCCTTAGTGGCAGTCACTTCAATAAGAAGAGTTAGTGAACTACAGGCCCTTTCTGTTCAAGACCATTTGTTACAATTCACAAAGACAAGGTGGTTCTGCGCACTCGCCCACGGTTTGCGCCTAAATTCCTTTCAAAGTTCCATGTTAACCAATCAATAGAACTTCCCACGTTCTTACAGAACCCCACTAACATGGCAGAAAAAAAGCCCACACACGCGTCCGCAGTGCAGTCCTATATTATCTGAAAAAGACTAAACCACTAAGAAAACCAACCAGTTTTTCGTTTCAGTGGCAGCTGGTAGAGAAGGGGACCTTGTCTCTAAATCAGCCGTCTCAAAGTGGATTGTAAATTGCCTCACACTTTGCTACTCTTGCCAAGAGAGATCTGCCCTTCAAGCCTAGAGCACACTATACTCTGGGCACAGGGGCCTCCATAGCATTCATTGCAAATGTTCCTCTCGAGCCCATTTGCAAAGCGGCCACCTGGAGTTCTGTACACGCCTTTACAAAACACTACTGCCTAGATACTCACTGTAAGTCTGATTCTCGGGTGGGACAAGAGGTACTAAGACATCTCTTTACTACTGTTACTTCACCCATCCCACCACCATCCCTGGGTACTGCTCGCTAATCTATGCACAGCATGTGATTCTAAGCAGATTCACACGCATCAGAAGGCATACAATCATCAGAAATGCTATTATGGTAAGTAATTTATCTGCTTAGATTCACATGCGCCCACCCTGCCTCCCCACTCGGAGTAGAAGGAACATTGACATCTGAGGATTCTTTGTCTCTATCTGTACTAGTCCTAAAGCTCCCTCATGGCAGAAAAAACACAACCAGAGGGACCTCGAAGTGTGAGGGATTTTGGGTACATTACACGTCACGTTAGGGATAGTGTTAGAAGTACGCCCATGTCGACGTCCCCTTTCGATTCTCGAAAGACAAGATGCAATACTCTATTACCACTAGATGTTGGACTAAATGCACAGCATGTGAATCTAAGCAGATACAATCTTCAGAAATGCTATTACGGTAAGTAATGCATGTCATTAAGGTTTTTCTTTGCATTTCATGTGCTTAAATAATACTTAATTGATAGCAATGACTTGGAAGCAAACCACGTTACATAATAAACCATCATTTCATATTAAACTAACTATACACAATATACATTGCCATAGAAATATAGTGCGCTGTAAGAGCATGGCTTTAGTTTTATTCTGCCCATCTACATGCAAAGTCACGATAGCATCATGAAGATTAATGTAGCCTAGCAAATCCCCCTTGGGTTTTAAAGCCATAATAATTTCATAAAGAATGCAACATTATGCACTCTTCTCACTTCTGATCTCTCCCTCCCATTCTAAAGGTACAAACGTCCCTGCTAAGGCCCCCCCTCACTCCTCCCATCCGTGCCTAATGGCTCACATTGAAATGCTCTGTTGAAACCGAGCAATGTGACAGCCCCTCTGCTGCACAGAGCTCCTTGGGACATTGTCCTGGCAGCGGGACACCTCTCCTGTTTGGAAAGAGTAAGGCGTCCTGCTGCCAGGACAATGAGCGGCTGAGCAGGAATTGCTCAGCACACATTGTTCTGCCAGCAGGATACCTTTCCAGTTGGGCACCCTCATTGAGGTGCCTAACGGGAGAGGTGTCCTACTGATAAATATCCCGGTCCCTCCGTGCCCCCGCCCGCTTGGTACGGCACTGCAGGGGAAGGGCTAAGGGGGGCACAGGATTTCAGTGGAGGTCCTGACCCCCACCCTTGACCCCACCGTAGAGACACCACTGGTTGGCAGCACCTGGAGCGAATCAACAAAATGTGGTTCGCCCTCCCCTCCACCGGGACTCTGCAGGGGTAAGGGGGGATGCCACATTTCTAGTTGCTCTGCTAAATGGAGCGCCACCGCAAAACCAGCAACGGTGATCTATTTAAGTGTGTAACTCCCGGCTCACATGCAGGAGCGAGGAGTTAATCGCTTCAATAGAGAACAGCTTTCAAAGGCTGCCCTGTGCTAGTGTGGCTAGTGTGTTGTAATATGGATTCTCGCTGAACGGCACATGAATTGCATGGATTCAAGTCCATTCAGCTTTGCATTTCATGCAATTTCGTGTTTTCCCCTTCAATTCTTCTTGCAAAGGCAAACATTTTACCATCAATTTTTTTCTGCCATGCTAAAATTTCCCCCATTTCTGTTCCTGCTTTTCTGTTCCTCCGGTTCCTGCAATCCTTGCTTCCCCAAGATGTCATACGTAGAAGTACCTCCATGAACGCTGATCCCTTATTGCCATGAGAGCCCATGAATCCATGGATGCATCGGGTAACTCCACTGTGGCATCCCCCGTACAATAAAGGACATTCTAATACTGCACAACAGTTTAATAACTATGCACCCATAAATCTATTACTTCTGTGTCGGAGGATGGGGGTTTGTGGGGGTCAAACCACTCCCACTGATGCCCGACCAAAGAGGCCCTGCTCCCCCCGTTCTAATTTGGCCATGGACCCTGCACCCCATGTGGCTTACTCCCTGCTCCCACGCCTCCCCTTTCCTCTTCCTCCCTTTCCATGGCCAACATTATCGGGACATGGGATGTTTGTGAGTTTCCAGTGGGTGTCCCCCCTTAGTTGTGTGGGCTGTGTGCACCCTCGGCTTTGTACTGTCCCCATTTCTGAACAGCTGGGTAGTGTTGCTATTCAGTCAGTCATTGGCAGCCCCTCCCCCCCAAACCCAAGTCTGAATGTGGTTTGACGGCTCACTTATGACGCAGCAGCCATATCCCTCTATTTATGGGGGCGGATGTGGGAGGGTGGACTAATCCATGGCGCGGCTCACCGTAACACCCGCTGTAGGAAATCTGATCACATCTCCACCTTGTATGAACTGCACTGGCTCCCCATCCCGCCTAAGCTCGGGTTCAGAGTTACGTGCCAAACCTGCAGGGCTAACATTGCTAGTATGCCAGCCTGCCCGATTGGCAAACTAAAAACACAGGGCAGAACGCAGTCATCTTGCATTAATACCATGACCAAACTGGAAACTAGGCTGGCTCACAAGGATAAAACTAGGAATCTGCCCTTCTCATGCTAGCTCTGGCCGCTTGGAACTCCATCCCAGTGGCAATATGGACTTCTCCAAGTCTCCTTCAGTTCAGTAAAGAAGTGGAAGACCCGGCTCCCCCCAACAAAACCCAACCTAGATTCCGACAACCATGTGCATTCTGTGTATTGCACTGTGATAATTTACTAATGATTCCTTGATGGCTTGTTAACTTCTCGCTGCTGCTGCTTTACTCTACAGCCCGTACAGCACTCTTTTGATTCCAAGCTAGTTTCACCATCATAACATTATATAATAAGACTGTTGTGTTCACACACAATGTCTCCTACACCACAGCAATGCCTGCCACCACTCAATCACACCTCTGCTTAGGCTGAGCAGTTCTGACTGTCCCCAGCAGCCTATCCATGACTGTCCCCGACTGTCTCCAGCACTTCACATCCTTCGGTCACCTCTCTGTACCTTCTGTATCCTGAGGCTTGGGTGACTTTCAACATGCTGTCCAAAGATGCTGGCAAAAGCCACAGATCCAACTGGAATGATGAATTGGAGTTCTCCATCTTCCACTTTGCTAATGGCAGTCTGGGATGACATTTTCTAAGGCTCTGTCGGATGCTTTGGGAGGGAACCCCTGCCTGGCGACTGTCAAAGCCCTGCGTTTTGAACAAAATTCGGATGCTTGTTGATCACTAATTCCTGAAGGAATTGTGATCACCTTTTCAGGATTTTACTTTGTAACGCTACATCCAGAGTGAGATTTATCTGAACGGGGTTGGGAGGTGGGACAGGGTTGGGAGGTGGGACGGGGCAGCACAGTACTATGCTGCACGTCACCATTGCTGATGGCCCACAGTGGTCCTTTGCTGACTGTAGGAGTGCAGCTCTTGATGCCTACTTGGGTTTTGTAATATCAGTACTGCACGCTGGGCAAGTGGCCTGCACATGGAAAGACTGTTGTCCAGAATCCAAGCACGAAGGTTTTGGATTCTGGACAACTTCTCCAAAAAAAACATTCAATGCAGTTTACAAAAAGTCAAAACATGGCTTCTATTTTTCAGCCTAGTTTAGAAAACTCTGTATGCCCGTCCCCTGGATCCCTGTGAGGAAACCTCATGAACAGCATTTTTAAAACCATATTCTCCTTTTTACTGGCTTTGTTTTGTGGGACCCTCAAATGTGCGTTCTAGTGCGTAAAGTATATGGTTTGTTAGTCTGCGGCTGGCACCCACACCTAGAAAAAAAGCAAAGCACTATGTGGGGAAAATAAACCCATGAATTTACGAAAGCAGCAACAGTGCTGTTTTGCCAGACAGTGCTGGTGTGAGGATTGGGTAATGTGGGTTTGGGACTAGCAACGCATGCATGGATACAGTATGATGGCAGTATCCGCCACCAGCAGCCAGGCGACTTCAACCCATGTTTACAGTACCGAAATGCTTCAATGGGACCATTCTCAAGTCTTCACAAGATAATCAGATGTCTAAGCTCGCCCTTTGGTTAATGCGCCTCAACCATGCAACATTCACTGCTTTGCATTATACAAACCCAATGCACATGGCAGCACCCCCTGTTATGCTACTGTGACTATCTTTGTACAGCTCTACCAAAGCACAGCGATCTAGACTTGCAGCACCAACCACCGGCCCGGCTTTTTCGTTACGTGTACCAACGGATGCCTGTGATTTTCCATGCTCTCTGTGTATGGTGTGTTGAGTCGTGTGGCCTCTAAATTATCTCAAACTGAGTGTATGAAATGCCCCGCCTTAGAAAAGGTGTTAAGATTTAACAATTGACCATTGACTGACTTCCTTTCTCTCATCTTCTTGCAGTGCCTTCTCCAAGTGCCCTGCTCATCGACGCTCCCACTTCCCTGGATAATGTGAAGGAGGTAGTGGCCATCCGAGACTACCGACCCAGTAACTTCACTACATTAAAGTTCTCCAAGGGGGACCATCTGTACGTCCTGGATACGTCTGGCGGAGACTGGTGGTATGCACACAACACCACAGAGATGGGCTATATTCCAAGCTCCCATGTGCAGCCCCTGAATCATCGCTACTCTTCCCTAAGTGACAGCGGGATGATCGACAATTTGCTGGGAGGCTTTGACGAAGGCATTAAGGAGTTTGATCTGCTTGGTGACTGGACTGAGTTTGCGAACGATGATGCTACCACGGTGAACCAGAATAACCCATTCTTAAACGGTGCACCAACAAATCCATTCCTGAACGGCGATCTCCATGTCCAACCAAACGTGGACACTAAGCCGGTGGCAAAGACCACTGTGGATCTGTTACTGTTTGACCCCATGGCCTGTTCGCCTTCCAAACCCAGCTCCATCGACATGAATGGCTTGGGCCCCCACATTTTTGATGAGCTTCCCTCCATCATTGTCCCCAATTCCGAGCAGACTGTCCGGCGCGACAATCCTTTTTTCCGTAGTAAGCGCTCCTATAGTCTGTCCGAACTGTCTGTCCTCCAGGCCAAGTCTGACAATACTGCCTCCTCTGGGTTTTTCACAGCACTGAAGTCCCCCTCCCCTGAAGAGTTCCAGAGCCGGGAGGATTTTCGTGCAGCTTGGCTTAGTCACAGAAAGTTGGCCCGATCTTGTCATGATCTGGATCAGCTGGGGCAGAACCCTGGTTGGGGCCAAACGCAACCCTTGGAAACCAATATAGTATGTAAACTAGACAGCTCTGGTGGGGCCGTCCAGCTGCCTGACACCAGTATCAGCATCCACTTACCGGAAGGCCACGTCTCCCCCGGGGAGACCCAGCAGATTTCCATGAAAGCCCTGCTAGATCCTCCCCTGGAACTCAACAGTGACAAATCCAGCACCATCAGCCCTGTCCTGGAGATTAAGCTCAGCAACCTGGAGGTGAAGACCTTCATCACCCTGGAGCTGAAGGTCTCTGCAGTGATTAAGAATGAAATTGTCAATAAGAATGTAGTGGGAATCAAATGCCTACGGAGTGACACTAAGGAAGGTCCTTATTCCCCTGTTCTGTCTACGTACTGTTATGGCGACACTATTCAGGTACAGCTGGAGAACCCGGAGCCTTGCATGTATGTTACTGTGGTAGCCCTGGCCCTTCAGAGTGTAGTCTATCCTGCCACGGTGTGGGATTTCATTAGCAAGAAGATTACTGTGGGTGTGTATGGTCCTAAACACATCCATCCATCCTTCAAAACTGTGGTGGCAATATTTGGCCATGACTGCGCCCCAAAGACATTGCTGGTAAATGAGGTTGCACGGCAGATTCATGGGGCAGCACCCGTGGTGTTGCAGCTGTGGGGCAAGCACCAGTTTGTGCTGGCCCGACCACAGGACCTAAAGCTGTGCCTTTTCTCCAACATGATCAACTACGAAGTGCATGCCACGGAACAGGCCAAGATGGTGCGGGGTTTCCAGATGAAGCTGGGAAAGGTCTGCCGTTTGGTGTTCCCCATCCGTTCGCACAATGCCAATGAGCTATCTGACTTTACGCTCCGTGTGCAGGTGAAAGACGACTATGAGAACATTGTTACTCAATTCTGTGTGCAGACCCCACCACCCCCTCCCAAGAGTGGCCTCAAATCCACAGCACAAAGGAGGTTCTTGAAGAAGAACGAGATAGGAAAAATGATCCTATCCCCAATGGCAGCCACTTACAGATTCCCAGTCTTTCGGGACCGCCCAGTGGCCAACCTCAAATATGGGAAGCTCCTTAAAACTGTTGTACGGCAAAGCAAGAACCATTATTTGCTGGAGTATAAGAAAGGGGACATTGTTGCATTACTCTCAGAGGAGAAAATCCGATTAAAAGGCCAACTGTGGACTAAGGAGTGGTACATTGGGTACTACGAGAGCAAGATTGGCCTAGTTCATGCCAAGAATGTACTTGTTATCGGGAAGATCAAGCCAGTCTACTTCAATGGCCCAGATCTCACCACTGCAGCCCTACTGGAGCAGATCCTGAGGCCCTGCAAGTTTCTGACCTACATCTACTCTTCGGTGAGGACCCTACTCATGGAGAACATCAGCAGCTGGCGTTCGTTCGCGGATGCCCTGGGCTATGCGGCACTGCCACTGAATCACTTTTGCCGAGCAGATTTGGATAGCGAATCAGAACGGGTAGCATGTGTCCTGGAGAAGCTGAAGGAGGACTGCATCAACACTGAAGCCAGAGAAAGGAAGTCCTTCCAGAAAGAGCTTATGATGGTAAGTGCCACCAACATTTCCCTCTATGCCATGCCCTTGACTCTTCCTTCCGGAACCTCTCCCCCCTCCCCTTCTAACCGCCCCGCCCCCCTACCGACATGTTCTGTTTTTCAGAATAGGATACCATTCAACAGTGGCAGTTAAGGGTTGCGAAAATTTGATGATTGGTTAATCTGTCCTTTACAGGTGCCTTTACAAAGAGAAAAGTCTAGGAAATAAGCACACTAACCCAATATGAACAGATAGCCTTTGCCCTGAAGATGGATTGTTAGGAATCCGAAACGCGTTGGCTTTACACACAGCTATAAGGAGCTATCGTGGATTTGTTTCACCTATTTTGTTTCAAATATCTTGTGACAAGATTACTTGTTCATGTGTGAATGTTGTAAACACTGGATCATAAATATTTGTTTTGTTGTACTACTAACAATACTCGCCACATTGAATTGTACGTCACTATCGCACCTGTGCATTGAAACAGGATAATAGTCAACTATATTACAGCCTTTTTGACTTTGATGTGATAAAGGAGGGCAAGCCTTGATTAAGTCTGATCTGTTGATTTCTTATATCTATAACATTGAATATGATTATGCAACTGAAAGGACTCTTCTTTGGCGTAATCTTGAAGTATATAAAACTTGCATGTATTTTAATTAGAACAAAATAACACTGCTGAATCTTAATTTAAACTGTGGATTCCCTGGTGATGTGAGAACCACACTATTGATTAAATCGACAACCACAGGGACTTCTGTCCCCCTAGGAGTGCATCATAGGGCCACCGTGTAGCAACACACGGTTTTGCTTTCTATTGTTCTTGCCTGTCCCAAGTGGCCTTGTGACATTAGCCCTATTGCATCTGAAATTTCCTTAAGTATTACCTATTTAACATAGGCTTTATACTCTTAAAAAAACTGATCTAATCTCCTTGAGGTTAACTATAGGCGACCCTACAAGTCTGTGCAGCCCTTGTCCCCCTTTTTGCGATAGCGGCTGTGATGAACACCTACCTATTGAAAGGAAAGATTCCACTGGTGCTTTTGTAATGGAATGGAGCTCTCATACACCCGTTCATCATCGCAGGCCTTCCTTGTTGCCCATAACTCTGTTTTTGCTTCTTCCTCAGGCTCTTCTGAAGATAGACTGCCAGGGTCTGGTGGTGCGGCTCATCCAGGACTTTGTGCTTCTCACCACGGCAGTGGAAGTGGCCCAGCGTTGGAGGGAGCTAGCAGAGAAGCTGGCCAGAGTCTCCAAGCAACAGATGGATGCATACGAAGCCCCTCACCGGGACAAGAATGGGGATGTGGACAACGAGGTGAGACTCCCATACCCCAGCACAGAGATATGCATGTGGAGTAGATGATTGGCCTCCAAGTTAGCAAGTGTACTTCTAGGGAGCATGGGTTGCTGTTGGCTACAAGTTTTTAGGGAGCAACGTTACTTGGCATGGGGTGAATTGGTTCAGAGTCGGTGATGAATCCTTTGTTTGGAGCAGAAGTGATTCTGTGGAACAGGTGCTTGAGCAAGTTCTAGCTTTTCTGAGTCTGGGGTTGACTTGAGTCTGTCTGGGGTGATTTTGTTATGGGAAACTGCAAACAGAGTGGCTGTTGCACAAGAAAACAAAATAGCGTGTGAAAAACTGTGTCGTTCACAACCCTACCATGGAGATGCTCAGGATATTGAACTAATTCTAGCGTTCTGCTGTACCCCTGCTCCAACATGGTCTCCATATGATGCGTAGACTGTACTGAAGGACTCTTGCAGTGACTGCATTGAATTGTTAAAGAGAACTGCAGCCAAATTAGTAGACGCTGGCAAGAGTGTAGCTTAATAAAACTGCCCCCATGAAGCCAATTCTGCTCTTGATCGCAACACACCAAATAACAGTTTCATCCAGACCATGCCAGAGAAAGACCACTTACATCATTCTCCCCTAAAATCACCAAAACATGGGACATGCTGTTCACCCGCCCATCCCTCCCACTCCTCCCTAATTCTCTCCTCTGCCCATATTCCCCAAAATATCTTCTCTATCCCACTTCTACCATTCATCACTCTGCCAACTGCTCCTATGTTCCAATTGACTCCTTTGCACGTTGCACCACAAATGTAGGGAATTGCACCAGCCCCCTCTGCTCACCTCTCTTCCTTATTCAACCTCTCTCTCGCTCAATTGGTCTCTTCCCAGCATGTGTCGCGCCGCGATTCCGGTCTGCTGTTGGGACCCGCCGGCGGAGTCTTACTTAACGTTAGCAGGGAGCTGGAGGTTAAAGCCCTAGTGGCGCTGCTATCTGGGCTTGGGCACTGGCACAAGAAGTCGTTTCCCGCAAAGCTCTCGACACTCGGCGGCTGGGTTTAGCGCCACCATCTTCCATTGGGAAGGAAGAAGCGTTTCCCATCGGCTGTCCTCCATTTCTATGTGGCTATTAACAAAGGATGTTGCCAAGCAACAGTGGAAACGGTCACAACTGCTTCCTGGGGCTAAAAGAGATTGGCTCAGATGGCCCTCTCTCTGTCTTAAGTTCATCAGTTGTGCTTTGCTCCTGTTTCCTCTTTTCATCTCCGCCCTGGAGCTCTTTTCTCTGTCTTGCTAGTTTCTGCTTGCACCATTCTGTTCCGTTACCTGCTTTGTGGTTCTACCTTGTTCCCCTTGATTCCTCTGTTTATTTCCTTATTTTCTTTACCATGGGGTGCCCCAGATTCAGTGCTCTGCACTGTCCCTGCACCTATACCTATTGGGGCACCTTCTTGTGGTGCAGGGAGATGAGCACAAGTAGCTCACCGAGTGGTTTATCCTTGGTTCAGAGCCGTTGGTGTTGTTTCTGGCTACACAGTCTCCAGGTCTGTGTCGGCAGTCTGCTTCCAGAGGTCCTTACACGTTATTCTACACAACACAACAGGATCACAGGTATGAGGCGCCAACAGGCAGAGGTTCTTGACAGCATGTGACAAAACAGCCACATTCATTTCTCTCCTAATGAAGCCCAGTGCTTACCCCACACAACTCCTCATTCTCCAGATGTCTGTCTCCTTCCCTACCTCTCTAAAAAACCCTTTGAAGGTTTCCTTCAATCGCATAGTCAACTATCTTGAGGTACGCTCACTTGTTCACCCCCTCCAATCCGGATTCTAGTCTAAACTCCAAGGCTGCACTTACCCAAGTTGCCATTTTTGGATGACTGCCCACCACTCTCAGCCCTTTTGCATTCTCATTCATCTAGACCTTTCTACTGCCATTAATCGTGCAGACCATCCGTCCCTCCTTCACATGCTTTCCCTTGTTGGCTTCAAGGTCACCGTATTTATTGCATTGTTTGGATGCCCCATCTCTCCCATCCCGTGGACCTCGGCACCTACTCCCAAGCATACATTCCTGTGGCTGTTCCTCAAGCATAAGTGATAAGTCCTAGGTCCACTCCTCTGCACCTTTCAACTCCTGCGAACGAGTTTCATCCTTTGAAATGAACGATCACCTCCTTACTGAGGATAATCAGATATTCTCCTTTCCTGATGTCACCCCTGCAAACTCTGAATGCTTAAGAAAATGCCTAACCACTCTTTGCCACTGGATGGCTCTCTGCTGCCCCATGTCCTCTTTCTACCTGCCTCCAACACCAACCCCACTCTCCCAGCTCGCCCCCACCGACCTTCTCGCCCACAGGGTGGCACTTTGGAGTTCTCCAACAGTGTACTCCAACTCTCCCAGCTCACCATGGCCATTGCACTGCAGCTGGATTCCCATCTCCTAAACATTAGAAAGATCTGCTGATGCATCAGGCACCACTCAACGGACACCCTCATCTCTATACTTGTGTCCAGCCAACGGAACCAATGCCGAAGCCTACTTCTTGGTCTATTCCTCTATTCTTTTACTCACTTCAGCAGCCCCCCACCTTGTGACACAAACCCTTTTCAATCTAACCCACTACTGCTGGATGGCTCTCCATACAAAAGTGGTCTCTTTAAAGTCCTGCTAATAGTCTATAAATCCATCCATGATCTTGACCCCAGTATCTTGCGGAAAGCTTCTTGGTGTGTATTCTCTCTTGCTCTCTCGCTCTCTCTCGCTCTCGCTCTCTCTCTCGCTCTCTCTTGCTCTCTCTCTCTTGCCCTCTCTCTCTTGCCCTCTCTCTCTCGCCCTCTCGCGCTCTCTCGCGCTCTCTCTCATTCTCCCCTCCCTGTTGCTTCACAACCTGTCAGTTCCCTGCTCGTCTCCTCCAATCTTTGCTCCTTTTCTCTACGTGGCCGACTCCCTGGTCATCAACCCAAGCTTTTCGGTGGAATTCTTCAAAGTAAGGCTCAAACTCTTGTTTGCTAACAAACCTCCTCCACCCTCGTATCCAATCTAAGCTCCCAATCCACCACGCCTGCATTCTGCGGTCAGGGCTACTGTTCTTTGTGAATACTAGCCACAGGCTCCCATTGTTAAAGATATTCTGTCCTGAAGTCCTTGTCCAGGAATGTTCCTAGTCTTACACTGTCATTGGCCAGTATAGGCCGTTCATCCCAACAGTGCTCTATGCAAGGACACCTTTCCCTCAGACTGCCTCTGCACTCTGTTATGGCCTACTTTGTAACTCATTGCTCTGTGAAATAACTGTTCTAAGCAATTGTACACATATGTAAAGTTGCTAGCTCCTTGACAATAACTGCTAGTCCAGGAAATGCCAGCCCGAGTGCAAGCATCATCCATGCAGCTCTTGCACCACACTGTAGGGCTGTGCCTCTGAATCTCATTTCCCACTGCAGAAATATTGCATTCTTTTAAAATGATACTAGTTATTACCCAATAGCCAACATCACATTCCTGTAACAATGCTTTAAGGGGGGCATCGCAACAATTACAAAAGCATGTTGACCACCATGTGCTTTTGGGTGTAAACCGATCAGGCTCGTTTTTTTAATTTTTTTAAACATTTTTTATTTTTTATATACCAATACGGGCACTGAAACCACTCTCAGCTGGTCCTCCTTAACTTGTACACTACGTGCAACAACCTCCAACACACCCATCCGTGTTAAGCAGGCTGGGGGCTGTGATGGAGACTTCTAAGGAGGTGGCTCTTTTGAGCAATAGAACAAACCCAGAGACCCACAATGGAAGAGCTTGAATCCCTCCTGACATGGGGGGCTGTGCTCTGTCCCCCAAGGGTTATTTATGCCTGTGGATGTGCAATTGCTGCGTGAGATGTTTTGACTGCAGAGATTTGAGTTCCAAACCAGTTGAAACTTTTGGTTTCATACTGCGTCCAAGAGATTTCTAGAGACACCTCCGTAATTGCGTTCCTCCGTCCAGGGTCGCGAGGTGTATCATTAGCTTATAAACTGTTGAAACAAAAGAGCTGTTGCCTTGTACCATCCAATGCAATAATAAAAGGTTGCACATTACACTTCAATAGATGGACCTATACTGTCATCCCTACACTGCACAAAGTGGAAACCGTGGTAGGCTTTCTTAACTCCTCCATCTCCAGGGGATTCTGGATAATGACATGGCTTGGGTCTCTGGTACCTCCCCTGATGAGAGGGAGGAGCCCATCCGTATCGGAGGTGAACACAGCGGCCACTGCCCCTTTGATCATGGCATTGTTCTGCTTCCAGGATCATGGGATTGTTCTGCTTCCAGGATCATGGGATTGTTCTGCTCGCAGGATCATGGGATTGTTCTGCTTCCAGGATCATGGGATTGTTCTGCTCCCAGGATCATGGGATTGTTCTGCTCCCAGGATCATGGGATTGTTCTGCTCCCAGGATCATGGCATTGTTCTGCTCCCAGGATCATGGCATTGTTCTGCTCCCAGGATCATGGCATTGTTCTGCTCGCAGGATCATGGGATTGTTCTGCTTCCAGGATCATGGGATTGTTCTGCTTCCAGGATCATGGGATTGTTCTGCTTCCAGGATCATGGGATTGTTCTGCTTCCAGGATCATGGGATTGTTCTGCTTCCAGGATCATGGGATTGTTCTGCTCGCAGGATCATGGGATTGTTCTGCTTCCAGGATCATGGGATTGTTCTGCTCGCAGGATCATGGGATTGTTCTGCTCGCAGGATCATGGGATTGTTCTGCTCGCAGGATCATGGCATTGTTCTGCTTCCAGGATCATGGGATTGTTCTGCTCCCAGGATCATGGCATTGTTCTGCTCCCAGGATCATGGCATTGTTCTGCTCGCAGGATCATGGCATTGTTCTGCTCGCAGGATCATGGGATTGTTCTGCTTCCAGGATCATGGGATTGTTCTGCTCGCAGGATCATGGGATTGTTCTGCTCCCAGGATCATGGCATTGTTCTGCTTCCAGGATCATGGCATTGTTCTGCTCGCAGGATCATGGCATTGTTCTGCTTCCAGGATCATGGGATTGTTCTGCTTCCAGGATCATGGGATTGTTCTGCTCGCAGGATCATGGGATTGTTCTGCTCCCAGGATCATGGCATTGTTCTGCTCGCAGGATCATGGCATTGTTCTGCTCCCAGGATCATGGGATTGTTCTGCTCCCAGGATCATGGGATTGCTCTGCTCCCAGGATCATGGCATTGTTCTGCTCGCAGGATCATGGCATTGTTCTGCTTCCAGGATCATGGGATTGTTCTGCTTCCAGGATCATGGGATTGTTCTGCTCGCAGGATCATGGGATTGTTCTGCTCGCAGGATCATGGGATTGTTCTGCTCGCAGGATCATGGAATTGTTCTGCTCCCAGGATCATGGGTTTGTTCTGCTTCCAGGAATCTCCCAACTGCCTGACACACAGGATACTGGTGCTCACGACTCCAGTGCTGTGCAAACTGTATATTCATTTAAACTGTTCTCCCTGGAAATGCATGTTCCTCTCCTCCTGCAAGAAGGATTGCCAATGTGCTGCCCAACCTGGAGGCCACGGTTCGATGATTAGCACTTTACTGGTAATGCCAACAATTCATAGGCCATGAGAAGGTGACAGACCTGTGGATAAAGTACCACATTTTTAAAACCGCTCCCTACAAAGATTCAAAAGCAGGACACCCTCATAGCATTGTGGAGAGTGATTACAACTCCTCTGTTTAATCTCACTGACTTTTAAAATAGTCTTCCAAGGCACTTGGTTGCACTAAGATGGCAGAGAACTGGGTAAGTGAAGGAGTTGGGGTTTCATTGTTTTATACATTCAGAATAAACAATATAGATCACCTAAGCATTGCAAATTCTTTGAAATCATGATAGACCTGCAGGTCATGTAACTTAGTTTACCTACTCAACCTAAGAAAAATGCACTCGACCCATGTGACGGTCACAAAAATGATACCAGAGCTGTAAAATGGTACGTGTCACCCTACGCCCACTTTGTTAGCTGCACGGCTGCCACGCAGAGACCAGATACGCACAGTAAAACTTTTGACATTTTCTGAAAACAAAGCTTGTTTGTAGTAAATGTCAAGGTAGGGGAGGAGTAGTGCAAAAGAATATTTGGGGATGGGACATGAGGTGTTTCCCACAACCGAAAAAGCATAGGTGTTCAGGATGCCAGACTGCGCCATAAGCAGGCACAAGACATAAAACAGGGACCTCATTCTAGTAAGCACATGATTCTAATCCTTCCAGAGAGTCGGTGAATGGAAAAATCTATTAAAATTGAAAAGAAATCTATCCATCACAGAAAAACGAATTAAGTGCTAGCAAATCACACCAGTATTTTTGTTTTAAAAAATCAACAATAAACTACAAACCCACTTAGAAAGAGAACATGCAACAATAGGGGTCTAAAGAAGGAATACCTTTCCAGTTGTGCCTGATTTCCGCAACAATGGCATAGCCCAGAACTGTGCAATCTGCACTGAGGCATAGATGCAACTCTGACGAATCAACTTCCGGGGCACAAGTTATCATGGCATGAATATCTGTTTCTAAACCATCAATCAGCACCACACCTCTAGTACACCAGAAGGGATCCGATAAGATTGGAAACACAAGCAACTCGTACAGAGTTAACAACTGCGGCATAACAATAGTCAGCGGTGCAGTCAGTTGTAGCTCGAGGGGCTTGACTGACTTGAAAATGGCCTTTAAAGTGGACACTGGTAGATGCTTGTCAATGCACTCCTCCTAGCTTCTTCACTGGGCCTGTGTCGTCCTTTAAGGCAGATGGCCTAAAGCTGAGAAGAGTGTTGCAGGCAGCAGCCTTTTCTTTAGTTTGGTTCAGAGACTCTCTGGCACTTTCCACCTACCAAGCTTGCTGCAGACACTAGCAGGGCACGCTGTGTGCTGGCTGGGTACCAGTTCTGGAGCTGCTGGAGGGTTCTCTGGATTCAGTATCTCCCTCCCCCCCGTTCCCTGGGAGATGTTTAGGGGAGGGATCTTGCTTCCCTCTTTGGAAATCCTGGCCTTCCTTCACTGGCGGAAGATGCAAGGCAGACTGTACCTTCAGCCAGCATCCAATGCTGAGTTCTTGCTATTCCTTGCAAAGTCTTCAGATCTCACCAAAAGAGGGGCTCGACCCTCTTTTAAAGCCAAATGGGCCACAGTGATTGTTGTAGCCTAAGATATAAACTTGAGGGCATCCCAAACTCTGGCTGTAGCCGGGGTATTATAAACAAAATACAAAGAAAAATGCCCTGACAGGAAAGTTTAAATCATCGGAAATGAATTCATTACACTATTCAAATGCGGTGGAGGAAGGGACACTTAATGACACTGTTTAGTGTTGCCCTAGTGAGTTAAGGGGAAAACGGACTCCAAAGTGCTTCTTAAATATTCAGAAAGATCACAATTAATTGGTTTATGATTAGGTTCTCACTGGCCTATTTGTGGTCTCCCTTTAGACTAGTTGAACAGCAAGGGTTGGACATTAACACATAAATGACAGCCCTAGAATCAATTGTGTGTTGCTTTACTTACACACACTCCCACTCCCTCCCTTTTTCTCTATGTAAAAAGAACCAATCATGTCCACATGTAGGTTATACGCTCCATTGGATGTATGCATTATTTTTCTTGTTCTTAAATGTCTGATGTATATATGTTTATTTTCTGAAAAGATTAGAAAGTTACTATTTTTGTAAAATAAAATACAATACCTGGAAGTTACAGGATTAAAAAAAAATTGCGATCTTTTTGAATAATTAAGAAAATCTTTGGAGTCGGTTTTCTCATAACTCAATAGGGCAACACTAAGCAGATTGTCATTAAGTGTCTGTGCCGCAACCGCATTTGAATAGTGCAATTAATTAATTTCCGATTTATTTAAATATTTCCTGGCGGGGCATTTTTCTTTGTATTTTGGTGCAGGCTAAGCCTACCTTAATGAACAAATCCTGGGTCCCCCACCAACATTCTCCTCTATGCACGAGGTCCTAACCAGAGTGCTTTGCAACAAAAAAGATAAGGGGTGAACACATGTAATACTAAGTCTCACCCATCTCCCTTTCTGTTATAGATCAAAGGGTCTCTCAAGTTAATGGAGCTCTCTGTGGTTCCCAATTAAAGCGGTAGGTCTCTCTTGAAGCTGCTGCGAAACCAGACCTTGTCGCTGCCAAACCACATACTCGTACCTTCTGAATGGGGTCCCCCTGCGTGGATGACTACTGTAAACAGCTGTCCTAGACATGACAGTTCACTGTCCTTGATACTGAGGGGCGGGAGCTGGCTTCAGGTTGACACAGTGGATATCGGGGTTTCCCACCTCTGATTTAGTATGCAGAGCTGTCACCAGCAGCTAACAAAAGGACATGGCAGATCCATGGAGCCTTTGTTAGTTAATTAGGTTGGCCATGGTAGAAGGAAAGTTTTTCCCTCCCCCTTCTGAGATGCCTTGATGTACTCTTGGCTGTCATATCCCAACTAAGGCCTGCAGGCTGCGTCCACCCTGGGTACACGGATCTATGTGTGTCTTGCAGTGAGCATAGGGAAATGTGTGCGGTCTAGCCCCACGCATTTTACAGAGGTTGATCTACCATCATTTAATTTCTTTTTTAAATTCAAACGAAAAAAAAACAGGTGAGCACACACCCACCGTGCAGATGGTCGAATTCCTCACAGCAGCACTGAGGCATAGACTCAGCGCTGCCGGCTACTTGCAAATGAACTAGTTCAAACATTTACTTCCATGCCATTGCGGCACCCCGAGTTCTGACCAGTACTGCCTCCAGGAACACTTCATTGCGAGTCAGTTTTGGGACTGACTGACTGACTGGCGTTTGCACCATTTTGTGTGTGGTGGTTGTTAAAGAGTTGCTTGTCCACTTGGTTCGAAGAAAGTAATCTGCGTCTACAAATTCGACCTGTTCTGACATGAGTGTAGGGTGCACTGCAAAGCGTCACGTAAATATGAACCTATGGAACTGGGATCCATGCTACAATACCTATGCGCACAGCACGAACTAAACTGCCTCCTGGCTCTCCAGCAATAGCTGTTGCTGTCATTCAGAAACTGTTATTTTGACCACCTCAGAGTGTGTGAGTCGGCCCCGCTGAGATTTGAATCTGTCCTGCGTGTTTCACAACCCGATCTTTAGGGTGGCAGCTTTCGACCCTCTAAGAGGTCGGCGGGCCGGATGTGGCCCTTCGGGGCATGATTTCTGGCCCTCCAAGTCGCAGGAGTTTTATGATGAGGTGTTGCCTGACCTAAAGGCATTCGTTCTCTGTCTTTCTGTCACGTGAAATGTGTGAAGCCTCTGTGGCCCAGTGTTTCTTGGCATCCTAGTACTTGCAATGTAACCTCCATTTAATAACTTAACTTCTATCCCATGATGCAGATAAGTCACAGTCGTAATGTATTTGCAAGGCCATGCATCTCACAGGCTACAGTTACAAAGCTAGAGCAATAAATGAAAAAGTACACCCCAAAACCCGTGTATTTATTTGTTACTCCAATTTGAGCACTGACATCCCTACCACCTGCAAATCCCCATGAATGCTGAAGTATTCTCCTATAACCAATCTCTTCAGTTTCAGCGCCTAGATGCCTCTGGGCTTTGTGCGCTTTATAAATGCATAAATAAATAAATAAAATAGTCTGGCCCCGTGCATGAGACGTGTGTGGTACATTTGGCCCTCCAGCAAAACCATGTGTGCACCCCGCTCTAACCTATGAGACCGGTTTAAATCCCCTTAACCCACGGAAATTGTTCCAATTACGTGCAAGTGTGTGCAGTGGGGAATGTGGAATGCTTGTGCTGCGAGCCAGGAATTGCTTTTCTCATTGTAAGACCATGAATAACGCCATTGTAGGCAATTGTGCAACAGGTAGAGCTTGTGTAATTTTCAGACTAAAGCCATAAAGCTGTTTTCTCGAATTTTTTCTGTGTACTGCCGGAATGTCTAACGCGTCACTAGAATCGCTATTAATGAGGGTTGTCCTGTCTCTTCCTCCCCTGCCAGGCCATGTGGAAACCTGCCTACGATTTCCTGCTGACGTGGAGCAACCAGATCGGCGACAGCTACCGGGACGTGATCCAGGAGCTGCACACGGGTCTGGACAAGATGAAGAACCCCATTACCAAGCGCTGGAAGCACCTCACGGGGACCCTGATCCTGGTCAACAGCCTGGAGGTCCTCCGGGCCTCGGCCTTCTGCTCTGCAGCCGACGAGGAGGATTTTGCGATCTGAGGGGCAAGGAAGACTCCTATTCCTAATCTGCTTCATAGCTCTGGAGACTGCTGGAAATGACCCACGTCTCCATGGAGTAGGGAGTCTTGGCCATCTGGCAGGGCGGGTCCCCTGAAGGCCTACTCTCGTGAAGGCCTAGTCTCTTATGTGACGCATGCAGTTCCCTGCGGCGTGTGCCGAGCAGGAGCAGTTTGATATCCTAGAGGACTGGATCCTTCCTACTCTCTCCTCCCAGCATGGAACAGATTTTGTAAACTGTGGCGAGGAGGCGGTCCGTACTTTGACCATGTGAGAACATTGCGCCATTTCCAGAAGGTGGGCTGGCTCCTGCCCACCATTTGCTCATCGTCTGAAGCGCCTCCGAGACCTCTGCTGAGTTGTCGGTTAGTGTGGTTTTCTGCTGAGCAGGAAATCCTAGCTGTGCAAGATGGTTTCTGCCTGCTATCTGCTGCTGTTCCAGACCACCTGTAGAGATTCTGTGGTACAATCAGGAGATGGTCTTCCATTGAGGAGCAGGAAAGGGGTCCTCATTCCTGCCTACTCGTTTTTTTGATATATGTCACCTTGCAAAAAATCTGGTGGTAGTGAAAAGAAGATGGTGCAGGTCTCCACCAATCAGAGAAGGGCTCTTCCCTAAAGGCTGCTTTTCCTTAACCCCACCTGTCCTCCTTGATTGGTGCCTTACCTCTGGAACAAGCCCCCAGATGTTTCAAGCCTGTATCCTAAGGCTCCACCTTAAACGCAACTACCGAGCCTCCTATTTCTGTGAATCTAACTGGAGGGTCCTTTCCTCTCCACTGCGTGGCTCCCACGTGTTACATCCTTGGCTGAAGCTGAGCAATGGTACCTTGGGTGCCATCGTGCTGCAGGGCCCACGAGACCTGAAAGCCTTTGCAGCGAGGGAACTGTGGCCTGGCATGGGCAATTATGAAAGGGGAATCCTGCCTCATTTTAAAATGGCAACCCTGCATTTTTATGGGCTTTTTTTCCATACATTTTTTTAAAAACATTTTTTTTTACAAGACGTAAAAAGATAATGTACATAACCAGTCGATTGGTCAGGGTCCAAAATGTGGGTGTTTTGTGAATGTTTTTAAAGACTTGTTTTATATGTGGTTTGAAACTATTTTTCCGCGGTATTGTGTGTGTATATATGTATTTAAGGCACAAGATTGAGCCAGGCAATGCTATGTGTGTCCTGTTTGCGCTTGGAGAACGCCTTTTATACAAATTTGTGATCCAGAAATCCTGCTGCAGTCTCAAAACAAAAGGAGGGTTCAGGGAGGAGGAAAACTGTGCAGTGCCTCCGTTTTTGTATTTAGTAAAAAAAAGTGCGACACCAGATGCTCAATGCCACAGAATTTTGTAATTCAACACCCCGCTAGATCTCGGACGTACACTTAGGTAGCAACCCTGGAAACCTACCCCATTCGAGAATTGTCTTTAGCACGAGGCCCAGTTTTAATGTTTCATGCAAACCTTTCTTTTTGTAGAATGCTATTGCACCTTTTGAGTATGAATCTGCATTTCTAGTTTGGGCCGGCTTTTCAGTGCAGCTGCACTCGCCGTCGCGCCACTAGGAAGTGCAAAGGAGACGCACAGCGATTACCTTAAAATAAAAACCTGCCTATATGCCTGCAAGCGACTGCTACTGTTGCAGTACATGGAAAACTTGTGAGGAATTGCCTCGTAGGTGGCCGGCAAATTCTGGGATTGTTGGAAGGAATAAGTGTATGGTTTTCTCCATAGCCTTCCAAGTCGATAAAGAGACTGTGAAGATTTCTGCCCAATCCCCGCACTTTGGGTACTCAAGAATTACAACGAACCTGGAAATGCTTCCATGGACCGCGAAGCTAGTGCTGCTGGCGCTCACCATCACTGTACCTGCATATCCTTTGAGTGGGTGGAGAGGCGAGAAAGACGGCCTGGAGATGGTTCGTGCTTGAGGTGTTTGAGGTGTATCACCCGATTTTACCCCTCATGGAGCCTGTGGAGTCCAAGCGCACTAGGAACCTACTTTGAATCTACACCGCCCCGGCCCCTTAGCCCATTCTTACCAGCTCCCAAATGTCCTGATACATGGTTGCTCTTGTAGACGCAACATCTAGTCAAACCACACTTGTCTGACATTTCCCCCTGTGCTAAAACAACCAGTCCTATGAATGAGGGGTGCCTTTATTTTAGGGTTCAGTGAATGATTCTGCCGCCTTTATGCTGATATTGCAGGAGTTTCAGCCGAACACCAGGTTGCTCTGAATATATTCCAAAATCAATGGTTTTTGGCCACTGGCACATAATTGGGCAACCACTAAGTTTAGACCTGCCCGTGTGGGCTGGGTAACCTGTAGGTCACATGGCATTGCCCTCCTGGGATAGTATTGGAAATTCTGACCCAATAATGGAAGCACCCGCCACCAAAATCATGGTTATTTCCGAATGAACACTCACCCATGCAGGGGTCTATAGTGTGCAGTTCTTACAACCTACCTATTGGGGCTGGTGGTGTTCATGTCTTGCAATGTGTGCTCATGGGGGCCAATAGCAATCGGGTTACAAAAAACAACTTCCCACAGGTGCATATAGTGGTCGGGTATGAGGGTATTCCTATTCTGGGGGTGTGCGGGGGTGCACCGGCCCACCCATAGCAAGAGACTTCCCTTGAGCCCCCCTGGTGTAGTAGTCCATCAGAGCGCGGGCTAGCCACATGTACCCGTGGACTGTGTTCAGTGCGGGATAAAGCTACACCCGAGTAAAATGCCCCCCTGCCCCGCTCCACCCCCACTTCCCTGAGTGGTCAGTTTCAGGGAGATCCCTGCTCTATAAGAGGGCAGCTACCATACAGTGCCGCAGGTTTCAGGTTTGGTAGAGCGGTCACATGTTCAGGTATAGCCTTATTTTTGGGAACCAGCCCCAACATTTTGATTGGTTGATGGAGGCGTAGGTCAGATGTGCCTATTCGGGCATACATTCGGTTTTGAACTCCTGTGCCCAAAGCACTGTCTATCTTAAATCTGGCAAAGATGGGTTGGGGTTGTGGGGGATTAGAAACCAGGCCTGGTCTACTCTAGTGTTTGGTATCAAGTTTGGAAGGAGGGGTTGGAGGGGGTCCAGATGCGGCTTTTCATCTTCGTAACCCTTTCTCTTATTTGCCCTAGCACAAACTAATTTATCTGGTGTTATTGGTCTTTTTTTGTTTTTTTTTGTTTTTTTCTTTCCCTCAGGCTTTCTTCTATTTTTACCCCAGTTGCTGCTTCCCCTCACTCTTCTCAGACACTGCCCTCCTGTCCCTTTTCTTAGCCACTCGTTAACTTGCACAAAACACCTGTCCCCTCTTCCGTCAATCCGGTGTGTCTGTAAATCGCCCACTTTTCGAGGTGCTCCAAAATGTTCTTTTTCAGAGAAGCAAGATTACAATTCCCAGAACCCAGTGAGAATTGTGAGTTTTAGAGGGACACGTGAATTGAAAATATGATTTCCCCCACAGGCGTTTGAAGCCTCTCTTGGAAGCACACGCACAGTCGCAGTCACCTCCTCCACAGCACGCCTGCCATGGGGAACCGAACCCGCCACCGTTTCATTCACTCTTTGCACGTGTGACGCACTTATTCAAAATGAGCGCATACCTTGCAGTTCAGCGAGTTTCTTTTGGAAGTGAGCTTATTAAAATGCACATTACGGGAATGGGGCCACACATTACAACCCCGCCCCCTCCCAAACCCCCGAATTTCCCAAAACACTAGTGATCTCGTTATTCAACACTTAGTGTGTCCCAAGAAGTGATGACGAGATTACAGATTGGCTGGAGCAGAGCCTGTTTTATGCCAGGCTGGGGATTCTGAAAAGTAGGTTGGGCTGGGGCAATAGCAGCCACGCGCGACCAGCCTCTAGAACGCCCCTCTTTCACCATCCTACCTGCACTTGCTCTCTGTGGGCGTACATTATGGAGCGGTTGCTAAGTTTAGAAAATACATGTCCGCATGAGCGAATGAACTCAAGATGGGCGATACCTCCTGACAGTCTTTATTGGGAGAACTAAGTTCTTGTGGAAGGAATATCTGAGAGCTGCATACTCATGCTGACATCACTGCCATGAGGGGTGAGGGATAATTAACAAGGGGTGGACGGAGTCCGTGAGCAGGAGCGCGGAGGAGGGGGCGGCGGGTAGGTATCTGGGAGAAAATGAATGGGTGCTGGACAAGTGTGCTTATCGGAATAAAGTTATCACAATGAGCCTGTGTCCCATAAAATGAGTGTTCTTATACAACCTCATAATGTCTTCTTACTGGGGGAGTTCTAGTCCTACTTCAATGTCTCTGATCTGTTGTGGGGGTGTGCTCACAGGCACACTTCTCTCATTGGAGGAGAGCAGCCAGGGAGGGGAAGGGGAGGAAATGGGGACGTTAAAAAGCATTCAGGCCCCCATTTATACGCAGCGGGATTTTGGAATCGGTTCCTGCAAAAAACTCGTAGCCAATCCCAGATGGGTTTTCTAAAATTAAAAAACTCCCGGGACGGAGGGTGATTTCCCGGGACTGTCCCGGGAAAACCGGGACATCTGGTCTCCCTAAGAGGGGGTGCTAATTTCCAAGCATGTGTATGTGCGGGCCAGGGTCCCACAAAAGGGGGGCCACACGTCCTCGGATAGTATCACCCTCTTTGGTACCTTCAGTAGTTGCAGCTGGTTCGTGCCCTCCCGAGTGACCTCGTGCACTGAACTCCGGTGGTCGTCTGCCAGACCCTTGGCACGTAGCCTCTGCCCTTCCTAAATGGTTGCTTGGGCTCGTGAGGCGGGCACATGTTACCATGGGCAAGATCTTAAAAACCAGATGTTAACTGTGGAGACCCTACACGTATGCCCCCCCCTGTCCACTGATCACACAAGTTATCCACAGTCCGCTTGGCCAACTCCAAGCACACCTGTGATGGCAACACTCTGCACTTCTTCACAAACCTAACTAGTCCATGATGGGCATGAAACAGGAACACTCACCACTTCTTAAAAGACCTTCCAAGTAAGGTCTTCCCGACCAAGGCAAACTTGCGACAGCCACACCAAACACTCAGCCCATCCTCTGGCAGATCCTCCTCACCGCTGCTGGCGCCTGTGCGCTGAGCACCTTTCTGGCCGCATGACCCTAGAAGCCTTTTTGCACCTTTGACAATCCACTCAGTGTTACCTTTGAATGACCTTCCAATGAATATGAAATTTACTGGATGTAGTTGTGAGTGTCTTGTTCTGTCCTTGTTGGTTTTCTAACTACCTCAGGTACACACAGCTTAACACTAATAAACGCTTCAAAGAACTGAGCTATGAAGAATGGGTTCTAATTTATTGTGTGGTTTCCGGATATACTTAATTTCTAGGGGTGGAGGGTAGCTCTGGGGAGCCAGGGAATTCATGGGTAGAGCTGAGCCATGGCTGAGCCTGGGGGGGGTCAGGCCTGAATTTAGTAGCTCACCACAGGCTGAGACAAGATCGCGGCCACATAAATCCAGGTTGAATGATCATAGCCAAAAATGTCACTGCGGTGGGTGGGTGGCTGAAGCTGCTCCCCCACAGCACCTAGCAAAGGTGCCTCACAGGCCTCCATCACCATCAGGGCACCATTTTAACCCATTATTTTAAAAGTTTACTGAGGGGGTCGCCTCCCTGCCTCTGTCGCTGGTGCTTTTTCGTGGAAAACATTTATGCTGCAATTGCAAATATTCCCAATAGAGGCCACCACAAAGTGAATAAACACAGCAGTTCCAGGGCTCGCCTATGCAGGTCCCCATATGAGGTCATAGTGATTAAACACTGCAGTTCCAAAAGTAGCCTATATAAGTCCCCACATGGATCACATGTCTAGTACAGCTTCTAATCATATTTCTGATGCTTGTTAATCTGCTTAGAATCACATGCTGTGCATATGGTCCGACATCCAGTGGTAACCGCAGAGTATTACATCTTGTCTTTCGGGGACCGAAAGGGGACGTCGCCATAGGCGTGTCTGTAACACTATGCCTATCGTGACGTGTAGTGTACCCAAAATCCCTCACGTGCCGAGCTCCCTCAGATTGTTTTTTTCCACCCAGATAACTGGTCGACCTATAGCGGAGCTCTTACATAAGAGACATTGGCCCTCGTTCTGACTCGGCGTTAAGGGGTTTACGGCGCCGTAAACGGCGCCGACCCTTAACGCCGGATTACAAGGTTCCCTTTGCGGGATGGCTTTTAACGGCTGCTTTTTTGCAGCCGTTAAAATCCATGCCGCAAAGGGACCTTGGCGATAATTACGGCACCGTAATTTACGGTGCCGTAATTATCGCCTTTCCCCATTCCCATTATGCCCTATGGGGCGAAAATGGGAATGGGGAAGGGTAAAATGGGGATTTACCGCCCTACTCACCTTGGACTGGGGCGGTAAATCCGCCAACCACCATGGCGTAAACGTAGTTTACGCCATGGTGGTAAGGGTACGACCCAGGCGGTAACTTACCGCCTGGGTCGTAAGGAGGGCCATTGTTTATCCCAAACCAACTTGTCAGTTATTTCCCCTTAAGTCATTTCGACAGCAAGAACAACTTCAACGAAGACTACGGGCAACTTGTCTACGGCGGTGGATTTCAGCACCTATGATCCGGCGGCTGAAGCATCCTCTGGCCTGCCTTTACAGTAGGAAGAGTGGGGTCGGGTGGCCTTATTTCCGTTATGTCTTTCCCCCTCTTTACCCTAAAGGTCTGGTCCTCTTTTTCCTTTTAGGTTCTGCCCTAAGTGTAGGGTCAGATACCTGTGGAAGGACGTGCAACTCCTGTCTCCCCTTAGATCACGACAAGAAGTGGTGTGCGGCTTGTAAACTCCTTTGGCCTAAAACCCTTAAGGTGCGCCGTGTAAAGCGGTGAGCCGCGTACGATATGTTGTGGGCAGAACCCTCCTCCCTCACTGCCACATCCACCGAAAGTGACGGGGGCACCTCCGAAGACCAAACATCCGTTGCGGATGTGTTAGACCTCGAGGCAGACACTTCTAGCTCCACCACGCCCGTCCCTGACCCTTCAAGGCCTGACTCTGGTCTCGCTTTAGGGACAACACCCGGCAACAGTGGCGTACAAAAACATTACACTAAACACACAACCCCGCTACCTATTTCGATGGGTATGTAGAAAAAGGTGAAAGTGCCAGCAGGGCCGTCGAAAATTTCGGCAGATTCCTCCGATCGTTCGGATCCAAAGCCTTCCCCGCATCCGCAGCAGCGTTTGACTGGGCATCCCAAAACAAACAAGGGCGCTACCCCTAAATCAAGTGTTGAAGTGTGCAATTTCGACAGTCAGGAAAGGCCCGGTAGGCCCAAAAACTACGACTAGGCCTCAAGGCGAAAAACCTACCCTTAGGCCCTCTAATGCCGCGATAGTGTTTCTGAAGGTCTATCGGTCGGTTTACTGCCTATCTTACGCCGAGTCAGTGGAAATCGAACACAGAATCGCTAGAATTACTTCGGCGGTTGGGCTTACACCTGTTCCGTCAAAAAACATGGGGCAGGCCACGGACAAATCTATAGATGCACCATGGTGCCCCGATTTTCGAAATGACTACGAGGACAGTCAAGAACCTCTTTCCAACACCCTGAGTGACAAATTTCAGCGTCATGAGGCAGAAGTTTTTCCACCCGTAGGCCCTACTAGTTACTTTAACTGGACAAGGGAGAAATTTGAAGGGTGCATGGATCGTCTTGAGAAAATTATTTTATTTATTTTTCTGAACATCTTTCCCCGAAAAGATCTTGTGGAGAGCCCAATCCTAAATCTGCTTCACAGTTTCAAGAGAATCAGCCCTCAGTCCCCGTCCATCATGAAGACATCTTTCAAATGGATACTTATCAGGACATTTACAGTGAAGCTGAAGAACCTTCCTTCCCGCAGGGCTACAATGAGGACCTGGCAGATGCCACAGACAATTGGGAAGAAACACACCAAGTGGGGGCGGACCCATGGATGCTCCCCCAACAAGATCAGGACACTGATGTTCTGTGCCTGGATTCTCCTCCGTACACCCCGCCATGCCCCACCTGTAGAAGACCAAATGCCCTTCAATGCCATGTTAAGGAAGGCAGCAGATCACTTCGAAATAACTACTCAAAAGCCTGTGCCTGAGTTGGACTTGGTAGAAGATATTCTTAAGGAGAAACTGCCCTCTAGCCAGGCCATTCCCCGTCTTAATTATATTAAGAGAAGATTGGCCCCTTCCCTGGTG
Source organism: Ambystoma mexicanum (assembly GCF_040938575.1). Taxonomy (NCBI): domain Eukaryota; kingdom Metazoa; phylum Chordata; class Amphibia; order Caudata; family Ambystomatidae; genus Ambystoma; species Ambystoma mexicanum. Next base: position 886,436,800 of record NC_090931.1, read on the forward strand.
TCACCAGCTCAAACCCGGGCAGTGAACCCAAGAGTAGAAAAGTTATTTCCGCCAGCTCCTTTGGACCCTCAATACATTTAAAGGGCATGCCACTCCCGATTCCCTGGTGGTGACTACCCCCCCGGAAATGGGCAGGAGTACCCCTTGCTACGGGGGAGACGCCTCCAGCTAGAGAATCCAAGAGGTTATATGCCTTAGGTAAGCAGGTTACCTCGGCTGCCGCATATTCCTCGCGCATAGCGAATAACACTACGCTGCTGGCGAGTTATACTGACGCTCATTGGAACCTAGTACGGGAAGGTTTCCAGGAGGTCCTAGAGCCCATTAGGTCAAAACTTCTCACTATTGAGGCCGAAGGCAGTCAAATGAACCAGAATACTTGGCTTCATACTTCTGGGTTTAAGTCTGAAACACAGGCCGCTCTCATCAATAAACCCATTGAAGAAACTAACATCTCCGCAAAGGCGGTCGATGAGCCAGTAGAACCAGCCAAAAAAGAGCATGAGAATCTTAAGTCATGCAACAAATTACACAAAGATCTTCCCCCCCCCCCCCCAGAGAGGAGGTAATGCTCGTCGGTCCTTTCGAGGGCAGTCCCGTGCAAGTCAGAACAACTATGGAACGGGAAACTTTAATGCTGGACAAATTTCAGGAAGCCCTGCATACTACCCACCAAGGGGTCAGCAACACGGCAAAGCCAGAGGTAGAGGCCCCAATCCTAGAGGAGCCGCAGCCTCCGGTCAGAAATGACCATCAGATCCAGGTCCCCTCCCAAGTCACCCCGGTTGGAGGGCGCTAAACATCTTTCCTCACGGCATGGGAGGGGATAACTTCAGACCAGTGGGTCATAAAGACGGTCGCCCATGGGTACTGCGTGGAATTCGCCCGACCTCCACAATTCAGACCACCGCGCTCACGGCGCCTCTCACCAGACCATCTGGAGATCCTGAATCAAGAGGTGGAAAAGCTGCTGGGAAAGGACGCCATAGAAGCCGTCCCTATTCTTCTGGTAAACTAGGGTATTTATTCAGTGTACTTCCTTGTACCCAAAAAGGACCTCACCATGCACCCTGTTCTAGACCTGCGCCCAATGAACAAGTTCATAAAACCTCAAAAGATTTGCATGGTAAAGCTACAGGAGGTGATCCCACTGTTGAAATAGGGGGACTACATGGCAACATTGGGCATGAAAGATGAATACTTTCATATTTCAATGTTGCGAGCGCACAGGAAATATCTAAGGTTCATGGTAGAGGACAGGCATTACCAATTCAAAGTGCTCCCCTTCGGCATCGCCTCAGTGCCAAGGATTTTTACCAAGGTACTGGCAGTAGCAGCAGCACACCTGCGCAGACTATCCATCCCGGTTTACCCTTACCTCGACGACTGGCTTATAACAGGGGACTCGTACGACACATGTTTTTGAACACCCAAAGGACCGTAGACCTTCTGTTCAGTCTGGGATTCTCCATCAACGAGAAAAAAATCCAGTCTATTCTCCAGCCAAGTAAAACAATTTCTGAGGGCTCTAATCCAGACGAAAGACAGCCTTGTCTTCCCTTCCAACGAGAGGGTTCAGAACATGCTTTTTCAGATCCCTCAATATGTAGCCAGTCGGGAGGTGACGATGCGCAAAACCATGCGTTTGCTAGAGATGATGGCGTCATGCATATACTTGGTTCCCCACACGCGGCTGCGCATGCGTTCCATGCAAGAGTGGCTCAACAGCCAGTGGTGTAAGGCCAGCGGACAATGGGAAGATCTGGTAGTTGTCTTGTCAGCCCTCGTTCTCTCTCTGCAGTGGTCAAGGGAAAACCTTCTGAAGGGTAAAACCTTCACCACCCCTGCAGTGGAAACTACTCTCACGACAGACGCATCTCTCATGGGGTGGGGAGCTCACCTGCTTTAGCAGAGAGCACATGGAGTGTGGTCCCCACAAGTAGCGTCCAACCATATAAACTTACTGGAGCTATTAGCGGTGTTAAAGGCATTAAAGGTTTTTCAGATGCAACTACAAGGGAGGACCGTGCTGATTCTAACAGACAGCACTACAGCCATGTATTACCTGAACAAACAGGGGGGCACTCACTCTCCAGGGCTATCCAACTGTCCCAAAACATTTGGATATGGGCTCTTAAACACAAGATGTTTCTGTTGTCCCAACATGTTCCAGGGGAACTCAATCCTCTGGCAGACGTGCTCAGCAGAGATTTCTCTCTGCCCGTAGAGTACAAATGGCATCTGCACAAAGACATCGTATCCAACGTCTTTGCAGAATGGGGCTTCCCAGAGATTGATCTGTTTGCAACTGAGGAGAACGCCCAATGCCAAGACTACGCCTCCACGTACCCCCATAAACGCTCCAAGGGCGTTTATGGATAACATGGTCAGGGATATTTTCTACGCTTTTCCCCAGACTCCCCTTCTCAACAAAATAGTGCACAAGATGCACCAGGAACCAGTTACCATGATACTGGTGGCCTCCATATGGGCCCGCCAACCCTGGTTCGCTCATCTGATGGAAATGTCCCTCTCCCCACCAGTAAAACTACACTGCCCGTACAACATGTTGTCTCAGGATAGGGGGGAGACCATACACCCATGCTCACAAATTCTGAATTTAGCAGCCTGGCTCCTGAGGTCGTAGAGTTTGGACATTTACAGCTCCCCCAGAAATGCATGGACATACTCAGGGAAGTGAGGAAATCTAACACCCATTATTGCTATGCCAGCAAATGGAAACGTTTTGTTATCTGGTGTAATACCAAGGGCGTCAATCCCATCGATTGCTCACCCACATTGCGCTTTACCTAACCCATTTGTTGGACACAGGGTTGGTCTTCAATGCTCTGAAGGTTCATCTGGCTGCTCTTTCAGCCTACACCACAACAAAAGGTGTCGTGGTGGAAGATACCGGTAATTAAGGCCTTTATGGAAGGAGTTAAAAGAATGTATCCTCCCATTTCTCACCCAGCCCCTGGATGGGATCTAAATGTGGTTTGAACGAGGCTCATTTTGTCCCCCTTTGAGCCAATGCATCAAGCAAGTCTAAACTTGGCTATCACTTTTATCAGAAGGGTTAGTGAACTACAGGCCCTTTCTGTTCTAGACCCCTTTGTTACAGTCCACAGGGATAAGGTAGTTCTGCGCACACATCCCAGATTCGCGCCTAAATTAATCTCGAAGTTCTATGTGAACCAATCGATTGAACTTCCTACCTTTTTCCAGAATCTTAATAGCATGGCCGAAAGAAGCCTACACACACTAGATGTGCGCAGGGCAGTCATGTTCTACCTGGAAAGAACGAAACCACTGAGGAAACAAACCAATTTTTCATTTCAGTGGCAGCTGGCAGAGAAGGGGATCCTGTCTATAAATCGGCTATCTCAAGGTGGATTGTCAAATGCAACACACTATGTTATGCTCTTGCTAAGAGAGAACTGCCCTTCAAGCCTAGAGCACACTCTACTTGGGGCACTGGGGCTTCCATAGCATTCATTGCAAATGTTCCCCTAGAGTCCATTTGTAAAGCAGCAACCTGGAGTTTTGTACACAGTCTGTCGCCATAAACGCAGCATTTGCCACTTGCTGGCTGCACTATCACTGTTTATTGCCTCCATTCAATTTATTTTATTTATTATTTATCTACTTTCCTCTGCACTTTCCACTCTCCCCTTCCATGCACTTTTTCCCTTTTCCCCTTCCCATGCACTTGCTCGTTCTCAATGTCACTGGGTCTAGTAAGATTGTTGTTGTTTTGTGTTCTCCCTTGTTTCCCCTCCTTTGCCTAGTCGCGCTCTGAACCCCCTGTGTACGAGCACGATACAAATAAAATATCATATCATACACACCTTTACAAAACACTATTGTCTAGACACTTATTCTAGGTCTTATTCTTTGGTGGAACAGGCAGTACAAAGACATCTTTTCCCTACTGTTCCTTCTCACAATCCACCTCCAACTCCGGGTACTGCTCGCTAGTGTATGCACAGCATGCGATTCTAAGCAGATTAGCAAGCATCAGAAGACATGCGTTGCTTACCGTAATAGCATTTCTGATGATTGTATCTGCTTAGATTGACATGCGCCCTCCCTACTTCCCCACTTGGCCTTGAAGGAACATAGAAGTCTTACTACATCTCTCTTTTCATGTACTCGCTCACAATAGCCTTAGGTTCCCTCATGGCAGAAAAAATACAATCGGAGGGACCTCGGCGCGTGAGGTATTTTGGGTACTCTACACGTCACGATAGGGATAGTGTTACAGACACGCCTATGCCCACGTCCCCTTTCGGTCCCCGAAAGACTAGATGCAATACTCTGCGGTTACCACTTGATGTCTGACCATATGCACAGCATGTGAATCTAAGCAGATACAATCATCAGAAATGCTATTACGGGAAGTAATGCATGTCTTATACCCGACATATGCGGCAAAGGAGTTTTGAGAAGTATTAAGGATTGTTCCGTTTAATTAGTTTCTTAGGCCTTTACTTCACCCATCCCATCACCTCCCCTATTAATAATAGACCAAACAAACTCCACCCCAAACATCCCCCTTCAAAAAATACCCAAGCGCAATCTCCCCTATGAATAATGGCCCAAATAACCCTATTCCCTCCTCTATGAATAATAGAACAAAGAAGCCCACCCCAAACATTCCCCTGCAAAAAATAGCCCAAATAACTCGAACCCGCACACTTCCCTCATATCCCCCCATAAAACACCCTGCACACCCCTGTACTTTCCAGCATACAGTGTCTTACTAGTACCAGAGTTCAGGTCCCACAAGAAAGAGACCCTGCAAAAATTGCTTGAATCCCAGCATCACCCACCACGCACAGTGAGAGTGACGCTCAGGGACTCGGCGTGAAATTTAATTCTAAGAAGGTTAAGTTAGGAAATGAGCTCCAGGGAGTATTCACTACACCTTTCACACAGAGCAAATTTAACACACCTCCATGACATTCAGGAAGTTACTCCTATCTCATTCACCCTTACGGCTAATTCATTTCTTAATTTAAATAAAATGTCAGATTAGGAAAAGGATGTCGGGTATGCACATTTTTGCAAGAGTTTGTGGGTCAGTGTGGGCAGCCATGGTGGGGCCTGTAGTAGGCCTGTTGCGTTTGGGTTATCGGCCTTAACCGAGGTTTGGGCTGGAGCATCACCAGACTCGCCCACCTCTAGTGGAGGGATGGGGAGCAGGTGGCTATTTGGCCTGTGTTGGAGGGAAATTTGCACGCCTGCTCATTGTAATGTAGCTATTCTGTGTCTAAAGGAATTATTCACAATTTCTTCTTGGGCTAGATGGCACAAAACAGACTACTGATAAGTGGAAAAGGTTGCTTTAATACGACAGATCCAAGCCTCTAATTAACATCCAACCGGGCTCCACAGCCTTACCTACGAACCTATTCAACTATAACATCAACATGAAATTGACCCTCGGCCCCTCCCCTAAATATTTCCTCTTGCAAGCCTCCCCATCCCCTTTCTCCACCTAAACTGCTTAATGCCATTGACCTGAATATCAACCTTGATGCCGATCCATCCTATTTTTACAAATCCCTCCAACGCCTCTGTGCACCTGGCCTTGCCTGTCCATCCGAAAAGAACTAACCATGCCCTCATTAACACTAGCACAACCCCAACATTTTAAAACCAAACCTATAATTGAACTTCCAGCGCTCCCGGGCCCTCCTGTCTCAAAACCCCTCATAAAATTCCCCACTGAACATAGACCACTCTCTGCCACCCTACCAGACCCTGAAAGCCATGCCAACCTATCATACCAGCGACTGCAACCAAAGATGCCCCGCGTCAATGCCTAGACCCGTCACATCAACCAAATCTATTGAAAAGGCAAAACTATTACTTGCACAACCTTGACTGTGACCCAAACACAAGTCCTCGTCTCTGTTCAATAATAAGGACAAAGGACCGGTGAGAGGGGCAACATGCCATGGGAGCTGACTGTAGCTCTTTCCTGACACTTCAAGCATTGATATATATCCCCTGCACACCCCGGGCCAACTCGCTAATAGGATGCTGCAGCCCAAACCCGCTGGGGAGGAAACTCTGTCCTCCTTCACCCTGGAACCACCTTGGACGGGACGGCACAAAAAGACTTCTCATGTGCGAAAGATTGTTTTGATGTGACAGTCCAGAGCTTACAATTAACCACTAGCCTGGCTTCACAGCCTGACGGGCTAACCTATTCACCTTTAACATCAATGTGAAATTGATCCCTGCCCTGTTCCCTAACTCTTCGCGCTTGATTCCCTTAACCATTCTCCAGCACGCCTGTTTAATGCCCTTTACATTGATATGAATCCAACTGCTATGCCTTTGCATCCTATTCTTTTACCACGTCCTCATCCCTCGCCGTTACCCCTGAGCTTGCATATCTGTCCGAACAGAACTAACCAACTTCAATACTAGCATCACCCAAAAATCATAAAACTGAACTTCTTTTTTTTAAATTAATTTTATTTATCATTTAGAGAATAAAACATACAAGGTAAAAGTTACATGTACATAAAACTGAACTTCTAACAGATCATTCAGTGCACAGAACCCCCCCCCCATGCCCGCCCTCCTGAGGTGTTATTTCTGCTCACACCCCCCTTCCATACCTCTTCCAAAACTATCCTCTGATCCAAATTTCTAAAACCTTTTCCCAATCATAGAAAGGTTCACACATCGTTTCCTAAGTGTATTGATTGCCTCATAGTTATGCAAAAATATGTGTGCTCTGTGCTGAGAACGAACGCCGCAAAATAATCCTCTGTATGGGAGGTTTTCTGCTCAGGGGGGTCTACAACCACGTTTTACCTGACAAACTACACCTTTCACAGAGCAGAAATATCCCTTTTCATATCAGTCTGGTCCCACCCAGCACCAAAATGCTAGGCAGCTCTCATGTGAACAAGAATAGCATGAGCAAGCCCAGACACGTGTTTCGCCTTTTGTTGAGCTTCATCAGTGAGGTGAAGCGCTACCTCTCTAAGCACAGTGATGAGCAAGGGGTCCACGTGTAGATTACCCTTAGTAATTTAGGGTGATAAGAAACTGATATGCCAATACATATTTATTCTCTTTGAAGGATACAGTGAGCCAAATCGAGCTTGTAGGCCCTCCTGAGTGGGATCCATCCCATAGAGAACGTTCTTTGAGCCATGTTCATTCTGAGGCTCTGAAACTTTTCTTAATATCTCCCCATCCTTGATCTCAGAATGTACTACTACCCCTGCTTTCCATACCCTGCAGAATTTCCTCACTTCCATCTTTCACACTTTAGATCGCTACCTTGCTCAACACCCCTTCCCACACCCCTCGCATCAACTCTGTCCAAAATATTATAGGCCTCGGCCAGTCTTCCCTTACCAACATTGTGTCCCTTTTCACCTACTTGATGATCGCTACACTCTGGCCTTTTGCCAGGTCCTTCTGCCCACATGCAATACAAACATAAGAGTCGCCTGATACTTCCACTTCAGCTTGATCTACATGGGCAGCAGCTGGGTCCATGTGAAACCCCCTCTTTGTGATCATCTTGCCACTAGTTTTTGATAGCTGTAACCGAACAGAGCCCCCAAAAACACTGCCCGCTGCCCAGCCTATTTCAGAGTGTCCGCAAATCCATGCTTCTAGTACTCCATCCCTCCCTGCAGAGACATCTGAAGAACAAATTCCTTGCCCACAACACCCGATGGCCAAAAGCCTAAGCCCTATCACTTTCCCACCAGCCCACGCTCCATGCAACTCACAATGTTGTCCATCTTCCATCTCACTAACTTCAGCTTCCTTTACCCCACTCACAATCTCCTCCCCTTACACGCCTTCCGTATCCCAAACGAGTCGGTGCCAAACCTCCTATCACCCTCGCCCAAAACCTTCAGCATCAACGCCAAGCAACTGGCAAGCCAGCCCACGTTTCTGTGCTTGAATACCACACGAGTACCAACCCAATGACCCTTTCCCAATTGCACCCCTCCTGGACCTGTCATGAAGTACTTTCCTTCTCCGACATCCAGGGGATTGCTGTTTTTTCAGGTTTCCTGACCATTCGGTGTGTTTTCAAAATATGATTTAAATTCATTAAGAACATTGGCATTCAAATAAAAGCCTATGGAATAAGTCAAGTGGTTTGAACTTTTATTTTTAAATGACCCCCTGGCCCATGAGAAGTCTCTTTGAATCTCATTAGTGAATTTCCCTCCAGTAAAACCAAACCCCCACACCCCTCTATGATCCCCTTTGGGCTTCCTCAACAAAATGCCCAGCTCATCTCCAGCAATGCTCACATCCTCGCATAGCAAACCTTCTGCTCCCTTGAGGGTACCAACTCACACTCAATTCCCCAAAGAACAATCATGTGAACAGGTCTTCCACAAAGCGGTCTCCCACCCAGACCAACATAAATCCCCTAGTAGCCCCAGTAATCTCCTTAAAGCGTCCGACAAGAGCTTTCATGGTACTGACCCCCTCCCCTTTTCCCGCAACCAACCCCCCAACATTCCTCTGGCCATTTCACCTCCAATAGGCTCAAAGCCACTTGGCTTAGAAGGAAATTCCTGCCAGCTTCCCTGAAATTAGTGTCCTAAATAAACCTCTCTCTATTAGCCTCATTACATGTACTATGTTGTCACTTCTCTCCTCTGCACCCATCTACCCTTTCCAGTTCCAGGCAGTCTCCCCCCATTCACAAACTCCAACCTTGATCTGATGCCCTGCAAGTGATGATGCCAACAAGGACTTCTCAAACAGCTTCAGGTCCTTCAGTGTCCCAGCCCCTCTGGGACTTGTGCTGCCAGCCTGCGAAGTCAACCCACGGAATCTCTGCCACTAAAAATGAGACAAAGCATCTGCTATGCCGTTGTCCTTACCGGACACATGCTTCGCTCCCCAACACAAGCACATGCAGTAATTTCAGAACCCTACTCGGGTGTGCAATACCATTGAGCTATCCAGGCTTCAGCGCCCCCACCCACAATGTGTGCTGAGGTGCAGGGCATCCACACATAGCTTTTTGTTAGAGAGGGGAGAGAAGCCTTGCCTGAAACTGGCAGCTTTGAGATTTTACTGTGTTTGTGCCCAAAAATGTATTTGCACAAACCCAGCAAAACTTTAAAACTGTTAGTTTCAAGAAAGGCTTCCCTCACCTCTCTGCCCAACAATCGAATGCACACATCAGCCCCCTCCCCACGGTTGCGAAAGAACATATAACAACGTTATGTGCTCTTTCACATCCAAAGGAAAGGGGGCTGATGAGCACATTTGCTGTTTGTTAGGCTGATGGACGTGGGAAGCCTTTTCTGAAACTAGCAGTGTTAAAGGGTGTCGTTGCATGATTTCATTTGAGTATTTGTAACACATGTACCCTGAAGGGACTAAGCATGGACTGCATCTAGGCGTTGATGTAAACAAAAATATGTATTCAAGATAGCTGCAATGGTCCATCTCATGAGCTTACCAAACAATTGGGGAAGATTTACAAGAAGAGATAGGTTTTTAACTATTTCTTAAAGACAGCCAATGAATTGACCCCTCGAAGTTCCAATGAAAGCAAATTCCAGGACCGGGGGCCAAAAGGGGAAAACCACCTGTTACCCCCAGTAGTTGTTCTCACCAATGGGACTTGAAGAAAGTGATGGTCCTTTGAAGGAAGGTATCATTGTGGACAATAGAACTGGATTTTTGTAATCCCGTAAGGTGGTGCCAAACCATGAATACATTTGAAAACCAGAAAAAGAACTTTAAAAAGAATTCTTTGCTGTACTGGAAGCCAATGAAGGTTCCTCCAATATTGTGAGAGAAGTGTCTTTCTAGGTAATGAAAATATTAGCCTGATGGTGGAGCTCTGGGCAACCTTTAATCTCTTGATTTGAAATGTCTGTGCCCCCATTAGAATGGCGTTGCAGAGGTCTAACCTGGCATTGGTAAGTATGCCCATTACCATTGACTGCTCCTCAGCAATGAGTGATACAACTGTCTTTATGAGTCTCAGTTGTTAGTATACAGATTTGACAGTCTGACTAATCTGCGAATTATAGTCCATGATTGACTGCCAAATAGAGCCTAGGTTCTTCACTGTGTCTGAAAACTTTGTAGGGACACCAAACAGTGAGGGACAAGGAGTGCACTGGACAGTATTTCTTACCCATCTCTTAGGGCCAAGTACAATAATCTCTGTCTTAGATGGGTTTAACTGGAGTTTGTTTTCCAGCATCCAATTTTTGATTTTATTAGCACAGGACAGGACTCGATTTATTGCTTCCCATGGTTGTTTTAGTTGTACATAAATTTGGGTGTTGTCCGCATATGACTGGTAAGACAAACCAATTCAGAAAAGATGTTCAACAATGTACGAATATAGATGTTGAACAGCAATGGCGACAATGAGGGCCCTTGGGGCACCCCGCATTCCACAGGTATAGCATTGGAGAGATAGGCCACCATTTTAACCTGCTTAGTACGATCAGTCAGAAAAGACACAAATCATTTCAAAGTTTCATCTGAAACATGCGCCACTGAGAACAGCCTGACTATAAGAATTTCAAAATCAACTGTGCCAAAAGCCGCCGACAGGTCCAGCAGGACAAGCATGCGAACATCCCCTTCGTCGGCAGCCCCCAGCAGTTCATCCCAGACTGCCACAAGGGCAGTCTCTGTGCCATGGCCCAGTCTAAACCCGACTGAAAGAGATCAAGAATCCTGTGTTCATCCACATAACTCTGCAATTGACTCATCACAATCACAATTTTCTCTAAAGTGTTAGCAGGCCATAGAATACCAGTTATTGGATGATAATTGGATAGAACTTTGTGATCCAGTGTCGGTTTTTTCAACAAGGGCTATAGTATGATTTCATGAGATCTTGGGGAATGCAGCCCAGAGATAGTGAAGCATTGACCACTGTTTGTATAGCCATATCAAGGGTGATGGCATGCTGCTTGATAGGCTGGTATCGGATCATTTTAGCACATTATGTATGTGTATATGTAATGTATGTGTGTATGATGTATGGGGGCTGGGTGTGCATGTAAATATGTGAGTGTATGGTGAATGGGATATTTGAGTGAGTTTATGTGTAATTGTGTGTGCGTGTGCACCTATGCGTGATGCTGGACTGCTACCATTTATACTTGGGCCCACGCCAGACAACTCTTGGGAAAGAACAGAGGGGGCTGAGCATCCACGTTTATCACGCTCAGATTCTGAAGTTGCCCCTCCAATCACCAGCAAGCCCACCTGCAAAATGTAGGTTTTGTTGGCCCCTGACCAAACTCATCCCTTACCAACTGCCTTTTGACCCCTTCCTTGAACCTTTCATTGTCCACATTAAAAATCACCTTCCTGTCCTCCAGCTCCTCTTCCCACATACCTTGCCCAACAGCAAAAGGAGAAACTACATAAACACTGCTGAAACCTCCCTGCTTTAGTCCTTCTGGCCATCTCTCCACACACTACCTTCATTACAATACAGACCAAAACCTCTGGGCCTTGGCACTTAGAAAGTTATCGTCATCTCATTCTGACGGGTCACTCACAAGTAACATCAACGCTCCATTGTAGCATCCCACAGTCTGACCCTATGAAGTGGGCTGTAGCCCTCGCTAGGTTCCTAGAGAAAGTCTGTCCTGGAGCCCCCACCTTAAAAGCAAGTGTAAGGTGCCTCAACTATTTCTTCTCCATCCTTCACTCTCCCTTTTTCTTGCCTGTGTCCCATCTGTCAAAACCATTGCCAGCCTTCTGCCTTATCTGGTGACAAGGAACTACCAATTCCTAAGCCAATTCAATACATGCCTGTCATGGAAACGTGCATTCCCCTTCTATTTCTGCCTCACCAACAATCACAAAGTCAGAAAGAAATGCAGCAGCTGCTCAGGTCTTCTCTTGGATGATCGCTGATGTCCAATTCCCAATAGCAACCAGTACCCATGCCTCCTTGCCAGCTCCCTCTCTTCCTCAGACCCCTTTCCCCCCACCCCCTTCAGCCTCGCCTCCCTTTATGGCACCTTGAAAACATCCAAAAGCCCCCTTCCATGTTCTTTCTTTAGTAGTTTGCATCAAGTAAGACCGCAGTAGTTTAGTTATGCCCTTGAATGGCAAAGCCCCTCCCCTTGCCTTCCTTTTTCCACTTTTTTGTCACCCAACTCCCAGTATTGCTCACCATTATGCCCTCCCTCACCTCCCCAGTTTGTAGCTCTAAGGGCACCTTTGCCCTACTCTGCCCCACCATTACCCTCAAATGTACTCCTTTGCCCAGTGGTGCATGGAAGGCTTTGTCAGTAGTGGATGGTGCATGCACTTCTGCATTGTCCCATATTCCCCCAGAAGACTGAGCGCTGCTATAGTTGGAGTGTCCTTGAGGAGTCAGGGGGACAGCCATAAAGGGCATCCTAGGAAACTGACTAGAAACTCTGGGCCCTACGTTTCTGCTGTGGCATAGTGTTTTTTTCCATTTATATAGCAATGGAAGCAAATAAATTGATCAATTGTGAGGTTTCCAAAGTACAAACTGTTGCTCCCAGTTTTTATCAGGTGGTCTGTTGAACAATATATGGTACCCATAACTACCTGAAAATCGTTCCACCCCCCCACCCCAAACAAATAACCCATCTTCACATATGACTTCTCATTGAATCAATATGGATAACACAATGGAACACACACCACCCGAAAAAAATTCTATAAATCGCATACTAACCCACCACAGATACAGCTCCCCATACTCCTTAAACACTACTCTGTCAGACATCATAATCACATAAACAATTTATATCACTAACCTGGAGTGCACATTAACCACTGATCAGGGCAACTTGCACAATAGCTAAAACGTACACACCACAGGGAACCCTGCCTTCTCAGATCTTGCATATATCTACAAGGTCCCTGGCAAAGCTGAGGTGAGGCCCCCTGCAGCCCTGTGATATTTTTGTGCATTGTTTTAATTTGAGGCTTAGAAGCACCCCGGCGCATTGTAGTTGTCCCTGCCTACACTTCTGTATTCTTTCCTGGCCTGGTGTCCCGCCCCCTCCTCCGATTGACCAGCTATACCAGCAACTCGAACGAGGAACTAGACCCACATCGAGCCACCTCCAGGGTGCCACTTTGGTCCCTGCCAATGCTGAGGTGAGGCCCCCTGCACCCTTGTGATATTTGTGTACATTTTGTTTTGATTTGCGGCTTAGAAGCGCCCCAGCGCATTGTAGTTTTCCCTGCCTCCCCTTGCATGTTTTTTCCCGGTCTGGTGTTGTGCCCCGTCCTCCGATTGGCCCATAGAACCCCAACGATAGCATAGCACCAGGGTAGCCCTCTGCCCCTAGCAGCCCCAGCGGCTAAGGGCCCCAAGGCAAAGCATGGCTCCTACATGGACGGCTCCATAATGTGTCTGCATGTGTCATCGGGGAAAACAGTCACCCACTAACATAAACCAAGCCCAAACTACCAACTAACCCTCTTCGCTCAGTGCACGATCGCCTAGCTCAGGTTTCACACTGAGCTAAAGACAAAGGACCAGCAGTGCTGCCACCTGAGTCCAAGGGTGCAGTGTCAAACTGCTAACGCTCCATATGACAATAGCTAACACTTCCCAGCTGCAACCGACTTCAACGAGGTGGTTGCAAAGGCATAATTCCACCCGTAACAAGCAGTAACAACCGGCTGCAGCACCCAGATGCGTTAGATGATGAAGTGACTGCCATCAACCAGCACCAACAGATAAGGTAGGCACTATTCTCGCACAATACACTGGTAACAATAACCACTTTAGCATTCACCCCACCATAAAACACTACCACCGGAAAAAATACACCAACCACTCAAACCTGGCACTAGGAAATCCACTGTGAAGACAAACTATAAAAAAGCAATTCTATTGTGAAACCTAGGCCCCTCTCCCACTATACAGGATTCTCTAATCTAGGTTTATTTAATTACTGCTGGCCATTCTGTGAAACTTGGGCCGTTCTTCTGTTATCTATGTATCCCAAATCTTGGTGTTTTCATTACTGCTTGCCATTCTGTGAAACCTAGGCCTTTCTCCCGTTAACTAGGTATCCCAAATCTTGGCGTTTTAATTACTGCCTGCCATTCTGTGAAACCTAGGCCTTTCTCCAGTTAGCTAGGTGTCCCAAATATAGGTGCTTTAACTAATGCCTGACATTCTGTGAAGCCTAGGCCTCTCTCCAGTGGTCTGGGTGTCACAAATCTAGGTGTTTCATTATTTCTAGGCATTTGCCGAAACCTAGATTCCTCTCCCGCTCTCTAAATTCCTTAATTTAGGAGTACTATCTTATAAACCACTTGTGAAACCTAGGCTTCCCATTATCTTGGCATCTCAAACTTCGGGTATTTTCTCAGTACCTGCCATAACTGAGCCACCCTGACACCAAAGAACACCCGGCAACCACTAAAATCTAGTAATTATAACCAGAACCACTACCTCAGTTAACCGGGAACCCATAGCCCACCCCCCAGTCCCCCATAACCAACCGTGCCACCCTGCCAACGCCTAGTACTCCCTTGGACAGTCCTCACATAAAAACACCCGAACCCAACCAACTCAGTGGATAGACTCCCTCGGAGAGCATCCATGCGTCACAACCTAAGAGGATAAAACTCAATATTATCCAAGCACAAGGCGCAAGAGGTGGGCAACTGCCCCTCTTAACTCGATACCCAGACCAACTCCTACTACAGAGGACCCAAAATGCCCTGACGCAGAACTGGATGCTGACAAAGAGATCTGGAACATGGACCAACCAATACGGATACAAACTCAACCTCCTCTAGTAGAAGCGGCCTCAAATACAGAATGCACCCTGCCCAATAATAGAATCAACAGAACAAACATCGTAAGAGAAAAATCCCTATGCCTTACACCTTACCTTGCAACAACCGCAGAACCTCAACATTTCAATGACACGGACATCTCCAGACAGCCAAAGAATCTCCCCGAACAACAGAAAAAAAGATGGGAGGACCCAAGAAGAGAAAGGGATGATACCAATCCCCTTACTCCATATATCACAAGTACAGAAGGGCACTACCGATATCCACATCAAACCACAGGAGATGATGAAGCAGTAGAATTTGACGACCCAACTATCAATCTAACAGACCGATTCAGCGATGAAGCCTCCACAAAAGCTCAACCAACCGACATCAACACAAAAGCACTCTAATGGAACATCAACAAATCAAAACAGGGAACAACAAATAAACCAAACCACACCAAGAAGAGCCACTGCAATCTAATCAAAGCTAGGTCAATGTCCAAACATGCCACCGAAATCTATGACCTCCTATGTGACGGAGGTATCGACATCCTATTCGTAACTGAAACATGGCTAGATGACTACTACAAAATAACTCTCAACAAATGCCTGCCTGATAACTTCAAGTGCGTCCAAGCAAACAGGAAAACCAAAAGAGGTGGCGGACTGGCAATAGTCCACAAGGAACACTTGGAAATTAAACTATAAGATCCTTTAAACATCGGAAACTGTGAATCCCTAATCCTTTGCCTATCAACGAACCCCAGAACAAACCTGAAATTCATGCTGGTATACAGACCACCAACTTACGATGCGACCTTCGTAGACGCCTTCATTGAAGCAATCGCCAACCTAGCCATTGAGCAGAATCGCCTGATTATCCTCTGTGACTTCATTTGGTTCAATGAAGAAACCACAGCCGCACATAAATCTCTAGCCAGCCAACTAGAAACAATGAAATTACATCAACTAGTCAAAGGAGCAACCCACACGGCAGGACATACACTAGACGCAATCTTTGCCAACAAAAACATCATTACCACGGCACCACCAATTCGGATCCTCTGGAGCGACCACCTCATCATTCCCTTCATAGTCACGCTTGCCACACCAATAATCAAGCAACGGGACAAGCCGCCGCCTATCATGAAAAGAAACTGGAGAACCATAAAAAACTGCGACTTAACTGAACTACTGGAAATCAGCAAACCACAAGCAACAACTATGGACGAAGCTGACCTGGACAAAAAATAGAACTACTTCACAACTGGATCATGAGAATAATAGATGAGATCGCCAAAGAAAAAAAGAGCAATGCAAAATGGTTTACTCCGCTACTCAGCGCCATTAAAAGGAGAAACCGAAAACCTGAACTAGAATGAACAAAAACGACTGTGCAAAAAAAATCAACATATCCACTCAAAAAGGAAATGCAAAAAGGAAATACTACGACAACAGAATCTTCAAAGCACCAAACACCCAAAAAGAACTCTTTAAAACCAGAAACGATACTCCAACACCATTGAATAAACTATGCAATGACCTCATAGACCATTTCAAAAACAAAATCATCACCATCCAAAATACCATACAAAGCAGACCATGCAACCACAATATGCAACCCACCCACTCGAACGAGGACTGGCCGAACAAGCTCCAAAGCATCCCCCAAATATCAGCAGAGGCATTCATCAAACTGGTAACAAAAGCAACAAAAAAGGTTCCCCCACGGATCCCTGCCCCCCAGACATATACAAATCAATCCTCTCACAAGGAACACCGATGGATTACTACAGAAACCTCTTCAACTGCTCAATCTCAACAGGGAAAGTGCCACAATCTTTCAAATTAGCGTACATCAAGCTGCTCCTCAATGACACAGCAGGAAACGTGGAGGACCTCCCCAATTACAGACCTATCGCCAACATCCTGTACCCAGCAAAACTACTCGAAACATACATCTATATAATAACCCAAGAATTCATAGATGAACACCGCCTATTGGACCAGGCAAAAGTAGGTTTTAGACAAATGAGAGGAACAGAAACAGCGCTTCGCTCTCAATCTTGGATGATCTAAAGGCAAACGCAGACTCAGACAATACTACGGCTCTGATACTTCTAGATCTCTCTGCAGCATTCTACACACTTAACCATGACATCCTCATCAGGAGATTGGAAGAAATTGGAATCATGGACTGTGCCTGACTATGGATCAAATCCTTCCTAACAAACAGAACAGAAACCATATGGATCCAACCTTTCAAATCCAACCCAAGGGAATCCTCATGTGAAGTACCACAAGGATCATCCTTCTCCCTGTTCTTAATCAACATTTACCTGTCTCCGCTAATCAAGATCATTAAAAGGCACACCTCACTTGTTACAACTACACTGACGACCCTCAAATAGTCTGCAAAATACAAGACACACAAGAAGAAAACACATTAGAGAGCTGCATGCATGAAATCTACAGCCGGATTAACTCTAACTACCTCAAACTCTACCCAGGCAAAAAAGAAATAATGATCATCACTAAAAACTCAGAAAACAACCATTGCATCCCCTGGCCAACATAACCTGGTACAACCCCAGCCTCATTGATGACTGTAAAAAACCTGGGAGTCCTGATGGACAACAAACTTACTCTAGAGCCACAAGTAAACGCGCTATTCAAGAAATGCTTCTTTCTCCTGTGAGCAGTAAAAAGGATCTTACCATTCCTCTCATTTGCCTACAAAACACTTGCATCATCGCTCTTATCATGTCCAGAGTAGACTACGCCAACAGCCTATATCTGGGCATGCCAGAACGACTTCTAAAAAAACTCAAACGCATACAAAATTTGGCGGCCAGACTGTTCCTCAAACTACTGTGAAGAGAACACATCACACCAGCTCTGAAAATGCTACACTGGCTACCGATAAAACCGCAAATAAAGTTCAAATCAATGTGCATAACGCACAGAGCAATCCATGGCCAAGGCGCAGAGTTCCCAAGAGAGAAAATAAACATCCACAACCCAACAAGACCATTCAGATCTCGTAGCGACATCCGTTTGGAACTAAAACCACACAACAAACAAAAATTCAGAGGATCCTCTTTCTCTCACCTTGCCACAAAAACCAGAAATGCGCTACAAAAGAACATACCTAACACAAGAGATCACCCCCTATTCAGAAAACTCCTCAAATCCTGGCTCTTCACCCCCATAACTAGAAGGAATGCCTACGGGGTCACATACGCAGATGAAACAATACTGAGAGAGGAAACCGATCCTCCCTATCTCCTTAGGCTACCTCCCATCAACTGAAGTAAAGGAAGAACAATCTACTGCATATCACCTTACCAATTGAAAGATGGATGTGCTCGAATCATACTAAAGAACGATCACGGAGCGATCGGGATGGAAGGGTAAGAATGACATGTCAATAACACCTTAGCCGACAAAGTAAACCCAGGCAGCAATGGGTCACCGACAGGAAATAGATGGGAAGGGAGTGGATGACTGTAAAAATATAGCACCAATACCTGAGTGGGGTGCAATGCACTCCTCAACTTGGTACACAAAGGTAAGAAATAACACAGTTGGAAACTTGCCGCGCCATCACTCCTAACAATTAGATGGACAGACCAAAAAAAGCCTACTCCATAGGACATTCGGATACATACAACAAGAATTAGAGCTAAAAGACATAAAACCCACTAAGCCAAAAGCTCAAATTTCAGCATCCATATCTCACACAAAAATCCACACAATCACCTTCTCGAACAGCAAAGCTCACGCACTTCACCGCACCAACAAACAAACACCACAATTCACACCAACAGCACATGAGGAGTCGCATCGATCTGATATTTACACCCAAGCTCAGTGCACAGTGAACACTGAATTGAAGCTGCTCACAGGACACTACCTTTCTCACTTTCCTACTCCCGCTTCACCCTACTAATTCCCTTCTTCCCGCTTGCAGATCCGCCAGAGCACCTGGGGTCCAATTCTGTTGGTGACAGTGCTCGGTACAAATACCTTTAACATACATTGCAACAAAGCAACCATGCCACACTTCTGTATTAGTCTCCTAACCCACCTTTTGAAGATCCTGAAAACTCAAAAAACCATGAAAATGGTATACCGCGTGCTATACAAGACTCAATAACATAGCATAACAGGGCATAGCAACACATTTCACTCTTTCTCATGTGGAGGCCATGCTCTGGAGCCCATGCCACTTTGGTGACTGGCATCAATAGAAGATGAAATTATTGTTGGCTCTGTGAAGGTCAGTCTGCCATACATGAAGGGATTACATGATTTACCCCAGATCACACCCTTTGGGTAACCAGTGAAATTGAGATTTGAACCCAATCTACAGTTTAGGCACTTAACACATAACTTTCATGGTCAACTTGGAACAAAAATGTTTAATTTTGGATTTCAAGGCCTATAATAATATTGCCCTATTAAGCAGAGTGCTCAGGCTTCTTGTGGCCATGCGTGAAAAGGTGATCCATTCATGTTTATGCTTGTTATTCTGGGACTTGGTTTTCCTGAATTTCAAATGTGAAAGAAAAAAGTCCCGAATCCAAAGGAGGGAAACGTGTGATGGCCTCGTCATATATGGCCATGGGAAACCTGAGAGTTCTGATAGTTTACTTGCAAAATACACATCTGAAATTTAAGTAATCTTACGATGTAAATCCTTCGTGAAATATGTTCAGCCAAAAGAATATTGTTGTAGTTTTATTTTCCACATCCTGTAAGGAAAAGCGCAAGTCAATAGCCTGAAAAATGGCTTCCTTTTACACAACTGTACTTTTCTCACTTTAAGAATCACTGAAAACGTTTTTGTAGTAAAGTCGTCAGGATACAAATTACATTAGTGACAAACGTTCAGCTTGTTGTGCAACTTATTGAGAATATTTGGCTATCCCTATAAAGCAATCACATTTGTCCTGGTTAAAGTAGTAGAGTTTATCACTAACCTTGAAAAAGGGAGCTTTCATGTGTCACTTTAAATATATTGTAAGTGGACACCCACATACTAGGGAAGCCAGCTGTGAGACGAAACTTTCAGTTGGCGTTCAGGACCCATCTGTGCCAAATGCTTAAACATATGCAAGAAGAAGGGCATCCTGATAGGACAAAGGAGAAATTGCAGCTTGTTAAAGGCTGCCTGAAGGCCAGTCTAGGAGCTCTGTTCAGTGGCCCACTTTAAGCAGACTTGGCAACACTGCTGGGACAGATGTACACCTGCCACATGGGGTGGGGGAGGTATGAAATGGAGGCTGGTGCCCACCCCCGGCCCTACCATAGCTATGCCACTGGCCTGCTCCCCTCCGCAATAGGCACACCAGATTTCCGTTGCAGGTCAGAATGCCATGGCATTAGCAAGAATCGACACCAACTTTGCCTGAAAGGAAAAGTAAACATTGCAGAGGGAAAAGTAAGAAACAAAAGAACCAAATGCACCAACAACAAAAACTGTAGTCCAGTGCGGGTAAGAACCACAACCCCCTCCCCTCCACCACGCCCCAAGGAAATCAGATGTGAACCTCATAATCAACCTCGTGCCCCTTCCTTCCATTGCCCTTCATGCTGTCCATGCCCAGCCACTAAGGCTCCTCCACCTGTTCACTTTGTGTGCCCCCATCCACGGTGCCTCCCCCTCTTCAGTACTCCCTCCATCCTCTCCTTTATTTTAGTCTGCCCAATTACCTTCCCAATCCAGTACCACTCCTTCCATTCTCAACAGCATATTGCTCCCTTACCCCACAGCCACTTGTCCCTGGATGCTGACACTAGAGACTCCACGCCAAAAGAGCCAGTTCTGTTGCTGTCTGGGTATGGGGAGGGGCAAAAGCCACTTCTGGGTACAAGTGGCAAGACCCGGCATCCCCATTAACCACCGCCCAAAGGGCAAGGAAAAGCCACAGCTTTCCTGCCCCAATAAATCCCCCACTAGACCAAACAGTTGGCCTTCCTGAACCGTTGGGCTGTAATACATACACCCAGGCGTGGACTGGCCTATAGAGAACTCTGGAGATTTCCCGGTGGGCCTCTGCACCGTGGGCCTCTTTTGTGTGGTAACCTATTTCATTTCTCAATGTTCTCATAGGAAAAGGGATGGGCTTGCTGAAAATGTGTAAATGGGGCCACTTAGAACATTATTTCCAAGGCCTCTTTTAATTCCCAGTCCACCCCTCATATACCCCACACCACCACACTTTGCTGGTTAGATCTTCTGCCACCTGCCCGGGACTCTGGGTACAATCGTTGAGGGAAGCTTGCATGGCTGCCCCTGGCACTGATCATTTGTGTTTGTGCTCATGTGCAAGTTCTTCCTTTGCCAAGGGCACTAGGCCCATTCCACACAGGACGCAACAGCCAAAAAAGTGAAAGGAGCGGCAGGGGGAGTAGGCCAAAGTTGGGAAGACGCTCCATGTGGACATTGATCGCAAGTAGAATAGTCTAGTACCTTTGGTGCACAATGAATGAACAATAACATAATGATAAACCCAAACGTCAAAGTGGTGAGGGGTGAGACACGTACCAACGAACTCTGCTTTACATGCAATTCATTCTTCGGTGATTTGCAGTGTTCTTCAGAGGGCACGGTAGGTCTTAACGGTCGTTGCTGTATACTAATGGCAGAGATGAGGTAAGTCGGGGGTTTCCGTGTGGACGATTATGTGTGCTGCTAGACTGGAATAGCAAAGCCATAGCTGCATTCTAGGGTGATGGATGGGTGGTTGTTCCTGCGGCCTGTGTCCACAGAGTGTGGTGCAAGGTATACATACTGTAAGCTTGATTGGAGTTTGATGTCGTATTTCTTGGGCCAATGCGATTGGCTGATCTTGCTAGTCGTGGTCCCCCTGGAAGGAAAGTCTGAACAGTGGGAGAGGGGCCAGGAGGGACAGGGGTGGAGGGGGTGATGTACGATCATCTGTCAGTGAGGGACTCCGGGAGGAGGATGAGAGTTTGTCACGGTGTGCCTCTCTGAACGCTGCCGACATCTCTGGCAGCATTGGTGGAAAGGAGTGTTGTTGTGTTTGGGTCAGTGTTTCTGTGCACCCATCAACAGTATACTGTGGGTGGGTTTCAAGTGGGGGAAAGGAAGGGCCAGGTTTTGAGGGCCTTTCTGAATGCCAAGTGATTATCAATATTGCGGCTGTGCAGGGGTAGAGAGTTCAGGGATTGAGGCCAGGGAATAGGTTAGGAAAGGAGCGCTGTTTTCCCGCAGACTAGGATTTCTGTTTTCCCAGGATTGAGGATGAGCACTTTCTTTACCTTTCCATTCCCCATGGCACCTTCATGCTTGCTTTCCTATGCACCCCTGTACTTTCTTTACCTTTCCGTGCCCACTGGCACCTTTTCCACTCTGTCAGGTCGCTTGCACCCTTCTCTCTCATTTTGGGTCGCTTGCACCCTCTTTAATATAGTCCTTTTCCTTTGCATCCCTTGCGTGCTCCACTTTCTGACTTTCTCTCGATCTCGTCACTCTTCTTTCCTCACTAGTTTTCTCTTCTTTACTCTTTTCCACTCTGTTCCGCTTTATGCGTTTCCTTTCGCCTGCTCTGCTTCAGTCGGTTGCATACTCCAGTATCTCTCTTTCATTCTCTCTTTCACGCTCTTTCTTTCTCGCCTCTCTCTCTCTCTCTCTCTCTCTCTCTCTCTCTCTCTCTCTCTCTCTCTCTCTCTCTCTCTCTCTCTCTCTCTCTCTCTCTCTCTCTCTCTTAATTTCACAAGACTTACCCGGGCAGCAGCGTGGTGACAAGTGGTCCCTCCTGGTTGTGCGGGCCTGAGGTCAGGGTCTCACCACATGCCCCATGGACACCGTTGAGCCCGGCATAGGTCCCAAAGGAATGAGCAACGTTCCAACCAGAGCCTGCAAGATGTTTTGCTCTGGCTCTCTGGACACATTGCTCCCTAGCCCTGCTGCAGCCCCTCAAACACTGGGACAGCTTGTCTGCATGCTGTTCTCCTCTGAGCCATCGATCCTACTGCTCTGCTCCTTGGTTTCTCCAGTCCAAACGACTCCCCAAGCTTGCTCATTCAGCTGTTCAGAACCACACCTTTTATAGTTGGAAAAGCAGTCAAGTTGGAGTCAGGTGTGAGTGATTAGTGAATGCCTGACTCTGTCTAACTCTATCAATGGGACAACTTAAGTTCTTTCTACAGCCGGTGTCCCTTACATTCTCCATGTTATTCCTATGGTAATTCTTCATTACTCTCGGCTGCCTCTTCCTTGTCCCCCTGATTTGTTGGAAATGGGGTGGGGGTGATGGTATGAGTTTGGAAATACCCCATGAAAGCTGAGGGAAAGAGGTTTGAGGTGGAATGGAAAATGGGGAATACCATGTCTCGCCCTTGGATATTCTCCCAATCCCCATGATCCTCCACTCGGGTGATCCTCCCTCACTTGTCCACCCTCAGGGTCGGGATCCAAAAGCGATGGCCCTTCCCTGGCCACCTGACTAGTGGATCCCGGGGGAGTAGGTGGGAGAACACCATCCAGTTTCTCACAGTCGTTGTAGCAGATGTGATTGTCAGAGTAGATGCGCGCAGGGAGTGGGTTTAGAAAGACATTGAAGAAGAGGAGAGATAGGGATGCTCCTTGTGGGACCCCTTTTTTTCTTTTTACTGGTCATGAGGTGGAGTTGAATGGTTGGAGGAGCATGATTTGTGAGCAATTAGAGTTGAAAGAGGAGATCCAAGAGAGGGCAGTGTCTTTGATTCCTCATGAGTGTAGCCTGTCTAGGAGGATGGTGTGGTTGATGGTATCGAAGGCAGTAGAGAGGTCAAGGAGGATGAGTACAGCACAGCCTTCTGCACCCACTGTTCCTTTTAGTCTGGGGAGGCCTGATCTGAATCCAGATTCGGCAGGATCCAGGATGTTGTTTGCTTCAGTCAAAAGGCTTAGCTGCTTGTGTGCTGTGTGGTTCATGAGTTTGGCCAGGAAGTGGATGTTGGCGATTGGCTGGTAGCTCTGGGGGAGGAGTGGGTTGAGTAAAGGTCTTTTGAGGAGGGGTTTGATGTAGAAGGCTTTTAAGGCTTTCAAGAAGTTTCTCGATGTTAGGGAGTGGTTGAGGATTGAGTGTGGAATACTGCATGCACAGGTGGAGGCTAGGATGTTTTTGAGGACGGTGGGTGGGTAGGGGCCCTCAGGGGAGCCCAATGGTTGGCTTTGTCCTAGGAGTGAGATGAACTCTTGGTGTGACATTGGAGAGAAAAGGGTGAAGTTTTGTATTAAAAGGGGGTTTGGACAGGGGTCGGCTGTGGATGGCCAGGAGGCAGGGGCATGTGTTCCAATTTAGAGATGATGGCGGAGAGTCTATTGATAGCGGCATTGTGGAAGTGTTCTGGTAAGGTGTTACATAAGGGTTAGGGATGGCATAGGGGGTTAGACCAGCCCAGAGAATTGAATTTAGAAATTATTCTATGCAGTTCCTTGCTTGGGTTGCAAGAGTTTAAGATTTTGTCCCCATAGCATGTTTTCTTGGTTTTTCTGATTTCCATTCTATATGCTCTGGATATTTTTGCTAGGGCGGTTTTGTTCTGAGCGGTGGGGATGGTTCTCAAGGTCCATTCAAGACAGTGTGAGGGTTTTTAGTGATTTGAGGTTGGTGTGTACCACCTGGGCGTGCTTCCTGATCTCTGAGAAGGACATTTTGTTGGAGTGAGGGCTGCGAGGTGCGAGGCTGCTCGAGAGCCAGAGGTCGAAGAGTTTAATGAGGGGTTCTCATCTGGGAGTGAGTGCTGGTGGTTAGGCGAGAAGGATGTTGGCTAGATCTGGGGTGATAACGACTTTGTTCCAGAGTGGAGTGAGAGGTGTTGAGGTTGGTGGTGGTCGAGCATGGCCTTGGGTGCATGCTGTGTTTGGGAGTGGTATGGAGAAGAAGATTTCTGGGTGATTTGTCAGTGATGGGGGACGTGGATGCATATGATGTTTGTGGTGCTGAAGATCGCATCAAGGGTGTGGCCTCCAGTGTGGGTTGTGGCAGAGATGCGTTATGTCAGGTTGAAGGCTTCTAGGTTGTCTGTGAGAGCCTGTCATCCTTCCTTGTTTGTTATTCCTGCCTTTAGAAATTGCAGTAGCAACAGGTTTTGGGACACCTTGATAGAGGGGAAATTGCCTAAATGGGGGGTATGACAGAAGATGGTGAACGCAATACCACCTAGATTTGGTACACCTGGATAGACCAGGCTGTGATAACGCCCCAACCACCTCAGAGAAACTATGCAATGACCTGGCAGACCACTTCAAGAAAAAAATCAATGACATCCGACAAACCATTCAACATAGACCAACCAACCACAACATACAACCAAACGAACCTAACTCGGAACCACAGCACAAACTCAAAAGCTTTCCTGAAATATCAGCAGAGGCATTTGCAATTCTGGTAAAACACAGCAAGAAAGCTGGTTCACCCATGGATCCCTGTCCACCGGACATCTACAAATCAATCCTCGCACAAGGAATGCCAGCAGAATATTACAGAAACCTAAGTCTATCACTAGCAACAGGAACTGTACCGAGGACCTTCAAATCAGCATATATCAAACCACTTCTGGAAAACACAAGTGGTGACGTAGAAGACCTCTCCAACTACAGGCCGATCTCAAACATCCCCTACCTGGCAAAACTCCTGGAAACCTACATATGCAAGATAACCCAAGTACACGTATAAAAAACACCACCTGCTAGACAAAGCCCAAGTCGGTTTCAGACCCGCAAGAGGAACGGAAACAGCACTACTTTCCATCTGGGACGACCTAAAAACTAACGCAGACTCAAACACAACCTCAGCCCTTATTCTGCTTGACCTCTCCGCAGCCTTCGACACAGTTAGCCATGACACCCTAACCAAAAGACTAGAAGACATAGGCATAAGAGACAGAGCACTACGCTGGACTAAATCATTCCTAGCAGACAGAACAAAATCCATATGGATTAAACCCTTCAAATCCACCCCACAAGTTAACGACTATGGAGTGCCACAAGGATCCTCACTATCACAATTGTACTTCAACATCTACCAGAACCCAGTTATCAGAATCTTCAAAAAATACTAAATTACATGCTACAAGTATGCAGATGATACTCAAATCATCTACAAAATCAAAGACACCCAAGCCGATCATTCAACCCTAAATGACTATCTAAAAGAAGTCTTGAACTGGATGAATGTCAACAACCTGAAAATCAACCAAGGAAAAACAGAAGTCATGATCATATCCAAAGACCATGAGAACAAAATCGCCATCCTGTGGCAAACGGAAATGGGAACCGCACCATCACCATCTAAGGTAGTAAAAAATCTGGGAGTCCTGATGGACATGTTTCTTCCTCCTCCACACTGCAAGAAGAATCCTACCTTTCCTCTCCTTCACGCACAAAATGCTCACTATCGTCACCCCCATCATGTCAAGAATCGACTATGCCAACAGCCTCCACCTCGGAATACCAGAATACCTCCTGAAGAAACTAAAACGGATCCAAAATACAGCAGCCAGACTACTCCTCAAACTATCAAGAAGAGACCATATCACTCCTGCCCTAAAAACACTACACTGACTCCCAGTAAAACATTACATCAGCTTAAAAAAAATGTGCATAACGCACAGGGCAATCTGTGGACAAGGAGCAGAATTCCTACAAAAGAAAATAACAATCTACCAGCCAATGAGGAGATTCCTCATGTCAAGCAACGAAATCTGCCTGGAACTAAAACCATACCTTAAGAAAAAACTTGGAGGCACCTCCTTCTAGCCACAAAAACCTGGAACAACATCTCAAAAGAAATAAGAAACACCAAAGATCACCTAAAATTCTGAAAATTACTAAAAACCTGGCTCTTCAACACCACAGACTCAAACTGAAAACTGAAACAACAGAAAGGAAAAGAATGACTAAACCGGAAAGGACACTGACAAGCTCCCATAACCGACTGAGAAGCACCCACGCCACCTGGATGGGTGACGCCGGGTAGAGTGGAACACATTCAACACCCATGGAGACTGAGTCAACAACCCCAGCCAATCTCATCCAACATCTCCACCTTAGTTTCTACCAGGTACCACAGTGTTGTGGAATCGTTGAGATATTGGCAATCACCACACTAACTGAGCTGTAGACACTGGCAGGTGCACTGGCCATATAAGTGGGAAGGGAGGACAGGTGGGGTTGTAAGGGAGGCTGGTAGAGGTGGGAGCGAGATGTGAAAGGGACTTTGAATTCCGGATGGGCCCAGATCAGAACAGAGGCGCAGGATGCCCCCACACCCCATCTGGAGAGATTACCCAAGCCCAACACGTCAATTCAGGATAGAGATGCCAACTAACCAATTCCACTAACAATTTCCCCTTCTGCATACACCTCTCAAAACCAAACACAACCACAAACCTACAGCACAACAAACCGCACAAACTTCACTACACTGCAACACCAAAACAAAAAACACACATAGACTCGCACAACAATACACGACGACTACCGGCCGCAAACACCCCAGGCCCAGCCAACGGACCCACCGGGCTGAGGCCGCCAACAGCACATCACTGTCCTGTTGCACTTTTCCAGCTTCCTCCCACTAACTCGCCCTCCCTTCCTCTTTCAGAGCCGCCAGAGCACCAGGGGACCACTCCGGTGGTGATAGTTTGCGGTACAAATGTCCTTAAATATTAACATAGAGGGCGAAATGCCTACATGGGGGTACAACAGTAGACCATAAAAGCATTACCACCTAGATTTGGGACACCTGGATAGAGGAAACTTGCCTAAATGGGGGTACAACTATAGTAAGTAAAAGCAGTAGTACCTAGATTTGGGACATCTGGATAGAGGGAGATATGGCTAAAATGGGGATAAAAAACAGTAAGCACAAGGTTTGGGATACCTGCATAGAGGGGGAGATGGCTTTCTGGGAGTACAACAGTAGACAATTGGCCTAAATGCAGAATATGGTCAACTAAAATGATTTTCCTAAATGTGAGATATTGCTACCTGACCCAATCTGGTGATGTATGGCTGGCTGACGCAATCAGACTACAAGCAACAAGGTCATATCAGTTTAATGGGGTGCAGTAATGGCAGTAACCCCTGTCCGAACCACGCTTACCTTGTCCGTCGATGGTGGTTTATGGATGCAGGCTCCACCCGTGAACACTGTCAAACACGATCTGGAGCTGCTACTGCTGGAGCTGCCTTCAGTCGAAGGGCCTGCTCGGGCAGAATGGCTGCCCTGAGGGAATGTCCTAAGTAGGCCAAAGACCCAATGGGGGTAGGAGGTCGGACTAGAGGTGGCAAACACAAACAAGAAAGGACAACAGGCTCAACACACAGCGATCACACAAAGCAAAGGCAAGTCTCAAATAGCAAATATCACAATTTACCAGACAGGAGGGACAGTGAGGACAAGGATGCCTCACCTCAGCACCTGGGACCAAACTTCTGGAATTAAATCCATCCTATGCTTGCCGAGAGGTTGTACCATATATCACTTATACTGATATGCAAAGGATGGAATTTTAATAGTGAATTAATCTAGTCCTCAAAAAAGTGGGGGCCATTTATAGTGGATTGATGAATGGGAACGTGAATTCAAAATTCTTTGAAATTTGTTTTAGACATTGTAGCATCATTTAGAAAATTGAATTTGAATGGATTGTGTCCTCCAACGCATTCCACATCTTTGACATGTAATATCCACAGCTGTGCACTTTGGAAACATTTCGGCAGAGGGCGTCCTGCGTCGATGGCGTCGGGTCCATGTCCCTCGAAGGCCTCTGTCGAGGACGACATCACAGGAGGTTATAAATAGGACACACTGCCCCCGTAGCCTCAGTTTTGTTTTTTCTGGGAACGTGTTAACTTCGTGAGACTTGGCGCACCTCGTGTGTTTTCTTCGTAGAAGATATCTTTGTCTTCGACCCCTCCCACTCCGCATTCTGGCTTTAAGACCTGCCGGGACTGCAAGTCGAAGATGTCGCTCACCGACCCCTACCGCATTTGTTTGTGGTGCCTGGGCGAGTCGCACGACACCGAGGACTGCTCGAAATGCCAGCCGCTGACTGCCAAGGCCTTGCAGGAGCGGAAGGGGAAGCTCCAGGTAAGTAGGGGCTCTAAGCCCATTAAGTCCCGGACTTCCAAGTCAAAGTCCCAGGGGGTTTCCACGGACGACTGGAGGGGTGACTCTCCGCGTCGGAAGGATTCCCATGGATCTCAGTCCCAGAGGGGTTCCCGCCACTCGTCTTCCTCATCCCGGCACTCAAGGAAGAGCCGTCGCCTGTCGCCTATCCCATCCTCCTAAGAGGCTGGTGCCTCGAGGAAGGCTTCATGTCCTACTAAGTCCTCCACTCCGCAGGAATGGGCGGTGTTTAAGAAATCCATGATGGCGATTTTTCAATCGCAGGACACCGGTCTGGTCGTGCCTTCTGACGAAGCCAGCCAGGATGCGTCTCATTCCATGGCTCGCACGCCTTTGGGCTCGGGTTCGCGATGCGACACTCATCGGGAGCCGTTGAGGTCCCGTATGGACAAGGAATCGAAGGGTTGCAAGAAACGTGTCTCTAGGCCTTGGTTCACATCCCCAGCAAGACCACAGCAACCTATTGAAGGCTTGGGGCCTTGCCATCGTATCAGTCCACAGTGCCGTCAGCACGTGTGTCAACGTCGACGCCGAAGCCTTCGGCGATCATGACGTTGAGGTTGTCGAAGCTCTCGACGTCAAAGCCTTTGACGCTATCGGCTCCTTCATGGATTTTTTTCTCAAAATTTGCCGTGGAGTACCCAGCCATTGGGGATCCTCCAAGAAAGGCTACATCGATGTTGGTGAGGCCGGTTTTGTCCTCCAGGCACTCTTCTGTCACCAGGCCTGGGTTTCAACCCCCTCTGGATGATAATTTTGAAGAGGAGGAAAGGTCTGAGGTTGAGGTACCTGCTGACCTGGATATATGCTCCAATTTTTTCTGATGACAGTCAGTTGGAGGAGTTGAGGCAGACCCTCCATGATGCAAGTGGACTGGACACTTCCCCGGAAGTGGAGTTTGGTAGGCCTGAGCCTGGGGCTCATGCAGAGTCTTCTTATAGGAGACTCATGGCACGAGTCTCGCAGTATCTGGGCTGGTCTAGTCCTCCTGAAGACTTTGTGTAGGATGATCTGACGGACATCTTCGATCAAGGTCTGTCCTCTGACCCTGTTTTGCCATTTCATCTTACCTTGAAGAAAAGGGTGGCAGCTCCTTGGCAGTCCCCGGAATCTCTTCTGGCTGTTGATAAGTCTTTAACCAAGAAATACCACCCTTCCATTAGCAACCCCAGCTATCTATCTGCTCACCCCACTCCCGAGAGTTTGGTGGTTCAGGTGGCTATGGCCACTTCGAGGCAGGTGGCGTTCCCTACCATCCCTCTGGATAGGGACGACAAGCGCTTCGACTGTTGGGCCCGGAAGTTATTTCCTGCTGGGAGCATGGCCCTGAAATTGGCCAACTCCACGTGTGCCTTGGCAAGGTTTTCACACACTCCGTGGAATTGTGTTTCTTTGGTGGCTGAGCATATTCCTGAGGGGGGGGGGGAGAAAGGGATGGGTTCTTTGCTCTTGTGCAGGACGGCAAGGAAGCCATGTGTGAATCCCTTCAGTCGGGTTTGGATTCGGCCCACAATGTTAGCCAATCCATGGCTGCGTGCACCGTTATCAGCAGATTTGCGTGGTTGCGGAAGTCGGGGTTTGCTCCGGATGTGCAGGCCTGTCTTCTCAACATGCCCTTTGATGGCACACATTTGTTTGGCAGCAAGGCTGACGAGAGCCTTGAGAGGTTGCAGACCTCAAAAGCTGCAGAGAAGTCTTTGAGTGCCGCGGTGCGTCAACCTCCGCCTTTTCATCCTAGGGGACAGCAGTGGAGGGGAGGTTCTTTTCGTTACTACTCCTCATTTGGTAGAACGAGAGGGGCTGCCAGTCAAAGGGGCCAGCAAAAAACTACCCGTGGTGGGTGGGGAACTCGTGGTGCCAAAGCCACTCAGGCAGCTGCCCCTTTGCCTTCAGGCGCTGCTGCAGCCACTTCCAAACAGTCGTGAGGCCATGTCCCATGGTTCGCCGGTTGGGGGCAGACTGTCTGAGCATCTCGAAGAATGGCATGCCATTACTTCAGATTCGTGGGTTCTGGATGCTATAGCCCACAGTTACTGCGTTCCCTTCCTTCAGCGGCCTCACGAAAATCCACCGGGGAAACTCTCTTTGAAGCTTCCGGATCTGCTCCTTGCGCAGGAAATGTTTAGACTGCTGGAGAAAGGAGCTATAGAACTGGTGCCTGTAGTGAAGAGGAACAAGGGATGGTATTCCCCATATTTTTTGATCCCAAAGAAAGACGGGGATTGAGACCCATCATGGACTTGCGTTGGTTGAACAAACTTCTCAGGAAGGACAAGTTCACGATGGTCACTCTTTCTCAAGTCCTCCAGGCCCTTCAGCTTCAGGATTGGTTGGTGTCTCTGGACCTCAAGGATGCTTATTTTCATGTGCCGATCCATCCCGCGCACAGGAAGTACCTGAGGTTTGCGGCTGTCGACTCGCACGTTCAGTTTTGGGTCCTGCCGCTCGAGAGGGTCTTCACCAAGCTAATGCTAGTGGTGGCAGTGTACCTCAGGCGAGGGGAATTTCACGTCTACCCCTACCTGGACGACTGGCTGATCTGAGCATGCTCTCCCGATCTGACATTGGATCATCTCGGTGTCACCTGCCGCACCCTCCACAGGCTGGGCTTCTCCCTGAATTTCAAGAAGTCGCATCTGACACCTTCCCAACAGCTCCAGTACATCAGGGCTGTTCTCGAAACATCCTTGGGGAAGTGTTCACCTCCAAAGGTAAGGGCTCATCACATTGTGCAGATGGTGGACAAGTTTCAACATGCCCAGTCTCCTGGCTTTCGAATTCTTAAGGTTGCTCGGCCTCATGGCATCCTGCATTTTTCTGGTGCCAGAGGCCCGGCTGTGGATGAGATCCCTGCAGTGGGCTCTCAAGATGCAGTGGTCACAGTTCTCCGGCAAGATGTCGGATCCCATTCAGTTTCCACTCTCGGTCTCCCAGGATCTTCTCTGGTGGGCCAACAAAGGGAATCTGATGAGGGGGGAACAGTTTTGGCAACTGTGGGCGGAGGTGACGGTAGTGACAGATGCTTCCCTCACAGGATGGGGCGCTCATGCCAACGACTTGACCACCAGCGGTCATTGGTCTCCGTCGGAGTCCAGACTCCACATCAGTTTGTTAGAGCTGTGGGCCATCAGGCTAGCCCTGAAGGCGTTTCTGCCCTCTGTACGGGGGAAGAGTGCCCTGATCATGACGGAAAACACAGTGGCCATGCATTACCTCAACAAAAAGGGGGTCGGGGGTAGGGTCACTTAGGATGTGCAGAGAAGCAATGCAACTCTGGTTCTGGGCCATGCAGCAGGAAGTTTCGATCTCGGCAGTTCATATGGCCGGAGATGACAATGCGGTGGCAGACGCTCTGAGCAGGCAGAGCGCAGTCTCCGAGTGGAAGTTGGCTCAGGAAGTTCGAGAGGTTCTGCTCAAGGGAATTTCCTCCAAGAGGAACCTTAGGAGACGCGTTTGTGGTGGATTGGTCATTCCCACTGCTGTACGTGTTTCTTCCAGTCCCTGTCAATCCTCAAGTGTTGTGGAGGTTACGGAGGTTCGGTTCTCACATGATCTTCACTGGTCCGGATTGGGCCTGGAGAGCGTGGTACCCGGACCTTCTAGAAATGTCCATCTGTCCTCAACGCCGTCTTCCCTGCCGAGCGGATCTGTTCTTGGTGTGTGGGTGGGGGGGTCAGGTTTTCCATCCAGAGGTCAAAACTCTCAACCTTCACGCTTGGTATCTGAAAGGTTGAGGTACAAGGATTGGGACCTCCCGGATGACGTGATAGAGGTGTTGCTTTCGGCCAGATGGCCTGCGACTAAATCCCTGTAGTGTTGCCGTTGGCATAAGTTCTGTGACCAGTGCAGAGATCACAATGTTGATCCTTTTCAGTGCTCCATTCCTATGGTTTTGTCTTTCTTACTTTCTTTGGCCCACAGGGGCCTTCAAGTGGGTACCATTAAAGGTTACCTGGTGGCGATGTCTATCTTTAAGCGCTCGTCTGAAGAATGTTCTTATTTTAAGATTCCTTCGATTTCTTAGTTTCTTAAAGGGCTGACTAATGTATTCCTGCCGTCCCCTTTCCATGTGCCTGTTTGGGATTTGAATTTTGTTTTGAAATTTCTCATGAGTGCTCCATTTGAACCTTTGCACTCTTGTCCTCTGAGATTACTGTCCTTCAAGGCTGAGTTCTTGGTTGCGGTTACTTCCGCTCGCAGAGTGATTGAATTGCAGGCACTTTCAGCTAAGCCACCCTTTACTGTGTTTCGCAAGGAAAGGGTTGTACTGCGAGTACATCCCTCCTTTCTACCTAAGGTAGTTTCTGAATACCATTTGAGTCAAAGGGTGCTTCTTCCATCTTTCTACCCCCTCCTCCTCATCCTGGTAAGGAAGAGGAGTGACTCCATCGGTTGGATCCTAGGAGAGCTTTAAACCTTTACATTTATAGGATGTCTAGGGTCAGAGTGGCTGATCAACTCTTTGTAGGATATGCTGGACACTGATTGGGCCAGGCTGTTATCAAACAGACCTTGTCCAGGTGGATTATCCTCCTCATTACGGAATGTTATCGATTGGCGGGTAAGGACCCCCCTGATGGGTTGAGAGCTCATTGACTAGGGGCGTGGCTACTTCCATCGCCCTCCAGAGGGGTGTTCCTATTAGGAATATTTGTGATGCTGCTACATGGGCTTCCATCCACACCTTAGTAAAACATTATTCCCTGGATTCTATCCATGGTCAGGATATGGCCTTTGGGAAGATGGTTCTAATTGGGTACTCTAAATTCTTTTCCCTCCTCTGTTTACTGGTACTGCTTTGGGAGTCTGTCAAAGATGTGGAATGTGTTGGAGGACACAATCCATTCGAAGAACAAGTTACTTACCAACTGGGCACGTTCTTTCGACTGGATGTTCATCCAACGCATTCCACATCGCCCACCCAGCCTGCCCCTCAGGAGAATTTCCTATGCAATTGCAGCTTCCGTTTTCCGCAAGGTTAAGTGCAGTCCAGCAGGCATCAGACTGGTGCCACACGTTCTGGGGGAAAAAAAATTAAACTGAGGCTACGGGCGCTGTGAGTCCTATTTATAACATTCTGTGACATCATCGTCGATGGAGGCCTTCGAGGGACATGGACTCGACGCCATCAACGCAGGACGCCCTCTGCCAAAAAGTTTCTGAAGTGCACAGCTGTGGACATTACATGTCAAAGATGTGGAATGCGTTGGAGGAACATCCAGTCGAAAGAACGTTACCAGTTGGTAAGTAACTTTTTCTTCGATATGTAACTGTCTACATTTATCGTTTTGAGGTGTAGATTCATAACTATTTTGCTTTAATAGAAAAAACAAGTTTCAAACATTTTAAAGTTGTGTGATCTTAAGATATGCTACCAGCAATATGTGTTTTTGTGCATAATTCATAGTTTATAATGTCACTTTTTACTGCAGCCCTCGTTTCAGCCTGGGCCGGCCCAGGCCTTGCCAGGTTCGCCCACCTCTAGTCACCATACCAGCTTGCCGCCAGCAGTATGATATACTTAGTCACGACCAAGGTCGGGCCGTTACCCAAGCTTCAGGTTACCGCCCATTAGGCGCCATGTGTGTGCATTGCACATTTGCACCCGTGGTGCAGGCTTTTCGTGCGCTTGGACCATGGAGTGAGGATGTCTCTTTTGACTCTGCCGAGGACCCCTGCGTAGGCCTCAGTCCTAGAAACACTCACCCGTGCTGCTTGTACGTGCATGGTCCTCACGTAGCGACTGCTCTGGGCTATGGAACATTTCAGCTTCACCTGCTCTGAGCCCGGGATAATAGGTAAAAGAGGCAGTCAAGCAAATCGAGCAAACAGCAGCTCCAAGACGTAAAAGAAGTGTGTGACTGTGACGCAGAAGGTGCCTGTGCTCTGCAGCGACACCGGTGGCTGGAGCCCAGCGCTCACTGAACACTTTGCTTCTGCCGTCCTGTGCGATGCAGTCCAACAGACTGACGCAGTAAGGAGGTAGGTAGCTGCAAACACACTGAGGATTTCATTGAAGCCAGAAAGTTTGCATAACATTAAAGCATAGCGAAAGCAGGTTCGGACTGGGACAAAGGCCCGGACACCCTCAAAAAAGTGGCCCACCACTCGCCTCACAAAAAGTGCCCCTCAAACCATCATCCGTGAATCGCTTATTGAACCAATATTCTTGTATGCCACTGTGTGCAACTGTTACTCTGTGGCTGCATTTGCAACACCATCAGTGGTCGCCTTCCAAGCTATAAATAGACAAAACTTTATCCAGAATACGGTCCTTGCAATATCCCCATGACCATGATACAAAACGGGGGACATTTTTACAAGATGGGTGCTCTTGTGATATTTATTCTCAACTGGAGTACCTTAACCGTAAAATATCCTTTCGATAGCTCTGACCATGCCTGGTTGTACCCCCCTCCTAAGGCATCACAATGCCACCCATGTGGGTGGCAGGGGGTATTCTGCAAGGGAAACTTGAGGCCATACAAACCACCCAAAGGTTATCCTCTTCCTACCCCCACCAGGGGATATGAGTGAAGCCAACAAACTCAATGAAACAGTCTGTCCAGCCCCTCTGTCAAATGCAGGCGAGGTGCAGCCGTTTATTGGCCCAACAGGAGATGCTGGCACTGGTCACTGGGTCTCAGGGTTGGGGGAAAGCAGCACATCATTGGAATAAGAAAGCCCCCCCATCATAATTATGAGAAACATGCAGCACTTAATGCTGCAAGCCAACATGTTGCACTCTGAGCCCCATTCTGTGTATTGGACACTAGTTGGTGTATCTGGGACTAAACCCTTTGTTGCTAAGCCAAGTCTATTTGTAGCAGACTCTAGTTTCTCTGTGTGTCTGAGCCTAGTTTCTGTGTGTCTGAGCAAACTTTCCATTTGTCTCGAACTATTGTCTGTGCAGCCGAATATAGTGTCTCTGTGCCTAGGTCTCAGTCTCTCTGTCTGAAATGCACTGTCCACAGGTTAGATATTTACCCTTTCCAATAACCGGTATTTGTTTGTTTTATTACTTGTATTGCACTCCAGACCCGTAGGTATCAGGGCGCATTGCATAAGATCACTCACAGTTTAGTTGCACATTATAACAATCACATAAAAGATGACGTTTAGTTACAGACAAGGGCAATTATATACATACAATTTATATACATACATGTAGTTCAGTATACAAGCAGAAAGAAAACACATGAAAAGCATGGACATGCTATGGTCCGTAGAGAGGAAATATATAAAGGATATGTACAGAAGACAGTCAGTAATGAAATGAATAGCAAGAATTATTTGCATGAAGGTAGGAGGGTTAGTCTTGGGTGTCATAAACCAACCTAGATGTAAGCGTCTTTGAGCCAACTTATTAAACTCTGACGGAAATGTTGGTATGATTGACCTGCCCTCAGTGGGGAGGGTAGAGAGTTCTCAGTCTATGATGGGACCACCTTCCTCACATTGCCTGGGCCAGCTATTCATTACAATACTAGGAAACACTTAAACGGTCAAGCCCACTAGCACTGCTATGCTCCAGATCAGTCTGACCCTGAAAAGCAAGCCCTGCCTAGCTTTCTGAACTGGAGGTGTGTTTTCCCTCCAGCTGCCCATGGAACCTACCATAATTCACGGAAAGGGGACGGCAGAAGCCCAGCAAACGAGCAAAAGCAAGGATATCGTCCCATATGACGGCAAGCTGCCACTGGGTAGCCCCTTGAGGGGAGGTCATGGGGGTGTTTGTTCTTAACAGAAGAAATGTGTGCATATGTTATATATCCAGTCGGTTTGGTACAGTCACATCGCCTCCAATTACAGTTTTTAAATAAAACATGCTTACATGTTATTTGTGCATCATGCAAAGGTTCAGGAAACCAAACGGCATTTAAGACACATGTCCCCCCATCATGTCAGGCACTGCAGTCACAGAGGGGAAAGCTTTCCTTGCTCTCTTTTAGGTCTAAATCCTTGAGGGGGGGATGTCACATCAACATCATAAGGGGAAACTGCGACAAGATTTTATTTTAAAGAAACCAACAGAAATATTGCTTGCTTGTGGGGCGCCGTGGATTGCGGAGCATTAATCAAAATGCCTGTTATTAATTGGCAAGAGGGGTTAGCTAATAGTTACTTGCCCGTGACTCGTCGGTGCTGCGTAAAATGCCATCCACTGTACAGCGGGCCGGGAGGGACCCCTGGAAGGTGTATATGATTCCTCATTCATGTGAGAGATACAATTAAAATATTGACTTTGGATTTCAATTTGAAACGGTCCACCTCCCAGCTCCCACCTCCTGAATTAACTTACTTGGTCAATGGTCAGCTGTTGACTGCTAGGTGGCAGCCGGGGCCGTGCCCATGCTGCAGCTGGCCTGCTGGTCAAGGTGGCAGCCATGTGACAAGGTGGTCTCTCAGCGCTGCCACTGCTGCCCAGTGCGTGCCCAGCTGGGTGCCCACTGCCGGGCGGCCCCAATTTAGCACAAACTTTTGGGTGGTGGTGGGCGCTTCTGCGCAGCAGTGGTTATAGGTTAAAGTTTCGACTCAAAAGGGTTGAATGACAAAAGGGTCGAGTCAATTCAACCGAAATAAAGGATCAAATGTTTTTTTTTTGGGGGGGTCCACCTCTTTGTTTTTTTTGGGGGGGGGTCCCCCCTAAACACCTTTTTTTTTACCTATACTAAATCCAAAAGAATATATATATATATAGATTTTAAAAAATAATTCTCACCTTTGGCATTCGATCCTTTTGATTTCGTAACTTTAACTGGACACCTGCGGCAGTGCATGTGGTCTCTCTCGACAATATCTGCCGCTGCCTGCTGTACTGCAGTGGTCCTTGGTGCTGGAGCACATGAGACTGCCTACTGGCTGCTGCTGATAGATGTTAGTAGCCAGTCCAGTCACTGTGTCCAACTGTGCTGAGCCTGAGTCAGTGTGCAAGGCACCCAAATAATGCCCAGAGGCAGCCCAGCCCTAGGCCCAATATCGAGGGGGAGTCGTCACATGACATCACGTCCCGAAATTGACCCCCCTAGGCTGGCGGTGCGGAGTCTGTGCAGGGCAGCCAGGCTAAAGTTTCATTGGGCCGGGCCGCCCATGCTCCCCAGTGACCCCCACCCAGGCACAAGTTGCTTTCAACAAATTTGTTATTGTTGCTTGCTGCAGTTGAAAGCAACTTAAATATGGAGAACTTGTGCCGTGGGCGTGGCATGTGCGGCCCAGCCCAGGCTGCCTGCAGGCTGCAGCCCATAGAGCCCAGCCCATCAGGCAGCCCAAGAGGACTCAGTGAGTGAGTGTTACAATTAGCACTCTCTGGCTGACTTGTACCAGGCCAGCACCATCACCGGATGCCCTGAGGCAGGCCACCATCATTCATTTGAAACAATCACCTACACAAAACTGCCCCAAAAGCTTGTGCAAACCCCCTCCCCCCTTCCCTCACCCCCCAGACCCTGGCTTCATCATGATTTCGGCCTGGCCACGGGCCGAATGACCGATGGGCCAATCCGACCCTGAGAGAAAGCTAACAGCTTGTGTTCTTAAACAGGAACCTTCTCTGGCCACTTCACCTGCTTCCAAGGTCCCTGGCAGCAGTGCTGGATTAAACCCTTTTGAGGCCCCTACGTGGCTGAAATGTCACCCCCCTGCAAATTATCTCCTAATACATTTTTAATATTCTGCAGTGTTTTATTTTGATCCATTGTCATGGGACCCATAAAAGGAGTGGGGCCCATAGGCCAGAGCCTTCTTGGCCTAATGGATAATTGGCACTGCCTGGCAGAGGGACCTGGGAGGCCACCAAGATGACCAAAAAAGGGCAGTGGCTTTGCCAAAAGTTGCTATCCACTGAAGAGGTGCTTGCACCATTGTCAATGATTTGCAGTCAAATGGCCAGGTACCAGCCCCATTACCAAGCATTGCCATCAATTGCCCAGCTGCTTGCATTATTGCAAAGGATTGCCAACAACTGCCCATGTTTGCCCCATTTTCAGTGCCAGGTCAACGTGCACTCAAGAATGTTTCCCCATAAGGGTGCTCCCTGATGCAGCAAATAAAGGGCACTTTGCCTCCAGCTCGGTGTCATGTAAACATAAGTATCGGTCAAGAAGTGTGGCACCAGCGCCTATTAAAGAATCATACCGCGCCAAGTGTGACCCTTAAACACACTTTACACGAACAGCAGGGGGCTAGGTTTGGTTGTTCAGCTGATATTGCTTGATGGGCATTATTGGGTGGGTTGGAGCGAGTAGTGACGGACCCAGGACTCTTCGCTGAGGGGTTCCTGATGCATCACTAATCACACCAAAAAAGCTGAGAAGAGATGATCATCCTCTGAGGTATTGCCCAAAAGAAACTGAACATTTATTGTTTCTTAACTTTGTAATACTCCATTTTTATTGTAATTCCTTCTGTATCCCTGATCTTCAGAAGTCCATGCTATTTGTGCACGTTTGTAAACGACATGTCTTTTTTTTTTATAGCACCCGTTTGGTGCTTAACTTATTTCTGAGCACTTTGATGTTTTCAATTTAGTGAACCGAGGGACAGCAAGAAAGTATCATATGTTTGCGTGTTTTATTCTGATCGTTAGCCATCACCGAAGTTGCTTTTTCTGGTATTTATAATGCTTCCCTGCCCTTTTAATTAATTTAATAGATTTAATCAATTAGCTTACAATCAGTGATTTGGGAGATCCCCACGGGTGAGGTCGGGGTGCACCGATAAAATCTTGCACAGGGCGTTGACGGACATGGGACCGGCACTGCCTATTTTCATCTGTGGGCCCATCAACTTCATCCCCCCAAAATCAGCTCTTAGTATGTGAGCAGATGGCAGAACCCCTTGCTGAACAATGTCTTACAACACAGGAGGCTTGCTGTTGTCTTTCCTTGCCATCATTTCATGGAAAGAGAAGAATGACTGCAAGCCTGTCTCAGTGCAATGCTCACTAACATTGATTAGCAGTCTAGTGTTTGCACTGTGCCACAGATGGCACAGAAAATACTTTGAGTCTCAAGTAAAGTTCAAGGGGTTTTATATGTTTTTTGTTTGTGGAGCCTAGGGCGTCCCTCTTTCTAGTCTCTCTGGAGTCACCCACCTTAGCCCAGGCTTCCGAATCCCTGTATTAATGGTTATGAACGGTAACCCCCTACTGCCTAGTTTTCAAATGGGAACACTGCATACAGTTTCTATGTAGTAATCCTCTCCATACCAACAACACCCAACCTCGCTTTGCCTTTCTACTCCACCTGCTCCTTTCCCCCCTGACCACCATGGTCTTCTTTCCCTGTCTTTCATGTCTCCTGACCACACCATTTGATGTTACATCTCTGTTCTCCTTCCCCTTTCCACTACCGATTTGGGTTGGAAGACCGTAGCTGAAATGTTCGAGGCAGAAAAGACTGGTTATTTTTCTGAAAATAACTTTCGGTCTTCTCTCCCCTGAACATTTCAGACTTTGCCCTTGGCCCCACCCCCTACTTACCTCCAACATCCCTCTTCGATGCCAGTTCCCTTCACTTATGTGCTTGGGAACCAGTGCCGAAGGGTCCTTTTAGTTTTCAAATGTTTTTAACATTTCTTTTTTCTCACATCAGGGTGGGAACCCCCACAACACCTGAATCCGAAAATGCCAAACATGTGGAGCGGGGGAAAGCCCTGCAACCCCCGCTCCTCATGTTTGGTATTTTCCCATTCGTATTAATAGATAGTCTTTTTGGATGTTTCCTTCTACTACCCTCCAACGACTACTTCACCCCTCCCTCCACTAGTACTCATAGATCCTCCTTTCACGCAGTACCAGCCTTCTCACAGTCACTCCTTATTCGATTTTCACTGCACAGTTGTCTCAGACTCGCGTTGCAGAGCCACTAACACTCCTGAACCAATACTGCACCTGTTGCGATATTCTCTTCCATGCTCTGCTGCTCCTTCTTCCCTCCTGTTGGTCTCTTGTTCATCCGCCACTGTTGACCTCACCCGGTATACCCACGACTTCCTGTCTTCCCTTCAATCTCCCTCCCTATCTCCTGATTGGTGTTCAGTCCCTACCTGAATGCCTTTCCCCGTCCCAGGAAGTGTATCGAAGCTTCAAAAGGGGCATAAACCCCGCCCAATGCCACCCCCTTTCCCGGCTGTCTGCCACGTAATAGCGGCATACAGAGTTCAATTACATAGCGTGGGCATCCCAGTGCCGCCTCCCTCCCCCATGTCTTGCCCCCTTGTGCCTACCCCCCCCCCCCTACCCCTTCATGGTGCCATCCAGAACAGGTAGCATTTCGCCAATCAGAAATAACACACAGACACTTTTTAAAGTTGGAAGAGTTAATGCCACAGCAGCTTTATTTGCATAAAGTCTTGGAGTTATCTTACAGGAGATCCGTAATTCACCACACCACAGGTTCTTCTACGCTGTGTGCGGCTACCTAGGTATGCCCCAGCCCTCCCCCCGCCTCCTCCCATACCGTTCTCATCCGGTGGACGCCTCAGGTTGAGCCCGGCCCTGTCTAGCAATTTCTCACGACCCCTGGCCATTTCACGGTTCCCCCTTGCGTCATCTTCTTGTCATACTCCCCCATTTTGCTCTAAGGTAGCCATTGGGCAATCCCCACCCCCCCCGACACTCGCCACCGTGTCCTGTGTCGGGTTCTAGGTAAACAGGCAGCCACCCGGTGCCCAGCTATTATTCGGGTTCCTATACAGACACCATCACCGGTGTCCCAACACAGCACATACCCCACATACTTACACATTTTTGCCGTCACTGCATTCCAGTGCGGATTAACACGTTCCTGCCTGCTTCGCGATGTCCAGCTATCCTAGCGCCCTTACTACTCTGATCTGCCCCCCCATCCCAACTGTGCCGCTCCTACTGTCACCCCCAACTTTTCGTGCCCCCTCCAAGTTCCGCCTTGTCGCCCCCCTGTGCAGGTATTCGTTGTGCCCCTAACACTTGCAGAGCCCTCTCCCCCCAGGCCTCCCTACGAAGTCCATCCCAGTGCCCCCACCCCCTCATCTTCCGTGGACCCTAGGCCTCCCCATACATATCCCTAACTTGCTCCTCCCCTTTCCAGGCCCTAGGTTTTGTAGCGGCAGGCTAAGCCCTCCCCCCCGACATTTCTGCCCCTCCAGATCCTCAGCTCCCCTTTTTCCCCCCAAGACAGCCTTCCCAGCCCTGTTCGTTCGTACCCCGTCTCTTACCCCCCAGCATTGGTCCTTGCCCCCCTATTACTTCTTTGAACCTAGTTTCCCCCCCCCCATTCCCTCTACTCGCCTTCCAGCCCCGTCTTGGTCCCCCACCTCCCCCTCGTGTCTCCCTCCTTCCGTGAACACTTCCTCCTACTGTTCCCTCTTGTCACCCCTCGAACCCAATTTTCTGACCCCCCACATCCCACTTTGTATCCTTCCTTCCGTTATCCCTTCCCCCCACCTGTTTTTTGGCAACCTTACTTGTGCCACCATACCTTCCTCTCGGTCCTCCCCAACTTTACTTGTAGACCTTTAGGTTTTCACCTTGTTTTCCAATTTTCCTAGCCACCCCCCCGCCCCCCCACAATCTTGGGTTGGAAATGGCTTCCCAAGTCCCCTAAATCCCTCCCCTTTTTTCCCAGGGCCGCCCCTGAGTCTAGAACTCTTGGGTTGCCGTAAGATCTAATCTTTTGGCTGAGCATTCCCCTATGGGCCTGCCAGTGCTTTGCTAAAGGGATCGACATGTAACTCCGCTGGGCGACCTGTAAAACAAGACAGAAGATAAATTAGTGCAGACATTTTGTTTAACGGGCAGGAGGGTTGGAAAACGAAATGTGTACTGCGACGGGGCAAGTACCGAGGGAAAGTGAACGTGTCCCTGGGAGACCGGCCCCTTTATAGGGTCATCCTCTCCCTCAGTTACCTACCCCGCCTTTCTATCCCCCTGCGCCGACCTCTTCCGGGCCAGGCCTACCCATGCGCGTCCCCCCGCCCCTCCTGATGTATTGGAGGAGGGGGATGGAGATGGGCTGGGCAACCCCCACTAAGGGGCGGCGCCCGCCATGCCCCCTTCGTTGGCGCGTTCGCCCGCCATAGCGTGGGCATCCCAGTGCCGCCTCCCTCCCCCTCCTCCATGTCTTGCCCCCTTGTGCCATCCAGAACAGGTAGCATTTGGCCAATCAGAAATAACACACAGACACTTTTTAAAGTTGGAAGAGTTAATGCCACAGCAGCTTTGTTTGCATAAAGTCTTGGAGTTATCTTACAGGCGATCCGTAATTCACCACACCACAGGTTCATCTACGCTGTGTGCGGCTACCTGGGTATGCCTCAGCCCTCCCCCCGCCTCCTCCCATACCGTTCTCATCCGGTGGACGCCACAGGTTGAGCCCGGCCCTGTCTAGCAATTTCTCACTACCCCTGGCCATTTGAAGGTTCCCCCTTGCGTCATCTTCTTGTCATACTCCCCCCCCTTTTGCTCTAAGGTAGCCATTGGGCAATCCCCACCCCCCCGACACTCGCCACCGTGTCCTGTGTCAGGTTCTAGGTAAACAGGCAGCCACCCGGTGCCCAGCTATTATTCAGGTTCCTATACAGACACCATCACCGGTGTCCCAACACAGCACATACCCCACATACTTATACATTTTTGCTGTCACTGCATTCCAGTGCGGATTAACACGTTCCTGCCTGCCTATACAGTCATCGCTTTGCGATGTCCAACTATCCTAGTGCCCTTACTACTCTGATCTGCCCCCCCATCCCAACTGTGCCGCTCCTACTGTCACCCCCAACTTTTCGTGCCCCCCCAAGTTCCGCCTTGTCGCCCCCCTGTGCAGGTATTCGTCGTGCCCCTAACACTTGCAGAGCCCTCTCCCCCCAGGCCTCCCTACGAAGTCTATCCCCGTGCCCCCACCCCCTCATCTTCCGTGGACCCTAGGCCTCCCCATACATATCCCTAACTTGCTCCTCCCCTTTCCAGGCCCCAGGTTTCATAGCGGCAGGCTAAGCCCTCCCCCGACGTTTCTGCCCCTCCAGATCCTCAGCTCCCCTTTTTCCCCAAGACAGCCTTCCCAGCCCTGTTGGTTCGTACCCCGTCTCTTACCCCCCAGCATTGGTCCTTGCCCCCCTTTACTTCTTTGAACCTAGTTCCCCCCCCGTTCCCTCTGCTCGCCTTACAGCCCTGTCTTGGTCCCCCACCTCCCCCTCATGTCTCCCTCCTTCTGTGAATACTTCCTCCTACTGTTCCCTCTTGTCACCCCTCGAACCCAATTTTTTGACCCCCCACATACCCCTTTGTATCCTTCCTTCCATTATCCCTTCCCCC
This sequence comes from Ambystoma mexicanum, assembly GCF_040938575.1. NCBI lineage: Eukaryota > Metazoa > Chordata > Amphibia > Caudata > Ambystomatidae > Ambystoma > Ambystoma mexicanum. Next base: position 886,481,031 of record NC_090931.1, read on the forward strand.
ACCTATTTTTTGGCAACCTTACTTGTGCCACCATACCTTCCTCTCAGTCCTCCCCAACTTTACTTGTAGACCTTTTGGTTTTCACCTTGTTTTCCAATTTTCCTTGAGACCCCCCCCCCCAGCAATCTTGGGTTGGAAATGGCTTCCCAAGTCCCCTAAATCCCTCCCCCTTTTTCCCAGGGCCTCCGTAAGATCTAATCTTTTGGCTGAGCATTCCCCTATGGGCCTGCCAGTGCTTTGCTAAAGGGATCGACCTGTGACTCCTCCAAGACCCTCTGCTGGCTGCCGGCAGCGGAGAGTTCCCCCAGCCTGCACAGGACGCTCCCTTTCCCGTGCGTCTTTATGCTGCGTGCCCCTTGGTTTTCCCTCCCTGGGTTGAGGGGGGGAGGCTTCGCCCCCTCCTCCCTTTCCCCCCGCGGGGCCTGTAGCCACATGTGCGTGCGCATTGTTATGTGCAACCAGCATTCTTAAGGGCCTCACTCCATTCCAAGGACATCAGTGCGGTGCCTACCTCGGATAAATGCATTTTGTCCCCCCTGAAATAACTGGGAACTTTTAGGGTAATTAGGGGGTGGTGAACCCACCCCATGCCCCTCCCTCTCAGGAAGCTCCCCATCCGGTAATTGGTTTTTCTCCTTGCCTCCTCTATCGCCCCATGGCGTAACGCCCCCCTCCACTCCTGCCTTGGTATTATCTCCGACCACATCACTTCGCAATCCTGGAAAGCCCCCCCAATCCTGGATAGTAGTGATCTCAAGAGCTCTGTCAAATCCCTTCCCCCTTTGGCCACCAAGTTGTTGCCCCCAATATGTAACAACAAAATGTCGGGTGCAGGGTGTCGCTGTGCCGCCTGTTCCAATATAGCCCACAGTTAAGTGCATTGGAGACCGGCCCTGGAGATCCACCTGATCTGTGTATTCCGGAAGCCCAAGTTGCCGTCCCTAAAAGCCGTCCGTGCCCTGGCCGCTGCCCTGGCCACGAAAGAGTGTCCCACGGCCCATACCCTGGTGGCTTCTGTGGAGACATGAGAGGACATTTTTTAGGCTGGGTCAACTCGTGGGACTGCTGACATTCATCCCCCCCTCTCCCTCCCTGTGGCCCGTATTGGCCAGTTAGCGAACATAAAGTTTGTATTTGTCTGATTCCCATCTGCCAATCTTTTTGATAATTTCCTCGCCCAGCCCATCCCTGCTCGCTGTTGTAGCTGCGCCTATGCGGAATGAATGGGTAGAATAGTGCGCCGGGTTAACGCCGGATTTTGCCAGGGTTGCCTCCAACACTCATCTGAATTGGAACTGGGTGAGTGGGACTCCATCCTCATGCGTGAACAGATATCCTGCCCCCTCCCCCCCCCCCGCTCACTAAATACCCTGCCATGTTTGATACTGGGCAGAAAGCTTCCAGTTTGGCTAAAACCAATTTGCAGCCCTTGGCCCCCTGGTCTGTTTTAGATAGCCTTATAGTGACCCAAAGCTTCTCGTTGACTAGCTGCACATACCCAATTAACAAGGCCCTGTAGTCGCGATCAATCTTTGTTTTTGCCACCAACTCACTGACCCTTAGTGCCCCGAAAAAAGCCAAGGAAAAACATGTTTTAAACATAGTGCTTTTGTGCTGAGAGTAGCACACCCCTGCTGTTGCGGTCATGACCCTCCGCAGTAGGTCAAAATCGATCGGTTTCCTCACTGTAACTGTTTGTGGGCACCCCCTGTCCCAACCTTTCAGTGCCGCCCTCACCAGGAAGCCTTTGGTTGGATCGTGGCAACCTGCTAGTTGGCTGTGAAATGCCACCGCGCTGAGGTGGGCCGCCAGCCATGACCTTGATTTGCCCGCCCCTTTGGCCCATAACACAAAGCTGTCCACCCTCACGTCCCCACTGGCTCCCGCCAAGTGTTTGGTAGTCTCTAGAAAAGTGCTAAAGTTGGCCCGGTAGCGGGCTCTTGTGCTTCTGGCCAGCGCTCTTGACGCTAGCTGTCGCATTCCTTGACCCAACTCACTAGCTGCCACAGTTGGTCGTTGAACGGAGTCATGTTGGGCTGTGCTTGCGGATGCGCTTTCCTGAATCACGTCCTCTGTGAACGAGAAAGAGCATCCGCCGGTGTGTTAGCAACCCCAGATACGTGGCGCGCTTTTACCGCTGCATTCATATGTAGGCATTTGCAGACCAGGTGGCGCAGCAGGCACAAGGTGGCAGGGCATCGTGCTGAATGAGTGTTTACCGCCTGTACTACTGCCATATTATCAGACCAGACCACTACTCATTTGTTAGTTAATTTGCGCGTCCAAATGTGCAGTGCTGCGACCACCGGGAATAATTCCAGGACGGTTATATTTTTGCACAGGCCGTTCCTGCTCCAACTCGTCGGCCAGTTGCCCCTGCACCATTCCCTCCCCAAGATGGCCCCAAAGCCCACCCGGCCTGCAGCGTCGGTGAACAGCTATAGCTGTGCACACGCCATTCATGGTGACTGCCACAGGCATACCCCATTGGACTCTCTCAGAAACGTGCGCCATACCTTGAGGTCCTCTTTCAAGCCTGACCACATGCGTATCTTGTGCCAACCTTTGGCATTGCCTCCCGTTGCTGCCGCCAGTCTCCTTGCGAAGACCCTCCCAACCGGTATAACCCTGGCGGCGAAGTTAAATTTGCCTACTAAGGATTGAATGGTCTTAACTGTGGCTCTGTCGCTGGACAATGCTGCATTGATGTCCCCAATGAATTCCTCTATCTTTCCCCCCGTAAGCGGCACGCCCCTTCCTCTATGTCTATTTCGAAGCCCAGGTAGGTTAGCTTTGTGCATGGCCCTTGCGTCTTGTCGCCTGCTAGCAGTACCCCTAATTCTGTTGCCAATGACATGAATGTTGATAACCGTGTCGCACAGACATCTGAATCCCTCCTACCCACAAACAAAAAGTCATCTAGATAGTGCGTTTTGCCCCCCCCTGCTCTCTAGTTTAAGTGCCCATTCGAGAAAGGAGCTGAAGGCTTCAAAGTAAGCGCAAGAGATACTACACCCCATTGGCATGCATTTGTCGACGTATACCTGTCCCTGCAATTGGAAACCTAGTAGGAAAAAACTATCCGGATGCACCGGTAGCAATCTGAAAGCTGCCTCTATGTCCACCTTTGCCAGCAGAGCCCCTGTTCCCGCTATTCGTGCCAGGCTCACGGCTAGGTCAAATGAGGCGTACGAAACAGAACAATCCGCCTCGTCCAACCAGTCGTTGACTGACCTCCCTTTTGGGTGCGATAGGTTGTGGATGAGGCGGAATTTCCCACTTTCCTTTTTTGGTACAATCCCTAATGGCGAGATGATAAGGTTCTTCAATGGGGCAATTCGGTATGGGCCTGCTATCCTGCCCAATGCGATTTCCTTGTTGACCTTATCCCTGGCCACGTCGGGCCACTCAGTAATTGACTTGGAATTGTTCGCTGTTCTGGCTCCTATGGGACCTTTGTAAGGGATGCGAAACCCATGTAAGAAACCATCTGCTAGTAGGTCCCTTTCCTGAGACAAAGGGTACCGTGATAACCAAGAGAGCAGACTGTCTACCTTGATGGGTGAATACCCTTTGTAGTCCAGACCATTGGCTGGTCTCCCTCCCCCCGCCCCACCCTTGGCCCCCTGACCACCATCATTACCATTGTGGCTGTACTTGTCCGCTCCGGCCGGTGTGAATGCCCTTGCCCATTTGCTCCTTGATGTACCAGAATCAAGACCACCTTGAGGATATAAATGTTTATTTTAGAGTGCAGCATTACCTGGACATTGTAAAAGACAGAATTGACAGAACTATGTAGCCTGAGGCCTGATGCCCCCTGCTGTACCAGCCCTAGTGTGCTTGCTTTGCTTGTGCGTTTCCCGCCGGCCGTGCCCTGCAGCCTCGTGCTGAGTCACCTTTTGCCACACACATGGAGCATGCATGTCTGAATTTACAGTTTGCGCCCCAATTGCACAACCCCTCATTATAAAATCTACAGTAGAGCGGGGGGTCTCCCGTTGGGATGATTCAGTGGCCCTCCCAGCCTTGCCGACCCTTGTGTGGGTGCCGTATGTGCTGGTCCCATGGTTGACCGGTCCAGGTGAGGCAACCCGTTACTTCCCCATACAGTTGGCTCGGCTTTGCCTCCCCTTGCCAACCCAGGTATGGGGGCTGTAGGTGCCATAGTAGGGCCCTATCGCAGCTAGTGAGAGACCTCCACTTAAATCCACCAGGTGGCCGGTGTGCCCTCCCGCCAGGACTATTGTACTGTCAGCCTGTTCGATAGTCCCCCTGGATGACCCCAGCCAGTTCTCTGCAGACTTGTGGTATAATTTAAGGTCAGGGTCATGTTCCATTCTGAGGCGGAAACGCTGGTCCCTTAAGAACCACTCGTTGCCGCCTAGTTGATTATGCTCGTGTATGACACATGCCCTGTAGCCCATCAGAGCCGGAATCGCGGTTGGGTCTTTTTGACAAATTGTTTGGGCCAGTATTTTGAAGGCGGCCAGCCAGTTTGCCAGGGTTTCTGCAGGTCTTACCCTTTTCCTGGCTTTGACCGTCTCTCTCCCCCCTATTTCTTGCAGCGTATCCTGACCTTTCAATTAATGTTCGAGGAGGGATAATAGGTCAATGAATTTCCCCGCCCATATCTGATTTTTTACGCATTCTGGGAGGAGCCAAGAAGCATAATCGCCCCCCGTCACAGCTGGTAGTTTGGTGAGTTTCTTTATGTCTGACCCCCCCCCTGCTCTTGATTAGCCAGTGTGCCCGCCCCAATACCAGCTGCTGTGATGGCGGCCGGCCTGCTATTTATTGCCTCTTGCACCTTCCCCCGCCACACATTGCTTGCTCCTGTGGTGACTGGCCCGGTTACTGTGGGGGCCGGTGTGGCCTTTGCCCCTCGTGCCGCCAACACCGCCTCAACAATTTTTTGTATCAATTCAGACTCACCATCACTGTTAATGGGCACGTTGTTCAAGGCTGGCCTGACCTCCCTATCCAGAGGAGTCACAAGTTTGGGCAGAGCTTTAGGCACGGGAAAACGAAATGTGTACTGCGACGGGGCAAGTACCGAGGGAAAGTGAACGTGTTCCTGGGAGACCGCCCCTTTATAGGATCATCCTCTCCCTCGGTTACCTGCCCCGCCTTTCTATCCCCCTGCGCCGACCTCTTCCGGGGCGGGCCTACCATGCCTGTCCCCCCGCCCCCCCTGACGTATCAGAGGAGGGGGATCGAGATGGGCTGGGCAACCCCACTAAGGGGCGGCGCCCGTCATGCCCCCTTCATTGGCGCGTTCACCCGCCATTGTTTAGGTTTTGGGGATTTGCCCCTTGTTGGAGATGGTAAGGTATGGAAATTGCCCTGTGGGTTTAGGGGTTCGGTTTCCCCGAACATTCCTCTGCTATTCTTCCCTGCGGGACTGTGTTGATTTTGGGGATGATGTGCATGCTTGCGGCGGTCTAATCCAGCTATCTCGTGCCGAGCAGCTCCCCGACTGCTCCTCCATGCTCGGCAGTTGCTTGGTAACACTGGTGCCTCATAAAGGTGGGTGATGTATTTGCTGCTGGTTCTTCAGGTATCTCACGCAGGTCACCTCTTAGTCTCCGTAATAGGATGATACATACTGGCATGTAACTGGTTCCCGAGGCATGGCGGGAGATGAGGGTCTGCATGCTAGCATTCGGGCACAAGAAGGGGGCGGGGGGGCACAGAACCCAGTGCTCTCTCACCTCGCGGGGAGGACTGGCCCTGCGTACCTCCCTGGTAGGCCTCAGACCCGGCTGAGAAGGTTAGCGTGCTGGCCTTGTCACCGCTGCTGAGACAGGAATGTGGCATGCTGTGAATGGCTGCACAAAATGATGCAGATGCCCTGACCCAACCCTTGCCTTTCTATAGCAATGGCTTACTCTCCCGCTAGGTGGTGCTTTCAGGGCCACCCAAAGTAGCCAAAAGCTATTTAGACGGGTGTATGGTGGAAAGACTACTATTAAAAAAAGTGTGTTAAATAGATAGCCTGTAGTCGAAGGAAGTATGAACATTTTACTGTAATTACGTGTTCTGTCTTGTTTGTGAATGTTATTTTGCCATAAAATCGCACATTGATTTATGCACGCACTGTGGAGATCTGTGTTCAGGTTGCATCACAGGTTCGAATCCTAGCAGGGCTGACTGAGCCTTCAATTCTTTAGAAGTCGATGAACGGAGCCCTGCTGCTTTGGAGAACAGCCAGGCTGCATATTCACAGCACTGGGAAATGACAAAAGCTGCTGCAGCAAGCAAGTCATAAAAACAAGTGCTCACTTTAACCATCATGTTACTTTTCACTGTAAAATGTCCATCACCAATGTACAGATCTGTTCGGACAGTATTTAAGCAATATGGCCTGGGGCCCGTAGTTGCAGGCCTGAGTGAAGAGAGGGCCTTAACGAAGGCCCCGGGGCATTACCAGATGTGGTCAACCCCTCCCCCCCCCCATGCGAGGGGCGTATTGCTATTAGTACCCTGGCCTGTTACACCAAGGTACTAATAGTTACTTTTTATGAGTTGTGTGATGCCTTCAGTGTTGCGCAGCTGAAACAAAGGAAGAAAAGAATGGCTGCCACGGAACGGGGAGAAGGACCATACATAGCCGCTTCTCCCTTTCCAAGGTGGCCAAAAAAATGGCTGCTATGGATGGGGAGAAAGCACTACACGAGTGTCCCTTCTCCCTTTCCATGGCGGCTAGGACACAGCACGGACCAACCTGCAAAGGCTTTGTCTAACTGGTAACGACCCCATGAGGGCCAATGAGCTTGCTTGTTGCAAACTCATTGACCCTCGCCGGGTACTAATATATCATTAATATATAGGGATACTTTCCTATGTAACTGCGCTTATTAATGTTGACTCATACTGTCCCTGTAAGAGAGGGTGTTGTGAGTGAGTCTCTGACTGGGTGGGGTGCCCTAATTCCATCAACACTGTCCCCTTAGGATCTACCCAACCAAGCATGTTGATAAGAACACATTGAGCGCCCACTGCAGAGGTCTGTACGGTGCTAGTCTACGGTTAAAACAATGCATTGTACTGACACTTCAAGACACCATTCATTTTGTGATGAGTGCCATGTAAACGTTCATTATTATGTGTTTGGGTGATGTCTCACTACTGCTAGGAAAGTTCCCTGCTTTTCTGTCAGCATGAGAAATTCTTTGTATATACAGAGCTCACACATTTCCGCATGCCACGGGAGAGAAAGGCACACGGTCTGGAATGACCTGCAGTAACACATTTACGGACGGGGGAGGCATTCCCAGGAAGGGCGCCTGTACAGCAGCACAAAGAGGAGAACGAGCGGTGAGCCAGTTTGAGGAGCCAAAAAAGTGGGACATATATCCCTGACAATACAAACAGAAAGAAGGAAACGGGTGATTTACAAAAGTAAAAGTAAACTAAGGGGTACGTGCTTTAAACTAATCATGAGTACTATTTAAATATACGCAACTACATTATTAAAAGTGCCAAGCACGAGTATGCTCGTCCTTTTTGCATAGACTTGCATAATAGCCTGGCACTTAAGGGGTTGAGCTAAGCGTCTCTAAAGGCGGCGGGTGGGGGGGGCTGGGGGGTGTTCGGGTCGGGAGGATGGGGAGAGGGCAGGGGAAGCTTCTGTTGTATTTATGTCTCACCAGGGTGAATGCGTGATGTCACTAGTGGAACTTGGAATGTCATGTGACATGGAAAGATGCCCACCCCAGTGCGCCAGGAGAGTCAGTTGGAAAGATGTAGCCTAGGTGGGGGGAGTGGGTGGGAGGGGGGGGGGGAGTGGGTCCATCTCCATTGTAATTTGTACCTTAATAAGATGTGTAATAAACCTACTTACTGGAGCCTCATGGACGTCATTTTATTACATCTCCCTCTTTAACAAGTTTAAAAGGGTTTACAATGTACAATAGCAGTTTAAAATGCAACCCGGGATTTTCGGGTCTGGACCCACCTTGATGGAAAGTCCATTTGACCAGTTGTTAGGAGACGATTAGGTTATGCGTTGCTTGTGTGGGTCTGTGAAGCAAAATCCAGTTGCACCTTGAAACTGGTTATTTCTGTGCGAGATTCTCTTATTTCGTCACATAGAGGCCAATTAAAAAGAGGTGGGTGAGACATAAATGGCTCAGCCCAAGTGGCTGATTTGCACTGAACGAGTTTGAAACCACGAGTGCAGGGATCAAGAAAGAATTTCAGTTTGGAGCGGGGTGAGGGGGTGACTGGCCGGCTGCCCGACTTCCCATCCCACTCCCAGCACTGACACACTGCTGGTGATCATGTATTCCCCTATTACCTCTGGAGGATGTCTGCTAGAATGGTGTACCCGTTAGTTCCCACCCACTTAGACCTCTGCTTCTTACAGCTTTGAAGGACATCTCCAGCTACTTAAGATCAAGGAGAGAGTTGCGCTCTACAGACAGCACTTTAAAAGTTGTTTTGTATACATTTTTTTCTCTCTACCTGCCTTGCCTACCCAGAGTTCTGGGGGTACATGGGTTCAGTTGTAAACATCTCAGTATTCAGACTCATTGTTTAATACTGTAAAGCCACGCAAAGCTCGGGGGACTTTTTACATTCACTCGTGAGCAAATACAGATATACCCCCCCGCCCCCCCCCGCAGCCACTCCAGCAGATGCTGTCATACTGACTCGCATTTTCTTCAGTCCTGTACACTTGAATAGCTGGACGGCCAATACCAGTCCACCACACCTGGCAAGCTGCACGCCGTTGCAACATGCACTGAATGCATGTCTTGTCCCGCACACACCACTCTACAGTTAGCATCTTGCACATCTAAAGTCGGCTTCACACAGAATATCCCTTTTTCTTTTCCCATAAATATTCATATTGGATGCAACCAACCTGCATTCCTCTATAACTAATCTTTAGACGCATACTAGACACATCTACTGGTCATCCAACAGCTTCTACGCACTGGCATGCTCGCCTAATACATACCTGTGCGAGAAACCGGATTACACACTGCATACCCTACACTCTGGGGCACACACTAGAGCTCTCCAACCATAAACACTCAGTCAGCAGACCAGAAAAGCTCTGGATAATGTCCCACATCTACAAGGCATCCTCACCATGGAAGCCCTCTGCTCCACAGGCGGGCACCTCCTCACCAAAGCCAATACAGTACCCTCTTCAGCAATTGTCCTGGAGGTCTCCAGTACTCTCTTCAAAGCAGTCAAACATTGCACCAACTCACAGAGCGGACAGCACTTCACTCCAGAAACAAACGCAAGACAATCAGTGGACTTCTTCATGGACAGAAGAGACTAAACCAATGAACGCACCAACAGAAACAAGCTGATCAGACCTGCCACCTACTTCGCCATGGAACATTATCACTGCTACCCTTGAGGAACAGATGAGCGTATGAGCAGGCCACGGCCCATGAGACTCTCTAGCACCCCCCACCAACACTGCTTCATATCATCAAGGCATCTGACCCATCATACATGGCCGATCCTTCCCCTATTGAGAAGCCCAACGATCAACCAAGATGGCTTGGCAAACTATTTGCGCCTAATGCATGTTCCCTTCAGATCTACGTGATTTTTCTGTTGCGGAAAAGTCTGCGACAGAAAGGTTTGCATGAGAAATGTACGCACCACAAAAAGTATGTACATTTCCCATGTGAACATACATTTAAAACCCCTACAAACCCACTCCCCCAACACCAACACACCCCCACCCCCAACTCACCCACACCCCCAACACCAGCACACCCACACCCATACCCCCACCCTACTTAACTTTTAAGACACGCTGTGTCCCTCTGGCCCGGTTCCCTTTTACTTCCGTGATCGGGAACAAGCGGCGCAGGGTCCTTTTCTTTTTTTTAAATTTGTTTTGGGCAGCTGCAGGGGTTTCCCCCTGCAAGCCCAGCTCACTATACTGTGAAGTATAGTGAGCGGGTTGTTTTTTTATTTATTTTTTATTTAACTTACCTAAAATGCATGCCACCAAAGTTTCGAACTTTTGGTGTTCGAACCTTTGGTGGCATGCATTTATGACATTTTTTGATAGGTCGGAACATTTTATTCGGTCATTTCTTCCAATTCTGTTCCCTTCATCTGAAAGAGCATACAAAAATCAGTTACAGGAAAAGATCCTCCAAAAGCTTAATGCAGATATGTATATCTAAATTCCAGCTAAGAGGCAGCACGGAGATGCCACCATCTAGACAACCAACCATGTCCTCTTGATCATGAATAGAAATAACCCCAGTCTACTGGTTCTGCCCCACCTCTATGCTACCTTTGATAGTGTTAACCACATTGCACTTCTGAACATTCAAGCCACATGGGGTTTGACAAAACAGTTCACAATGCTAAACTACCACGCAGACCGACGGTAACTCTTCCCGAGAACAAGGACAGATCTTAACATTACCCGTTAACATGTCCATTCTATCCCCAGTCCTCTTTGACTTCTGCATGGAGGTACTGGGGAAACTCCTCACTGATGATGACATCAAGATTTCATTCAATTCCTTCAATGAAATCATTTGTTTCCTCCCTGACTTTTTGTGGGGGGATTTGAACTTCGATTGGAATGGCGATAGGGCTAGTCAGTCAATGCTTTTGCATTCTATTGTTGTGGGCCTCCTGACTCACTCCTTGAATACTTCCCCAGCACATAAGAGGACGCACCTGGGACTGGGTTATTACCTGGAACATCGTTCCTTGGAAGTTGTGTCTGCTTCCCATTGATTGGGTTATACGACTAATCTGGCTTCCTTGAAGCAGAAGGTTGGAAGCAAAGAAGGCAAATGGAGTAAAAGGCCTGACCAATCTATTTGCGGGATCTTGAACATGCAAAGAGGATCTTGCGTGCCCTACAAACTGAAGCAGCATCTCCCTCTCAAAAAGAATCTAGTGTCTTGAATAGTTAAACAATCCATGTCCTACCACCAGCACTCCACGCACGTCCCACTTTATGGTGTGATCAAATCCAGACAGTTTACCGGGAAGCGATCCTTCGGATTAAGGCATGTACTATTTCTTCGCTAGCCTCCTCACAAGTACATCCAAGGACACCTCTTTTACATTGTGCTCTTTCCCGTTGGCTTGCATGGTCCGAGCCCAGAATGCTGACCCGTTTGAATTCCATCCTCTTTGTATTACAGAGACTAAATCTCTTTCAGCCTCCCTTAGACCCAGGGACTGCCCTGGTGTCCCCTGCTTGTTCAACTATTGTTAAGGAGTGTGCTGACTCTTTCAGTCCTCTAATCACAGCCTTTCGAGATTGTCTAATTCCAGATGTGCTCACTCAAGCATGGGTCACTCCGTCACTCAAGAAACCTGATCTTAAGCAGAGAACTGCGCCAGCTATTGGCTCAATACAATCTACTTTATACCCTGGCAGGGGTACAGAATTGGCACTTTTGGATATAAAAGATTCCCTCCTACAGATCAAGGATCGGGGCCACGTAGGACTGCTGATTTTGCTTGATCTCTCAGGGGCACTTGATACCATCAACCACTCCCTATTTTTTTCACCACATTGGGGAGTCCGCTTTGGTCTACAAGAGTGCTGCCGGTTTGATTATCTTACTCCTTAGTTCATGAGTCAAAATGATGGACTTTTCAACCTCTTTGTGAAGCAGCACCATGACCTTTTGATAGATCTTGGTGTGTTTTTTCAACATCGTGTGGATGTTGCCCATATTTTACAAATCACCCATGACCCTGAGACCAATATCGCCATAGTCGGATCATTTTAGTCCAACAGGGCAGTGGATGGCAGAGAAATGGTTGAGACATAACAAAGACGAGAACCAAATCGCGCATGTTGCTTCTTCGTAGCGTGTCCCCAAAGCTTTGGCTGTCCATCCTGTATTTCTGCTTGCTGAGCAGCCTATAAACGTCCAAGTGAAAGTCAAAACATTAGGCTTTAGCTCGGCCGCCGATATGTCCCTGAATCCTCATGGAAACCAATGCGTATCATTATTATTCTTATACTTGTTTCGTTTAAAAAGAAAAACTTTACAAATTAAACACACAATAGTTACATGTTATACTACACAATTTTAAAAAATCAGGCATAAAATGAAAGTTAAATTACATACCTTATCTAATTTGATTACATCAAATCGCACCAGTTATAACTCACATCTCATTGGCTAATTACACATTGATAGTCCCACCAGTACATATTCGCACTATTTTAATAATCTAATATGTTCTTCAAAACTACAGAGCTGTACAATTCATATTAAAGCCTTTCCATCCGTGTTAAACTCTTATTGTTAAACCCATCCGTCTAAAAATCCATGTCAACAGATCACATATTGAAGCAGCAGTAAAACAATAGCAGCACAGTAGTTCCTTCTTACTTCTCATGAATAGCCTTGAATGTATGTAATTAGAGGTAGTCTAACCAATGCTTGGCACTTCCAACCTCCAGCAGATGCTTTGCAATGTGATTAGACCGATATTCTCCCCAAACCACTGGTCCATAATTGCCTGGGTGACCGTCTCTGCTGCCAGTAACTAGCACACAATGTTTTGCCAGCATGGTGTTCCTTGCTGCATCTGCCTCCCGTGGGTCGTGTGTTTCACCCTTTGCTGAAAGGGTTACTGGCCTTCATGGCTCTAAAAAAAAAAAAGGGAGAACACTGGGCACTATGGAGTAAAGCAGCTATTGGATGTGAGTAAGTGATACTTTCCAACAACTGTAACCAGGCACAGAAAGGGCGGGCAGAGACTGGAGCCCTCCCCACTCTCACCACACCTCTGGGGCAGGACTGCCTCTAGCAAACAGTGGTAGGCCTCCTTCCCCAGGTTGAGAGGGGTCCATGTCCCCCTGTGACAGGTTCAGCTCCCTGACACTGTCACGGTGTAAACGTGGTTTTCTTAAGCCACCGCATGTATTCAAGCCTTCCAAAATAACACGTTGGGCCTCATTACGACCCTGGCGGAAATCGCGGTGCTAAATGCACCGCGGAGCACGGCGGAAAGCTGCCGATAGCGCCATGGAGGTTGGCGGATTTTCCGCCCCATGCCGACCTTGGCGGGGCGGTAAATCCCCATTCCCCATTTTACCCTTCCCCATTCCCATTTTTGCCCCATAGGGTATAATGGGAGTGGGGAAGGCGTTAATTGCGCCACCGTAAAATACGGTGGCGTAATTAACAACAAGGTCCCGTAGCGCCATGGATTTCTCCGCCCGGAAAAACCAGGCGGAAAACGTTCCATGGCGCTACGGGAACTCGTAGTAGGGCGGACGGGTCCGCCGCGAATAACGCTGGCGTAAGCCCACTCCGCCAGGGTCGTAATGAGGCCCGTTGTGTTTAACAGAAGCTTTGCTAGGTTTCTGAATCTATCCGTTCTTGTTTTCACAATCAAATGACAAATAAACTGATAATGTCCTGTTCAGCACACACTCATTTTACTTTGAAATATGAGCAATGTTTTCATAGTGATGTGTAAATAAGCAATACAAGTCAGCCCGTAAAAAAAAATATATTGTTGTGTAATTGCACTTTCTGTTTATGTGAACACTTTCCGTGTGTCTTTTGCAGTGGTTGCATGCTTATTTCATCCGCATCAAATGCATTTACAAATGTTTTAAAACTATTGGTGTGTGTTACCTGTGTTTGCAAGTAAGACAGATCAATCTCAAAAGGTCTGAACTCGCATAACTGGATACACATATCTGTGTGTGTTTAACAGTAGACAAAGACACAATCGATGAATGCACATGGGTCCCAGCCATACCTAGCTTGCCTTGGATAATTAAGCTGTCAGTCACAGGTATTTCTGAATGATTCTTGGTGTGTTATTCAGGGTATAAAAGCGGACCTCTTTGCACACGCCTTTTCTGCCGCTAGAACTCTGTAACAGCATTCCTGGAAGGTCTGGCACTATGCCCCAGCATTCTTTGAAACTCTGAGGAATCAGGCGGCAAAGCTCTGCCTCTCCAGGATGATCAGAAAGGACATAGCAGTGCTCCTTTCCCCTGATCCAGTGGGGACAACTGGATTAAAGCTCCAGCTTGGAGGCCTCACCCCTGTGAAGCTCCTGGCCTCATCTACATTGCTGGACCCAGAAGTGGGTGCCGATTCACTGCCAGGACTCCAAAGAGACTCCTTGATGAATGAACCATCTACCCAACTGTGAAGCTCCATGGACATGTGCTGCCTCCAGACCTGAACCACGCATCAAAGCTTGCCTTCCACGTATTCCTTCTGTGGCTCCTCTCTGGCACAGCTTAAAACTTCAACATTTGTTCTTCCTTGAAGTCTCTCTGTGCGGACTCCATCCTCAGAAGCAGAATCGTGTAACCAAGGATGTTGTGGGCACCCTGCTTCACCAGCATCTGCAAATGGCAGCAGACTCGTCTTTACGATCCTCTGGCCCCAACCCCTGATCTCGGAATCACTATGTTGCGAATAATAGCTCTTCCCAAGGGTCTTTGGGCCCCTCCTGTACTGATGGTCCATTGTGGGTCCCTGTATGGTCGGAAAAAAAATGTGTACAGTATCCACTGCAGGAAACCTCCAACTGACTTCTGCAAAACTACTTTTCAGTGCTCTCCCAAATCTCAGACACTTCTCTCTAATATTTTCTGCGCTTGTTTCTTCATCCCCAGACCTCTTCATCTTCAAGGAACTCTAGAGGGCTTCCCTTCAAGAGAAATCCAGGAACTGCTCCTTGGGGCCTTTTCATATAACATTAACTCTTTCCTGCCAAAGACTTATCCCTATCTGCAGTACTTGTCTCTCTTGGTCTCGCCTTGAACTTGAGCCTAGTTGGTAAAGGCTTTACATACCTCTTACTGTATTTTTCTTACTAGGTGGAACTCCTGATTCAGCTCAAAAGTACTCTGGCATAAAATATACTACTTACTGGATGCCTTCTGTTTTACAAAGTTAATTACATGTAAGTGTAAGGCTTTTTGTCTTTTCTTTTCTATAAACACGTATAGTGGAGAAAATTGTGACATGAAATCTATGAACCAACTTACAGAGTAAAGAAAATGACATGAAAATCATGAATGAACACACTATGAATGAAGGAACGGATCATTGGGATTCATTGAAAGAGTAATTGAGCAGGATCCTGAGGTAGACCTTATTGCTATCAATGAAATTGTGCATTATCGAGGTCGAAACATGCAGATCTACCAATCATTTTTATTAAAAATGTGTTTGTAAGAACAAATGTCTGTGTTTGTACCTGATAGAATGTAAACCTTATTGAATAAGTGTTATTAGCACCCTGTAGGGGAGCCAACCAATCGGGAGGCTAGCAAAGTGGGCTGTGTGAGACACCAAGAGTTGTCTCACCTGATAGTACCCGGGGATCTATCTGTCAGGTGGCCTGAGCAAGGCCATCGCCTTTGGATCCAGACCCTGGGGGTTGAGCAGTGTGGGGGGAATCACCTTGGTGAGGGGTCTTCGGGCAGTGGGGGTGAGACAGCCTATGGTGAGATTTGGTATTCTTACCTTTCCTGTACACATAACCCATCCTATTTCATAGGATTCACTCATGTCCCAACTTCCCCGCCCACTTTTCACACAAACACTGGGCAGAGGAAGTGGTCGACTGAGGGTAACAATGCTGACTCTTATACATTGCATTGGCCATGTCCCACTTATTGGGTCAGGCAAAGTCAGGCACTTGACTCTAAGTGCACACATCTGATACCAATTAGCTCTCCTCACATGGATAAAAGGCGGAACATAGAGACACACTCTGAGCAAGGTGGAGCACGAGTTAGAGCAGAACTCCCGGGACGAAGGCAAACCTACTGGAGCAGAGCAACGGACGGAGGGACAAGGGTCACGGGTAGAGAACCCCAGGAGTTCCCTGCAGGAGGTCATTGCCTCCAAAAGGCTGCAAAAGATCTGTGGAGAAGGCCGATTCCCAAACAAGGAAGCTGCATTGTGTTTTAAGGGCGCCAGCGACCTTTTGGGTGAATGGCAGAGTTGGGGAGGTGAGGCAAAGCCTGTGGTACTGACCTTGACTCGCAAATTGGAAGAAAGTAAAAAGACAAGAAAGAACCGCACACAGCCGGTGAGTTGGCAAGCGACATGAGAGATCAGTGTGTGCTAAAGAAATATTGAAGTGGCAACAGTATATCGCAAGATTGAAGGCTGCACGTGTGTGGAGGATGAGGCCCGAAGAAAGGCGGGCCTGTGAAGGAACTTTGAAGTAACGATAGCTGGAAAGTCAGTGATACTGAGTAACGGAGTAGTCCAGCAAAAGGAAGTAGCCCACTCATAAGTCTCTGTGAAAGGTAGAAGGTTGTCTCGATGAAGTGAATGAACTGTAAAAGCAAGGTGATTGAAGCTAACCCTGAGAGAAGGGGAAAGTGAAAAGCTGCACTTTGAACTATGGTACATAATACAGTGAACTACCCAGACCAGAAAGCACCGGGGTAAACAACCTAGGAGTGTGAGTTGTAAATTGGAAAGGTCCAAGCAGTCCTGTGGAGGTCTGTTGCAAACCCCATGCACACTCGAAAGTCTTTGACATCAGGAAACAGTCTGAGCCTGACTGGGGAGACCGGAAGTATAATAAGTTGCGGTAAGGGAACCCCTCAAGGGTATGAGTTAAGCTTGGGGAAGGGAGCCCCTTCAAGTGTTGTGAAATTTTTGTTGTGAAAGGTCTGAGCCAGACAGAGAGGGACTGACGTGAACATTTGCTGTAAGAGGTCTGAGCCCGACAGAGGGTGACCGACACAAACTTTGGTTGAAATGGTCTGAGCCTGACAGAGGGGGGACCACTGTGAATATTTCGTTAAACCGTGTTTGTGGAAAATGAGAAGCAAGAATTTAACATGGAAGGCCAGGTGGGCCTCAATCCACGTTTTGAACAACCTTGTGTTAAGAGCCTGAGCCAGAGTGTGTTGTCTTGTCTGCAAGGACCGCCTCACCCCATGCTGTCCAACGTGGGGAGGAGAGCTGACTTAGACACATTTATTCTTTTGAACACTGACTTTCCTTTATATAAATATGTTCCTTTTCACACTTTTTGTACTAGGAATAGGGCTGGCATTAGGTTTTTGTTAGTATAGGCCATTTTGAATTGAGGGACACAACTAGGACTGTTTGGTTATGATTTGATGTTCGAGACTACTCCCGTCCTAGCTATAGGGCAAAGTATGAGTTTCTCCAACCCGATTGAAACTTTAATAAAGGTTTTACATATTGTACCTTTTGTGTCGGTGTCATACTTGTAATACCATGCCACCCTTACAGCTGGCGATCTCAGCCCACGTTCCAAGGTGCCTGATGGATGGTTTACCTGCCATGTTCCAACCACTGTCCGTTCCCTTTTATTAAAATTCTCCACTTATCTGATTGCTGCAGCTGTTGCCGCCACAGCTGCTGCCGCCACGCCTTTCGCTTCACTTCAGTTTGACTGCCATGGAAATGGAATAGCGGCTCCGTACAGAGCCCCGCCTTCCCATTCCTTTGCAGCCAAATTTGAACAGTCTTTTTGCTCCGTGAATGGGATGGCGTGAGACTACCCATTCACGGAACGAAAATACTCTAAATTGCCCTGTCCCAGCCCGAGGGACTGGTGCTAATAGAGTTAAGCACCCGTTAGAGGGGGTGGAATAGGTGTTAACGTCCCAGGACCCTTGTTAAATGCCTTTGCTTCGCTTGGGCCTTTAATTTGGGCTGCCAGGCCATTACCACCTGTTCCAGCCCTTGGAACGGGTGCTTAATGCCATATTGAAAACCAAAGAAATACACAATTGTTTAGTGTGAATCTGAGATAAATGTGGTGTCAGTGATTTCCTATTTTGTGGATTGTAATTTCTTTTGTGGTCGTCAATTGAGAATGTTTTGAGAAATGCATTTTAGTTATTCAATCTGTTTGCTGACGTAACATATAAATGGATTCAAAAAAAGTAAAAAAGGTTTTATATAAATATGTACTCTTTGGGCTGTATGTATTAAACTTCATAGAAAAGTTGGCCAGGAGCAATACCCTATTTTGTTAAAACGTATTGTTCCTCAATCCCTGTCCCCAGGAAACCCCGCTATTATATAAAAAAGTACTCATTTTTCAAGATTAGCTTTCTATTTGAGCCACTGCTTACCATTACACACACACTCCTACTTGAACATTCACTGTGCCTCTTCAGTAGACAGTCATAATATCGTCCCAAAGAAATATCGTCGGGAGAATATTTATTCTCCCACAATTCAGCCCTTTCTCCAGATATCTAGGACTGAAGTTGGTTTACATTGTCATGCCATTCCTAGACTATGTTGAGATTTCTGTTTACTAGGAAAAAAAAAATGTTTGACCAAATTATATGTTTTCAAATGGGCCAGTGGCATGGAACCTCCCTCTTCCCAATGTTGTTGGCTCTTTTGCGCCTCTTTCCTATTTCCCTCTTCTTCCTCACTGCTCTCCTTTGCCCTCACTATTTATTCCTATGCAGACTATGGTCTGGTGTATCACAGGTGTGGTCAACATCCACCAGATTCTCAGGAAAGGTACCAGAGCCGCAAACCCACTGCAGTGATGATTGGCGCTGTATAAAAGCTATACAAACATGGGCGTAATTTTAGGGGGGGGCAGGGGTGTTTGTCCCCCCCAACTTTCATGGCACACCATTTTGTCCCCATTCATTTGGCTGTGCACCTTTTCTTCAGATGCCATGCCCACCCCCCAACATTTCCAGAAAAGTTACTCCACTGTATACAAAGAACTTTGGAAGGCCTTTAGAATTTTCCATTGGTATTTGGCGATGGTCCCACCATGCAGCAAGACCTGTTTAACTGTGATTCCGTTGAAGAATCCTTGCCAGGCGACATCCAGAGTCTCAGGAACAGCTGTGCTCCCCTTTCCAAAGTAACTCGCCCTGACCTACAAATGTAGCCTATGATCCCATTTAACAGCAACGCCCCTTCCCCATGTCTTTAAGGTAACTGATAGCATAAATAGGATTTTAATTCAGGCAGCAATGCTTTTGGGTGGCAGGGGAGGGTCTTATGGAATGTTTTGAGGATCAAAGCAAGATCCACAGATTCAAAAATAATGCCTTGCAGGACAACTTATTTTGTAACTGTGAAATGGCAATGGCTTAATGGAGGGCATATTATTTCACGTTTCTTCACCTCGAAGAGTATCATGAGCCTATATGGGGGTCACAAACTGACGGGTGCAGATGCTTTGAGAACCGTAAGCAAGAACCAGGTGAATTAACTCCACCAATACCCAGGTGCATGGCTCTGGTAGTTTAAACTCTGTTTCTTCTTCTTTGTGGTCTTGGAACTTGGGGCGTGGCCTTGTCAGTGCTCCATGGTCCAGACTGGTGTAACCGCTCCTGCCTGACCATTCGGATGGAAGAGTGCTGCCAGGTGAGGGTTGCCTGACCACTCCAAAGGCGGAGAGCTGCCAGGTGAGGGTTGCCTGACCACTCCAAAGGCGGAGAGCTGCCAGGTGAGGGTTGTCTGACCACTCAGAAGGTAGAGAGCTGCCAGGTGAGGGTTGTCTGACCACTCCAAAGGAGGAGTGCTGCCTGGTGAGGGTTGTCTGACCACTCCAAAGGCGGAGTGCTGCCTGGTGAGGGTTGTCTGACCACTCAGAAGGAAGAGTGCTGCCTGGTGAGGGTTTTCTGACCACTCAGAAGGAAGAGTGCTGCCTGGTGAGGGTTGTCTGACCACTCCGAAGGAAGAGTGCTGCCTGGTGAGGGTTGTCTGACCACTCCAAAGGAGGAGTGCTGCCTGGTGAGGGTTGTCTGACCACTCAGAAGGAAGAGTGCTGCCTGGTGAGGGTTGTCTGACCACTCCGAAGGAAGAGTGCTGCCTGGTGAGGGTTGTCTGACCACTCCAAAGGAGGAGTGCTGCCTGGTGAGGGTTGTCTGACCACTCAGAAGGAAGAGTGCTGCCTGGTGAGGGTTTAATGACCACTCCGAAGGAAGAGTGCTGCCTGGTGAGGGTTGACTGACCACTCCAAAGGAAGAGTGCTGCCTGGTGAGGGTTGCCTGGCCACTCAGAAGGAAGAGTGCTGCCTGGTGAAGGTTGTCTGACCACTCCGAAGGAAGAGTGCTGCCTGGTGAGGGTTGCCTGTCCACTCGGAAGGAGCGCTGTCTGCTGAGGGTTGCCTGGCCACTCAGAAGGAAGAGTGCTGGCTGGTGAGGGTTGCCTGGCCACTCAGAAGGAAGAGTGCTGCCTGGTGAGGGTTGTCTGACCACTCAGAAGGAAGAGTGCTGCCTGGTGAGGGTTTAATGACCACTCCGAAGGAAGAGTGCTGCCTCGTGAGGGTTCACTGACCACTCCGAAGGAAGAGTGCTGCCTGGTGAGGGTTGCCTGGCCACTCAGAAGGAAGAGTGCTACCTGGTGAGGGTTGTCTGACCACTCAGAAGGAAGAGTGCTGCCTGGTGAGGGTTGAATGACCACTCCGAAGGAAGAGTGCTGCCTGGTGAGGGTTGTCTGACCAATCAGAAGGAAGAGTGCTGCCTGGTGAGGGTTGCCTGTCCACTCGGAAGGAGCGCTGTCTGCTGAGGGTTGCCTGGCCACTCAGAAGGAAGAGTGCTGCCTGGTGAGGGTTGTCTGACCACTCAGAAGGAAGAGTGCTGCCTGGTGAGGGTTGCCTGGCCACTCAGAAGGAAGAGTGCTGTCTGCTGAGGGTTGCCTGGCCACTCAGAAGGAAGAGTGCTGTCTGCTGAGGGTTGTCTGACCACTCAGAAGGAAGAGTGCTGCCTGGTGAGGGTTGCCTGGCCACTCAGAAGGAAGAGTGCTGTCTGCTGAGGGTTGCCTGGCCACTCAGAAGGAAGAGTGCTGCCTGGTGAGGGTTGCCTGGCCACTCAGAAGGAAGAGTGCTGCCTGGTGAGGGTTGTCTGACTTGCTTGAAGAAAGCACTGTCCTGTGCTTTTACTGTGGCCACGAGGAAGGGTGTGCACATCTGGCTTATCAGCACACACAGCACCTGAAGTTTGCTTTTCTAACGTCTGCCATGATGTTTGGGGCAGCGGCCTGGGTGCAGTCTATAAAACCCTGCCATGTGAAGCATGGCTGTATTTTTGAGGCTCAGCATTGCCTGCATTGCCCTCCAAAGCATTTTAGATTGGGACAGTTAATTGCTGTGTGTAGTGCGGGCCCTGCACCCAGCCTCATTGGTCCCTTCTAACCTGCATTCCTACCTGTTAGTGAAGGGTTGTGTGCTGGGTGGACCTTGTTTGTGTGCCGAGTGTGTGTTCTCATTGTGATGAATCAACTTCCGGGGGAACCAGTGGTCCCGGGATTGAATATCGGTTTCTAAACCAACAATCAACCCTACACCTCTAGTGCACCAGAAGGGATCCAAACAGATTGGAATAAAAAGCACATTATAAACCTCGGCTTCCACAGTTCAAAACATTGTTTTTTTGTTTTGTTTATTGGTTTGAAACCAGATCAATTCTAAACATTAGGTAGTGCCAACATTCTCCATTTAGAAGCACGTGCAATTGTTTCGCTCGTACTCGGGCTTTCTTAAGGCACAACATTGCAATTAGGTACTCAAATGTAAAGTTGTGCTATAGTTGGTACATTCCTGCACATCATTTTCAACCAATACATTGGGCCTTCCTGGTGTTTTAGTTGGGTTTTGAATGCATTGTTTTCCCTAGTAAACAAACTGTTCTTGCTGTTGCTTTTCTTACTGAGGCCATCGCCCTTTTGGGCTTTTCAGTAGCCAGTAGCATCCTTCTCACCTCGTTTCCCTTTTACTGCGGTTTGGTCTATATTAGCCTCTTGCTGACAAAGATTCAGTGGACATTTAGTGTTTCAGCACCCCCTACGGCTACCTGCCCCATGACTCTTTGACCCCCCAGCTGCATTCTATTGACTGCATTGTAACTTAAGCACCCAGTGGGTGCCTCTGATTGCTTTCCCCAGCTGGAGCCAGGGTGGACCCCCAACCATCATGTTGAAATGGGCCCCTACCAGCCCTGACACATCTTCAGCCAGCCCTCAGTCTAAGAGGCTCCAAGCACATGCCTGAGCTGGGCGGTAAGACCAGGGAGAACCCATGGGTGTGGCTGCATTCAGAGAGCATTGCATGCAGCAGCTCACGAGCAGTTCAGGCCAGCATCGCCCCTCGTGTAGAAGCAACTGAACACAGCACTACATCATAAGGTTTTGATGCACAGCATCAGATAGGAGCAGGCAGCTCCATAGTGCGTGCAGTGCACCAGTCCACAGTGCACATCCTGAAAGAGATTGCAGCGGAGCATCATATTGTTGGGCAGTGCAGCACCACACAACCAAAGGCAGCACAACAAGTAAACACCCAGGGAACAGCCAGCCTTACTGGAAGTGGAATTACCCACGCCCCATGCTACATCCTGGGAGGAATGGAAGCACCCATTTAGGCAGTGCTTGTTCGCAGGGGCAGGGTGACTGGTCACTGATGAGAGAAAGCATGGCGCCTTTATGCATTGCTTATTGAAGGAGGTGGTGAGGGTGGCTAAACACCCGCTGGACCTCAAAAGTGTTGCTAGTAAATGAAGTTGGCTATGGAACTTCGCAACAAGAAACATTTATGTGCGGCCTGGGCACTGCAAGGTGCTGTGGTTGCAGTGGTGGACTGGGAAGCAAAAGAGGCCCTGCAAATAACTTTCAAAGTAGCCCCATTTTACACACGTTCAGCAAGCCCCGCCCATTTCCTATGAGAACATTTGGAAATAAAATGGGTTGCCCCAGAACAGCGGGCCACCGGGAAATCTCCAGAGTTCCCTATAGGCCAGTCCAGCACTGTATGGTGCTGGCGGGCAGGGGGTATACATGCTCCTACACATAGGTCAAGCCTACTGTCGGAATGGCCCAAGTTATGTTCTAGTGCCCAAGTTCCAGCCATGACAGTGGAAAGCTTTGTGGTGGATGTGCAAACTCTGTGGGCTGTATGTAGCTATATTAGGGTGCAGGATGAAGACTTCTGCGACCAATGTATGATGTGGACATTTAATTCCAAGAACTACTATTGCAGTGAAAGAAGCCCAGCCTGAAGTAGGCACTAACCTTTGCTGCAGGGATTCCACTGACCTGCAACGGCTTAAATATGGCAACACATGTACAAGGGTAGTGTGGGTGGGTGTCTCGATGATCAACACATTCCCAGCCTGTGAGGCTACCAGGTTCAATCAAGGGGAGTCTACTTTAGGAGTCAGGGGTTGGGGTGCAGCAAATGGAGCACTCAAGACTGGTTCAAAGTGAAATGATGGGCCAAGGAGCCAGTGACAAGGGCCACCCTGCTATCATAGCTTGGTGAAGAAAATGTAACGGGAGATGTCACTGCATATGGGTGCGTAAGGACATCCAAAATGGAGGGTACTGCAAGGAAGATGTGCCAAATTCGGAATGAGCATGAGGAGCAATGTTGTGGTCCAAGGGGCGGTTTATCAAAAGAATGACTCTGAACCAGATGGAGCACCTGTAGCAGATGTGACGATGAGAGGGAAAAGCGGTAGGATGCTTGCCGATTATGAATACCATGACACCAGTGGTCTTCAATCTGTGGAGCTGGCCCCCCTAAGGGGGCCAAAGGATGGCCAGGGGGGCACAAGGCACTTCAAAAAGGGAGTACACAGACTGATTTCGATGGAATACATAAGCACACATGTCATCTGGGGTGCCCAGCACCAACATTTTTACTCAAGGGGGCGCTCGACAACACAGATTTACTCAAGGGGGGGGGGTCAGCATTAAAATGTTTGAATACCACAGCCTTATGCACTGTTATCCTTGTGCACCTTTGAGACTGAATTTGGAGTAAAAAAGGAGGCATTGTTAAAGTCTCTTGTTGATCCTAGCACCTCTGAGGTGTGGCCCCGTGGAGGAATGCATGCCTTGTTCACCAGCATAAGATTGTGGGCAAGACTAGATAACCAACAAGGGTGATTGGTGGAGTGGCAGTACCAGGGGAAGTTGCTTAGTGGGCTTACACTAGGACCAAATGAGCAGATGCATAAGCTGCATAATGAGGGAGGGAAATCGGAGGGTATCGTGAAGAGGTAGCCCAAGGTTTTGCAGTGACCACAGATGTAAGTTGGAAGGATTCAGTCAGAAGATCAGGCAGCAATATGGAACCAAGTCTGTCATCAGGCACGTTCATGTGGGATTTAAAGTGAAACTCTCGGTCAAATGATACAAAATTTATGAGGAGGATGTTATTGAACCAAATCAGCTGAGTAAATGTTGGGCCTGTAGTAATTACCCAGAGAGTGGATGGAAGGATTCGGGTAAGTGTTGACTTGTGTGATATGCTGTCTATTTCGACTGGCATGTTATAACAATCGTAAACACAATGCGGATACTAATGGGCAAAGTAAAGCGGATCTCTCATCTGCCTGTCTCCAGGGGGTCCTGTGCAAAGAACCTCTGCTTCTTATTTCATGTGTTACGCCAATGGCCTGCATCCTCCAGTGCGATATTGCAAAGTATCAAGGAAAACGTGCTTCTTACTAATGGTGGTATTCAGTGCTTCCAGGATGACATCCCTGCGTCTAGAGAGACTGAAGGCAAGCATGATATTACATGTGGTGTTAGAAACATTTCAGAAGGTTGATTTAATAATTAAAGAGAAAAGTCACAGTTGTAAGTCAACCAGGTAACATGTTTAGGTCCTACCATAAACGGGAAGGTGGCATAACCTAAGTCAGCGGTGGCTCAAGCGCTCTTCAAGTTAGGGAGCCAGATGTTTTCTTAGGCCTCTTTGTGTTTTATTCTTAATGCATAGATGACTTTTCAGCGAGAACTGCTTCTTTGAGGGAATTCTGAAAAAAGGGACCTCATTTGAGGGGAGGGAAGGTATGCAACATACATTTTGGGGAATATTTGGAAGAGAAGCAGGACCTCATGATTGCCAAGTCATAGACTGAGTATCTTTTCACTTTTGAGGGGTAAAGGTGGGTTGCTCTTGAGAGGTCCATTTGCTGTGAAGAACCCAGATGAGAATTCTTCTGCAGAATGAAGACACCTGGTTCTGGAGAACAGACACAAGTCTGGAATTGGACTCCGCTTTACAAAGAGATGGAACCAACACATCAGCCCACACCAGAGGAGTCCACATGGAATCCCTGTAGGCCTGACTTCTAAGAACCCCCTCTACCTCCTGCACCGCTGCACTGTACAAACCTAAACGCATCTGGTAAAGCAAAGGCATAGACATGAGGGACTAAGCATCTCACTAAAACAGTTCCCTGTTAGGAGCACTGGGTATGGTCACCATTTGGACTGAATGGTGCCAATCACATTTATTTACACATGTCAGGCCTATGTCTAAAAGAATCTGAGCTCGCTTGGGTCACGATATATGAATGCCCTGTGGAGGAACATTTGGAAAAGGCATCTACATAGTGACACTGACGGCTCCCACTGGTAGGCAAAAAAAAGCCACAATGGATTTCTGCTCAACGATATTGAGCTTACCTGAAGATGTGGCACAGGAATGCACTCGGGAGGGGAAGGGAATGACATAGCTTAGCATTTCTCTGCAAACAAAGCTCATCGGTGGCATTGTCTACTGTAGGAAAGTTTACACTCCCTGAGACGTGTAAGGGGAAACACTATTACTGCTAAACCAGGGATTCAATGCCTCCGAATTCCATCCGTTTTTTTTGCCCACTTCATCTAATTGAGACCTGCACAACTTAGGCTCCCAAAATGGGAGATGAAGTAGCAATTTACTTTGCCCCAAGTAAGCCGAAGCTGATGTCTAGCGAAGACTGAGGGCCCAAAGAGGACTGCCCTCAATGGCAAACCATTAAGGGTGACGCCAACAAATAACAGCATGGTTGCCCTGTGGGTCAGGAGATGCGAAGAGATTCTGAGTGAATTTAGAATCAGTCTGGACATGCTGCATAATGACCCGAACGCCGCCAAATTAAAAATCTGGCGTGCGGATTGGGACCAAACTTGCTCACAACCAGCTGCAGCAAAAATGATGAGTGAGGCGCCGCTCGAAAAACGGGCATTTAACTCTTCACAACGTTACATCGAGTTGTTTCCAGATCCTCAGGCTCGAAGAGTGTTTATGTCACTGCGCCTAAACGTATTTAAAACCAAGGAGCGGTTGGCGTCATGGAAAAGTATGAATATCTCCAATCTAACATGTAGACTATGCACTAAGGACAAGGAAACCCTTAAGCATTTGGTGCTATTTTGCACGGCACTTCGATCAGAAAGGACATATCACCTGGGCCTTTGGAGCCTAAATCACCCCTCCCTTTGTGCAGACGATTGGTGGGCCAATATGTTCCAAGGAACGGACATGAAATTGATACTACCATTGACTCGTTTTCTAACGATAATTGAAAATCGTTTGAATTCAGTGTTGGTTGACGAGCAATGAGGATTTTGATTCGACCCTCGGAAGAGAAAATGGGAGGGGTCTTCCTAAAGGACTGTGATACGTTGATGTGTTATGTTTTGTGTTTTTTTGTAAATATTTTAAAGGTTTGTGTTAAACCGTTAAAATTGATTTAAAAAAAAATAAAAAAAATGGAGTTGTTTCTCCATAAATTCTAACCACGAGTACTCCTCCTCCCTGCTCTGCAGCACACCAAGCAACTACTGAAAATCTTTCCGGACTTGCTTCCATATAGGGGTCTGCGCCTTAAGAAAAAGACTCTGGCATGAAACAATGGCTTCAAAGTCCCATGTCCTTTAGTTGGGGCGGTCGGAACCACGCACGTGTTCTGAATCTCCGCACATGAGGGCCGCAAGCAATTCATTCTCCTCTGTCACTTAGAGTGCATCATCTTGGAAGTTTATCCAAAGGATGGAATTCGACCCATAGCCTTAGGGGCATTGTCCCATCAGTGGAGCTTCATTCCCTAATGATCATCTCACAAATGGCTTCGTAGCAAGGGAGATGGTTGGACGCTGCTGAGTGACCATGGTAAAGCAAGTCATTGCCATGAAATCTGTAGCGCAGTCTTGCCTATAACCAGGCTCCGACTGACCTATAGGCCCATGGCCAAACCAAAAACACAAAATGCTAGTGTGGGCCACTTTTATGGCCAATGTGGGCCAGTTTGATGAGTTACTTCAATATGTGGCTAGTAGTTTTGACCATTGTTGCTGAATAAATATTCCTTGTATCATAAAACTCCCCCTTGGGTACTATTCAAACAGTCTGTCACAAAAGGAATGAATTGCCATTTACAACTTTGGCCCACTTTTTCATTGGTGCCTGAGACCATTTTAGGTCCCAGTCCGACCCTGCCTATGACTGTTCTAGAATCCTAGTATTGTGGCCTCTCTGTGACCTCAGTTATTGTGTACTCGTTCTAAGAGATTTGTGGCATATTACGACGAGAAGAGAGGGCTTGCAGGAGTCTGCTTATGAATTCACTTAGCAAAGGGATGACAGGGAAGGGCACAGAATAAGGGTGGAGTCACTAGACTGCATTTGTGTGTCCGCTTGCAGGAGCCTCGTTTGGGGAATGCATGAGGATTCCGCACGCAGTATAATGTGGGTGCTGCTAAATTTTCAATGAGAGATGGGGGTCCAAAGCGTCATGGGCTCATGGGTAACACAGTGGTGAGATAATGCCGTCTCGGAGTGGGGAGGGAGAGTGGGGGCACCTTCTTCCAACCATACCCCACCGGGAATAGTACAGGAGGCCAGAAACCCCTGAACCTGCACTGCCCTCCTCCTGATCCTGCTTTCCCAACCCCTCTTGCCCCCTCCGGAATGGAACCCTCCAGTGAGCGCTGGCTTGACAACTTCACTGGACCTCCCCTAGAGGGAATTTCCAGCAGCTGCTGAGCCCAGAGGCCTTTCCCCCATGACCACATTGGGGTGACCACTGCACTTGGACAGAATGTGCCAATCTATTAGAATTCAGAGACAAGGCTTTCCCTCAGGTCCTTTTGCCCCGTTACCACCAAGTCATTTCCTCCAATGTGGAGTTTCACCAAATCCGGCAGCGGCGACAAGTGCCTTCCACGAGAGCATCTCTCAATTACCAGACCGCTAGGCCTCCTACCCCATCCCAGAAGAAAGACAGGGTCCTTGCATCACTGCCATCATCCAAACCTTGCTCCTAAACGAGACGGAAAGCCCTCTTCACATAGGAATGGCCGCTAATGCACACCACTCACCGATCTGCTAAATTAAATCTACCAGGTAAGAAACATGATCAATCATTCCGAATGCCCTTACCGCCCCCCTTTCTACCCTGGACACCAGAGTTGCACCCCTGTCCTGTCCTCCGTACTACCAATCCCTGTTCCCTTGCATGCCCATGGCATCTGCTCCCCTGTGTGGAAGGTTCCATAGAAAGTCGTCAGATGCACTGCCCTGAATGATAAGAATTCATATTGGTCTTTCCATATTTTTTTTTCAGGGCCAATACCAGAGCACCCAGTTTCCCAGGATGCAAGGGCTTCTTAGTATCACCCTGAGTGCCTTGGAGAACCCTAAACCGCTAAATCTTTCGGCACCATGAAGTTTGTGGTAGCGCCCCACAGCCTTGCGAGAAACCCTATTGTGGCCATATGCCTTCTTACTAATGCCAAAGACCCACCCCGACCCGCAGGTGTTCAATGCAGACATGTCGGGAGCGAACAGCGGCAACCTGCCATTTCTCCATAACAAGTGTGAAACCCCCGTCATGGGCTGCCTTAGTCATGATCACCAAAGACCTGGCGGGCAAATATGAGAGCGCTGGGAACCAAGCATCTGGTCTCCTGCCTCTGGGTGCCACCTTCTGAATTCCTGCATCTTGCAATGCGATGAAGAATCAGCGGTGTGATTTGCCAGCCCTGGCACGTGCATCGCCCTGAACTTCACATCTGGAAGCAAACACAAAAGTACCAACCCCCTTAGCAACCCCAGCATCATAGTGCAAGGGGCCCTCTAGTTGTAAATGGCAGAACCATTGACATGCTGTCTGACCAGAAAACCACACTCTTACCCTGAACATTCCTGCTTCTTTATTGACAAAGCCACCACTATGGGAAACAATTCAAAAATGGTGCGGACCAGACCAGTTTGACCCCATTCTACCAGCCACCAAGCCATATACCACTTCCTTCCTAAGATAGCCCCAAAGCCTACACTCCCTTATGCATCTGTGAAAAGGCTAAACTTATTGCTCGATACTTACACTGCTGGCCAAACCAATGAGCCATTGGAATCCGTGAGAAAGGCAGCCCAAAACATTACGGCCTCTTTCATCTCCCTGGATAACTGTGTCCAATGGGGTTTCTCTTTTAAGCCCCTCATGGCCCCTGTAACAGACTGTGAAAATAGACTATCCATAGGGATAACCCGGAGCACACATTCAATTGGCCCACCAACACCCGCAATTAATTTAGGGTGACCTTCCTTGCTTGCAAACCTTGCTTGACAGACTCTTGTAAGGTCCTTTCCTTGCTTTGTGGCAGACAACATAGCCCCATCTTGCAAGACAAATTCTAAAGCTAAGAAGGTAATCTTGTTTTCAGCGCCTCTGTCTTGTCCAGATCCAAAGACACCCCTAGAACCTTCTGGAACACCCACATCGTTTGGGTGCATTCCCCTGATGCGGGTGTGCCTAAGAACAAGAAATCATCCAGGTAGTGCAACAACCGGCATGATCCAGAGAGCTGATTGGTCATCCATTCGAGAAATATGCGAAACTTCTGGAAATAGGCTCATGACACCACACAACCCATTGGGGTTGTTTATATCGAAAAAGAACTGCCCCATGAACTGAAAACCCAGCAACCGCCAGACCTCTGGCTGGCCCGGCAACAGACGAATGGTGGATTGTATGTCGGCCTTTGCCATCAGTTTTCCCACTTCCAAATTCTGAAGGCAGGCCAGTGCCTGATCAGGGGGCATCATGCATTGCACATAAATTCTGAGTGAGACGAAATTGCCCCGTCTCCTTTTTGGCACCAGGCTCAAATGGGGGTAAAGAACGGACTGAAAGGGCAGGAGCAGAATGGACCTGCCACCCTGCCCGAGCGGCTTCTCCTTCAATAACCTAGTCTTAAATTTTTTATTTTATTTCATTTCACATTTATAAAGCGCTCACACAGCCCGCAGGCATCGAGGCGCTGTTACAGGAATTGTCTATTTTTTGTTTTTCTTAGTTGCGTAATTGTGTGTGTGTTTTTTTTTTTTTTTTTTTTTTTTTTCTTAGTTACGTAGTTATAACGCGCTTAAACACCCAAAGGTTTCTAAGCGCGGACCCGGGGATCGAACCTGTTGTTGCTCCGTGTCGTCTTGCTTCCAAGACGCGCACGCTGCCGCTGAGCTATCCTCCCGGGATAGCTCAGGAATCCTCACGGGAGACCAGGGGTGTTGCTAGGTCTGGAAAAGATCGGGGCCTACACTAATGTCGGGACTGTGGACTCGGGGCTAGCTAGTCTTTTGGTTGTAGCTCCTGAGCGTCTATCCGGGGCTACAACCAAAAGATCTGGGGCTATAGCCCCCTCAGCCCCCCACTAGCAACGCCTCTGCGGGAGACACCTGATCCTGTGGGATGAGCATGACCCTGACCCTCACCGCTGCGAAAGCCATATTTTAATCCCCAGAACACTGCCTGCCCTTCCTCTGAAGACTAGGTCTGGAAAAGATCCGGGGCTATGCAAATGTCCGGACTGTCAGGACTCGGCGCAAGCTAGCCTTTTGGTTGTAACCCCTGAGCTTCTATCCAGGGCTACAACCAAAAGACCCGGGGCTATAGCCCCTTTAACCCCCACCCTAGCAACGCCTCTGCCACCCAGTCAATGGGTCCATCTTAAAAGTTGTGGGCAAAGTCACCATCCAAGACCCATCCACCAATGTCCCCCCCCTACTCCCCTGCAGTGATCTGCTACCGCTACTCCTTTTCTTGGGCCTTTTAGGGCCTTGAAGCTTTGGGCGCGAGCCAGGTCCACTGAAGAGCAAGCATGCTGAAACGGACACGCTGATGCGGAACACGTGCAAGACTTTCTATCGAATGCCCAGCAGGCCCCTCTTATGTAGCCGGCAGGACTACTGCTGATCTGAAAGCACTGACTCGTGCTTAGAAACCCCTGCCTCGCAGACCGCGCCATACATGTCTATGCAGTGCAACCAGATATATACCACCTCCTTGCCAAGTCTGGATCCAGGCTCTCTGCTTCTGCCCCTCCCCTTCCTACATCTCTCATCATGTGCATGCCCCACGTAAACAATAGCAGTATGTCGCAAGTATCAAATGTTGATAAGTGACAGGTTTCGGAGCTAATTCTGGGAATTTCTCGTGTATGACCAGCATGTAAACTTAAACCAACTCAGACCCATTCTGGTGCTGTCCTTCTTACTGAGAATCCTCATTCACATTACTTTATAACAATGAAAAAAAGTCCATTAACTTCCCCTTCCATATCATGTCCTCCATCTCAGGGGAACAATGCCACGTCAAGACCTCAACCCTCATGGGAGCCTTTGCTTGCTTATGGTAGACCCACCTTTCGGCCCTCTCTTGGGTGCTGCTTCCATTCCGGCAACCAATGCCCCTGTATTAACAGACCAGGGGGTTTCTGACCTGACCTAGCCATGTTGACTCCTACTGAGGTTGCTACTTGTGCCAGCTGGGCAATTGCTGTGGTTCCCATTCCTACCTCTGCTGCCATCTGTTGTCCCGGGCTGGTCTCTGGGGAAACATTCTGTTCTCCACCTGGCACCATCTCCCATGGTGTGTTGACAGCAGCCGGCCACTGGGCAACATTCACTGACCCCAGGGAAAGGAGCAAGGATGCTTTGGCCACATCCCTTGGCCAGACACACCCACTCCTCCAAGGAGGTCTTTCCAATACCCAATTGCAGCACCCACACTCAGTTGGAAAGAATCGCTCTACTACCAGACATCCCTACTGCCCCTGGACAATTGGGGGGCATCCCCACACTCCCAGGTAGTCCCTCTGTGGGGCTGCGGGTGGCCGCCCAGATCACCCCAGTTGCGGCTATGCCATAGGCTCTCCACACCTTTTATCTTGTGTTGGCCCACTGCCGCTTCCCTCACCTTCTTGGCCATCTGCCCTCTTGGCTGCCCCTTATGCGGCCCCTCCATTGTAACCCTCCTCCTTTCCAAGGGAGCGAAGGCTGCCTTGGGTGGTACCCCCTTCCTTCTGTGCCTTGCAGGCGGTACTGCATGCTCCTTAACCTGCTTTGTGGTGGCCAAAACCACATCCTCCCCAGCCGGGGCCTGAAGATGTACCGAAACATCGCCCAGACCGCTACTTCATACTGCCACAAGTAACCCAGCCAATAATTGATTGGAGCCATCATCCTGTCTGGTCGCCGGATGGTCCAACCATCCGGAAGTGAAATGACCGGCCCACACCCTGAGTCACACAAATATTATATAGAGATTTCTAGTTGTGTTCAAGGTATCCAGCCTAAACGTGCCAGCTGGTCCTCAGCCCTGACCGCAACCAGGAGGGTAAGGCAGGGAGCTGGTCGGCAGCAGCCAGATGGTGAGGATTAAGAAGGCGGCATCTAGCAATCCAGGCAAAAGAGTTCCGGGTTGAACCCACCTTCACCTTGGACGTGGGACAGCAGAATGTGACAACATTTTGGTTAATTTTAGCAAACCCTCAAAAGGAGCTAAATGAAGCTAGACATGACCTCACAACTTTCCTTCAATGCTGTAGTTTTTTTATCTCTCTGGACAGGAAGATCCTCTGTAACAATATTCACCATTTATATAGCACCCACCAGATACTAGTGTTGTACCAAACTTCTTCGGCTTTGAGTAAGTATTCAGCCAAATTACAGGTGAAAATAAGTTACTCTTCTCTGCCCGACTACTTTGTCGTCTCATTTGAATGCAATATAACAACTCAGAGATACAAATATGGAGTGCAGTTTGCAAAAGGGAATGGAATTAAACACTGTCTGGCAACCTTCCTAATTAAATGTAAGATTAAGGTGCATATGTATTGGAGAGCAATGGTGAGTATGCGTGAGAGGCGGGCATTGTTTATTCTTATGAGGAATGTCTGTGGAGAATTTGAATTAATGAATAGGTAGTGGAGACCAGTAGGTCTGAGGTAGTCCGTTGTATGTCAGGCACGGTGACATGGCCCTGCTTAAGAGGCCTCTCAGAGAAACTTCATATTGGCAAATGTCTCCAGTTCCCCTGTTGCCAGTCTGTCAGAGGGAGCACAGAGCAATGTCTGAGGACTCTGTCTGTATGGAACATAGTCAAACAGCTTTGTTCTGCAGGTGACATGGTGGGTGGGGCGTATGTCTGCAAATCCGAAGATTTCCAGAGTCTGGCTACCTCTTCTAGGTCAACAGGGCTGGGAACAGGTCAGTTACACGTCAGGCAGTGGAAGAGGAGTCTAGCATTTCCCAACCTATATGGGTATCTTGGGGAAACTTGCTTATTAGGAAATCTTGCGAATACTAGCCCACTCTGCCCCAGCAGCAAAGCTGTGAGAGATGAGAGCACTGTTCTGTATGGAAAGTGAGGGAACACTGTGTCTGCTGCTGTTGTGATGTGAAGGGTAAGAGTGCGAGTCGTAGAGCATTGCATACACAACTGTGTTGGGAAGGAGGTGAGGTAATTGGACTTAGATTGAGGTTGTGTGGAATTGAGCTGCTTCCCAACAGGAAATTGCCTTCCTAGCACTTGTAATGTTTGGGCAGATTCAGTCACATGTCAGGCTTCCCAACCACATGACCTCTCTGGAGTGGCCTCTCCCTCCTCGACTTGTGTCCCGCGCGAGCGGACAACAACCATATATACACTTCTAGGTGAGGCGAAAGGAACATTGAAAGTCACTGTCCACCTAAGCTAACTTGCAAGACAATGCAATGTATGTGTTTTGGAAACTGCAATATTCATTTTGTTTACTGCGACCTAACATTGGGCACGTGTGAATCCAGACACTTTGAATAGTGCTGAATTTTCATATGCAACATCCTACTGTACATTTGGTCTCTTTTTGTGTTAATCTATTCTTTTCTGGCTTGCATACTTTAAATGAAGATGATATATTGATTAAAACCAAGAGAAATAAAGGAAACGTCAGAAAACATTTAATGTACTGTTTCTTTTTTCTCCAAAAAGTGTGTTTTTCAAGTTTGAAAATGATTTATTACATAAAACAACTAATTGAATTAATATTCGGCTTCAGAGGAATACTTGATGAACTATTCAGTACTCAGCCAAATACTAAATCTGATATTCAGTACACCCCTACCAGAACCTGAATTGTCTCTTGGCACTTAATAACTGGCGTTCCTGTTAACTAGCTCAGCTTATCAACCTTGAAAGGGAGAGGGGCTGAGTCATCCCTGCTGAGGTTAAAACCTACGACTGCGGGTTGAGCAGCAACATCTCCAGTGGGCTATTATTGACCTACGTTCGCTATGGACATTTGAATGGGAAAACACACTTTAGGATAGCCCTTAATGATACAGTCTCTCACACATCCCACGTACACCAATATGCTAGAAAGGTCTCACATTATGTTAGTTAGTTGCCAGAATAATGGTTGGGAATGTTTGCAGGCCTTGCACATTCTTCTAAATCCCACTAGACCTGCAGAGCGAGTTCCTACATTTATATGCTTAACCTAACTTTTTTTTTCCTGCAGCGACGATGGCAGCATGAGTGTTGCTTCTCCAGTGCCTCCTTCAACCTCCACGAGGCACTCTCTCAGGAAGAAATCACAGGCACACTTGTTATAAGGTGAGCCCCCGACCCCCCAGGCTTAGCACCACGTGCAGCGCACTCGGCGAATAATCTGGGGGAATTGAACTTTTAATTTTACAAAGAGTGCCTTACCTGCAGCACTCGGATTCTTAGTAAGAGTGCCTGCATTTCCGTGGGGTTGCCTGTGTGCCCATTATTAATGCTGTCTGTAGGGCTCTCCAAGATGGCCGGCACCCTCGAGAGCACCAGAGTGCCTTTCTGATTGCTTCTGGATGGTCTTTGATTTGCTAAGCCCATTTTTTTACCAGGCCAATCACAGAGCCAGCAGGCTTGCCGGCCCACCTCCAAAGGTCCCGCTCCTAAGGCTCCTGTCTGTTCCTGTCTGGGCCTGGACAGACACACAACTCTGACTATGATCCGTCCCCCGGACAGGTTACTTGACTGCTATCACTGGAACTGATCCAAAAGCCTTCCACAGCCTCTGCAGTCATGAAAGCGAGTCTGACATTCTCCAACACTAACTCTCCTGAAGCGTCTTCTGTGCTCCATCCTTGCCTTATGTAACTTCATTCCTTTCACTGAATTTTCAACTCTTATTTGTGTACGTGCGCACCATCTGCTTTGCATTGTTTGCTCCTCTATTTTTATAATCGAATGTGGGTGTTTTTGCATCACTCTTGCACCATCTGATTTGCAATGTTTGCTCCTCCATTTTTTAAATCGAATGTGGGTTTTTTGCATCACTTGTGCACCATCTGCTTTCCATTGTTTGCTCATCCATTTTTAAAATTGAATTTGGGTGTTTACATCACTTGTGCACCACCTGCTTTGCATTGTTTGCTCCTTCTTTTTTTAAATCGATTGTAGGTGTGTATAGTTTGTGCATCACTGTAACACCTAGCCAATGTAATTATATTTCCTCTGTGTGTCTCTTATTCTCTTTGACTCATTCTACTAGGCCACCTATTGAGTTTAGCCAGAACTGTGCAGTGATGCCACTCCTCCCTCGTTCCTTGGCTAATCCTCTGTCTTCCTATGGCTCTCGCCATCTCTCCTATATTCTCTAACTGCTACACTATCACCTATCCCTCATTTCTCTCCAGGTCCGGCAGGAAACAGCACAAAATAAGCCATCCTGAGTGCAAACCCTGACTTCCCATTGCAGACACCCTTCTCAGTGCATCCTTTAAAGAGGTTTTCACTGATATCCTTTTCTCTGTCCCCTCTCCTGATCTTTGGTCCCCCATCTTGTCTCCACTCGCTCTCCTTTCATACACTCCTCTGTTAACAATGGCATCAAGTGGGAAACCCTCTTAGCCGGTTTCACATCCTCTCGTTGCTTTGTTAATCTCTATCACACTGGCACTATTCGGGTTCAGGGTCCTCAACCCAACCTCCTTCTCTTTGACCGCATCCTGCCTTCTCTCATTAACTTCCTTCCTTCACCTGCATCTCCCCCTTCTACTCTCTCTCCCCCTCCTCTGATTGGTTTACCAATGCTGGTACTCCACCTCAGAAAACCTTCAAAAGCACTGACCATCTCCACCTGGTGACTCCTAATGCACGCTTAACCAACAAACATTCCTCTGACATCTATCTCCTTCTTGAATACATTGACCTCGACATTCTCCTTCTTACCGAAACTTGGTTCAATGCCAGCCCAGTCAGTGCATTCGCCTCCAGCCTCCCTGACAGCTTCAAGATCATCTCCAAGCCTCGACCTCACTGCACTGGTGGGGGGCTGACTTAATCTTAACAGAGTGGGTTCCTGCCTCCATCATACCTACCCAGCCCTACTCCTCTTTTGAAAGCATGGTCTGTATGTTGGTCACCTATCACACCACCACCCTGACCATTGCTACCATCTACCAGCCTCCAGGCACCAGCTTCCTATTCCTCTCTGAATGGGCTGACTTCTGATCTTCTTTACTTTCCTACAGCTCTAACCTTCTCTTCCTGGATGATTTCAACATTCAACTGGACTCCCCTGGCTCTGCATCCACTCTATTCACTGACCTCTGCACCTCAATGTCCCTCTCCATTCTCCCTTCGGGGCCCACCCACACAGCCAGACACACTCTTGATGCACACATTCACTCTGACCTCCCCCCCATCAGTCATCTGTTCTCTTGTTCTCTTGTTCCCCACACCCCCCGCTCATGCCCCGTGTTGTTCTCTTGTTCCCCCACCCCCGCTCATGCCCCGTGTTGTTCTTTTGTTCCCCCACCCCCTGCTCATGCCCCGTGTTGTTCTCTTGTTCCCCCACCCCCGCTCTTGCCCCGTGTTCTCTTGTACCCCCCACCCCCGCTCATGCCCCGTGTTGTTCTCTTGTTCCCCCAACCTCTGCTCATGCCCCGTGTTGTTCTCCTGCTCCCCCTAGCCCCCACTGACTCAACAGTGTTTTCTCTTTGTACCCTCACCCACCTCAGAATCCCCATGTTTCTATCTGTACCCCCACCCACCCCAGAATCCCCAATTGTTTATCTCTGTATCCCCACCTCCTATGCCCTGTGTTGTCTCTCTGTGTCCCCCTACCCACTTGCAGTCAAGATATAGTCCTGTATCTGTGCCCTCCTGCCCACTCATTGTTTTATTGGCTCCTTGCCCTTAAGTCCATCTGTGTTTGCACCCCACTGCCTCTTGCGTCCTTTCATGTGGTCCCCCCATTTGCCCCTGCATCCATTGTTGCTGGCCCCCCCCTGCCACATGTTCATCTTTGTGCCCCCCTGTATCCTTCTGATTCCCCCTCTGGCTCATCTTCCTTTTCCTCTCCCTTCCCCTTTCTTCCTCCTGCTCTCTCATCCTTGCCTCTGCCTCCTCGGTCTCCCTCTCCCCCTCACCCCACCCTTCCTTCCTTCCCCTCCCTCCTCCCTCTGTCTATTCTCCGGCACTACCCCAATTGCCGTCAGTCATAGTAAGTGTAGCGCCTGCCTTCTGCTTCCATCCTCCCTCCCCCCCCCTTTTTTTCCTTCTATTTTACAAGCACTTACTCTTATCACTGTCCTTGACCTCTGATAAAGAGCTTGTCTGTTTCCCCCTCCTACTTCGTGTCTTCTCCTCCCCTCCCCCTAGCACTACCCTGATTGTTCATTGACCCTTAAGATAGTTACCCGTTTGTTCCTGTCCCCTCCCATTCCCTCCCTTCCCCCACTTCCCCCCCTCCCCCTCTCATTTTGTCATTTTTGCACTGCAACAATTGCCGTCAGGCATAGTAATGCTACTGCTTGCATTGTCTCCTTTTTTCCTCCCTCACCTCTCCATTATTTGTTCCATGCACTTGTACTATCAGTTATGATATGATAGTTATTTCGCACATTCTGATTTGCTTCAAGGACCTGTAAGAATGTATTGTATTTTCCCTTGTTTCCCTCCCTCCTTGAAGCGCTTTGAAACACATTGTGTATAGGCGCTATACAAATAAACAATCAATCAATCAATCAATCTCTCTCTCCTGGTCAGCCCACTCTCTCCTCTCCTCACATCTTGGGCCCATTGGCATACTGACTGCCCCCCGAAAATTCCCACCAACCTCGTTCACTAACGTCCACCCAATGAAACGAGTGACTGAGTCAGCCTTCACCTCCACCTCCACCTTCACCCCCCTTTCCTCTCACCTCTGAATCTACCTCTGACACTATCTCTGACACTGCCCTCAGCAATTTACATCTTCCCATCACAACACTCTTGACATTCTTGCCGCAGTCATGAAGATCTGCCCGAAACCTTCCTCAAAGCATAACACTTGGTACGGCACAGAACGTGTAGCCCTGAAACGTAATTTCAGGGCAGCAGAACGGAAGTGGCTAACTTCAAGCTTATACTCTGACAAACTTGTATGCTGCCTGCTCCAAAGACAATACAGACTCACCATCCGTGCAAAGAAAAGAGTCCACATCCATGCACAGTTTTCTGCTGTATCCAACAACTCGGCTAAACTTTTCAAAATCTGCAGGGAACTAGCCAACCTCTCCATAGAATCCTTCCCTTCTCCTTCCCAGGCCCTCTGCTATACATTGGCCTCACACTCAACTCAGGACATCCCATCCCACCCCACCACATTCCCCCTCCTCCTCCCTCCTCCTTATCTTCCTTCTCTCCTGTCACACCTGAAGAAGTTACCAGAGCTGTCCTCTCCATGAAGGTCTCTTCTAAACAGGTCTCCCTTTGTTCATCCAGGACCATCAAGAATAGCATTGGCTCTCTTACCCCTGCTCTCGCTGATTTCTGAAATCACTCTTTTGTCACTGGATCTTTCGCCTCACCCCTCAAGCACTCCCTTGTGCGCCCACTCCTGGAAAAACCATCCTCTGATTCTACCTCCCGTGCATACTATCACCCTATTTCCATCACCCCCTTCCTGGGGAAGCTGCTTGAGAAGCTGGCCTTACCCCAACTCAACTCCCACACTGAACTTGTTGATGGCCTCCACGACCATCAATCTGGATTCTGAGCATCCAGAGGCATGGAACACCTCTTCTGAACACCCGTGAAGAACTGCTTGTATCTCTGGACTCCAACTCTCCAGCTGTCCTCATCCATCTCGATCTCTCTTCTGCATTTAACACAGTAAACCATTCCATCCTCATACAAACGCTCCATGATACACTTGTATCTCGGAACGGGCACTGGATTGGCTATCCTCTTTCCTCACTAACTGCTCCTCCCAAGTCATCCTTGACCCCTTCTCCTTTCCTACTTCCTTCTCCTCATGTGGTGTCCCCCAGGGTTCTATACTCTCCCTCTGGCTCTTTAATAACTACCTTGCTCTCCTTGCAAGCCTCATCTCCTCCTTCTCCTCCAACTTCCAGTGGTACTTAGAAAACACACAGCTCTTCGTCAGACTCCCTGCTAACCATCTTGCACCCTCCATCATTCCTGACTGCCTATCTGCCATCCAGTCCTGGTGCGACTCCAATGATCTCTGCCTCAACGCTTGTAAAACTGAAATCCTTCCCAGGGGGATCCCTGCTCCCTCCGTCTTCCTCTCACTCTGGCCCTCCTTGTTTGACTCTCGCCCTTCGCCTTCAACTGAAGCTAGAAACCTTGGATTCATCTTCGACCCATCTCTCTCCTTCCTCCCTCAAACTTGAAATCACCTTGCTGCTAACTGCTTTGCACCTTATCTGGGGGAATTCCATATTTTTAAAAATCCATTGTGGGAAGTTGTGTGTTTTTAGAAATCAAGTTAATAGTCTTTCATTGGAAGCACCTAGCATTTTAATTAGCCTGGTTGCCCTCTGCTCCTCTGCATTCCTTGTATAGCACAGCATTACTTTCCTGACTGCCGAAGAGCACGAACTACAATTCCCATTAGAATTGTAGTTCTTGTGCCTTTTAGAGATGACATCCGGCATGTCAGCGCTGGAGTGTCTAAGCCGATTTGTGACGGCTATATATGTTCATTCTCCTTCGTTTGAAGGTTTTCTTTGTTAGAAAATGTAGTAGCCTTGCTGCTAACTGCTTTGCACTTCATCTGGGGGAATTTCAAATTTTTAAAAATTGTGCGAAGTTTATTTAGTTGCGTGTTTTTAGAAATCAGGTTACTCATCTTTCATTGGAAGCAACTAGCATTTTAATTAGTCTGGTTGCCCTCTGCTCCTCTGCATTCCTTGTATAGCACAGCCTTACTTTCCTGACCGCCGACGAGCACAAACTACTATTCCCATTGGAATTGTAGTTATTGTGCCTTTTTGAGATGAAGTCAGGCGTGTTAGTGCCAGCGTGTCTAAGCTGGTTCGCGGTGGTTCGTGTACAGTGCATGTCTCCTGTGCTGCTCCCTCTAATTCTATATCCTTTATCACTAAGGTGTTTCACATGTCTACAAAATATAGTCCGATAGCTGCTATACAGAGAAACCTCAAGGCATGTCTCAGGGCCATGCCGGAGGGTAGCAATATGTGGAATGTATTGCCTAATACAAACAGTAGCGACTGAAGTCATGGGGTTTGATATGCTGAGTACTCCCTGTAGGTTATCCTCATCAGGCAACTCAAATGAAACCACCACGACCCATACTAACAGCCAAGGTCATGCAGGCAATGTTGATAACCACAGCAACTGTACAAGAACATATTCAGCTGTAGAGGTATTGAGTAATACACTGAAAGGCAGCTTATTAAATATTCAGTCTTTAATTCAGTTTACTGTTGATATAGCAGATTTTATATTGGAAACCAATCTTGATGTATTAGTAATTACTTAGACTTGGCTTCAAAAGGCAACTCGTCATGCAGTGTCCATGTCTACTCCAGTCTCCCCACTAATCTTGAAGGGAGTAGAGGAGGGGGATTTGCTGTGTTTTATTAAGCAAGATTTGAAATTTTACGTTCCTGCCCTTCCAAAATGTTATCAATGTGAAGTTATGTTATTGAAATTGAATACCAACACTGTTAACTCACTTAGTGTTTTATTATTATATAGACCCCAGTTGAACACCGCTTTTTGAAGAGCAATTATTAGCATTTTTTGGTAGTGCATCAAAAGATACAACAGCCTTTATTATCCTTGGGTATTTTAATTTATGGGCGAATAACCCCTTGGATCACGAGGCCTCGTCATTGTTACAGACCTTCCAATCAGTTGGTTTTGATCAGCACGTTCATGCCCCAACACATAACGGTGATAACACCCTGGACTGGATTTTATCTAAAAACCAGAAGGTGCTGGTAACGTCTGTGGAAAAGTGTATTTGGTCTGATCATTGCTCCCTTTATTTCAAGGTTCCTTCTTCTCACCTTCCAATTAAAGCCTTGAAAGTAATTAGACCATCAATCCTATCTCGTAACTGTAAAAAAGTCCCTATTGAGGCTTTTGACTTAGTGATACCTTTACTACCATCTATGGTACAGAACCTTTCCCTTGATGATTTTATTTCCTCTTTTAGATCAGCTACTAATCAAGCTTTTGACTCTCTCACTCCATTAAGATCAGTAAAACAGAATAAAGTGGTCAGCTTTAATCAATGGTTTACCACAGAGGTTCTGCATGCCAGAGGGGTGAAACTAAAGGCGGAACGCAACTGGCGGAAACATCAGTTGAATGATACAGCGGCGACTTACAAGCTTGCAGCAGATCTTTTAAGGAAGAAGTGTTTAAAGCCAAAAACAAAATTTAAATGCAAGAGTAGAGAAGGCCAAATCAAAACCTAAGGAACTGTTTACAGTCCTACAGGAACTAAAAGGAACTGTGGTTGAGTCCTCTATTGTCGAAGACAATGATTAGTGTCAACGTATCCATGAGGGCTTTATCAAGGAAACAACCCAACATGAGCAACGCATTCTGGATCAGATACAGCCTGTGATGCTATTATAATACCTTCCTGTAACACAGTACATCTCTTTGCATTTAAAGAGGTATCGGAAAGTGAGGTGATGCAGACAATACAAAGAATGAAACCCACATCAGGTAAGGGGGATATTTTTCCAGCCATGCTCTTTAACGATTTTGCTAGAACGCTTGTTCCTTGGGTCACAAGATTTATTAATTGCTCTTTTCAAGAGGTCTATGTTCCAGAAAATATCAAAGAGGCATGGATCACTCCTCTAATAAAAAAGTAGAACCTTGATCCAACAGTCGCTGGAAACTGTAGGCCCATTACGAATGTTTCTTTTGTGCTAAAAATAATTGACAAAATAGCTTGGCCCAATATCAAAATTTTGTGGAGCATAATGAAATCCTGGCTAATGAACAATCCAGTTTTCGTGTGAATCACAGGACGGAGACTGCCCTGGATTTAAAATCTAATACTACAGGAATTATCGAGGGAGGTAATGCAGCTTTACTCTTACTATGAATCTCTCATCAGCTTTTGATTTGGTCGACCACGCATTGTTGGAGAAGAGACTGGTCAAGATGGGTCAATGTACCCCCTCGGCTGCAAGCTGGTTCAAATCTTTTTTGGGAGCAAGGACGGCTAATTTGGTCAAGGGTAATGCCCAGTCACAAAGAGCGCTTTTAACCTGTAGTGTTCCACAGGTATCCTGCCTGTCGCTGTGTATTTTTCAATGTGTACTCCAAACAATTATATGACCTTCTTGCCTCTCTGGAGGTCCAAATTGCAGATGACACCCAGATAGTGTTAAAACTATCTGGGGTGCATAGTGAAGGTGTGGCTAGAGTTAATAAAGTATTTAAAGCCATACAGATATGGATGGCTGCTAATTCATTGGCCCTAAATGATTCAAAAATTGAGCTCCTTGTTATCGGTACCTAACAAAAGTAAGTTAAAAAATGTAGACCTACGGTACAAATGTTTCACAGTCAATGGTAATGCCATTATGGTTTCCGACTCAGTTAAAACACTAGTTTTCTTTGACTCACTCCTTTATTTTAAGGAACTCGTTTCAGACCTTACATTTTCCTGTTCCTAGTATACCAACCTTCTCTGGCAAATTCGCCCCTATCTGTCAGAGGCTAATAGAGCTGATTTCTGCAGCTTTTGTAAATCCGAAGCTGGACTATTGCAATAGTCACCTGGTAGGCACCTCCCAAGCTAACATAAAGAAGTTAGAATTGACACAGAATGGAGGTGTTTGTGCAGTATGTGGGCTGGGTCGTCGATCTCAGATTTCTGAATCCCGCAGGAAATTGCGTTGGCTCCCAGTTGAACTGCGAGTAGAGCTTAAGGGCTCCGTTCGGTGTTTAAATGTCTTTCAGGTGAAGCCCCTCTCTATCTTTATTCGAGAATTATAAGAACTCCCTTTAGGCAGACTCCTCGTTGAAACAATAGCGTGACGCTATACCAACCATGTGTCCTCCTAAAAAAGACTGGTGGTGCTGGCTTTAACACATGGGCACCAACATCCCAGCCAGAAATCATCCCTTACCATGCACACATATATGAAAGTACAAGTAACTTATATCATTTAACTTTTCACAGTGTGTAATAATACCATGTGCCTCCAGATTTCTAACTTCCTGCAGTTCCGTTTTTCAATCCTTAGTCCCAATCTCGGGCTCAGTGTTGCCATGCAAAGATGCTGATATCATCCTAATAAGAGGAATATTTTCCTGACACCTGGAGAGGGGAACTTCACAACACATTGTTGAGGCTCCCCTAATTATATCCCTAATTACATCCGGTATACTTTTCCTATCACTAGCCAGAGATGCATTCTGGGTAAGATTCCATGTTGAGGCCTTCTTCATTAACACCCTCTTTGCAGTAGCAATGCCCAACTCCCAGTCAATACGCAAATTGATTTTACTGAAATATTCTTCTGCATGTGTTCTACGTTAATTTAAAACAGCTCTCCCTTCACGCATGCTATTGTTTATTAACTTTCCTATTGGATTATCCTTGTTCTTCAATATTTTTAAATACAGAGCACTTTTCTTTATTAGAGATTGCATGCTAAGCGCCAACATGCCCAGTTCCAACGGAATAAATTGGACAGAAGTGGAGTTCCTAAAAGGTACCTCCAATCTTAAGTGTTAACATAAACTGGTTTCATGTCCTTATACAATTGTGGGCTCTGGACCCCGTCAGTACACCAATAATAGTTCCCTCAAACTATATCCACCTTGGGGTCTTCCACATTCCTTTATGGAGGGTATCGCAGCCATCACTTTGTTACTAACTGTTCCCTTTCACGTTTCCCATTGAGGGATTTGTGGATAATACTCCAAGTTTTGTGGATAATACTGCCGGCCAGATAGCACAGCGAGTTGAGCGCTCGTTCTGACAGCCATGAGTAGCCTGCTGACACAGGTTTGCATTCTGGCAGGGCCAACTCAGCCTTTCATCCTTCTGAGGTCGATAAATTGAGTACCACGCAGTGGGATAGTAATAATAACTGTTATTGAAGCGCTTAGATACCTGCAGGTTTGTAGCACTATATAGAAGATAGTAATTTTGTTTTTTTATTATTAAGTAGATGTAACTATCAAGAAGCTCTCCTTTTTTCTCTTCTAATGCCAGTTTGTACAGAGGCTGTGCTTCCTACTCCCAAAAGAAATAATTTTCGTTTTTTCCATGTTAATCTTTGATCCATTTTCTGTGGAATGTTTTTCTATTGCTACCAACGATCTCTTCAACACTATTGGAGTCTGATCGAGCAGCACAATGCTGTGTGCATGGCTCATAATATGTAGGCGTTCTGCGCCAATTTTCGGAATAAAGTTTGCGAAATTCAATAAAGCTTTGCCCATATCAGGATTCAGCTTTTCCCATATTACAGGCTACTTGTAACATCACAGCTGACGTGTAACACTAAAATAACCCAACTGTTCTGTAATCAGTTAGTATGCTTCCATGTGATGTCACAATGCCTGCTGCGTGAGCCAGTGCAGCACCGCG
This sequence comes from Ambystoma mexicanum, assembly GCF_040938575.1. Classification (NCBI taxonomy): domain Eukaryota; kingdom Metazoa; phylum Chordata; class Amphibia; order Caudata; family Ambystomatidae; genus Ambystoma; species Ambystoma mexicanum. The sequence continues at coordinate 886,525,934 of NC_090931.1, forward strand.
CAGAATTCTGGCTGCAGCACTTAATTAAAGCTGCAGCAAGCTTTTCAAATTCCTCGCTTGTGGACTAGTTTCCTCTGACTCTTTGCAGCCATTCTTTGACAAGGAACTGTGCATGGCAGACGGTTCCATTTGTGCACTGCTGGGGCTTAGCACAAGTCAGCAAGAATCTGCACATTGCTACTTATTTTGAAGCACAAAATGAAAACATTTTTTCAGTGCATTTTATTTAACTGCTGCAACTATTTTTCTGCAGCGCACTAGAAGCTGCATGTTAGCTTTTTAAAATGCAATCATATTCTCCATTGATTCTATAGATCAGGAGACGGAAGATCTCGTACATTAGAGCGATCCTCCCGACACTCAACTAAGCCTCCCCGTAGGAATGCTAGTTAAATAGAACCAGATCTGCTAGAAACAAGACATACAACCCACTGACCCAACTTCAAATCTCTGCATACCTAATTCACCCGAAAATCCACACAACCATTTCTCGCTCAGCAAACCGCACGCACTTCACCACACCGCAGCAACAACAAACAAACAACACATAAACCGCACCAACAGCACACGAGGTCTGGCTCCGGTCCTATACTCGCACCAAAGCTCAGTGCACAGTGGAAACCGAACGGAAGCTGCCAACAACACACAACCTCTCTCACTTTCCTACTCCCTCATCACCCGACTAACCTAACCCGCCCGCCTTCTTGTTTTACGGATCCGCCTGCTGGGGACCAACTCCGTAGGTGACGGTGCGCAAAATAAATACCTTTACCATTTAATATTAGAATGAGCCAGAGGCCAGGTACTAAAGGTGAAGACAGTGTGTGACCCCAAATACCCCCTGGTGTACATAAAAAGGAGGCCAGTGACCTCATAGAGGAACTTGGCCATCGGCCTTGTTCCTCTCTTTGGTTACGGGCCTCCTTAGTGACTACCAATAGCCATAAAGCATACGCTTGGGGGTACTTTATCCCGTATATGCACATGTCAGTGTACAATGTCCTTATCCTGCTGCAAACATGGCTGGTGTGAAGCAATCTGACCGTGAACATGCAAACTGTGCAACTGCCATCATAGCCGCAATGTATCAATCGAGGAGTAACTCCGCCTTGTATCTGACATTCGGCAGTGATCCTGTCCTGAGTGTGCTAGCCATGTAATACTGCTGCACGTCCATGACCTGTACAGTAATGCCTTCCCAAAAGACATCGGTAACACAGGGTCTGACAGGTAGCAACATAAACAGACATTGTGAAATAAACGCCCCCCCAGTGCAGCTCTTTGAGACCATTGTATTTAAGCAGACTGCTTGGGATTTTAACCCCATTCCATGCTATTAAATCCTGTCATATAGGCTGTCTTCTGTCTACGGTGTGTAATGTTCTCCCAGGCGCTTTGAAGCAGAACCCCTTGCAAGTTTGTGCCGTAAACGGCAAATAAATAAAGCAGCCTGAATTGATCTTGTCGGGGGTGCATTACGCTGCGTGCAAGAAAGCAGTGTGTGCAGTAATTCTGACAGGAACATGCAAGGGGGTGTTATGGCGCCGACGCTCTGCGTGGCCTAGGCGCGTGGCGTGGCGCAGCGCAGCGCGCAATGATGGACACACACACTACTGATAACTTACAGGCCCTGCTACCATCTGCCACAAGGGCGCGAAACGGGCCTCTTTATTGCTCCTTCCCTGTAGTGGCATCGCTAAGGGAGTGGCTGGGGGGGCCAGGGCACACCCTGTGAAACCCTGTGCCCACCCTTGTGCCCCCCTACCTAAAACGAGCAGTGACCATGTTCTCCACTTTTGTCTTTAGCCCCCTCTGTGCCCCTCCTAAATTTGATTCCTGGCGACGCCACTGCTTCTGTGTCATGAAGTAGCACACTTGACACCACACCACATGTCATTTCACACCTTGCCCTGAATGTTCACTTTACGTCATCACACTTGCAGGAACACTTTCCCCAGAGCTTTACGTCGTTGCACGTGCACGATCTGAATGACACAAGGCCTAATAAGATTGTTTGTTTATCTTGTCATCACTCTGCCTTCCCTCCTTTGTCTTATCGCGCCTAGAAACACTTGTGTACAGGCGCGTTATAAATGGCAAATCGTATCATAAGGCACCAGCCCTCTCTGCTGGAGGAGCAGGGCTAGCGTTGAGTCGAGCAGCCCCCCCTCTGCTCTGCCTCCTGAGCAGGGGGCTCCACAGCATCCCCCTGCCATGCTTTCAATTCATGAAGAATGTGCATGCTCTTGGGCAAGGGTGCTTCAGGCCGCCCTGCTATGCCAGGCATGGAGCCCTGCTATGCCAGGTATGTGGTTCAGCCATACCAGGTATGCACAGGTAGATAATTGCGGTGGGGGCTACTTTATAACAAAAGGCTTACGAAAAAATAAACGAATGGGAGAAATGACTGATTTGTTTTTGTTTTACTTTATGCAGGGTAGACCCCCGCCTCTCCCCCTTACCTTAACTATTACCCTTAGCCCACCCCCATATTATACAAAAATGTCCCCAAAATTCGACATTTTTTGGTTAAAAAGAATTCAGTCTTTTCACCCATTCATCATTTCATAGTCGATCGATACTTTCTTCGGATTCCATTTGAAACGGGGTCTGGCTTAGTGCATCGTGTGAGGGGTGTGGAGTGGGCAAAGGCACTTGTCCAGTGCCTCAGTTGGAAGCCCACAGCATATTCCCCCAGATATAGTTCCATAAGCACTAAGTACGGGAGTGGATGTATGAACAACCTTACATGGATATGGTAAATAGACATCCTGCTTTCCCAGGACAGGTCGATTATTTCATAACTTGACCAACACAAACTTCTGTAAAATATGCAAATGCTCCCTTTTAAAATTGAATACTTTTCACAGCACTTCTCTGATAATAGGGTGAACAAAATTCAGGTTACAATTGTGGGGCAAGCCTTGCTAGTTTCTCTGGACAGGATTTGGCCTCTGTTCAACAACGTCAGACTTCCAGTCATCAATCTATTATTGTTCCTGTGTTACATTTGCCAAAGATTCATTCTAAAATGGTGCCCCACATCTGAGAGATCATTTTGGGGGGCAATTTATATAATTACACATAATCTACTGCTCTTCTCCAAAGTACTACCAATGATTACTTCATTGTTTAAAATGACTGCATGATACCAGTCCTTTAAACATCAATGAGTGAGTTTAAAGATGCTCTGAGGCTAGCTGGAACTCAGGCATGCTGGTCGTTCTACTCTCTCCCTCTCTCTCTCTGTGAGTTGAAGGCATGTGGATCTGTCAGATAAACTGGGGGTGGGGGGTGCTAGATCATGATTTAAATGCTGGCCTTCGACATGGGGTCAGACTGAACTTCAACTCAGCTTTTCATCCCTCTGAGGGTGATGAATTGAGTACCATTAATAGTGGCCCTCAACCATCATGAATCCACAAACACATGGGCAGAGCAAATCCAACTTACCCCACCCTTGCTTCTCAGTGATGGGTATTGCGCAGGAAGCCATCGTGCATACAAGGTGCGGAGCAGAAAGAGGGCCAGACTTTCGAGGTGACAGGGAAGTGTGGAGCAGTGTGAGGGGCAAGTAACAGAGGGGAATTACTGAAAAGACAAAAGAAGTTGGCTGTGGACAGCCGGCGAGTGAGGATGACGTGGTGTGGTACATAGCAAGTGAGCAGTGAGGGAAAACTGTAGGGAGGAAAAGGGTGTGTGTGGGTGGGGGGGCAGGAGGAGGAAGCCGGAACATCTATTGGAACAGGGACAAGTGGGGAGGGGCCGCAGAAAGAATTGCACAGATGCCTCAGGCAGTGGCGTACTCAGGGGCGGGTGGGCAGACACCCCCTAACCCACCCGTGGCTCTATTAAGAGACAGACCAGAACATTTGTCAGTGGGACACCTCTCCCATTCGGCACCTCAATGAGGGTGCCCAACAGCAAAGGTGTCCCGCTGGCAGGACAATGTGTGCCGACCAATTCCTTCTCGGCACGCACTTTGTCAAAGCAGCAGGACACCATACCCTTTCCGAATGAGAGAGGTGTCCCTCTACCAGGACAATGTCCCAAGGAGCTTCAGAGAGCAGAGAGACTCTCACGTTGCTCTGTGTCAACAGAGCATTACAATGTGAGCCATTAGGCACTGATGGGAGGGAGGGGCTCTTAGCATGGACTTTTGTCCATTTAGAAATGTGAATAGGAGAACGAAAATGCTTTCCATTGGCCTGCCTAGCTGATAAAGGCCTTCATTGACGAACTCAAATCTAGCTTTCTGAAAAATGTATACAGTATTTTGCAAATGGTAAGCTTATAAGGACCAGTCAACTGTATGGTGCAGCCCTCCATGTTTCAACAGCCCTTCTGTGGTGGGTGATGGTTTGCTGTAAAACCTTGTACCATCTTGTAAAGGCGGTCCCAAGTGAGGGACAGCCTGGGCCGGGTTGCGTGTCACACAGCACATCAAGAATGAGACAGAGCCGGAGCGCTCTTTGAACACGTCTTTATTTCTCTGGCTTCCCACACATACTACCTTCCCTCCCACCGTCACTTCCCTCCCTTAGATCCGATTCCGCCCTCCTGCCCCGGAACACAACTGTCATTGTGACACCCCCCAAATGAAACAGTTACCTAACAGGGGTCCAACATGAACTTGAGATGGAGCTGATCAGCCCATTTCTTCAATGAGGTGTTGAGGCTTATTCCTCGCTCTTTGAGGTCTTGAGTTCATCGTCCCGTTGAACACTTTTCCTCTGATCCACCTCTGTCCTCCAGAAGCATCTGAGCCTTCTCGATCTCCTTGATAAGGTTCGTCCGAGAAATATTCATCCGACGGCTCCACTCTTCCACTTAAGCTCCTGGGGCTGGTTAGGGGAAACCTTTTGAAGTGCAAGGAGTTTCAGGTGGTGGGTCCATGGTCACCTTGGGCCGTAATCATTGAGCCGTTCTTTTCCGTAATGCTTAGTGGTTCATCTTTGAACACAGAGGTGTGTTTGTGTGTCTGTGGTTGATTCACTGTCACTTCTACCTCCCGCCTGGACTCCCAGGCTTTCCTTCACACGTCTGTGTACGCCTTCATTGTCTGGTTAGCAGATCGGTCCTGTTCTCTCAGCTCTGCATCAGCCAGCCGCTCACTGTCTTGGGGTCCATGCTGAGGTAGCCTGGTACGCACGTCACTCCCAAACATTATTTCTGCAGGACTTTTCCTTGTGGAGCTATGAGGTGTACTCCTGTAATTTCTCAACAATTGGTGCGGCACTTGTTCATACGGTTGACTCGGGAGTCGGGCCAATTACAGTGCCCGTTTGAGGTTTGCCATAAATCGTTCGATCATGCCATTCGCCTGTGGCCTGAGTGGTGTGATTTTCTGGTGATGGAATCCCATATACTTACTGAACCGTGCAAAGTCTTGGCCAGTGAAAGGGGCCCCATTGTCTGTTTTTACCTTGCGGGAAATACCATATGCAGTGAAGATGTGGTCCATTACTGAAATGATGTGATGGACCACTGTCGAGGACACAAGTTGAGCTTCTGAGTACCGGGAGTATTTGTCGATGATGGCCAACACTTATTTCCCCCCCTTTGATCGGTCCAAAGAAGTCGGCAGCTACTGCTTCCCATACTCCTTCTGGTAGCTCGGACATGTGTAGCGGTTCAGGGTGTCAATTTGGTGCGATGAGACATCAGGTGGGACACTCTCTCAGGATGTCCTCCACCAAGGAATCAAATTGGTGGAACCACACCTTTTGGCGCAGAATGCGCTTTGTGGAGATGACTCCTTGGTGCCCTTCATGAGCGAGTTCCACCACTCTCCTTTTTAGAAATGCCTCAATCACCATTTTGTGTCCTTTCAACAATATATTGTCCTCTGAGAGGGCTAGTTCCTCGTTCACCTGTAGAAGCCTGTCCACCCCCTTCCGTATGTCTTCTGACTCAAGGCGACCCCTCTCTTTGGCTTTTCTCCATTGGCCAAATCTGAGTCGTTCACATACTATTCGGCATGCTGTGTCTGCCTCCATTTCTTGGGCGAGGTGAGACGACTCAATGACCTTGGGTATTGCTTGCTGGATGAGATACCGGAGATAGCGGCCAGCTACAGAAGGCGCAGGGGCACTACCACTTCTCGGATGCCGCGACAGGAAGTCAGCCGGGTTGTCTTCCTTTCCAGGCCGGTGCACTCAAATGAGTAGTCTTGCAGTCTGAGTCCTGACCTGGCAATTCAGGGTGGCATTTTGGCCTAGGGGTTGCCATAAAGGAATAGTAGAGCCTGATGGTCTGTCACTTCTTTAAACGGCTTTCCATAAAGAAAAAGATGGAAGTGTTTGCACGCCCACACTACTGCAAGACTTTCCTTCTCCGCTTGAGAATAGGCCTGCTACGTAGTTGAGAGGCTTCGACTGGCGTAAGCAACGATGTGGGTGTGACTGGGATAGTCTGGGTTTATTTGAGCTAGAAGTGCTCCCAGCCCGACTGGGCTTGCATATACTGTCAATTCTGACTTGTGACTAGCGTCAAAATAGGACATGTTCTCGGCACAAGCCACTCTCTCTCGGATCATTGCAAAGGCTTGTTGACAATCTTCCGACCAGTTGAACACAGCATTTTGTTTATTCAGCGCCCAAAGTGGTTCACTGACTGTGGCAAAGTCCTTGATTTACCATGTACAGTAACTGGCAAGGCCCAAGAATGACCTCAACTCAGAGTCTTTGGTTGGTGGCAGTGTCTCATTGAGTGATGTGACCTGGTCCAGGACTCCCTGCTCACTGTGCTCAGAGACGCACAGCTCCACTTCACTGATGAGGCCCACCAAGGCTGAAACACTTGTATGGGGTTTCTGTTGGTACTCTTGTTCAGAAGGGAATTGCCATAGCATTTCAGTGCTGAACTGCCCATGTGGGTGGGACAAAGACTGATGTGCAAATTGATATTTCCCTTCTGTGAAAGGTACAGTGAGCAAAAGTGATGGCTCCAAACTCTCAAAGTGGGAAAAAAACACAGAACAGGTTATCATGCCATGTTCTTCCTGGAGAGTGGCGCCTGCTAACTTTTTGAAAAATGTTTGCAAGGAACTTGGGGTTGGTCACCCTCAGTTACCTGGGGGAACCCAGACGTGGACTCCCTGCTCACTGTGCTCAGAGAGGCACAGCTCCACCTCACTGATGAGGCCCAACAAGGCTGAAACATGTGTATGGGGTTGCTGTTGGTACTCTTTTTCAGAAGGGAATTGCCATAGCATTTCGGTGCTGGACTGCCCATGTGGGTGGGACAAAGACTGATCTGCAAATGGTTATTTCCCATCTGTGAAAGGTACAGTGAGCAAAAAGCGATGGCCGCAAACTCTCAAAGTGGGAGAAAAACCACAGAACAGTTTATCATGCCATGTTCTTTCTGGAGAGGGGCGCCTGCTACCTCTTTGGAAAATTGTCCGGGTCTGGAGTCAAGCCTTTTTCTGAGAATATATGGGTGAAGAATTTCAACGTGCCCTTTCGGAATTCACACTTTTCTTGGTTGAGGGTGAGATTGGCCGCCTCCAATGGACAGAGTCTCGTCATGCTTTCCTACATCAGTCCCAAACACTAGAATGTCATCACTGTAGTTTATGCAGTTGGATATGTGTTTAATGACATTATGAATCCCCGCCTGAAAGATTTCAGTGGCGGAGGATACGCTGAAGCACAATCTTTTAAGAGGGAGGTGCAAAGAAGAATCTTAATCAAGAAAAATCGTCGCAAGGCATCCATGGAAACAAAGAAAAACCAGGTGCTAATAGAAACAAGGTCAATCATAGTATGCTCACGAAAGGATCGCAAACAGAAAAGTACCCAGATAAGCCAGATGTGGTCCAAGCATTGTCTAAATCAAAGAAGGCAATCTCTTTGGCCCCCATTTTTCTGAAAGTTAGACCAAAGATGGGCGCTACTGTAACATTGAATGATGATAGATCGGCGGTATTAATGAATTCTAGCACGAAGATTGCTCCAATCTTCTTGAAAAAACATAGTGCTCAAAAATACCCTGCAGTATCCAGCAACTTTGAGTCGAATGACATTACAAACGTGCCTAAGAAAGTTAGAGCTCAACCATACTCACCATTAGAAGCCTTGGTAAAGGAAATGTCGCAGAGCGAACTACGGAAGATACAACATCAGGAGGTAGTACCTGCAGTGAAAATAAGTAACATTAGTGAAAGTGCGGACACAGCCCATGACAGTAGGGTGGATGTAATGGCCCACAGATCCGAAATTAGGAAGGCTGTAGATGCTTATATGCAAGGCCATTTTATTCCTCCACATATAGCTCCAGTGTCGACAAATATGCATTGTAGATCGATTGATTGTGACGACAAAACTGTGGAGATTGAGAAACAAGCACAGAAGGGCATCGAGACTGGGGGGTCTATCTCTATGCATCCAGGAGTGGTGACATCTGCGATTGCCCCAGTAAGTGTGGAACTAGACACCCCAAGGGTAATCACTCCTGTGGATTCTGAATTATCTTCTTCTGCACAAGTGAGTCTACCTAACGACTTTTCCAAAGAGGTTTTGTCATTGATTAAAAATGCTTTAGGGGAATTGGCTCCGAATATGAGAGAGAAAAAAATTAATGTGGCCTCTGCAAAGCGAGTCAAAACACAAGATGCCCGGGGAATGGGGAAAGTCACCCCTCGATTGGCCCTGTGTTCTATGATTCTGAAATGTAGACCAGCCCCATGTATTCAATATGACTTGAACCGAAGAGCAATTTTAGCAATTTTTTCAGATATTCCATCATTAGAAGACATTACTTCTGCTGATTTGACTTTGGTTGAATTCACATCCAATCAGAATCTAAATGCAGTACGGGTGTGGATGCAATCTAAAGTAATACGTAATCTGGTATGGCAGGCTAAAAATTCTCTATTTGATCTGGGCTTTTTGCTTAATATAGAAATGGACAGTGCAATAGAACCTGAGGTGCCAAGTAACATGGATTCCATACCAAAGGCAAAAAGTGCAACGTTAAATGATCAAGAAACAAAGCAACAATTACAAGAGAGGAACTTTTGTGCTTGCAATTGTAATGGGAATTTGAACTAGCTATCTAATACGGCAAATTCTATTCCTCTTGCTCTAGTCTGCTGGAATTCGCGGGGATTCAAACATCTGTTGAATAATGATGAGAGTGGCTTAGGCAAATTCGATATAATTCTACTCCAAGAGACCTGGTTACTAAGCCCCATAGTCTGGCCAGGATACCAGATACATTTGAATCCAGCTCGGAAGTCCGTAGTAGGTAGACCCTCAGCAGGTCTGCTGGTAGCCTTGAAAGATGAACCAGGATCATCATCAAAGCTGTGGGCAATGCCAAATGTGCACATGTTATTTGTAAGGGCGTTGATTAATGGTGACGCCTACGCGATTTTGAATATTTACTGGAACCCAGTAGCAATCTCATCTGAGTGTTTCTTTAGGGATCTGAATATACTATTTGACTTAGTGTCGGCGGATGAAAAGATTCTGTATTTCATTTTAGCAGGGGATTTGAACATGAATTGCCTAGCCACGAATGGTGTGCAAAAGAGTGAAAAGTTGCTGCAATGGAACACAATGGTCACCCTTAGAAACTTGCAAGTGTTGAATGGAGCGTTCAAGACAGACATTCCTCCAGCACCAACTTGGAAGAGAGGAAACTCTGCATCCACTATTGATTTTATTTATGTAAACCCTGCATTATGGTCAGTGATGTGTTCCTTTTGTGTGTCTCCATCTGTGGCTAGTGACCATAATATGTTATGCGCCAGTTGGCAAGTAATGGCAGAAGTTAATGTCAACAAACCCAAGACAATGAAAGGTGGATGCTTTGTGGTAAATGGTGGAAAGAACCGACTATGATGGACGGAGAACACCTTGTTGCACTTTAACCAAATTTTATACGACTCAAATAACTCAACTAATCGGCAAACATCTGATGTGGGTTTAACATATAGTAATGTAATGCAAAAATATAGTCAACAGAAGAATGCCAATTCTCAAAGAGAAAGCCATATCCATATTTTTGATAGATCCATATTCATTAGGAAGAGAGCGTATTGTGCCGAAGTGAGAAGTTTAACAAGGCATCCTCCCTCTGTCAGAACGGTTCTTATCAAAAAAATCCGCTTGAACTATAATAACTGGCTCAAAGGATATCGAGCCTCACTCTATCAAAATGATGGAGCCATTATGCTGGCAACTTTGGCTGATAAAAATATCTCAAAAATGTGGGCCATACTAAACCAAACAAATAATGCCCGCCAGTTAGATCTTCAAACAACAGCAGTTGGGGTACATCAGTGGATAGAATATTTCCAACTACTATATGCTTCACCCTTAAACACGGTCTCGACACTAAATTTGCGTGAGGTGTTGAGGTTTTGGTTACATATTGATCAGAAGGAAATAAGACAACTAATCATGACCTCAAGCAATTCACGCGCTGTGGGCCCTGACGGGATCTCAAATTCTGTGATGAAAAAACACCCTGAAGCTTGGAGTTCAATTCTTTACCAGATATTCTCTGCTATAAATAGAAATCAAAAATTACCTAAAACATGGACGGAAGCAATCACAGTTCCGATTTACAAAAAAGGTGACCGGCAACTACCGACGAGCTACCGTCCAATCTCTTTATTGGATGCTCCTGCTAAGATATTCTGTAGAATAATACTAAAAGAGCTTAATGAGTGGGTGGACAAAAACGGCTAAGAGACCCTCTACAGTCAGGCTTTGTCAAAGGCATGGGCACGATACCTAACATCTTAGCCCTAACAATGATACAATCCGAGCAAGTTGATGGTGAACTCCCCTTATATGTGGGGTTTATTGATTTTAAATCCGCCTTTGACTACATTGATAGAGACATGCTCGTAGCTAAGCTTAGACTACATCGGTGCCCAACATCCCTAGTAAATTTAGTGATATTATTACATACCACCACGTCTATGCGAGTTAAACTGAATATGGATAGAAAATTATCACCAGCCATCTTCACACATAGAGGGGTGAAGCAGGGATGTGCTCTTGCTTCATTCCTATTTAATTTCTTTATTCTTGATTTAGGACCTGCCCTAATGAATTGTGTAGTAGATGCGCCTCGCATAGGATCCCAAAAGGTTGCATATTTACTATATGCAGATGATTTGGTATTGTTGTCCCGTACACCCGTCGGCCTACAAAATATGCTAAACCAATTGGGTTTATATGCAATAACAAATAATCCTGTGATTAACACAGCCAAATCCCAAATACTAGTCTGCAATAACAATGTCTCCAAAAAATATCATCTTGAATGGTCCCTTCAAAATTGTGTATTAACCAAAGTTGTGAAATATAAATATCTTGGAGTATATATTGAGCACAAGAAAACCCTAAGCACCATCATCACTGAAATGAGGGTTAAGCTGAATGCCTTGATATCCCAATCAAACATTCTCCTAAGAAGATATGGCAAGTTCACAGTGAAACATATTGTGTCCTTTTATAAGTCCAAGTTAATACCAATTTTGCTATACGGTGTTGAGGCCTTGGTACCACAAAATCGTAAGTTTTGGGACAGCATTGAAGCTAGATTTTGGAAAACTGTTCTATCACTCTCTTCTGGAACACCATTGGCCATATTGCGATTTGAATTGGGATTGGTCTCTCTTTATACCCATGCATTATGGAAGCAGTGTGCTCTTCTACGAAAAATGCTGGATGGGCTAGGGAGGCCTACCCTTTTGAATGTATTAGCCCAAAATCTATTAACAGCAAAAAATGGTAAGGCGTGGCTTGGCGCCGATGGCGAGCGGTAGCTGATCTGCCGAGCTCCGGCCGAGACGCCGTTTCCTGATCCTTTTTCTCCGGCTCATGTGCGGCCCCAGCCCTTGCAGAGGAATGCGCGGTTGGGGGAAGCGGTTCTGCATCTGAATAACCATTGGGCCCACCGAATCGGACCCCCCAGACGCAGCTGCGGCCCTAAAACGGCTCTCCCCCCTGCCGCTCTGATCGGATCCAAGATGGCGCCTCTCATCGCATAGCGGAGCCTACGAGGGGTATCCCTCCCCCAACGGACTTCCAGGTCGGGTGGGGAGAAGCGGAAGCACGAGAAAGGAAAACGACTTCCCCGGGTGCCGCCCGTCTGACAGAGGACTGGCCTGGCTCGGGTCACTCTACCGATCCAGCCCCACAAGATAGGGTGCGCGGGATCCCGCTTCACCCGCGAGGGGGGCCTCCCGCCTACCCTTACTCTTCTGATACCCGACTCTGTGGGTCGCACAACCAGACACAGGGGCAAAACACAGCTTACGGCCCGAAATTTCGGCTAAGAAGAGGGCCTCACTAGCAACCCTGCAAGCGATCTATCCTTTGAGGCCTAGGACATCCGCAATCATCACCTCAAGATGGCCGCCAAGAATAAGACCAGAGCCGCCACCATGGACTCCTTTGTTTCCACCAAGCTGAAGACCCTCACTCAAGCCGGGGCCGGCTCCTCTGAAGTCGCCCGGACGGGCGAAGGGGTGGCCGCCAATAATCACTCTCAGATACTTGATGCCATAGCCTCCCTAAAAACGCATATAGACTCTAAGATCGACGAATTCAAAATTGATATCCAACTGATCCGCCAAGACGCTCGCAACTTAGCGGAGAGGGTCACGACCGTTGAACAGTCGACGGAGGAAACATCCACGACCACTACAGCCATGAAGTCAGAAGTTGCCCTCCTGAAGAGGAAAGTTGCCTTCCTGGAGGAAAGGGCGGAGGAGGCCGAAGGTCGGGCCAGACGGAGCAACATCAGGATCCTGGGTGTCCCAGAGGGGAACGAGGGGGCAAATACCACATCCTTCGTCGAAACCCTTCTGCTGCAAGAAATAGGGGCCGGCAAACTGACCCAGGGATTCTCGGTCGAGAGGGCCCACAGATCCCTCCAGAGGCGCCCTCCCCCTGGATCGCACCCCAGACCTATAATCGCTAAGATACTGAATTTTCAGGACAGAGAAACTATCTTACGGCGATCCAGGGAGGGGGGCCCCATCGAAAGAGGGGACTCAAAAATCTCCATCTATCCGGACTACACGCAGAAGGTTCAGAGAGAGCGGAATTCATTTGTCCCGATAAAAGCTAGGCTCCGACAACTGAACCTAAATTATAGATTGTTATATCCGTCACGCCTCAGGGTCGTCCACAAAGAGAGAGTGGTATTCCTCCATAATCCAGAGGCAGCCAACATGTGGCTAGAGGATAATAACCTGGCGGATGGCAAGGACAACTCACGGAATGAGGCCTAACCCCCCCCTGATCCCACAAGAGACCCCCGAGTAACAGTAAGAACTATCGTACATGACGCTGGAACACAGAAGGTAATCCAACTTCAGTTTTTCACTTGGAAACGGCCTCGCTCGGCTCCGCCGCCAGACCCTCGCCCCACCCCCAGCATAGAATTCACCCGGTCTGGGCACCTGCCTGACCCAGCTCGCGCCCGACTCCCGGATGGGCTCCAACAGCTCGAGAGCGCCTGAGCACCGCAACAATGTTGTAGTCGCTGGGCGCACCAGTTTGAGTTTTGTTATTAGTTTTATTAGTTATACAGTCTTCATGCTTCTTTCGCCAACAAAGACCGAGATGGGTCCAGGACGCGACCCCGACGACCGGAATTCAGTGATATTCCCCCCGCAGCCCACCTACGGAGGACTAAAACAGAGCCGGACTCCGGAGACCGAGTCCCGCATCAAATCCGAAACTCAGACCCGATGGCGGCACAGTTCACTGTGATGACATGGAATGTGAGGGGTATGGGCTCATAGCTCAGACGCAATCGTATACAATCCTATCTCAGAAGGAAGAAAGTCTCAATTGCACTCCTTCAAGAGACTCACCTCACGACGGAGGCCATGTCCAAGATTGCAGACCGATGGGCTGGGACTGTGAGAGGGTCCCCCTACTCCAAATACGCTAGAGGGGTGCTAATATGGATAAGCCCGGATGTGCCCTTCCAGATGGAGGGGAGTGAACAAGATAAGGAAGGGAGATACGTAGTGATTTGGGACACAATGGAACAGACCCCAGTCTGCTTGGTCAACTCCTACTTCCCACATCACGGAACACCGGCGTACTTCGCCACAATGATTACAAAACTGATTTGGCACCGGGACCGCACTTTCATATGGGGAGGGGACTTCAATTGTGTTGCTGACGCAAGCGCGGACAGATCGCTGCCCCCCCCACACCCGAGCAACCTTGCATCCCGTGCCCTGAGGGAAACTCTGGAGCAGCTCAATCTAGTCGACATCTGGAGGGAACACCATCCGGCCGACAGGATTTACTCCCACTACTCAGCCCCACACGGAGTCCATACAAGAATTGACTACCTGTTTATCAATAAGGAGCTCGCCCCATGTGCTGCATCTACAGAGTATCTGGGGCGAACGATCTCCGATCACTCCCCACTGACCATGCTATGGCAATTGAGGGGCCCCAGACCCCCGATCCCCATGTGGAGGATGCCGACTGCAGCACTTGAAGATCCCGAGTTCAGGGAAGACCTTGCCGAAAAATTGGAAGATTACCTGGAAATCAACATGGGGTCGGTATCCTCCTGGGGCACATTATGGGAAGCTATGAAGGTGGTGACCAGAGGGGAAATTATATCGAGAGCCGGCGGTACTCGCAGGCAGTTGCAGAGAACGCTCGAGGCACAGGAGGCTGAGATCTCCCGACTAGAGTCCGCTCACGACAACTCCACAGAGGCCGAGAATAAATTGAAGGAAGCCCGTGCAGAATGCCAACAAGCATGGGAAAGACTGGAGAAATTCGATTTCACCACGCATACCACCCGATCCCACAAAGAATCGGACAAACCAGGGAGACTACTGGCCTGGCTCTGCAAGCGGGAACACCCCAAACACCTCCCAGTGGAGATACGGACGCCGATGGGACATCCCACACGACCCAGTTGGGGATCAATGAAGCCTTTGCCAAATTTTACACCGATCTGTATGCCCACAAGACGCAAATTCCTACTGAAGACATTATAGACACACTTGAGGAGATAGAACTTCCCAGCATCTCACTCGAGCAGAGAGAGGAACTGGAGATGGAGATCACTCTTGAGGACGTACAAGGGGCGATCAGGTCCCTCTCTAACAACAAAGCCCCTGGCAGCGACGGCCTCCCACCTGAGTTTTACAAGACGTATGAGCCCATCCTTACCCCAGTTCTCCACGAGGTCTACCAGGAGGCATACACGAACGGGATTCTCCCCAACACCATGAAAGAAACCATAATCGTCCCTATGCTCAAGCCACACAAATCGCCCACCGACTGTGAGTCCTATCGCCCTCTGGCCATGCTAAACTACGATGCCAAGATCCTCACATCCATATTAGCTCGCAAGCTGGCCAGAGTGGTGGGATCCATCGTCCATGAAGACCAGAACGGATTTGTACCTGGGCGCAACACCACTGCTAACCTCAGGAGGCTACAGCATGTAATGGCTGAAACACACGAGAGGGACGAGGACCTGGCGGTGTTGTCGCTCGATGCTATCAAGGCCTTCGACTCCATATACTGGGAATGGATCAGGGAGGTCCTGAGAAGATTTGGCTTCGGAGGGGGCTTCATCAGGTGGATCGAGGTCCTCTATAATTCCCCAATGGCGAGAGTGAAAACGGGAAGAATGGTATCAGCAGCCTGGGAAATACAAAGGGGAACGAGACAGGGGTGTCCGCTATCGCCCATGCTGTACATACTGGGCCTGGAGCCGATTGCACTATACTTCAGGCAGCAGTTTTTCGACGCTGGTATCAAGGTGGGCACTGTACACCACATAATATCTCTATACGCAGACGACGTCCTCCTTTACCTAAGCACTCCCGAAGTTAATGCACCGACAGCACTGGAGGTACTAGATAATTACGCGAAGTACTCGGGGATCCGATTCAGCAGGAGCAAGTCCTCCGCCTTCCCCCTGGCGGGCCTACGCAACATTCCAGAAAGCAATCTCCCAGTGATAGGAATAGGTTGGCAACTGGTCAAGTTCCGTTATCTGGGGATCAACGTAAGCCATAACTCGCTACTCACGCACGAACACAACACTGAGGTCGCCATCATGAGTCTTCGACGCTCTATAAAATTCTGGTCCAAGCTCCCATTGGCCATGGTGGGCAGGGCAGCGATAGTCAAGATGATCGTACTCCCCCGATTCCTATATTTCTTCGTGAACATTTGCCATTACGTTCGACCGCCCTTCTTCAAGAAGCTGGAGGCTATTATCAGGGACTTCCTTTGGGGCCCCCACAGGCACAAACTGTCGCTATCTGTTCTCTCCCTGCCACACAAAGAGGGTGGAATAAAGCTACCGGATCTCCAGTTATACTATCTGGCTGCCCAGCTGAGTCACATAACGAAATGGCTCTCGGACGAACCTTCGGCTGAGACGGAACTACTGAGGCAATCCTCGAACAATGTGATCCCCAAGGAAACCCTGTGGCACCCCACACGACAATCCCTGGTCACCTCACAAGTGATTGACCTGGGAAGGAAGATATGGGCCAGGTCCTGCTACATCAGGCGAGTACAACACCCATACTCTCCGGATAATCCCATTTTAGCAGACACCTGCCGAACGGATGCAGACCTCTCCACAGCAAGGAGGTGGGAAGAAGCTGGCATATACACATGGGGCGACATGTACGAGGAAGGAGAATTCAGGGACTTTGAATCTCTTAAGGCTGCCGAAGGAATACCCCCGGGCCAGTTCCTCTGGTACCACCGCCTTAAACAGACTGCCAAGAAACAATGGACCGGCTGGCCGGAGGAACCCTCCCCTGATCCTCTACTTCAAGAAATGCATGACCTCTCAGATGGCTGGAGACCAGTCTCCAGGCTCTACGGCAGACTATGCGACAAACCTAACCCTAAAGGCGAAGATCTGAGGGCGAAATGGGAAGCGGACCTTGAGACCCCGATCACGGATAAAGAATGGGAGAGAGCGCTGATATTTCCCAAAAAAGTGTCCAGGAATACCAGATTCGGCCAGATTCAACTGAACGTCCTGTATAGGACATACATGACCCCACATAGGGTCGCCTCCTTCAATAAGACATCCTCCCCTGCATGCCCATGGTGTGGGAATGATAAAGCGGACATGATCCACATGTTCTGGACTTGCACTAAGGCGATGACACTATGGTCCAAAGCCAAACAGACTTGCATGGACGCCGGAATGACGAGGTACGAATGGACCCCCGGAGAGTGCCTCCTGGGGAATTACCCCAGACCTAGCAAGTCCAAGCATACTGTCAGACTAATGGACATCTCATGCATTCTGGCTAAGAGAACAATTGCGATGGCCTGGAAAACGCCGTCGGGCCCCAGGCATGAACGATGGCTCAAAGAACTCGAGAGATGGACAGTAGCTGAAACCAGGGCCTGGCAAGAAGGAATCATGTCAAGCGGCGAAACCGAGTGCGGCACCCTGGAATCATGGAAGGCCCTCCTCAGAGACATACGCTTCAGCGCCGACCACAAACCCCCCTGAAATCTCGTAGCATCACACTGGCACTATCCCCTGATGCCAGCACTGGAAGGACGGCCCTTGTATGCGACCCCCCCTGCTTTCTGAAACTCTAGGTCGCAGGCCCTAACCCATCCATCTATTGTAAGTTCGCTACAACATGAAGACTGTTGTTGATTTGTTTGACCCTTCCCCTCCCCTATCCCCCTTGCACCGTCCCCTCCCTTGTTTGAACCACTGTTTGATTTCTCGTTGTTTTGCACGTTTTTTTTTTTCTCACCAAAATCAATAAAATACGTTTAAAAAAAAAAACAGCAAAAAATGGTATGTCACCGAAGTGGAGAAATCACACTCTAAATGCGGCTTCTGATGCCTCGGTATCGATTGAGCTTCTTTTGACAAATCCTGATCGTGCCAAAATAAAATTTATCAAGCTGACTGGATCAGCAATATGGAACTCTGTACAAAACTCAAAGACTTCGATCCCGATGCATTTGGCACCAAAAGGTATGGGGTGATAGCTGATTACCTGTTGAAATTTCCGTCACATGCATGCCGACAGAAATTTCTAAGATTTAGATTAAATCAGTATGAAACAAACGAGTTCTTGTTTAGAAGAAAAGTAATATCAAAGGAACAGAATTTCTGTCGTCATTGCAAAATTAAAGAACAAAGAGAAACGCTACAACATCTTATAATCGAGTGTCCTGCATTACATGACATAAGAGTGAAGTGCTTTGGGGAAAAATTATTGGTTCAGAGTGGCTCAGGTTACACGCAAATATGGAATCGCCTATTCTCTAATCCAAGAATAACTATACAGACTGCAACTGTGCAATTTCTAAATATAATTTTTCCTGAAACGAAAATTGTATAAAATAAATCAAAGTGAATTAGCGATTGAGATGTGTAATGTAAGCTGGAAGAAGGGTGTATATTCTATTGTCTCAATTGTGCACAACTGGGTTCAAGTAATTTCCAAGTGTAGATGCTCTCATTATGTTTTATGAAAATATATGTAAGATTTGAAAAGTTGGTTTACCAGCTATAACAAATAAATAAAAAAATAAAAAAAACAATCTTTTATATCTGTAGAGCCAGAGGTGCTTGACAAACATGGTGATGTTCTGGCTTTCTGGGCTCAACACAAGTTGGTGGTATCCTTTTTGCAAATCTAGTTGTTAGAAGTCTTTGGTGCCATTTAACAGATGTATCATGTCCGTTATACGCAGTGCCATGTGTCTCTCCCTTTTAATGGCCTGGTTGGGTCTTCTCATATCCACGCACAGGTGGATGACGTCTGATCACTTCTTGGAAACAGGAACGATGGGTGATAACCATGTTGTAGGTCCCTTCACCGGTTCTATTATGTCCTGTTCTAGTAACTTGTACAGTTCCTCCTCCACCTTCCGTTGAATATTGACCAGTATGCCCCTGTTGTGTTGTGCTACTGGCGGGAAGTCTTCATCTATGTGCAGTTTAATTTGTTGGTTGCATAGTTTTCCTATTCCTTTTGAATAGGGTCAGATTTAGTTATTTAATCATGTGCACAGGGTTGATGTACGTGTGCACCATTAGTTTGTATAGCACATTTATCAGGCCCATGTCGATGGCTGTCTTGAAGCTGATTATGCAGCCGCTTTCACTCTCTGTAGCAAGCATGTGTATGAGTATTTTCTTTGTCTGTGCCTTGTAGCGGCATGTGCCTTCAAATTGTCCTGGAAACTTGAGGGGAGATGTTGCTCCATACGGGTATATGTCGACGGTTGCCGGTCTAAATCTTGGGGGTTGCTGTAGTTCCTTGTAGTTGTGTTCACTTATTACATTTACCGTGGCACCCGTGTCTATTTAGAATTCTGCTGCCATTTTGTTCAGCCCCATCAACAGTGTCGGGCTGTGTTCCGTTGCAGCCGAGTTGCCCAATTTATATACATTACACTTCTTCCTCTGCTCACCTTCTGATGAACTGATGTCAGTGTCTGAGCGGGACTGTTCGACTAAATAATGCACGTGGCATTTTGATCTTTGGTCTAGCCGTGGGTGTTTGACGTATCTCCTTCTCTCCCTCCTGTCTCTCCAATTTTTCTCGTCTCCTGATTCTGGCTCCTTTGGTTCATGGTCCTTGGTTCATTGTTGGGATTGAGCAGTTGCCAAAGATGCTTGTGAGGCTGTGAGGAGGGGTCTTGGCCTGTAATGAAATGTGGACTCCCTCCCTCTGTCTCACTCTCTTTCTCTCGCTAGGCGACCCACTGACTTGAAGTCTCATTCCTCACCACATGCAGAGCACCTCTGTCCTATAGCTGGGCAGGTTCCCTCGTGCGGATACCCATACCCGCACCAATAGCAAAAGGATTCCTCCTGCCTTTGGTCGTTCTGCAGCCGGTGTATGGACTCTGCAGGTGGGGTGGTGTTGAAACTCTCAACCTGCGTGTCCACTGCCAGTTCTGCCCTTGCGAGCATTAGGATTTCATCGAGAGTTCTGGCTTTCTGGAGTAACTTGTGTATGAATGTCTGGGATTCGCAGCCTGCAATGTTTTGGGAACGCAGGTCTTCTGTGTTTGAATAGTTGGCAAAGTCACAGTGCTTCATCTTGATACGCTGGCGCTTGACATAAGCGGCCATTGTCTTGCCTTTTGCCGGCTTCATGCTATAAAATAGGTGGCGTTCATAGTCCACATTGGTATGCGGGGTGAGTAAACATGTTTACCTTTCTTCATCAACGGCCCCCATGTATAGGTCAAAATCCCTGATCCATTTGGCCCATCTAGGCCCCATATTGCTCGTGTCAGACACATCAACAGCTCTTGGCTACTGAAAGCCTAGTGAGTCCGGAAAACTATAAGGAGCTGTACCCTTTGGGGCATCTTGAGCCCTTACCTGCATGTCATGGTTTATGCCTGGGGAGCCTATTGATCCGACATATTGTCCCTTTGTGTGTGTGCTGGCTGTTTAAATTTAATGTGACACAGCCAAGTCCTCCACACGGCCGTCTAATGAGGCATGAGCACCGTGAGTTGCACTAATAGCTGCCTGAGGGCTTCCAGGGAGGAGGTGTGGCTGGGTATGGCCGCCATGAGACACGAGCACCATCTCACTCTTCTCCCTCTCCCCTTCCCACTCACCGTCCTGCACAGGCTCAACACTGCCACGGCCCGGTCCTTCCCGACCTCAGTTGGGCTTCTACTGGGGCAGGGCACCGCTTTCACCGCCGCAGGCCGGGCAAAGTGTTTGCCTGCTGGTTCCTGCGGTAACAATGCTCACCGCTGCTCCCTGGATCCGTTCACGCACCCTGTGCGCCCTCGCCGCCAATGTAAAGGCGGTCCCAAATGAGGGATAGCCTGGGCCAGGTTGCGCGCCACACTGCGCAGCAAGAATGAGACGGAGCCGTAGCGCTCTTTGACCACGTCTTTATTTCTCTTGCTTCCTGCACGTACTACCTTAGCCCTTCCCTCCCACCATCACTTCCCTCCCCGCCTCCCATCCCGCCCCCCTGCCCCAGAACGCAACTGTCAACATGACACGTTTTGCCGCTAAAAAACCGTCTGCCAACTCCTGCGTTCTTTCAGACTGCTGGGTGACTTGTGCCTTGGGACTACGTGACGCCTTGGGGAAGGGGAGTGCTAAAGAAATTTCATAAATATATCCAAAGTGGGATTGAATCCAGCAAAAAGTATTGCATAACACAAATAATTATTATTCCCATTAAATATATTTTTCAGTACTCACTCAGGCTCTGGTGTTCTCTTCTATGTTATGCTAAAAATCTTCCATACTGCGGCCCTCACCCCCGTGGTGGTCTTACATTATAGAGGGTGGCCCGGATAGTGGTGTATTATGCCCCTGCTTGTGGTGGAAAGAAATGGGGGGGTAGCGAAAGCGTGGGAGAAAAAGAGAAACAAAAGTAGGACAGGAACGAAACAAGCACATTGAAAAGGCTCCTGGGGTTCAGGAGGAGGCTAATGTTATGGTAGAGGGGGTTGATTGGTTGCGGTTCAAACACATGCTGATTGGAAAAAAAGGGGGCGTTACCACGTGAGGGCAGTTTCTAGTGCAACGATTTTGTGGTAGTAGACTCACAACATGGTTGTGTGGTGGACTCGAGTTGTGCTCTAGGATGCAATTCAGAGTTGCAGACTTCTTCACCAGAACGTTTTAAAATGTCACTCCTGGTGGGTGTCAAGCCATGTGGCAGAAGCGCCAGAAACAATAGATGGGCGTGTACCGCTGAATGCGGGTGTCATGTTTTACAGATTTTCTTACAATCTGGTCTCCCTAGATACCCTAAACATGAGTGGTGGGAACACAAATCAGGAACCAGATTCCAAAAGACACAGGGGAGTAAGGGGTTGGTGTAACAGGAAAGACTCGGATAGGAAATGAGTCGAGGTTATGGACTTGAATTGTGAGCCAGGGTTATCAGTCCCAACGGCCGAACAAACTGTCCCGAAAAATCATGCTGTCCGCAGTCTTCTGCCGCCATCGTGTGGTTTAGATATGAAGTGCGTATCACTTTCAGAAAAGGCGTGTCCCACTTTTATAAACGCGGGCAATAACCATGGTGTTTATTGAAAGTCTAGAGGCGCTGGAGTGTGTCGTGTTCATTGCTATGAAAAACACAGACTTTTGTATAGTTGTGAACACCAGCAATAATTGGTCGGCCTTCACTCTCTCACAATATGAATGGGCGTTGCGCTATAAAGAATATGCATTTCCGCAGGTGTTTGTTTTTGTGGACAGTTGCAGCTCTTTTAAGATGGCTGTTTAGCATCACAGTAGACAGTCACATTGACTCGGGTACGTCTGCCAACATCATCTAATTGCCAGGAAGAGGGCAGCTCGTACTGATCGCTTGGCTATGGTTATGACTTCCGTGTAAATTGCTTGGCTGCAGGTCACATATCTGTGTAACAAGTGAGCATGTTCTCCTTTCGTCAGAAGCACACAAACATGCTAAACGCAAGCAGGGACATCATTGCATCCAAATGCCTGGGGTAGTGGATGTGACATCGCATGACCCTTGACCCCCTGATGACATCACAGGAAGTGATGTCATTTGACCCCGCCCCTGAACACTACCTTTCACCCATCGACAAAAAAGGAAGTGGCATCACATAGCATTGTACACTACGAAAAATATGGTTACAATATCACTGTAATGTGATATACATTTCATACAAGAATGGATCACCATATGTATCGTTAATATGAGTGTCTATAGGCCCATATTACCAAATAAATTTGAATGCAATCAGACGTCCAAGGCCAAATGATAATGATGGGTATATAGCACTTGTGGTTAAGTGCTTTATATAGAACAAATACACCCACAAAATCACCCAACCTGTGTTGGTACTAATTTTTCGACCTCAGAAGTATTAAAGGCTGAGTTGGTCTTGCCAGGATTAAAAACTGCAAATCACTCACACATCGCAGCAGCAAGCGCTCAACCCACTGAGCTATCTTACCAGCTATAGTAAAATTAGCAATTACATGTCTAAATGTTCTCAAAGTCAGAAAGCAAATTACACTCTGTAGTGGATACCATTAAACTTTTTAACTGCGATTTAACAGCAGGCCGGTTCATCTGCAGGGTTGGTGCAAAGTTAGCCACATGTCAAGCCGGCGTGAATCATTTTTCAGGCTTCATCGGTTGGCAAAATATATACCATTGGGAGTGTTCATAACTTTGTATTAAAGAATTTAAAGTAGCACAGGAAAAGCAGCGCACTCACACGGCATCCCATACTCTGGGCACTTGTTACCTCATACATGCAAACAAACATCCTGAACAGCATGCCAAGCAGATAGGAAAGATATACACATTACAACAAAACATTAATTGTGGGACAATGAAATCAAGAGCCACTTTATGTGATATGGTCAAAAATCTACACTGTACGCAAGCTTTTAGGCACAAGGATTTTGTGAAGAGACCGAGGACACCGAGATGGAATGTATTGTGATGATGGTAACCAGGGGTGTTGCTAGGTCTGGAAAAGACCCGGGGCTACGCTAATGTCGGAACTGTCGGGACTGGGGGCTAGCTAGCCTTTTGGCTCTAGCTCCTGAGATTCTATCCGGGGCTACAACCAAAAGACCAGGGGCTGTAGCCTCTTAGCCCCCCCCCCCAGCAACGCCTCTGATGGTAACACAGACGACGACAGAAAAAACATGCTATGAATGCAAATTGTGAAAAACAAAATACATAGTCGGAAATGGATGCTTATTCTACGCTTAATGCTTTTTGGAAGTTTTTGTCTGCATTGTTAATTTGAGGTTTCCTATTCTTTCTTATTTAGGGTCACTTCTCAAAGTGACCCACACTTGTGGAGCCCCCTGTTTGTTTTATGAAGCCTGACCAAGAAAGCCAGCCACCACAGAAACAAAGAGCCACATGGTGCTGGCCACAGCTTCCGTTTAAAAAAAAAAAAAAAAGAATACTTTATTTTTATTTTTTTAGGGCTAGCAAGGGAGACCACAGGGGCATCAAGGGGTTGCAAGGGAGACCCCAGCTGTGACCCCTGGCGACCCCTAAATGACATCCCTGAGCGCAAGGGTTCCCAGTGTGGAGCACACATTCCCTCTCTTGGCTGCCAGAGTTTACTAAAGGGGTGTGTTCTCACCAGAGAACGCTTTTTCTTCAGATAACTATTATTATCATGATTATTGGTACTTTATAACTTGCCTTTTAAAATTATAATTATTATTAAGGTGTTTATTGAGTGCAAACCTAACTTTGGAAGCCACAGAGCACTTTGCAATCATAGTGGGAGGAACATGGCGAAGGAAGCAGAGAAACAGGGATTGGGAGCTAACAAGAGGGGAGTTGCTTAATGCCAACTCCTCCACTTTCTGTGAACCATGGATCACACCCATGTTGCACGCAATGGTCTTGGTTCAAGGGGTGGGGGGGTATGCCCCTAAACTATTGTCCCAAATGGGAAGGATATGCAAATTATAAGGGGTCAAAGTTGCCCAGGGCTGATGTTGGGGTATTTCAAACTTTTCGATTGAAGTGGGCATCCACATTGGAGGGAGGGGAGGCTGTGCAACTTTGACAAAGAAAGCTTAATAGCTTTTTAAAAGCAGTCGCTTAGGGATGCAGCTCCCCTGTGCAGTGCAAATGGTTGGGGTTGGTCAATTTTTACCATCGCCAATACACCCCAGACTGATATACCAACTTCGGGCCAAAATTTCAGCCCACCAACTGTTATGGGGCTGGAGTCAACCTCGAACACACAAACACGCTTTCTGAAATATATGTATATAGATTAAATAATGGCCATAATTCATGGACCACAATATATTTCTATTAGCAGTTAATACGCTATTAGGCACTACTTGTTACCACAGATTGTCTGCTGATGGACATTTTTGTATGCGATTTTCATCTGATTTTAGTAGAAGAGTGCGGCAGGAACCCACTTTAGCAGCGGCCGGATGCTGGTGTTTTACCAGGAGAAGAGAACTTCATGGTGGGGAGCTGGTCGTGAACCTGCAGGTGAACCTAGGGTGTCAAAAGATCTATTAGGGTACGTAACACATCTCTGCAACGTTGCCAGAAGTTTCCCATCAGCATCTTTCTTTTAAAGCCTTTCATTCTTAGAAAATAATCTGTAACGTTACCTTGAAAAAGTAATCTAGATTTTGAATATTTCATTAATAGCTAAATGTATTTCTCAATGTCCAATGGTGTCCTGCGGACCAATATGCTTAAGGTAATTGATTGATTTCTTCTATTGCATTTCCAGACCTTTTTATGTTGAATGTTCCCGATTGACCTCAATTCATGGATTGTGCCACTGCATCTGTGCCCAACTACGAATGTGCTCAGTGCCAGGGCATCCCTTCAGCACAAACACGTGCCTCCCTATATGCATAATGGCCCATGGATCACCCGAGTACACTCCTTTATAGATGCAGCAGATGTCTCGGCCCTGGTGCAAGGACATTCTGCTCCGCAGCTCCACTAGGTCTACCTGAAAGATCTACAGAACTGTCTGTGGCACTGAAAAGGCAAAATGTAACACTATAGGCACAATGGGGGTCATTGCGAGTTGGGTGGTTCCTGCTAGAAATCTAAATAAAAACCCTGGACTGTGTCTAGAATCCATGGATCTCCAGAGATTTCTCTCTATCTCTCTACGTACTGCGCCACCATTCCACCTACCGCAAGTATCTCTGCGCATGTTGGCAGAACTAGCGGTGCTGCTTTCACAGATACCTGCGTTGTTATGGTGCTTCCTTGCAGTGTGTCGCCATCGTCTTCCGCTATCTCTTCACTGTTAGGGGGAGAAAGTATTGGGGCTCCCGTCCTCTTGTTCTCTTTATTTGGCTCTGTTGTGATAAGGCCTGAAGGAAGAGTGTACTGGCTGGCATAATGGTCCCTGCCCGTCCGAAAATCTGCCTGCCAAATACTTTTCTAAACGATGCCTGGGCTTTATCAAGAGCTGCATCCATGTTGGTGAAGTTTGTCATTTCTCTTTTAAATGCGTCCCCAAACAGTTTGCCCTTGGCGGCTACTGCTGCTGCCCCCGAAGTCGCCAATTCACGGAACTTTGGGACTTTCTTGACGAGAATAGACCTCCTTCTTTCTGCCGTGATGGCGCTGTTTGGATTGCCTAATAGGCATATGGCCCTCTGGGTCCACCCTGCGGAAATACTCTGAACAATCATCTCCCCTTTCTTCTTCACCTCTTTGGCTAGCTGGAGGATCTTTGTCAGCAGGCCATCTCTGTGATCTCCATGAGAAGAGTGATAGTGACTGCCTTTGCCTCCACCTACTCTCCACCCCCTTCCCCTTCGGCGGACTCACACCCTGACACAGCCCTCACCATCTTCAATCTCTCTATCACTAACACCCTTGACACTCTTGCCCCTGCCATAAGGGTCAAACTGAAACACTCCAAAAAGTGCAACTCTTGGTACGACTCCGATCTGACTGCCCTTAAACGAAAGTGCAGGACAGCTGAGCAGAAGTGGAATTTATCAGGTGTACACTCAGACAAACTGGCCTGCCGCCTCCTTCAAAGGCAATATTGTCTCTGCATCCACACCAAGAAAAGAGTCTTTATTCAAGCCTGCATCTCCGCGGCATCAAACAACACGGCCAAACTCTACAAAGTCTGTATGGAAATGGCCAATCCTGCTTCAGCCTGCTTCTCTGTCACACCCACCCAGGACCTTTGCTCGGCCCTGGCTGCACACTTCACTGCAAAAACTCAAGACATACTTTCTTCTCTCTTCTCCACATCTCATCACACACCCATACCTCTGGAGCCCCCCTTGGCACCTCCACCTCGTCTCCTTCTTTCTCTCACCCCTGTCACACCTGATGAGGGCGCCATGATGATGCCGTGAAGACCTGCTCTCAAATCCCAACACTAATACTCCCTCTATCCTCATTCTTCTCGACCTCTCCTCTGCCTTTGATACAGTAAACCACAACATCCTGATCGCATGTCTCTGTGACACCCTGGGAATCACAGGTCAGGCCCTCGCGTGGTTAACCTCCTTCCTCTCCGACTGCCCATCCCAGGTGGAACTTGGGTCCTTTCTCTCCTGTATCAATCTCTCAACCTGTGGCGTTTCCCCAGGGCTCTATCTGATACCCCTGGTTTTTCAATATCTACATGGCTGCCTTAACACGTATGATTGCCACTTTCACCTCTAACTTCCAGTGTTATGCGGACGACACGCAAATCTCCTTCAGGCTACCCTCTGCCACCTCCCCTACATCGCTCATATCTGACTGTATGTCTACAATTCAGTCATGGTGTGCTGCGAATGACCTCTGCCTCAACGCCAGTAAGACTGAGATTGTGTGCATTGGGACTCCTGCACCTGTGTTCCCACTGTCTCTCTGGCTGGCCTCCCTTGGCCCAGCACCCACACCCATCTGCGAGGCAAAAAACATTGGAGTAATCTTCAACTCCACTCTTTCCTTCTCCACTCATATTTCAGACATCTCTATGAAGTCCAACTACCAGCTGCACCTCCTCAGAGGGACTCTTCCTTTTCTCACCTTTCGCCAGCGGCTCACTGTCTCCAGAGCCCTAGTGTTCTCAAGGCTGGACTACTGCAACAGCCTCTTTCTCAACCTCCCTCGCTCTGCCCTGCGTCCTCTCACACTCATCCAGAACAGAACCACGAGACTTATCCTTGGCCTCAGGTCCGGGGACTGCATCTCTCTGGGGCAGAAATCCCTCCACTGGCTCCCCGTGGCTGCTAGGATCAAGTTCAAGACCCTCTGCATTGACCACAAGACTTTCTGCAGCCTTGGGACCTACCTTCCTTCAACGATGCCTACCTAAATACTGTCCTTCCCAAGCCCTCTGCTCCTCTACCTCCAACCTTCTGCGAGTGATCCAGTTCTCCAAGCAGAGATTTGGAGGGAGATCTCTATCCGCTGCAGGGGCATCGCTCTGGAAAAGGCATCCCTGCCACCCTCCATCTTGAGCCGGGTCGCCTTAAGTTCCGGAAAATCCTTATGACATTCCCCTTCTCCTCTTCTTTCTCTCTCCCTCTGCCCTGCTAACCTATCTCTCTAACCGTCTGTGCACTTGCAAGAATCAGAAACTTACCATGCCTGAAGATTGTCTGGTTTCCACCTGTTTCCCCTCCCTGCATGGTGATTTCCTTAAAGCCTTTGGAAAATTGCACGATTGTCATCAGACATATTTGCTTTTATCTTTACTGTTACATGTATTATATGCCATCGTCTCAGAGTTTCAAGGGCTCTGAATGACTGTTGTTTTCTCCCCTGGTTCCCTCCCTCCTTGAGCGCTTTGAAGCACTTGCTTTCTGTATAGGCGCTATACAAATAAACATTAACATAACATTTGTGCAGGCCCTTTTTGATATCTTTAGTGTATAGTCCCATAAACGTGAGCATCCTCTCGTCAATCTTGGGTGTGTTTGCTACACTCTCTGATACCTCTGGCCTGGGGCATTCCGCTCTTAATTTATTCCTGGCCTCTATGGAGAGTGACGTTTGCAGCCTCTTTTTCAAGTAAGTCGCAGTCTTTTTTGGAGGATCTGGGGTGAATAAGTGTGACCGGGTCGAACTCATCCCCGTCCACCTTCTGTATTTCCACCCTCTTCTTTATTTTGTAAGGTTTGCTCTACTGGGCTTCACTCGAGGATGACACATTTTCCACTTCCTCCTTGTTTGATGACTCGTGCCAGCTCTGGCCCTCTTGCTCATCCAAGCAGGTTGCAGTGACCTCCTGCCACCTGATATCTCTTTCTCTTGACCTCACCGCTTTCTGGGTGAACCCTGCAAGCCTTCTTTCTTCACACTTTGCCAAAGATGTTTTTATGGGAGGGCAAAAGGGGCACTTGCCCAGGGCCCCCACCTTGGAGGGGGGCCCCACAAGGCTGTCTGATCTGAAGAAGTAAGATTCCATTGTTCACCAGTCTTAAATAGCACACGTCAGGATATTTTATGGGGTGCTGCTGAGGCTCTAAACCATTGCCTTTCTGTTTTTGATCAATTCATCATGTATTGCTTTCTGTGTTCACTGCTGTATACATAGTTTGTGTGTTCCTTACGGCACAACTCTGTAGCATTCTTTCCTTCCTGTGGGAATTATGTTGATCATGTGCAATAGGCAACAGTGAAATGCATATTGATAAATTGAGTGCCACAATGCTTCAGAAAGTTAGCTCAATGTGTGAAGCACCCATTGCAGAGTCATATGCAAAATTAGAATATCACATTCCTGAAAGGCTGGGTGAGCCTTTATGTACTTGGTTTTGCAGAACAACATCTGCTGGTATCAGCAATGTGCCTGCACCAGATAAGAATGCTATAAAAACTAACATCTCAACCGTATGGTGAAGGTCTAAAAATTGGTTTGTTCAGATGGGGTGTTGTAAAACCTCGGCAATCGCCTCCAACTGTTAGTCCAAGAGGTGAATAAGTATCCAAATTAAAGACTATGGAACAAAAGCGTTCATGCTTGTATCCTGGATTTTCCAGTAGACGATACAGTGATCCTGTTCAAATCATCTAATATATCTTACATTACTGTGCTGTCTTCTGTGAGGTTTGCCTTCTTGCATCCTGCTGGTATCATTTAGCCCATTAATTGATCTTTCTTCTTATGTAGGCCTTTTGGGTGGAAGTGTTGGTAGACGGAAGAGAGCGGAACAAATTTTGCAGGCCTTAGGCAAGCCGATTTTAAGGTCTACTTGTTTGACACAAAAAACGGTTTGCTTTTTGCTAAAAGTCAAAGGTTTTTATGCACGTTTATAAAAGAAAATATCACAAACCATTGTTTTGGAAGTATTTAAAGCTTTAAAATACAAAAGACAAACTCAGATTAAATTTGTTAAATCACATCGATTGGTATGCTGGAACTTATATAGTTCCCTTGATGATGGATAGAATGAAGCTAGAACCATTCCCATTTCGCATAACATCCTTCTATAATGTTCTGTTAAAAAATGGTCATGTTTGGTAATGTGATGTGTGTACTATCCAAGTCCGTTTTCATAAAATTAGATTGTTTTAGTTCATGGTAAGAACTGGAAAAGAAAGTGTTCAAATGCAGAAATTGCAGAATTGGCACAAATCCCAGCTTTACACCTTCAGCCCTTAACCAATGTGTGATCATGGGCATCTCATTTAATCTTATATTGCCAGTCCCTAAACTTTTCAAAATTCATCCCTTCAGAGTGATTTCCTTCTCATGGTTTGATCTCCATGCAATACTTATTCATGTTGTCATTGGCTATAGGGTTGCTTCCACTTTAATAGTGAGCATATTTATATTGCACACCACAGTCATTTGTTCCTTTTGATATCTAATTGCAACACTATTTGAAAGCATTATTTTACGTACAATGAATGTGTAACCTATCTGGATACCTAAACGGAAGAACACCCTTTCCTTAAATGTGGGGTGCCTGTCCGTACACAGAGGCGTTATACACGAGTATCCTACAAGTAGAAACAGTGGAGATGGTCAGGCGACAACTGCTCAACAATCCTTTTTTTAATGTATTTATTTTTTTTTTTTCACTCCAGCTCAACAATCCTGAACTCTCAAATGGCCATGCGGGGTTCATTACACACCTGGTGGAAATCGCACTGACCAGGAACTATTTTTTATGTGAGGAAACCTTTTTTCAGCAAGTGTCCGGTACGGCATTGGGGACCACATTTGCCCCCAGCCTGGCAAACCTGTACGTGGAACATTTAGAGAAGGAACATAGCTACGCTGAAACTAATCCATACCATGCACAAATCATTATATGGAAAAGATACATTGATGACGTTCTCCTGATCTTCCAGGGTACAGCAGACGATCTCAAGGCTTTTCATCACTGGCTCAACAACTGCAACATACATCTAAAATTTACCATGGACATCAGCAATACAGAGCCGCATTTCCTCGATCTGCACATCATGGTACAAGATGACACCCTGATCTCCAAGATTTACAAAAAGGACACGGATAGAAACTCTCTGCTACAGTACAATAGCTACCACCCTAAGGCATTAAGAGATAATCTACGATTTGACCGTTTTTGAGGTACCACAGGACGTGTACGCTCACAGATGAATACCAAACACAAGCCGGTGCACTCAAAAAACAACTCAGCGAGAGAGGATATCCGAAGAAAATTGTTAACAACACCTATAGAAGGGCCAGGAACATACCAAGAGATATCACACTAAAACAACATCCAAAAACTAGTTATCGGAAAGAGATTACAGCTGTTCTGAGTTACTCTCTGCTCTTCAACTCCCTAAAGAGGGAGATTAGGAAACTTTGGCCTATCCTAAATACAGGGACCAGTCACCTGGCCCCTCCTTCCTCTGCCATTAAAAGAAGAAGGAATATACGAGACTGTCTAGTACATACCATGAAGGAAACTAAAGCTGAGTCCCCTGAGAGGACCATCTGGGGCACAAGTAGGCCGATGGGCCACACGCCCTGCGGAGGATGTACCATGTGTGCCCAAACAATCAGGAGCACCAATATTGACATAGGGAAGACCCCAAGGGTACAAAAACACTTGACGAGTTGCAGGAGCAAAGGAGTCGTCTACTTGATCACGTGCCCATGTGGATTAAGATATGTTGGCATGACGGCAAGAGAGGTGAGGAAAAGACTAATCGAACACAAGTCCTGTATTCAAAAGACCACACTGAAGACTAGTTAAAGTGGACAGTATTAGAAAAAGTGAGACCACCACGCAGAGGAGGGGATTTCTCAGCACTGTTGCTCAAACGCGGGCAACACTGGATATTTCGATTGAATACGGTCCGGCAGGGCCTCAACGAAGAAATCCAGTGGCACGAACTAGCTCTAATGAATTAAGTACACTGTGGGTGCACCTATCATACCACCATACACGAGAATGGAGTTTTTCAACAGACTTGCCACTATCCGGCATTGACGCAGTTGTCACCGAGACCCACATGGGATTTGGCTTAGCCAATGTAAAACACTTTAGACACTGCACATTCACTGGTATTCCGACTGAATAGCATGTGTCTATGCAATCACCATCTGCATGTGGCAGGATACGGTATTAAATGCGCACAGTGTGCAATATCGAATCATGGGCCACAATAGGGTTCTAGTAATTAATCAAATAAATCCTATTTGGGTTCGAGATTGGCCACCGTTATACTCTGTCCCCGATGCATGAATGGGCATACATTTAATTTAGAATGAGGGGCAGTAACAGCCAATCCCTGGTGAGCGGACCACTCTGGATCATGACAGGGGAGATAATACATGCCCCTCCGTATAACTGCTGCAAACATGACTAGGGGACTAGATACACTGCTCAATGCAATGAAATATTTGTGAGCCCCTATAAGCGCTCATCTGCATCACAGACAACTGACAATTAAGAATGAATCCCTCTCTTTAATGCACAACATAAAGAGGTAACACCCAATAGTGCCTGAAACACATCAGCTTACTCAGTCCAACATACGCTAAAAGATGGCCGCCGGAAAAAACATGAGAGAAACTAAAGACGGCACGTACTTAAACAACAGGGTTGCCCAGCAACGGCCTTTGTTGCTAGCTCACAGACGCCACTGCGAACGCGGCCCCTGAGACTGCGGACTCCCGGAACTCACTGTAAGATAGCAGGCCGAACTATGATGAGGGTATAAAAACAATTGGCTGTGCTTAGATACTCATAGATTTGAGATCATATGCCAGCAAACGCGGAGACGAGTTGACCATCACATGCGCCCGCATGTGTCTTAGACCATCACACGAGGTTCCATGTGTCTTAGACCATAACACGAGGATGCGCAGAGACAGTGCACGAGTGATCAAGCAACTACACAAGCTAGTTGAACAACTGCATACGTGCTCAGGGAGCACATTGGAACGCCACTGCGTACCAGGGAATCACACTCCTACAATAGCATGCATCCGTTGGATGCAGGGTTAGGAAAACAGGAGCAGCGGCCAACAAGTGCAAGGCTGGACACATAACTATTTAAGTAGCCTCCGACCAGTGAATGCCAACATGGCAGCACGTATACCCTAGAGGGTGGGGGTGACCAAAAGGGGCAGATGCCCTTGAACCATACATATGACCTATGGGGGCAACAATGTCTACTGACCCCAGAGTGCAAAACATGTGGAATCCTGATGGCTACTTCTCCATCTTTCTCTTTTCCCCGCAGGGGATCCGGCCACGTTCGGGAACTCCCTGAAACCACAGAGACCGACATAAGAAATAATATACATCCTGACAAGAAGCAAGCAAACCTGGGGTGAAGGTAAATACAACAGAGAGTCCATGACCACACAAGACTATTGAAATAAACAGAAAATGTTCCAAAAGTGGGGTCAGGGGGGAATCTAGAGCCTATAGGCAGAACATCATGCAAAGTGAAAGGGAATAGTCCCAGGTTTAAATTATGAAAAGCTTGTACAATACAGCATTTCTAAAAGAAATATAATCCTATGGGACCAAAGCCAATATACTGTTTCATATTGTCCTTAGGTATGTGTGGTGACCATCGTCGCATCACATGGGAATGACGATCATAACTGACATCGGAAAGTCACGTCCTGAGGAAGATGACGAACGAGAGAGAGTCATTGAAACCGGTCGACTAACCAAGATGAACGATATCCCAGAGAAGCCACGGGATACACAACTAAAAAACTGATTCCATTGGAGTGGAGAACTGTTCCCTCTCCTGTTCCTGAATTTACTGCATAGTTTAAGACCACCTCCTGAGCAATTGCTCAGAAGATTGCAAGAAAATCAGCTCTCACGATACAACCATTGATCTAAATTGTATTTTTCATCCGAATTTTAGATAAACTAGGCTCACCACTACATCCACCAACAAATCTATACAAATACCGTCTACACACTTCCTGGAAGGTCAATAATTTAAATACGGGGCTAATACACCAAGGAAATAGCTCCTCCTCGAAATGTTCTCGGGATATAAATAGATGTGGTTGAGCAATTTTTAAATATTGTGCACAACAGTTTGTGTGTCTTTTTCAAGAAGCAATATACATTGTAGGTGTAGGGACAGCCTCCTCTTCTTTCCCTGTTATATTGGCATTCCATCACTTCGCTCCTAGGGACAGGCACCCCCCACTTAAGGAAAGGGCGTTCTTCCGCTTAGGTATCCAGGTTACACTTTCATTGTACGTAAACTAATGCTTGAGAAATAGTTTGTCCCTTAAAGTTTTCTTGTGTGCTAGAAAGGTTTTCCCTAGCTAACACTTAACATTAATAGATTGTTATCAATCAAGTTCCCTGATTGTGTTTGTGCAACACTATTTGAAAACCATATCCCACTTCTAATCTCTGTCTGTGTGGATAAAGACACCTTCCTGGTACCTTCTAATCTGCCTCCACTATCCATGCTACGGTATGTGTAGAGTTCTCTTTACCTTCAATTGGTCTCCTCTATCCATGCACGTGCACTTTTGCATTCTGTGAGGCAGCTAATGTGAGTTCTCTGTCTATTATGGGTTAAAAGTACCTTTTACATACGGTCCTGCATTAATTCTACAGGCTGCATACCTTCCTGGATGTTATTGATAAATGTTATCCTGTATGCACTAGAACAGTAACCTCTTCGTAGACTACTAATGTTGGTCTTCAAATGCTACTCGTTTATCATTCTGATTAGAGCAAGAATGAAGAAGGTAAGGGGACTTAAAGGGAGTAAACATGCTTATTATGCTGCGAGACAGCATATCAACCTATAGGTTATGAGTGTGACGGGTGGGGGTGGGGGGCGCGACCAGTATTCTTGATCCCTTAATTCCTTTGGTTAGGTGGAGGGGGGGCCCCAAAGATGTCTGTGTGCAGGGCCCCAAAAGTGCTTAAGATGGCCCTGCTCTGAGCTCCTCCATCACCTGGGAGAACGCTAGCAAGTCCTCAAACATGCTCATCTGCTTAGCGCTAGTTCCTAGACCTGCGCATAATGCTTTCTGTATGATGTGACCAAGGCCCGGTTGGAGCCTGCTGTGGCTTGAGGTGGGCCTTTCGTACTCCTCACTGGACTGCACAATCAAAGCTCTAAATAACCACTGACCCTATAAGGGAGGGTAACACGCAGGATACTTGGGCCTGCCCCCATCGCAGTATTAATATAACGGGTCAGGGATATCTGCTGTTTGATAGCTTGCCAGTTTTTCCTGGGACTGAGCCCGTCACATCTTGAGCTAGTGTTCTGCTTGACACCAGTTGCCCCTTCAATGTTCAGGGGCTGTCGTCAAATCTTGTTTCCCAAACTTGCAATATATAATTTATATATTTGCGCTACTCGTCTCTTTGTGCGCACACTTTTTCTCCTTTACACCACGGAAGTGTGCTCAGCAAGCGCCGGAACCGCAGGGTACCATTGTGCTCTGAGCCATTTCTGTGTGGCACTGCCCTCTGATGAGCGGCTCTGGTCGCTGCGGGCACCGTAGCTAATGGCCCACCGTTGTTATCGCTCTGCTACCTTAAAGCGGAAATGTTCTGCCGTGCGCGTCACTCACTCCCTTAAGAAGCCTGACGTGCTAGCCTGCCTGCGATGCTGACACTGTAAAAAACTCTTCACAAAACAAATATATGAATAAGAAAATTGTGTGTTTATTTGCTGCATGAGCAGCAAAGAAAGAGGAGGAGTGACAGTGGATATAGAAGCTAAGGGCGTGAAGGAGAAGTGGATTGGTCGAAGGGTCCACGAGACCCAATCTTACAGAAACTACGAAAGGACTCAGATTGCATGGGATTTTTCGTTTTGTTTTACATGTTATGGTTCTTATTGTGCTGCTCGAGATGTAAAGAACGGAGTTGAGCATGATCAGAGCATCCGGTTTTGACACAGAATTTCCTCGAACAGCCAGTGAGTTCCCTAATTCACCAGCAGAGGGCAGAGTCGCATTAGAAATGATAGAGGTTCTACGTTAGGCGGACAAAGACGAAAATGTATGTTCACCACCTCTCCCTCTTCCCTCTCCTCGTCTCTTCAATCCTCATTCCAGTTTGTATTGTAAACAAGAGCCCGTCATCTCGTTTCATGTATTTTTATCATTTGAAAAAAGACTTACCTGCGGACGGC
This sequence comes from Ambystoma mexicanum, assembly GCF_040938575.1. Classification (NCBI taxonomy): domain Eukaryota; kingdom Metazoa; phylum Chordata; class Amphibia; order Caudata; family Ambystomatidae; genus Ambystoma; species Ambystoma mexicanum. The sequence continues at coordinate 886,561,995 of NC_090931.1, forward strand.
CCGTCTGCACCTGTGAGCGGCAGAGGGGGATCTGTCTCAGATGAGCGCGCACAGATATAGGGCCAGATTCACAGAAGCATTTTATAATGGCAAAATCCAATTGAAAAATGCTCTGTGACTCGGGCCCATAGAGGCTGTGGTTCTGGCCATTTAAGGGTTCCAAACTTCAGACGTCTCGGCCGTTGGTGCACTCTCAGACGAAAGTGGTACCCATGCCCGTCCGTATTTTTAGAAACATCCCCTTTCCTTAATTGTTTCTGCCAGTGGTCGAAGTGAGCGGGAGCGGTTGGGAGAGGTCCTCATCTACTTTTTTTTTAATGAAGTTTTACTGTTCCTTCACTTTATTTTAAAAAGAAACCGTTCCGGAATGGTTTCGGTTTAAAATAAAAGTGTAGGAAAAATGAAACTTGCTCTTTCAATGCACTGCACTGAACGTTCCCTTAAACAGCAGGTGCATGTGTTTGGGGGTTTGTATTGAGCGGGAGGGGGCGATGGGGTTTGTGGGGAGCTCCACTACTGCTTTTCATACACTTCGACCACTGTTTCTGACATTCATTTTAATCTCCTGTCTGAAACCAACGCGTCGATAAATCCATGACCGCACCCTTGCTTGAAAATGTGGATTGCCATCTCCTTGGCTGTGAGGGTCCCTCTTCTTCATACGCACATTTTTGTTTTGGCAATCGGCACACACGGTTGCTTTAGGTGCCTCCTTTCATTGGCAAGTGTAAGATCGCATTATAAATGCAGGAACACGTGCACCATAATGCAATCCTCTTTATTGCCAAATTTGAAAGGGCGCTCAACCATGTCATAACTGTCAATATTGCAGCAACATCATACCAGGCAATATAATCTTGCACCCACACACAGGCAAACCCATTATACTCAAACATTCATGCACCTGCAAATGTAGTCTACGCCCTGAAGTGCCCCTGCGGTTATTATTACGTGGGGATCACCACAAGAAAGGCAATATTGCGCTGGACTGAGCATAAGTCCAACATCCGGACCAAAAACTTGTGATCACCTGTGGCAACGCACTTTGTGGAGGCGAGACATTCCATTGCCCAATTGAAATGTATGATTTTAGAACAAGTCAAACTGGGTCCTAGAGGGGGAGATGTACAAAAGAGACTACTCCAGAGGGAGATTAGTTGGATTGACCTTTTGGATTGCCTCAGCCCAAGGGGCATGAATTGTGAATTTGATTTAATGCGTTTTCTCTAATGCATTCCATGTTGATCCAGTTTTTGTGCTTTTAATAGTGTTTTTAACTGAGTAACGCCTAGTTATCAGTTTGTCGAGATATCATACATCTGAACAAGAGTGCGTAATACTATGAATTTTCATCTAAGCAACAATAAGTATGCAGGGCTTTCATTTTGACCCCTACACATACAACTCACAGGGTAATTCATAGAAATTCGCACAAAAGTGGCGCACGCGACTGGTGCACAGCGTGCCCGTGCGAATGTCTGCGCCAGCCGCGTGCGCTAAAATCGATTTCCGCGCACAGCGTATTCATGGATTTTCGCATCCAAAACCAGCCGTGGCTCAGCGTGGCGCAGCGACCCTGCAGCAGCGCCAGTTACGCCCCCAAGAACGCCCTCGCGCAAGGAAAAGCCTTCAAAATCCCCAAATAATCGCAAAGGGCTGCGCTAACCCTGGACCAGTTCACAGGGCTGGCAAACAGCAAACGGCAAGCGGGGAACGTGTATTTCAGTGGTTCGCGGGAAGTTCCACACGCGATTGTCCTGTGTACGTGTGCATCAGGGATGCGCGGGAAGTATCACACGCAAAATCAGCAGGGTACGTGTATTTCAGGGGTGCGCGGGAAGTATCACACGCGATTCCATCAGGGTACATGTATTACAGGGGTGCGCGGGGAGCACCACACGTGAATTGCATGTGTGGGTCCACCCAGGTGTTCTCTCTACACCCTCCATGGCCCCTGCAGGTGGCCCACACCACAGGAGCCTACCCTGCACAAGTCCTGCAGGCACCCCACCCACCATGGCCATGCCCCCCAGCCAACCCACATGTCACCTTGCACTACTGCCCACCTAAATTGAACCCATGTCTCCCACCACCCCCAGCCACCAGGGGCGGCCTCCACCAGGCCCCCACTCATGTCCCCTATCACCCCCACCCCCCAGCCACCAGGGGCAGCCTCCACCAGGCCCCCACCCATGTCTACCCCAGCCACCAGGGGCAGCCTCCACCAGGCTCCCACTCATGTCTCCCACCACCCCACACCCCAGCCACCAGGGGCAGCCTCCACCAGGCCCCCGCTCATGTCTCCTATCACCCCCACCCCCCAGCAGTGCAGGGGCAGCCTCCACCAGGCCACCACCCATGTCTACCACCACCCCCACCCCCCAGCCACCAGGGGCAGCCTCCACCAGGCCCCCACTCATGTCCCCCTGCACCCCCACGCCCCAGCCACCAGGGGCAGCCTCCACCAGGCCCCCACTCATGTCTCCTATCACCCCACCCCCCAGCAGTGCAGGGTCAGCCTACAACAGGCCACCACCCATGTCTACCACCACCCCCACCCCCCAGCCACCAAGGGCAGCCTCCACCAGGCCCCCACTCATGTCCCCCTGCACCCCCATGCCCCAGCCACCAGGGGCAGCCTCCACCAGGCCCCCACCCATGTCTCCCACCACCCCCACCCCCCAGCAGTGCAGGGGCAGCCTCCACCAGGCCCCCACTCATGTCTCCCTGCACCCCCACCCCCCAGCCACCAGGGGCAGCCCCCACCAGGCCCCAACCCATGTCTCCCACCCCCCCCCGCCCCCCAGCAGTGCAGGGGGAGCCTCCACCAGGCCCCCACTCATGTCTCCCACCACCCCCAACCCCCAGCCACCAGGGGCAGCCTCCACCAGGCCCCCACCCATGTCTCCCACAACCCCCACTCCCCAGCCACCAGGGGCAGCCTCCACCAGGCCCCCACTCATGTCCCCCTGCACCCTCACCCCCCAGCAGTGCAGGGGCAGCCTCCACCAGGCCCCCACCCATGTCTACCACCACCCCCACCCCCCAGCAGTGCAGGGGCAGCCTCCACCAGGCCCCCACTCATGTCCAACTCATGTCTCCCACCACCCCCACCCCCCAGCAGTGCAGGGGCAGCCTCCACCAGGCCCCCACTCATGTCCCCTATCACCCCCACCCCCCAGCCACCAGTGGCAGCCTCCACCAGGCCCCCACTCATGTCTCCCTGCACCCCCACCCCCCAGCAGAGCAGGGGCAGCCTCCACCAGGCCCCCACCCATGTCTCCCACCACCCCCACCCCCCAGCCACCAGGGGCAGCCTCCACCAGGCCCCCACTCATGTCCCCTATCACCCCCACCCCCCAGCCACCAGGGGCAGCCTCCACCAGGCCCCCACCCATGTCTACCACCACCCCCACCCCCAGCAGTGCAGGGGCAGCCTCCACCAGGCCCCCACTCATGCCCCCTATCACCCCCACCCCCCAGCAGTGCAGGGGCAGCCTCCACCAGGCCCCCACGCATGTCTCCCACCACCCCCACCCCCCAGCCACCAGGGGCAGCCTCCACCAGGCCCCCACACATGTCCCCTATCACCCCCACGCCCCAGCAGTGCAGGGGCAGCCTCAACCAGGCCCCCACTCATGTCTACCACCACCCCCACCCCCCAGCAGTGCAGGGGCAGCCTCCACCAGGCCCCCACTCATGTCTCCCACCACCCCCACCCCCCAGCCACCAGGGGCAGCCTCCACCAGGCCCCTACTCATGTCCCCTATCACCCCCACCCCCCAGCCACCAGGGGCAGCCTCCACCAGGCCCCCACCCATGTCTACCACCACCCCCGCCCCCCAGCCACCAGGGCCAGCCTCCACCAGGCCCCCACTCATGTCTCCCTGCACCCCCACCCCCCAGCAGTGCAGGGGAAGCCTCCACCAGGCCCCCACCCATGTCTCCCACCACCCCCACCCGCCAGCAGTGCAGGGGCAGCCTCCACCAGGCCCCCACTCATGTCTCCCTGCACCCCCACCCTCCAGCAGTGCAGGGGCAGCCTCCACCAGGCCCCCACTCATGTCTACCACCACCCCACCCCCCAGCAGTGCAGGGGCAGCCTCCACCAGGCCCCCACTCATGTCTCCCAACACCCCCACCCCCCAGCCACCAGGGGCAGCCTCCACCAGGCCCCCACTCATGTCCCCTATCACCCCCACCCCCAGTCACCAGGGGCAGCCTCCACCAGGCCCCCACTCATATCTCCCTGCACCCCCACCCCCCAGCAGTGCAGGGGCAGCCTCCACCAGGCTCCCACCCATGTCTCCCACCACCCCCACCCCCCAGCAGTGCAGGGGCAGCCTCCACCAGGCCCCCACTCATGTCTCCCACCACCCCCAGCCCCCAGCCACCAGGGGCAGCCTCCACCAGGCCCCCACTCATGTCCCCTATCACCCCAGCCTCCAGCCACCAGGGGCAGCCTCCACCAGGCCCCCACGCATGTCTCCCTGCACCCCCACACCCCAGCAGTGCAGGGGCAGCCTCCACCAGGCCCCCACCCATGTCTCCCACCACCCCCACCCCCCAGCCACCAGGGGCAGCCTCCACCAGGCCCCCACTCATGTCCCCTATCACCCCCACCCCCCAGCAGTGCAGGGGCAGCCTCCACCAGGCCCCCACCCATGTCTCCCACCACCCCCACCCCCCAGCAGTGCAGGGGCAGGCCCCACCAGGCCCCCACTCATGTCTCCCACCACCCCCGCCCCCCAGCCACCAGGGGCAGCCTCCACCAGGCCCCCACTCATGTCCCCTATCACCCCAGCCTCCAGCCACCAGGGGCAGCCTCCACCAGGCCCCCACGCATGTCTCCCTGCACCCCCACACCCCAGCAGTGCAGGGGCAGCCTCCACCAGGCCCCCACCCATGTCTCCCACCACCCCCACCCCCCAGCAGTTCAGGGGCAGCCTCCACCAGGCCCCCACTCATGTCTCCCTGCACCCCCACCCCCCAGCCACCAGGGGCAGCCTCCACCAGGCCCCAACCCATGTCTCCCACCCCCCCCCCCGCCCCCCAGCAGTGCAGGGGGAGCCTCCACCAGGCCCCCACTCATGTCTCCCACCACCCCCAACCCCCAGCCACCAGGGGCAGCCTCCACCAGGCCCCCACCCATGTCTCCCACAACCCCCACTCCCCAGCCACCAGGGGCAGCCTCCACCAGGCCCCCACTCATGTCCCCTATCACCCCAGCCTCCAGCCACCAGGGGCAGCCTCCACCAGGCCCCCACTCATGTCTCCCACCACCCCCACCCCCCAGCAGTGCAGGGGCAGCCTCCACCAGGCCCCCACTCATGTCTACCACCACCCCCACCCCCAGGCCACCAGGGGCAGCCTCCACCAGGCCCCCACCCATGTCTCCCACCACCCCCACCCCCCAGCAGTGCAGGGGTAGCCTCAACCAGCCCCCCACTCATGTCTCCCACCACCCCCACCCCCCAGCCACCAGGGGCAGCCTCCACCAGGCCCCCACTCATGTCCCCTATCACCCCCACCCCCCAGCCACCAGGGGCAGCCTCCACCACGCCCCCACCCATGTCTACCACCACCCCCACCCCCCAGCCACCAGGGGCAGCCTCCACCAGGCCCCCACTCATGTCTCCCACCACCCCCACCCCCACCCCCCAGCCACCAGGGGCAGCCTCCACCAGGCCCCCACTCATATCTCCCTGCACCCCCACCCCCCAGCAGTGCAGGGGCAGCCTCCACCAGGCCCCCACCCATGTCTCCCACCACCCCCACCCCCCAGCAGTCCAGGGGCAGCCTCCACCAGGCCCCCACTCATGTCTCCCACCACCCCCACCCCCCAGCCACCAGGGGCAGCCTCCACCAGGCCCCCACTCATGTCCCCTATCACCCCAGCCCCCAGCCACCAGGGGCAGCCTCCACCAGGCCCCCACGCATGTCTCCCTGCACCCCCACACCCCAGCAGTGCAGGGGCAGCCTCCACCAGGCCCCCACCCATGTCTCCCACAACCCCCACCCCCCAGCCACCAGGGGCAGCCTCCACCAGGCCCCCACTCATGTCCCCTATCACCCCCACCCCCCAGCCACCAGGGGCAGCCTCCACCAGGCCCCCACCCATGTCTATCACCACCCCCGCCCCCAGCCACCAGGGGCAGCCTCCACCAGGCCCCCACTCAAGTCTCCCACCACCCCCACCCCCCAGCAGTGCAGGGGCAGCCTCCACCAGGCCCCCACTCATGTCTACCACCACCCCCACCCCCAGGCCACCAGGGGCAGCCTCCACCAGGCCCCCACCCATGTCTTCCACCACCCCCACCCCCCAGCAGTGCAGGGGTAGCCTCAACCAGCCCCCCACTCATGTCTCCCACCACCCCCACCCCCCAGCCACCAGGGGCAGCCTCCACCAGGCCCCCACTCATGTCCCCTATCACCCCCACCCCCCAGCCACCAGGGGCAGCCTCCACCACGCCCCCACCCATGTCTACAACCACCCCCACCCCCCAGCCACCAGGGGCAGCCTCCACCAGGCCCCCACTCATGTCTCCCACCACCCCCACCCCCACCCCCCAGCCACCAGGGGCAGCCTCCACCAGGCCCCCACCCATGTCTCCCACCACCCCCACCCCCCAGCCACCAGGGGCAGCCTCCACCAGGCCCCCACTCATGTCTCCCTGCACCCCCACCCCCCAGTAGTGCAGGGGCAGCCTCCACCAGGCCCCCACTCATGTCTACCACCACCCCCAGCCACCAGGGGCAGCCTCCACCAGGCCCCCACTCATGTCCCCTATCACCCCCACCCCCCAGCAGTGCAGGGGCAGCCTCCACCAGGCCCCCACTCATGTCCCCCTGCACCCCCACGCCCCAGCCTCCAGGGGCAGCCTCCACCAGGCCCCCACCCATGTCTCCCACCACCCACACCCCCAGCAGTGCAGGGGCAGCCTCCACCAGGCCCCCACTCATGTCTCCCTGCACCCCCACCCCCCAGCCACCAGGGGCAGCCTCCACCAGGCCCCCACCCATGTCTCCCACCCCCCACCCCCCAGCAGTGCAGGGGCAGCCTCCACCAGGCCCCCACTCATGACTCCCACCACCCCCACCCCCCAGCCACCAGGGGCAGCCTCCACCAGGCCCCCACTCATGTCCCCTATCACCCCCACCCCCCAGCAGTGCAGGGGCAGCCTCCACCAGGCCCCCACCCATGTCTCCCACCACCCCACCCCCCAGCCACCAGGGGCAGCCTCCACCAGGCCCCCACTCATGTCCCCCTGCACCCCCACCCCCCAGCAGTGAAGGGGCAGCCTCCACCAGGGCCCCACTCATGTCCAACTCATGTCTCCCACCACCCCCACCCCCCAGCAGTGCAGGGGCAGCCTCCACCAGGCCCCCACTCATGTCCCCTATCACCCCCACCCCCCAGCCACCAGTGGCAGCCTCCACCAGGCCCCCACTCATGTCTCCCTGCACCCCCACCCCCAGCAGTGCAGGGGCAGCCTCCACCAGGCCCCCACCCATGTCTCCCACCACCCCCACCCCCCAGCCACCAGGGGCAGCCTCCACCAGGCCCCCACTCATGTCCCCTATCATCCCCACACCCCAGCCACCAGGGGCAGCCTCCACCAGGCCCCCACCCATGTCTACCACCACCCCCACCCCCAGCAGTGCAGGGGCAGCCTCCACCAGGTCCCCACTCATGTCCCCTATCACCCCCACCCCCCAGCAGTGCAGGGGCAGCCTCCACCAGGCCCCCATTCATGTCTCCCACCACCCCCACCCCCCAGCCACCAGGGGCAGCCTCCACCAGGCCCCCACCCATGTCTCCCACCACCCCCCAGCCACAAGGGGCAGCCTCCACCAGGCCCCCACTCATGTATCCCTGCACTTCCACCCCCCAGCAGTGCAGGGGCAGCCTCCACCAGGCCCCCACCCATGTCTCCCACCACCCCCACCCCCCAGCCACCAGGGGCAGCCTCCACCAGGCCCCCACCCATGTCTCCCACCACCCCCACCCCCCAGCCACCAGGGGCAGCCTCCACCAGGCCCCCACTCATGTCTCCCTGCACCCCCACCCCCCAGCAGTGCAGGGGCAGCCTCCACCAGGCCCCCACCCATGTCTCCCACCACCCCCACCCCCAGCCACCAGGGGCAGCCTCCACCAGGCCCCCACCCATGTCTCCCTGCATCCCCACCCCCCAGCAGTGCAGGGGCAGCCTCCACCAGGCCCCCACCCATGTCTACCACCACCCCCACCCCCCAGCAGTGCAGGGGCAGCCTCCACCAGGCCCCCACTCATGTCCAACTCATGTCTCCCACCACCCCCACCCCCCAGCAGTGCAGGGGCAGCCTCCACCAGGCCCCCACTCATGTCCCCTATCACCCCCACCCCCCAGCCACCAGTGGCAGCCTCCACCAGGCCCCCACTCATGTCTCCCTGCACCCCCACCCCCCAGCAGAGCAGGGGCAGCCTCCACCAGGCCCCCACCCATGTCTACCACCACCCCCACCCCCCAGCAGTGCAGGGGCAGCCTCCACCAGGCCCCCACTCATGTCCAACTCATGTCTCCCACCACCCCCACCCCCCAGCAGTGCAGGGGCAGCCTCCACCAGGCCCCCACTCATGTCCCCTATCACCCCCACCCCCCAGCCACCAGTGGCAGCCTCCACCAGGCCCCCACTCATGTCTCCCTGCACCCCCACCCCCCAGCAGAGCAGGGGCAGCCTCCACCAGGCCCCCACCCATGTCTCCCACCACCCCCACCCCCCAGCCACCAGGGGCAGCCTCCACCAGGCCCCCACTCATGTCCCCTATCACCCCCACCCCCCAGCCACCAGGGGCAGCCTCCACCAGGCCCCCACCCATGTCTCCCACCACCCCCACCCCCCAGCAGTCCAGGGGCAGCCTCCACCAGGCCCCCACTCATGTCTCCCACCACCCCCACCCCCCAGCCACCAGGGGCAGCCTCCACCAGGCCCCCACTCATGTCCCCTATCACCCCAGCCCCCAGCCACCAGGGGCAGCCTCCACCAGGCCCCCACGCATGTCTCCCTGCACCCCCACACCCCAGCAGTGCAGGGGCAGCCTCCACCAGGCCCCCACCCATGTCTCCCACAACCCCCACCCCCCAGCCACCAGGGGCAGCCTCCACCAGGCCCCCACTCATGTCCCCTATCACCCCCACCCCCCAGCCACCAGGGGCAGCCTCCACCAGGCCCCCACCCATGTCTATCACCACCCCCGCCCCCAGCCACCAGGGGCAGCCTCCACCAGGCCCCCACTCAAGTCTCCCACCACCCCCACCCCCCAGCAGTGCAGGGGCAGCCTCCACCAGGCCCCCACTCATGTCTACCACCACCCCCACCCCCAGGCCACCAGGGGCAGCCTCCACCAGGCCCCCACCCATGTCTTCCACCACCCCCACCCCCCAGCAGTGCAGGGGTAGCCTTAACCAGCCCCCCACTCATGTCTCCCACCACCCCCACCCCCCAGCCACCAGGGGCAGCCTCCACCAGGCCCCCACTCATGTCCCCTATCACCCCCACCCCCCAGCCACCAGGGGCAGCCTCCACCACGCCCCCACCCATGTCTACAACCACCCCCACCCCCCAGCCACCAGGGGCAGCCTCCACCAGGCCCCCACTCATGTCTCCCACCACCCCCACCCCCACCCCCCAGCCACCAGGGGCAGCCTCCACCAGGCCCCCACCCATGTCTCCCACCACCCCCACCCCCCAGCCACCAGGGGCAGCCTCCACCAGGCCCCCACTCATGTCTCCCTGCACCCCCACCCCCCAGTAGTGCAGGGGCAGCCTCCACCAGGCCCCCACTCATGTCTACCACCACCCCCAGCCACCAGGGGCAGCCTCCACCAGGCCCCCACTCATGTCCCCTATCACCCCCACCCCCCAGCAGTGCAGGGGCAGCCTCCACCAGGCCCCCACTCATGTCCCCCTGCACCCCCACGCCCCAGCCTCCAGGGGCAGCCTCCACCAGGCCCCCACCCATGTCTCCCACCACCCACACCCCCAGCAGTGCAGGGGCAGCCTCCACCAGGCCCCCACTCATGTCTCCCTGCACCCCCACCCCCCAGCCACCAGGGGCAGCCTCCACCAGGCCCCCACCCATGTCTCCCACCCCCCACCCCCCAGCAGTGCAGGGGCAGCCTCCACCAGGCCCCCACTCATGTCTCCCACCACCCCCACCCCCCAGCCACCAGGGGCAGCCTCCACCAGGCCCCCACTCATGTCCCCTATCACCCCCACCCCCCAGCAGTGCAGGGGCAGCCTCCACCAGGCCCCCACCCATGTCTCCCACCACCCCACCCCCCAGCCACCAGGGGCAGCCTCCACCAGGCCCCCACTCATGTCCCCCTGCACCCCCACCCCCCAGCAGTGAAGGGGCAGCCTCCACCAGGGCCCCACTCATGTCCAACTCATGTCTCCCACCACCCCCACCCCCCAGCAGTGCAGGGGCAGCCTCCACCAGGCCCCCACTCATGTCCCCTATCACCCCCACCCCCCAGCCACCAGTGGCAGCCTCCACCAGGCCCCCACTCATGTCTCCCTGCACCCCCACCCCCAGCAGTGCAGGGGCAGCCTCCACCAGGCCCCCACCCATGTCTCCCACCACCCCCACCCCCCAGCCACCAGGGGCAGCCTCCACCAGGCCCCCACTCATGTCCCCTATCATCCCCACACCCCAGCCACCAGGGGCAGCCTCCACCAGGCCCCCACCCATGTCTACCACCACCCCCACCCCCAGCAGTGCAGGGGCAGCCTCCACCAGGTCCCCACTCATGTCCCCTATCACCCCCACCCCCCAGCAGTGCAGGGGCAGCCTCCACCAGGCCCCCATTCATGTCTCCCACCACCCCCACCCCCCAGCCACCAGGGGCAGCCTCCACCAGGCCCCCACCCATGTCTCCCACCACCCCCCAGCCACAAGGGGCAGCCTCCACCAGGCCCCCACTCATGTATCCCTGCACTTCCACCCCCCAGCAGTGCAGGGGCAGCCTCCACCAGGCCCCCACCCATGTCTCCCACCACCCCCACCCCCCAGCCACCAGGGGCAGCCTCCACCAGGCCCCCACCCATGTCTCCCACCACCCCCACCCCCCAGCCACCAGGGGCAGCCTCCACCAGGCCCCCACTCATGTCTCCCTGCACCCCCACCCCCCAGCAGTGCAGGGGCAGCCTCCACCAGGCCCCCACCCATGTCTCCCACCACCCCCACCCCCCAGCCACCAGGGGCAGCCTCCACCAGGCCCCCACCCATGTCTCCCTGCATCCCCACCCCCCAGCAGTGCAGGGGCAGCCTCCACCAGGCCCCCACTCATGTCCCCTATCACCCCCAGCCACCAGGGGCAGCCTCCACCAGGCCCCCACTCATGTCCCCCTGCACCCCCACCCCCAGCAGTGCAGGGGCAGCCTCCACCAGGCCCCCACTCATGTCTACCACCACCCCCAGCCACCAGGGGCAGCCTCCACCAGGCCCCCACTCATGTCTCCCACCACCCCCACCCCCCAGCCACCAGGGGAAGCCTCCACCAGGCCCCCACTCATGTCCCCTATCACCCCACCCCCCAGCCACCAGGGGCAGCCTCCACCAGGCCCCCACTCATGTCCCCTATCACCCCCACCCCCCAGCAGTGCAGGGGCAGCCTCCACCAGGCCACCACCCATGTCTACCACCACCCCCAAGCCACCAGGGGCAGCCTCCACCAGGCCCCCACTCATGTCCCCCTGCACCCCCACACCCCAGCCGCCAGGGGCAGCCTCCACCAGGCCACCACCCATGTCTCCCACCATCCCCACCCCCCAACAGTGCAGGGGCAGCCTCCACCAGGCCCCCACTCATGTCTCCCTGCACCCCCAACCCCCAGCCACCAGGGGCAGCCTCCACCAGGCCCCCACCCATGTCTACCACCACCCCACCCCCCAGCAGTGCAGGGGCAGCCTCCACCAGCCCCCCACTCATGTCCAACTCATGTCTCCCTGCACCCCCACCCCCAGCAACCAGGGGCAGCCTCCACCAGGCCCCCACCCATGTCTCCCACCACCCCCACCCCCCAGCAGTGCAGGGGCAGCCTCCACCAGGCCCCCACTCATGTCTCCCTGCACCCCCACCCCCAGCCACCAGGGGCAGCCTCCACCAGGCCCCCACCCATGTCTACCACCACCCCCACCCCCCAGCAGTGCAGGGGCAGCCTCCACCAGGCCCCCACTCATGTCCAACTCATGTCTCCCTGCACCCCCACCCCCCAGCCACCAGGGGCAGCCTCCACCAGGCCCCCACCCATGTCCCCTATCACCCCCACCCCCCAGCAGTGCAGGGGCAGCCTCCACCAGGCCCCCACTCATGCCTCACACCGCCCCCACCCCCCAGCCACCAGGGGCAGCCTCCACCAGGCCCCCACCCATGTCTACCACCACCCCGCCCCCCAGCAGTGCAGGGGCAGCCTCCACCAGGCCCCCACTCATGTCTACCACCACCCCACCCCCCAGCAGTGCAGGGGCAGCCTCTACCAGGCCCCCACTCATGTCTCCCACCACCCCCACCCCCCAGCCACTAGGGGCAGCCTCCACCAGGCCCCCACCCATGTCTACCACCACCCCCACCCCCCAGCCACCAGGGGCAGCCTCCAACAGGCCACCACTCATGTCCCCCTGCACCCCCACCCCCCAGCAGTGCAGCGGCAGCCTCCACCAGGCCCCCACCCATGTCTACCACCACCCCACCCCCCAGCAGTGCAGGGGCAGCCTCCACCAGGCCCCCACTCATGTCTCCCATCACCCCCACCCCCCAGCAGTGCAGGAGCAGCCTCCACCAGGCCCCCACTCATGTCCAACTCATGTCTCCCTGCACCCCCACCCCCGAGCCACCAGGGGCAGCCTCCACCAGGCCCCACTCATGTCCCCTATCACCCCCACCCCCCAGCAGTGCAGGGGCAACCTCCACCAGGCCCCCACTCATGTCTACCACCACCCCCACCCCCCAGCAGTGCAGGGGCAGCCTCCACCAGGCCCCCACTCATGTCTCCCACCACCCCCACCCCCCAGCCACAAGGGGCAGCCTCCATCAGGCCCCCACTCATATCCCCTATCACCCCCACCCCCCAGCCACCAGGGGCAGCCTCCACCAGGCCCCCACTCATGTCTCCCTGCACCCCCACCCCCCAGCAGTGCAGGGGCAGCCTCCACCAGGCCCCCACCCATGTCTCCCACCACCCCCACCCCCGAGCAGTGCAGGGGCAGCCTCCACCAGGCCCCCACTCATGTCTCCCACCACCCCCACCCCCCAGCCACCAGTGGCAGCCTCCACCAGGCCCCCACTCATGTCCCCTATCACCCCCACCCCCCAGCCACCAGGGGCAGCCTCCACCAGGACCCCACTCATGTCTACCACCACCCCCACCCCCCGGCAGTGCAGGGGCAGCCTCCACCAGGCCCCCACTCATGTCTACCACCACCCCCACCCCCCGGCAGTGCAGGGGAAGCCTCCACCAGGCCCCCACTCATGTCTCCTACCACCCCCATCCCCCAGCCACCAGGGGAAGCCTCCACCAGGCCCCCACTCATGTCTCCTACCACCCCCACCCCCAGCCACCAGGGGCAGCCTCCACCAGGCCCCCACTCATGTCTCCCTGCACCCCCACCCCCCAGCTGTGCAGGGGCAGCCTCCACCAGGCCCCCACACATGTCTCCCACCACCCCCACCCCCCAGCAGTGCAGGGACAGCCTCCACCAGACCCCCACTCATGTCTCCCACCTCCCCCACCCCCCAGCCACAAGGGGCAGCCTCCACCAGGCCCCCACTCATGTCCCCTATCACCCCCACCCCCCAGCCACGAGGGGCAGCCTCCACCGGGCCCCCACCCATGTCTCCCTGCACCCCCACCCCCCAGCAGTGCAGGGGCAGCCTCCACCAGGCCCCCACCCATGTCTCCCACCACCCCCACCCCCCAGCAGTGCAGGGGCAGCCTCCACCAGGCCCCCACTCATGTCTCCCACCACCCCCAGCCACCAGGGGCAGCCTCCACCAGGCCCCCACTCATGTCCCCTATCACCCCCAGCCACCAGGGGCAGCCTCCACCAGGCCCCCACCCATGTCTACCTCCACCCCTGCCCCCCAGCCACCAGGGGCAGCCTCCACCAAGCCCCCACTCATGCTCCCACCACCCCCACCCCCCAGCAGTGCAGGGGCAGCCTCCACCAGGCCCCCACTCATGTCTCCCACCACCCCCACCCCCCAGCCACCAGGGGCAGCCTCCACCAGGCTCCCACCCATGTCTCCCACCACCCCCACCCGCCAGCAGTACAGGGACAGCCTCGACCAGCCCCCCACTCATGTCTCCCACCACCCCCACCCCCCAGTCACCAGGGGCAGCCTCCACCAGGCCCCCACTCATGTCCCCTATCACCCCCACCCCCCAGCCACCAGGGGCAGCCTCCACCAGGCCCCCAGCCATGTCTACCACCACCCCCGCCCCCCAGCCACCAGGGGCAGCCTCCACCAGGCCCCCACTCATGTCTACCACCACCCCCACCCCCCAGCCACCAGGGGCAGCCTCCACCAGGCCCCCACAATCTAGATCCCTGGCCCTTATGGTCAGCCTCCAAATGCCAAACACCCACCCGAGTATTGCATCCACCCACTTAGAAATGGCAAAAACATGATCAAACCACAATTGCAAGCTTGCAAATGAACACATGTCCCTCACATACACCCAATGGGTGTCAGTGAATGTCAAAACCCATATCATGATATGCATGAAACCAATGAGATGATACTACACATTGAACTTTGAAGAAAAAATATGTATTAAAAGCAACATAAATTGAATCAAAAATAAACAAACAATAATAGAAATTTTAAAAAAATAAAAACAGCAGGTCCGTGAAAAAATGCAAAACCACAAATCATAATGCAAAAGAAAGGTGTCCAAAGTCACAGTCCACAAAAGTAAATCCAATGGAAAAATAAAATCGAAAACCATTGTTCCATGGGGAAAACATAATAAAAATTGAAAATCCAAAAATCAACTATGTACAGATAAACAATCCAGGGTCCATGATCCCAACCGAAGAAATGAAACCCATCTAATAACACTACCTAAAAAAAATAACAACTATATACAAAAATGTGGCCCTTGTCCAAAAGGTCCAAAAAAAATGCTAAACCAAAGGAAACCTAACACTAACTATATAACTATTTACAAGGGCAGCGGGCTAGTCCGCGGCTCACTTTGGGATGTTCCGGGCCAGGGCATCATCAAACTCCTGCTCAATGTCCCGGAGGCGCTCCTCCTCCATGGCCCCGAGGGTCCGCAGGGCCGTCCACATGTTCCCCCCAAACTCCCTGCGGATTGCCTCAAGGCACTCGGCACGCCTCAGGGCCCTCCGCATGGAGTTCTCCGCCCTGACCATCGTGAGCCGTGCCTCTTCCGCCCGCTGCCACTCCGCATCTATGGCGTGGCCCAATCGCTGCCACACGGAAGACACTTCCCGTCCTGGGTCCTCCTGCCCTCCGGCCGATGCCTGCCCCTCCGATGTGGAAGGCCCCGAGCCATCATGGCTCCCACCACGTTGCTGCTGCTGCGGCTCAGCCGGTGCACTGCCTCCTGCTGGCTGCACATCCTCCGCTGGCTGGGGTGCAGTCGTTGATGTGGCCACCCCTGCTGAACGTCCGACTCCCGACTGTGGCAGGGATGCCTCCTCCACCAGCCTGGCCGCACCGTCAGAGGCAGCTCCACAGGGCACCCAGGTGACTGATGGGTGGGAAGATGGCACAGAGGACGACTGGCGCATAGGGGGTTCAGTTGAGGAGGGGGTCGTAGCAAGCCCCATCAAACGGAGGAATCCGGCCTGGGTGACCTGTCCCAGTAGGCCGACGAGGTCAATGAGCCATTTGAGATGACGTGCAGTCTCCTCATGAAAAGACTGCAGGTCACCTCGCATGGCCCGTTGACGCAACGCCACACCAGTCAGGACAGGCTCAACCCGGACCCGGATAGCCACGTCCGCAGGCAGAGGAAGGCCAGTTGTCGTGAGCTCATCCCCTGCCTGAAAACGGGTCTGGACGTAGGCATCCCTGCTGGTGCAAGATGATGCAGTGACAGGATCAGGGACAGGATTGCACACAGGCACCTCTGCGGCGACCTGTGCTGCCTCCTGTCCCTGGTCCTGCACGGCACCACTAGCACCAGTGGAATCCCCACCTCCAGACCCCGTCTCTGTTGCTTGCACGGCCTCCTCCTCCACCAAACCCCCCACCAACCTGGATGACTCCATGCCATCTTCCCCCGTTGGACCCTGTGGGGTCCCAGCTGCCCCTTCTGCTGCCGAGGAGTCCAACTCCGACCTCCGCCTCTTCGACCTCCCCCCGGCAGCTGCGGCCTGGGACGCGGCACCGGACTCCTCACTCCCCGACGAGATCACAACTTGGGAGGGGAGCCGGGCCTTGCGTCTCCGGCTGGCGGTGCGATCCCCGCCGCTGTGCTCCACAGCACCTTCTCCGCCCTCTTCATCAGTTGACGCTGCAGACAGGGAGAAATAAAACACAGGCATCAGGCACTGTACAATGGACACATGTCATTTCAACTTGCACACATGAGCCATACCACAGCCACATCGCAACTGCCAGCACCATCCATACACATACAACAGCATGAGCAGGCAAAGGTGAGCCAGACATCACATGCAACACAGGGAGTGCACTACACATGCACGCACACCACCACACTTGCATGCATGTGTACACCTCAGCCAACTGTCGCAGTGTTCCGATGGGCATCCATGTCACATCTGCCAATCAGGCTTCCACATCCCGCTGTCACATGCATCCATGTTGCCTCACTGTTGCACCCTTGTCAAATACACACACATGCACATGTACACAGTGCTGATACATGCAGCTGAAAACAACATACATGCGTGGCATCACGACCATGCCCACTTGCATACACATTCATCCAAACATGTGTGCCCACGCAACTGCATTTGGCATGCAAGCCTACACACACAAGCACCATCCATGTCTCACACATGACAGCCCTCGCATGTGTTAGCCGCACGGCCCTATACACCCCCACCCATACTCGGCCCCATACAAACAGATGTGCAACTGGCACACTACTGGCACATCACCACACGCACAGCTTACAATCATGATGCATGTACACTTACCGCTCGACTCCAGGCGGGTCTGCCTCTCAAGGACCTGGATGTGGAGCGCTGGGTATATGCGTTCCAGGACGCTCTTTTGATCTTCCGACAAGTGGCCCCGGCGCCCCTTAGCAATGAGGGAAACACCTGCGCGTCTCACGTCACAGACGCGCTCACGCGCTAAGGGCCTTTGGTCCAATGAAATCGCATAGGCGTGCTGACGTGCATACGCGCTAAGGGCCTTTCCTCGATTTACACGCAGACGGGCAGGATTTTCACGTGCAAAATCACTCCGTATCAAGCTGGCCACGCGTAAGCACACGGAAGACCACGCTCCTGCCCACAAGGCTGAATTACTGCCCCCCAGAGCCCCGAGCACGCTCCCACCTGCCATCTGCTGATGCCTGACTGCCTGCTGCCCACGTGCCCTGCCATTTGCTGCCTGCACATCAGCCAGGGGTGCTGTTGCTGTGACCACCCCTGCTGGAACCGAAGACTCCCGACTGGGATTCCATCGCTCCACAGCCCAGCCCCAGGACCCAGCTGCCCACCCACTCCTGCCTCTGGGGTTGTCATGTCAGGCACTGCAACATCTGGCACCACTGACAACCCCCGGCCGGAGAGGCAGAGGGGCACCAGCTTCAGTGCCAGGGAAGTTGGTGTCCTGGTGGAGCAAGTCCTGGGGCAGTATGATGCCCTCTGCGGAAGTGTGCGCGCCGACAAGGAAGGACGGACTCGGATCTGGACCGACATCGTGACTGCCATCAACGCGGAGGGGGTGGCAGTCCGCGACTTCCAACATGTCAAGAAGCGCTGGGAGGACTTCAGGTACAGGACCCTGAACAAGGCCCGGCGCCTCTTGAAGGCAGCGGATGCTAAGGGGCGCCGGGGCCACTTGTCGGAAGATCAGATGAGGGTCCTGGAACGCATATCCCCAGCGCTCCACGTCTAGGTCCTTGAGAGGCAGACCCGTCTGGAGTCGAGCGGTAAGTGTACATGCATCATGATTGTAAGCTGTGCGTGTGGTAATGTGCCAGTAGTGTGCCGGTTGCACATCTGTTTGTATGGGGCCGAGTATGGGTGGGGTTGTACAGGACCGTGAGGCTAACACATGCGAGGGCTGTCATGTGTGAGACATGGATGGTGCTTGTGTGTGTAGGATTGCATGCCAAATGCAGTTGCGTGGGCACACATGTTTGATGAATGTGTATGTAAGTGGGCATGTTCGTGATGTCACGCATGTATGTTGTTTTCAGCTTCATGTATCAGCACTGTGTACATGTGCATGTGTGTGTATTTGACAAGGGTGCAACAGTGAGGCAACATGGATGCATGTGACAGCGGGATGTGGAAGCCTGATTGGCAGATGTGACATGGATGCCCATCGGAACACTGCGACAGTTGGCTGAGGTGTACACATGCATGCAAGTGTGGTGGTGGCGTGCATGTGTAGTGCACTCCCTGTGTTGCATGTGATGTCTGGCTCACCTTTGCTTGCTCATGCTGTTGTATGTGTATGGATGGTGCTGGCAGTTGCGATGTGGCTGTGGTATGGCTCATGTGTGCAAGTTGAAATGACATGTGTGTTGCCGATTGTGATGCCATGTCTGAGGTTTGCCAATGCCACTCATGTGCAACTGTCATGTGTGTATGTGTCCATTGTACAGTGCCTGATGCCTGTGTTTTATTTCTCCCTGTCTGCAGCGTCAACTGATGAAGAGGGCGGAGAAGGTGCTGTGGAGCACAGCGGCGGGGATCGCACCGCCAGCCGGAGACGCAAGGCCCGGCTCCCCTCCCAGGTTGTGATCTCGTCGGGGAGTGAGGAGTCCGGTGCCGTGTCCCAGGCCGCAGCTGCCGGGGGGAGGTCCAAGAGGCGGAGGTCGGAGTTGGACTCCTCGGCAGCAGAAGGGGCAGCTGGGACCCCACAGGGCCCAACAGGGGAAGATGGCACGGAGTCATCCAGGTTGGTGGGGGGTTTGGTGGAGGAGGAGGCCGTGCAAGCAACAGAGACGGGGTCTGGAGGTGGGGATTCCACTGGTGCTAGTGGTGCAATGCAGGACCAGGGACAGGAGGCAGCACAGATCGCCGCGGAGGTGCCTGTGTGCAATCCTGTCTCTGGTCCTGTCACTGCATCATCTTGCACCAGAAGGGATTCCTGCGTCCAGACCCGTTTTCAGGCAGGGGATGAGCTCACGACAACTGGCCTTCCCCTGCCTGCGGACGTGGCTATCCGGGTCCGGGTTGAGCCTGTCCTGACTGGTGTGGCGTTGCGTCAACGGGCCATGCGAGGTGACCTGCAGTCTTTTCATGAGGAGACTGCACGTCATCTCGAATGGCTCGTTGACCACGTCGGCCTACTGGGACAGGTCACCCAGGCCGGACTCCTCCGTTTGATGGGGCTTGCTACGACCCCCTCCTCAACTGAACCCCCTATGCGCCAGTCGTCCTCCGTGCCATCTTCCCACCCATCAGTCACCTGGGTGCCCTGTGGAGCTGCCTCTAACGGTGCAGCCAGGCTGGTGGAGGAGGCATCCCTGCCACAGTCGGGAGTCGGACGTCCAGCAGGGGTGGCCACATCAATGACTGCACCCCAGCCAGCGGAGAATGTGCAGGCAGCAGGAGGCAGTGCACGGGCAGAGCCGCAGCAGCAGCAACGTGGTGGGAGCCATGATGGCTCGGGGCCTTCCACAACGGAGGGGCAGGCATCGGCCGGAGGGCAGGAGGACCCAGGACGGGAAGTGTCTTCCGTGTGGCAGCGGTTGGGCCACGCCATAGATGCGGAGCGGCAGCGGGCAGAAGAGGCATGGCTCACGATGGTCAGGGCGGAGAACTCCATGCGGAGGGCCCTGAGGCGTGCCGAGGGCCTCGAGGCAATCCTCAGGGAGTTTAAGGGGGAACATGTGGACGGCCCTGCGGACCCTGGGGCCATGGAGGAGGAGCGCCTCCGGGACATTGAGCAGGAGTTCGATGATGCCCTGGCCCGGAACATCCCAAAGTGAGCCGTCGGACTAGCCCGCTGCCCTTGTAAATAGTTATATAGTTAGTGTTAGGTTTCCTTTGGTTTAGCATTTTTTTTGGACCTTTTGAATAATGGGCCACATTTTTGTATATAGTTATTTTTTTAGGTAGTGTTATTAGATAGGTTTCTTTTCTTCGGTTGGGATCATGGACCCTGGATTGTTTATCTGTGCATAGTTGATTTTTGGATTTTCAATTTTTATTATGATTTCCCCATGGAGCAATGGTTTTTGATTTTATTTTTCCATTGGATTTACTTTTGTGGACTGTGACTTTGGACACCTTTCCTTTGCATTATGATTTGTGGTTTTCCATTATTTCACGGACCTGCTGTTTTATTTTTTAATTTCTATTATAGTTTGTTTATTTTTTATTCAATTTATGTTGCTTTTAATAGATATTTTTTCTTCAAAGTTCAATGTGTAGTATCATCTCATTGGTTTCATGCATATCATGATATGGGTTTTGACATTCACGGACACCCATTGGGTGTATGTGAGGGACATGTGTTCATTTCCAAACTTGCATTTGGGCTTCTATCATGTTTTTGCCATTTCTAAGTGGGTGGATGCAATACTCGGGTGGGTGTTTGGCATTTGGAGGCTCACCATAAGGGCCAGGGATCTACATTGTGGTGACATGTTGGCTGGGGGACATGAGTGGGGGCCTGGTGGAGGCTGCCCCTGCACTGCTGGGGGGTGGGGGTGGTGGGAGACATGAGTGGGGGCCTGGTGGAGGCTGCCCCTGGTGGCTGGGGGGTGGGGGTGCAGGGAGACATGAGTGGGGGCCTGGTGGAGGCTGCCCCTGGTGGCTGGGGGGTGGGGTGGAGGGAGACATGGGTGGGGGCCTGGTGGAGGCTGCCCCTGGTGGCTGGGGGGTGAGGGTGGTGGTAGACATGAGTGGGGGCCTGGTGGAGGCTTCCCTGCACTGCTGGGGGGTGGGAGTGGTGGTAGACATGGGTGGGGGCCTGGTGGAGGCTGCCCCTGGTGGCTGGGGGTGGTGGGAGACATGAGTGGGGGCCTGGTGGAGGCTGCCCCTGCACTGTTGGGGGGTGGGGGTGGTGGGAGACATGGGTGGGGGCCTGGTGGAGGCTGCCCCTGCACTGCTGGGGGTGGGGTGCAGGGAGACATGAGTGGGGGCCTGCTGGAGGCTGCCTCTGGTGGCTGGGGGGTGGGGGTGATGGGAGACATGAGTGGGGGCCTGGTGTAGGCTGCCCTTGGTGGCTGGGGGGTGGGGGTGGTGGGAGACATGACTGGGGGCCTGGTGGAGGCTGCCCCTGCACTGCTGGGGGGTGGGGGTGATGGGAGACATGAGTGGGGGCCTGGTGGAGGCTGCCCCTGCACTGCTGGGGGGTGGGGGTGCAGGGGGACATGAGTGGGGGCCTGGTGGAGGCTGCCCCTGGTGGCTGGGGGGTGGGGTGGTGGTAGACATGGGTGGGGGCCTGGTGGAGGCTGCACCTGGTGGCTGGGGGGTGGGGGTGGTGGTAGACATGGGTGGGGGCCTGGTGGAGCTGCCCCTGGTGGCTGGGGGTGGGGGTGCAGGGAGACATGGCCTGGTGGAGGCTGCCCCTGCACTGCTGGGGGGTGGGGGTGATGGGAGACATGAGTGGGGGCCTGGTGGAGGCTGCCCCTGCACTGCTGGTGGGTGGGGGTGGTGGTAGACATGGGTGGGGGCCTGGTGGAGGCTGCCCCTGCACTGCTGGGGGGTGGGGGTGCAGGGGGACATGAGTAGGGGCCTGGCGAGGCTGCCCCTGGTGGCTGGGGGGTGGGGGTGGTGGTAGACATGAGTGGGGGCCTGGTGGAGGCTGCCCCTGGTGGCTGGGGGGTGGGGGTGCAGGGAGACATGAGTCGGGGCCTGGTGGAGGCTGCCCCTGCACTGCTGGGGGTGGGGGTGATGGGAGACATGAGGGGGGCCTGGTGGAGGCTGCCCCTGCACTGCTGGGGGGTGGGGGTGGTGGTAGACATGGGTGGGGGCCTGGTGGAGGCTGCCCCTGCACTGCTGGGGGGTGGGGGTGGTGGGAGACATGAGTGGGGGCCTGGTGGAGGCTGCCCCTGGTGGCTGGGGGGTGGGGGTGCAGGGAGACATGGGTTGGACATGAGTGGGGGCCTGGTGGAGGCTGCCCCTGCACTGCTGGGGGGTGGGGGTGATGGGAGACATGAGTGGGGGCCTGGTGGAGGCTGCCCCTGCACTGCTGGGGGGTGGGGGTGGTGGTAGACATGGGTGGGGGCCTGGTGGAGGCTGCCCCTGCACTGCTGGGGGGTGGGGGTGCAGGGGGACATGAGTTGGGGCCTGGTGGAGGCTGCCCCTGGTGGCTGGGGGGTGGGGGTGGTGGTAGACATGGGTGGGGGCCTGGTGGTGGCTGCCCCTGGTGGCTGGGGGGTGGGGGTGCAGGGAGACATGAGTGGGGGCCTGGTGGAGGCTGCCCCTGCACTGCTGGGGGTGGGGTGATGGGAGACATGAGTGGGGGCCTGGTGGAGGCTGCCCCTGCACTGCTGGGGGGTGGGGGTGGTGGTAGACATGAGTGGGGGCCTGGTGGAGGCTGCCCCTGCACTGCTGGGGGGCGGGGGTGGTGGTAGACATGGGTGGGGGCCTGGTGGAGGCTGCCCCTGGTGGCTGGGGGGTGGGGGTGCAGGGAGACATGAGTGGGGGCCTGGTGGAGGCTGCCCCTGCACTGCTGGGGGGTTGGGGTGGTGGGAGATATGGGTGGGGGCCTGGTGGAGGCTGCCCCTGGTGGCTGGGGGGTGGGGGTGCAGGGGGACATGAGTGGGGGCCTGGTGAAGGCTGCCCCTGGTGGCTGGGGGGTGGGGGTGGTGGTAGACATGGGTGGTGGCCTGGTGGAGGCTGCCCCTGCACTGCTGGGGGTTAGGGGTGGTAGGGGACATGAGTGGGGGCCTGGTGGAGGCTGCCCCTGGTGGCTGGGGGGTGGGGGTGATAGGGGACATGAGTGGGGCCTGGTGGAGGCTGCCCCTGCACTGCTGGGGGGTGGGGGTGCAGGGAGACATGAGTTGGACATGAGTGGGGGCCTGGTGGAGGCTCCCCCTGCACTGCTGGGGGGTGGGGGTGGTGGTAGACATGGGTGGGGGCCTGGTGGAGGCAGCCCCTGGTGGCTGGGGGGTGGGGGTGCAGGGAGACATGGGTGGGGGCCTGGTGGAGGCTGCCCCTGGTGGCTGGGGGGTGGGGGTGCAGGGAGACATGTGTTGGTGATCAGTAGTGCAAGGTGACATGTGGGTTGGTTGGGGGGCATGGCCATGGTGGATGGGTTGCCTGTGGGACATGAGCAGGGGTGCAGGGTAGTCCCCTGTGGTGTGGGCTGCCTGCAGGGGCCGTGGAGGGTGTAGAGGGAACACCTGGGAGGACCCACACGGCCAAATCACGTGTAGCATTCCCCGGCACCACCTAAATACACGTACCCTGCTGAAATCGCATGTGAATCTTCCCGCGCACCTCGGAGTACACGTACCCATGCCAATCGCGTGTGGAACTTCCCGCGCATCCCGAAGTACACGTACCCAGGCCAATCGTGTGTGGAACTTCCCGCGCACCCCGTAGTACACGTACCCAGGCTAATCGCGTGTGGGACTTCCCGCGCACCCCGAAGTACACGTACCCAGACCAATCGCGTGTGGAACTTCCCGCGCACCCCGAAGTACACATACCCAGGCCAATCGCGTGTGGAACTTCCCGCGCAGCCTGAAGTACATGTACCCAGGCCAATCGCGTGTGGAACTTCCCGTGCACCCCGAAACACACGTACCCAGGCCAATCGCGTGTGGAACTTCCCGCGCACCCCGAAACACACGTACCCAGGCTAATCGCGTGTGGAACTTCCCGCGCACTCCGTAGTACACGTACCGAGGCTTATCGCGTGTGGGGCTTCCTGCGCACCCCGAAATACACGTACCCAGGCCAATCGTGTATGGAACTTCCCGCGCATCCCGAAGTACACGTACCAAGGACAATCGCGTGTGGAACTTCCCGCGCACCCCGAAGTACACGTACCCAGGCCAATCGCGTGTGGAACTTCCCGCGCACCCCGAAACACACATACCCAGGCCAATAGCGTGTGGAACTTCCCGCGCACCCCGAAACACACGTACCCAGGCCAATCGCGTGTGGAACTTCCCGCGCAGCCTGAAGTACATGTACCCAGGCCAATCGCGTGTGGAACTTCCCGTGCACCCCTAAACACATGTACCCAGGCCAATCGCGTGTGGAACTTCCCGCGCACCCCGAAACACACGTACCCAGGCTAATCGCGTGTGGAACTTCCCGCGCACTCCGTAGTACACGTACCCAGGCTAATCGCGTGTGGGACTTCCGCGCACCCCGAAATACACGTACCCAGGCCAATCGCGTGTGGAACTTCCCGCGCATCCCGAAGTACACGTACCCAGGACAATCGCGTGTGGAACTTCCCGCGCACCCCTAAGTACACGTACCCAGGCCAACCGCGTGTGGAACTTCCCGCGCACCCCGAAACACACATACCCAGGCCAATAGCGTGTGGAACTTCCCGCGCACCCCGAAACACACGTACCCAGGCTAATCGCATGTGGGACTTCCTGCGCACCCCATAGTACACGTACCCAGGCTAATCGTGTGTGGGACTTCCCGCGCACCCCGAAGTACACGTACCCAGGCCAATCACGTGTGGAACTTCCCGCGCATCCCGAAGTACACGTACCCAGGACAATCGCGTGTGGAACTTCCCGCGCACCCCGAAGTACACGTACCCAGGCCAATCGCGTGTGGAACTTCCCGCGCACCCCGAAACACACATACCCAGGCCAATAGCGTGTGGAACTTCCCGCGCACCCCGAAACACACGTACCCAGGCCAATCGCGTGTGGAACTTCCCGCGCAGCCTGAAGTACATGTACCCAGGCCAATCGCGTGTGGAACTTCCCGTGCACCCCTAAACACATGTACCCAGGCCAATCGCGTGTGGAACTTCCCGCGCACCCCGAAACACACGTACCCAGGCTAATCGCGTGTGGAACTTCCCGCGCACTCCGTAGTACACGTACCCAGGCTAATCGCGTGTGGGACTTCCGCGCACCCCGAAATACACGTACCCAGGCCAATCGCGTGTGGAACTTCCCGCGCATCCCGAAGTACATGTACCCAGGACAATCGCGTGGGGAACTTCCCGCGCACCCCGAAGTACACGTACCCAGGCCAACCGTGTGTGGAACTTCCCGCGCACCCCGAAACACACATACCCAGGCCAATAGCGTGTGGAACTTCCCGCGCACCCCGAAACACACGTACCCAGGCTAATCGCATGTGGGACTTCCTGCGCACCCCATAGTACACGTACCCAGGCTAATCGCGTGTGGGACTTCCCGCGCACCCCGAAGTACACGTACCCAGGCCAATCACGTGTGGAACTTCCCGCGCATCCCGAAGTACACATACCCAGGCCAATCACGTGTGGAACTTCCCACGCACCCCGAAACACACGTACCCAGGCTAATCGCTTTTGGAACTTCCCGCGCACTCCGTAGTACACGTAACCAGGCTTATCACGTGTGGGGCTTCCCGCGCACCCCGAAATACACATACCCAGGCCAATCGCGTATGGAACTTCCCGCGCATCCCGAAGTACACGTACCCAGGACAATCGCGTGTGGAACTTTCCGCGCACCCCGAAGTACACGTACCCAGGCCAATCGCGTGTGGAACTTCCCGCGCACCCCGAAACACACATACCCAGGCCAATAGCGTGTGGAACTTCCCGCGCACCCCGAAACACACGTACCCAGGCCAATCGCGTGTGGAACTTCCCGCGCAGCCTGAAGTACATGTACCCAGGCCAATCGCGTGTGGAACTTCCCGTGTACCCCGAAACACATGTACCCAGGCCAATCGCGTGTGGAACTTCCCGCGCACCCCGAAACACACGTACCCAGGCTAATCGCGTGTGGAACTTCCCGCGCACTCCGTAGTACACGTACCCAGGCTAATCGCGTGTGGGACTTCCGCGCACCCCGAAATACACGTACCCAGGCCAATCGCGTGTGGAACTTCCCGCGCATCCCGAAGTAGACGTACCCAGGACAATCGCGTGTGGAACTTCCCGCGCACCCCGAAGTACACGTACCCAGGCCAATCGCATGTGGAACTTCCCGCGCACCCCGAAACACACATACCCAGGCCAATAGCGTGTGGAACTTCCCGCGCACCCCGAAACACACGTACCCAGGCTAATCGCATGTGGGACTTCCTGCGCACCCCGTAGTACACGTACCCAGGCTAATCGCATGTGGGACTTCCCGCTCACAAACAAGTACACGTACCCAGGCCAATCGCGTGTGGAACTTCCCGCGCATCCCGAAGTACACGTACCCAGGCCAATCACGTGTGGAACTTCCCGCGCACTCCGAAGTACACGTACCCAGGCCAATCGCGTGTGGAACTTCCCACGCATCCCGAAGTACACGTACCCAGGCCAATCGCGTGTGGAACTTCCCGCGCACCCCGAAGTACACGTACCCAGGCCAATCGCGTGTGGAACTTCCCGCGCACCCAGGTACACACGCACACGCTATTTTTCACACAGCGGGTGTCCGTGTTTGTCGGTACCCCTTTGCACCTCATTTGTCCTAGAGGGCCACTGTATGGACCATTCATCATGGCTGTATATGGGTGCTTTTTGTTATCGCACATTTTGGCGCACATTTTTTTTCAGGCGCAGGGACGCTACCGCCTGCTTTCTTGTGGCGTACTTGTTTGGCCCTGTGCGCGTCTTTGACCGTGCGCTGGTTTGCCCTATTCGATTCCATGAATACGGGTTGTAGGCGAGCGTGTGGGCGTTCCGCGCACTTGCGCCCTCTACTTCCCCCGTGACGCCTATATTTTCACGCGTTGTTCCCCATTCCGAGTGTTACGCCCCGTGTTCCGCCTACTTTTGTGATGTGCGGCACACATTTTCAGCGCACATCCCATGTTTTTCTCGCGCACGGACTTCCATGAATCGATGTGCGCTGGTTTCCCTGCGATTTTCGCACTTGCACTGCGATTTTTGCACTTTTACTGCGAATCGCACGTTTTGGCACCTCTGCGCAGGAATTTTTGGCGCACATTAATTCCATGAATCGACCCGTGAATGTTTTGATTCTGGCTGTGGTCCTGCAGAATGTGAACTGGTCGGTACCAGGAGTTTCATTGAATAACTCTGTAACATGATGGACCAGTGGTATGGCGATGTAATGTGATTCTTCAGCAACTGTATCACTCATTCAAGAATGTGAAACGCACAACCGGCAGGGTGACCAGTTGAATCCTCTAACAGATTCGAATACTGATTGCTACAAAATATATTACTCAAGGTGGAATGGAGAGTATAGTTTTACGAAAATAGCTATCCTGATCATTGTTGACAACCAGTTGACAACTTGTTTGACAGTCTATGAGGGTACGATGCAGGCGGGTGCCTGAGCATCGACCCACCTGTGTAAACTGTCACTCTGCCGTAATAAAGCGGGGGTAGGGGCACTAAGCAGTTTCTGACTGCCATTTTGCCCCTCCCCCCGCCACTCTTAATACAGGTATACCACCTCTCCGAGTAATTTCACTAGACCCGGCGTACCAGATCGAATTGACTCATCATATTGGATGGTGTTATTAGTTATTAAGCCAGTCTTACCTGTACGCAGATCTGGGAAGGTATGTGGATACACTATACAAGAACTGCAATGCGGCGCATGCTCCCTGCGTGTCCCTAGCAACAGTAGCTATGGCACGCACGCGCAGCACCGCGTCTGCCCTCAGTTTATGCCTTAGGAGTTTAGTCGCTACACACAAAGTGTGGTTGGACCAACGGGATCATTTGAGAATAGACGACCTAGTCGAGCCTTATCAAAGGATCTAATAGAGACACGATTGTTTT
This sequence comes from Ambystoma mexicanum, assembly GCF_040938575.1. Lineage (NCBI taxonomy): Eukaryota > Metazoa > Chordata > Amphibia > Caudata > Ambystomatidae > Ambystoma > Ambystoma mexicanum. The sequence goes on from NC_090931.1 coordinate 886,590,064, forward strand.
ACGTACTACGATCGGACCCATGATACGATGTCCCATACAAAGATGGCGCCCCGCACGGGGACTCGCGTGCGCAGCTGCTCCCATGGCAACCTACTTTGCTTGGGAGAGCAGTGCAGCACGTCCTTGTGATGGGCGGCTTCGTTCTGCGTCCCGTGGGCAATTCCCTTCCAAGTAAGTTTCAAGTAAATGCAGGCAATTACTGATCACGATTGTTGAATTATGTAATTAGCACTGATCTGAGAATAGTGGCCAACAGCCCACTCCGAAGCTTACGTTGATTGCAGCCTATTTGGCTTGAGAGTGTACGATCTAATATCACCCCCCTTTCCTTTTTCTCCAAACCTCCAGTTGCGCATTGTCAGAGCCACAGCCCGATACAGCCATTGCACCCGGCGAGACATTTGGGTCTTTTGACCGGGTGAGTTATGATGAATTATATTAACAGCACTTTAGAGTTTGACTCTGCACCGTTGATCTAATACTTAGAAACTGTTTTGCTATGTCACTTATATCATACAGGTGGCCATGAATTATCTCTGCTTACCAAGGAAAGCAGGTCAGTCTATCTCCATTTAGGAGAGTTACCTATCGAGTTCCTCCAAACTCTATATAAATCTAATGAGTGTATCCTTATACTTTGTAGGAATCCCTACCGAATTTTGTCGAAACTAAAACACGTCCTGCCCTGAAGATGGATTTCCAATAATCCGAAACGCGTTGCACTGATTACTCAATAGGAGTGTCTTTAGAAAAACTTCTGAACAGAGTGAATGTAAAGGCTCAGAAGCAGTGAAATACAAATTTGACAACTGTCTTGTATATGATTTACTCTATCATGTTATACTGAGATGAAGTGTACTTTACTTTTGTACTTTACTGCACACGGTTTGTTTTAGAGCATTCTTTTAGCTCAATTGAAATGCTTTCCTTTGTTTTTGAATTACAAACTGACTTGTATGAACTAATCTGTGAATTAAATTAGTTCTTTTATACACATCTAAGGTATTGGTGTGGTGTAAATTAAATCTGTTTATCAAATCTGTTGGCGATATGATGTAATGACAATCGGGTCTGCCTCACACCTGTTTGTTCTCAGCCGGATTTATTCTTGGTTGGAGACTCACAGCTAGACAGGGCCGAATGTACCCGGTTGACTATTTGAACATTAGATCGAGCCAATCACACCACTCTGAAGACTGTTGAAAACGGAGCCTTGTCGAACAAATATTCCCGCAAGGGAGTCTTTAGTCTTTGCAAGGCAGAATTATTACTTGGGACTAGTTCCTGCGAGGAGTGCAGCACAGGGTTACCGGCCGGCAACAGTCGGTGCATGTCTTGTTCTTCAAATTTGAAAGGGACTTTGTATTTTCCAACCTTAACAGCTGGCAATCTCAATTCATTCACTGGCATTGATATATTGATGATGTCATCTTTATCTGGACTGGTACCTTATCTGAACTTACAACCTTCTGGATCTGGCTAAATACTTGTAAATCTGATATTCAGTTTACCATTGATTCAAGCAACTCGGAAATCAAATTTCTGGATTTATCAATACACCCCAGGAATGGCAATCTAATATGTGACCTGTATCGTAAACCAACGGCCAGAAACACTCTATTACACTATGCCAGCAATCATCCGGCCCGCACGAAAGATAACTTACCATATGGGCAATACTTACGAATCCGCCGCAACTGTACCTCCCCCGAGGACTACATGCGACACTCTGAGGCCTTATCTACTCGACTACGAGCAAGAGGATACCCCAAAAAACAGTTAGACCAAGCCAACAAAAGAGCACGGAACAGCAATCGAGACAACCTTCTCCAAATACAACAAGAAGATACAGCCTCCAAGGATGATCGTCTGACCTGTGTAGTCACCTTTGGCACCTACACTTCGAAAATCAAAAAAATCATTAATAAGCACTGGCACATAGCATGTTTGAATCTAACTGATGACCCAACTCCAAGATTCTCATACAAACGAGCTAAGAACATCCGAGAACATCTTGTACACTCTTTATTTCAGCCAATCAAAAATCCCACTCGTACCCTACGACCCTTACAAGGCCATTTTCCTTGCGGTAACTGTGTTGCCTGTCAATTCACAAAGAAGATGAGTTCATTCCAAATTGGATCACGCAAATGGACACTTAGGGACCTTACCAGCTGTAAGAGTCAGAATGTAATTTATTGCATTGAGTGCCCATGTGGTCTTGGCTATATTGGTCAAACCACACGGGCAGTAAACATCAGAATTTCAGAACACAGGTCTAAAATTCGATGCAAAAATGTATCAGCGCCCTTGGTGGATCACTTCTTGACTGCCAACCACACCCCTAATAACATTTTTTGGTGGGTGGTTGAAAAAAATCAAGGGAGGACCTGACATCCAACATAGCCTCCTTAGAAAAGAATCACGCTGGATACACAGGCTTGATACCTACCATCACGGACTGATTGGCATCTTTCAACCTGTAGTATGAAGGGCTTCCACACTTTCAAATCACCATGGAGCATGTCATTCCACACTAATGTATAGAGCCCCTGCAACTGATATGCAGCTTGCAACCCTGTTTTCCCCAAACACTGGACACTCGAGTGACTGGGCACCCCACCCAGCCTCTATCCTCATTTGTAGCTAATGAGGTATCTCTACATGTGGTTCATTATCCCCCAGTTGCAGCCATTCCGATCTAAATAAGTCTCCCTTGGCACCTATTGTGCATTTCAAATACCTAGGATGCGTCCCCCTTCTGTATTGAGTAGCGCTTACCCTCGCTAAACAAGATGGGACATGCTGACCCCCATACCTGCACTTACCAATCCCCTTTGGTGGCAGGGTTGCTGCCATGCATCCTGCCCCGTTCAGCTTGGCTCTCCAGTGAGCTTGTCATGAAAAATGTGGGTGATTCCAGCGCGCGCGCGTTTTCCATGACAACAAACATCAACACCATGGGCATGACGAGTGCGCATGCGTCATGTCCATGGCAACGAGTTAAATGCTCTGTGTACGCTACGTGCACTGCACATACTGTCTGTCTGAACTCCAGAGGCGAGACAAGGAGATTCCCTCGCCAGCCCGCGCGACTTCAGCTGTCAGATGCAGCTGCTCTTTTGCCTGAACGTCTAAATCAGGTAAGCCTGGAGTCTTTTTGCCTCGCACGCACAACTGACAACTGGGCCTCGAGGGCCTGTTAGTATGCACGCGCAGGCTGGGGCTCTCTCTCCCCGCCCCCCCCCCGCTCCCTCCAACTGCCGAGAGTGCCGTGGACCATTAGCACACTTTAATGACATGTTATGAATATCAGGTAAGCCCTGGCATACATCGTTATAAATTATAAACGCCTTGGCTACCTCCTCGACCCATATGTAAATTTAATATATTAGTGTCCTTTTAGCTAAGCGATAGCTCGGTGTTTGCCTCTCAACTTGTCAACACCAAGCTTGGTTTTTACATTACAAGCTTTTAATCTCAATTCTTACGATAAGCATCAGCAAAAATATTTTGCATCTAATCCAACCCCCAATAAACATTACAATCTATTGAACTGCATTGACCATGGGAATAGCACCATCACTCCCATTAAAACGAGGTTCTGGTACCTTGTGTTTGCCCCCTATCTAGGAGTCCATTTGAAGGAATGCAACCGACACCGGCCATTGTTAACATTTGCTGTACACGGCGTCCTGAACTACGCAGGTATCAACTACCCTGCTATCTGTTCCCCCTGTTACAATGCTGTTTGGACTACCCTATGTGAGAGACTGGCATCCATCTCATATGGCCCCATTTCTTTTTTGAAAACTTTGTAGAAATGTCCTTCTGTAGATCTGACTGACCAGCCCCACCGACTCCCGGGTAACAACCAGATTGGCCCTGACACCTGGCATACCTCCTGTGCAGGCTGAACCCGAGCGCTTGGGATCAAGCACCGACAGGTAAGTATCCTGACCGTTTGCTATGAAAATCAATCATTACTACTAAGTACCCCAGTACTACGGGTACCCGCACTGTTAACCCCACTCACTAAGATATCCATGTACCCCCTACAGGGTCCCCGATTAGGAGCCCTGATGAAGGCGGACCTACCACTGTACATCACCGCCGAAATGTGAAGAACACAGGGCATACTCAAACATCTGTACCCCTGTTTTAAATGTTTTCCCCAAAAAAAAAATTTCTTTTTTAATTTACTCTGCTTTCATAAAGAGTGACTACAAAAAGAAACTTTCTTTTTGAAGTCTGAGGGCTCCCCACACCCCATGACATGGAAGACCTTAGTCTTGAAGCCTCCATGTCATGGGGTGGGGGGGAGCCCTATGACTTCAAAAAGAAATAGTTTATTTTTGAAGTCACTCTGCCTTCATAAAGAAATAATTTCCGTTATGGTTCGGTCCTTAACTGAAATAATTTCTTAATGAAGTTAGAGTGACTTCAAAAAGAAACAATGGGGCTCATTCTGACCATGCCGGTTCGGAAACATCGGTGCTGGTAAGCTTACCGGCACCGTTGTTTCTGCACTAGAATATTACAGGTCTGCTGGCTGGGGCCACCATGCCTGACAGGTCTGGCCATGCCGGGCACAGTGGCCACCGTAGGCAGACCCGTCACAGAAGCACTGGCGCCATTAACAATGGCGCTGGTGCTTCCGTGTCCCCATTCCCGTTTAGGACTCCACGGGAATGGGGATTAACGAAATTACCGGTGCTTGACTTCCTGGCCGCCAGACTTGGAATAGCCCAGTGGCACCCGGAAGTCAGGCGCCAGTAATTTTTTACGGGTCTGGCAGCAACCCGCCGGTAGCACCGGCACGGTTACTGCCGGACCCGTAATGAGCCCCAATTTCTTTTTGAAGCAATAAGGTTCCCCTCAATCCCATGACATGTGTGTGCCTGAGTGTATGGTGAAAGGGTGCAAACTTAAATTTATAGGTGGCTGCCTGTGTGAGTGTATGGTGAAAGGGTGCACACAAATGTATGGGTGGCTGAGTGTGCGTGTACGGTGAAAGGGTGCACACTTAAATGTATGAGTGGCTGCATGGGTGTGCCTGTATGGTGAAAGGGTACATACTTAAATGTATAGGTGGCTGCCTGTGTAAGTGTATCTTGAAAGGGTGCACACTTAAATGTATAAGTGGGTGCCTGGGTGTGTGCCTGTATGGTGAAAGGGTGCACACTTAAATGTATGGGTGGCTACCTGGGTGTACCTGTATGGTGAAAGAGTACACACTTAAATGTATGGATGGGTGTGTATATGCCAAATAGTGTGTGTGCTTGTGTACAGGGGCACAACAAAACCTACATTTTGGGGGGGCTAACCCTTCATATGTTGGGAGAGGCGCTAACTTCACAGGCTGTGGGGAGGGGCAAACTTATTTGTGTGGGGGCATCTAACTTCTTTACGCATTTTAATTAGACTATTCTAGTGCAGCTTCAATGTTACAAGCAGTTAACTCTCTCCTTTAAGTCTTGTGTTCCCTCTCTAACCTTCCAATCACTCCCCTGGCATGCAAGTACTAAACCCACATCACGATTTCAATTCCCTAAAACATGTGGCATTTGAATGCAGGTACTAACAGTGAAATGCTTTATGTTGGTAATTGCTGGGCCCTTGTTAACAGCAAAACCCATGTGCCGTTTACCATCTGTGTCCATTTCTGTCCGGCAAATGCTCTAAAGGTCACCCAGGTTGAGTCAACATAGCCCAAAATTTCAGGGGGGGGGGAGTGCTGAAGCCCAGTCAACTCAATGGTGTTGCGCCACTATTTGTGTGTAATGCCTGGATTACTCCTAGCCCTATTCTTCTTTGTCCGAGTACTTATGTATGAGGCAGTACTTATGAATGAGGCCCTTTGCCTCATACACAAGTACTGGGATGAGGTAGAGGTACATGGAGGTAATCTGAAACCAAAAAAGTGATGCATGGAAGGTTTTGAATTAATCTAAGCCACTGGCATTGCTCTGGGCAACCTCTCACACCACCGTTTTTTAGCCTTTCTGCGCTATTCCAAAAGGGGTCCATCCATATGCAAATCAGTCAGGTACTGCTAGGCCAGGTCCCCTCTGCACGGAAACACAAGCAACCCCATGGCTGACTAAGCTACCTGTAATCTTCATTACTCCTAGTCCCACTCTTCCTCATCCCATTACTTACCTAGGAGGCAAGGAGTCTCATACCTAAGCTCTGGGACAAGGAAGAGGGACGTGGAGGTAATCCTGGGCCAAGGAGCTGATTTTGGAGGTTGGGGTAGGAGGTGGGAGGGAGAGGGGATGTTTGGGGGGCGGGATTGTGCGATAAATCATAATGGTTGTCCATGTCCAGGCTAAGCAGGCATGATATGTGGTATTAGTGGCTAGAGAGGCATTTTAGTGCAGCCAGTCTAGTCATTCCTATGTTTGTTAAGACTTTTTTTTAACTGGGCATTTCTGATAAAGCACTCCTTCTAAATGTAATTATCTGGCTAGATTGGCATTTGGGTGCTGGCAGTCTAGCCATTTCTTACTGCGGCATTGTATATTTTTCTGGGCATCTGTGATAATATGATATGATATAAGTAATTTATAACATGCATATACACAAGTGTTTCTACGCGTGACAAGACATGGGAGGGACGATAGAGGGAGGACAAGACAAATGATCTCACTAGGCCTTGTGTCATTGCGAGAATAAGAAGTGCAAGGGGAAACTGAGGGAGTGCAAGGTAGAGGGGAAGGGGAAAACAGGGCAGCAATGCTCTAAGTAAGTGATATGATAGGTTATTTATAACGCGCTCCAGCCTAGAGAGAACCAGGGCTCTGTAGACAGTGAGCTTCTGGTGGAAAGTGAGAAAGGGAAGAGTCCCTTTGAGGAGGAGCATCTGGTAGTGGAACTTCTTGCTGACATCCGAGATGTGAGGAGAGAAAGCGAGAGTGGCATCGAAGATGACACCAAGGTTTTTTGCCTTGCAGGAGGGCAAAGGAAGAGGGGCAAAGGAAGAGGGCCCAAGGCGGGCGGCCAGAGTGAGAGAGGGAAAGCAGGGTCAGCGTCCCAATGAGAAGGATGTCCGTCTAACTGGCATTAAGGCAGAGATCGTTGGAGGCACACCAATCCTGAATCGCGGATAGACAGTCAGGAATGAGCGAGAGAGGAGTGGACGCTGAGGGGAGCCTGAAGGAAAGCTGTGTATTACGCATAACACTGAAAGTAAGAGGAGAAGGTAGAGATCAAAGGGGCCAAGTAGAGGTTGAAAAACCAGGGTGAGAGAATAGAGCCCTAGCGAACGCCACAGGTAGAGAGAGGTGGCAGAGAGAATGGGACAAAGTTGGACCTGGGAGGGGAGGGGCAGTCCAAGATGAAGGAGGTCAGTCACTCCAGGGCCTGATACTTGATGCCCAGGTTCTCACAGAGTCAATTGATTAGGATGGCGTGGTTGACCGTGTCGAAAGCAGAGGAAAGAAGGAGGATGAGGACCGAAGGAATGCTGGAATCAAGGTTAGAGACCAGATCTTCATGGGTGTTCAGGAGAGCTGCTTCATGCCTCTGGCAGCTCTGAATCCAAACTGATGGTCATGGAGACAACCAACAGATTCAGTGTGAAGAGTAAGCTGGGAGATGACAAGCTTTTCCAAGAGTATGCCCAGGAAAGGGGTGATGGAGATTGGGTGATAGTTTGATGGGCAGGTAGGATCAGCAGACGGCTTCTTGAGGAGTGGGTGCACAAGGGAGTGCTTAAGGGGAGAGGGGAACGTTCCAGTGGCGAAAGAGTGATTACCGAAATCGGCCAAGGCTGGAGCGAGGGTGTCAATATGGTCCTTGATGGTCCTGGAGGAGCTGGGAGCACCTGTTTGGATGACACTTTCATAGATGGGACTTGTCGAGAAACCTTGTCAGGTGTTGTCAGAAAGAAACAGGAAAAAGGAGGAGGAGACCTAGAGATGGCCAAGGGGGCAGAAAGAGGAAGAGGGAGATGAAGAGTAGATAGAGGACAGGGTGTTCTGAGATTTAGCAGAGGTGTGAGAGGCCAGAGCCATACAGACGGCCTGGGAGGGAACAGGAGAGTCAGAGACCCCAACAGGATTGACCAGTTCCTTGCAGATTTGAAAGAGATTGGCTGTGTTGTTAGAGGCCACAGAGACACAGGCTTTAATGTGTGCTCTCTTCTTGATGAGTGTTATTGCTTCCACTGGCATTTTGGTGCAACCAGTCTAGGTATGTCTAAATGTGCCCTGTCATGCTTTACTGTAATTTTATTACGTGTCTACACTGTTCTACATTGTGCAGCCAGTTGGACATGTTTTCATTGTGGCATGGCATTTTTAATAGCAAAGCATTAATGTTCCTGTGCACTGTTGGTGACTTGCATGTATTGGATTGGTGTTACCCTACAAAACAATTGCAAACACTCTGGCTTTACAGCCAATTTTTCTCAGAAAGTGGGCTGTATATTGCATTAAAACACATATGTATATCTTTCTCCTAGTGCAGTGTGCGGCATACCCCTTCAGCAGTACTTTGTGCGTATTGCGCAAGTGCGGCAATCTAGGCCGGCCCAGAGAGTGGCGTGACCCGTGATTTGTTGCCGAGTTGGCAGCCCCCCTCAGCATGGCTCGCTGGGGGGCCTCCACATTTTGTGTTACGCCACTGACCTCACAAGACAGCCATACATCTCTGAACACTGCCCCAGTCTTCACTCCATGGAAGTCATCATTTCACACACAGTACAGACCAGTCAGCGTTAACTTTAAACAAAGAGGTTTATGTGGGCAGTGACTGAGAGGCTTTGAAATGTTGGTGGACCCTTCATTAATTAAACAATATTACCCAAGTGGGGGGCGGGGCATTACTAAGATAATGCCCCAGGCCAGGTAGAATCCGGAGCTAAGCAAGGGCTTTAACATTAGCCTGCGGAATTACCAGGCCCGGTAATGCCCCCCCCAGCCCTTCTTCGAGGGTAAAATTGCTATAAGTATCCGGCACGATGTACCGGATACTAATAGTTTGTTTAAAAAATAAAAAGATGGCCGCCATGGATCCGGGGAAGGAACTACGTAATTCCTTCTCCCTTTCCATGACAGTCATTGACGAAGCTGCGGGGACGCACCGGGAACACTGCGGTTCCCCGCATCAGTAAGCGACCAGGCTGTGGAAGGTAAGTGAGTGGGGCAGGGATGGGAAGGGGAAAAATATGTGTAAAAGGGGGTGGGAGGAAGGGGACACGGGCCGTGGGGCAGCACTTACCTGTTATCCCGGCAGGGGGAAGATGGCAGCCTCCTACTATGAAAAGACTCGGAGAGTGGGATTACCATAGGTAATGCCCCTATTTTGAGCCTCCTCGTTGGCTGGGAGGCGAACACCCCCCACCCCTGGTACTAATGTGTTATAACACACTTTATACCAGGAGCTGGATTCAAACCTTTGTGCTCGGTATGGTCGGCGTTGCCCCTGAGCTATCCTCCCAGCTAGTGAGTTTTGGCATGCCAAAGAAGAAGGCTATTCCTACTCTCCATTTCACACTTGTGTCTGTCCCAGCCTCTATCTGAAGAAACGAGAGTCCAAAGGGAAGACCTTAATAGTGCATTACCTTAGCATCCTGTCAAACCCCTTGATCAGTGCCCACCTGGAGCAAACGAAAAAAGCAACCCTTAATTAGGAAATCACAGAGGCAGATTTATACCTCCGCACCCTTTTCTGTGGTTTCGTGACGCTAGGGCATCCCACACATTATAGCAAAGTGCCACCACTGGTTCAGGTGTACCAGTGCCCTTAACTGAAAAAAGGTTACAATTAAAATGTTTCCAGTTGACACCTTTCCCTGTTAGTGTAGTCAGTGCTTTAAAAGAGCTAAGCAGTAAAAAGGGCTCTCTGACAAGGAGGTGTGGCCTAGTTCATGGGCCTGACCTAGAGAGTGCTGGGTATGCACTAAAATGTGTTGGGAGGCAAAGGGAAGGGGCAAAAAGCTTTGGCAAGGCCACACTACATGACCTTGGAGAGGTGACTTATCAGACAGTGATTTCAGGGGCCGGCAAAGGGCACAAGTCAAAATTATGTTGTAGGGGGTCGGGGGGTTCGGGGGAGGGGAGGGTTCTTTGCCTACAGCTGGGAAAACCTGCCTGCATACGACAACAGCAAAGGTGTATTGTTTTGGTACAGTTTAAGGTTTTCTGTTGCAAAAGGACAGCGGCACATTAGCAAATACGGTTTTGGGACGCACGCGGCAGGGTTGGGCTAACCAGCAGCAACGCCCAGGGCAGTGAAATAAATATTTGCTGCACCTTCTCCCACCGTGCCAACGAGGGTGAGACCTTGAAAGACTCCCCCGAGCTGGTGTGGTGGGGGGCTACTGACACCCTGGGCAGCCGCCCGGCCCTGCTCTAAGGCCGGCCCTGATACCCGTAGCACATATCTGGTCACACGGTATATTGTAAGTAATATTAAGAATGAGACCAGCACCATAATAGGTAAATGCCTTAAGTCGAGGGAGGACGCTGTGCTGTGCACAGCAAAGAATGGAGAATGTGTTTCCTATTCCAAAATGCAGGAGTTCCATAGAGTTACCATTGAAGGTGCAAACGTGTGCCATTAATCTCCAAGTATGTTCACTGGCCAACCCCAAAGAGGCGAAAGCAGGGTAACATATTTCTATGATTTGTTGACACCTTTTGGAGTGGTCTGTCTTTTGGCAGCAAATAAACATGACTCAGGACCTACATGAGTCTGGCCTGCTCGGCTCAGATTCCTTACCAAGTCAACCTCTGAGGTGGCCCGGCCGGGTCCCCCCTTCTTACTTGGGAATATTGCAGCCAAGGGCACGTGACTCCTGTTTGTTGCTTTGTTCCCAGACAGATCCACCACAGGGAGAGGCGTTGTCGGGGCCGCAGGCTGTCTGCAGGTGGCTGGCTCAGGAGGCCCACAACATGGAGGCACGACGATAGCAGGATTGGAGCTGATGCTATAGGGGGGAGTGGGTCTGAAGCATATGTTCTCTGGAGGAAATAAGTCCAGTTGTCCTTCTGGCTCCTGCTCTCCTTCTCCAAGCCTTGAGCCTGGTCTGTCTCTCTCCTGTATTTATAGTGCTCCCGATTGCCTTACAGACCCACATGGCTGTGTCAGTACTTGGGTGTTTAACAAATGTAATAAATAAATAAGATACCATGTAAGTTCTAATTAGCAGGAGTTACCAACAGAAAAGCAACGAGTGACCACAACAGAGAACCTTTCGCAGAAGGGGAAAACACCTGGTAGTGAACCAGGGCCAAAGGCGAATGTACATTCCACTTAGTGAGTCAAAAAGACCCATTAAAACCCCAATCAGAATAGTTATTGAACAATGAAGGTAATCAGGAGTTCTACAATAGAGCATCGGCTCTATCCGGGGAGACACAAACTAAGCTCAAGTCTGGGAGAAGGAGCATGACTGGTAGGGCAGAGGCGAGGACGAGGGAACTCTGCCCCGAGGCCTGTCGCTGTCCAAACCCTTTCACCATACATTTACAGGTGCGCGAGATTGCCCAACTTGCTGTGAGGTGTCAATCACACAGTGGGGAGAGACCAGACCAGAGAGCAGACCAAGTTGAGAAAAATGAGCCAAGCTTGCTGAGAGCTGTAACCGAGATACTGCGAGAGCATGTATCGAGTTAAAAGAGACCATGCACAGCTTGCTGTGGGCTCCACCTAATGCACTGAGGGAGACCAGATAGGCAAGTAGAGGTCGGGCGTTCCATCCATGAGACCATGACGCGCCTGCGCGATCTATCGCTGAGACTGAACGTGAGGTCCGGGAACCATGGGAAAGATCAGTAGACCGCAGCTAGACCCTCGAGGCACTACACGTTCACCCATCATGACACCCATTTTATTGTAACCCTTATTTCTAGTTGCAGTCGCCTGGAACCTATGGGCCTCACACCCCGACAGAGAAAACAAAGGGTTTGAAGGAATACTGATCCTTCCTGGATCCTGAATCTATGACAGCCTCCCCTCAAACCCTGTCTGCGAACACGTCTGAAAGGCTTGTGCCCATATAGAGAGGGCACTTCTCGTTAAAGTCATGCTCACGTGCCTCCAACTCCTGCCCAGCTGGCTACCATGACAGTACGGCTTCTTCTGCATTGCGGCCTAACCTTATGCCCAGTGTCGCCTGCTGCACCGTTCTAATGGCAGAGTGGCATCTTTTTCAGAAACATAACCTTTTCCCCAGTCTCCTTCAATTGTTAAAGCGTCATTGGTCTTTAGAACCATCGTGCAACTCAGAGTTCAAACCATCACCAATGGTTGTTCATCCTCCTTCTGCAGTTTAAAATTCTCACCAGCTCTTTGCCTGATTTTCTTTACTGGCATCAAAGGGTATTTAGCTCCTGAATCAATCAGCATTTACACAGTTTTCCTGTGCACCTTTATATCTGCGCCCTCCAAGTGGCCTTTGAAGCACTTGGCTGTGTGTGTTAGGGTAAACGTCCTGCTCTGTGGCCCTTTGCCCTCCTCAGAGACGCTAAGCCTCTGAGGGTGACTTGCCCAAAAGATGCCCCATATTTTCCTAGGCCAGTAATCTAGCCTAGTCAGCTGTGTGAGCCCCGGAAGATGGTGTCAGAGAGGAAAAGTGGCAAGTTGCCTAAGCGCTTGAGAGTCCTTTGCATATCTGCTCCTTAGCACAGTGGCGCTTTTGCATTGGTAATTTGTAAAGTGTACCAAAGTAACCTTGGTTTCCTTGGCATGACGGCAACCACATATGACCATACATGATATTGGCATCCTGGGCCCAGGAAGATGTGGGCCAGAACAGCCAAGATCAGATCTGGTGAGTGTTTTAAGTGGCTCTCTTGCTTCAGCTACATGCCCGGGAAAGTGTTAATGTGGCAACCCACACTAATAGGGTGGCTGACAAACCTGCGAAAGGACACCCCATTTTGAATGGAGACAGAGTTTGCACTCAGCTTTTAACAATCCTATAGTATACCAGAATCTGCCGCTAATCCTTTGCCAATCACCGGTAAGACCCCAGAAACACTGATTTGTAACCTGAAGCAGAGGACCACCTGTGGAAGCTCTTCTGTGGCAGCCTGCCCAATATCACACAAAGGTGAAGCTCGGCTAAGGCAGCATGCCCAAGATCACATGAAAGTGAAGCTCTTCTGTGGCAGCATGCTCAGGATCACACAACAGGTAAGGGCAGCTGAGGCAGCATGTTCAAAATCACATGAAGGTGAAGCTCTGCTGAGGCAGCATGTTCAAGATCACATGAAGCTGAAGCTCCGCCGACGCAGCATGCCCAAGATCACATGAAGGTGAAGGTCTGCTTAGGCAGCATGTCAAGCAACATGCCCAAGATCACCTAAAGGTGAAGCTCTGCTTAGGCAGCATGCCCAAGATCACATGAAGGTGAGGTTCTGCTGAGGCAGCATGCCCAAGAACGCATGAGGGTGAATCTCTGATGATTCTGACCATCTCAAACTGACCAGAGGTCCGTGTACGCGTTTTGCCTTAGCCTAGCATAGAAAGCTGGGCTCAAAGCCTCTAATACATCTGTGCTCCCAGAAGAGTCCTTGCTGCTTACCCTGCACAGCCTGGCTTACTGACGCTGGAGCACTGGATGCCAGAAGGCAAATAAAAGAGGACCCTAGGGGACTGCTGTTCCCACCTTTAAACTACAACCACAAAGAACTAAGGGACTGCAAGGAGCCGCAGGATGTCTGATCTCTGCTGTTCAGCCACCCTATGCATTGTCTTTGGAATAGACGTCTGGTGTCAGATACCGAAGAGTGGCATCTTGCCGCAGCACCAGATGTCCTTCGTCTTCGACATCGTTTCTTTTAAGAATCCCTGCCTGTGGGGGATTGTTGCTTTTCTTTGGTGGAATCAGCATTGTTTAGCTCTAGATGACTTTTGGCAGTAGTGGCCTTTGACTTGCCTTGACTAATTCTTTTGGTGCGTATTGCCATTACACTACGGCTCTGTGTTCCGTGTGACAGGCGTGTTCCCTCTCGAATAAGCATGGACTTTGGGCTCTCCTAACCCAAACTTAGGTAACCACCTCGCTCGGTACCCCTACATTCGCAGAGTCACGCTTTCAAAACGTGGACTTTCCATTTTCCAAAGACACTGAACACCAATTCTGCATTTTCATTTCCTCGCACAGAAAACCGATACATATATATTAATCTGACATATCGCTTGGGTATTCCGGATGTTATAAAGTGACCTTTAAACACTCCCCCCTCCCCTCCAGAGAGTGCTGCGTTGGGAGAGTCAGGTGGATTTAAGGCTACCCCCGGGCTCTAGTTTTGAGAGAATGTTGCACCCGCATTAATAAGGCTTGTCGCAATGGCACACCTGCCTAACCTCCGGAATTTTTCCGGAGACTCCGAAATTTTAAGCATTTCTCCGGGTCTCCGGAAAAATCCCTCGAATCTCAGGAATTTTGAGATTCTTTCCTGGTCCCGTCATATTCCTCACCTGATTGGCTGCCGCCGGGAGCCAATCAGGTGGAGAATATGACGGTAGCGGAAACGGCGCAACATGTTCGTGCCCACTGCCTCCAACACTATAATAATAGTGCTTCCAATGTATGTCATTGGATTGAATGCAGCATTATTTCTGCTGCGTGCCACCTTCATTTTACTTACTATAGCATTGAATGAATGAATGATGTTCAGTGCTATGGTAAGCAAAATGAACGCGGCACAGCTGCCGTAATAATAGTGCTTTCCATCCAATGACATGGATTGAAAGCACTATTATTTCGGCGGCAGGGCCGCCTTCATTTTGCTTACTATAGCATTGAATGAATTATTTTCATTGCTATAATAAGCAAATTGAAGGCTACAACAATCGAGTTTACCTTTTTGCCAGGTGGGTGGGGCGTGTGGGCGGAGTCTTGTGTGGATGTGGGCGGGGCTTAAAGCTCAGGAATTTTGATTTTCAAATGTAGGCAGGTAATCGCAATGTTCAAAATCATACTTACTCCGGATCCGTAAGACCCTCCACTCAGGGCAGTACTAAGCCTGACTCATGAGAAAGGGATATCACCATATCATTATCACCCAGCGCTTGGAGGGGGGTCAGGGCAGAACTATGCCTCTCTTGCAAATGAAGCAGTGGGCATTGCATGCTTTCAAGGCATCGATCTGTGGTATTCCTCCCATGATTCATACGATCCCTTTCCTGATTCATACGGATCACACGCCATTGCTACACATGTTTCCATCCAAGACAATGAGCGCGGAAGCTCCTTGGATAAGAAGGTGGGGGCTTGAGTTGATGGAGCACAACACCAACATGGAGTATGCACCCGGAGAGTGCAATGTGGTGGCATATTGCCTGTCAAGATGGACACCAGAGCGAGAGATGCCACGTGCCACTATTGCCTTGGGAGAAGACACAATTGTTGTGTTGTGGTCAACACAGCAATCAACAAGAGTGCCTGGAAGGAATGATTAAGAGGCCGTCTTGGTTCGACAAGTTTTGAAAGAAGAATCGAAGGAGGTAATCAAATTGCTCTCTGAATTTCGGAATGTGATGATGAAATTTGATAATATAGGGGGAATTGTCAGGGGGGAGTCGTATCCTATCACCAATGTTGTTGAAAAATAACTATGTTGGCTTAACCCATAGGAACCATCCAGACTGTAGTCTCACCAAAAGAAGTGTTCAGGAATGCTGCTGGTGGCCAATAATGGACAACCGGATGGAAGAGGTATTAAAAAACTGTTCTCCATGTGAGTAAAGTGACAGGCCTTAGAAACAACCTACCTCTCATACCAGGGATTGCACCAGAACAAGTATAGACCAAAATAGTCTTGTTTATGCTAGATCCCCTCGAGACGTTAGACAGTGCCCAACTTGTTTTTAAAATATTGGTGGACTATATTTTGAAGTAGATTGAGTGGAAAAGGATGTCAACTGTTACCGTGCATAAAATTATTATGTTTTTTTAGTAGTTTTCAATAATAAAGTGATGCCCTGAAAAATTGTCTCCAGCAATGGGGAAAATGTTTGTTCTAAAGAGATGCAACAATGCCTACAAACCCAAGTTATCAAGCACTCTTTCACTGCACTATATCACCCATGGTTATATCGCCAATGGGTTAGTGGAAAGGACCAACTGTTTCATTAAAGGTTTTAGACAACTTCTGTAACTGCACTAACTCTATTGTTCTGATCTGGGTTAGGATCCTGGTATGAAATGGAGCCCTGTGCGGCTGGCGTTAGTTGGGGAAGGAACTCTAAATATAATGGAAGTGATGGACAAAGTAAAAGAGAATTGAGATAAGACCAAGTTGAGGTCTGATCAACTCCATGCTACCAAACCTATCAACTAGCAAATGCGTTATATGGTGGAAATCAAGATCCCTCGCTATGTAACCAAAGGTCGGTAGCATAAATGGCTCAGGTCAAAATGGTAGGCAATTGCAAGACAATAGTCTGACGTTTGAAGTTGAAAATAAAAGTGTGGTTGTAATTGTGAACAGGCAATTCTCCAAAGATCTACTGCGCTTGAAATGTAATATTGTTTTTAAGGCCACACATATTACTGGTGTGGAAAACTGCATTGCTGACTTGCTGTCTCATTCACAATGAAACAGATTCCATGTATTGCATACGGCCACAGAGATGTTGCCCATGCCAGTCCCGTCGGAAAAGAGGGCACTAGGAGTGTGAGGGTGCTGGCTTTTGTAAAGTCAACTATATCCTCATGCGTATTTACAGAGGCCAGTCACCAGTGATGTTAGCGACAAAACTGGCTGAATTGGCCTTCTTTGGGAAATGGTTCTGGGGCTAGAACCATACGTTGGAGAGCTACAGAAGTGAATGGTGGAAGGTGTGCCCCAACAGTGCGGTGCACAGAAGGGCAATTTCAGTCCAATACCAGTGGGACCAGCTGATGAGCCAAAAGAGCACTGCCAGTTGGGAACTGCACAGTTTTCAAGTACTGCTCGCTGTTTGGTATTTCACTGAATTCAGGGTTTCAGAGATGGTTGTGAGAAAAGGGCTGTCTGTTTAAGGGGAGAAGGACGTGAGATGGTGTGAAAAAAGTGAGCACATTTGGTGATAGAAAATAGCTGGATGGATCAGAGAAGCAAAGGATCAGTTGTCTTTTTAGGGCAGTGTGGGATTTGATGGAATTTCCCAGCAAGGGAGTTTTGAAGGACTCTGGTAAGTGAGAAGGGGTACACACTTGGGCCTTTATTTCGTCCATGATGTTGGACACAGTGTAGGTGGTAGGTTAGTTTTGGCAGCTAGCTTGGAGGAGGAGGAGCCCAACACCATTCAGGACACACTCTTTCTGCATAGAGGGTGCCAAGTATAAGGCCCCTGTCTCTCCCAAACATCTCGTGAGCTCCCTTGGAGCTGATGTTATCCCATTGTGGCACTGATGCCTGCATCGCCAACACCAGCATCCAGTGGGTTAATACCCAGTATGGAGATGGCCGCCACTTCCCACTGCATGGCCACCCTGCCCGCACACCGCGACGCTTCACCACAGTATGCCGCATTGTGGTTGGACTAATGCTGCAGCAAATGACATTGCTCAGCAGAGCTGGGAGGCGAAGCAGGGCGGGCACCGAGGCGTGGATGTAAGGCCCCTGTCTCTCCCTGTCTGCCCCGGGCTGCAGGGGATGCAGGATGGTGCAAAGTAACTGCAGTACCGTCATCTGCCCTCACCCCACAACACTACCACACGCCAAGAAGTCCTGAACTCTCCCATCCATTGAGGTCGAGGAGGTAAGCCACTTATCTGCCATTCCTCCTTGCACATGCTCACCCATTCATCATCCCAAGCTGGTTCCCCAGCCCATACTGACATAGGGCTAGTACTCGCCTCAAGCAATTGCCCACTGCCGTGTCCAACACTCTTCCTACCCTCCATCCTCTCACCAGCCGCATATTCAGGCACGTACCCCACACCCAGGCCATCAGTCTGCGCAAGCTACCCTCTGCCCATGGACACAGCAACCCTCATTGTGGCCAACAACGCTGCCTACCTCACTAACCCCTCCCTTAAGGTTACCAAGACACGTTCTCATCTGCTCCTCCCCCTGGCTCCCATCATGTCACTCTAATGAACCGTGAGCTCCCTACTCGCCCTCTTTACAACAGCAACATCTTCTAAGTGAGCCAACCTGGAACTTTGACCGCATGTCGAAACAACACAGACTTACAAGACTATTCTACTACTTCTGCTAATTCTTTGCAACCAATCAATTTTCTGTTACCCCCCATCCCCTTCACACCCTGCTTCCTTATGTCCCTACAACCTTTCCTAATGCCTCCATGGCCCAAACAATTCATAACACCAACTGCTCAATACCACTGTCTGACATCTCTGTTTTGCATCCTCTACATTGTCATACTACTAGGTCGCCAAGTTGTCCTTACAACAATGTACATCACTGTTATCATGCTATTGCCAATACTGTTTGTTCACACAAGTCTACTGTACTCCTGATATACAATGCTGCTGTCTATGTTTCTTGCAAGGCCCTTGCTGACCGAGGTACTATTGCGCATGTTGACTCCTTGCATAACGCTCCTGTCCGTCACTCCTCTAATCATACAGTGTCAGCACCTCCTTCTACTTTTCCTGTTCACCCTCTCACCTACATACTAGCCTCCACCCAGTCTACACCACCATGGTGGTTGATAAATTGGCCACCACTGCACCTTCCCAACATCATTACTGCAATACCACACATCACCCCCCGCACCTCCCACCTCTCAACACTGCACTACTTACTGCTTTAGATGAACACGCTCCCCTCAAAACTACCTCCTGCAAAACAGTAACCCCCAGAACTGGTACACGGATGAACTAGCCTCCCTTCGCAAACAAAAACGTGCCCTCGAACATCTTTGGAGAACAAACCCCACCACTCCTAACAAAGCAGCCTTCCATCGCTCTGACTGCACCTACAAAATAGCCATCAGTGCCACCAAAGCTAATATCTACAATACCAGAATCTCTGAAGCAAGCTCCAATGTTAAAGAGCTCTTCAAGATCCTGAGAGAGCTGGACCCCGACCGATAGTTTTCCCAAAAATAAAGCATGGTGCTCGATTATCCAATCAGCCCTTGTCACCAAAACCAACAACCTAAGCCATAATCAAAAAAGTCCCATTTACCCCCCACACCACTCGTCTCTGAGGATATCTCCTCCTCCACAACCAATAACTCTCCCCAATTTCAGTTCTCCACCGTCTCTTCATCTGAAGTGCTCAGTTGAAAGCCTCTAACTGCTATGGAGACATATGCCCAGCTCGCATTGTCAAATGTGTGCAGAAACCCTAGCTTCCACTATATCTAACTTCATTAATACCTCCTTCAAATCTAACTCTATTCCCAATTCCTTAAAAGAAGCTTGGGTCACGCCACGCTTGAAGAAACTCACCCTAGACCTCACCACCCACACTAATTACCACAGTATTACTACATACATTATACAGTACCTTACCTCCTCAAAATTCTGGATTGCACCGGCTACTTTCAACTCCAAACCCACCTCGAAAACCATAACCTACTAGGTACCCGCCAATCCAGCTTCAGATCCAAACATAGCACCGAATCCGCACTCCTAGATCAAAAGATCCAGCTTGACCACATTAGAGACAAGGGTGAACATGCCATCCTCCTCCTACTAGATCTCTTTGCGGCATTTGATTTAGTGGAACACGCAATCCTATGCCAACACCTCAGCTCCACATTCAATCTCTACCCTGAAGCTACCCTTTGGATCAAATCCTTCCCATCTGGACGTTCCACAAGAGTCTTCATGGGCACCAAAAGAGCTGGTCGCATCCCCGTCTCTCATGGCAGCCCCCAAGGCTTCTGCCTCTCCCCCGCCTTGTACAACATGCACACCAAACCCCTCTTTGACCACCTGGACAGCCTAAACATACCATACACCAACTTTGCGGATGACACGCTTGTACTCCTCAAAATCAATAGAAACTACGATCTGGACTCAGCCAACATCAACTGGATCTATAGCATCATTCAGGCATGGATGCCTGAAAGATGATAAGACTGAGCTCCTTATTGTAGACTCTCCTCACCGCCTAAAACTCCTTAGTTCTGATTTCACCTCCTTTTGCATCGATGGAAACATCATCCCAGTCTCCGCCCATGTCAAAACACTAGGTGTATACCTTGACGCAGACTCAACATGCAGAAACACGTCAAAGCAATCGCCTCGTACGCTGCCTACTCCACTAAACGTATTCATCTTTCCTGAAAAGTCCTTACCCCTAGTAACTGCCTCACCTTAGCCAGGGCTATCATAGACAATAAACGGGACTACTGTAACGTCGTCCTTGCAGGCACCTCATCCAAAAACTTCAACAAACTCCAAATAATACAAAACAATGCACTCAGTGCATTCTGGGGACTTAACCGCTCTGATCATATCTCCCTTATCAGACGTGAAGTGCACTGGCTTCCCATCAAAGCACGCATTGAGTTCAAACACCTCACTATCACACATGGTTGCCTACACAATACCATCCCCACCCCACCTCACCAACTACATCTCTAAAAAACACATCACTCAGAATCTGCGGTCCTCCTCCTCATCTTCCTTGAGCACCCCTAGACTGTCTAGAAAGAGAGCTAGGGGCTCCTGCTTCACCACCATCGCCCCAGCCCTCTGGAACACTCTCCCTCTGCATAGCCAAAAGGAACTCTCCTGTAGAGGAGCACCCAAATAAAACCTTGCACTCCAGTCGCCCATTTTGAAGTACCAGGAACGTTCACACCAAAATATGTGACATATGATGAGCAAATAAACCAGCAGAGAGCCGCAGTGGGGCTCTGCCCAGTGCCTATCAGAAGAACAATACCTATTGAAGTACCGATACTCAGAAAACCATGGACAGTAAGATATCCATTAAGGAAACCCTACCAGCAAATGAAACGAAATGAAGATTGCCTAAGTACAGTCCCGGAAGATGTCAAAAAAGTCCTAATGGAAGATGAATGGTGACGTCACGAGGACCCGGACAGACTCGCAGATAGAAGAAATGATGACCCGAGAATGACACAAAGAGATGAAATGCCATGAGTAAGGATATCGTGGACCTAGACAAAAGAATGAGGTCCGAACGTAAGAGAGTTAAGCTGTAAGCAAAATGATATGATATGGCATTTGTAACGCGCCTATACACAAGTGTAAACACACTCAACTAGTTTACACCTGTAAATATGCTTGGAACTGCAAGGAAGCTAAGAAAACAGTGCGGCTTGCTATGCTAAGTAGAATAATAGTGTGGCAAGCGCCATTATACATAAATTTACCTCAAACAAAGTACTTTAGTATAAGTATATTCCACTTTGCAAACGAAGCAGAATCAACCCAGGTTACTAAAGGCAGGATGAGCAGAGATCCGTATTTAACAAAAACGAGAAGAGACGGCTGAAACGAAACTCAGCAAAAGCAACTCGTGCCAGGGAAGCCACGGTCATACTCATAAAAGAAGCGAACAGTAGCTACATATAATTGAAACAAAGAGCAGAATATCCTGTCTCTGAAAAGTCAAGATAAGGAGGCAAAGCCAGATGGCAGGGGAAATAAGAATCAACTACACAAATTAAGAGAAACGAGACAAATTCACGGTGTAGGAATCATGTGTCCAGGCGAGCAAGAAGAAGCGAGGGTTCACACCTACACTTGGCACTCGACCAAGCAGAGATATCAGAACTTTTCCAGACAGAACATGCAGTCTCGAGGCCAACCACAGTGAGATAATTGACACATAGTTGCTGAAGCGATGATTGATTGTAACCATAATTGGAGAAAGGCCGGGTAACTAAGGGGCACTCCGCACCTGGCCGACCATTCTGTGTGCTGCAAAGCGAATTGGAAGAATATGCATGGGGTTGGTGCCCACCCAATCACAATGGAGCAAATAATCTAGGGTCCTCTAGTTAGTAGAACCAATGAGACGTTGTACTTTTAGTGACGTCAAGTTACCTTTTCCTAACCAATAGAATTGCATATTAACTTTTGAGTGTTACACGTCAATTATGACGAGTTTTGATTATAAATGTTACAACTTGCATGAAGTTCGTTGGAGTTGAAGCGAGAAGGACGATCACATCACTTCTGATATCCATGACTCCCTGTTTTCTGTACTTGTCATTAAACGTACTCCCTTTGCCAAACCATTGAGTTGTCCTTATTGATTGGTGTTGGAGTAATAAATCTGCACCCCCATCCATCTCACGGTGCAGCTATCTCGTCTTAAAGTAATTCTGAGCAAACCTCGGCTCTATGGGCCGGCTGGGGGTCTCAGAGTAGACTTGGTAGCAGAGGTCGGATGCTTAGCGACTATCGATTATTGATTAGATTAAGACACCCATTGACCGTCGACATAAAGTAACTCTAGGTCCTCGGCAATATCACAAGTCCTTTTCCATTCGGCTGAGCAGACCGTGAAGCTTCCCGTAGACAGTGGTAGTTTAAAGATGAAAAATCTGCAGAGCGAGGGTTGAAGGGACCTGTGTACCCCACGCTATCCCTTCCCATTTCTACAGGCAGCTGAGCGGGAGAAAAGCCGAAGAAGGCGGTAACAAAGGCAGTGATCCCAAGGGTCCAGAGAGGAACTATGAGAATGGTGAGTGAAAAAGATTTAATGTTTTGGCAAAAGTGCATACATTAGAACAAGTGAAGGGAAAAGGCAATGGAGGGAGGTGGGAAAACAACATATAGCTAGAAGTAGAGAAGAATGTATATGTCTAGGGGAAGGGAATAATGACTCTAGAATAACTGAAAAGCAAATAGAGAGAGGTTACCGGGGAGGACACCCAAGAAGTGAGAGGATTCGCCTTATTCTTACGCTTTTAATACAAGTGGCTAGAAGAAATGTGTATCCATAGCCCCAACTAAAAGGGAACAGATAGACTACCACAGTGATTAAAGACGCCGTGAAAGGGATACGTTTAAACTCCATGAAGGGGTAATGATTACAGGCAGAGATACCTGTGACCAGCTGGAGTTCGTCTAGTCTGTTAAACGTCTGTCTTACATGTTGATTGTTGTGACGTCATAAATGGAAAAATGTTCTTTGAGAAAACTGATTTAAATTTTACGCGATTGAATAGCTGAGATAATATCGCATACAAATTGATGTAAAATAGAAGATATACAATTTTTTAGAAAAAATGGGGTTTGGAGCTTGCAGTGTTTGGTGCTCGCTCATATTGTTGAAACTGTTTAAGTCACGTGAAAGTGTTGACAAGTGTTATGTAAGGGGAAAGGGAACAGATTCAAGCATTGAAGACATAACTCCATTAACACACTTATGCAAACAGTTGCCGAAACACGCACCCAAACTAAAGAAGTATAGTACAGAGTGGGTTAAAGGAACCGCCCGCAAAATGTTTATGCCATGGCCACAGGGCGGGTCCTTATCTAAAGCCGTCTTGCAACACATGACAACATATTTGCATGCCACATACACAGGCAAAAAGTTAGACAAATGCCTAGCTATTCTAGAGCTTTGGAAGATGTATGAACAAGAAAAGAGAGAGGAGACGCCAATAGATTGGATACTTAATATATGCTCAGAGGGGGGTGAGATGCCTACCGCGCCACCCGCCCCATCCGAAACGAAGGTTGACGAAAGTAAAGACGAGGGATACCCGCTGAGAGAGCTTAAACGGCCACGGGGTACAGCAACCCGGCATATGAGTCACCTACGCATAGTAGTGATGAAAATCAAGGGAAAGATAAGTATAAGGATATCACCTCCACGGCCACAACGGACAAGGAGAGACGTGGTGATGAAAGAAGGAATCAGGCACAGACAAGTGCATCTCTCGACAAAGAGAGAGAAGGGAAACGAAGATAGAACTGATGAGATAGCATTCGCAAAAAACGAATGGATGGGAGGGCAAATTTTATTGAAACTTGATGGCAAAGGCATTTATGACACGAAACAAAAGGAGAGGTTAGATGACGTACAGAGAAAGGGGAAAGAGAAGGAATTGAGAGACGAAAGAATAAGAAAGAAAGACATAGCTGTTCTCGCCTTTGTCTATCGCGAAGAACAAGAAAGACAGCTCGATCGCAAGCCGAGAGCAGTCAATGATCAAGACAGACAGAAGCAGCAAAGGTCAAAGGAAGAGCAAAGAATACGAGAGAAGAAAATTAAAGAGACGAAGAGATGAGGAAATTCG
The DNA here is from genome assembly GCF_040938575.1 of Ambystoma mexicanum. NCBI lineage: Eukaryota > Metazoa > Chordata > Amphibia > Caudata > Ambystomatidae > Ambystoma > Ambystoma mexicanum. The sequence continues at coordinate 886,614,217 of NC_090931.1, forward strand.
AAGGGCAGATGAACATAGGAATGAAAAGAAAAAGGAAGAAGATGGGGTCAGAGAAGAGGCAAGGAAGAGTAAAGAATTTGATGATGATATAGAATGCAAGTGGAGACAGAGAGCACGTGATCTTGAATATCTGGGGAAAGAGGTTAGAAAACCTGCTCCAGTGGTAGATTAGGAAGACATAGAAGAATTATTTCCTGCATACGATTCAGTACCAGGCATGTCTAGGGCAAATATGGAAGATGACTTCAACACCAGAAGCATCGCGGAAACGATTGATAAAATATATGATGAAATCGGGCTAGAACAAACACCCCAAGAGGGGGGGAAGACGAGCGCCTTGAGAGCACTCAGCTTTATGACACTGAGGATGTCTCACGAAGTAGTGGGAACAGGGAACTATCCCTGGACAGATTAGAAATAAGTAGGAATCAAGAAGACACAAGAAGTTGCACGAATTGGGGACAGACAATGTCTGACACAGAGAGGGAGGAGAGAGAGGAAAATGAGGAAGAGAGACGGAGCGAAAGATGACTCCCAAGAGAGAAAAGAATAAGATGGTCAGACACTAGCGAGTCTGCACCAAGAGCATCAGAATTAGCCATGCAGTCAGACCGACATGAAGAAGTATCCCACGGATAGAGGGGGGTGTCTTCACCGCCCTATGTGGATAGACTTAGATCACTGCCAGGAAGGCGACGATGCAGGAATATTACCCCTCCCATAGACAGAAGAATCATGAGGGAAGAGAGAGAGAGCTATACATCCCAATTTCCATTACTCGAGAAAGGGGGAGTAAGACCACAATATATTCCATGGCCACATATGCATTGAGAAAATTGGAAAACAAGCTTCCAATGCTGACATCGGGAGCCGGAAAGTGGATACACAAGTTGGAAAAAATGACAGGAGGAAACACGCTAGCTATAGGGGACATCAAAGGTCTCCTAATCGCCATACTTGGTGAGAGAGCAGACGATGTGTGGACACGGGCAGGTTACCAGGGTGTGACCACAATCAACACTGCACATGACGGAGCCGCAGTATGGAAAGCGCTATGAGTGCTTTATCCAGACACTTCCGATATGGGAGCTATAATGACACAAAAAATAAAGGAGTCTGGGGATCCTTTGCTTTATATACAGAATTTCCAAGATGCTTGGGTGCTCGAAACTCATGAATCATGGGGGAAATCTATATCTGTGTTCTACCATATATTGTGCCAAAGGCTGCCAGAGCCGGTACAGAAACAGCTCAAGAAATTGGTAGAAATTGAGGCTAAACCATGGTCAGAAATACTGCTGGCCATTGCACACTATTGCAGACTGCTGCAAGAAAAGAATTGCATAAAGGAAGCTGCACGAAAAGGTGAAGAAGCAAATTGGTGCAGAAAAATTGCCCAAAAAAATTCTCTTGAGGGAGCCATGATAACTAGCGCAGCTGAATGAAGCATGCAACAGGTGACTAATACACAGCAGAATAATCGGGGCAATACTGGGTTTTACCCCAGGCGAAGAGGATTTAGAGGAAGTGGATGGCAGAGCAATCAGGGAGGTTTCCAAAATAATCAAGGAGGTTTTCAAAATATGCAACATGGTAATCAAGATATGTCAAACGGGCAAATGATCCGACCACCGCCAGTATGTTGGTTATGTGGAATGACAGGGCATTTAGCACGCACATGCAGAAACCAAGACATGGTGCAGAACGGCCAAGGGACAGGAGCAGGTACGGTGAATCCACCTGCGTTCATACCGCAGGGTGTTCCACAGAATCACACGGTGCAACAAAAAAGCACCAGAAGCGCAACAAGGCGTGCAACCTCAGTATATGGGGAATTTTCTGCAAGGACAATCCCAACAGGCACCGATGCAACTGTCACACGGTGAGCACAGGACAGACCACGAACCCTGGAAAGACCACGAACCCTGGAAAGGGAAGTAACAATGGGAATGGGGGAAATCCACCAGCACACAGTGGGCCAAATTTGTATATGGACTAGGACAGGTCACTGGGAACCCTGATGTGTTCTATCCTATCAGTGACACCAGACCCTCACAGGGAACCTAGGGTGGATGTCGTTATAGGGGATAAAGAATATTCCTTCCTAGTTGACACGGGTGCAACACACTCGTGCATAAGTGAATGCAAGTTTTCCTTGTCCGGTGAGGCCATAAATACTCAGGGTTTCACAGGAGCTACAAGTCGTGTTCCCTTCACAAATGCACTTCCAGTCTCTATAGGAGAATGTGAAATGAATGTGCCTTTACTATATTCACGTCAGACCCCAGTAAACATTTTGGGTCGAGATTTAATGACAAAGTTAAACATGACAATCTCGTTCACGGAGGAGGGCACAGTATGTTCAACTCCAGGAATACACTATTCGAACGTATGCAAAATGATCAGAGCATACGCGGGACACACAGCCATGAGGGCTATACCATTAGAGCCAGAAATATTAGCATATGGTATGCGGATGGTAATGGCGGGGCTGCCAGGCCTTGTAGACAGAATTATGAGAACCCCAGATGAATTTTTATTTAGACCAAGAATACTGATGCACGAGGAAAAGGGACAAGTATTTCCCTTGATCATACACATAGCTGCAGTACAAGGGAGAATGGCCTTGATTGATGGTTATGACGACGAAGGCCGAAAATGGTGCACAGTAATCGCCATTGAATAAGGAGATCGATTGACTGACGTCACCGATGACGATCTGTTTGAAGAGCAAGCAGATATAGGAGAGACAATGGTGGAAGTGAGTCTCACCTTTTGGGTAAAAATTATCAAAAGAGAAGCGCCTCAGAGAATGATGTTGGCACGAAACCGTCCTGAATATTTTGATGACGACATGGCCTAGGTGCCTGTCTCAGTGTGGACTACAGGACCCTATGACATAGGCCTCTTCAAAGGGGTTGGTGAAGTAAAAATTAAACTGAAACCAGGAGCAATTTTACCAAAAGCCTGACAATATCCATGTCTAGAAAGGCAGATGAGGGGATTTTTAAGACAATTTCAGCCATGATGGAACAGGGCATCTTAGTGATGTCAGAGTCGTCATGCAATACCGCGGTTTATCCGATCAAAAAATCAAAGGGAGGATCTTGGCATTTAATCCAAGATCTGAGGCCAATAAATGATATTGTTGAGGCTGAGTTCCCTCTAGTCCCTAACCCGGCTACAATCCTACGTAATATACCTGTTGAGGCGAAATATTTCACTGTGATTGACTTGAAAAATGCATTTTTCTCAATCCCGTTGCACCGTGACTCACAAGATCTGACGTCATTCACATTCAGACAGATGTGTCTGAAAAGCACAATGCTACCCCTGGGGTATTGTGAGTCTCCATCTATTTTTAACAGAGTCCTGCACATGGATTTAAGCAATATTGCATTGAAAAGTGTTGTCCTGCAATATGTGGATGACATCTTAATTTGCAGCATGACAGAAGAGCAATGCAGGCACGATTCTGTTCAGCTATTGACTATACTGGCTGAGAAAGGATATAAGGTTGACAAGGAAAAGCTACAATATTGTCAACAAGAAGTGCTGTACATAGGCCAGCTGATCTCACATGAGGGAAAAAGAGTGACCACAGAAAGGGCTGAAGCCATACCGAACACGGCTAAACCACAAACGATAAAACAGATGCAGAGCTTTTTAGGCCTATGCAACTATGTCAGGGCATGGGTCTTCGACTATAGCTCCTACACCAAGCCTTTACTTCAGGCCCTAAAGAAGGCCCAAGTGACGAAAGAAAAGAACAAGTGGTCTGAGACCATGGAGGAAGGATTTGCTGAACTTAAAAGAGCTATTTGCACAGCACCAGTTCTAGGGATTCCCAATTATGCAGAGGAATTTTGCCTGTTTTCACACACGAATGGCAGCATTATGACGGCCGTACTCGCACAGAGAACCACATTGGGGTACAAGCCCCTGGCATACTATAGTTTATATACTATAGATATATAGATATATACTATAGATATACTATAGTATATCAACTGCTATGTAATGTACCTGTACTAAGTGAATAGGCTGTAACAGAGTCACAATGCCAACGGGCCGCTGGGCACTTTATAAATTCAAATAAATAAATAGTGGAAATTTGGACCCAGAGAGGCCATTTTCCGTGCGAACAAAGTTTAGTTGCTGCAGGGTTCGCCATAGAAAAGGCTACTACCATTGTGATAGGATGCTCAATGACGTTGGACGTCGAGCACTTTCTATTTGCCATTCTAGAGAAACCAAAGGGCACAGTGACATCTCAAAGAGGTTCTGCTTATGAAGTGATCATATTGAATCCATCGATTTAGGTAGTCCGATGTAAAATAGTGAACCCAGCAATGTTTATAGCAGAGCAAGTCATTGAAAGAGAGCCAATACATGACTGTTCAAATTATGAAGAATTCCATAATGAAATTCCCAGGGTGAAAGAAAATGCTTTGGCAGAAGGAGAAAGTGTCTTTAGTGACGGTTCTTCGAGAATCGATCAAAATGACGGACAAAGATATACAGGCGTCGCTGTGATGAAGCACACAGCAAATTGAGAATTTAGAGTACTTATCAGTGCGTGAATACCATCGCATTACTCAGCACAGGCAGCAGAATTATTGGCTTTGATACTCGCCATTGAGAATCAGGCAGACCAGGAAGTAACGGTGTACAGTGACTCCGCCTATGTGACGTCGACAGTGCAAACAGGCTTAGTGCACTGGAAAAGGAGGGGCTACCTCCGAGCAGACAGCACGCCAGTGCAGAACGCAGCCTTATTGGACAGGCTGATTAAGGCACTACAGCTCCCAGTGGGCATAGCGGTCATGAAATGCGCCATCCACACGAAAAGGACACATTTTATCTCACGCCGAAATCAAGCAGCAGACACGGAAGCCAAGCGTATGGCATTCAAAAGTGAAAAGATCATGGAAGTGGAAGTTATCCATGCCAATGAGCGAATAATGGTTGCACGAACTACACCTGAAAGCTATAACAATCTTGGGCAAACACAGTTGATGGAACACCAAGGGGAGGCACCACAGGAAGAAAAGAATCTTTGGAAGCGGCAAGGGTGTTCTTTAAACCCCTCTGACAGCTTGTGGCGACAAGACAGCACTGGTAAACCGGTAATGCCTGTAGCCCTATTAAAAATAGCACTGGAGCAGTTACATTATCCGGCACACATGACAAAAGAGAATCTAGCAGCAACACTCGCGGAAGACTGGTTCATACCAAATTTAACTGAGCATGTTGCATTCTTTATAGTGAACTATATAATCTGCCAACAATTCACAGCTGGGCACTCATTAAAAGTAATAAGAGGAGTCATCCCCAGGCCAAATGGGCCTTTTCAGCACTTGCATGTCGATTACGTCGACATGATTCAAATATATAATGGGTACATGTACTTAATTGTTGTGGTGTGTCCATTCTCTAGATGGATTGAGGCAGGACCCTGTACACACCCAGACTCTACCTGTGCGGCCACATTTTTAGTGAGAGAAGTGCCAGGTAGGGGGTGTGTGAAGTCATGAGATCAGATAACAGAGCTCACTTTGTAAAGGAGACATTCGAACAGATTAGCTTGCTGCTTGGTATAAAGCACAAGCTCTCGTCGGCGTATCATCCGCAAGGTAACGGAATCTGTAAGAAGCTCAACGGTTTGTTAAAGGAAAGGATAGCCAAGTTGAAGCTGACTCTAAGAAAGGGATGGTTGCACTGACTTCCTTTGCCACTGTATGCACTCCGGAACCAACCCGGTTCTGACCATCATCTTACGCCACACGAGATAGCCACAGGAAGAAGAATGCAAACTCCCCTGATACCCCAAGATAGAGCTAGATGTGATGCCCATCCAACAGGAGAAATTTTAGGGTCTGAAATGCAAAATTACTTGAACTGCATGACATCTTGCCTTACTGTAATTTCAGACCAGCTGCAGCGACGACGAAAGGGGTGCAGGGCAGGGCAGCACAGAACACAGAAGGAGATACTACAACCGACACAGCTCAAGGACTTTGTATACCATCCGTGTTCCCTTGAGACACTGTCCTTGTAAGGAATCATACAAGGAAAAAGTGGATGAGCCAAGATTTAACGGTCCCTTTACAGTGGAGGACTGCACGCCACCCGCAGTGAATATACAAGGCAGGAGAGCTTGGACTTTTCTAGGCGATATCAAACCTACATCGGAGGAGGCCCCCTGCCTGCACCCCAATGCGAGGAGACTACGAGCGACAGAGAAGAACCACAGCATATGCAGACAAGTGAGGAAGAAGGACGCATGACCAGCCAAAGACAAAGACAAATAACCTTTTGCAAATTGTGGCTTAAATTGGACATTTCCTCTAATCAAAAAAGGGGATAAGGACAGATAAACTGGACACTCTGTGCATCTTAGTTGCAGGGTAAAGAAGAGAATTGCACTATAAGCCACAACATAGTCTGTTGAATTTGAACTTTGGTCTGAGGCACCCTGAAGCCTTGATAAGAAAAGAATATGCCAAATTTTGACCAAGAACACTTACATTGGAAGCAAATATAGTATCCAGACTCATTTCACACCGAGGCCTTATTTGGAATCACTTATGGTGTCCCACAGTAGCGACATCACCAAAGATGTGGTCACCTACTTTAATCTAGTGCTAAAATCATACCCGTCATTGGTGGGGAGGCTCACCAATGTCACTGACTTTCTTCAAGATCCTGAAAACAAAAAGACAATAAGAAGACTGCTTACTGTGATTGCAGAACAATTTCTCCTACTTCCTGATACAGTGAGGAGAAACCAAATGTCCTAAGCAAAGAGGGAAGTAAATGAGCTTGTCAATACACTGTTCTTTCGCATAATTGAAGACTGTCCAAATCTTGTTGGCAGAACGACAGACAAACTCACGTTTCTTCGAGATCCAGCAAATACAGAACATCTAAGCCAACTCCTAAATAAAATTGTGATCTTAGTTGCACTCCACGCAAACGGAACGTGCAGACATTGTTTACATTAAGGAGAAAGCATACAATCCTGAAATTCAGCAAGACAGGACAGATCCCTGTCACCAGAAGACAGCAGGTTGGCCCACAACGTCCTCTTTCGCCTAGTCACTGACTTTCCAGAGCTAGTGGGGACACCGACCGATGTTGACGTACTCACATTCATCAGAGATCCAGCCAATGTTGCACAGATGGGCATGCTCTTGCATGGAATTGTACTCCAAGGGGAACTCTCTAACCATCAGCAGAACTATCTGAGGATTCTAAAAACCTCCCGCCGAGGGACAAATTGAGGAGGCAGCATCAAGGATTTCACTTTATTCTATTTGATTGTTATTTTGTCCCTATTTCTTCATACTGAACAGGATACAATATGTCTTCAGGACTGAAGCAAATCCGAGGAGTGGACTGGGAGTTGACCTACTTTGAGCATGCACATAAAAGGACTTACTGAAGTGTTATTTGATTTGATTTTTCCCATTGTCTAGCAAATGAACTGTATCCTGAAATAAGAGTCAATTCACCGCCCGCCAGAGGGGGGACACTTGTGGAACACCTGAAACTCTTAAGCACAGAATCCGAAAGACGATATTGTTTAAAGGAGTACAATAAAAATTGACATTTGGCGAATGATAGAGATGGGGATCCAGAATAGCAATCTTGTCCTCCCACAGGAAGAGAGACGACCACACTTCTCTGGAAGTAAATGCTGCCGCCTGACATAGAGGGGCATAATGTATTTGTGTATCATATTCATCATTGTATTACTGTCACTGACAATCAGAAGTGCATTTTTTATTGGTGCACAAAGCGTTCCAATTCCAGTGCACCCACCTAATGATGCACGCATGAAACCCACAAAGGCACCCAGACCTTACATAGTCATTCCAGTCCCCAGAAGATCTGATGGGGGAAATTAATGAGTTTGAAATGGATGTGATTAGCAATGACACATAGACACACACTTGTGGTAGCAAACAAAAAGAAAAGCCGGAGACAGGGTCGGCAAGAAATGAATGAAACGAGGTTACTTACAACCACATGCATGCAAACACTGAATGAACACGCAACAAGCCTAGTGCCAATGACTCCAGAACCACAATCCAACGCAGTAGAGAAAAGAAGACTGCCTGCTGTAAGAAACTCCACAGCAGATGTTGTGGAAAGACAAGAAGAGTTGGAAAGGATAGAAGCAGCCATATCCAAAACTCTTAAGAAGATAAGAGCTGACTACTTACACAAGCACAACTGATAGCAGACACAGTATGGCCATTCATAGCCAAAAGAAAGAAAAGAATAGAGGAGCTGAAAAACAATACCACAGAAACAGCAGTTACAAACATATATGTTCCAACAAAAGGGACAAGTACCTGCTCTACAGTACAGCCATACACCGGACCAATGTCAGTATGGATATGAACATTTCTAGCCAGAAATCAAAAGCTGTATGAGGACCAAGAAAGTGCTGCCAGAATTTGGACTACTCAAATGGTGCAGATGAGGAGGCCTGCGCCATGGACCGGGATACATGAGAATCCTCCATCAAGAAGGAGCCATACAGATGCATTCAGGGATGTAGTCATAGCCAACTACAGGAAAACACCAAGAATCAAGAGAAGCATGCATGTATCCAAAACTCTTAAGAAGATAAGAGCTGACTACTTACACAAGCACAACTGATAGCAGACACAGTATGGCCATTCATAGCCAAAAGAAAGAAAAGAATAGAGCAGCTGAAAAACAATACCACAGAAACAGCAGTTACAAACATATATGTTCCAACAAAAGGGACAAGTACCTGCTCTACAGTACAGCCATACACCGGACCAATGTCAGTATGGATATGAACATTTCTAGCCAGAAATCAAAAGCTGTATGAGGACCAAGAAAGTGCTGCCAGAATTTGGACTACTCAAATGGTGCAGATGAGGAGGCCTGCGCCATGGACCGGGATACATGAGAATCCTCCATCAAGAAGGAGCCATACAGATGCATTCAGGGATGTAGTCATAGCCAACTACAGGAAAACACCAAGAATCAAGAGAAGCATGCATGTAGATGACAACAAACTAAACGACTACCTGGACAGCACAGCACATTTAGGAAACAACATTTGGTACCAGCACATGAAGGAAGTTGGAAGACGAAGTTCAGAAGGGGAATGCTTTGTTTGTGCACTCTTACCATACAGCATGGGGAAGTCCAAGATCTTCGTAGCTGTAGAAATAGATGTGCAGACAGCACACTGTCTGTTGCACGTAGCCATGTGCAAAACTAGAGGCAGTTCATGGGAAGTGACGCTTCCCTAATATGGGCAACGGAAACAGCTTATCCCGATGAAGCTGATTATGTCCAAGACATAAAGACAAAAAACAAAGCCCAAACTAGAAACCATGTGATCAGTTACGAGAAGCCTGGAGTTAAAGGAGCACAAATAAGATGGGAAGTGAACCCGAAACTAAATGTCCAAGGAAAAACTCCAGAAGAGGCTCAAAGGTGGAAGAACAGAGGCCAAATGCAGATTTGGGGAACAGTGCTTTCACCAGACGGATGGGAGAAAGGAGTAGTGATTTGCAGGGCATGGACAATCTTTGGGTTCTACAAAGAAACTGTTGACATTGTGCAGAATGGCTGCTGTTTATGGCCAAAACTTGCAAGACTGCTGACATGGGTCGAGGACAGAGGAGGACTCTTACAGATGGTGCCACTGGAAAGCCCAAAATTCGGCTTCAGAAATAATGGCACAAGAAAGATGGGAGAGAATCAGAACTGTGGACGAGTTTTTTGACGCTCCAGGAATGGTGCATGGAACTGCAGTAATTATGGATCATTATTGGGCATGTGGATCCAAAGCATACATCAGACTGCCAAGAGATTGGGGAGGTATATGCACAATAGTAAATGTCCACGTTCCAGCATTAGTGATTGCAAAAAGTGACCTGAATATTGACAGTTTCCCGAAAGCAGATGCTCACCTGAGGAAGAAGAGATCTGTGGAACTGCTAACTCAGATGAAGAGAGAGAATTACTTCTCTGCTAAATCAGAAGAAGCCTTCCATGCAATCCCATGTGAACATAGGCTGTTCAGCCTCACATCATCAGTGTTCACGACAATCTTCGTGCCAAGATTCCAAGTTGGACCAAATACTAAATGGTTGCAGATAACAAGATGGGAGTTACTGCAGACCATCAATGTGACCATAAAAGGATTCAATGCAATCAAGGTAGAGTTGAGAGCCATCCGACTGATGACTCTCCAGAACAAATATGTCCTTGACATGGTCACAGCTATGGATGGAGGAGTTTGTGCAAAAATCGGAGCATCATGTTGCACATTTATACCTTCTAATGATGAGGAAAATAGAACTTTGACAGAAGCTATAAGTATGCTGACAACCCTGCAGAACCAGATGATCGATGAAGCTGACGAAGTTGATGACGACAGCTGGTTTGGATCACTGTTTTCATGGGTCCCACAATGGATGGCAGATGCATTCAAGTTCTTGGGAGCCCTGCTAGTGATGATATTACTAGGATTTTGTGTTATCAAGATAATAATCTCTCAATGCCAGAAGACTGTGAAAAAAGCCTTACGGATGAAGATCATGATTGATGTCAAGCAAGGATGGAAGCCCAAGGACCTGACTGATGAAGAAATAAGAGACTTTGTGAAGACCAGCATTCACGCACCAGAAGGAACAAAGTTTCTCTATCCCAGGAAGCACAGAAATTATGTGGGAAGATGGGTTTACTGTAGCCCAAATGGACAATGTCACCTAATGACATGGAATAAAGATGAACATGTGAGGACAGCAGGAAGCCTGAAAGGAGTAATACAAATTTGGACTCCAAAGAGACACTTCTTCAAACCATCATGTACAGATCCAGAGAACGAAGAAGGAATGAATCCAGATGATGGAGTGAAGATAAATACAGAAGAACTGAGTAAGATGAATCCAAAGATGGAAGTGAAAGTGGTTGATGAATCGCCAAGAGGGGGGGAGTGTAGACGAGGTCCCAAATGAAACATGCACTCCAGTCGCCCATTTTGAAGTACCAGGAACATTCACACCAAAATATGTGACAAATGATGAGCAAATAAACCAGCAGAGAGCCGCAGTGGGGCTCTGCCCAGTGCCTATCAGAAGAACAACACCCATTGAAGTACCGATACCCAGAAAACCATGGACAGTAAGGTATCCATTAAGGAAACCCTACCAAAAAATGAAACGAAATGAAGATTGCCTAAGTACAGACCCGGAAGAAGTCAAAAAAGTCCTAATGGAAGATGAATGGTGACATCACGAGGACCCGAACAGACTCACAGATAGAAGAAATGATGACCCGAGAATGACACAAAGTGACGAAATGCCATGAATAAGGATATCGTGGTCCTCGACAAAACAATGAGGTCCGAATGTAAGAGAGTTAAGCTGTAAGCACAATGAACACAGTCGACCAGTTTACACCTGTAAATATGCTTGGAACGGCAAGAAAGCTAATACAATAGTGCAGCTTGCTATGCTAAGTAGAAGAATAGTGCGGCAAGTGCCATTATACATAAATCTACCTCAAACAAAGTACTTTAGTATAAGTATATTCCACTTTGCAAACGATGCAGAATCAACCTAGGTTACTAAAGACCAAATGAGCAGAGATCCGTATTTAACAAAAAAGAAAAGAGACGGCTGAAACGAAACTCGGCAGAAGCAACTCGTGCCAGGGAAGCCAAGGTCATACTCATAAGAGAAGCGAACAGTAGCTACATATAATTGAAACAAAGAACAGAATATCCTGTCTCTGAAAGGTCAAGATAAGGAGGCGAAGCAGGATGGCAGGTGAAATAAGAATCAAATACACAAATTAAGAGAAACGAGACAAATCCACAGTGTAGGAATCACGTGTCCAGCCGAGCAAGAAGAAGCAAGGGTTCACACCTGCGCTTGGCACTCGACCAAGCAGAGATATCAGAACTTTTCCAGACAGAAGATGCAGTCTCGAGGCCAACCACAGTGAAATAATTGACACATAGTTGCTGAAGTGATGCTGAAGCACCTGGCCGACCATTCTGCCTGCTGCTAAGCGAAGTGGAAGAATATGTATGGGGTTGGTGCCCACCCAATCACAATGCACCAAATAATCTAGGGTCCTATAGTTAGTAGAACCAATGAGACGTTGTACTTTTAGTGACGTCTACCGTAGTCATTTTTGAAGGAAGGGCTTAGACGCCCACCTGACAGTGTTTACCCAATCCCCTCACTCTGTTACCATATACAGATATTGCACATATAGTAAAGTTACCTTTTCCTAACCAATAGAATTGCATATTAACTTTTGAGTGTTACACGTCAATTATGACAAGTTTTGATTATAAATGTTCCAACTTGCATGAAGGTCGGTGGAGTTGAAGCGAGAAGGACGATCGCATCACTGCTGATATCCATGACTCCCCGTTTTCTGTACTTGTCATTAAATGGACTCCCTTTGCCAAACCATTGAGTTGTCCTTATTGATTGGTGTTGGAGTAATAAATCTGCACCCCCATCCATCTCAAGGGTGGAGCTATCTCATCTTAAAGTACTTCTGAGCAAACCTCGGCTCTATGGGCCGGCCGGGGGTCTCGGAGTACACTCCTACACTCTCTTCCGAAAGAATACCAGTAACCGATGCCAAACCTGTAACCAGCCTGTACCTTTTATGATTTCCTATCTATGCTGTACCACTTTCTACGCGCTGTGATACCTCTAGGTCTGAGCGCTTACTATAAATGTAATAAATAAAATTAAAATAAAGTGAGGCAGGAATGGGTTGGAAATACAAAAATTGAGCAGTTGGAGGTCAGCAAGAAACTAAGATTATGTTTCACTGTTGGTATGAAGATGACACTGTGGAGAACTTGGCCGAGTGCATTGTTTGTTTGTTCTAGAGAGGGAACCAATAGACCTAAATATGGATTTGAAGCCACTCTAACTGTAAATGATCAGGGAACCCGACAGAAAAGCATACTGGGGTGATCCTTCAACAAAGCAGAAGTGGTACGGTAAGGACATGCATGGATGTGATGTGGGAAATGCCTCCCGATGCTATTTGAAGTGAGGAAAGAGGTGAAAGGGGACTAACCACAGTGATCATGCACACAGGGGGGAAGAATCGAATTCAAATGAGGGGCCTAGAAATCATGAACCTGCTAAAGAAAGAAGCAGGAATTGAGGTCTTGGCTGGACTTGAAGTTAGTGTGGACACAGTGACTCTTGCGGGGAGAGCGGAGGGCGGCTAAGAAACCCACGTCAGTGAACAGGACCAGCAAAGGCATGAACAGGGAAATCTCGGTTTTCTGTAGATCCGCAAAGAAAGGCCAGGATGACCTGCACTGAATATCTCTGGGAACAGAAATATGCTTCATGAAATTGATGGATTTGAAACAAAGGGGTGGCGTCCTGCCACATTTACTTTTAACAATTGTTCTTTACATTACTGTTTGCTGCAAAGATTATAGTATTTCACACGCTAAATATCAAAGGAGCTGTGTATTCATAGTTGTTTAAGTGCAGGAATGCAAAAGAGAGAGAATGTCAAAGGTGACTGTTAGCTTTGTTTATTTAGCTGGTGTCACAAAAGATCTGGGTTTAGTTTCCCATAGTGTTAAATAGTTTTTTTGGGGACAACACTTGCCTAAAGGTTGGCAGACATATCGAGATGAGAGCAAATAAAGAGCAGACTGAAGCCACAATTCAAATTTCTCAAAACATAGACATAAATTTGCTAAAGCACGTACATAGAAGCAGGATAATTTTGCAGCAATCATGTACAACAAAACACATAGAACATGAAATTGTATTTAGTGAACCAGAGTTTTAGTCTTCACAAAAAATCCTGATGGTTGTTACCAATGTTATATTGGATATTTTGGGGAGATAACCAAGTCTTTGGTCTACCTCTAGATATTTATCAGATGGTGTATGGGGATGGGCGTTATTGGCCCAGATGGAATAGATGGTCCCATGACGTTTCGGCGTGGAACGCCTTCTTCAAGGGTCTTGACCCGGTCTCCCTAAATGGGGGAATCAAGTGAGGACGTTATTAGTGTGGATAAAGCACTGCAGTGTTGTGGCAAAAAACCGAGATACTAGCATGTACTAAAAACAAATTAAAAACCCCCTAGGGGGGTGAAGAGTATGTAAAGCATACTATAGCTTGTGGGCTTGTGCTGCCTAGTGACTGACCTGAAAAAGTTATTTTGAAATTGGGTGATGGAGATCGACTTCTAATGTTGTAGTGTTGGATGGAACCTTGCAGCAACGGACTGGAGGGCAAGGCTGTTCTCCGAGCATGTGTCTGGAAAATAGGAGAAAAGAGACAAGGGAACAAATGATTGTTCAGGGCTATTAGTATACTATAGGTGCAAGAGATTGCACGAGAGAGTGTGCTTATCTGTGGACGCAAGCATGGAATAGTGAAGAACAGAATTACCTAATCTTCTGCTTGAGTTTAGATCAGCTTTTCAAGGGCTCGTGGGGGTGCTGCGAGCCTCCAGCAGGAAGCTCGTAAAGAAGTGGAGCTCCGGGTGTGTAAACCAATAGCAGCAGCCGTCTAGACGATGCAACCACAGGTCTGTGGATGCAGGACAGGTCGCTGCGGACAGGGAAACAATGTGAGAGAGAATCTGATTTAATCCATGTACATCCGTGTGGAAAAGATCTCACACAAAAGCTGGGAAGTGGGACTGCGGGAGAAAAGAGTAGCAGGCTCCTCGTAGTACCTGTACTGGAATTGGAGTCCAGAGAAGTACGAATCAGCTCTGGAGGAGCGCGGAGAGGCGGCGTCAGCTTCCCGTATCAGCAGATAGGTGCTGCTGAATCCGGCGTGTGATGCTCGGAAAAAGCTGTGGGCCGGATCGAAGGGCGCATGCGCGGGTGGGAGACGGCGGACCCGCGAACCAATGCGCATGCGCAGGCAGCAAGTGGGAAGCATGGTGCGCATGCTAACAGATGGATAACTTGATTGCGCTTGTGCGCATGTGCAGGTGAGAAGTGTGAATCTTTGTGCGCATGTTAGTGGATCAGCCGCTGTGGTCGTCACTAAGGGGATGGACAGCGTTGCGGCGGTGTCGCTCAGAGGAATAAAACGGAGCGTGGGGGACTTGTAGGCATGTTGGTGTAAATGTGTCCAACAGTAAAAATTGAGGTACAAGTTCAATAAGTGGATTTGTTGGCCGGACATCGTATGGATGGATGTTTCAGTGACAGCAACATTTTTTTTGTCTATTTGCATTTTTACACAGTCAAGAAAACATTAAGAGCACTCAGGAGTATATACAGATGTCGGGCAAGAGCCACTCTTGTTGTCACATAGTTAGTGGATTTGCAAACAGAAAACATACTCAAATATAACAGTAGCAAATGTCAGTAAATAAGTGCAAAACATTGGAGCAAGAGGTTCATGCCGGATACATGGAAGGTTCAAGAAGAAGGTTTATCATATGGTCAATGAGGTTAGCACATCATTTGAGTGTTGCATCAAGGTAATTGAGGGTGGACCACCCTGTGGGGCAGGCTGGTTGGTATCCTTACCCAAGAAAGTGTGGAGAGTGGGATGGACAGGTACTCAGCTGAAGGTGGTGGGCGCCGCCTCATTAAGACCCCTAGTTGTGGATTTTAATTTAAAGATCCACCAGGCTTCCTTATGATTAAGGGCATTGGTGGTGTTGGTGTTGTTAAGGATGGTGTCGACCACCCACCATTTCATGTCATCCACTCCATGTTGGTGTTCTAAGTAATGTGAAACCAGGGGCGCTGTGTGGACCCTGCATCGGATGCGTGACCTGTGTTCCCCTATTCGTTTGTTCACTTGGCGTTTTGTCTGCCCCACGTATCTCATTCCACATGGACATTCGATTACATAAACGACATCAGAAGTTTTGCAGTTAGAGAAATGTTTTAATTGTCAGTCCTGATCCCCAATCTTAAAGGATGTAGTTCTTTTTGTTAGTTTGCACACGTTACAGGCACCACATGGGTGGTGTCCCGCAATTTCGCGCATGCTCCAAAGCTCTGATCTTTGTGACTTCTTATTAAGTCTGGAATGGGTGAGTATATCTTTCAGGTTTTTTCCACGTTTCGGTGCCATTCGTGGCAAAGGTTCATCAGGTAGGCTAATCTGTATCAGAGGCCAGAATTTCTTGATGGAGGCCTTTAGACGGGTGGTGTCAGGGACAAAGGTGGTAACACACGTTATCTGTTGTTCTGTGTCTAAATTCTGTGTTCTTGGAGAGAGAAGGGTTTCTCGGGGTATGTACTGAACTCTCTTCCTTGTGTTGTTAACCAGTTTGGGTATCCTCTGTTCCATAGTTTCATCTGTAGTAAAGACGCGTTGGCTTTGTATTGTTCTAGCTCCATACAGTTGCGTCTTAACCGTAGGAACTGTCCAAATGGTAGGTTGTTTCTTAGATTGTTCGGATGAAAGCTCCTATAGTGAAGCAGGGTGTTGCGGTAATGAAATTGATGGAAGCTGTGATGTAAGATATTTGTGAGTGCGGTGGGTGGGGGGACGAGTGGGGGTAGCATATCACCATCAGGTGGAGTGATGAGATGCTATGCAGGATAAGAGATAGAAAGTAAACGCTGTTGAGAAAAAGTTCAAGGCTAAGAAAAGTTTAAAATCATTACAAATGAGGTGAAAGGCAGAGGAGTACCTAGGGGTTACTTAGTCCAAGGGCAGGCAGGTTTGCCCAAAGAGGAACTGAGATAAAGGGAAGAAAGATGGGTTGGCAAGGGTACATGAGTGGGGAGCAAAGAGCAAGACATAGAAAGATCAGCAGGGTACAAAAGGGAGTTGGCAGCACATTTTGAGGAAGGGATTGTCTAAGGGAGGAGGGTGGGATTAGGACAGAAATGTATTAGAGAATTTGTCATGACAGGCGGTAAGGCAAAAACCAGAGGATCTAAATAACAAACGGGCCTACCTTGAATAAGGAAGCCTTTTGTCAAATTTAAAGGACGCGTCAGCGTTACTTACTTGTTACAGAGTAGCTTGTGTCCTACTTCCCTAAAAGAAGTCTAGAGTGAGGCTTAACAAATCTTGGGCACCAAAAATGTCCTGTGATTGAAAGTCTGCCATGCAACTGGTTGGGATCAGCAATCTCACGGTCAAGCTCGACGCGACTCTGTTCGCTGTCTCATGCATCTGACTACATTGTGATATTTCAGTCTGCTGAGCCCAGTCTTGGATAAAAAGAAGGATTTACAAACAGGAACACAAAAAAGAGAGGATGGGGAGTGGAGGTGAGGGTGGAGAGACTGGGAAGTGGAAGGAAAAGTGAAAGAGTGACGAGAGAAAGAGAGAAAGCAAATAGAGAAAGAAAATAGAAGGGACCAAAAAGAGAGGGACTGCGGAAAATAGAGTGGGAGAGGGAGAGAAGTAGAGAGGTACACAAATATTAGAGTGAGACAGAAAAGTATACAAATCGGTATGGCCAGATAGATCGAGAGACCAATAGAGATGGGCAAGAATAGAGAATGCGTGAGACAAATAGAGAGGGAGGCAAGGACGGACACTAGGGGAGAGAGACACCAACAGAAAGGGAGACCATTAGTGAGTGAGGCAAAATCTAAAGAGCGAGAGCAACAACTAGTGTCATAGAGAGGCACATAACAGAGTAAGAGAGTGGGAGCATCTGAGGGAGAGATGAAAGAGAATAGCGGGAGACAGAGTGTGCAGGATGAGAAGAGATGGAATTGGAGACAATAATGGAAAAAGAGAGACTCTGTGAGAGATATAAAAAAGAGTGAGTATAGACTGTGTGGGTGTGTGTAGTCTATTGGGGACATTGTTAATGCATGTGGGCATTCATTCAGTGTGTGCGTGTGGAGTGTCTGTGCAGGCAGTGTATGAGGAGGGCTAGTGTGTGAGGGCAGTGAGTTGTATGTGTGGGTACTGTATGCATGGTGGGGCAATGCATGTGTAGGGTCAGTGTGCTGTGTGTGGTGCGGCAGTACATGTCTAGGGCCAAAGTGTGTGTGTGTGGGGGGGGTGGGCAGTCAATGTGGGTGGGGTCAATATATGTGGAGGGCTTTGTGTGTGGTAAACAGTGTGTGTGGGCAACAGTGTTATTGTTATTGTTTAATATTTGTATTGCACGCCAAAACCCTGGGGTAGCTGGGCGCTTGAGAGACTTAGTGGTTACATACAAACATGGAGTAAGTGCAGGCATTTTACAATACAGAGCAATACAGACAAGGCTGGACCCTGGTTACATGAGGGTCATGAGGGCAACATACTGGTAATAAATGGTGAGACAGGCACAATGTTACCAGCGGGACAAGATCGGCCGCGGGATGGAAGGAGCCTTGTTGCTCAGCCAATTCTTTATGTTGGCTTTAAAGGTGAGGAAGGAAGGTTCTGTAACGCTCACCTGATTCCCGTAGAGGCGCCGGTCTTGACTGGGCGTATACCGTATCTTCAAAGGTGATGTGTAACACACGGCTGGCTCTCTGGGCTGGACCTCTGTGCACTGTATGTCTGACTCGAAGGGTAAGATGTCTGCAGATAGAAAATATGGGATTAAGGAACTGGGTTATTGAATGTCTCTCTCTTCTTCCCTTTCTCTTCTCCTGTAGAACCCCAAAGGTTAACGCTCTCACCTTAGGTAAGTGAACGCCGTGCTCTCCATCTGCCTCGGGGCAGGGTGCTGTAACCAGTTTCTTCACTGGATAAGGGGAGCAGGCCTCTTGACTTCAGAGGACTGCTGTCCGTCGTTTACTGCACGAACGGTAAGTTTCGAGTAATTCTAATGTCTTTAAAGTCTTTAGTAATGATGTTTCTTGTTTTGCAGGGTTCCGGCGATGGCGGATGACGGGCTGAAGTGAGTTGAAGATGGAGCCCGTGTGATGAATAGAAGCGCCTGGAAGCACGTAAGTAAGCGCTTGTTGCCTGCTTCACGATGCGCTCTAACTGTCTTTTTATTTTGCAGGTACAAGTTCGGAGCGGCTGCAGGGTGCCGGAATACCCACTGGGTTAGATGTGGAAAGGAGTAATGGCACGTGAGTATTAAAGTTCCCCAATGTCTTTAAACGCACCTTGTTTTGTCTTTCAGATGCGGGATGCAGCGCCGAAGGCCTCCGGAGCGTGCAAAGAGTTGGTAAGCTTTTGTCTTTCAGATGCCGGAATGCAGTGTGAAGACCTCCGGAGCGCACGAAGAGTTGGTAAGCCTTTGTCTTTCAGATGTCGGAATGCAGCGCGAGGCGTTGGTGACAGCCGATGGACCAGGTAAGTGAAGAGCTGTCACTGAAGACCGTAATGCTAACCTGTTCTTTCTTGTCTTTATAGGTGTTGCTGAAGACTGGATTCAGGATGGTAAGCCTTTTTCCTTAGGCCCAGGATCAGATGCAGAAGACACAATGAGCGTTCTGCTGCAGAGGATGCAGAATAACGCAAAGCAAGATTCATCCATCGGGTGTGGTTTAAATAGCCTCCTGTAGTGCTTAGGTGTCTCCTTCCACAGCCACGCCTAGGTAAGAAAAGAGTTCCTGCTTTCCAGAAGAGTTCCAGTGTTATGAATCTAGGGAGTGGCTCCTGCCCCACCCAACAGGAAAAGTAGTTCCAAACAGAAGAGGATCAGAGGCTCAACTGGCAGGCAAGTAAGCAGCATGGTCTGCTGCAGGTAAGTCCACCCAAGCATTATGAGCCCGGCGCTTCCAGCGCTGGGACTGGGCATATTTATGAGCCTGGTGCCACTGGCGCCAGGACTGGGTCCAAAAGGTCCCAATTGGGACTGGTTGGCACTCGGAACCTGGGTTATGGATCTGCTTCCAAGGGAGTTGGGAAAACACTGACCTTTTGGAAGCAGAGATCATGACAGGTTCTTGTCTGAGGGGAATGGGAATGTCGTTCCAGCGTTTAGCAGCTTGAACTGGGAAGCTGGCTCCTCCGGCTGTTTTTAGATTGAATCTTGGTACCAGCAACTTACGGGCCTGGGTGGATCTGGTTATTCGTGTGCGTTGGTGCTTGCAGACTTTGTCTGCCAGGTATTTTGGGACTGAGTTTGTGAGGCATTTATGCTAGGGTACGTAGTGTGATTCTGTCACGGATGGGAAGCCAATTGGCATTCTGTCTGTGTGTGGTGATGTGGCAAGATCTTGGAAGGCTGCTCTGAGAGAGTTGTTCTGGAGTACCCGGAGTTTCTTTAGGTTATGTTCAGAGGAGCCCAGGAAGAGAGTGTTACAGTAGTCGAGTTTGGATAGAGCAAGTGCTCTGGCCAGCGTTAGGCAACTACTAGTGGACAGTGTGTGAGGAGTGGATGTGTGGAGAGCAGTGTTTGAGGAAGAGTGTGTGTGGGTGGGGCAGTGGTGTGCCTGTGAGCAAGTTATGTGTGTGTGTGGGGGACACTGTGTGTGCAGGGTGAATTAGTGTCGCTCTCATATTATTTGCATGAGTCAGAACTTTCTTCTTGTGTTGTATTTGTAGATCAGGTAGGAATGGTAAGTAAGCATCCCAGGTAACATGCCTTGTTTATACACCTTCCCTGTTACTTCCCTTCTCAAGTGCCTTGTGGGGATAGATTGTAGCAGCTCATGGCTGCCTCTATCTGTTCAGAAAAAGGCCCAAATAAACCCAGCTCCAAAAAAAGAAGCAAAACAAAAAAAAGAATGAACAGATGGGACCTGCCATTGCCGGCTTCCAGAGATGAGTGGTTATGTATGTAGCCCTCTCACAGGAGAGTCACTGATTAACCCCTGTGAGGGCATTCTTCTGTTTCCTGTTTCCCCTATTGTCAATCAGCTTCACATCGCAGCCTTGCGGATGAGCCTGTGACACACGCAGCTGATTGACAACGTAGTAAAAGAGTCTGCAATGAGTGTGGTTTGGGTGGAGAGGGACAGGGATACACAGGCCTTAGCATGGTCATGGGTGTTGAGGGATAAGACACATTACCAAACATCTGCTTGCTTTATATCCGGCCTCACATGCCATCTCCCCTATATTTCCCTTATATCTTCTATTTTCAATATTTTCGGCTTCAAAGTTGTCACTTATAGCTAAAACTAAGCGGCCGATCTTACCAGTAATTAGAAAGCTGTTCTGCAGAATCCCAGGGTATTTGAGTTTGGGAAATGGATAGAAATAAAATGGGTATAATGTTCCTGTTTCAATGGGGAAATTTGTCAAATCTCCCCCTTATGAAGGCATCATGAAGTACGACACAGACAACAGACTTTAAGTTCAAACAAAAGAGGTCTCATTAACTGAAATGTCAAGATGGCTGAAGGCCCAACTTGCCCTATACTAATGTGGGGGTTCCCTACCGTAATAAAACTAAGGAAAGTCTGTTTATGTCCAAAACTTATCCTTGCCCTCACAACTATATTGAACCAATGTGTAGGGATGTCAAACTCAAAAGAAACAGTGTTTAACTCTTCTTCCAGCTCACAACCTTCTCTCGGCTCCCCTTCAACAAGCATAACAAATTTCCATGAAAGAAAAGCCTCAAAGTTTACCTTCTTCGGTTGAAGGCAATATAGTTCCAGAACAATCCTTGGAGTTCCTGTCCACAAGTTTTAAGTAGTAAGATCCATAACAAAAAGGGTCTCAGGATTCTCTTCCCAAGACAACAAGTGTGGTTCAAAAGTGTTGCATCGCTTTTGTTGAGCTGGTTTTAATGTCTTTAGCTCTCACAAATCAGGATTCTCTGGTCTAGGCGCAGTTGTTAGATCACACGGTCCACCCATCACAGGTCACGCAACCAGGATTCCTGGACTCTTATTGGGCTGGTTTTGAGGTATACTTTGTTTTCACCATTCAAGTTCCTCTGGTCTAGGCACAATTGTCAGACCACATGGTCCACCCATCACAGATCATGCAACTAGGGTACCTGAGCTTCGCAGCCTAACATATAAATTCCTTGGCACTTGCTCCTATGCACCAATTCACCCTACTTGACCCTGCTGTGTTGGTCTTCTGGATTTTAGAGTGCAATTTTATATCCTTTGGCTTTTCCTAGATTGTCTCGTGGCCCTGCCACAATGTATCACACACCCTTTGCCAAGAAGCGGTCTTGCCACACAGCATTCATTCACTTAAGTTCATTGTTCATGCTTTCTTTAGTCTTTGCTGTGGTTAATTGTAAGGTTAGATGTCATTCACTGTGCAACACTGCTTAACTATGATTTGAGTTTCATTCCAGAGTTCGGAAAAGTATTTTGGTTTCATAATCAAATTCAAGTTGGAAGTCACACTTGTATTGTATAAAGGTAAAGATATTTTAAAGTTCGTAGTTCATTTTGTTTGTGTATCTCTATGAGACGATTCTCTATAATGCGATGTTCAAAAATCAAAGTCTCATATAGGTCAGCATTCAGTATATTGGTAATTCCTTGTAATGTTAAAGTTTCATATAGTTCGATATTCAGTACACCTTGCTTTCTTGAAATGTTAAAGTTTCATGTAGTTCGGTATTCAGCATATCTTGGTTTCTTATAAGATTAGGTTCTCAAAAAACTTCAACATCTAATATGTGGACGGGCACTGGCCTGCAGTCCTTTTTTCGGAGCTCCCAGGTGCCTGTGTGTGTCCCTGACACTCACTGGTGTCTTGCTCCTGCTGCCTGTGGGTCATCCTGGAGCTCACTGGTGTTTGCGTGTCACGCTGACACTCACCAGCGGCATGCCCTATTCCCGGCAGCTTCTGTGGAGGTTCCCGCTCCTCTTCTGGACAGGGAACACCGCTGATGTGAGCCCTGCTCGCCTCGCTGCTTCTAATGAACACGGACAGAGTTCTGTGAGGCCTGGTCTCCCGGCATCCCGGTTGGATGTCCAGTCCCTCCACAGCAGTGCCTCAAAGACCTGATCCCTTGCTGGTCTCTCTGTTTCTCGTTCATGGATCTCTCATCTCCTTGGGGGCTCTCTCATTTTATCTAACAGACTGCAGGTGGGTGAGGTTCATTAAACCTGCCTGACCATAGTTGGACAGACATGCCTGACCTTCCCAGTGTTTGGGATGCAGTTTCCTCATCTCAGTACCTAACTGGTGAGGAGGAAAGATCTTTATTCCTCTCAGTTGCCTCTTCTTCATCACAGTACTCTCAGGTGTTGTGTGTGGAATCATGAGGGGAGTTGGCTTGTAACAGCATACAAAGGTTGGGGGAGTGTTAGGTTGATTATTACTAGGAAAGGGGTATGCCATGTCTCACCTAGGGGCTTCTCCACCCCCAGGGTCAGGATCCAGAAGCCATGCATAGAGGATCCAAGGGGAGTAGCAGTGAGAATACCCTGAGGTTTCTCACACCCTGCAATTATTTCCAGTCCTCCACACACCCTCAGCACACCTTGTTTTTCACAGTAAGACTTTCCTATGGCTAGCATGAGTGAACATTCCACAGCCTGGCCTGCACGTTCCATGCTTTCCAGTTTGCCTGCTACTGCATAAGTTGTCTCTACCTTTTCTTTAGACATATTTTGATATTAAGCAAATTATATAACTAAAATTTTCCAAATTGGTGCAAACCTGTGAACTCTTAACGAAGGTAAAACTGATGGTGGAAAAGCAGGCAATTGGAGGGGCACTGAGTATTGGGTAACCACTCACGACCTCTCTTGTAATGCCCTTCTGTAAAATTGTCTTTCAGCCCCCCCAAAGGCCCTCCAATCTTCGACACTGGCTTCACCCCTGAGTGGAGTTACTCCAAAAAGGGTCATTTTTTGGGGAGGTCCAACGTCTGCAACAGTGGAAGGAGAAGGAAACACCCCTCGGCTTTCAGCATTGAAAAGGTTGAGGAAGTCAGTATGTTCCAGCAATGGGCAGCCATTGTGACCCCTCTTGTGATATGAAAAACAGGACATGTGGGTTTCTGCAAAGCAATTTAAACCTTTTATCAGCTGGTAGCAATTGATAATTGATTTTTCGGAATCATAGTCACTTGGTTTGGATATCGTTTGGGTTGTGAATTAAGATTGCATATTTAGAAACAGTTACAGTCCTCAGTGCTGTTTTCTGGGTTTGAAAGGGAAAACCAGATTTGAGGTCCCAGAACAGAACAATGAGGTACCAGGTGGGTGCCCCTTCCCCTCTCCCCCCACACCACCCCAGCGGCGCCCTCAATATCCCTTATGTGACTGATCTTGGTTCATGCGGTCAGGGCTGACACAAGGGTGCACGAGGGACTATTTGCCTCAGGCGGGACCTTGCTTTGTCGAGCGCATTTTTCCTCTGATTTTGCTGTCCGATCCCCCCATGGTGCCTGGTGCTGCTGTTCTTTCTCCCTGCTGCTGCTTCTCATTCATTTGTGGTTTTCTGTCAACCTGTTGTCCCTTTTCACCCCTTGAACATCAGACTGGAGTAGGGGGGAGGGAGGACAATTCACTAGAGTGAAGCTGCAAGTGTTAACAGCTGTCCACAGCCTTATAAACGGGGACTCATGCTTTGTGTGGTCTCCTTTTCTTTTCAAAGGCAGCAGGTTACCACCTCTTTTGCTGTGCAAATGTAGGATTTGTTTAATCAAGTTTGTCACCTTCTCAAATCTCATATGTATGGCAAGGGCCAAGTAAGTCAGACAAGTGATAGGCTGCAACGTTTGGTAGGTTGGGAGATTCCTTGGGGGATGGATCTACGAAAGATATGCTGTGTTTTTTCGTAGCTAAAACATTCAAAGGTATACCCATATTTCTTCCCAATGGACAATAACGATTTGGATGGGAATCTTCATAAGTTTGCTTGTCATGGCAACTCATATTTGTGTCCAACTGTTGTAGGCAAAGGTGTATAATTTGTAAACTGGAGCGATGGATTTACCAAAATTGTGTGCAGATCAACTTGTCTTTCTGTGCCCGTGACAGAACGCCATCTGGGTAGCCTGAACATTTTTGATTTTTAGCAATTAAATGATGAGGTAAGTCTGTTTCGGAAAAGAAGTCCTGAACCAGATCCCCTCCTTTTATAATGCTCCATGCCAAAAACATAGTGCACCCATGTATCTTTGCTGTGTCCATCCATCCCCTGGCATCCCCAGCGCCTGCCCTGCAGTGGCAGCAAGCAGGTTCAAAGGTCACATATGCATTCCTGAACAGGTGATGGAATACCAAGTTCCAACAGACAGCATTGGGATTTTGATCGTCTGCACCTCTGGGTAAAATTTTCATAATGGGGGTACAGAAGCCCAGTGGCATGTTAATATCTAAATGTAAGCATGTCTGGTTATGACATGGTGGCTACTGAGATTATGCAATTATAATGTCACAAGTATTTGGATGCCATATTATTTTCAGCTTGATGAGGAGACTCTGTTATGAGAGAGCTAGGTGTGTATACAACCATAATGTGGGACCCTGTCCAGGAAGCTTCCCTTTGATTTCCCTGAGGAGAGTCAACACGTTCCTGCAGGAGACAGAAACCCTCCCCAGAAGGTCCCCTGGGAACTGGTGCTTCAAAGACAGCCCTACCATGATAAAGATCCTCTCACAACAGGGTGCTAATTACTGGTGTTCTTTTGAGGTAGGGTGGCAGAAGAAAGTCTGGAGTTAAGAGAAGAACAGAGGAGAGGTTTGGTCCAGAGAGGGGTTCCAAAATATTGTGCGCGCATTGGTCAAGTGGATTGCCAAGTAGATTGCTGTTCGCTGGTACTGCTGGGCAATGCTTTATCGTGGACTTCAAAAGTACAATGAAGCACTGTGGTACGGACTACTCTTTATGAACTTTGAGCTCACTAAAATCTGTGAAGGTGATAAACTGGGCCTATTGCTATAAGGAGGTAGGATAAACATTGTTAAACACTCTTATCTTTGCTTTTAGGATTGTATTATCTGGGCCCCACCCCTTTTCCAGAAGGCAGTTGAAATCAGGACAGGGCACGCATTGGCGCGCACGCATTGGTCAAGTGGATTGCTGTTCCATGTTCGTGTTGGGCATGAGGGTGTGAATGCGAGTTTGCCATCTTTCTTTAAAGCATCGGGGAGTGAAATCCCTTAGTCAGGGCTTTAAGTGGGCCGGGGCCTGCCGGGGCTGGGCCCCGGCAGTCTCCGAAATTTCGTTTTGAGGCGGGGCCCTGCCGGGGCCCACTAATCTCCCCTGTCAGCCCCGGCCACTACAGGAAAAAGCATTTTTTTCTACAGCCTGAAGCTCTCGCTCGTGTGCGAGAGCTTCGGGCTTCAGAAAAAAATGCCTTTCAGCCATAATGGTGGCGCCGCACCTGCGAGGCATCCCTTTAATCAAGGGATGCACGTGGGCCGGCGCCACCATTATGGAGAAAACGTGAGGCCGCTGGAAGCAGAGGCCTTGCTTTCTAAATACTGAAGCTCCCGCGGATTCTCGGGAGTTTAAGTCTTTAGGAAAAAAGGCCTCTGCTTCCAGTGGCCTCACCATTTCAGCCTTAATGGTGACGCTGCCCCTCCCCAGCTGGCGAGGGGCAGCACCACCATTAAGGCTGAATAGGCGAGGCGCTGTCCCCTGCCAGGCAAGCCTATACAAAATAAATGCATTGATTAGCACCCTCTCCCCAGTAGGGGAGAGGGTGCTAATCTCTACAAAAGGCTGCCTGGCAGGGGTGCCAGTAGCCCATTGAGCCGGGGCTCGTCAAGGGGGCGTGGCCTAACGGCCCATCAAGACCCCCGTTGTTAGGCCATGCCCCCTCGATGGGCCCCGGCTCGATTTGTAGTGCCACTTAAGGCACTGCCCTTAGTACTAGTCTCGTATCCTCGGAAGGGTTTTGAATCCTCCATGTGGAAAAGTAGCTCCACGGTTGTGCAGTTCAGATCCCGCATGTGTGTTTTGATACACTCAGGCTCTTGGAGTGACCCTATTTGCGGCACTGCTGTCACTGTCGCTGGCCTGCTGTGTTAGTATCAACATTGTGATTCTGATTGCAACCTGTTTTTTTTTTGTTCATTAATCTGCAACAAGTAGTAAAGAACATGTGTGTCTGTGTGTCGAGAGGTGCTGCTGTGTGTGTTGGTAAAAATGGTTAGAAGCAAAATAAAACCTGTAAATATAACGGTGCGGTCGCTAACTAATACAGATTGCCCTGACTATCTAACTTATATCATTTTGGTTCACATCTATACTTACAAATGTATATACATTAAAATCAAATATGCCGACAAGCCTCCAGACTCCGAAGAGCTCCGCCCATTCATTTCGTACCCCTTCCAGGCAAACCCCTAGGGGCGCATCAATAAAGAAAGTTGCAGCGGTGGCGGCGGTATCGTTGAAATAAAAAACTCCCGTGGCTGATATGAGCGAGTTTTGTCTCCCGTAGGCATCTACTGAAACAACTATGCACGAAATGAGCTTCTCTGCGAGTCCATCCAACGCCACGCTGCTCACTATTACACAGCAGAAATGACGGCGAGAGTGCCATGATCCCTGACTCGCTAGTAGTGGCGGGTCACTGGAACACACCTTCCTTGTCCCCTCGTTCCACCGTAGTGCCAATAGTGCTTTTGCAATTTAGCCCAAAAAAGCCCAACGCACTCAATGATAAGAATCTTCCTGAAAGGCTCGACCAGCCACAGATACTGAACAAATCCTCCACGTTAAGTTGTACAACACCGGTAACGTTGGACTTAACGACGCCTACCCCAGCATTTGTAGATATGACTGCTGGCACTATGTCGGATGAAATAAAGGACTGTGCGCTAGACCTTTCCTTGCATACCAACTTTCATGCAACAGAAGTGAGTCGTAATTTATCACAATCACCCATTAGGTTTGGTAATTCTGTACATGCATCCTCCATTTTCTCTTTGTCATTCACTAACCCAACCGCCTGCAAACCATCATCTTCACTCAAGCTATGTGGCGAGACCAATCAAACAACGCTACTAGAAATTACTCTGTCAGCTATGAATATGACCATTGTAAGTTTGACAAAACTGTTTGAATAATTAGAGGCCAAACTTGTGCCTCAATCAAAAACTAATACAGCAGATTGTAGATTGGATTAGCACTGAGACGAATGCTAAACAGACTAACATTTATTATCCGACACAAAAAACTCAAATCTCTCAGTGTGTCCAGTTTAATGAGCCATCGCAATTACAACATTTTCCTAGGAACCCAGATCAATCAGTTTTACCTGTTTTTACTCAAATCATTCGCCCACTCAAAGACAATCCCTCAAATATGTCCATAACCAATGTTGATGGTTCACTAACTCATAAAGCCTCGGAACCCCCAAAAGCACAGGCTACAGAGGCACAAGAGTCTTACGACATCTTTGCACAAAAAAGGGAGACGGGACACATTATAAATGACATATGGGCCTCATCATGAGTTGGGCTGTAACCCTTAAATGCGGCGGTAATGGTATTACCGCCGCATTTAAGGGCTGGCCCTATCACGAGTTAGGCGCTAAATCGGCTGTTTTACCTCCAGCTTTTTTCTGGAGGTGAAAATCCCTGTTTTTGGCGGTATTACAGCCGGCTGTATTAGCCCACAGTATTAGCACCAAAAATTCCCCATTGGATCCAATGGACACAATCAGGAATGGGGATTTACCGTTAAGGCCCAACCCGTGATCCGGTGGTAATACCACCAGACCGGTCGGAGCTAGGGCTATTACAGTCCGCGGTATTACAGCCGGGAATACAGCCCAACTTGTGATGAGGCCCATAGTCAAGAAAGTTCCAACTGATGAGCAAACAAAGAAGTCAAGAAACATCAGATCAATTGGCCCTGCAACAAATACAAGCTCAAAACAATTTATCCGAGCAATTGCTGCTTCCCAGAAGCGCATTGTCAACGCCAGCTCAGCAGTAGTAAATAAATATTAGAATTTAATAAAAAATAAAAAAGAGCTGTCATCAAAGAATGGTGAACACTCCCATACGCATCCCCCTTGGATGACCTGATTACATCCTTATCAGATCAGCAAAATTCAGATACGATCCAAATTCTGACTAAAAAAACAGAACAAAATCTGACAAGTGATGCTTCCAATGCTAAAAAAAACACAATACATTGCCAGGATCAATTCACCATCGAACAGAGGTGCGCTGAAATTACAAAATCAGTGGATCACTATCTGGCATCACAATTTAATCAATCCATCATAACGTCTAATAATGCTATAATGCAAAAACAGACCATTGCAGATGAAACTGATAACATGAACCTTGGGTGTAAACAAGGAAACATCAAAAATACTCATACTACGCATCTAGGAAGTGGAGTAGCTGACAACTTAATGCCTATGTCGCAAAACAAAACTAGTAGCAAACAAGAGTATGCATTAAATCAGAAGGTACCACAATCACAACATCACTGCCTAATAATGAAATGTCGTCCATCTCCATATGTTGCATACGACCTTTGTAGGTCAAGTATTCTTAGCATTTTGGGAGGTATTCCAACTCGTGAAGACAGTGCGTCCACCGATGTCGATCAAGTAGAATTTTTAAATGAAAGTGATATTTCAATTGTCAGGCTATGAAAACCATCAGGCGTAGTTTTAAACATCATACGGAAGGCCAAAATGGAACTCTTTGCTTTATGCTTTATCGTTGCGCAAGATCCCTATAGTTTTGATTTTATAAAGCAAAAAGAACCAGTTACAGAGCTTGGAAAATATTGCTCTCAACGAACTCTAGGTGTTGATGTGCAAAATCACTCATCACAGTGCTCTAGATGCCCACAACAGAACTTCAATCCATCGCACCATTGGACCAGATCCCTGGCATAACAGTCCAAGAAAAACTCTAAAACAAAAATGAGCCTGGCCAGTTGGAATACTTATGGCCACGTACACTTAATGGATTCATCCATAAATCTTATTGATAATTTTGATATCCTGGCACCGAACCCCAACAGGAGATGGAGGAGATATTAGAGACCATACCTATCTTCAATCTCTCAGGTTGTGCACTTACCAAAGAGGAGAAATCTTTATTATCCAAAGGATTATCATTTGTCCCCACGAATCATACCGATTGGTTTAGACTTGACCAAGAACTCTCGCACTTCTACAGGACCATTAGAAGAAAAATCTTCTTTCTAGATAAAGAAAGTCCTCTAGAGGTAGAAGATTCAGGATTAAGGAAAAAATCCGATTTCCTTCCCAGTGACAATGATATGCCAGCATCTGTCCTTGCTTTTGAAAAATGCATTAAGCAAGAAATGTCAAAAGTTCAACTCATGCCTGCACACAAAAGAAACAATCTCTCACAGGGAGAACAACAAGCTCTTAAAAAACTGTCAGAAAACTCTTCCATTGTAATCAAAGCAGCGGACAAAGGAGGAGGAGTAGTTGTCCAAAGCAAAGAACAATACAAGGAAATGGTGCTGCTACTTCTTAATGTAGAGGATAACTATAAAAAACTTCGCAAGGATCCCACAGCAGAAATCAAAATGAAGATCAAAGAGACAACTGACTTTGCCATGGTGAATAACTGGATTTCGGATAGAGAAGAAATCTTTCTCAACAATTCTGAGGGACGCATTCCGGCGTTCTATGCATTACCCAAACTTCATAAAAACCAGACCACACCACCGGGCAGACCCATCGTGTCAGGTTGTGGTTCAGTGCTTGAACCTATTTGCCAATTCATTGACTTCTTTTTAAAACCTCTGAGTCAGAAAACTCCAACATACCTGCGCGACACAATGGCAACCATTAACAAATTTGAACATCAACCATTTAATCCAGCAGAAGATATTTTAGTGACCATGGACATCAATAGCCTCTACACTAGCATTCCTCAAGAAGCAGCGGTCGAATGCATCAGACACCATCTCACCCATCACATGTCACAAACAAGAGTCCCGATTAACTTTATAGTTGAACTACTGGAACTGGCCCTCACGAACAACTTCTTTCAATTTGAAGAAACCTTCTACCTGCAAATTCGTGGCACAGCCATGGGGGCAGCCTTCGCCCCAAGTATGGCAGTCATATTCATGGCAGAGTATGAATACAATCATGTCCTAAACACATGCAATCCATTCCTCGACAGCATCATGCTATGGCACAGGTATATTGACGATATCATCTTTATCTGGAAAGGAGAGGCTACCACCCTCACACAGTTCTTTGGATGGATCAACAACCGTACGGAAGAAATTAAATTCACTATCAACAGCAGTAACATTAGCATCAACTTCTTGGATCTTACCATTAGACCTAGGAATAATACTTTGGAATGCACTATGTTTAAAAAGGAAACTGACCGCAATACAGTACTCCATTATAAAAGTAACCATCCGCGCAATCTGAGAAACAATCTCCCCTATGGCCAGTTTCTCAGAGTACGCAGAAACTGTACCAACACAGAAGAGTTCAAAATAAATGCAGCAGCCTTGGAAACCAAACTGAAAGCTCGTGGCTACCCTAAAAAACTCCTCAGAGACACCCAGAAGAGAGCGAGATTCACACCGATTGCTCCTCACACCTAAAATCCAGGACAGACAGCAAGACATCATGGCATGTGTCACCACTTTCGGCCCTAGCACGACTAAACTTAGAGGAGCAATCAGAAAATTCTGGCCACTTATACAACTGAGCCTACCCCAGGAACCGCTGCCAAGAATGGCACTCAAAAGATCTAAGAACCTAAGAGACATGCTTACGCATGCCAGAATAACCAAAACAAATACCAGATCCACCCTATGGAACCTGCGAGAGATCAATGGTCATCACCCATGTGGGAACTGCACAGTATGCAAGCAGACAAGGAAAATGAATTCCTTTATGATTGGCAACAAGGAATGGAAACTCAAGCACTTTTCCAACTGTAAGACCTGCAATGTAATTTACATCATAGAATGCCCCTGCAAATTACGCTATGTGGGACAGACATCTAGACAAGTGCATAAAAGAATTGGGGAACACCGCTCGAGAATACGTTGTAAGACTGCGACGGCCCCCCTGGTATCACATTTCCTTGAATTGCAACATGGCCCAGACAGCTTTATGTGGTGGGTTGCGGACAAAGTATACAATACCAGCAACATTACCAATTCTCTCAATTTTAAAGAAAGCTGGTGGATATACAAACTTCAATCTACTACCACAGGACTTAATGAAATAGAACCTCATCACTATTTGTAGTACCTGCTTTTGCCACCCTCCGGGTCCTGTGGGAATTTTTTTGGGCTCCGCCCGCTCCTGCCCCGCCACTTCTGACAATTTCGCAGAGGCCGCCGTGTTTACGGCCCTTGCGCCCCTGCTTGTGCCCGCTGCCGTTGGCTGCCCGTCATGCCTCCACTACGGGTCGCAGAGATCACACACATAGAGGAAACACCAGCCCTGGACCGCTAGTCCCTACGCGTAACACTCCGTTGCAGGGACACTACTCCCCACGCGCATGCGCTGGGGCTCAGTAGCTGGCTACAACTGAGCATGCGCAGCCCAGCTCGTCGTACACAGCTTCACTCTGTGCCCCTTCGAGCTTACGATCGAACGCGTAGGTCGCAGCTCGTACATGACAGGTATTTGACGTTCTGTCTTTTCTTCCTTTGCACTAGCAAGGTGGGCAGCGCTCCCCTTACCATTTACAGCAAGCCAGACTTCTCCCCTACTGGCTGTAGGTCTGCAGTTCTTTTATGATGTTACAGACTTGAGCTGTTTTTGTTCTCCATTCCACAGACTCGCACTGTTCCAGTCCACTGTATTTCTCCAGTTACCTCAGCCGGCCATTTTGGTCCTTCATTATTTGGACTTCCCTGGCGCCGGGAACATCATTTTCAAACTCCAGGTAATTGTGCTGGAATAGTCCCCTTCCGCCCGACATTATACCCTGCCTTTTTGCCCCTAGCTATTGCTCAGGGGTCCTCCATATACATGAGCTTTACTTTCTCCT
This sequence comes from Ambystoma mexicanum, assembly GCF_040938575.1. Taxonomy (NCBI): domain Eukaryota; kingdom Metazoa; phylum Chordata; class Amphibia; order Caudata; family Ambystomatidae; genus Ambystoma; species Ambystoma mexicanum. Next base: position 886,646,988 of record NC_090931.1, read on the forward strand.
GCACTTGTTTTCCAGCTCCACCTCTCCAGTAGCAAACACCATTTTCCACTAGAGTCATTCACCGGAATTCCATTTTTAGCCAGTTGGCTATTACCCAGGACTTTGTCCTGTGCAAGGTTAGTACCTGACCACCAATATGAGTCTACCAGAGCTCTCCTGTTTTATCAGTGTGTCCTTTTGTATGTATTTTATTAACTTTATACATGGAATCTGTTTATATACCATGCCCTGCCATTACATAAGGTGTTTTAACTATAGTACCCCTTCCTCTTTCACAGGGGTTCTCCATACCTTGGCTCCATGAAGAAGGCTGTGATCTACTGTCTAGCCGAAACGTCCAGGGACCCTCTCCCCCTTAGGGGTCGATAGGTCCCCACTTTCCAATTGTTTTTGATTTATGTCAGTGACGTCGATCCATTTTGGTCACCCTCTAGCCTGGCTTCTGTTAGACCTATCCAAGGTTTTGTGATAGAGCAATTAAGTGTTCTGTTAGTCCCATTAAATTGAGGGATACGTGCTATTTTACCTTTCATCCATCTAAGGTGTTTAATGAGAAGAACATGGAATGTACTTAATATGTTAAGAAATCTGTGTGCATATAGGCTTCCCTCCATGAATGGCACCTGTTGATACATTTATGCATCAATCTGTTTTTGTTTTGTTGAATTGTATAACATAATTTCTGTACGATTTATGGGTCCATGCAATTTCTATGTGTGTAGAAGTGTACATTTAACTGAGGAGAGTAAAATAAAAAATACTCCCAGTTTCATATTAACCAAGTGTTTGTGGTATATATATCTCTTCTCCTTGGTGCTCCCTCATCTTTCCCCTGGATATGTATAAATAAGAGATATAACAGGGGACCAGATATACATCTAATTTTATTTGCATCCGAACTAATTGCAATTAGCTGTGACTGTTTCAGTCAGGACAACCCCCCTTGTGTGTTTTTGTTATTGATAGCCCTTTGTCCTGAGCTCATTTTGGGCTTTCCCTCCCGTACACTTTCTTTTTTTTTTTTTCCAGGAGACATGGCTTGTAGAGATGCCATAAGGTAAGGAGGAGGTGGGCCAGCTAGACCAGAGATGACAGCTGACTATTATTTTAAATCATAGTCGCATATTTATTGTACAAATGCAATCTTTATACACAAAGAATTATTAGCAGTTATATTTTACAAAATTCAGATCAGTAGACCAAACACATCCCTCCAAACAATCTTCATTCATAACTTGCACATACATTCATCATAATCGCATACTTTAAGAAAGTGATATAATAATGATACCACAATTGTAAATCAAACAAATGTAAATTTTAGCACACTATTATTTTACAATGTGACCCTCTGTCTACATGCAGGGGTTCGGAAAACTGTTGTCAACATGTTTCGGTTGAGTTTCGGTTTCGGTTGAGTTCTCTCATGAAGGGTTAAGATTCCCTTATTAGATAGTTCGTGGTCAACCTTCTTCAGGACGGAGTGGAATCGCCAGTTCTGCGTTACCTCATTCAAAGGAGTTGGATAAGCTCCAGACCAGATTCATGGCGCCAATCTGTAATCGTCCCACTATTTAAAAAAGGGGACCGTTCCCAGTTACAGACCCATTGCGCTATTAGATGCTCTGCGGAAAGTCTTTGCCCGATTTGTATTAAGAGACTTTAACGAATGGACAAAATCAAAACAGAACCGTGACCCAAGTCAAACAGGTTTTGTTGCCGGTATGGGAACGGCGATAAACCTCATGACTAACAGCAATTAAGACAAAAGTTCACGCTACCTCCCCACCACACTACTTAGCGTTTGTCGATTATCGCGCCGCTTTCTACTCCATCTCTAGAGAACTATTAATGACAAAACTAGATAAAGCAGGCTGCCCGACAACTCTAAGTGCCATCATTAACTTATTACATTCCAACACTCCAATACAGATAAGATTAACTATAGAAGGACTACTCTCCGCTCGCATTCAAACCTATTGCGGGCTGGAGCACGGCTGCATCCTTACCTCAGCCCTCTACAATTTTTTTATATCGGATATGAAAGACTCCTCTGAACAAGTCATAACTGATGCCCCGAAGATGGGATCAAAACAAATAGCAGCATTGTTCTATGCAGATGATTTAGTCCTTCTCTCAAAAATGTCCAAAGGACTTCAGAGACTACTTGATACACTAACACTACATATTGGAAATAAACAACTAATGGTCAACCTTGGACAAAACCAAAGTTCTGTATTGTAGTGCTAAATGTGGCGCGAGGAAAGAACTAAAATGGACTCTACAAAATACTGAGCTAGAAGTGGTTCATCAATATACATATTTGGGCATGAACGTAACTGATCAACCTCATGATAAAAATCATTTACTTAGACTAGAAAGCAAATTGTCAACTGCCACATTGCAAACAAAAAGTATGGCACATTTTCTACATGTTCAGCTGTGACTTATTATAATCAAAAGGTGACCCCAATAGTTCTATATGGAGCAGAAACAAAGGAGATCATCCCTGAAACCTTTTGTCAAAGAATGGAAGGAAAATATTGGAAACAAGTCCTAAAGCTACCCAGGTGTGTTCCTGTGGTATGGCTCAAATATGAATTAGGCCTAATGTTATTAAATGGCATATACCAGTGGTTACTATGCACCCTTTTGAGAAAATGTATTATGGCGCCAAAAACAGATACTCTGTTTAACAGATTATCAACATATGTGTTCACATCGGAACACTTGTTTGTGAAAATATGGAAGACCACCGTCATTAAAATATTAGCTAAAGCAGACATATCATTAAATGCACTCTTGACCGACCCGACACGAGCCAGAGTAAAGCTATTCCAAACTGATTGGATTGCGACACGAGCGCAATGCCTAGCATAAAAAGATTTCAGGAACAATCCCTTTGGTGAAAAGAAACTTCGTACCATGGAAGCGTATTTCATAAAACATCTGTCGCCCCTGTACAGATCGGCAAATTTTACGATTAAGATTCAATCTTGAATCTAACTAAAGAAATATTGGCAAAACGAAAAATGATTAGCAAAGGCAATAATGTTTGTTGGTTTTGTGACCACTCTAAAGAACCTGAAACGTTACTGTACTTAATTACAGAATGCCCCAAACTTATTCTGAAACGTCAATTTTATCTGAGCAAATATGTTAAACAACTTAGAGTAATCACGACTGACATTCTGTGGCAACTCATTTTTTCTACACACTATACTACAGTTAGAATTGCCACTATTGGCTTTCTACAATCGCTGTTACTGCATCAAGACACCTAAATTAATGACATGATATATGATGACCTCTTGTCTGTGCAATCTGAGAAACCACTGTGTAATGATACAAATGTGAACAATATACACTTGACTAACATTTTTGAAAGGCTATTGGATATTTGGAATCATGGTGAGCTGGAAATTGCCCTTTAGCAAAAGTTACTAAACATTCATATTTTAATCATTCATTTATTTGATTATTTATGCATTTATAGAGCATGCAAAGCCCAGAGGCAACTAGGCAGTAAAACAAAACTTAAGCATATGGTAACAGACTTATGAATCCTAGATGACACAGCATTACATTAAAAAATGCGTCATGAACAGTGTACTTTCATGTTATATACTTTTATATTTTATAAGTGGATCTTATGATTATTGTTTTAAACAAAAATATAATTGGAATGTATTATATAGTGTCATACATATGTTTAACCAAGTTTTAGCAATTATATTTTTTCTTTTTTGTGTGGGTTGTATGGATTCGTTATTTAAATCTTCATAATTGTTCAATTGATCAATTTCACCTTATTCATTTATATCATGTTTGTGAATTGTATCTAAATTAATATATTGAAAGTCGATTGTATTCAGCTATATCAATAAAAAAATAAAAGAATAAAAATATTGTATTATGTCAGGGATCTCTAAACCTCCTGCCACCTCCCCAGGTCCTGTAGAAAAAGCACTCTGGGTAGGACATCAGAAAGCAAAGAACACTTGTTCCAGCAGCCTGAATTGACCCCTGACAATAGGCTTGCTTTGGACAGATCTGATATGACATTGCACCTTGCTAAGACAACATTCATCTTTGATTAATCTTTGGACTTCAAGACTAGAAGGATTCATGAAAAACTCTGGTTGGATACAGTGTATTCCTAAGTCCTCCGCCTTAGATGTGAAGGCAGAAAGCTTGAAGGAAGAGGAAAGTGCTTCTCCCAACCCCTCACAAGAGCACATTTGCGGTGAAACTGCTGACTGGACAAGGCCTACAGCAAATGAAGCCTTGGTACCCAGGACCCTGCCACAGAAGGTGACAAAACCCTTGCATGTGCCCTCTACAATCCTTCCTGTTTGGAAAGGGCAGAAGAAAGGACTTAGTTTGCCCCTAAGACTCTGCACTTTGTCTTCGAGCAACCACAGAACCACAGTAAATATAAACTGAGATAGCTGAGGGCTATTAAGAAAGGGGTGAAATATTGCAAGTGGTTCTATGTCAGCCGTGAGTAGCTGATGGTAGTAAACTTCCAATTGGCATTTAAGAAATGGTTTCAATTGGATCAAGTTGAAGCATATGGGGTTTAACATAGAAATGAACCTGATGAAATAGAACCACTCTGGTACCTTTGTTGATAGCAAGTTAGATGTACAGACACCCATATGTGAGCAACTAGATCCATTAGAAACCATTGGGTTAGTTAACTGGGATTTAAAGCAGGACACCATGCTTTCAGGTGAAAAGTATGTGCATCATTTTATTAACAGCAAAGCTGGGATATGTCAATTGGCTGATGTATACTTTACTTGACAAACAGGTAACCTATACAATTGCAGAAACTAAATAGGCACCCTTGTTCTGCACCATCACAAAAGTTTGTTTTACCATACATAAGATACACACGTTAAGGATAGGAACATACACTACTCCATATTTAATTAAACGAGCTTCCACAGCAAAAGACTTTGCTGTTCCGGTATTAGTATAATGGATCGTTTTTTTATTTTTATCGAATGACACATTTAACCAAATTTGGTCAGTACCATTCGATCAACAAAAAACAATTAGGCTAATACATATCGAACATGGGGAGCAGGGGTTGCTGGGGTTGTCCCCTGCCCCCCTTGTTCACCATGTATTAGCCTTGGGGAAATGCGGGGGTGTACCCCGTGTCCTCTATTTGAAGCCGGGGTACCGAAAAAAAAGAAGAAATAGGGACCCTTCGGTGTTGGATCCGACCCGCATTAGAGGGACGGATCCGCTGCCGCAGGACTGAAGTGGACCAGGCGACAGGAATCAGGTAAGTGGGGAAGGAGGATGTGGGGTGAGGGGTTGGTGTGAGTGCGTTTCATCATCTGAGAACTGATCGCATGCGGGCTGTTTTTTTTTCGAACAGTTTGCCGCGATCATTTCTCAGGTGGTCAAACACCCAAACCGCTCTTCCTATACTTAATATAAATAAGTTCTCTTTCAACTTCCATGCGCTTTCAAAATGCCTTTCATAAAAGGCACAACATTTCACCTACCTGTACTTTGTGAAAATCTTTACAGTTTTGTTCCCGTTGTAATACATGTTTCTTGCTGTTGACTGCCATTTCTATACAAGTAGCGGATTATCTCTTGATTATTGTCTTCAAGATGGCTGTGTTCTTTTCCAACATTTTAAATGTCTGGTCTCTTACCCGTTCAGAAACGCCACTAGCCCAGTGGAAGAAATAGTAAAGGGGGCTCCAAATGTTGTCTCCGGGCTGGCATTGCAGGTTATAGCAGTCAAAAACAGACACCAAAACAAAAAAAGGAGCATGACATCACTCATTTCATCTTTATTTCGAAGTTTGTCCTTTTTATTGTTTATCAAAAAAGAACATGAACAATATTTATGAAAAGACATTGGACGTATTTCTGGACTTTGTTCTATTTTCCCCCTAAAAAACACAGTTTTCAGGATGAGGCTGGCGCAGTGGCTTGCGTAGCAGGGCACAGCCACTGAGCCCAACGGGAGATTCAGCAGGTAGGTTGTGCCTGCAGATTCCGCGCAGTGCAGGCTTATATCGCCGGGAGTAATCTGGTTGAGACAGTGCGTGGCTTTTCCTGCCACTAGGAAGACGAACCAGAAGCCACAGGGAGCCTATGATCACAGACAGTTACTGGGACTTGGGTTTGGGCTTGGGCTTTGACTTCTGAGGCTGCTGCCTGCGGCCGAAGCATTTCCTACCGCAGAAGCAACAGCACTTCAGCACAACGAAGAGGCTCGCGGACAGCACAGCGAGAAGGAAGGCAATGACGTCCAACGAGTGGTACTGGACCCAGTTCAGATCGTGCGCGGCAGGGCGCAGGTGCGGTGCTCCCTTGTGTCTCATCACAAACTCTACCCAGTGCACGGCGAGGTCCAGTGGGTGGATAGGCCGGTCCAGATGCAGTGCAGAGAGGCGAGAGATGTTCTCTTTATAGCTAGAAGGAGAAGATGAGAAGCAAATATCAGACTGAGGTGTAAAGAAAAAGGGGGAGACACAAGCATAGCAAGTCATGTCCACTTCTAGCTTGCAAGAACATCACAATATCTACGCAACATAATTCTGCAACTTGTCTGCAAGAAGAAGATGTTGTCTTACGTACAAGGCTCTGTTGGGAGCCTCGCCCAGATCAGCCATCTCGATGAGTTGACGTCTACCCTAACTTGATGGGATGGATAGCCACGAGATACCCAAGTGTGTCATAACCTGACCCATGGCCATCACGCAAGTGCTTCTAGGTCATTAATGATTACACACACGCCTGCTGTCCAGGAATATCCTGTCCTAGGTCACAGTCCAACGAAATCTAGGTCAGTCCTCACCTCATGCAAGTTCACAGTCCAGAGATATGGAAACAACAAATTGCATCTACTGCGCTTCTGACCTGCCAATAGTATTGTGCAATTATTGTTTATCAAAGGTTTCTTCAAGCAACCAATCATCGTAATCGTTTTTTTTATTTTTTATCAGTGAAGTAAAATAGAGCCGACACATGTTTTGCAATACAAGCACTTCTTTGGGACTAAAGAAAGGTATTGGGAAAGAACGAGTCAGAAAATGAGAAAAACGTTATGCCAGTCGTCTTGATGCAATATATATGATTCTGTGACTACAAAGTTAAGGTTTCCAGGTGCAATGCCACAAGCACAGTGGAATAATGACTCACGCATGCATTTGTGTAGATATGGGGCCTCATTACGACCCGTGCGGTAAGGGATTACCGGTACCAGTAAGGGCACTGGTACCGGTAATCCCCTACCGCCCTACTACGAGTTCCCTTTGCGGGTCCTCCCTTAACGTCTGGTTTTACCAGGCATTAAGGACAGGACCCGCAAAGGGACCTTAGAGCTAATAACAGTACCGCAATTTGCGGCACCGTTATTAGCGCCTTCCCCATTCCCATTGAGCCCTATGGGGGCTCAATGGGAATGGGGAAGGGCCCTGGTGAATGGGGAATTACCGCCCCGCCATCCTTGGAATAGGGCGGTAATAGCTCCATTCACCAGGGCGGAGTCGGTGAGGTTTTGGAGGCAGCCATGGCGCTAATAGCACCATGGTTACCTCCAACCTCGTAATGACCCCCATTGACTTCATTTTACTTTGCTAATGAAAAGAATGAGACCCATTTGAAACAAATTGATCACAAGGGCTGACTGTTTGAAGGAAGTCAGGCCAGCGAGAACAGGGGTGATCTAACTTGACTGAGACTCGCATATGGAGACACCTACACCCAGCCCTACAGATAAGGGGTGTATCAGCCACTTTTACTCTGCAAAATTAGTCAAATACTCACACAAAATAAAAATAGGGAGTAAAAGACTCCCAACAAAAAACGGAACAGGTACTTAGGAGCCTGTTCCCTCGCTTCAGCCGAACAACTACGTGGATATGTTCTGATCAGTAGTAGACGTAGTGCCACAAGACGTAACTATTATTATTGGATCTGCGTGATCCGGCCGTGGCTGGTTTTGACACGACGGAAAGGTTCACATGGGAAATGTACGCACCACAAAAGGTTTGTACATTTCCCATGAAAAATACATGTCCCCCGCAAACCCCCGCACTACACTGTAATGTTTAGTGAGTGGGGTGTTGCGGGGGACGCCCCCGCAGCCCCCATTTTTTTTTTTACCTACCTTAAATGCATACCACCAAAGGTTCGACCTTTTGGTGTTCGAACCTTTGGTGGTATGCATTCTCGGACTTTTGATGCTTGCAAACGTTTTTATTGCCTGATCTGAAGAGGGAAACGTGTATCTTTGAATGTCTATAAATAACTAGGTGCAAAGAAATATTTATTACAAAACATTTCTGTTTTGCAGTTAAAACATATATTTGTACTCACTTAATACATACTCCCGTTAGAAATGGAACTTACTTTTTTACTCTCAACCTAAAAAAATAGGAAGTAAAATATGCACACTTCAAAATCTTATCTAGAGCACTGCCCACGCCTGTCCTAACCTGATCCAAAGTCAAAGCCTAACACCACTGGTCCATGTGCCAAGGTTGTGCACCTGTTTGGGGTGTGAGGGCAGGGACCCTCTCCCTTTACATGCGCACTACATCATGCCGCACAGGTAGCTAACCTGCTGTTACATGTAACCACGATCTTGCCTTTTTTCTTTGGTTTCCTACTGGTGTTGGCAAGTTCACTCGCATCCCTGTCTTCTCAACACACATTATACCCTCTGGAGTACCTCACACCATTTTTGTTTCTCTCTGGAATGCTCACTCAAGGTATTTCACGCTCAAACTTTTCTTGCATCCGAGCTTCCATTTGCTTTGTCTCTGGGACCTCAAGGGTCCCCTTCCGCGGCAGGACTCCGGTCCTCTTCTTCGTCTGTTCATTCTGAAGCTCGTGCCGGGCTCTCCATACCGTTCTTTACCGTCTCAGGGGCCTACAGCACTTCATTTGTCACTCTTACCCCGTTTTCTGTTCTTATTATATGTTGGTCCTTGGCCCTCTAGCTTGTTTCTGGTGAAATGTAGACTTCTCAGTGCCTTCCTGTCTTGTGCTCACCGTTCCCCTCAGAGGCTTCGCCTTGCACGTAGCGTCAACCCACCCCTCACCTGCTTTTCGTCCAATTCTGGAGTCACACAACACTTCCAACTACCTTCTCCCCTTTCACCCCCACTTTAGTTCCTCCCTTGACCTGATTGTTTTCTAGTTTTCCACAGTACCGGTACGTCATCTGGTCCTCATTCTCTGACATTATCTTGCTCTCTCCTCACCTCCTCTCCAACCCTTTTTCATTGTGGGAGGATAGCTCAGGGGAAACGTGCTCGCCTTCGAAGCAAGACGACACAGAGCAACACAGGTTCGATCCCAGCGTCCGTGCTTAGAAACCTCTGGCTATTCAGTGTGTTATAAATAACCTATCCTATCATACTCACCTGACCACACCTGCTTGTCCCCGGCCGCCGCCATGGACCTCCCATCTCCCAATATCTTTGCAACCCTGCTCCCATGCTCCCCTACGAGGCTTTTATCTTCCACTCTGACTGTGTTGAAGCCTCCGATCCCTTCTGCCCTTTCTCCTCCAATGGCAAATATCTCAATTTCTGTTTTAAAGCCTCCAAGCGTCCGACTAGCCATCAGTCGACAAAAACTGAAAAATATCCAGTCACCCTGTATACTTCCCCACCGTACTTTGCACTTCTCTTATTCTTTTAATAAACTAAGCAACAATCCTCTTTCTCTCCTACCTCTGTTCATTCAAGCCCTCTAACCTCACATCTGCTGCCATTATGTGTCCCTCTCAACTTTCTATTTAACCTCAGCCTGCCTCTTCCCTCACTGGCTCTAACATCACGTACCTCTCCTGCTCCCCTATTCCCTCTCCTCTACTCCCTCCTCCTTTCTTACCTTGCATGACACCTTAGCGCTTTCCGTGTTACCAGCCTTTTCCCGTGCTTCCTTAAGCATCTTCATACGTCACCTCACGCTCTTATGGTACCGTCCTGTGCCATTGAGAGGGCTCCCATCCTACTTTCTCTCTGAACTCCTGAAACATTCTGTTTATTGAAAACTACTCCAAGATGAAGGACACTCTGCTCTGGGCCAGGAGCACGCAGCCAGCTCTCGGGGTGCAATCACTCTTGCTGCCCTTCTACTGAACCAATGCACTCATAGTAGACCTACAGACATCCCATGAGCCTACCCGGACATTCAGGTGAAATATTAACACTGTTCATGCTCGGCTAACGTGGTCTCGATTCTTGCTCCCTTATGTTACACCTGCCATCAGGTTTTTACCCTGCCTGCTGATGACACACTTATCTGCTACTAGCTATCCCACCTTGAGACACCATCCCAAGAATTTCTCCATATGTTTCTGACTTGATCTTTCTGCTGCTTTTGTCACAGTGAGGCACCAGATTTCACATGTTCTACTCAACATCACAGCCACCACAAGTACTTACAGTTGTCCTCTAAGTTTCTCCTATTAATGAATGGATTAATCCTTTAGAACTCGCTTAATACCGGGACCAGTCTCTGAGTGCAGGACCGGGATTTGAACCTGTGTTGTCTTGCTTCCAAGATGAACGTATTGCCCCTGAGCTATCCTCCTGGCTCCTATGCATCTGGATACATGTTCATCGATCGTCACCCTCTCGGCAGCCTCTCCACCTTTTGCCATCAGACCACAAGCTCTGGGATCACCTGCCATCTTCCTTCTTTTCCCTCTCCCACTCCATCTCAAACCTCATTTTCTCTTCTTTACGTTTCCTGGTCACCCCAGGATCACCATTGGATTGGCTCCTCCACAAACTATTAATTTTGATTATTTACTTATCTGTTATTTCCTGTAATGAAATGTATGGTGCTACATAGAACTGCTTAATAATGTTAACGATAAATGACCAGATCTGTCCAATGACCACAGTACAGTCATATCGAAGGGTCCGAAAATGATCCAGGGCCACACTCCAGGGATTTCCAGCACCTTCCTAAGTGAACCCATTGCACAGTACAAAGGCATTCAGATTCATCTGAACTTGAACCAGAGCCTCAGTCCAAAGATTGCCACGGTCTGTCATTGCAGACATCTGCTGCCTCGCCCTCTGATTCTGCTGTTAATGGCCCAATCCTAGAAACCACCATTCAGCAGCCCAAAGAGAGTGCAGGGTACAAGGTTCATTAACCACCAGGTTTTATTCGATTCGTTTTTTCCCAACAAATGTTGGCCGGAAAAACTAATCGGAAATATGGGGTGGGGGGGTTGGGTAAGGGAATATAAGGGCTTAAGGACAAGGGGTGGCGAATAGGGAATAGATAAAAGGAGAGGGGGGATTGGGGTGTTACCCTCCAGTCCCCCCAATAAAAAAGTTACATTATTCAATGGTTTTTTTTGGCCAGAAATGTCTGTGGAAAAAAAAACTGGGGATGAATGAACATAGAAGTCAGTGTAGGTACTATACAAAAGCCGCGAATAATAGTGTGTCCAACACTCACTCATGGTCACAGTGCAGGTTTATACTCGAAGGATCTGGGGCAAAAGTATAGCCAAACATGGTGCATAGTAACAGGACCTAGGGCAATAGTCAGGGCATACCTGGTGCAGAGCTATAGACCAAGCATCAATAACTGTCCTAGCTATACCCAAGGCCATAGTCTAATGATATAAAATCCTCTCTCGTAGCCTAATCTAGAGAGAGAGTCCACAGAACACCAGGTCTGTTCTTAACTGATTCATGGCCACAGACCAGGTTTACTCTCGTCTAACTCAAGACAACACCACGGCAATATCCCAGTTTATTCTAACCTGACCAGGGAATTCCATCCATAAATATCCAGGGCTCTCCTAATCTGGCACAGAGTCATACAGCAAAGCTATCCAGGTTTATCCAAAAATGATCCAAAGCCACAGCCCAGGAATATTCATATCTACTGTAAACCCATCTAAATGGACCCTCCAGTGAATTCTAGGTCTGCCCTACTCTGAACGTGTGCCAGACCCAAAAGATGTGCAAGGTATAGCCTAACCTGGTCCAAGGCACCAGTCAGGAGAAATTCAAGGCTGGCCTAATCAGATATAAACACAGGTTATTGCCAGGTTTTCCCTCATTTGATTCAGGACAATATTCCACCAATACTGGGTACAGCTGAATGAAGCTTCCAAGGCTTTTCCAGAGGTACACAGGTCTTTCCCAACTTGCATGGAACAATTAGTGGTATTGTGGGGTCAGTTAGGAAATGTGCAACTTTGGGGTGCGGTTGAATTAAATTGGTGATGTAGTCTCCTCGGATATGATGTCAGAGGAGGAGGTTTGTTTTCTAGGACATGGATTGGGGGGTCAATTCAGGGTTTTAAAGCAATCTGTATAAAATAATTGGGGAAAAAAACGAATGGAAGATTTGTTGGAATTTCGGCTGTACGAAAATTCCATACAGCTGAAAATTTCTAAAAACTCTACCATACAGTACCATTGTAGTGAACAAAGGGCGTGGGGATCGCGGGGGTCCCCCCCCCCGCACCTTTGTTCGTTACAATGGCACCAGGGATTGCAGGGGTGTCCCCTGCTTCCTGAATAATAAAGTTACAAGAACAAATAAAGGACCCTGCAGTGCCGGTTCCCATCCACGTAAGTGAAGGGAACTAGCGTCGCAGGGAGACAGGGAGTCTGCTGGACACACAGCGAAGTGTGCCGCCAAAAGGTAAGTAAGGGGGTGTGGGGAGCAGGTTGACAAATGTCAGCAGAAAAAAAATGAATAACTCGTTTTTTTCTCCCTCAGACATTTCACTTTGGATTATTTCATGGGCAACCGGTTTTAAATCTGCTGTGGAAGGAAAATGGGAATGAGACTGAGCAGTGAACTGAAGGCTCAGGGGTGGGAACGGGCGTTAGTTAGGATGTTAAGAGCGCTGTTTAGTGTCAGGACTATGGGAGCGGCATGGGATAGCTTTAAGAGCGTTGGGAATGTGCTCACTTAGGAGCTAGAAGTCGGGGAGAAAAGATATGGGGTATAAGATGGGGTTCTGGTTACATTTTGTGGGGCCGTTGGGGTGGCTGCTCCAATCGTGAATGGAGCTTTGGATGGGTTGGCTGGATGTGGTGTATAATTAGGCTCATTTGGTGGGGTTGGGCAGTGAGCTGTGGTACCAGCTTGAGGCTTCAGGTCTGAACTAGGATATAAAGTTTTTGGGGATTAGAATAAGGGTTGTTGTCACTAACCTGGGGTCGCTGATCACCGTCTTCAAAGCGTTGCTGAGATCCTCCGCTGTCATGTCCAAGACGTTGAGGGTTATACCAGCTCCACGGGACTCAACCCGCTTGGCATTGTCCATCTGGTCCCCGAACAGAGGCAGAAGGATCATGGGCACCGCGTTACATATGCCCTCATAGATGCCATGCGAGCCCGCGTGCGTGATGAAGGCGCGTGTCTTCGGATGAGCTGTTGGAGGAACACAACAAGATCATTAGAGCTCGAGCCGGTGCACAAGTAAGTGCATATGCCATCGAGCGAGCTTGCATAATGGGCAGGGGCGCGCTTGTGCGCCAATGTGAAGGCAAGTGTGTTTGCCAGCATACGTGTGTGCATGCATGTGTGCGGGAAGACGTGTACATGTTGGTGTGAATTAACTTGATGGTTTTAGGGTTAGAATGAGTGAGCAGCAATGTCAGCTTCTTTGTGAGTTTGTTTAATATAAGTGATTTTGAATATGAACTAGGGAGTGAGTAAGTGTCAGTATGAACGAGTGTGAGTGAGCATAGGTTAATTAGTAGGTCACTCTATTGCACTCAGTCTGCTACTACACGCTGTTCTGAGCCCTGTTTATGGTGCTAGCCAGAGCTCTGGTGCAGGCCAGGAGCTCAAATAATCTGTGCTGCTTTACCTGCCTACATCGAGGTGCAGTAGGCTTTGCAAAACACCTTTTTGTTATTTCTTTTTCAAATTTCAATTGCTCTGCTCCGTGAACGGTTTTATGAATTGGGTTCCATATTTGCACTGCCTGTGCAGTGACAGTCCAGCCCTCAAGAGGGCTATTCTTAAAATGCGCATTGGCTGAACTATCTCAACCTGTGAGCCCTTTACCCCACTTTCAGTGTATGGCTGAGGTAGAACAGCCCTGTGTACACTTTTATAGTCGCATCTGTCACATACAGCTTCCTTGTCTCTTATAACGACTTGTTTTTAATGTCGAAGTGCAAGGTGTGTGGCCTCTGCGATGCCAGGGAGGGGCTGGCATGTTCTGCCACATCCGGGCCTGACATTACCTTTTGAACCTGTATGCGTTTTAGGGCGTGTCTATAGGGCCTGATTCACAGAACGTTTTGCTATGGGATTGCGCCATTATAAATCGCTTCCATGAATCAAGCCTTATGTGTTTAGCTGCTGTCAGCAAACAAAGCCCTCACAGCTTTCCCAGTCGGTCCACTTGCCTGCCCGCTGTAGCAATCTTCCACACCCTGCTTAGACGTTCCTCATACGTTTGGCGGTCACCATAAAAACAGGCAGTATTGCAAATGTTACCTGTTTTTACCACCAACCAACCAATGAAGTAGGGGGTATTTATATAATTGTGGCACTCCTAGAAATCCCGCATGAAGTAAATACCTCCTGATTATGAGAGCAAATATCCCATTAAAATTCCTCCAGCTTTTACACTGTAAATGCTCCCCCCACCCCCAAACAGGTTTCTAACGTTCTTCCTTACGTGATGAGTAGTTCAAGAACATCCCTGCACATGATGGACACACGTTATGCATGGAGACTCCTTAAGGGCATGAAAAGGTGAGCATCGTCGATGTCCACCGTCTCACCCCTGTACCAATGAAATGCTGAAAAGGGTGAAATGACCCTCCTCTGCATTTTAAAAATGCGTGCATTGGCGGTTTAATCCGTGACTATACCAGGACTATTTTACTGTGATTGTCATACTGAATCGACATCTAGTCTGTGCAAACTGGGAATAAACTGGGTCAGTCGACTTGGATATACTGAATGTATTCACCTGGGAAAGCACTAGGTTTGTGCAGAATGGGAATCCACTGTGTTTGTCAGACTAGGCTAGCCTGTGGTTGTCACACTGGGAATATACCTGGGTAGAAATCACCCAGCTTGTCTAACCCGGACAGACATTAATTGGAAATGTCATTCTGAGACTACACTGGGATGTTGTGAGTGGATTTTGTGAGTTTGAACTACACTGGGGATTCAAACTGGGGCATGGGAAGAGTGGAACTCTATAGGGGTTTCCAAACTGGATGCCTACTGCAGGTGTCTAACCGCGGGGACCAAGGGTGCGGGGTTGTGTCCCGATTTACCAATGATTTCTGCCCTGGACTGCCACCATGCTCCGTCGTTGGGCTAAGCCACGCCCCCTTCACCTTCTTCACTGCCGGCAACACCCACAGGGCTGAAGCAGGCAGGGACCAAGGGCGTGGGGTTGTGTCCCGCTTTACCAGTGATTTCTGCCCTGGAGGGCTATCATACCCATTGTTGGGCTAAGCCACGCCCTTCACCTTCTTTACTGCGGCAACACCCACAGGGCCGAAGCTCACGGGGACCAACGGTGCAGGCGTTGGGCTCTCACAGGGTGTTAGGCGCGGGCGCTGGAGTGGTAGCACCTTGTGCCTGTGTCTTGCAGCACCCCACAGAACATTGCCCAATAAAGAGAGTGGAGAAGGTCCCAGGAGTCAAGGTGAGGAGCTGCAATAGAGGGTGTGGGGGGCGGGGAGGGGGGCTATATTTGAACTGCCAGTCCCATTAGTTGAACTATTTCATCCTTGTTTCGCCCACAACCCTCAACATCCCAGCCATGGCTGCAATGGCACTAGCGACCGCCCTTCCCCCCCGCCCCCCAACCTTCACCCTCACAAAGTTTTCAAGTGTTCAATCAATGCAAGAGGAAAATATTAACAGTAAAACGGAAAATACAGGTACCACCCCCTGCAGGTGCTGACCAAGGCCGAACCAGGGTGCAGACCCATAGCCCTACCAAGCTAACAGGCGATGCCTACCAAGTCATAAAGGAAATGAATCGCTTCCTTGGAAGCACCGTGGACGTCATGGGGAGAAAGTCCACCGATTCCTATGTAGAGGGTAACCCACCTACCAAGGACAGTGCTAGAAATAATGACAGAAGAGCCATCGCATACAGCGAAGGGAGCAGCGACTTGGATTGTCCTCTAGCCAGTTCTGTGGGCCCCAGGGATACATTTGAGGATCAATCCAGTAGAGCGGGGCCTGACCCTTGCCAGGCCAATTTAGGGGCTTATGAGCTCATCGTATTTACCACTACAGCGATGATGCCGAGGAATCCTAATGCTTACAGGACTGCAGTGAACTCTATCGATGACTCGGATATCGCAATAGCCCGAAATCCGCCATACCTAGGCTTGATGGAGGTGATGCCCAAGTCTATTTACACTAGTTACACTTAGCGCCGACGGTGGTGTCGTCATTACACCTAAAATGTAGAGCAGACTTTATTTTCCAGCATGAGTCATAAGTCAGAACTCTCTCCCACCCATTGCTAGAGTTGGGCTGGGGCGCAGGGCTTTGTTTCCAAGCCTGCACAGAATTAGTAAAGACTCCTCTGGTCCTCTTGCTTAGACTGGTGAACAAATGTAACTCCTAATTTACAATCGTTCTTAGGCTTAGCCTGGATATGGATTTCATTTACCAGCAAGTAACGAATAATGGAACTCCTACCTCACAATCATTATTGGACTTGCGCTGCGTTGTTGGGCTTTGTTACCCAACGTGTAACCAATGATTTACATTCTCTCTCACAATTGCTAATACACTTGAGCTGGGTTCTTTGACTTAGTTTGCCTGCATTTAACGTATTAGTCAAGTCTCCTCTTGCAGTTTATCGTATTATTATGCTGCATATTGGGTTCCGCTTCCCAGCATGCACCAAATACTTTAACTTCATTCTCTTCCTTGTTAGACGTGAGCTGGGTTGCTGGACTTCACTCATTGGCTGTGCACAGCCAATCAACGAAGTAATGCCATCTGAGTCTTCTTCTCCTTGGATTGGGCGCTGGCCTTCATTCTATTACGTGGAGCAGACATTTCCGGTTCATGTCAAGACTCACATGGACCATTCCTCCATCGTGGTCAGAGTCCTATCTCAATCTTGTCTTCCCATTCTTTTGCTTATGTTTTGGTGTCCTCTCTTAGTCCCTCTGTGGATTTCTTATATTGCCACCTGGCCCGTCTCTTTCTCCTCTGACTCACCTGCGTTATCTGACTATCAGAGACGCCATCTTCTTTTAAGGTCCCTGCTCCTTTCCTGCTCCCGCTCACAATGTTGAGCGGTTGTTTGCAAGCTCCTGCTTGCCTCCCCGTCATGTTGATTTTCTCTGGTCCTTCTCCTCTCCTGATCAATGTCTCCCTCTCGGTTCCAGAGATCAATTCTTTCAGTCTGGACCATTTGGTCGAATTGCTGGCGGCACTAGGTTTGGTGGCTATCTTCCTGCTCCTGGGCAGCATGCTTTTGTCTCTACCTCCAGGCCTTTTATTTTGAAAGGACTGTGGTTGCAGGACCCTGGTCGCTAGATGACTGCCACAAACAACAAACACAGGAAGGCTGTGGCATGCCGTACTCGAGAAAGGAATTATGCCATAGCTCAAAAGGATTGTCAAATTGAGAATATACTAGGATTGTGCAAACTAAAAACATACAGGGAATTGTCAAATTGTAGCAGAATGGGATTGTCAAACTGGAAATATACAGGAATTGTCCATTTAGGAATACACTGTGTTTTCCTATTGTTTTATTTTTTTTATTTATTTATTATAAGGAGCGTATACATCAAAAGATTGTAAGGGTCGGGAAGATAGCTCAGGGGCAACATGAAGCAAGACAACGCATAGCAACACAAGTTCGGATCCTGGCCATAGAAACCGGTCCCGGTATTAAGCACGTTGTAAAAGAACAATTCATAATATATATACTGTGAATATCCTATGTATTTCTTTGCTTATTTATTTTATCCAAAGTGCTGAACAATTGTATTACATTAGTGGTACAAATCTAATTTTACCAGAATTAAAAAAAATATAAGTACACAAGAAAAACAGCAAGAGTGAAAAATCATCTTAAGCATAATGAATTGACATTTTGGATGAAAACGCAATGGACAAGAAGTACTGCTTCAATTGTATTTTAACTAGGGTTGCTATAGGAGTGTGTAACCTTGTAATGTTAACGGGGGGCGGTACACTGGGATTTTGTACATTGGGGGTCTAACGGGATTGTCAAACTGAAAATATAAAGAAGTACATTGCATCTAACAAACCTGCAGTGTAGTAATGTTTTTCAATGTGGGTTAAACTTGCGCTGTACAAACTGGGAATGTACTTGGGTTGTAGGAAGTTTGACTCTGAGACTACTTGTGTGGAAGGCAGGCATTGCAGGTTGCAGTAACCTTACATTGAGCAGATTTTCATAATTGAGTATGCGCTGGTGCAACTAACGGATTTGCACCAGCGTTACAGCTTGCACCATGACCTCACAAGTGCTGGTGTTAGTTCCAGTACTTGTGAAAATGCTGCTGTTGCACCAGGGGTAAACATATCCAGATTCGGTCATTGTACTGGTGCTACCACTTGCTATGCAGATGCAACAAGCCAGTTTGCACCGTTTAGCACTGATGCGAACACAGGAATTGTGCGTTTGGTGTGGCTTGCACGATGGCCAGATGTGTGCAAGTGTTCGCTCCACTCTTAACATCAGCGCACATGTGGCCCTTGTGCTGGTGCTTCCACCCAAGCAAATCCTGGCATTGCAGCAATGCAAAGGCCAGTCTAATTGAGTCATTTCACTGGCACCGCAACCGGTGCAAATAGGGGCACTGCTCGAGCATCGGGACCAGCACACATGTGATGGCTGCTTTGGCACTACAACAAGTAATGCAGGTGTGCCCAAAAGACGTCTTCAGAGGGGTGGTCATTCAAGAGCCCCACACAGGCGTCCCTTCTGTTGGGTTGCTTGCTGGCTGGGTCATGTTGGACTTTACAGTCCATCCCAGACAACCTGCAAGGCAATAGCACACCCCGCCCGGGCGCAGAGTCTTTACTGCTGTGCCCACGAGAGGCTGCAGCTTGCCCTGGGTCACTATGGTGAGATGTAGCCCCTCCCTTTTCAGCAATGGCAGCAGAAGGCAGACCCGTCTGCAAGCCGGTAGTCAAGGCGAGGAAGTGATAGGTTATCTATACATGATGAAAACTGGTCACGATGCACTGCTAGGGTATAATGGAAACTGTCAGTTCGGTGCAAAGTGGCATGGTGTTCATTATTACATTTGCCAACTGGGAATAAGGAAACTGGAAATGAGCTGCTAAGTGGCTGGAATTTAATTTGTTAACGAATATAATGTAAACTGGGTATACTGGACAATGGAATTGATGTGCTATGTAGGCATAATGTAAGCTGGCAATAATGTGCTAGCTGGATTCATATGTGCAGAAAAAAAGAGAATAGTATGTATTCATTTCAATATTTGCCGCCTTACAGTTGCATTGCCAGCATGTGAATTGTATTTTATAGTTCCCAAAGAATGTTCACAAAGAGAAATTACTTTATAACAGTTTAATAGATTTGCATTGGGATCAACACAAATGCATTATCTAATGTATGATTCAAGTGTACTTCGAGAAACTAACCCCCAGGGGGGAAAATAATTAGCACTACAGCAATGCTGCAGTGCCGAACTCGTCAGCTGTATTACATCACATTCATGAATGATAAATGGCCTGTCGTTTGCTCAGCAAAACAATTGAATATTTTATGTTAAATTGTAATAATATGTCAATGTACATTTGCAATTATTCTATTGTTATTTGTGGGGGAGGTTTAGGGAGTGCAATTGCATTGGGTGAACAACAGTAAAGACGATTTAGCGTCTGTGGTAACGCTTTGTCGATGCATCAGCCATTTCGAGATGCCAGAAGGGGGAGTACCCATCCTCTGGCATCCCCCTCCAGCTGGCTGTCAGAGCATGGCTGTGGAGGCTGGGGAGTAGGCCGTTTCATCCTCCATGGTAGGTTGCGGGCCCTCCCTGAGCACGAGAATCAGATCTCCATTTTATGCCAGCGCACTATGAAGTGGCAGAGGTGAGTATGTGGTGGCCCGCTCCCGGGACACGGTGTTGCACCAGCATGGTGCCAAGAAGAACGACACCGGAGTCAGGGTAGGATCGACTGACAAGCCGGAAGCGGCTCGTTCCTTTTATTAACTTGGTCACATGGTTGCCACCACGTGACCACACACAGTCCCTTGGGAGGTACCATGTTCCCCAGGAGGGGTAACATGCAACAGAGTACACAGAAACCAGGGGTGACCCTGATTCTGAGAAACGGGGAAACACAGTTGCATACATCGAATGTGATGGTAGAACAAGACTAATGAGTGGACACCCATACCTGTGGTGCCCCTCTTTCTTTGTAATGGAACCCGCTTTGATGTTTCTACAGCTAATCCTTTGCACCCCGCCAGTGGATCCACTGGCGGGTACTTATAATTGGCTTGTTGTACCAATGGCTTTGCCTATGTATTGGAATGATGATCATTGGCCTCTAGTTTTACTCAACTCTGATTGTTGGGCAAGAAACTTGGGAAGTTAAGATGTAGCCACTCGCTTATGGTTTTTGCTCGAGGCAGTTTGGATAGTTTCTCTTGGTGCAGTTACGACCTCCAGCCCTATTTCTATGCTCATTGCATACATTAGTGCGTCCTGTTTCTGGTCGCCATTGGTAAAGGCGTGTGGATCCCACTTACCGAGTAGATCATTCTGAGGCAGCCACTTGATCAGTTTGGTGTTGGATGCAAGGTTTGGTGGCGCTTGTCCAGTGTATCGCCACAAAACCTGCAAATTGAGTAAAGGGAAATAAAAGGTAACATTAGTAAAAACGATATCTGTAACGATATCTGTATCCTATGCTAAGCTTACTAGAGCTAATGGAGCGCATACTGCAATTACTAGACTAATGGAATGAATGCTTCCTTTACAAAAGCCAATGAAGAACCTGCCACAATTACTTTGTACAATTGAACTCTTGCTGAGCTTACTGTGGTATTTGAGGACGCTGTGTTGCTAGCCTATCTACTTCCAAGATGTCGCCTGTACTTCCCCTCATGCTGCACCATTCACTACACTCTAGCCTTTTGCAAGGTGGCACCCGTTCCCTCTACGATGTTCAGACACCGAACGTTGGCTCCTCGAAACGGTATATGTAGTGGTCTAGGTAAGAACAGCATGTCGCTATGGTTTCCAAATGCACTGACGCTCCTGGCTGTCTTACCCCTTTCTCCTGTTTTGCCTGCTCCATTTGTTCCTGTATCCTTTCATTTTGACCTTAGAGGCCACTACAGTGACATTTCACAATACATTGACAAATTTCATGTAAATTCATAACAACAAAACATATACAAAACATTTACATCAACAAAATGAATTACATTAAATACTTCAATTTTTTTTCTCCGAATCTTACAGACATTCAGCCCCTAATAATTGATTGAATTTTAGCTAAAAACCTTAAAACTTCTAAAGATAAAAAGGTTTCCCTCCCTGCTGATAGTCAATTCCAGAATTCCTCTGAGTGTAACCATTCAACGTTGCGAGCAAAACGAGAAAAATACTCCACCCTTTTCTGACTTATGCCTGCACATGATATAAGTAGATGTTTCACATTTTGTTGCTCGCCTGCATTACAGAGATTACACAGACGGTCTGCCAAATTCCCTTTATTCCTAATTCTCTGTAAATCATGAGTAACATAAATTCATGCAAAACCTTAGGAAATCCGCCCTCCAATTAGCATTCAGAATTTTCCTGAGGTAGGGTAGCACATAGCCTAGAGATGTATCCATTACAGGGAAGTTCTTATAAAATTTCATATTGTCCAACAATGCCCTTGTTAAAATCCAATCATTTTGACTAATAACTTTTTTTTAGTTTCAACAGGTTATCAATCAGATCGTTTTCTGGTGACTGACATTTCAGTAACAATGCAATTGCATCCTGTTTTACCCCCATAAGGCAGGCGTTAGTACCCATTTCCACCAGACAAGCTATATCTACATACTAAAACGCTAATTCATGGAATTATTTGCGCCGTAAAACGGGGATTTGTGTGCCATTCTGCCCGCAAATAGCCATTTGTTAAACAGGGATTTGCGGGCAGAATGGTGCACAAATCCCCATTTGTAGGCGCAAATAATTCCATGAATCATCCCCAGAGAGTTTTTCTAGGGGCTTATGATAGATTTATAGAGCATGATCCTTCTCCATTCAGCATGCGACTGTGAGGAATGGATTCCTAATTCAAATCACAGCCTAGCCATAGATAGTGAACGTGGCAAGTTGAGAACCTTTTTGCAGATCAAACCCTCAATTCGTACCCAATTAATTTTTAGGGCCATTTTCTCTATTTCGATTCCATACATTAGGATCGGAATCACCTTGTCCTTATACAATGTAATTGATGGTAATAGGGTGAATAAACAATAAGCATGGAGGATTATTTTCATCTGGCAAATACGTTCATTCAACTTTTTTTCTGAATCTGCCTCTAAGGAGGCCATAGAAGGGCTTGATCTCATTATAAAGCCCAGGTACTTAATTTATTTTACCACCAGCAAACTCTGTTTAACAAGTTTCCACTTGAAACTTCCTATCTTTTTTTTGGTTAGGTTGTTATAAGACATAAAGAAAGTCTTACTAAGGTTAATAATAAGGTCATTTGAAGATGCATAGTTTTCAAAAGCTGTAATTAAGCGCTGGAGACCTATCGGTGTGCGGTCCATTAAGACCACATCATCTGCAGAGGCCAACCCTTTCATTTTAAGAGTACCAATTGAAGGGGCACTTAAAGATTGAGGTATTAGTTTACTCCAGAGATCAGCCAGGAAAAGGTTAAAAAGGCAGGGAGCTACAACTCATCCCAGCCTTAAGCCCTTCTCAGTATGAATAGGTGAAGACAAGTGACCCTGCAAATCCAGTCTCACCTGTATCACAGTGTTACCATGGAGGTGGATTAAGATCGCTAAGAGACCCTCTGGATTGCCCGATCCTCATAACCATCGCTTTCCAAAAAACCACCTCCTTCCCTTCACACAGTGTCGGGTAAACCCATTCTTTTGATTCTGGGAACGTTGCAGCAGAGTAGAGAAAACTTCCAACCCTAGTTGTTTGAAATCCATCCCCCAATTAAGCATAGCCTTAACTCCCATTTGGGATTTCATCAAAACATCCACTATGTTCGTAACTTGATCGTAAGGGAGACGTATACGGTCAATGTCATGGGAAGAGAGTAAATAAAGGTCCGGAATTTGTCTTGTTGTGGTTAAAATGTTTCACAGGTTCAGGCTAGCTTGGCCCTTAATTGAATCAATTCTCTTCAACCATACTCTGGGTAAGGAGAAGGGGCTTATTTCCTTCCTACACATTGTCTCTTCACAGTCAGCCTCAGCCCCATTCCTGTGTGGCGCAGAATCTGCCTCCAAATTCTCAGAAGTTGAATGTGACTGAAGAACCTCAACTGCCATAGCTGTAACTCCAACCTCATTTGGCCCTTTCAGACAGCATCTATTAGTTGTATCCGCAAGAGCTACAACAGGGCCCAATCTCTTTTCATCCGTACTTCCATGTCCTTGGCCCTGTTTGGCTATCTCTTTATGAAAACCTGGTGCCAAACGTATTGGTTCCGCATTCACTTCAATGGGATTTACTGTTTGTTGACCCACACTGATTTTGCTAACTGAGTGTCTGGACAGACTATCATACAGTTGGTGGAGTGTTACACTTCCCAGAGAGGTCCCAACACCTTAATTCACTTGTTTGATAGCCACTTGCTGAGCAAAAGATTGGTTAGGCTCGTCAGAAATGTCCCTGTTGATGGCTTTGTTTAGAACATTAAAAAATTGTCTTTTCCCAGATTTCTTTTGCTTCATCTGCTTTTTGTTCTTAGATTTTTGTGTCAATGCCGGAATCACTTCCTTGGGTGTTCCATTTTTTAGTAGAGCATCCTTTCGTTTCTTTCCTTTAGTTTTTTTGGACCCTCAACCATAAGTTTCATTTCTTCAAGAGATGTGACTACAATCTTTGGGACCTCAGACCTTGGTGCCTCAAATGCTGAACTTCAGCAACCTTGATCTTGTCAATACCTGGGTCATCCTGGGCCTGACCTCCATTTAGCCCATTTTTGACCCTCTGTGGAAGGGCCTCCCCTGTCTGTACCAGCCTAAACAATTCCTCCAGTGTTGACTGGACAGTGGGGTGTCATCCAGAGGAATATTTTCAGAGACACCTTCCATGGTCGACGGTTTCATCACATTGCCATACAACCATAGTCTTTTTAGCTTGAATCTCATTGATTGTATTTCCTGGTCTAGATCAACCAAATTGGACTTAATGTCCTTGCACATCACAGATTGATTTGTACTTTCCTCTTTGAGGAGTCCCAAGTCTTTGAACAATGATGAGGTTACCAAGCGACTCCATACCACCATGGAAGACTCACAAGTGCCCACTTCCATGGTCAATTCTAAGGGTGTTCCCCAATGTGATTGGACTTCTGCCCTCAATCATTTGAAAACATTGACAAGGAAGTTTCAAACGAAATTCAGGGCCGAGAGGGTTGAGTCTGAAGGTGAGATACTCTGAGCCTGGTCTTTTGTCAAATGCTGGTGGTCTTTAATACATGAACTGACCGGCTGACGTCCCAAGGAAGAGGTAGGCGGAGACCCTTGATCCGAGACTTCACTCGATCCCTTTCCATTAGTCAAAGAGTGAGTCAAAGGCAACCCCACCTCCATGCCATCCACTGCAAATTGTTCCTGTTCAATGAGTCTTACATCGCTAAGTTTAGTATCATTCAGGGACCTCCTTTTGTTCAGCATCCCCTTAGTTCTGATCAATATCATTGAGGATGTGGATAGTGTATATTCCAGGTCATTCCTTAGTGTGAGTCCCAAAGAATGTGACACTGGGCATGGACTAGAAGTTAGTGATGTTATTTGGTCACGCAGGTTGAACTGGCCGCTTGAAGAGGGCAGTGAAATGACTAAGACATGACAATTTCCTTGTCCTGCTCCTGCAGCATGTTATCTAGTTCTGGAGCCTTCATGTCATCTCTCCAGCTAAGACCCCCGCCTCTTAAATAGTAAACTTTCAAACTTACCCCAACTTTGCAACTTTCCAACCATCTGCCCTTTCAATCGGAGAGTCAATGGTGCCTCAGTATTATTTAAAAGGGTTGCGTGACTGAGTACTTATTTATATGAGTACCCAAATTCTGCATTGGAAAGTTAATAAATATAAATAAGTTGTAGGCTATTAGAGCCCTTAATGTCTTTGATGTTTTAGGCTGTTACACTGATGTTATGTAGAAAGCGGAGAAAATGATGGAAACGTTACAAAGAAGCCAAAGCAGAAAACGTGTGTTACCTGAAAGCTTGGTAACTTGAAGCCGGTGACCGCAGTGTCACCTCTGGAGCCGGGCACCAAGGGCTCACTCGGGAACACACAGTAACACACTCTGCTCCACACTCGCTCCGCTTCACCGCAATGCCAGCATTTTTCTCCACTTTGTCCGCCTCCAACAATGGGCAAAGAAAAAAGACTCTCCATCTGATTTAGCAGCATACAATGAAAAGTTACCACATGATAACACACTCTGTTCTGCACTTGCTCCACTTCGCTGCAATGCTGGTGTTTTTCTCCACGTCGTTCCGTCTCCAACAATGGGCAAAGAAAAAAGACTCTCCAGCTGATTTAGCAGCGTACAATGAAAGGTGAGCACACAGTAACACCCTCTGCTCTGCACTCGCTCTGCTTCACTTCAATGCCAGCGTTTTTCTCCATGTCGGTCCATCTCCAACAATGGGCAAAGAAAAAAGACTCTCCAGCTGATTTAGCAGCATACAATGAAAGTGACCACATGATAACACACTCTGCTTCGCACTTGCTCCACTTCGCTGCAATGCTGGCGTTTTTCTCCACCTCGGTCCACTTCCAACAATGGGCAAAGAAAAAAGACTCTCCAGCTGATTTAGCAGCATACAATGAAAAGTGACCACACAGTAACACACTCTGCTGTGCACTCGCATTTCTTCCTGTATCCTACTCCCTTGTGTTTCCTTGCTGCCTCCTTTCTCTCGGTGCCATCCTTGGCCTTGTTGTTCTTACCGGCTTCCTCGGCTGGATTTCCTTTGTTGTTGTCGGCATGCAGTTCTGGGAACCTCTTCTGATGCAAATTGATCCTTCTTACCAGGGGTTTTCTACCCCATGAAGGCTTCCACTGAGTGCTTTCTTTCAGTTACATGACTGTCCTGTTACCTCCATGGGGGCAGATTCTTGCAAGGCAGCATTTGCTGAAAACCACTATGCGTAAGAAGGGGGGCCCCGGGGGGAACGCGAAGCGTTTCCCCCCGGAGAGTATTTTGGCGCTGCACTCGGCCAGCGAGTGGCCGTGGGGGGTAGAGCGCCCCTCCCGGGGTACTTAAGGGCTCAGGGAAGGTTCGGGAGGCAGGCGACGGTTAGGACTTGGCGATTGTACAGGTCCCGTTGCCTGCTCCCGAGCCTTCCCTGTGTTCCCTGGGCCTAGCTGGCGGTTAGTGCAGGTGAGATAGGGGATTTAGTTAGCGAGAGGGCGGGTAGGTAATAAAAAAAAAAAAAAAAAGTTTGGTTCGGGTAACAGGGTAGGAGGGGTGCCGTAAATAAGACACCCCTTGCGGCTTACCGGCCTATCCAGGTTCCTGTGCCGTTAGGTGGGCGGCCTGCGAGCGGGGGAGGGGCTTGGGGCTCCGTGTTTTTTCTCGTCGGTTTAGAGGATTAGTCATCCTCCCAGTCCGCGGTTCGTGTGGGCATTGGGGATAAAAGGGGAGCGGAGCCTCAGTGGATTTTGCAGCGTGTGGTCCGCGGGGCTCCTGTGAGCTACTCCCGCTCCGCTCCGAGCGTTCGTTCCGTGTGCGTGGGCGTTTTTTCTCAACGCTCGCACAGAAAAGGGGTTGGGCGGCGGATTTAAAGGAGCCGCGCCCGATTGTTAGTGTGAAGTGCGGTGCGCTCTGGACACGGCCAGGTGGCAGTGTTCTGCCTGTTAGCAAGTGCTAACTAGGGCTTTCTTTTGGGGGTTTCAGGGCTCCCGCTTCTGGAATAATGGTGGGGAAGGGGAGGGTAAGGTAATAAGTGGTAGTTGGGCAGGGGGTAAAATAAAAAAAAAAAAATAAATAAATATTTTCTAATTTACAATTTTCAAGTTAGCAGTAGGGAAGTAAATAAAAAAAAAAAAATACAATTAAGGAAGGTTAGTTTACATTTGTGTCCTTTATTAATTGGCACTATTAGGGTGACTTATTGCAGGGTTCCAACTAGGTGGGTGTGTTTATTGGGGTTTTTGGGGGCGCTTAGCTCCTTTCAGGTTTTTGAGGTTTTTCAGGGCCAAAAGGGCTAGTCCACGGGTAGGTCCCGGCTCGGGGGCATTAGAGTATTTAGGGAAATTTTGAAAGGGTGATATCTGCTGGGCACACACATTTTAGTGGGCACAATGACAGGCCGGGGGGCGAGCAAGAAGGGGCTGGTGGATGCCGGGGCCTTGAAGAAGGCCCTGGAAATCATTAGCAGGGCAACTAAAGCCCAATTGGAAAGTGCGGTAGGGGAAGTTACGGGAGAGGAAGGGAGCGGTGGGGGCCGGCCGCAGCGCAGAGCGGCGGCAGACGGTGCATTGGCGGCGGTGGTGGCTTGCACCCCTACGGCAGGAAAAGGGGAGATTTGGGAATCTAGGGGCAGGAAGATGAGGAGGGAGATAGACAGGAGGGCAGATGGGGGTTTAATGAGTTCAGGGGGTCAGCCAGAGAGGGAGGAAGGGTATGATAGCTCCAGGGTAGAGGGGAGCGTTCGAGTGGGTAGAGACCGAGGGAACAACAGTGGGGGCAGGGGTGGAGGGCAGGTGGGTGTGGCAGGGCAGAGAGGAAGAGGGGGAAAATACCTGCAGAAGAGTGCAGGTGGGAGAAGGAGGGAGAGGTCCCCGTCAATTGAGGAGGGTAGGGTGGGGCGCGGACGGCCCCCCCGGATAGGAGGAGTGGGGGCGGAGGGCGCTGCGCAGCCCCCGCTGTGCAGATGGAGGATGAGGGTTTTGGTACGGCCCCTCCTCAGTTAACGCAAGGAGAGCCTAGAGGGCACAGCACGGCCCCTAGCAACGAGGATGTCAGGGTGGAGGTCGGAACGCCTCGCCCAAGAGAAGAGGACCAGGCAGAGGTTCCCACAGCCCCGCCGAGAAGATGTCAGAGGAGTGGCGGGGCGGACGCCCCGGGCTTGGAGGAAGATCTGCAAATCATCTCGGGCAGGAGCCCGCATCCTCAATGGTATTTAAGGGGTGATGAAGTTGGTTGGGATGAATACGGGGGGCAATGCGAATTTGAGGATTACAGGGCGGAAAGGGAAAGGGCGGAGGAGAGAAGAAGTTCAAGGTGGGACGGGGAAAGGGAAGTACAGGGGGGTCGGGGCGAAATGGGTCGAGGAAATTATTGGCTGGGCGATTGTGCTGACATGTTTTGTCCCCGCAGCAGGAGCCCTCTGAGAATGGAGAGGAGGAGCAGTGGTGTGGAGGCCAGGCCGCAGATGGCAGGCGTGGAAAGAGGTGAGAGGGAAAGGGAATGGTCATCTGCATGGCAGAGAGGGGTCATAAATAGGGGGTTGGGGGATGACCGGGGTGGTCTGCAAGGTGTGATGAAGGAAGTAGGGGTGCAGGCTTTTGGAGCTGAAGGGGTTGGAAAGAACATTTGCTCAGTGGAGGTCCAAACGGACAAGGTGGTGGAGCCATTGGGGCTCGAGGTGCAGGCGGAAAAAGATAAAGAGGTGGAGGTAAAGGGAAAGGAGAAGAAATTGCCATACATGGGGATAACAAAGCCATTGGGGGCACATTTGATGGCAGCAACCAGGGAGAAGATACAGGGAGGTGAATTTGTGGATGTCTTCAAGTTGCTGCATAGGGAGGTGAGAGCGAAAGAGGGGTCTAAGGAGGAAGAGAGAGAGTTGGCTTCACGCCCGAGGGTCCCGGTGACCATTGAGAATTGGACGTCGGCGTTTATCATTTATGCCAGCGTGTATTGCGGAAAATTCCCGGAGCGTTGCGTGGCTCTGTTGAAATACATGGATGTAATAAGGAAGGCTTTCACGAGCTTTGGGGGCTTTGCTTGGGTAAGGTATGACGAGGAATTTAGAGCGAGAATGGCGGAGGACAGTCAGGCGGTCTGGGGGGAGATAGATATGGATCTTTGGCTGCAATGGATGGCCCCAACGAGGCCAGCACCGACATTACACACGGCGAGCGGGCTGCCAGTGCCTTTCCGGCCCTTTCTTGGTCGCCCCGCCCATGAAGGGGCGGGGGGAGGAGGCAGGGGCCAATCCTCAGCAGCATGCTGGGGGTACAATAAGGAGAGCTGCGCAAGAACCATGTGTAGGTTCAAGCATGAGTGCAGCAAGTGCGGGGGGAAACACCCTCTCACGCAGTGTTTCCAACAAGGAGACAGGGGAAGGGGGAGAGGTGCAGGAAGAGGGGTTGGGGGGAAAAGCTTTTACTCCAATTAAAGTGGAGGTGCTGGAGGATTGGTTGCAATTTTACCCGGATAGGGAAGGTGCTAAGATTTTGAGTGAGGGTTTTGGGCAGGGGTTTAGATTAGGTTACCAGGGTCCAAGGGTGCGGAGATGGGCGGAAAATCTGAAGTCAGCAAGAGAGAACATGGAAGTGGTAAGGCAAAAATTGAGCAAGGAATTGGCAGCGGGCAGGATGGTGGGTCCGTTTGATGAAGTACCGGGTGACCTAGTAATATCCCCGCTGGGGGTGGTGCCCAAGAAAGCCCCGGGGGAGTTCAGACTGATTCATCACTTGTCTTGGCCGGAGGGTATGTCAGTTAATGACTTCATTGCCCCGGAAGAGTGTGGGGTTGTGTACGCGAGTGTAGACCAGGCGGTGGAGCTAATAAGGAAAGAAGGGCGAGGGGCCTTCATGGCCAAGTGCGATATTAAAGCGGCGTTTAGATTATTGCCAGTGCACCCAGAGGATTTTTGGTTGTTGGGGTTGCAGTTTGAGGACCGTATTTACATAGACAAAGCATTGCCTATGGGTTGTGCAATCTCCTGTGCGCTGTTTGAACGATTTAGCTCTTTTTTACAGTGGGTTTTCTCATTCAGCTCAGGGTGGGAGAGTGTGTTGCACTATTTGGATGACTTTCTGTTCATTAGCGGGGCAAAAAGGGAGGAGGATTGCAGAAGAATGCTAAAGTTGTTTCAAGACTTGATGGAGGAGCTGGGGGTACCATTAGCCAAAGACAAGACGGAAGGCCGGCAGTGGTGTTAACATTCCTGGGAATTGAGTTGGATTCAGTGGCCATGACCTCACGCTTGCCGCACGACAAGGTGAGCAAATTGGTGGCACTGTTGGAAAAAACAGTAGGGGCCAAGAAAATGATGCTGGTAGAGATGCAGAGATTGGTGGGACATCTGAACTTTGCATGTAAGGTGGTGGCCCCGGGGAGAACGTTTTGCAGAAATATGGCAAGGGCCATGGCGGGAGCGAAGTGCCCACATCACTGGATAAGAATATCGGGGGCAGTGAGGGAGGATTGCAGGATTTGGTTGCGTTTTTTGGAGAGTTTCAATGGAACGTCTATGTGGTTGCAGGGAGATCCAGTGACTTGGGAAGTTCAGATTCTCTCGGATGCAGCGGGGGCCGGTGGCTTTGGAGTGTTTTAGGGGGGAAAATGGTGTGCTGAAAAATGGCCGGAGAGATGGTTGAAGGAAGCGAGAAGCATAGCGTTCCTGGAGTTTTTTCCATTACTAGTTGCATTGGAGTTGTGGGGGAAGGAGCTGCGAAATAAGAGGGTGAATTTCAATGTAGACAACGAGTGCGTGGTCCATGTGGTGAACAGGCAGTCAGCGAGGGATCAGAGGGTGGCAAGGCTGATGAGAGAATTTGTCCTGCGTTGCATGGAATGGAATGTGGTGTTTAAAGCAACATATGTGCCAGGGAAGGATAATGGCATCGCTGATGCATTATCTCGTTTTCAATGGCAGAGATTCCGTGGATTGGCTCCAGAGGCAGATCGGGAGGGGCGGCAGATTCCGAAGGAGCTGTGGAAGATAGGAGGATGAGAGCGCTGGACTGGTGGAGGGTTCATTGGCCGCGGCATCCAAGAAGTCATACAGGAGGGCCTGGGAGGATTTTATTAGAGGAGGAGCTAGTAGTTGGAGGGGTAGATGGGATGCGGAAGAGCGGAGGAGGGATGACGTGATTAATTTCATACTGAGGTGCATTGACAGGGGCTGGTCAAGGGCGACGATAACAGGAAAACTAGCAGGGATCTCTTTTTACGGAAAATGGTTTTGGGGTTTTCAACCAAGTGGGGGGGAGATGGCAAGTAGGATGTTGGAAGGATGGGCAAGAGAGATTAAGAGGGACAAAGATAGGAGGAGGCCGATATCGGCGGAATTACTGAAGAGTTTGGTTGAGGTTTTGGGGGGAGTTTGCTGGTCGGTATGGGAAGTGGAATTGTTTGCAGCTTGTTTTACATGGTTATTTTTTGGGGCCTTTAGGGTTTCTGAGTTGGTAGGGGGAAAAGGGGGGCTAGGGGGGCTGCAGTGGGATGATGTGCAGATTACAGAGGAAGGTCTAGACATCAAGATTAAAAAGTCAAAGACGGATCAGAAGGGAAAGGGCTCTTGGGTCCGGCTAGGTCGAGGGAGCGAGGCTCTATGCCCAATTAAGGTGGGTAAGGTATGGAAGGAGCGCTGTGGGTTTAACTCAGCTTTGGTTTTCCAGCATGCGGATGGATCCCCGGTTACAGCAGCGCAGGTTTTGGGGGTACTGCGTAAGGCGCTGGGCAGGGTAGGAGAAAAGGGGGAGGAGTTTGGGACTCATTCTTTTAGGATGGGCGCAGCATCTGAAGGTAGCAGACTGGGTTTTTCTGAAGAACGGGTGAAAAGCTTGGGGCGTTGGAGATCGGGTAAATACAAGGGTTACGTTAGGGAGTTTGGGAAAGGGGATTGCTGAAGACAGTTAGTGGAGGACTTGGGGGGCAAGCTGTTTTTGTTTTGTAATAAGATGACTTGTCAGTAATTTGTGTAATTTTTGTTTCAGATGCTGCGCAAAGAAAGGGGGAGTTGGCGCAAGTTTGGATTGTTGGACATTCAGTTGTGAAGTGGGCTGGCAAAGAGGCGGAGAAAAGGGTGTTTGGTAGACAGCTGGGGTGCAGTTATAAAGAAGTGGTGGTAAGGTGGCATGGTTTGGGGGGCCTGCGTTGGGATCAGCTGCTGCCCATATTGGCAGGAATGAGAGAGCGTTTTGGAGTTCCTCCGGTGGTGATGCTGCATGCTGGGGAGAATGACCTGGTTAGGGATACGGGGGTGGCTCTGCTGAGAAAGATGAAGAGGGACTTAGGTTGGGTTAGGGATATGTGGCCTCAAACGGTGGTGGTGTGGACAAAGTTGTTGCCGAGAAGAGTTTGGAGGGGTGCAAGGAATGAGGGAGCGATAGAGCGGGCTAGGAAGGGGATAAACAGGGAAATGGAGAAATTCTGTGCATCAGTGAAAGTGAGGGTCATGGACCATAAGGAGATAACATACGAGGGGTTTCTTGTTTTTAGAGGGGATGGGGTACACTTGTCCATATACGGGAACAGTTACTACCTTGCGGACTTGAGTTCGTGGCTGGGAGACTGGGTGAAAAGTTTGAGGTAGAAAAAGGGGGGGGGTTTGGGGGCAGAAAGAACTCCTCGGGGGAGGGTTTTTCTGGTGCCGGGGGCATGGCCCCTTTTGATGTGGGGGGGGGGAAGCACAATGGGGGAATGACACGGGAAAGGAGGGGGTGGCGCTGTTTGCCCAAGCAGGTCACCCCGGGGGATCAGGTATTGATCCTGGAGGGGCATGGCCCCTGGGGAGAAAGCGGGACGCCTGGAAAAGGGGCAAGGATTCGGTAGGATCCAAGGGATCATTAGGGAGGAAATGGGTTATTTCATTATTTAATTGTTGGGGGAAAATGGGAAATGTTTAAGTTATTTAATTGATTGTTCAAATAGCTATTTAGTTTGTTAGGCCATGGAGCCAGTTAATGCGTTGTGATTGTAAGCTTTGGCCTGTCACATTAAAGCGACCTTTTCCACTTTTAAATGAGTCTGGGTTTTTGTGCAGTAAGCCAAAAGGGGGGGCCCGGGGGGAACGCGAAGCGTTTCCCCCCGGGGAGTATTTTGGCGCTGCACTCGGCCAGCGAGTGGCCGTGGGGGGTAGAGCGCCCCTCCCGGGGTACTTAAGGGCTCAGGGAAGGTTCGGGAGGCAGGCGACGGTTAGGACTTGGCGATTGTCCCGCCCTCCCACCCCTTCATTTTGTTTAAGGAAGTTGGTTATGTAATGGGGGGGGGTCGTTCGTCAGTGGATTATGAGGAGGAGGGGGGGGTTTATGGTTTAGGGGGCGTTTAAGAGGGTAGGGATGGTAGCTTGGTGTGACAGGTCAGGGCATCGGGGAAGGTGTGCGTAATATTGTTGCTGATGTGGCAGGTCAGGCTGGCTGCAGGTCATAGGTAAGAGGAGTTTGGTGTAGAGGGGAGTTCGGGGGGTCAAAGGTGGCCGGGGCGCCGGGGGCATGGCCCCTTTTGATGTGGGGGGGGGGAAGCACAATGGGGGAATGATACGGGAAAGGAGGGGGTGGCGCTGTTTGCACAAGCAGGTCACCCCGGGGGATCAGGTATTGAGCCTGGAGGGGCATGGCCCCTATGTCTATGTCTATGTCTATGTGTTTATAACGCGCCGACAGCCCGCAGGCATCAGGGCGCGGAGAACATCTGAGAAAGGAGTCTTGTCGAACGCCGGAAGGGTCGAGATACCAGTGAGAGGTTCTGAAATCACTGGGGGTTATTGGAAGAGGTATGTTTTTAGAAGTTTCCTGAAATTGCCGTAATTTCCTTCTACTCTAAGATTCCCTGGGAGGTTGTTCCAAAATTTGGCTGCCATAAATGGGAAGGCTCGGCCCCCCCCTGCTGCTCGTTTCACCCTGGGGATGGCCAAGAGGCCTGTGTCGGCTGATCTCAGGTTTCTTTTAGGTGTATAAGGTGCGAATTTCTTTTTTAGGTATCCTGGCGCCGTGCCAAATAGGCATCTATGCACGATCATCATGGCCTTAAAGTGGACTCTTTCTTCGATTCTGAGCCAGTGAAGATCTTTCCTTGCCTCCGAAATATGGTTTCCAAATTTGATTTCCTTAACAATACGGACTGCCTCATTTTGGATGACCTGACAACGATGCAACTCTTTCTTGGTGGCCCCCACTAATAGTGCATTTCCATAGTCAAGACGGGGTAGAATGACCGCTCTTGCGATGTTAGCCGCATTTGCTTCACTTAAGTAGGGTCTGATGGCTCTCAGCAGGCGCAAGTAATAAGAATTATTTTTGTGTAGATAGTTGACTTGCGATTCGGCCCCTACTGAGGCTTCTACCACCATCCCAAGTGTTTTAACTTGGGGTAGTACTGGAATTTTGGCATCTTTTATGCTAAAAGCCTCGTATTGATCGCCTAGTTTGATTCTGGCATGCTGAGCTCCAAAAATCATGAGCTCAGTCTTGCTGTTGTTGAGGCACATCCAATGCTTCTGCATCCAGATATCAATGGTTTTATATACCTCTTCTACTTTTGCACTGGGGAGAAAGCGGGACGCCTGGAAAAGGGGCAAGGATTCGGTAGGATCCAAGGGATCATTAGGGAGGAAATGGGTTATTTAATTATTTAATTGTTGGGGGAAAATGGGAAATGTTTAAGTTATTTAATTGATTGTTCAAATAGCTATTTAGTTTGTTAGGCCATGGAGCCAGTTAATGCGTTGTGATTGTAAGCTTTGGCCTGTCACATTAAAGCGACCTTTTCCACTTTTAAATGAGTCTGGGTTTTTGTGCAGTAAGCCAAAAGAGCACGCCTCTGCAGGTCAGTACTCGCTACGTTTGTTACGGTCTAACAGACTGAGCACCTGCTGAACCTACTGTCGCTTTTGAAGCCCAAGAGAAAACCTGATTCACTTAATTCAGTCAATGAAGTGCCTGCTGCATTTACAACACCAGGGTCTACCATCTTTGGTTTGTCAGATGTTTTGGGCTACAGCTTTCATCAGTCCTAGCCATCATAGTCAGTGGTGAGAGGAGCTGGGTGTCATATTCCAAAACATCTGGAGAGCCTCAGGTTGCAGGCCCCAGCACTACACTGAGTGGAGCCCTTGCCACAATTGCTACGTCCATTGATTCTCCCTCAGCACTGGCTATGCCCAATACACCTTCATTACGTGTTACAGCTGATAGGATGCCTGCTCATGCCAACAGGGCCAACAGGACACTTTTGCTAAATAGTAATTGCATATAAAAATGTTCCATACAAAGGTGTTTGGAAATAATCCCTCTATAAATTACACAATTTTATCATTATCTCGGCAGTCAGTGCAATCATTGTTGATCCTGCTGCGCTTTATCTGCTGCAACCAATGCAGACAGCACAAGCTTCTGCAGTCAATGTGGGAACCGCTGCCTTCTGCAGATTATGACGCTCAAAATGGCTTTCACATCTGCCACCAGCTCTGTGCATGCTTTCTGCTGCAACAAGTGTTAGGCCTGCTGAGAACTACCTCGTGTAACTCTTCTGTAATCAATTCAGTGCCTGCTCCCTAGCACCTTCTGCCACCAATGATGTGATCACTGCCTGCTACTTCCTGGAAGTCTTTCGCAGCCAGCACTGTGCCTGACACCTTTTACCCATAGCACTTAACTAACTTGCATTTCATTTGAAACTGAGGCAGTTCACCCTCATGTTTAATAGGGAAAAAGAGACGTTTTCAAATTAAGAGGGGCAGGCACTCACAGCAGCGAGTGGAGAAGTGGGGCAGGAGTAGCTAGTTGCTTAAGTCATTTAACTGATGGGCTCACAGAGGGGGAAGTGAGGCTCAATGGCTTACACAGGGCTGGCATACAAGCTAGGACATGTTAAGCAAGTTCCTGTTCAATGACCACAGGGGGTGCAGCAAGGGGCACGGTGGTGTAGGGGGTTCTTCCTCACCATCTGAGGTACTGTTCCCAGGGCTTCTGCAATGAGCATTGCTTTCTTCATGGGGATCTCAGACACCATGGACCCCAGAGAGAAGATCACTAATCCATGATCGCCCGAGTCGTTCACCAACTTTTCAAATTCCTGAGGAGGAAAAAAAGTGAAGAATGTTGTAAAATTCAGAAGTGTTTCATCGCCAAAGCACCACAATGGTTCAACAAGTAAGAAAGTGGGACGTCACTATTCCAATGCATTCAGAATGTGCCAGAATACAGACATTTGAGTGGACATTAAAGAGTCACTTAAGCATTAATATCCTTTCTCGTGGTCTTCACTGCCCAGTAAAACCCGTAGCCCAAGTTAGAGACCTTGGCAACGTTTTAGGTCTGAAGTTGTGAAACGGTGTGGTAGCTGCAGCACAGGTTAGGACTGCAAAAGACAATGGCAACTAGGCGACAGGAAAATGGAACTATCAGTTGTCCCTTCTCCATTCCCCTAACGGCCTCCCCTAACGGCCATGTTTCGAGCAGGTGAGCAGCAGCTGGAGAGCGGCAGCAGCAGATTTGTAAGTGCAGTGGGAGATGGAGGGGTGGACAGGGTAGGTTGCAGGAAGAGTTGGGGCAGGGTGGCCGTTAGAGAGAGGGGAGAAGGCACTCAGCTCGCTTTGAACGGGGACTGAGATTATTCATTTAGCACGAATTTGGAAGGAGCTGATTGGCTCAAGTATGCACGCCAGGTGCTAATACCAGACGAATGTTTTTCACCCTGAATGCTCGCCGCTTACCAGTACCTCATTATCACTTTCGCTGTGTTCGTCTGCATTCTACGCAAATCTTTATCCAAGGATTTCACCCTCTGAAGCAAGGAACAGCCAGTGCACTCTGGGACTTGTAGTTTAGTTATCCTCACATAACAGGAATGATCCTGCTCCCAGCATGAATGCACTGTTGGCAAGGAGCCAGGACAAACTAGTTCACGTTGCACTTGGCATAGTCACACTTGCCAGCCATGGACAATATGGAAAGGTACTTTTGTTTTATTAATGCAGTGCTACTCATACTTTTATTTAATATGAATTCAGCACTGTCACTGGTTTCACGAGGATATCCTGTTCTTTCTGCCTTTTAATACAGTGGAATATTTTTTCCTCGTGCGCTAGAGATCACTGCCGTGTGCTTTCACCGTTGTAATATTGCTTGTTTCTTTTACAAGGGGTTACCCGGAAAAGGAAATACTTTTTGTTCCTACTGAATTCTTCTGGTGTGCTTTTGGAATGCCCGTAGATAAATGTATAAATGTTCCATACTCTTCTGCATCTTTTTAGTTTGGGCTATTCGGGGTCGCTTGCGACACCTATAAGCCAAAACTATTGCATTGGAATACAGATAGGGAGTAATGGCATATGAGGAGGGGCACATAGTCTGTAGGTGTTGTTTGGATATATGCGCCCACAAATTGCCTGCACATGGCCATGCTAATCCCTATGGCCATTCCACCCATTCCTACCTCTGCATGCCCAATACACCTCCTCATGGGAACTCTTTGACCTCGCTATAATCAACCCCTACCATCAGGCTTTGCATTCAATGTACCTGCCAGTGTTTGTTCAAAGCCGACTTCTGAGAGTTAATGACTTAATTGAAGTTGTAAACAAGTAACTGGTGTAATAAAAATGTCTTATCAGGACTGCTTTTCAGTCTCTCGATTTATACGCACTCTGTGTTTCCGCTGCTGAATTCCTGTTAAAAACAAGCACTGGCAAAGCCACTGAAGTCCTATTTAAAACAAGCATTGGCAAAGCCAACATTTGTAGCTTGTGCATAGGTTTTAAGCTTTTGCCAGGCACTGCTATTAGATGTCCAGGTACTCCCACCATTTTGCACTTGCTACCATCAATGGGTAGTTAATACCTCTACGGCTGTGCCTGGCAAGTGCCTATCGATGCCTACACGAAAGCCCAAACTGTTGGCATTGCCAGTGCTAGTTTTGTGTGGCATGCTAAATCTTCCTCCTACTCTTATCCCTGACTCTTTTCCTGTGCCACCTCCAATTTCCACCTTCGGGCTCGTACTTCTACCCAGATAAACTCCTGCCTTGTTCCCCCCTGCGCTTCCCAACGTCCCCTTGGTGTCGGCTACACAGTGTTCTTGTTGTCAAGAAAGACATTCTGTTTGGTAAACTATCTAGAATTCTTGATTCATTTAGATCTTTTAACTTTCACTATAAGGGTCATGGCACAGTGAAAATGTATTGGGTTGTGGTGGCGTGTCTGCAATCAAAATTTGACAGGTTCACTGATGTAAGTGTAGAGGAGGAGCCAAATGCCTCTACCGTATGTCCCGCCCCATTCTTCCTATATGTTGGAAACCGGAAATTGCGAAATGCACAACAACAATAATGGTCCCTATACCGCAAAGAATCCTTGAAACAAGGCATCCATTGAGAAAACCCTATATGATGTACCCGTGGAGAAATTATTGTCTTTTAAAGAAGGTTCTGGAAGAAGTGTGAAGATGAATGAAAGAGAAGACTGGTGACGTCACATGAAGCAGAAATGATGCACCCAAAGGAGATCCCAATGAAGAGTGTCTATAGACTTTATAGAATCTGATGGCGAAGTGAAGAATTGAACAACATTTCATGTGCGGAATGAAAATTGCACGTGCAGAGAGCACTGAGGAAAATGCTAGGTATCTTGATGCTGAAACACAAGTAGACTAAGTCATCATAAGGCTGGCTATACGTACTGAATAGGCAGTGCCGCCATTATACATTTGTATATAGAATCTGGATGTTCCATGCCGTGTTTTAGCAAACTAGTACCCCATGAAGAGGATGACTGAAAGTGTGGCGCAGTAGAAGAAAACAGCTGACGATAAGGGAAGATTCGAGAAAGGTTGTCTGGCCCAGTGCCAAGGGTTGGGGCAGCCAACAAAATGGTTATCTTTTCGAGAAGATAAAATGAACGTGAGGCAAGCTCCTGTTGAGGTGTAATGGAAAAACACTAGAAGTTTGTTTGTTTGTTTATTTATTTGTATTGCGCGCCAGACCCCAGAGTAACCGGGCGCAGTGAACAGAATATGCGAAGCTTACAATGTTGCGTAGAAATTACAGTGTTACAGCAAATTCAAATTACAATGTTGCATAATTAAAATTTACGATAGTGGTAAAACTTTGATGATACATATATACATTCAGGTAAGTAACATAACACAAATTAAAGTCTTTCAGTCCTTACGTGTTGTTGTCATTGAGGTGTTTGATAAGATTCGTTCTAAATTGAGGGGAAGGTTGATCTCATCTAAGGTTATGTGGCAGGGCATTCCACCATTTAGCGGCTAGCACAGTTAAGCTAGTGCCGCCAATTTTGGCACGTTTAAATCTTGGAATTTCCAGACAGTTGGAGTTGGGAGTTCTTGTAGGTCTGCTAGAGATTTTTCTTTTTATTTTGTCCATCAGGTAAGTGGGGGCAGAGTTATTGAGGGCTTTATGCGTCAGGGAAAGCATTTTTAGGTGAATTTTATTGTTGGTAGAGAGCCATTTGTTTTGTTGTCTAGTGGAGGAGATATGTTCCCTTTTGTTTATACCTAAGGCGGCTCTAAGGGCGTTGTTTTGTAGGATTTGTAGTCTTTTGGTGATAGTTTTGTTAGCGCCACTGTAAAGGGCATTTCAGTAATCGAGTCGTGATAGTATTAAGGCTCTCGCTAGGATCATGCAACTGTTATTAGATAAGAGGGGTTTACCTGCTCTTATTAATTTGCAGGTATAGGCTGTCATGAGGCTAAGGAGTTAACTTGTTTGGCACAAGACATGGTGGAGTCGAGATAGAAGCCTAGTGTTTTTACTGCACTCGAAATCTTGATGATGTTGCCATCTATGTTAAACGTGGAGTAGTCCTTGCCTAGTTTCTTGATATTGGCCTGTGTGCCCAGAATGATCAGCTCAGTCTCATCATCATTCAGGCAGAGGCCATGTGATGCCATCCATGCCTGAATAATGAGGTACACCCTATTCACCAACTCCCCGTCCTCGCTGTGATCCCCAGAAAGTGGGAGGAGAATCTGTGTATCATCTGCATAGTTAGTGTAGGTGATACCTAGAAGGTCCAGATCATCGAAGAGGGGTTTAGTGAATATGTTGTACAGGGATGGTGAAACACAGGAGCCTTGAGGGACGCTGCACGTGATTGGAAGAGGGTCGGCTGCTGCCGAGGGGGAGAAGACTCTCATTGTTCTCTCACTCAGAAAGGATTCAATCCATTTGGTGGCATGTGTGGAGAAGTGTGCAGCAGTGTCCAAGTGTTTGCAGAGGACCCTGTGATCCACCAGATCGAAAGCAGCTGAGAGATCAAGTAAGAGGAGGAGTGCCGTTTTACCTTGGTCTCTCAGTTCGTCTATTTCGGTCTTTAGATCAATGAGTGCAGTTTCAGTACCGTGGAGTGGGCGGAAGCCAGATTGTCTGGCTCCCAGTAGATTGTTTGATTCAAGGTGTCTTTGAATTTGTGTATAGGCAACCTTGTCTAGTATCTTCAATAGGAAAGGTACGGTAGTGATGGGCCTATAATTAGTGGGAATGAGGGGGTCAAGAGTCTGCTTCTTGAGAAGAGGGAGCACCCATGATTGTTTTAGGTTCACCGGGATATTACCTGTGGCGAAGGAGGAGTTGATCAATTTTGAAATGAACGGTGAAAGGTCTCTGGCAGCGTCTTTTATTAGTTGTGCTGGGCAGATGTCATCTTTGCAGTTCGACGGTTTGAGGGAAAGGATCATTTTCTCTACCTCTAAGATGGTAGTTTTAGTGAAGGAGAATTTGTTGGTTGGGTTGTTGATGGTGTTGTTAGGTGGCGGCTTGTTTATGAGGTTTAGGGAGTCTTTTTTTAGTTGGATTTTATTTTGCAGTGTAGTGATTTTATCTGCTAGGGCTGTTTGGTTATCTGTACACCAGGTCTGGTCTTTAATGCAGGTATCTGGTGTGGCAATGGGGGACTCGAGTTCTTTCAAGATGGAGAAAAGTTCCTTCATACTTGAATTGGCATTGGCAATGCGAGCATTGTAGGAATTACTTTTCGCTAGACAAATTTCATTTTTATAATGCCGAGAGATATTAGTTAAATTAGCTTTATTCTCTTCGGTTGGACATAGTTTCCAGTTAGATACGCATTTTCTTTTGTTTAGGCGCAAGGCCTTAAGTTCTGGTGTGTACCACTTGTTTAAATGTGCCTTGGGTTTGCTTTTTCTCATTCTGAGAGGGGCGACTTTGTCCATAGTGGTGCGCATGATGTTGTTGAATTCATTGACCAGTGCACTAGGGTCAAGGTTGTCTGGCAGTGCATTTAAGGTAGGAAGGATCAGGGGAATAATATTATCTGCTGTAATATTCTTTTTGTTTCTTGTAGGGCATGGTGGAGCTGCCTGTGGGTCAGGGCTGGGTGGTTTGGTAGTTAGTAAATTAAAGGACACCAAGGAGTGGTCTGCCCAGGAGAGGGGCGTAATAGAGGATACTATGGCTGAGCAGTTGGAATCAGCGACCCAGTCAAGTATTCTACCCTTTGCATGTGTGGGGGAGCTGACTTTTTGGGTAAGTCCTAAGGTGTGAAGGTTATTGGCAATAGTGGCAGCATGGGCATCTGCTTGGTCATTGAAGCCAAGGTTAAAGTCCCCTAATATCAGCAATTGGGAAGTAGTTTTGGTATTGTTGGATAGTAGACTGTGCAGGTCCTCCTCGAAGGTTCCAAGTGGACCCGGTGGTCTGTAAATTAGGTGAATAGAAAGAGTTTGGGTGTTGTTTATGCAAATTTTGGCAGTGAGAGTTTCACAGGATTGCATAGTTGTGGTAGGGACTAGGCGTAGTGATAAGTTTATTTTGGATATAATGGCGATTCCACCTCCGCGGGAGCCTTCTCGATCCTGCCTAGATATGGTGTAACCGTCAGGAATGGCCTCTTGGTTAACTACCTTGATGGGGTCTTGAACAAACATGCCCTGATGAAGGCGGATGTAGGCGCACGCTGAAAAGACCACCGAAACGTGAACTGCTTGAGAAGCTTGCCAAGCATCACGTTGGCAAAGAATTCTTTTACTACATAGAGACCCGTTGATAGGGCAACATTGAAGCCCTGAACTTAGATCAGGACAAAAGGAACTGTCTCAAAGGGAAAGAACTTGATAAAAAGAGAAAAGTATTTCCCTCACACCTAGGGGCAACAACTTTTTTAGTTTCCTCTTTCCTCTGAAAAAAGTTTTCCTTTATCATGTGTAGAAGAACTTTTGTTGATATTTGAATTTCAGTTTGTCATGTTGTTGAATATGTTTTTAAAAATGTCTACAATTTTCCCACTTACTTTCTTGTAGCCAAAGAACCATCAAGTTGAATGACTGTGTCTGTTTCTGAACCTATGTAATCGACAGAAATGTTCTTATGCACTTTGTAATTATTAATACAACTTTGTAGAAAATGCACGAATGCTTTGGACTAGATTATTTCTCCAAATGGAGTTTTTGATTTATTGTCTCCAACCTGCTAATGATTAGTGGCTAACACATTATTGTTTTGGTTTTCTTTCTCCCTCCAACCTTATCATCCTCACTAGAAAGCGGACTAATACGAGCACTAGTGGTTTGATAAAATCTTGAGGTCCCTCGCAAAGAAATAGTCGAGTATTTGCTCCCTCAACAATCACTTTAGACTTAGTCTAACAAAGGGTAGGATACACTTATTGTTTATGCAACATGAGCGATGGGCCTGCCGCATTGTATAGCCAGGTCTCAGTTATAGCAATAAAGTCTAGATTGGCTTCTGTGATTAAGTCAGCTAGGTCAATGGCGTGTGCCACTAGGGATCTTACATTAAGGAGTGCTCCCTTGAGGGAGTGTCCTTTAGGGTCCATTTTGGTTGTGGCCGAGTTGGATGAATTGGTATTTGTCTTAAGCATGTTTGTATTCACTGATGGGGAGGATTGAGGGGGTACAGTGCATATACTAATGTGTTGGTCTTTCGTTGTGCGTTTTATAGTGGGGAGGGATCTTCTAAGAGGTTCATAAAGTTTACTAAGTCTGGCGCGTAATTTTAGGTTTTTCTCGTGAGTTGGGGTAGGCTGAGCGATGTAGACTAGTCGGCCTGGCATGGCCTGGTGCACAGGGCTGATGTGGCCAGGGTAGTTGGGTATCTTGGGTGTGGTGAGTAGGAGAGGAGGCGCAAAAGCTGGCTTGCAAGGGGGAACTTCAGTGCGGCTATTCTTAGGGGAGGCGTGCAGTGTGGCCTTGATCATTAGAAAGTAAATGTTGAGTGAGCTAGACATAGTGCAAAGCTATTCCTATTAGCTAGCAATGCCACTTGGTGTGTGTG
Organism: Ambystoma mexicanum; assembly: GCF_040938575.1. Taxonomy (NCBI): domain Eukaryota; kingdom Metazoa; phylum Chordata; class Amphibia; order Caudata; family Ambystomatidae; genus Ambystoma; species Ambystoma mexicanum. Next base: position 886,690,378 of record NC_090931.1, read on the forward strand.
GACTAGGATAACTGGCCGTCAATGTGCTAAGTGTCAGTAATTGTATCTAAGGCTATGCGGCTAGATCTGTAGGGTCTAGGCACCATTCGCTAGTGGGGCACAAGTATATGAGGCACGAATGGGCATTGTCTGGAGTGCATAGCATGGGAGGCACCTAAGTGCGCTTAATCCAACAGGGCTATGATATAGGGACTAAGGGCACCTAGATATGGCAATCAAACAGTGACTATAATACCTAGCATGGGAGGCTAAAATGCCGAGACTGAGGGCACCTAGATTAGGCAATCAGGCAATGACTATAATGCATAGCGTATGAGGCTAGGACACAGCACAAATCAAATGTGGGCTATTAGCGACCATAAGGCACAACACAAATCAAATGTGGTCTATTAGCGACCATAATGCACAACACAAATCAAATGTGGTCTATTAGCGACCATAAGGTATAACACAAATCAAAGTGGTCTGTTAGCGACTATAAGACACAACACAGTCAAAGTGGACCTTTAGCGACCATATGACACAGCACAATAAGGTGAACCATGAGCATCTGGGTATAGGTAGCACCAAGAAAACTAGGGCTTAAATATGTGGACACGGCTATGGCACTTATCAGGGGTGTGAGTCTAGATCAAATCTTGAGGTGGGTGGCATGAATCAATGCATTAAAAATGCAATGGGACACAAATTAGATGCAAGAATCATGGGTGCCTACATTTCGAATTTAGTAGGAGGAGCCAAAAAGGCACTGACTTAAAATGACTTATTCTTTAACATGACCTGATCATGTAACATAGAAAAGACTAGATAGAAGATGGCATGCAACATGCGATAGTGGACATTTAAGCTAGGTCATGGGGAGCCTGTGTCACAAATGTACATTGCAGTCTTGACAAACTATAGGAACAAATCAGTTGGGATACACAATTAATGTTGAACAGATAGTATTGGGGTAACCCATACCCGCTAGACACAGTGGCAATAACAGTGCCGTGGATAGTCAGATACATTTGTCTGCTGGGAGGACACAGTATTGAGAGTGCGGTGCTAGCTCCACTGATGTCGGAACAGGGTTAGTGTGGGCACTCAGTGAATTCCATATATATATGGATGCTCCAAATAGCTGAGGTATAAGCAGTAATTAATGCACAGTGCAACTGGTTCATAGGGGGTTAGCAGTAGAGTATTTGCAAGTACAGCAGCACAGTACCTGATATGAGTTGACTTAGATGGTGGATGGCAGGCGCATGTAGAACATGTGCCAGGTTCTATTCATTTAATAGTGTAAAATACAAAAGAAGGAGCTCAAACACGGTCTCCTGTCACATGGTCTAGATGAAAATAAACTTTGGACAAGCTACACCGAGAGTTGAAGATATATCCATGCTCACACTCCCTTCTATTCTAAGGCGCAGTGATACTTTGCAATGCCGAGTTCAAAGACAATTCGAATGGCAGACAGCAGGAGTGATGATGAATGTTGGGCTAATTGTGTGTGTAGGCATGGTCAACTCCACCCACAAGCACCTGGGGTACCAGCTTGTGTGCTGCTGGCGAGTGGAATATTCCAGAAGTGTACAAGCGTGCCAACCAATTGTAGAGGGCCACATAGTAGAGAGCCCTATAGTTTGATAACCAATGAAACGTTGTGCATTTCATGATGGCTAATATGACTTGCACTAAGGGTGGGCATAGCTGTCCACCTGACCTTATAGACCCCATCATAATTCTATCCCTGATAGAAAGTACACCTAGATGTTCCCCTTAAGCTTATCACAACCCCAAATAAGTTTTATTATTTAGCCACGTAGTATGACGTCAATGATGACGAATTCGTGCTATAAAAGAAGTATTTTATATGAAATGCATTGAGACTTATGCTGTGTGATGTCCGTTGATGTCCATTGTACTCCCTGTTTTAGACAATTGCAATTAAAACAGTTATGTTTTGCCAACATCCTGAGTTGGTTTTATTATTGGTGTAAGAGTAAAATCTGTATCCCCATCCATCCCATATAGCACTACCTCGCTTAAAGGGCCTACAGGTACATAATATTTCATTGGTGTATTACACATTTCACCAATGTTAGACTATTGATACGTTTCTGGCTCTTGGTGTTAGGTGTCAATTACTGGAAGACAAGATTGCTCAGCTTAATCTGTTCTATTTCATTTGTGTGTGTACATTATGCCTCCCTTCCATTAATGAGATTCCTGTGCTTCAGCTTATAGATAATATATTCCCAGAGTTTAGTCAAGAATGCAAGCAGCCACTTGAGGACACCAATGTTAACTTCTTCAGACACCGCTCCTCCTTTTTAGTGCTTGTAACACTTGGTTAAGTAGGTGTACTCGCTATTTGTACGTGGAAATCAGATCAAAGATTTGCCCCAAAGGTCAGCATGAAACCTGTATGAATTCCTTTTTCCAGTTTTCCAGAGTACTAAATATGTGCGTATGTTTATTTTACCACAGCACCAAACCTCTTTCTTTTGCAGGAGAAATGCTTAGGAAATGACCATCAAAGCTGCAAAGTGGCCAACCTTGAGTCTGCTCTGGTTATTCAACCAACGGCATTCTGGAGGTTCCAGTGTATTTGTCCTCGTTGTAAGGAGCATGCGCCTGCAGTGGGCCAATGCATCTGCTGTAGAGATCCCTGTGCACCTGAAGGGGATGCCTTTGATTGGGCTTTGTGCATGCAACAGGTAGATGCAGTGAATTTGATTGGGCCCAAAAGTGGGCTACATAAAATCCCAATCTATGAGGAAAAACAATGTGCCCGGGTAGCCCAATGTTGGACTTTGTTGTGGTACGTTTTAGGAGCTATAATGTGTGTCCCTGCATCTGTTTTTTTGCACCAACTTCCTGTTAAAAAAAGCATTGGCAAAAGCTAAAGGTTTTGGATCTTGTAGAGCCCGTCAGTAACTTTTTGCCAGGCACTGTCGTCATATACCCAGATACTCTCACCATCTGCTAGTTATTGCCATCTTCTGGCTAGGTAGTATGATTATTTGTATTTATTGTTTTATATAGCGCCTTAATCCAAGGTGCTTTACAGTTAACAAGAACACATTAAACATGGAACAGTAGAAGCAATAACAGTAAACATGAATCAAACTAGAAAATCGGCATGTAGAACAATTTACATAAAAAAGGGAAATGGAGAGGAAGCGGGTGGGGAAGGAGGGAAGAGGGAAAGAACGTAGTGAATAAAGTGAAGAGTAGGAGAATTTAGAAGAGAAGGGAAAAGATGATAAGGGAAGAGCAAATAGAAAAAGGTAGGGAGTTCCAATGTAAGGAGGCAAGGAGCTGAAAAAAGTGGAAACGAGAGGAGGCACAAGGGGGTGGGGGAACCGAGAGTAAGAAGAGATTAGCGGAACAAAGAGAGCGAGAGGGGGTGTAGAAGGAGAGAAGAGAGGAGAGGTAAGGAGGAGCAAGGTCGTGAAGCGATTTAAAGACAAGACAAAGGAAGTGGAATTTAAGTTGGGAGTGGAAAGGAAGCCAACCTAAGTGAGAAAGGGAATTGGAAATGGAGTCATGAGAGGAGAGAAGACAAAGGGTGCGGATGGCAGAGTGGTAAAGGGATTTGAGGGGGGGCAAGATGGGAAGCGGGGAGACCTAAGAAGAGAGAAGAACAATAGAAAAGGCGAGGAAAAAATGAGGGAAGAAATTAAGAGTTTAGTAGCATGAAAGGTGAGAGAAGGAGGGATTTTACTGATGGTAAAGAGATGATAGCGACAGTAGGCAAATGCCTGTTCCATGCCTACACAAAGGTCAAACTTGTTGGCTTTGTCAGTGTCTATGAGTTTAGGCCTCTAGTGTGAAAGAAAAGTAATGGGATAGAATGTGCAGAATATACAGCAGAGAGAAGGGCTTTAGCATATAGTGGTCGAAGTGGACAGGAGTGGTTGGGAGCGGTAATCCTCTACTTTAAAAAAAGTTTACACTGTTCCTATACTTTTATTTTAAAAAGAAACCGTTACGGAATGGTTTCGTTTTAAAATAACAGTGTAGGAAGAAGTTGAAACCTGCACTTCAGTGCACTGCACTGAACATTCCTTTAAGCAGCAGGTGTGTTTGTTTGAGGGTTTGGAATGCGTGTGGGAGTGGGTGTGGTGCTGGGGCTTGTGAGAGCGGGGGCAGGCCAGCAGGGAATATAGGTCCACTACTTCTTTTCATACACTGCGACCACTGGTCAATGCTTCGACTATATCCCGCCCTGTTCTTACTCCTGGGCTACATATTTGCTAGAAGCACTTGCCTGTCACTTCATGGCACGTGATAGCCTTTTGGCATTTGCTGGCTGTGCTGCCAGTCTTTGTTGCAGGAAGTGCTAGCTGTGCTCTTGTCACTTTGGCATTTGTTTTCATCCGGGCCAGCCTCTCTCTTGGAAGAGTAAACATGGCTGCATGTATTGCTTCTCATTCTCCATTTTGTAATTCTATGGTTGTGGGAATCCTGGCTTGACATTTTCTGAGATTCGGGAGGGAAGCTGTAAAAAGTATCCCTTCTTTTTATTTGTGTTTGGAGGGATGGACCAATCAATGTTAGACATGAACTACTTATGTTATACATGAGTGGGATCTTGTTAACAGGTATCTTTGTTTTCTTCACATCTGAATGTTTCTCTGGGAAGATGGGGGACTATGTTTGTTGTGGGGGTAACACAAGCGATGGTAGAGATTCTGCAACAATATGAATGCTATGCATATATAACATTGTTGTACCAATCATGTGTGTTCTCCACACAACAAACACAGCTACATCTCTTATCAGAGACATTAAAGTCCATTCAGGTGTGTTGTTAAATGTTCATGTGAAGGGCCACAACTCATTGCAATTTCTCATGTGAGATGTAGACACTGCAAACGGTCCTATGTCATTTCATTGCGGGATGTTTTTTCGCTGGGGTTTTTACTGCAGATTTGTCAATGAAAAAACTCATCGAATTTTCTATTTTTTATTTTGGGGGGGTTCCCCTCAAACCCCAATCCACTTTTATTTTTATAAGATCCCGAACACCCACACCCCAAATATATATTATTCCAACCCCCCTTAAAAATTAGATGAGTTTTTTTCGTTAAAAAATTTGCGGGAAAAAAACCCTACGAAAAAAGATCCCGCGATGAAAGGACGTTATACCCTGCAAACAACCTCAGGGCCGCCTAAACACATTCTTATAAACCCTTTAATACGGCCACCTTGTTGGAAAGCTTTGGACACGGTTGAAAACTGTTTAAATGTTCTGTTTTGTCCCACCGGGTTGGGCCTGGCTGCAGGCTTGTGCACATGCTAAAATGCCCCACCACAGTTGGGAGGTGCTTGTCCAGTCCTGGATTTTTGTTCTTAGCATTCGTTCATTTATAGTCCACTATTTTTGTACCATGTGGTATCAAAAATGAACTTGGTTCAGTCACTCTAGATGTATTTTCGGGATTGTGGCAGTCGTTTTTAATTCCTAAACCTATAATTCTGAGAACGTCTTGCATGAAGCTTAGCCTCTGTCCTTGCACCCCACCCCAAGGATGGGTGGGGGATCAGCGCACCAGTGGCCTGGAGGTGTGGGGGATCATAGCACCAGTGGCCTGGAGGTGTGTGGGATCAGAGCACCAGTGGCCTGGAGGTGTGGGGGGTCAGAGCACCAGTGGCCTGGAGGTGTAGGGGATCAGAGCACCAGTGGCTTGGAGGTGTGGGGGATCAGAGCACCGGTGGCCTGGAGGTGTGGGGGATCAGAGCACCAGTGGCCCGGAGGTGTGGGGGATCAGACCACCAGTGGCCCAGAGATGTGGGGGATCAGAGCACCAGTGGCCTGGAGGTGTGGGGGATCATAGCACCAGTGGCCCAGAGGTGTAGGGATCAGAGCACCAGTGACCTGGAGGTGTGGGGATCAGAGCACCGGTGGCCTGGAGGTGTAGGGGATCAGAGCACCAGTGGCCTGGAGATGTAGGAGATCAGAGCACTGGTGGCTTGGAGGTGTGGGGGATCAGAGCACCAGTGGCCTGGAGGTGTGGGGGATCAGAAAATCAGTGGCCTGGAGGTGTGGGGGATCAGAGCACCGGTGGCCTGGAGGTGTGGGGGATCAGAGCACCAGTGGCCCGGAGGTGTGGGGGATCAGACCACCAGTGGCCCAGAGATGTGGGGGATCAGAGCACCAGTGGCCTGGAGGTGTGGGGGATCATAGCACCAGTGGCCCAGAGGTGTAGGGATCAGAGCACCAGTGACCTGGAGGTGTGGGGATCAGAGCACCAGTGGCCCGGAGGTGTAGGGGATCAGAGCACCAGTGGCCTGGAGTTGTGGGGGATCAGAGCACCAGTGGCCCGGAGGTGTGGGGGGATCAGAGCACCAATGGCCCGGAGGTGTGGGTGATCAGAGCACCAGTGGCCTGGAGGTGTAGGGGATCAGAGCACCAGTGGCCTGGAGGTGTGGGGGATCAGAGCACCAGTGGCCCAGAGAGGTGGGGGATCAGAGCACCAGTGACCTGGAGGTGTGGGGGATCATAGCACCAGTGGCCCGGAGGTGTAGGGATCAGAGCACCAGTGGCCTGGAGGTGTAGGGGATCAGAGCACCAGTGGCCTGGAGGTGTGGGGGATCAGAGCGCCAGTGGCCTGGAGGTGTGGATGATCAGAGCACCAGTGGCCTGGAGGTGTGGGGGATCAGAGCACCAGTGGCCTGGAGATGTAGGGGACCAGAGCACCAGTGGCCTGGAGGTGTGGGGGATCAGACCACCAGTGGCCTGAAGGTGTGGGGGATCATCACCCAGCTTTAGAAGCATCAGTTTGCTTCAATCCAGCATTGGTCAATAATGCAATGTTCCAGTTGCGGCTCCCCCCTCCTTTTCCTAGGTCCTGGTACCAGATATTCCTGAATTCCTAATCTGTTATGATATAGTGTCAGAACATGCCACCTTTTGGCCAAGGCCGGGAGCTGTACGACCATGACGGTGATGATGGGTGCAGGATAAATACTGCATAACATACACAGTGCATTCTTGTTTCTTGGGTTTACACTGCTTGGCACTCTCTTATGCCAGAATCAACATTATCAAAGCTTTCCCATTTTCCTCAGCCTTTAGGTTTTTCTATGTACCCTACTTTTCTCATCTAGACCCGATTGCAGTGAACCCCTTTTTCCAGAGCGTACTCTTGGAGCGTGTTCCTGCTCCCAGTGCAAGTTATCTTTCCTTCAGTACGTGTGTGCGGGCGGAGGGTAAAGGGGGCGGCCATATTGAGAATTGTCATTATTGTTTTCCTGCTCTTCCTTTCTAAGTTACCAGTTTGTTGGGCCTGGTTTTCAGAGTTGTTTGCTTTTCATCAGTGGTAGGATTGCCTAGATTTCCCTCCTGCGCTGTTCCAGAACTTTTCAGAATTTGCTTCTTGTCCAGTGTTGCCAAGCAAGTTTCGTGGCTTGATAAGCCAGTGTTCAGGCAGTAGTTGCCCAGTCATTGTTCAACTACATTAAGTAGTAAGTCTTTCACAGTCTTTTCCTTATCCTTATACAGCTCTGGTGTTATACTTATGTGTGTTCCTTTCAGTATCCTTCTGTTTTCATTTGAGATTGTTATACTATGTTACCTTGAATTTGGATAGCACCTCCTGCCATAGTTCATGGCTTTGAAGCGCTTTGCCTTTCAGAGAGGCAAAGGAGGAGTATGATAGGACATTCAGTATTGGTAGGGAGAAGCAATGATGGGTAGATAGTTAGGATGAGGGCGAGGAATAGATAAGGTGCTCAGGAAGGCGTTAAATGGAAAAGGTAGACGAGCTTTATGTACAATTGGACCGCATTTATTGTGGGACTCGACTATATTCTATGGGGCACAGCTCCAAGAGAAGAGATAGCTGGATAGGAGGTGTTCTCTGCATAAGGGAGTATGTCTGGAAATTACTCAGTGCATGGTGAGCCTGGGCCTGTTGAAGCCATGGCCAAGAAAACACATGTGGCAAAGCCCTTACGCTTACTTCCCTAGGTCCCCACAACATTTGGGAGGGGTTGTATGCCAGAAATCCGAATTTACCAAGTTTACAGAAGCTCCCTGAAAAGTGAGCAAAAAAACTCAAATTTGTGGGTTTCCTCATTTATTTCATAGTTACCAAAACGCCATGCTTGTGCACAAACTGCTTATTGCAAGACGTGGTGCCTTCCACAGTGTCATGGTAAACCAAGGCATGTAGAAAACCATGCCCAAGAAAATGCACTGTGCAAAGCCCACACTTGCTCCCAAAGGCCCCGAATGGCCACTAACGGCCACATTCTATATATGGGAAAGCTGGAAAGAAAATAAGGGGTACATTTAACCGAGGGTGGAATTTGGACCATGGCTTCCTTGGGAGCAGAAGCCAAGTCTGGCCTTCCCGTATATTGATGTGTGAGGCAGGAATCCTCTAAGGCTGGGCGCTTACATAGTTCAGCCTTTGACTAGCCTTCTTACGCTGGGCTGCAGGTACTGTGTACTGTTAATAGAGGGAATCATGCAAATGTTAGGTCAAAAAGGGGTGTATGTTTTTCTCTTTAATGAATGGTTTGGGGATTGCTAGCTCTTGTCTTATGGCTGCTTCAAAAGCGCTTGAAAATTAGACATTTAAAAGCAAAACATTATAATGAAACCTCAGCATAATATAACATGACCTATGCAGCTAGTATAAAAGGAAACGGACATCATATTCTCCCGCCCTCCCATTTATATCCCAGCAGAGCAAGGCATTACAAACATGTTTCTACAACTTAAAACATGACATGGCGTAGCATAACATAACACAGTGTAGAATACCAATCCTAATTCAGTGTAGCACTTCAAAACAGGGCTTGGCATAGATAATATAGCTTAGTGCAGGCACATACCAAAACATCACACCCACACACACACATACAGACATAGATACATACACACTTTGCTCCAGGCTCTCCTCTGCTGCTCCTAGGTTGACTGAATTCGAGATGACATTGCTTCTCTTTCGTAGGTAAAGGCCCTGGGGCTTCCGTGTGGACATGGGGCGGGTCGCAGTTTCCAAGGAATGTCCATGTCTTGTACACACATTATCTTGTTTTATTTGAAACCTACTAGTTGCTGGTCACATTTTATGATTTACCCACATTTTTAATCCTGTATCCATGAATATTATACAGTGAGTCACATATGGCAATGTATGTACTCGTAATCCTGTTTTGAACTCTGCTTTCTGGGTTTTGTAGCCGCATTTCACATTATATTTATTGACACATTTGTATGAATACTTTATGTCATTGCAGACGGGAGACCAAATCTGACCCTCATGCCCCCCACCCGCACATGGCTCTCGAAATGAAGACAGAGAGGCACTCTTAGGCCCATCACCGCAGTCATTGATGTATCGCAGGTGTGAGAAACGTTATTCGTTCATACAGCCGTTCAGGCCATAGCCAATCGTTGATTTGTACGATATGGAAAGGACATAGACTTTTTACTGGGAAGGACGTGTTTTCCTATAGTATCATTACTGCCATTTACGCAAAGCAAACAGGAATAAGTTCATATGGGGGGAATATTGGCATATTTTGGTGCAGCCAGAATGGAAATGTATGGGCACAACCAGCGTGACATTTTTTTATGATGGCATATGATGGTATAATGAACAGATATGTATGGTTTGTATCTCATATTGACGTTGGATTAGTGGCACACTTTAATTCTGCCTGGTCCCCTTGTGGTTGCTTTTGCTTAAAGGGTGATCCCTGATCATATACCTGGGCTTTAGAAATAAAAATGATCAAAGTAACTAAATGTGCATGTTATATTTAAATCCAATCACTTTGTTATTCTCACTGGCAAATTGCGCTTTAAAATGTACCATTTGATACTTGGGCCCCATGCCAAACAATCCTTGGGGGTAGAACAGAGGGGGAGGAGCCTCCAAGTTTACCCCACCCAGTTTCTGAAGAGGCCCCTCCCATCACCAGTTAGCCCCCTCCTCAAACCCCAAAATGTAGCTTTCATTGCTCCCCTGGTTCCACCCGCCCAGCATGGTCCATTGGCTGACAAGGCTCTGTGCAGTAGGAAGCTAAGCTGATTGCACACCATCCACTGAAGGGCTTGATTACATGCACCAATGGTGTGTAAGCATGTGAGCACACTACTCACAGACGTCCTGTGCCATGTTCAAGCTGCGTTAGTGAAGGATCCTACCCATCGGACCACATCATCGCTGCATTCCCAGAAAGATGGAAAATCCACATGGCACAAATATGCTGAAGACTAGGGGTAGAATGAACTTCCTCGAGGAACACTGCAGGGCTACTGCATAAGTTAGTCACTACTTTGCTCATAATGGCAGTTGCTTGTGTGCGCATGGAAACAAAAGTATACTTCTGGAAAAGCGACAGTTCCACGAATGAGCAACACTTGCCGGATGTGTCCCCTCGTCTGAGTAGTTTTACTTTTGATCATTCTAACCTAAAGCTATGAGGCCTGCACAGGCCACTTTCATGCAAAGCATCCCAGGTCAAGCATTGTGTGTTTGGCCAGATTATTCCTCATCTTGCGTCAAGCAGGACCAGTGCTTTAAGTGGCAGGTGAACTCGAGGGTGGGGGAGGTGGGTGTCTGTGAAGGGGCGAGGCCTAAAGGAGATGTGGGCCAACTGGTGACAGGTAATTGACACTGACCCCCTGCAGGCATCCCTTTGCAGCGATCATCACACTCTCACCTGGGGTGCGAGGGTGATGCTCCCTGCATCTCTTACATAAAAGGATGCCTGACAGGCGTCAGTGCCACACTAACCCATGCCAGGCATCCCTTTAACTAATAAATGTGAGAGGGTGATGATCCCTGCATCTGTTAATGAATGGGCTACCCGGGAGAGTCAGCTCCATATCTTCATTAATGGTGGCGCAGACCTTCGCCAGGCATCCCTTTAACTATGAGATCCAGCAAGCACTCGAGGGTGATCACTGCATCTTTTTGTTAAAGGGATGCCTAACAGGGGTCAGTGTGACATGTGTTCTTCCTTAATGGTGGTGCCAACCCCCCACCAGGCATCCTTTTAACTAATAAATGCAATGATCAGAGTCGGGTTATTGCTGCATCTCTTAGTTAAAGGGATGCCTGGTAGGGGCTGGTGCCATCATTAAGGATGAAAAGACGAGGCTGCCAGACACAAAGGAATTTTTTCCTAAAGCCTGAAGCTCTCGAGTGAGAGCTTCAGTCTGTCAAAAAAAGGCCTCGGCATCTAGCATCCGTGCTTTTTCTTACATAATGGTGGCACTGGCCCCACGCATCTCTTAGCTAAAATGCTTGGCAAGTGCAGGCACCACCATTATGGAAGAAAAAGTCATTTTTGTATAAAGTCTGAAGCTCTTGCGTATGAGCGAGAGTTAGGGAAAAAAGCTCTTGGCATCTAGCGGCCTCATCAGCTGTGGCTGTCAGGGGACTTTAGCGAGACCCGGCAGCACCCATCTCAGGCACATTTTTCAGAGACTGCTGGGGCTCTGCCCTGGTGTTAGGCAGAATCCTATGCAGTTCCCTTAGGGAGCACTACAGAAGATTAGGACTACAGGTATATGCAATAAATCCCCTTTGGTATCAGTCTGTACCACACAGATTTAGTTGGTAGCTGTGGCTGAGCAGCCAGACGTATCTCAAGAGGGAGATGAGCAGTATTCAGAGTTTACGCAATAGGACCACAGTACTATGGAACAAGGAAACACTGACCAAAGCTTTGTATCAAAAAGAATATATATATTTATTTTACACACTCTTAATTCCACAGACAAATCACTATCCTTAAAGCAAGATAAAACAGTCAAGAAAAGTATACACAACTCCCTATTTAAATTGTAGACAAGTTTGAGGAAGAGTGAAAACTGAGCAAAACGGCACAGTGTAAACCAAGCAGAAATGGCACTCTAAAAATTTCTTCAGAGGGAGGGAAAGGTCAAATTATACAGGGTTAGACTCCTAAACACACCAGCAACACTTCCCAATTGGATTGTGAACAAGTTAGGCACGCTAGTACTTTAGCATAAGCAATACTTAGGTGAAAACCGAGCAAAATGGCACTTCAGCAATATATAAAGGGGAAAGAAAAGGTGGTTATAAGAGTTTAGGTACACGAACACATTTCTTGATGAAAAGTAATCTAGAGAAGGCAGTTGTAACATATTTAGCCCGAGTCAATAAGCCTGTGCCAGAGTCAGTGGTACAAGGCCAAGTGCCTAGGTTCAAACGGTTCTAGTAGCTGCAGGCAAGTCTTTGTTTAACGATTGAAAAGGCGGTTGCAGAAGGTAAAAAGACAATGTTAGACGATAGGGGCGGCCAGCCCAGAAGGTAAGTAAAGGATTTAAAACACCTTTAGCAGTACCCAGCGAAGCGGGAGGCATGGTGGAACAATGTACCTTAAAAGTGGAAGAGGCTCCTGCGGTGGCGGTAGTTCGTGGCAGTTCCTGCAGTTGAGGAGATCCAGCAGACGAAGAGGGGCTCTCGTCGTGGAGGAAGGTTCGAGTTACTGCCCTGCCCAGGGATGAAGCCAGCTGTGGTGCTGCCAAAACGGAATAAAAGGTACGCTCCTTTAAATCGCAGTCGTGGTGGACGGGTGCCTGGCTATCCTGTCTCTGAGGGCTTGGCACTGGCGATTCGACCAAGGCAGGTCCTGGAAGGCGATTGGCGAACTGGTTGGTCCCACCAGCTCAAGGGAAGAAGGCTCTTGCAGGTGAAGATCTTCTCCTGTCGTTGGAGAAAAGTGGTGAGGATCTGCAGCAGGACTTCACCGCTGGTTCAGTCGTTGCAGATGTCTTTGGCTTCTCACCTCTTCAGATTTCTCAGGTCCAGTGGCGACTTCTGTCTTCCGGTCCGCAGGTCCCTGCTTTTATGCAGAAAACCCCCATTCATACAGCCTAGCTGTCACTCACACTGGGGTGGCTATCCTGGAGGGATAACCCCCCAGCCTATCAGGGCAGAGCACGACTTGGGTTGCGTAGGCAACCTTGTCCAGGGTGCCTATTCCCCCTCCCACACATCCTGTCTACCCCAGACTCAGTGGTGCCAAAAGGAGGGTGTCTGTGCAGAAGCCCGCCAAAAAGAAAAAAACAAAGGATCCCCGACCAGGGTTAGGATTTCAGAGAAAGACACGAGAAAGAAATATTATTAAAGATCTGGCAAAAAAAAAACACCAGATTAAAGTTAATATTAAAATAACCCGGCGGTTCGTTAGAGGCTGTCAGTAAAAGTGGTAGCCTCGAACAATGGCAAAATCCCATAGGAAAATATTTGCAGTCGAATATTTACGGTAGTAATCACTGCCACCAGCCAGAAACTTTGAAGAGAGGGACTGGACAGTACCCTCTCGAAAATGAACACCAGGGAAAAACTATTAACCCTTCCCAGTGCCTCGATAGTAAGATGGGTTGTACTGGTTTGGTTCATAACTATGGACTAGCAAAGTCAATGGTAACTTGGTATGCCCTGGGAGACAGTAGTCAGTCCCAGGGTATGGAGTCTATGTTTGGGGGTCACTGTGACACCCCTGTGTTACTGCACTGAGGGTGCTGTGTAACACACATGCAAAAAGATGATACCTATGGAGTGAGAGAAACTCCATAGCCCATAAGCACAAAAATAGCCTCAAACACACATCACACATATGTCTAAGAGTGGGAAAAAGAGTCTCACTCTTAGCAGGAGTAAAAAAAGAAACACTTGAAATCCAGCAAAGCTGCTGGGGGACTCTATAGGTAAGGGAAATTAGCTTTAGATGAGAATTCTCCCTAACACCTGGCTAGCCCTGATACACTTACTGCTCTGAGCAGGACGTTCTCAATTACCCATGGAAATAACATTTTAACTTCAGGCTTGCATCGTCAATTTGCACAATTTGCGCTTATTTACAGTGTTCCCTGCAGGGTTTGAGCTTGTTCCTATACAGAAATATTCTAAATATTTTCTTTCCTGCAAATGGAGACTCCCACATTAAGTTCATCAAACGTCCCTATCCCGATAAGCTTCTGCAAAATATTAATATGTCCCGGTTTCCAAACAAAGGTTTTCCAAAGAGATCCTTATGGGAACTCTTTTCTGATTAATGATACCTGGAAGTAACGTTACTGCCAAGGGGAAAGTCTCACAGGGAAAGTGGGCGGGACAGTGTAAACAGCATTGCAGCCGCCAGGCCAGAAAGGGCAGTGGGTGGAACCTCTATGGGGGAAATTAATAGAAGGGGATGGAACTAAATGGAGGTTTAGAGGAGAGGAAGTAATGGAGATGTATGATGGGAGAATGAATAGCATTGAAATAAAATGTCATGGCACAAGAAGAAATAAAAAGGTACACAAGGCCTGATGGGACAGAGGAAAGAATAGAAGTGAAAGAGAGTGTGTGCAAAGATAAAGGAATTCCTGTAAATCTAAATGTATAGTGGGGGATGGAAAGGGTTCCATGAAAAAAGAAAGCACGATGGAAGAAAAAATAGTTGAGAAAGGAAACGCACAAAGGTAGCGACTAAGTTAAAGAATGGTTTGAAAATATATTATGGGACAAAGAAAGTTAACTATATGAGTGCCGAGAATGAATACGAAAAAAGAGAATGAAAGGACATTGATGGGGAGAGAGGAGCACCCCAGAGTACACAAAACAGTATCCTCAATGTGTGATTCTGGATTGTCCAATCCGTGTCAGAGCTCAGCTGTTTGTGTCCTATATCTGTACTGTTGACTTTACCAACTTGAGTACTCCTTCCAGAACTGGCTTTAGGCCTGGGCGGGTGCCACATTAGCCCCTCTCCACGCCTTCTCCGGGGGTCTTTCAAGAGCTCCCCTGAGCCGGAGTGCTGGGTGAAGGCACCCGATTGAAAGAAAATGCGCCCTGCTCTTGCCAGCATGAGAGCGGGGCGCATTTCCTTTCAATAGGGTGCAGATACTAAACCAGAATCAGGCACCCTTTGAAAGGTTGCCCCGTGCTGGTTTAGAATCCGCCCCTATGTGAGTGAATAACCCTCCTCCCCTGGCCTTGAGTGGGGGGGTGCTAAATGTACCCCCCTCCCGACCAGGGCACTGCCAAAGTAAGGCCTCCTTCCATGTCTACGCGGCACGTCCCAGCATTAGGTTCTTAAAATCTGGCCATCCTATCCTACCCTGTAGTCACGGCACCCCTCTGATCGTGTGAAAGGTCTACGCGTCCATGTAGTATTTATTAAGAATTATATGAATAGGTGAGAGTGGGCCTCATTACGAATCAATCCGGCGGTAACTGAGGCAGTAAAACCGCCTGGTTACCGCCGGACTCGTATTACCATTCTGCCTCTGTGACTATCGGAAATACCAGGGCATTACGACCCTGGTGTCCCGGGAATTCCAGAGGTGGAATTCGGTTAATCCCCATTCCCATTGAGTCCCATAGTCCCATAGGACTCAATGGGAATGGGGAAGTGGAAACACCGGCACCATCTCGTGATGGTGCTGGTATTTCCACGTCCGCCTGCAGGCGGGCGGTGTTAAACCCGCCAGGTCAGACCTGGCGGGAACATCACCTCCCGCCTGCATGAGTCGTGATTGGGCGGTCCGGAATTAACAGTGGCGGCGGGTTTACCACCACTGTTATTTCCGGACCGCCCGACCTGTAATGAGGCCCCATTACAACTTTTCTGTCCCGGACCGCGGTGATTCCGCGGCGGCGATAACAAAGGTTCCGTGTCCGCAAGGTTGCAGAAAGACCGTCCGATTATGTGCTGTCGGTCGCGCGCACCACATGGACACAAAAATGTTGTAACCGCCATCACGGAAACACCCACGGAAATGGACGTAGCAGCGCCACAAGTTGCGCAAAATCCGTGTCCGCCACCATCGCCACGGACACGGAACTGGAATTACCATGATTGCCGAAACCGGAAACTGAAAGGCGGCCATCATATAAAGCACAATCCATTGCCATCCAGAGTCAGCACAAGCAGAATCCACACTGTGAGAAGCCAAAAGGGACCACCAGCATGTCTGCCAGGATTCCAACAAAGAGGCAGCGCAAACAGCGCTTTAGTGAGGCGGAGCTAACTGTTCTGGTCGAGCTCATAGTGGAGCATGCTGAGATGCTGTTCAGTGCCGATCAACGGCGTGCCACCCAGCAGCGGAGGCAGGGAGTGTGGGCGGAAGCAGCATGCAAGTGCACTGCTGTGGGCGTGACTGTGAGGAGTGTAAAGGACTGGCACAAGCGGTGGGACGACCTCAGGCTGAGAGTGCAGAACCTGATCTCCACACACCGCCAATGCAGCAGTGGGACAGGTGGAGGACCCCCTTCCCCACTGAGGCTGCAAACATGGGAGGAGCGTTGCAGCAGTGTCCTCCACCTTGAGAGCATCCATGGGATCGGGGAGGCTGAGGCAGGAGTGAGCCCACCTGCAGATGCTGGTAAGTGCACAAACATGAATGCCATATGAGTATATGTTGAGGGCATGATTGGGCCAAAGGACCCATTAACAACCCCCCCCCCAGCCCCAGGCAGTGCATGACTGGGCCAAAGGACCCATTAACAACCCCCCCCAAGCATAACATGACTGGGCCAAAGGACCCATTAACAACCCCCCAGGCAGTGCATGACTGGGCCAAAGGACCCATTAACAACCCCCCAGGCAGTGCATGACTGGGCCAAAGGACCCATTAACAACCCCCCCCAGGCAGTGCATGACTGGGCCAAAGGACCCATCATGATCCATATGGTGACCAATATCACTACAATGCATTTCCGCCAACAAGCAGATGCATGTAAATGCCACTATTAAATGATCAACCTGTATTGTCAAAAGAGAAATTATATTGTGCCTCCTATTGCAATAAATATATGTATATTGGCCTACGCCAAGCTGCTGGAAAGTCGCTTGCGAAAGAATCCGTGTTGCAAGGTCCTGACCTTAAATCAATGTAAGCCGCCATTTTAGGCCAATCCGCCATTTTAGGATTCGCTTTGTAAAAGTCACCCTGTGAGTTAAAATGGTGGACGATGTCATTCCAAAATACCTGGCCGTCTTGACCTCTGTACATAGCTAATATGTAACTTGCCTGCAGGCCACTTGTTGAGGTTGTGAACTGAGACCTTGTCCTTCGTTGACCTGTGTGTAAAAGGATTACTCATGCAACAAAACTAATCCACAAGCATATGTTGAAAGAATGTATTCAAATACTGAACGTAGAACACTTGCTTAACTACATTGTATTAATGTTTGAGAAGGCCTGCATGGAAGATCTTAGAATACACAGTTATTGCATAGGCTTGTTGATACATGTATTAAAGGCAAACCAGTTATATGCGGTTGTTCGAGACTTGGCACGAACCCTAGATCGGTGATGTATTACATGGAATATTAACCCGAAGTAGGGCTGGGCATCGTGCCCACCAAGTGTATAAAAAGCGAATGCATTCTAATGTACAACGTCTCTCACTGAACACACTGAACCACGCTGGAGTTCGTTGTGTTGTACTGAGGGCCGATAGCTATCTGATGTTGCTCTGTTTTTGTAACTGGATTCAGTATAAAATAAAGTACTTTGTATGTTTCTTTGTAACCCGTGCTCGGTGTATTTCCTTTTGGGGTACTCAGCCTCGATATTTTGATTCTGTTTTCACAGTTGGCGCCCGAATAGGGACCCTCAAGATTGATGCCGGATTGTTGAAGGTTGACACAGGCTATCGGACCGGGATCGGAAGTGTGACAAAAAGGGGCCCCACTGAACGAGACGCGACACCTCAGCAGCACTGCACGACCCGATCCCTGGACGATTAGCTTGTGGTCTGAAACGGCATCTTGATGAGGGTCCACTTATTGAGGCGGGCAGATTTGCTGAAATCACCATACATGAGGTAAGATTAGTTAGGTAAGATTCTTTGAAATCCGATCGGACCTCCTTAGGTTTGTTCAGGTGAGTCGTGACCCGACTCTTTATTCAACCCTGAAAATTTGAATTTGGCGCATTGTATCTGCAGACACAATTATTGACCAGGTAACACCAATAATTTGATATCCCTGGGAAATTGTCAACCTGCTTCAGGGCATTGTTCCGCAGCGATAGACAATCTTTGGAATTTAGCCGTCCTGCACCACAGGAGGGGTCGCAGGCATGTACTATGTACTGTAAGCATGGCATTGGAAGTATAGTATTTAATGACATTTGGCACAGACAAACCAGACATGCCTCCGAACTTCAGTGGCCAATCAATGGTAGTTTCGAAATCCCTCGTATTGAGTATTTAGAGTCAATTCTATTAAAGAAAAAGGCTAGACCTGCAGCATTTGATGTTTTGCACAATTGGAAAAAAGAAGCGTTGCAACAACTTAAAAGTAGGGAGAAGCATGCGTGCCATCATAAGACGAATGCCGAAAAAGCATTATTGTATGACCAAGATAAACATTCTGTATCGACTAGAAATATGGACAGGGCTTTCTCACTGGGAATTCAAAAAATATATCCGTCCAAAGACCTCCATACTTCCGATGAATTTATAGATAAATTATTAAATGAACGAAGGCCTGTTGCCTCTGTGCCACCTCCGTATGTTCCTCTTCCTGCTTCTTTGCCTCTTCTTCCTGTTATTCCTGCTCCACCTGCTGTTGTTCCTGTTGTTCTTGCTGCTCTTAATGTTCCCCTTCCTCCAGCTTCTCCACCTCTTCTTATCGCACCAGTTACAGTACCTCAATTGAATTTGCCTGCTCCCTCTCTTCCAAGTGGTCCTGAGCCGCTTGTAATCGATCAAGGTGCAGGGTCAAAGGTTGTCACCACAAGACTGTACCACCGGAGAAGAAACGTGAGTTAATTGCATGGTCTAAGCATTGTTTGGAGAAGGATGATCAAGCTAGTGATTTTGCCACACTTAGTAATATGGATAATTTTCCTGAGAAAAATGTTTTTATTGAAGTTTTAGGGATTCAGTTACGTATAATGTGGGGAAAATTAAATAATGCGGATCTCCCGCAAGGGTTAAGGGATCTAAATACTTTAGCGTTTTCTAGAGACACTGTGGATTGGGTATAGAAAGGAGTTAGAAAAGTTACAGAATGAGGATGACTAGGAGGAAAATATGTATGTACAGAAACGGTTCCTTCCTTGTCGTAAATCGATATCTGAGGAAGCACGAATTTGTACAAAAGATGCACTTAGATGGATTTCGGATATGTCAATAACTCCAGTTGAAGTATATGGCACGTATAGTCCGTATACGCCAGAAATGCAGAGGAAAGTGATACAGGTAATGATAGAGTACCTACAGGATGATTGTGTAAAAAGAAAGATTAGTTGTCCCACAGAGTTATTGGGTATTTACAAGAGAGCTTTTTCACTTGACACTTCTTCGACTGCTTTAGCGCTCGATTTATCTCTGTTGCTTAGTAAGCGTTCGGAGTCACCTACTTCTCAGTTGCCTATGAGAGAGGTTCCTCCGACATTTGTCCCGAAGGTTGAGATTGCGGCCGATGCTGCACAGGGTATAGTCGCTGTGGACATTCCTGCACATTTTGTATCACAGTTCGTTCACGTCCCGTTCTCAAGACAGGAAGTGAATACTATTAGGCAATCCATTCCTGATATTAGGAAAAATCCGACAGGATTCTATAAAGAAATAGAGTCCGTCTTGCAATGCTCAGTGTTCACCTTGGGTGATATCGATTTGTTAATCCCTGTACTGCTGCCCGTAGATTTGTGGAAGCAAGTTAGAACTATAGACGACGTACCAGGGTTAGGAGATACATGGGTGAATATAACTATACTTGATGGAGAAAGGCCAGCTGGTGAAAGACCGCCTCAGGTGATACTAACTTTGCCTGATAGAATTATTGCAAAATTAAAAACTATAATTCCAGAAAAAAGAATTATATGGGACAAACTTACGGCCTGTGTCCAAGGAAAGTCTGAGAGTGCTACCGAGTTCTTTAATCGCTTCGAACAGGTATTCTCGGATTTCAGTGGACAAGACCTAGGCACAGAGTCTGGGAAAAGGTTGTTCGTGGACAAATTTGTGCGTGGATTGCTGCCTGACATCCGGTCACAAATTATGTCTTCTGAGAACGCTTGACAGGTGAAATCACAATCAGAAGTACTGCACATGGCTCAGTACTACGAGAACCGTGTCAATAATGAAAAAGATAGAGTTGAAAAACAAAAAGGCGATTTGAAAACCAAAGTGCTATTGCAGCAAATTGTTAGAGGCCCCGGAGGGGGGGAGTTCTCAGGTTAGAGGTCAGTATGTCCCGCAGGCGAATGTGCCCTTGGGTCCTGTGAACATTAACCAGTGCGCTTATTGTCGTCGAGAGGGTCATTGGCGAGCACAATGTCCCGTCCTTCAACAAAGGTCAAATAATACATTTGGAAATATGGGTAGGCGATCCAGAGGTCGCCCGGGTGTAGGGGGCCCTGGTAGAGGTCAGTTTGCAACCTTTCTCGCAGGACAATCAGACGTCGAGTGTGGACAACAGGAACATATTTGATCATCCTTCCGCTGCATATTTATCTGAAGAGCTTCCTTTTGATGACATTCTGTTTCGTTAAGATTGCCCGAAGCAGGGTTTGGAACCTACACCTATTCCCGTCAATCAGAAAGGTCCCTACGTTGAAATGGTGGTGGGAAATAGGAAACATCAGTTTTTGATAGACACTGGAGCACAGAAGTGTTCCATTGATCATTCACGGGTTGCAAACATTCCACTGTCAGGGCAAACCAATGTTTCTGTAGGGTTTTCTGGCACACCAGTTGTTTGTCCGGTTTCTATGCAGGCACCTATTTCTTTGGGTCCTTTTACGGACCACTGTCCATTTCTGTTGACTTCGGATTGCGGAGAGAACTTGCTGGGGTTGAGTCTGTTAAAAGAATTAAATGAGGTGATTTATTGTTCTTCTGATGGAGTACGCTTGACGATTTCACCACAGCAATTTTCTGTCTCGCAATTCTTGACTAGACCTTTGCCTCCAGAATTCATTAATGTACCAGAGAGCTTGTGGGCTATCGACGACAATGATGTCGGTGTTCTACAGATTGAACCTGTCAAGATAGTTTTGAAACATGGAATTGAGCTGCCATGCATTTCCCAGTATAAGATTTCATTTGAGGGCGAGCAAGCTTTGAAATACATTGTTTCGGATTTTGTGCATCGCGGGGTGATTGAAGAAATTTCAGGAAGTTTGTGTAATAGTCCGATTTTACCCGTGTACAAGAAAGGCGATAATGCAATTCCATTCCGTTTCATAATTGATTTACGTGCCATTAATAAAGCCGTGGCTCCACAATTTCCAATTGTGCCTGATGTAATGACAATCCTAACCATGATTCCAGCTACAGCTACTTACTTTAGTGTGGTGGATCTGAAGAATGCTTTCTTTAGTATTCCTATACACAAGGATAGTAGATACTGTTCGCGTTCACCTTAGGGGGACACTCGTTCACATTTACTCGTGCACCTCAAGGGTACACAGAGAGTCCTAGCATTTATAGTAGGGCTTTGAAAGAACAACTTGATACCCTTGAATTGCCCTCTACCTGTACTTTGCTTCAGTACGTTGATGATTTGCTTTTAGCTGCTGACTCTGAGAGTGCCTGTAAGGCGGGCACTGTGTTATTGTTTATCCATCTAGCTAAGCATGGTCACAAAGCTTGTCAAAGGAGGGAAGAAGATTGACACCTGAAAGAATAAAACAAAACACATTTCTGGCATGTCTGTCCCAAATACACAGAAGGAAGTTAGAGCCTTGATAGGTATGGCTTCTTACTGTAGGTTGTGGATCCCAAATTTTTCACTAGTGATCAAACCGATGTTGGCTTTGACGAAGAAGGGCATTTCTTCGCAATTGCCATGGAACGCAGAACACCAACAATCGTTTGACTTGCTTAAGACTGCATTATGCTCTGCACCAGTTTTGGGCACACCAAACTATGAAAATGCCTTTGTGTTGTTTGTGCATGAATGTGATGGATGTGCTTTGGCTGTATTAACGCAGGAACATGGAGGGAAGAATCGGCCGTACGGTTACTTTTCTTCCACCCTTGATCCTGTAGCATGCGCTTTACTAAGATGTTTGCGAGCTGTCGCTGCTGCTGCTGCGTCTGTGAAACAGAGTGAGGGAATGGTCCTAGGCCATGATCTAACACTGATGGTGCCTCACTCTGTAGATGTTCTACTGAACCGAACTCAAACGCAACACCTCACTTCTGCACGGTTGACAAGATATGAATTGATCTTGTTTGCTCCTCACATTCAAATTAAGAGGTGTTGTGTTCTTAATCCGGCTGAACTCCTACCTTTCCTGCAAGATACTACTTGCGGCGATGAAGTTCCACATGATTGTTTGTATACGACCGAACAAGAGACAAAGGGTAGAATTGATCTGAAAGATACTCCTTTGGATAATCCGCAAGGAGAGCTGTTTTGTGATGGCTCCTGCTTCAAACTTCCGGATGGTACATCCACAGCTGCTTATGTGATCACTACATTAAGCACGGTTGTGGAAACTAAGAGAATCACGCATAATTCTGCGCAGGCCGCAGAGATTATAGCATTGACCCGAGCTTGTGAACTTTCTGAAGGGCTTGCAGTAAATATATATACTGATAGTCAGTATGCCTTTGGGGTGGTTCCTAACTTCGGAAGACTTTGGTCAGAGAGAGGGTTCCTAACTTCACATGGCACTAAAATTCAACATGGCTCCCTAATAGTACAACTACTCTCAGCGCGTGTGCTCCCTACTCAGTTAGCAGTTATGAAATGTGCAGCACATCGAAAGATTACAGATGATATAGGGAATGGGAATGCTTTCGCTGATCAGATAGCTAGACAAACTGCTACCGATCCCCATAAGGAGATGTACGTTTCAAGGGAGACTGTAAATGCTTATGCGATGGATGAGGGTGTTGGGTCTGTACGGGATATCCAAGCTGATGCCACGTTAGAAGAATCCAAAAGGTGGGCCGAAGGCTTGGGGAAACTTGATGATGACGGGTGTTGGGTGGATATAGTGGAAGGGAAATGGCTACTCCCTGATGCGTATATAATGATGATGGTCATTATGGCTCATGGTCCTACACATGTATGTGCCCAGAAGATGACAAAAATGTTAGAGAAAGTTTGGGTAAATGACAAGATTACGAAAATTGCCCAGCGCTACGTCCAGGATTGCATGATTTGCCTGCAACACAATGTGGGAAAAGGGACAGTAACTCCAAGGGGAAGTTTTGGGCCACCCTCTGTCCCCTTTGAAGTGATCCACTTTGACTTTATTGAAATGGAACGATGTGATAATAAGAAATATGTGCTGGTGGTTATCTGCGCCTTTAGTAAATGGGTTGAGGCTTTCCCTGTTAAAGATGCTACAGCTATGACTACTGCAAAAGTGATGTTAAGGGAATACTTCCCGCGGTTCGGGCTACCAAGAGTTATCTGGTCAGACAATGGTCCACATTTTGTCGCTGCTGTAATTCTGCAGATATGTACGGCATTACGAATTGACAAACGGTTCCATTCGGCCAGACATGCTCAGAGCGCCGGACTAGTAGAAAGACACAATGGTATCATTAAGAACAAGCTCGCTAAGACGTGTGCCGGCACCAAACTAAAATGGCCGGACGCCTTACCGATCGTGTTGTTATCCATGCGTACAACCCCTCAAACTAAGACTGGGCTCTCTCCATTTGAGGTGGTAATGGGGAAGCCTGCCAATATTTGGAACCTTCCTAAATGCAATTCATTGAGATATGTTGAAAATGTATTACTTTCAGATTATTGTAGTCAGTTAACTAAAAACCTGTATTTGATTTATCACCAGGTACGAGAAGCTTTACCTGTGCGATATGAGGGCCCGGGCCACAGCATACGGCCTGGAAGCTGGGTGCTCGTCAAATCGTTTGAGCGCTCCTCTTGCCTTGCGCCTCGCTGGCGTGGGCCTTTCCAAGTCCTGTTGGTCACCCAGACAGCGGTGCGGGTCGCTGGGAGAAAGAACTGGATACACGCGTCCCACATCAAGAAACTTCCTCACCCTGTGCCACACGTTACAGAAGAAATAGAACCCCTCGCTGATACTGCAACCAACAAACCCAAAGCAGTAAGTAGCACTGAGAGTGTGTCGGAGAATCTCTCTGAGCCCGTGAGGCTTGGGGAAGCTGCCATTTTGTCTCCACACTCTCCAAAAGTTTTGCATCCGGAAACTGTTATTTCAAATTCGGCACCTTCACTTGCTTCTGACACGTTGCTTCCAGCAGGAAGTGACGACATATTGTTTCCGGATCAATCAGTACCGGGAAAATCAGTACAATCTACGTCCAAGAAAATAGACTTACGGCACAGTTCTGCTGTGCATCTGATAGATTTACGGCACGGTTCTGCTGTGCATCTGATAGACTTATGGCACGGTTCGGCTGTGCATATGAAGAAGAAAAGGATAATCGAGGGCTTGTTTTTGCCCAATTTTGAGAAAGGGGATTCTGTTGGCTAGAGTTGTGGAAGGACTAAGAAGTCGCTCGACCGGGAGGTCGCCAGCAACGAACTTTGGAGTATCCGTTTGAAGACTAAAAAGCCTGCTACCACTACCGCTCGTATGGGACTTGTAAATAAGGGGGTGACCAACCGGGACAATGGACAAAATGCCTGGGCCCCGAAAATGTATTGCTCTATTTTTATAATGATATTTGGGTTTTTAATAGTTGCTGCCTTAGGATTGTGGTACCTCGAGGAAACTCATTCTTTAGAACTTTTGTTGCCTACTGAAAGTACACCTTTTGTTCCTACTCCCTTTGTACATTTGCATACTCTATCCCCTAGGGATTCTCAGCACAGACAAAGGTACCACAATAACACTCTACTGCTTATCATGAATGCTATGCATGCCATTTTTTAATTAATCTAACTGTTGGGTCTGCTCACATTTACCGCAACACAGGGGATAAGGGGCTAGGTTGGTATATTCATCCTTTACCTTTGACAACTGCTTGCTATGCTTCTCTTAGGGCACTGTTCTTTGACGGGTGGAATGATAGCATCTCAGGGAACTTTGATGGCACCAATTTGAATAGTTTTGAGAAACGTGTTTTAACTGTCATGATGCCTACCTCCAAGGAGCCAGGTCCGACCCAGCAACCCCAGAGGCAGGCATCATTTCCCCCAGGGGAGTGCCAGCAGGCCCAAGCTGGGGCCCTTTGGACGCAGTCCTGGCGCCTTAGGCGCCAGGCTCATGTTGGACCTCTGTCCTGGCGCCTTAGGCGCCAGGCTCATAAAGCTAGACATGTGTTCAAGTGTTTTAATGTGCACTTACCTGATGCAGACCATGCTGCCACATCCAGGCCCTCTTGAGGCCTGAATGGAACTACTTTACCTGTGGGATTACTTTCCACCCGGGTGTGGTCGGGGAAGGATACATACCTGATCGGAGGAAGGATACACACTTCTTCCAAAGCTATTTAAACCACACCCGATCAGCAACTCACGCTTCGCGTTGTTCTGCTCCTCGCAGCTGGACGCTCACCGTGTCAGCTCCTGCATCTGGACCTCAGCCACGCTTGTCAGTATCCTGGGTCACCTGCAAAGGGAGACAAAAGACCTTACCTGCTAAATCAGCACCACAGAGACATCACACCGACGATCCTGAAAAGGAAGACATTTTAAAAGCATTTCGCTACGATCGCAGCAGCGCTGCATTTCACTCACCTTTCCTGGACGCCACCATCTTCAGCAGCGATCATCCGGATCCACAGCCACTTCCCAAAGCCTAGAGAGAAAGACAAGAACAAGGTGAGAGAAGGAAGGGAATAGGAAAAGCTCAGTTTCCTTCTAAGTCTTACCTGTTGGGTCATTCCCATTTCATTTCGGGTCTTGCCGCTTCCAGGCATCCGGACCACGGCCCCTATGGGGAAAAAAGACAAAGACATTGAATGAGCGAATGCAAAGACATTACCCGAGCGCTCATCCAGAATTTACCTGTCATTTACTGGAACTGCACGTTTCACTTCGGGTCGGCGCCATATCTCCGGCATTCCGAACCCCGGCCCCTAAGGGGAAAAAGACAATGAACATTATTATTAAGCTTGGACTTTTGAACTTGCAACATAACTTTTACAGAGCCTTACCTGAATAGTCAACCTTACCTGAACTCCCATCAATCCTCAATCCAGTGAAGTAACTGGGTTTCAACGCGCCCCTGCATCAGAAGCAGGATGGAGAGCGCATCCTTCCTGACCCTAAGGTGAGACTTCACGGGGAATCGTGGAAGGGTATCGTGGAGGGTCGGAAGAGAGTGGGAGGCTTGAGCATAACTCAGTCAGTAGGTAATACTCCCTTTTCACGCACAGGGGAATATTCCTGCGAGCCGGAGAAGCCAGAGTAGAGGGGCCCTTCCTGTCCATCTTCAGAGTCCTGCGCTTCACCGTTGAAGAAGCATCAGCACTCGAAGCCAGACCTGCGCCTCCGTGGGAATCAGGTGAGCGTTACAGAATGCGAAGACTACCCACAATTTCCCACCCGGGCGCTATGGAGACTTCCGAGGCTGACCAGCTGGCCCAGCTTTTGAGGGAATTACGGGCGGAGGTGCACTCAGCCCGCCAGGAGACTAACGCTCTCAAAAGAGAACTGATCTTATCCAAGGAAAGAACAGATGAGCTAGCCAAAAGGTTATTACAGGCCAAGGCAGGGCACACTCCTTTACCTAATTCCGGAGACATTTCCACATCAATGGGTTTGAGTAACCCGGTACAAATTAATCTACCTGGACACATGCCTTTGGCCCCGCCTGAACGTTTTGCGGGGGATCCCAAGAAATATGCCGTCTTTATGAACCAATGTCGTTTACACTTTCTATGCAGACCCGGAGCCTTCCCTAACGATCAGACCAAGGTAGCCTTTATACTATCTTACCTCAGTGGCAGTGCTGCCGATTGGTCTATTCCATCGGTAAATCAGGATGATCCCATTCTCCAGAATTTTCAGGGCTTCCAGGCCAGCATGGAAAGATTGTTCGCTCGACACTCTCAAGGACAGGCCCTTGATAACGAACTGCTATCCTTACGACAAGGTAATCAGGATCTTCTGTCCTACATTGCCACCTTTAACATACTGGTTGTGGAAACTGGATGGCCAGAAAACAAAAGGATCACATTGTTTCATCGAGGCCTGCGCGGAGAGCTTAAGGATGTTCTAGCTCAGATAGTAAACCCACCCCAGGTCTGCGCAGACTACATAGACTTGGTGGTTCAACTTGATCACAGACTTCAAAATAGAAAAGCAGATCGGTTCAAGTATGAAAACCGAGTACCGATCAAAACCCGCGCTAACTCCAAGAGTACCGACGTATCTGAACCTATGCAAATAGGTGGCGTTAAAGGACCATTAACGCAGAAAGAACAAGAGAGAAGGCGGCAAATGCAACTTTGTCTGTATTGCGGGACTTCCGGTCACTTTCTTCGAAATTGTCCAGTTAAACCACTTAAGAAGGTGGTTGGAGCTACTGATAACGAATTATTGACACTTGATTCGGGAAACGACCTAGCCCGACAAGCGTAGGGGTCCGCTTGCCGAGCTTGAAAACTAACTCTTTGACCTCGCATTTTGTCATGCCAATGGTGCTCGTGGACCCAAAACAGCCTCAGCAGTTGCATGCTATAAAAGCATACATCGACAGTGGAGCTATTGGAAATTACATAGACCGTGAATTGGCTTCCAGGATTAAGCTTCCTCTCCGCCCGAAAGTAACCCAAGATGTCATTACTACAGTAGATGGAACCGAAATAGCCTCAGGGCCAGTAACGCATTCCACTGTTGAAGTGACTCTGGTGGGTCAGGATGGACATCGGGAAGGAATCGTGTTTGATGTGATCAAGGCCCCACAATTTCAAGTAATTCTTGGAATTCCTTGGTTAGAAACACATAATCCCAGAATTGACTGGCGAGCAAAGAAGATAAGTTTTCCTGATTGTGAACCAACTTGTTATCCAAGAAATCCAGCTATGGGTCTAGCCTCAGCAACTTCCATCCCTGTACAGCTACCGTCAGAATACCAAGAATTCCAAGACGTTTTTCAGAAAGAACAGGCTAACACGTTACCTCCCCATCGGTCTTATGATTGCCAAATCGATCTGGTACCCAATGCTCAACTACCTTGTAGTAGGATTTATGCTCTTACGGAACCTGAGAACCTGCATTTGCATCAGTATTTAGATCAGTACCTAGCCAATGGTTTTATTCGCCCGTCCAAGTCTCCTGTCTCTTCAGCTTTGTTCTTCGTGCCGAAAAAAGAAGGCGACCTTAGAACGTGTATAGACTATCGTGCCCTAAATCAAATAACGATTAAGAATCGTTATCCTCTGCCCTTGATCCCTGAGCTTATCGACCAGGTGAAAGACGCTTGTGTGTACACCAAGTTAGATCTCCGAGGAGCTTATCACCTGGTGCGCATAAAAGAAGGCGACGAATGGAAGACTGCATTCCGCACCAAATTTGGGCTCTTCGAATATCAGGTGATGCCCTTCGGGTTGTGCAATGCACCTGCCGCCTTTCAGTACTTTATGAATGATGTTCTTCGGGAACTTATCGATGTCTGTGTCATTGTTTACATTGACGACATCCTGGTGTACTCTTCTTCAGAATCTGATCACAGAAAACATGTTAGGGCAGTTCTTGAGAAATTGCGCCAGCACAGACTATTTGCAAAACTCGAAAAATGTGTTTTTCATACCACAGAAGTTGAGTTTCTCGGATTCATCCTGACACCTCAAGGAGTCCGAATGGACTCGCGAAAGGTGGACGCCATCCTCAAATGGCCATCTCCTAGCTCGGTGAAGGGAGTTCAGAGCATGCTCGGCTTTGCCAATTTCTATCGAAGATTCATCCCGGAATTTTCCCGAACAGTCCAACCCATCACCGCTCTCCTAAAGAAAAACAAACGCTTCAAATGGACTCTTGAAGCCGAACAAGCCTTCCAGAACCTGAAAACCAAATTCACCTCTGCACCTGTACTGAAACACCCACACCCAGATCTCCCGTACATAGTGGAAACTGATGCATCCAGTTCGGCCATGGGAGCTGTCCTGTCGCAAAGAGACCCAAAAACTAACCAACTACACCCAGTGGCCTTTTGGTCCAGAAAATGTTCTCCTCCTGAAATCAACTGCGCAATTACCGATAAAGAGTTACTGGCCATCAAATCTGCTTTCAAGGCTTGGCGTCACTACCTTCTCGGGGCAAGACACACCATTACCGTAATTACGGACCACAGAAACTTACAGTATTTAAAGACGGCCAAAGCTCAATCTTCACAACAACTCCGATGGGCTCTATACTTTGCGGAATTTGATTTTGTAATTACCTATCGCCCTGGCTGCAAGAATGGAAAAGCGGACGCCTTATCCCGGATTGGCATGGAAGAACCTAATTCGAGCTTAGAACCTGTGCCCATCATACCTGAGCAAAGAATCTTAGGCTTAACTTCATTGCACACTATTGAGGACATCCAAACGCAAGTAAAACAACTTCTAGACTCTTCAACCTTACTGGAATGGAGTCAGAAGGGTCCTCATTACACCGTTAAGGATGACTTACCCTACTTCCAGGAGCGGTTGTTTCTGCCAAGTAAAGAATTGCAAGAACTTGTTATTGCCCATCATCATGAATCTTTAATGGAAGGACATCCTGGTATCGCTAAAACGGAGGAAAAAATCAAACGTCACTTCTGGTGGCCTTCTTGGAGAAAAGACATAAAGTCTTTTGTTCTGTCTTGCGGAATTTGCGCCCAAAACAAGGCTGAAAAGAAAAGGCCAGCCGGCCTACTTCAACCCTTGGATATTCCACCGGCACCATGGCACACCCTGTCAATGGACTTTATAACCGACCTTCCTCCTTGTGCTGGTTACAACACAATCCTTGTAATTGTGGACCTATTCACCAAAATGGCCCACTTTATCCCTTTAAAGGGTTTGCCTTCTGCTTCCACCTTGGCCAAGGAATTCCTGGAGAATATAGTTCGCATACATGGTTTCCCTTCCATATTAGTCTCAGATCGTGGAAGTCAATTTATCTCCCATTTTTGGAAGAAGTGTTGCCAACTAGCACAAATAGATGTGCGGTTATCCACCAGCCACCACCCCCAGACCGACGGACAAACCGAGAGAACCAATCAGACTCTCGAGCAATATCTTCGGTGCATGTTACACCAATCCGAGTTAAATTGGAAAGACATCCTTTGGATCGCAGAATACGCATACAACAATTCAGTGCATTCTGGAACCGGACAAACCCCCTTTTATACTTTGTATGGTCACCATCCTCGGACCTCTGACCTAGATCCACCTCTGACCCTGGAAATGCCCACAGTAAATCATCTGCATTCCACAATAACCCGAGCCTTCAAAGAAGCTGCAACTCATTTACAGGAAGCCAAGAAAAAGTATAAAGAAAACGCAGATTTGCACCGAAGTAAAACTCCTCCTTACCAAGTAGGAGACCAGGTATGGCTAGCAACTAAACATTTATCCCTCAAGGGCCCGCGAACCTTCAATCCCAGATTCATAGGACCTTATCCCATCAAGGCTATAATCAACCCAGTGGCCTTTAAACTGGATCTACCGTCCAACATGCGTATACATCCAGTTTTTCATGCATCACTTTTGAAGCCCGTACAACCAGGAACCCGATTGTCCAAGCCTCCAGATCCAGTTCAAATTGAAGGGGAATTAGAATTCGAAGTTAAAGACATTTTAGACTCCAAGGTGGTAAAGTCGAAACTCTTCTATCTTGTTGACTGGAAGGGATATGGACTTCAGGAGAGATCGTGGGAGCCTAGTAACCATGTCCACGCACCTCGATTAGTACAAAGATTTCACCGGAGATTTCCGAACAAGCCAAAACCCCCGGAGGGAAGAACCTTGGGAGGGGCCTTGAGGGGGGGTACTGTCATGATGCCTACCTCCAAGGAGCCAGGTCCGACCCAGCAACCCCAGAGGCAGGCATCATTTCCCCCAGGGGAGTGCCAGCGGGCCCAAGCTGGGGCCCTTTGAAAGCAGTCCTGGCGCCTTAGGCGCCAGGCTCATGTTGGACCTCTGTCCTGGCGCCTTAGGCGCCAGGCTCATAAAGCTAGACATGTGTTCAAGTGTTTTAATGTGCACTTACCTGATGCAGACCATGCTGCCACATCCAGGCCCTCTTGAGGCCTGAATGGAACTACTTTACCTGTGGGATTACTTTCCACCCGGGTGTGGTCGGGGAAGGATACATACCTGATCGGAGGAAGGATACACACTTGGAACTTCTTCCAAAGCTATTTAAACCACACCCGATCAGCAACTCACGCTTCGCGTTGTTCTGCTCCTCGCAGCTGGACGCTCACCGTGTCAGCTCCTGCATCTGGACCTCAGCCACGCCTGTCAGTATCCTGGGTCACCTGCAAAGGGAGACAAAAGACCTTACCTGCTAAATCAGCACCACAGAGACATCACACCGACGATCCTGAAAAGGAAGACATCATTTTAAAAGCATTTTGCTACGATCGCTGCAGCGCTGCATTTCACTCACCTTTCCTGGACGCCACCATCTTCAGCAGCGATCATCCGGATCCACAGCCACTTCCCAGAGCCTAGAGAGAAAGACAAGAACAAGGTGAGAGAAGGAAGGGAATAGGAAAAGCTCAGTTTCCTTCTATGTCTTACCTGTTGGGTCATTCCCATTTCATTTCGGGTCTTGCCGCTTCCAGGCATCCGGACCCCGGCCCCTATGGGGAAAAAAGACAAAGGGCCTCATTACGACCCAGGCGGTAAGTTACCGCCTGGGCCGTGACTTTACCACCATGGCGTAAACTACGTTTACGCCATGGTGGTTGGCGGACTTACCGCCCCATTCCGACCTTGGCGGGGCAGTAAGTCCCCAATCCCCATTTACCCTTCCCCATTCCCATTTTTGCCCCATAGGGCATAATGGGAGTGGGGAAGGCGTTAATTACGCCACCGTAAATTACGGTAGCGTAATTAACTCCATGGTCCCTTAGCGCCATGGTTTTTAACACCTGCTAAAAGCAGGTGTTAAATTCGCCATGGCGCTAAGGGACCTCGTACTCAGGCGGTAAGGGTCGGCGCTGTTTACGGCGCCGTA
This sequence comes from Ambystoma mexicanum, assembly GCF_040938575.1. Classification (NCBI taxonomy): domain Eukaryota; kingdom Metazoa; phylum Chordata; class Amphibia; order Caudata; family Ambystomatidae; genus Ambystoma; species Ambystoma mexicanum. The sequence goes on from NC_090931.1 coordinate 886,722,424, forward strand.
AACCCCTTACCGCCTGGGTCGTAATGAGGCCCAAAGACATTGAATGAGCGAATGCAAAGACATTACCCGAGCTCTCATCCAGAACTTACCTGTCATTTACTGGAACTGCACGTTTCACTTCGGGTCGGCGCCATATCTCCGGCATTCCGAACCCCGGCCCCTAAGGGGAAAAAGACAATGAACATTATTATTAAGCTTGGACTTTTGAACTTGCAACATAACTTTTACAGAGCCTTACCTGAATAGTCAAGCTTACCTGAACTCCCATCAATACTCAATCCCGTGAAGTAACTAGGTTTCAACGCGCCCCTGCATCAGAAGCAGGATGGAGAGCTCATCCTTCCTGACCCTAAGGTGAGACTTCACAGGGAATCGTGGAAGGGTATTGTGGAGGGTTGGAAGAGAGTGGGAGGCTTGAGCATAACTCAGTCAGTAGGTAATACTCCCTTTTCACGCACAGGGGAATATTCCTGCGAGCCGGAGAAGCCAGAGTAGAGGGGCCCTTCCTGTCCATCTTCAGAGTCCTGCGCTTCACCGTTGAAGAAGCATCAGGACTCGAAGCCAGACCTGCGCCTCCGTGGGAATCAGGTGAGCGTTACATTAACTCCCCTGGGATGCTTGCTTTTCGCAAACAGGAGTAAACCGAATGTTGCTTCTATTAGGCCTTCTGATAAACTGTCTCGTCCTTTCCGATCTTTGATTTCCTTTAAAATGGCTCCAGTAGGCAATAAGGATGCCATGCCTCCTTCTTACACTGTTAATCATAGCCCCGATTCAGTTTCTTTTTGCATACAAAGGAATGGAACTCAGTCAATGGGAAATTTTCTAGGTTGTGCCAACGTTGCAAGTTTGACTGGGGAAAACAGACCTTTGTATGTAGGCGAACCTGTCTACTTTGTCTGCGGTAATGTAGCATTCCCATGGTTGCCCAGGGATTGGCAGGGAACCTGTTATTAAGGGATCCTGTTACATGGGGTGTTTATAGCTAGTACAAGAGAAGTTTCAAAGGCTCGTCCATGGCGGGACGAGAATGGTGACACCCCAGCACAAATCTTGGGAGATATAGCTAAATCAGTTGTGCCATTTTGGGGGCAGATAGCGAATTCAGAAGATATCAGAAAACTAGCGAGAGTACTGGAGAGAACCATCAACCGGACCACATACATACTCTATAATATGACGTTAGAACAAAAGGCGATAAGATTAGTAGCACTTCAAAACCGAATGGCATTAGATGTTATTCTGGCTGAGCGTGGTGGAGTGTGTAAATTAGTGGGATCCACTTGCTGTGTTTTCGTACAAGATTCCTCCCCAACTATCTTCAAGGCAATACAGAATCTGCACGTCCTTAGTTCCGAAGTGCATGTTCCCGAGGGAAACTGGGATCTAAGCGCTTGGTTCTGGGACTTCTTGCGATCTTGGGGTTGGAAGGTACTTTCGGTCTTGCTAATTATTTTGGGAATCCTGTTGTTTCTTTGTTGCTGTATTCAGTGTCTACCTGGTATGTGTTCGATGCTAGGGGGATGTTGCGCACAAGCAATAGGTTCGATAGGACATAAAGTGTATGCCCCGGATAAAACTTCCAAAGAATATGTGTTGAAAGAAATTTTAGGAAATGACCTAATGGCAATAGATATTTCTGACAGTGATTCAGGGTGCATGGACGATGCTGCATGGAGTTATTTGCAAGGAGATCCAAAGTAGTTTTAGCACTTGGCATAGGCCAAAAGAAGGGTTTGTCAAAAGAGAAATTATATCGTGCCTCCAATTGCAATAAATATATGTATATTGGCCTACGCCAAGCTGCTCGAAAGTCGCTTGCGAAAGAATCTGTGTTGCAAGGTCCTGACCTTAAATTAATGTAAGCCGCCATTTTAGGCCAATCCGCCATTTTAGGATTTGCTTTGTAAAAGTCACCCTGTGAGTTAAAATGGTGGACAATGTCATTCCAAAATACAACGTGGCCGTCTTGACCTCTGTACATAGCTAATATGTAACTTGCCTGCAGGCCACTTGTTGAGGTCGTGAACTGAGACCTTGTCCTTCGTTGACCTGTGTGTAAAAGGATTACTCGCAACAAAACTAATCCACGAGCATATGTTGAAAGAATGTATTCAAATACTGAACGTAGAACACTTGTTTAACTACATTGTGTTAATGTTTGAGAAGGCCTGCATGGAAGATCTTAGAATACAGTTATTGCATAGGCTTGTTGATACATGTATTAAAGGCAAACCAGTTATATGCGGTTGTTCGAGACTGTATTACATGGAATATTAACCCGAAGTAGGGCTGGACATCGTGCCCACCAAGTGTATAAAAAGCAAATGCTTTCTAATGTACAACGTCTCTCACTAAACACACTGAACCAAGCTGGAATTCGTTGTGTTGTACTGAGCTATCTGATTTTGCTCTGTTTTTGTAACTGGATTCAGTATAAAATAAAGAACTTTGTATGTTTCTTTGTAACCCGTGTTTGGTGTATTCCCTTTTGGGGTACTCCGCCTCAATATCTTGATTCTGTTTTCACAGTATGATGCATGTGATGCACCCATCAGGCACCACCACATAACTAATTGCATGCCCTCTGTGTCCCCAGAGCCGTATCAAGTGACAGTGATACTGCACAACAGCCCAGGAAATCAGCTCCAGCACGGGTCCAAGCCAGCGCCCCTGCACAGGAGGATGCTGCCAGCAGTTCGGCATCTCTGCCCCTAGTAGCAACTGCAACACATGTGCCGGCCACCATCACTAACATCCCCACCGTCTCCACGCTGCCTGATGCAACACAGGTGCCACGGGCACCCATCATGCCCACCCAACCCACCACAGAAAACAGCTGCACTGCAGAGGAGGCAGCATGTAGTGACAACAGTGCCCCGGCAGTGCAGTCTGATACAGGGCCACAGGGGGAGATGCCCACATTGGATGACTTGGAATCCTTCCATCAGCTGGAGTTCAGCCCCGCATCACTCCAAAGTCCCATGAGGTCACCTACCCCCTCAATGGCAGAGCTAAATTCCTGCATGCAGCGAATGGAGGAGCAGCAGGCTACCCTCACCCAGCTGGTGGATAGGCAGCTCGAGGAATCTAGGCTGCAGAGGGAGTGCCACAGCACATCAGTACGTCGCCTCTCAAAGTCCATTGGACGCTTTGCCAGCACTATAGTCACCCTGGCACTCCATGTGCGGGAGGGCAATGACAACACCTCCAGGCTCATTGGGTTCAATGTTGATTGGCCAACCAGGCAAATCTTGCACATAGGCCACCTATTCCTGATTCTGTGCCATCCAATACCACCACCCCATCCAGCTCCACCACTGCCAGTCCACGGAGGCGCTCGAGTCGGCTAACAGGGCTCTCGGGCAAGGATGCACAAGCACAGAAGCGCACACGGAAGTGATGGCATGTGTGTCGGGCACTGCAGGACACATGTGGACTTGAAGGGTGTGAGGTGTTGGTACGTTTGGGTGGAGGGGGAGGTCAATTAGGAGGTTTGAATATTGGGGCCTGGTTGGGGGTGGGTACGTTTGGGTGGTAGGGGAGGTCAATTAGGGGGTTTGAATATTGGGGCCTGGTCGGTGGTGGGTACGTTTGGGGGGTGGGTGGGCACGGCTGTACAGCTTCCCTAACCATTGCACCTCCTTCCCTGTTGTTAATTCATCAATATATCATTTCAAAAAAACATTCATGAGTGGACATCCATCATTTCATTTGCAGTACAACAATTCATTTATTGGCATCACCATATCCATGCAATGCTGTGAATGTGCAGTCTCTCAAAAGTAAATGCGAATCAGTGCATCCTGTGCTCGTTGTCCATCTAGTGGACCCCCAGGAGGAGGTTGTGCCATCCCATCCCCATCCCCATCTCCATCCCCATCTTCATCATCTGCGTCTGGGGGCATTGGAATGTTCCTGCGCAGGCACAGATTGTGCAGCATGGCACAAACGAGCATGATTTTACCCGTCTTCACTGGGCTGTACAGCAGTGATCTGCCAGATCTGCTCAAACAGTCCGAATGTCCTCTCAATCATGCCACGTGTGCGGACATGTGCCCTGTTGTAAGCCTCTTCATGCCTGTTCCTTGGCCTCCGTACAGGCGTCATCATCCATTGCGTGAGTGCATATCCAGCATCACCTACATGGGATGTAGATGGGGGGGGGGGCTATGTCAGTGTTTGTGGTATCATGTCTTCATCAGATGCAGTGCAATCTTGTGTCATTGTTCATTCATGCATATGTGGCATGCAGTGGTTGGATCGGTGGGTGGTTATGTTCTTTGGCCATCGTAGAGGACGTTGGCAACTGGACATTGACCAACGCATTGGTGTGCATGTGTACTCTGCCCTGCGGGAGACATTGGATTGTGAGTATGGCATTGTGCAGTGATGTGCACACATCGCAGTGTAACTCCACCGTGATGAAGTAGTCGATGCAGGACGTCTCATGTACAGGCATCATGTGCATTGGGAGGGCAGTGTTGCATATTGTTGGTGGGTGTTTGCAGTGGCTCTAGGTGTATGGGACAGTGATAGTATCGGCTGTGTGTGTCATGTATCAGGGTGTGTACGGGCACACTGTGGTAACCTGTCATGTGTTGCTTTGTGATGTTTAGGTTCCGCTGTCTATTCAGTTGATGGCCGGGGGGGTGATGCATGTGCAGTCACAGCAGCACACTCACATTGCTCATTGCCCTGGACACACACACACCACTTCCGCAGGGTCGGTGCATTGGCAGCTGTACTCACCCAATAGCCATGTGCTTTGTCCGGCACAGCGTTCCATGTACCATGGCAATGTGGAATTCCACAGTACCATTGAGTCATGGGTTGAGCCTGGGAAACGTGCGCAGCAATGTGTTTTCAGTCGCGTGGCATCACATACCATCTGTACATTCAGTGAGTGGTACTGTTTCCTATTGCGGAACACCATCTCAATTGCACGTGGTACTGTCAGCTCAATGTGGGTGCAGTCGACTGCACCTATGCAATTTGGCATGCCTGCTATGGCATGGAAGGCCAACTTGGTGGCAATGACCTCGGGGAGGGTACGGGGTAGGGCTGTCTGTTCCGACACATGGCTCAACAGGGCATCCTGTACCTGTACCAGGATTTTGGAGAAACAGGGTTGTGGTAGGCCGTGTAGCTCACCAACTGTGTGTTGATAGGTGCCAGTGCCAAGGAAATGCAGAACAGACACAACCTTCAGGAGGGGGGGGGAGGTGGTGGTGGGGGTGTCTATGTGGCTGTCTATGTGGCTGCTGATGGTGGTGATGTACAGGATTGTTGGACGGACCAGCCGGTATAGTGTGTGGATCTGTCCTGGGGTAAGGTTCCAGGGTGAGGCCCTGATGCGTGGTATTGCAGGCTGCCTGCGGGGTGGTGCCGGCTGGACAATGGGGTTTGCCATAGGTACAGGGTGAGCTGGTTGCCGCCTGTGCCTCCTACGCCTCCACCTCCTCCTCTGCACCATTACTGCCATCATGTGCAGTGCTGCTTGTTGGTTGAGTAGGCCCAGTCCCAATGCTACTAGAGCTGCTGTCTGCATGGTTCTGTTTTGTGTTGGGCTGGGTGTGGCCCTTTTGTAAGCTCCCAGTGGCCTGCTGGGTCCAGCTGGGCTGATTTGGTGCACCTGTGCCCTGATTCAGGTCAGCAGGCACTGTTTAACATCATGTTCGCGGTGGCGGCGGTACTGCCACGGTGATCACGGTTTTAACGCCATTTTTCAGGCAGTGTTTCCATGTCCGCGCTAGTTGTGATGCTTGCGGTGTTTATTATAGCCGGTAACGGAGGGGTTTCTGTGCAGGCGGAGTTTCCGGGTCCGCAGATCATGATTGGGCGGACGCGGAAACGGTGCCGGTATGGTTATACCGGCGGCGTTAAGTCCGGACCGATGTACTTGTAATGAGGCCCAATGTCTTTTCTTTAGCACTTGCCACCATGTTTGTTGCAACGTTAGACTTTATAGTGCTATTAGTAGCTGGGGTTGCCTTGCTCCAGTATAATGGTACTCAGCCTATCAAACTTGAAGGCATGGCCTGCTGAATCTACACGACGCCGAGACGTCCCCTGCTCCTATCTGAACCTGCCAGCACTGAAACTGACGCAGAGAAGCCTGGGTCTGCTTGCATCGGGGTCCGGTGAGTAGCATCGCTAGGAACTGGTCGCCCTCCTGCAGGAGCCCATAGCTTTTCCCCGCTGTGTCTAACAGCACGCCTTTCCGTACTCGCGCTCTGCTTCTGCCCACAGTGGAGGCTGCGCTTGAGTCGCGGAGCTCTGTTCATCTTCATTTGTTCACCGAACTAAACTGCCTGATTCACACCACCCTAGACTCTCTGGCACCCAGGATGTATATTGGGACCAGACATCCCAGCCCACATCCTGGAGGCACACACAAGGCCTGTAGAAGCCCGCGAAAGCATCTGTGTTTCGTGGGAAAGTACATGCCAAATAAGGAAGGGCCCCGGGTCAGCTCGACCTGGGGAAGGTGAAGGGGGCAAGACGGCCAGCGGACAGGACAACGAGCCTCGTGGTCTGGCCATTTTGGGAGCCAGGCCACCATTTTGGGCTAAACGTGAGAAACGCGCTTAAACGCCAAAAGGAGCTCAAAAACACAAAGAAACGATCGCTGCCACAAGTCCCGTCCGTGATTCACTTGCACCGTTCGATAACAATCCCAAGAGAGTATCTAGGGCCTGTAGTAGCTTAGAGACCCAAAGAGAGCAGTAACTTAGCTTACAGTGCCCTCTTGTGCCATGTTGCACGAAAGCTGCAACATGATAAAAGAACTACGGAAAACAACGTTTCCCGGTACTGACTGTCTTAAGGGCATGTCAGTTTCCCCGTAAGAATGGAGCGAAAGCCCAGAGGAGTGCGGCAGAAGGCTGCACTTCTCTGGCAAAGTCTTGATCCTGGTGAAAACAACAGCAAAAAGTTTAGGGGTTGCCACATGGAAGGAAAATTACCCACAATTAAATAATATTTCCTAACAGTCCCCAGCCATAAAAGACTAAGAGGAAGAAATAACGACCAGAACAGAACAACCACATTCAGAAGATGTTATTGAGAAAGACGTTTTCACAAGAAACCAAACAAAAACCTTGGGTATGCATTTCTCAGGTCTCCCTCTAGTCTTTGTTTCTCGATCTTTCTCTTTCACTTCCATTTATAGTCACTCTCTCTTTTGCCCCCCCCTTGTTCATTTGACGCATCCCCGCCTTACATGTACTGTCCACTCCCCCCTCCACTTTCTGATGCCCGCTACTCCCATCCCCACTCTGCCATCATGTTCCCTTTGCCAGTTTCCTCGCTCTCTTTTTCCAGTTTCATAGCTGCCAAGTTTCCCAGTTCCATGCGGAATCTTTGAGCCAGTCCGTTTCCCCCTCCCCGTATTGCATGCTGGGACTTGTAAGCCCACCCTTGCCATGGGAAAACAAAACTACAAGTTCCAGCATGCAACTGAAAGCAAAAACCAGCACCAGCTCGGGGTGTCACTGTCACAAATGGAACTGGGAACCTTGGCAGGGAGGCAGTTTGCTCCCTTCTCTTGAAGACTGCAATGGCAATATTGTCGATCTGTCATGAATCTCCAACAGCTACAATGTATGCAGTGCATGGAATTAAGACACATCCCTGACCATCCCCCGCCCTCCTCCCCCGCAACAAATGCTATTTCAAGGTTTTACACACCTCAGGCAGAGCCTTTGTGCCGCCACAGTTGATTCCTCCCACGAAGACCATATTGGGCATCACCGGCCGTGGGAATTCGAACACAAAGTCATGTCTCATGATCCAAAGCGTAGCCCTGGCAAACAGCTGCTCAGCCGTCACCTCCCTCTGGAGGAACTGCGATGCCAGGCGTGCAAATGGCGAGTAGAGGGCATGGCAAAGCCACCTGTCGGGGAGGGTGATCAGCAGGTTCTTCACCCGTTGGCTAAAGTCCATCCGGTCAGAGTAGCTTGTGAAGGAACCTGGGACGTAGGAAAGCGGGTTCGGACACTGAGCGGCCTCATGGTTTAGGCCGCAGGGAAGGAACCTCATGAAATAGATGGTCGGCAGGGACAAATACTCGGCCAGGATCAGCCCACATGGGAACACTGGATCAATAAAGAAAGCATCAAATTGGCTCTCCTTCAGGCTGCGGATCAGCCCCTCTTGGCCCAGAAAGAGCTGGCAAGTGGAGGCCATAATCTCTGTGGCATTTGAAATCCGATGATACAGATTCAAGTACTTTTCTATGACAGATTCATCAGCAAAAACCTCCCGGCTCATGCGCTTCAACTCTGAATCCAGGAACTCTTGGTCGTAGGGCACGGGGAAGATCTTCACACTGTAGTTGTGCGATGTCCCGATCAGGATGTTGGTTTGGGGCACCACCAGAGTGATCTCGTGCCCTCGCTGCCGGAGCTCCTCCACGACCGAGCGCATGCTGAGCCAGTGACTGCCATCCTGGGGCACCACCAGCAGCTTCCCGCCCCGGCCGAGGCTGGCGAGAGCCAGGAGAAGAAGCGCGGCCACCACCCTGGAGGCAGGCGCAGGGGCCATAGCCGATCACAGAAGGTTCCTTAGAGAGGACTGGTGGAAGCAGCAGAAGAAAACCGGGGAGGGACCGACAGAAGTCCAGCCACTGAAGGCAAGGTCTGAGCGCAGCTGCATGTGCAGGTCAGGGCTGCAGAAAGTCTGCTGTTACATGCAGTGCACGGACTAAGAGCTCCCATCGCATGACCTTGAAACCTTGACTTGCTTATCTGAGCATGCACGCGTCAAAGGACTGCATGTTGCAGCTATTGTAACCTGGTATCTCCACCCAATGGCCTCTGTAACGAATCAATAGATCCTTATCCTAAACTTCAAAGTCTGTGCACTCATTTGACCTCCCAGCCGTGTATGCCAGCAGTGATCTGGGGCCCATCACCCACGGGCAAAACCAATCTCTTACCTAATGCAGCTCCTCGATTTAGGGCAGTATTTTAAAGGCACTCTTCGTGCTTGTGAGCTTAGATTTGATCTGCTTTCCCTATCCGTGGCATCCAGCTTCAGAAGAGAGCACACTGTACCGCGGCCCAATGTCAGAGTAGAGCGCATTGCGCGCCTCAGTAAAGTGACAGCAATGGCGTGTTTCACCTCACCCAGTTAATAGGACAGAGCCCGCTGTACCCCGTTTGGCATGGGGAAAGTGGCAGCAGCATGTTCCACCTCAGCCAAATAGCAGAATAGGAGAGATTGTGGCAGGGTCAAAACGCTCCACTTCGAAAAAAAAAAAAAGCATAGAGCATGCTCAACTCACGCCGAATACTGCATAGAGCCTGCGCCACACAGTTCAAATACTGCATAGAGCCTGTGCCACACAGTTCAAATACTGCATAGCGCATGGTCCACCCCAGCCAGATGCCAGTAGAGAGCACGCTGCACCTCGTCCAAATACCAACATACAGCAAATTCCACCATGGTCAACTACCAGCACACAGCGTGTTCCACTTCCGCTAAACACTGGAGAAGAGCACACTCCACCACAGAGAAATAGCAGCGTACTGCGTAATCTGCACCAGCCAAATAGCAGAAGATAGAACATTGTACCATTGTCAAATACCAACATAGAGCACTTCCCACCTCAGGAAAATACTATCATACAGCGGTTTCCACCTCAATAAAATGGCAGCACAGGGCAGTCTCCCTCTGTGCGTATTACAAGAATACAGAACATTGTATCTCAGACAAACACCAATATAGACCATGCTCCACCGATACCAAATACTGCATGAAGCTTGCTCCACACAGGCCACATACACCATGCTCAACTCATGCCACATGCGACATATAGCATGCTCCACAAAGGGCAAATACTGTATAGAGCATGTCATGTACAGCCAAACACCAACAATACAGCATGGACCATGCCTGTCAAACACCAGCATGGAGCATGTCCTGCTTCAACCAAATACTATCATACAGTGGTTTCCACCTCAGTGAAATGGCAGCATAGGGCAGACTTCCCCTCTACCAAATACAAGAATACAGCACATTGTGTCTCAGGCAAACACCAATATAGACCATGCTCCACCGATGCTAAATACTGCATAGAGCTTGCTCCCCACAGGTCACATACAACATGCTCCACTCATGCCACATACTGCATATAGCATGCTCCACAAAGGGCAAATACCATATAGAGCATGTAATGTGCATCCAAACACCAACAATACAGCATGGAACATGCCAGTCAAACACCAGCATAGAGCATGCCCCGCTTCAACCAAATACTATCATGCAGCATGTCTCACCTCAGTGAAATAGCGTTTTAGGACATGTTCCACCTCAGCCAAATAGCAGAATACATCGTTTTATTTATTTGTAATGAGCCGAAAGCACGCAGGCATCGGGGCGCAACATTTACACAATGGTACAAACAGAAAAATGGGACAATAAAGATCCTAGGAGGGGCCTGATCAGAGTGAACAATCTGTAACTTGAAAATAAGTGTTTTTAATTCTCTGTGGAAAGCCCTTGTGTTTTCTTACAGTCTGAGCGCTAACGGAAGGGAGTTCCAGAGTTTGGAAGTGCCCATTGGAAACGATCTACCCAGTCCTTGTGATTGTTTTTGTCCTGGGCAGCTAAGCTGAATCTGGTCTGAGGAGCGTAATGATCGGGTTGGGGCATAACGGAAGACTAAGGACTTCAGGTATGGCACAGCTGTTCCAAAGAGGCAGCGATGCACGCGGGTGCCGGTTTTACTGCACTGGCAACCAGTGGAGGTCCCTTCTGTGATCTGAAATATGGTCGCTTCTTGGGATTCTCTTGATAATGAGCACAGCGTCGTTCTGTATGACCTGCTGATTTTCCAGGCAAGAGTTGGAGGCACTGATTAACAAAGTGTTACACTAATCTAGCCCTGAGAGTATTGTGGCTCGAGCAATAATAGTGCAGTTCTTTTCACTCACAAAGGGCCGGTAGTTCTTTAATAGGCGGAGATAGTAGTTGCCGTTTCGGCTAACCTGGTTAACTTAGGCATCTGCATTCATAGAGGCCTCCAGAAGGATGACCAGGGTTTTCACTTTGCTCTGCACTGGAGTGACACACTTCTCAATGTTAAAGCTTTTATAGGCAGGGTTCCGTTTAGAAAGAACCTGCCAAGAGCTGAAGGTGAGAAGCCCGGTTTTGCTGCCATTTAGGCACAGCCAATTTCTGGACAGCCAAAACTCAATCAGATCATACGTGCCGAGGAGATTGGCAGAGTCTAGGGCATAGTCACCGCTGACTTCACTAACTAGCTGCGTGTCATCAGCATAGTTTGTAAAAAATAAGCCTGAGCCCTCAAGGAGCGAGCAAAGTGGTCTTAGGTATAAGTTAAACAGCACGAGGGACAGGGTGGCTCCCTGAGGTACCCCACATTGAATGGGGGCTGCAGGGGAGAAAGCTTCTCCCCAGTGGATTCTGGACACCCGTCAGAGAAGAAGGTGCGGAACCACCCAACAGCTTCCTTAGAGCAGTTGCCCATATGACCAAGTGTATACAGGAGGCGGCTGTGATCAAGCAAGTCGAAGGCTGCCAACAAATCGATCAAGACCAGGATCCCGGCTCCTCCACTGCCCATGATTTTCAGCATGTGGGACTGGAGATTGACCAGTGCCATCTCCATGATGTGGGCAGGTCTAAAGACTGATTAGGCAGAATGGCTTGGTAGTTGGCATGACTGAATATGATGTATAGAGTCGGGTATGGTAAGCCAAGAGACACCATGTAACCAGTGGAGGAAAAGTATCCTCTGCCAGTTTGGAGGAGTTGGATGAGCCCTATAACAAGACATCTATGGGGCCCCACGGCATAAGTGTTGGACTGAATGTATGAATGTAAAGGAGCCCTGCATATAGAAAAGATGCGTATAGGATGTGGTAGAGGCAACGCTCTGCACAATATCTGCCCGTGAAAACCTACCACTAAGAGAGCTCATGGCCATATCCTGGCAGAGATGCTCTTCCTCCCTCCAATGGGCTCCAATATCAAATACATGTTTTTCAGAAATTCACTGATAGTAAATCAGATACAGCAATGTCTTCTTTTAAATCTCATCTGACATTTGTTTGACAAATACTTAAACAAAATATCTGTAAATGTCCTCTCGATCAGTTGAAATTTCTGAAGGAATCTTTCTAGAGCACTATTGTCAATATCTGGAGGAGGCGCTCGTACTAGTATTTGCAGCCTGAAGGTCAAAGGTCTTCCTAATATGGAATTACCTGCACGACAATAACCACATACCAAAGTTGCTACACAAATCCCAGTTGGACTCCCTATGCACATTCTTCCAAGGTCCAGAGTTTCTTTGCCATGAGTCTTGACTTCCTTCAACGTAAAGAATGGATCTGCAAAGAGTCCTGAGAGAAGTGGTCAAAAGAGGCACTCCTCCAGTGGCTAAACTTCCAGGGATGAGCTTAAGTGTGCACAGGAAATGCAGAGGGTCTCAAAGACAAAGCACTTTCACGCTAAGGGCAACATTCACCTGGAAGCAAGGTCTCCATTAACTTAAGTATGATCACTCTCCAAGGGTCCAAACATCAAACCAATCAACCACCACCTCTGTTGTAAATCATATGAAGACTAATAAGCCACCCACCTGAGACAGAGGCTTCCTCCCGCCGCAGTTGATTCCTCCAATCAAGACCAGGTTGGGCATCATTGGCAGTGGAAACTCAAAGACAAAATCATATCTCAGCAGCCAGATGGAGGCCCCGCTGAAGAGCTCCAGGGTTGTCACCTCTCTCTGGAGGAACTGTGAGGCCAGACGTGCATATGGCGAGTACATGACATGGCAAAGCCACTTATCTGGCCAGCTGATCAACATGTTTTTCACACGCTGGGAAAACACCATGTTATCCGTGTAACCTGTAAAAGTCCTGGGGACGTAGGATGGAGGACTCGGGCACTGGGAAGCTTCGTGCTTTAGACTGCACGGGATGCCTCGCATGAAGAAGATGGACGGGATGGAGAGATACTCAGCCACGATCATTGCACACGGGAAGAATGGATCGATCAGCACTGCATCAAACTGACTCTCCTGCAGGTAAAGGATCAGTTCCCGGTCATCAAGAAAGTGCCGGCAAGCAGAGAGCATGAGTTGGGACATGTTTGATATCTGCTGATACAGAGTGAGGACCTTTGCCACAAAGGATCCCTCGGTAAATGTTAAATGGCCCATTCGCGCAACATTTGACTCCAAGTATTCCTTGGTGAATGGCACAGAATAGCTCTTCAAAGAGTAGTTGTGGGATGTTCCCATCAGGAGGTTGATCTCTGGCACCACCAGAACAATCTCGTGTCCTCGCTGGTGAAGTTCTTCCACCACAGGTTGCATGCCGAGCCAGTGGCTCCCGTCCTGGGGAACCACCAGGAGCTTACCACCTTCGCTAAGCCCGGTGAGGGTCAGGAGAAGGATCTCAACCACAACCCAGGAGGCAGACAGAGGAGCCATGGCTAATGTGAGGGCAATCTGAACTCAGCAGTAACTGAATCTTGAGCTGGATTTAGGAGCGAAGCCCATAGGAAGCCAGAGAAGGACCACCACAAATCCAAAGGCAGCCAGGACCCCCGAACAGAGCACTGGTTCTTTCTTGCTTGCTAGGAGCCCTGACGGTCGTGGATCTGTCCAAGCGCTTGATGGCATAATCTCTCACTGCACGTACATGCAAGCGTTTCTGCTGGCAGCCCCAGTTCTATTCTCCCCACTCTGTGTGCTTACTGTAGGACTCTGAACCCTCAGTGGGCTTGAGTAAACAGGCATGATTTAAGTCCTTGCCAATTTCATCAATTGGCCTTTGTGCTCCCATCATGTCCTCTGTTTCGAACAACTGCCTGATAACACGACCTACATTGATAACAACCTCTGCCGAGGAGAAAATCAACTATTGGCCCCCTTCGCCCCTGACCCCGGCTTAGTCCATTTAGTAACTTTACTAGCCAACAGGAGAGGTGGGACTGGCACTGGGCCTCTCGGGTTGAACTTCTTAACCACATAAAAAGGGAAAATTACACTACAGGTCACAAATAAGACACAACGTGTTGTTTCATGTTTACGTTTAATTAGCTGTGAAAAGGTTTTTGCTTTTAAGTGTGGAATGCATGAACACAGGATTTACTTCTGCACTAAAAAAAAAAAATCAAAATCCATTCAAATAGTTGTGGATTTTAGCACTTTACATTTTAACCACTTTAGCCCCCAGAAAGCGTACCTGGGCCAATCACAGGGCTCGGGAAAAAGGCATTAACCTGCAGTATTGACTCTCATTCCAAGCCCTCAACGCACCACCTTGCACTCTGCCCCATACCTCGCTCAGCCCCTCTCCCGCTTGCCCCGGCTACAGCTCCCTTCACACACCAGGGCCAGCCAGTCGCTTATCCACACTCCATCATCGAAATCAAAATGGCTGCTGTTTTTTTCCAACACCTTCAAGCGCACCATGTTCGGACCATGTGCCCTTCCAACTTTTGGGCAGATTTAACACCCGGGCCCTCTTGCCTGGGTACTAAAAGCTTTTTAGCCCAAAACTACATATGGAATGATAAGTGACTAGAGGATGACAGAAAGAATATTCGATTAGTGATAGGATAGTCATAAAAGAAAGGAAGAAAGATGGCCAGGAGGAGGAATGGATGGAGGGTGAAAGGAAGACATTAGGGAGAGGAGGTGGCATAAAGGAAGTCTCTGGGCCTCATTACACGGATGGCGGAGAACCATGGCGAAATTAGAGCCATGGTTCATGCCGGTAAAATATCGGCACCGTCTTGGTGGAAAGGGGAATTACCGCCCCATTCCAAGGTTGGCGGGGCGGTAATTCCCCCTTCCACCATTGCCCTTCCCCATTCCCATTTTTGCCCCATAGGGCATAATGGGAAAGGGGAAGGTGCTAATTAGGGCACCGCAAATTGCGGTACCGTAATTATCTCCCTGGGTCCCTTTGCGGGTTGGTTTTTAACACCTGCAAAAAGCAGGCGTTAAATTCCCCAACCCGCAAAGGGACCTTGTAGTAAGGCGGTAAGGATTTACCGGTACCGGTAAATCCTTACCGCCTACCGTGTAATGAGGCCCTCTGTATTGAATCCCCTCATGCAGCGCAACTGCTACAGAGAGGATGTTTGAATGACAACAGGCTTGTCCCAAGCGGATGCCAGTGTCTGCTGACAATCAGGTACACATTGAAAACCCGTTGGGTGTTTTTTTTGAGCAAATGGAAATTAAATGGGTGCTGTGCAGGGTTAGGGTAGCTGGAAGTGGCACACCGTGACTTATGTCCTGGACCTGGATATGTCGCGTTGGCACATGCAGGACCCAGGAGAGGAACCCCTGCCAGGAGGAGGGGAGTCACAGTGTTGCCACTAACACGGCACCGCGACTCCAGCAGATCCCAGGGGGACTTAGAGCCATTTGATGCAGACAGCGAGGCTCATATGTCAAGCACCAGCACCACTCCCCAGGTTTGTGAAGTAAGTTTCACAAAACTGCTATCCCCTGGGTTCCATTTCATCGCAGGATTATTTTTCGCGGGGGTTTTTACAGCAGATTTTTTAACGAAAAAAGCTAATTGAATTTAAAGGCACAGCAACTGCAGGGTTGGCACCTTTTCTTAATGTGAAAACCAGACCTACTACTACACCCACTCACTAAAGCAGGCATTCATTCGAGAGACACCAGACCAGTACTGGTTTTACATTTGCATTCTAGGACTTGTAGTCCTGGGTTCATAAAGGGGAAATCCAGGACTACAATTCACAGAATGCAAAGTTAAAAGTAGGACTGGACTAGTGTTTCCCGAAGGGCATGGGTAATGTTAACATTTATCACTAAATGGCCCCTACTCTTTGCGCATCTAATGATATAAAATATCCCATGCTTAGGGGGCTGGCTCGTAAAGGTTTAATATTTGCTAGTTTATTGTTAACTTTGCTAAGAAAGCGGTACACACTAGTATACAGATAAAATGTTTTCGGTTTTGTGATAGGACTCTTAGGCGCCGAGAACACAGGTGCTTAGGAGGCACTTGCTCCCGTTCTCCTTCAACAACGTGGGCAGAAGTGTCATTTTGCCCCTGTGGAGATGTATGCCTGTACGGGGTCGTACAACGTGAGACTAAAACGAAAATAACAAATCTGTAATGAACAGTGCATTCTGCAGCTTCTGCAAGAAGGCAGTCCCAAAAGGCAAGACAGCTCTTACTGTCCAGTGGTGGAGCCAGTGGGGGGATGCAGGGGTGGGGGAAACGGCTGGGGCTCGGACAGTGAGGGTGGATGCCCCCATGTAGTCACCACCGGTGCCCAGTGTGCCCCCCACCATCCCTCTGGTGCCCTATTATCCACCCCCTGGCACCAAAAGCTGCCTCTGCTACTGTCCGGGCAATCACTGGTCACCACAGGGCTTCTGACTCACCTGCTAAGCCCATGTGTAGAGGAGCAGCCACATGCCTCTGCAGGAAGTCGCGCCCCCCTCCTTCCTATATGCTGGAAGTCTGAAATTGTGCCATGTTTGACACCAGCAGTTGTGAAGATTCTGCAGCAAATATTTGAGAAACGGTATCCATTAAGAAAGCCGTATCAAATTTATTCCAGAAGAGAAGACAATCTAATGGAGGAAATCCCTGAAGGAATATGAAAATGAGAGAAAGAGAAGTTGATGATGTCACAAGAGACGAGCATGACACCCTGAAAAATGGCTGAAGAAGAAAACGTATGGACCATATAGAAACCGATGACGAAATTAATAATCAAGTAACTTTGAAGTATGAAAGAAGATTGCACGTGTGAGAAGCACTGCAGAAAATGCAAGCCATTGAATAACTGTACAGATGCAGCAACGCCAGTAGATTAAGTAATCTTAGAAGCTGGCTATAAGTAATGAATAGACTGCAGGCGATGCCACCATTTTATAGAAGCTGGACATCAGTGTCACAAATTTAGTAAATTCAAGCCCATGGAGAAGAAAGACTGAAAGCTGAGTAACAGCAAAGAATTAGCTGAGATTGTGGAAGAGCCTGTAAGGGATGTCTGGCCTGGTGTCAAGGCTGAAGCAGCCAAGATTGGTTATCTTTTTGAGAAGGCAGTGAACATGAGATGCTGAATCATTCCTTGTTAATGCACAAAGAAAGAGCACCATGAGTGCCAAGTTGTATTCATTTGAGACAATGAAATGCTGCAAAATGGGAGGAATTGTGGTCTCCTGTCACGTGAGCCAAGGATGGAAATAGAGTTGTGCATGCAGTTCCAAAACTATGATAGTGTGTGCTCACACTCCCTTATATTCCCAGAGACGAAAATACACTGCAAGGGCAAGTTCAAAGACAATCTTTGTGGCAGAAGGCATGGGTGATGAGAGAAGTTAGACTAATTGGGTTGGTGAGGTAAAGTTATGTCCACCTCCTGGCACCTGGGTATGAGCTTACGTGCTGCTAGTGAGACGAATATTCCAGAATGGCACGAGCATGCCAACCAATTATAGAGGGCCATATAACGAAGGGCCTTATAGTTTGAGAGCCAATGATATACTGTGTACTTAATAATGATGAAGATGTCTTGCAGAAGAGGTAGCCATAAGTTGCCCACCTGACAGTAGATATCCAATCACACCCCAACCCCTTATAGGAAGTATACTTAGTTGTTCCCCTTGAGCGTAACACAATCCCTCTTAAGTTCTTCTTAGTTTGCAACGTAGCATGACTTCATGTATGACACATTTTTAGTATATAAGTGTTTTTAATGAAATGCTTAGAGAGAGCTTGTGCAACGTGCGTTGCTGTCTGTTGTAACTCTCTGTTTTAGATAATTGATATTAAAACAGAAATATCTTTGCCATCTTCCTGATTCGATATTTTCTGTCAGAGTTATTCTGCATCCCATCCATTGCATGCATGCTATTCAAAGGGCTATAACGCTCACATGCTTTGTGAAGTGTTGCACGCAACTTGCATGCATCTTGCAAAATGAGCAAGTGCTGCTCTTCAAAGAACCACCTTTTATTGTGGGGGTGAGAGGAGTTAGGCCAAAGCGGTTTGATGTACCTGTGCTCTTTGTGCCTAAACAGATGTTGTCACCTGTGACTTCACAGCTCCCAGGCATAGCTAACTTTGCACCAAAGGCCTGTGCAGCTCCCTCCTCTTTCCCCTTGTGCCTTAGGAAATGGACACTACTAGGTGTGGCTGGTCCATCACTTGATCACTTGCCCTGGTCCTGTACACATAGATATGTCACAGAGCTGTTTGCAACTTAACAGTTGCATAAGGCCTTAGTTTCTCATTTCTCGATTTCACACTGTTTTCTCTTTCAGTTATTTTCTCTTGCTTTGGCTTTCTTCAATTCTTTATTTCCATACTTTCCATCAGAATATTTTTTTGTCCTTCCTAGCTAGAGATAGAAATGTTGAAGGTAGAGTAGGGAGGGCAGGCTGGGTAGGAGAGGAGAGACAGCACAGGTAAGTGGGTTTGGGAAGTAGCAAGAAAGGAAGAAAGAATGAATGACGTAGTAACACGTGCTGAGAGGTGGAGGGATGAGATGGATGGAGGGAGAGTGATGAAGCGTGAGTGAGAAATGGAAGGAACAAAGGGAAACAAAATTAAGCAATAGAGAGAAGGAGATGGGAAGAGGAGGGGGTGACAGATGGCAAAAGATAGGATAGTGAGGAGAGGGTAAGAGTTGGGTGGGGAGAGAACGGAGGGATATTTGAAGGAGTCAGATTGGAGGAGGCAGGAGCCAGCCAATCATTGTGCCGTTCATCCCAGCTTCCGAGCGCTGCTCAGCCGGCTAGAGAGGATTGTCAGTGTGTATTCACTTTTCCTGAAACCCTGACTCTTGAACCATACCTGCCTACATTTGGCATAGGAAAATCCGGAGGATGATGTCATCGGGTCCCCGCCCACTTTTCAGAGACCCAGCCCACCTTTTTGCAAGCTGGAGACTGGTAATCAAGTTTTTTAATAAATCAGGCACAATCTGCAAGGTTGATGGAAATGATTGTGAAGTTAAGAGTATGCAACTGAGGAAGCTGTAAACACGCAATATGTTTTTTTTAAAATAAAATAGCTGCAGTTTTCTTTCGAGTTGTTTGGCCTCTACTATTCTCCAGAGCCGTTCTCCCATTTGCCACTCTCGCCTTCATTAACTCCCTTTTGAGAGCCCAAACATTCCATTAGGGAGCCGGACCCACCCTGAGAGCTGGGGGTGTCTTCATTCGTTTTTGCAATTAGACTGTAATCTGGCTGAATATTGGATAATGGCCCAGGTACTTGTACTGCCCCTTGAGGCATAGGAGTAGAAGGTGCTCTATTGTTATTGATAATGTTTGGCGCAGTGGGGAAGTGACTAATAACAATGCGCCCCATTGGCAAGTCTGGAAATGGATCAGAAACCTGACCTGATTGGTCTTGGGAGGATAGCTCAGTGGCAACGTGCTCGCCTTGGGAGCAAGAAGACACGAGCACCACAGGTTTGATCCCGGGTCCGCGCTTAGAAACCTCTGGGTATTAAGCACGTTCTAAATAACCTATCATATCATCATATCTGCAGCTTTCCTTTCCGTCAGCAGAGAAGTGCCTTGCGGTGGGCCATCTGTAGTCTCCCGAAAACCCGGTGGCTCTACGCTCTTCCCCGGTTACCCAGAGAAAAGTGTAAAAACCCTGAGTCTCCAGGGACTAGGCAGGTATGCCTTGAACCCGTGTGGCAGGCGCTTCCAAATAGTCACTGGTTGCATCCATAAAGACACTTTCTAATCATTTGGCCTTTAGAAAGGTGGCAAAGACACTTCTCTACTAGGCGGCCTGGCCTGGTCGTCTTCTGTGGATAATTGTTTTGTGATGTTCGCCTGACTCTCTAGCGCCAAGATACCTTAGGGTGGCCGTGCGCTCAAGAAATTCTCCTAACATAACAAAACATAACTCGTTGACTCCGAAACCAGTGACCGATGAAAACTCAGGAATGATTTCCATGTGTGACACAAGTTTCCAATCTCCACGGCCAAGGGCCTACTTTATTTATATTGGTGCCAACCTTAACTGGTGCTGTCTCAACCGAGAGTCTGTGGCTTGAATGGGCATGCAGTATGACCTACCGCGCCGTGCTCATCCTTTGGCCAGCCCATACTGGACCTTTTTGACAATAACACCATTATGAATGAATTTATTCGATGGGCAACTGCTCATGAAGCACATGGAAGGATGCCCACGGAAGCGCTGCCTGTGATAGATGCTATTAGTGTTTGTTTGTACTCGTCTCCTGAATGCAATGCAAAGCATTACGCTGTGCTCCATTAGGCACCTTACAACAGAATCCATGTTTCAACCAACACTTGCAGGTGATTACCACTTGTTGGTACAAATAGTGAAAACCTTTGCAGCATTGGGTTAAGGATTCGGTAATTGCAACACCAACAAAAAGTCAAAATAAAACAAATGTCGCCCCCGTGCTCAAAATCAGAAGTCGGACCCCATGGTAGGACTGTTAACATCTGATGCCCCTGCTGATGGGGAAGGCCCACTCTTGGCTCCTTACAACATTAGCACATGCAGGAGTGTGAGGAGTGGTGGAGAAACATCCAACGAAGAAAGCAGATGCCCAAGCCCACGCAGGGGGCGCTAGAGGGGCAGCTGGCATAACGGGTTGCCCCTCTGGCCTCCTGTGTCCGTTTAGCCTCCACTCCTACCGGGGAGGCGGAAATGGCGTTCTCTCCCTGGGCCAGCTGAGGCCAGCTTCCAGCCTGGGCAGGGGAGGGGGGGGCTCTAAATTTCCCGCCGGGACAGAGAGGGGCTCTCTTTGGCTGCCGGGACGCAACACCCTCCCACTCCAGAGAAGAAAGGATGGCTGCATGTTTGTGCATGTTTTGTATTAACGGTTGTTTTTCTTATTGTATAGGGTATCATGTACTAGGTCTCTAATTGTTTTCTTTTATCTGTCACAGAGCGGAGTTACGGGGCGGTCCTGGCTGAGCAGGCATCACGCTGTGGATGCAAGCTGCAAGTATTACCCGCTGCCTTCAGGAGCCAGGGCGGGGTCGACGGGCACTGACACCCTTACGGACAGTTGGACTCCTCAACAACTACAGTGGCCCAGGGTGTTCACTCCATGCAAGGGTATGGGAGTTATCCTGGTAGAAAGGCTACCGGAGGCGGGCTTGATCCGGAAAAACCAAAACCGGAAGTGACTGGGTCACCCCGTAGGACATTAAACCAAAGTGAGGGAGCACTGGTTTGGCTGAAGCCTGGAAATGGCAAAGGTCCACCCGGAAATGTGCTTAGGCCCGGGTCCCCTTGGGGCCTGGGCAAGGCTAGGACCGCCTGTAACTTTACTCTGAGTAAAGTGATCTGTTATCTTCCAAAATAATCCAATAATATGTCCAAATATTTTTTAAATGGTAAGAAAAGTTCACCAGGTGGGGGCCACAGTGGGGGCTAACTCTGCTAAGGAAATCGAAGCCAGGGGTGTTGCTAGGTCGGGACTGTCAGGGCTCAGGGCTAGCTAGCCTTTTGGTTGTAGCCTCTGAGTTTTTGTCCAGGGCTACAACCAAAAGACCCGGCGCTATAGCCCTCTTAGCCCCCTCTAGCAACGCCTCTGGAGGAAGCACACGACATGGGAGCATGCTTGCAAGGGAGCGAAGTCACGTGGTGTGCATGAGCATCGAGCAAGGGACGAAAACAGCAACTTGAGTATCATGAAGTAAGAGTGCCAGTGGGCAGGGAGAGAAGGCAGAAAGGGGGAAGAACTCACCGCCAGAGAAGTTCCATACAGTAGAAATGACGAACAGGAAGGAAGTAAAGAGCAGCAAAAGAAAATGGTGGCAAGGGGTGAAGTTAGAGGCACAGGAGCCAAGGGCTGTAAGCAGATTCAGCCTGTGTATCTGCTCCCTTATTTGACTACACCACATTGCAAGGGCGCCAATGAACTCTCTGAGAATGAAGAAAATCAAGTCTCTACTTGCTTATCCTTGGCAGTCCAATTTATCGACGCACAACTCTCTCCACGCAACACATAAACCCCCAAATAAAGATTACTCAGCTTAATTAGAGAAATACCCCTAAATAAATACCCTTACAGTTCGTGTGAGCAGTACTTCCATACCTGAGACAGGGGCATCTTCTCAGCACAGTTGATTCCTCCAATGAAGACCATGTTGGGCATTACAGGCTGTGGGAACTCTAAGACAAAGTCATATCTCAGCAGCCAAATGGAGGCCCCGCTGTAGAGCTCCAGGGCGGTCACTTCCCTCTGGAGGAACTGCGAGGCCAGGCGCTCAAATGGGGAATACAGGAAGTGACAAAGCCACATATCCGGGATCCCGAACAGCAAGTTTGTCACTCGCTGGAAAAACAGCATCTTGTCTGTGTAGCCTGTATAAAACTGCGGTACATAGGAAGGGCGGTGTGGGCACATGGACGCCTCGTGATTTAGAGCACAAGGAATCGACCGCATGAAGAAGACGGAAGGTATGGCAAGGTATTCGGCCACTATCTGCCCACACGGATAGGCTGGATCAACCAAGAGGGCATCAAACCTTTGATCCTGCAGGTACTGGATCAGCTCCTGGTCGCCCAGAAAGCGTTCACAGGTGGAAAGCATCATCTCCGTCAAGTTGGCGATCCTCTGATACAGGGTGATGGTCTTTTCTGAAAAGGATTGCTCACTAAAAATGAAATGACTCAGTGTCTTTATCGTTGACACTAATTGTTCCTTTGTAACAGGAGCAGAGTAGGTCTTCACAGTGTAGTCGTGTAATGTTCCTAGCCGCATGTTGGCCTCTGGGATGACCAGGACGATCTCATGGCCGCGCAGCCGGAGCTGCTCCACCACCGGGACCATGCTGAGCCAGTGGCTTCCATCCTGGGGCACCACCAGAAGCTTCCCGGCCTCGCCCAGGCTCCACAGGGTCAGAAAAAGGAGTGTAGCCACGGCCCAGGGCGCAGATATGGAGGCCATCTCAGTACCACTGTATCAAAGAGCATGTGCTGTGGAGGGGTGAGCTTATGATACCCTATCTGCGCTGTGGACTCGGGACTATCTCTGGACTTTGAATCCTTATTGACTTGAAGTAAACAGACGTATTCCGAGTTGACTTTTTCCCCCGGGAAACATGCCAAACCTTGCAATGCCACCTGATTATCCTCCGTGTCAGCAGATTTACCCCCACAAAATTAACATCAACTTCATGTGCATTCAAATTCCTATAGGGATTAATCCTGCCGTTCTTTAGCAAGTGCTGTACACGCCTTGTACATCACCCCTGGATATGGGCATGATGTGCTGAACCACTGCATGACAGGAACTCCACCTGCCTGCAACTCTGCTCAGGGGTAGACTGCTCTGCTCTTGCCCGGCTTGCATGTTACTGTGAGGTGCCATATGCATAACGCGTTGCTCCAAAATCCCCATCTTTGGGTTCTCCCATCCAATCGCTAACCCCAAGCCACCATGGAACCTCTCCACAGACACCCAGAATACTTGCACCTGAGACATGATCCACTCTTCCAACCTCCTCTTTGTGGTTCCTGCTGTTGCTCCGGCCTTCACAGCATCCTTAGTCACTCCCTTACTCCTGGAACAGTGATATGACACCCCCCTCCGCTCTCACTATTTCTTCCTGTCATGCCTGCTACCGCCATGCCCTATCCCTGGGAGCCTTTCCCCCTCCCTGTACATTCGGCCCCCCCCACTCACCACCAGTATATCACTGCTCTGCAGAGGATTCAAAGTCTTAACAGCACTTTAGGCCAGATATCATCACCCATCTAACCCCCAAACACTACCTCTCATTCAATTATCCATAACATTTCCAGCCTCTCTACCCACCACTGTTCCCTTCTACATCCTATCACCTTCATACCTTACACCACCTTTAGCACGATACATCACCTTGCACCAACTCCTCAGCGCCGTTCCTTATTCCCACACGTGCTTTCATGCATTTCTACATGTTGGCAGATTAGGTAACTCATTCTCGCCTTTGAAATAAATGCTCAATAATAACTTCCCCAACAATTCTGGGTCTTCCTTCTCTTGTATCGGCACGGTGGGTGTGTGTTCCCCTCTGCTTTTTTAAAATGTTTAATTAAATGGAATGATGGTAGACCAACCTCAGGAAAATGTGTGGGGCTGACCCACACACATTTTCCTGTGCTCACACCTTAACAAAGCATAAACCTGTGTACTCTGGGCTGTACAACTCAAACAGGCACCGTCTGCCCCTGACATATTTAGTTGGAATATGACAGTGAGGGTTACACAATGCCATTTCCAGGAAGGGGGAGGACTAACCTAACCCCTGCCATGGTCAGCCTGATTAACTAACAAAAGCTCCATGGATCTGCCCTGCTCTTATGTTAAGCCCTGCAACTAGTGGCAGTGATTATCATACCAACACTGGGTATATCAAACAGGCCCACACCGGCCCTGGCTGCAGAGGATAACAAAGGAGGCAGGAAACCCAACAACCTTTCTTGTGCAACTGTGTCAACCTGAAGCCACCTCCCGCCTCTCAGCATCAAGGGCAGTGAGATGTCATGTCTGGGTCCTGTGAGAAACCTGAGGGTCTTTTCACTCCTGTTCCCTCCAGATCATCTATGCAGGTGGCCTGGGAAAGCCCCTCACTTTTGTATCATACTCCTGGGCGTAGACAAGCGAGGTGGGATCACCTGGATAGAGGGTCCTCAGGTATTGGAGGTGAGATGCCCATAGGTGAGACACGGTATTCAATATCCTCCTCTCCGAAAGGAACCACTATCCCAGAAATGGTTATGGGATATTGTTCATCTAGTTCCCTGGTTTCTGAGAAGGGTAGGAATCAGTATCATGCGAGCCATGTTAGACAAAGGAAGAGAAAGAGTAGAGATGAGATACTTGGGAATACATCTTGGTATCCCCCCTATCCGTATGATAACCAGCTAATCTTTCTCTGACCTCTATGGGTCATTGTAAAAGTGTTCCACTTCACTCACCCTTTGAAAGGCATAATACCGAGACGAGGAAGAGACAACTAGGAGCTGTGAAGATTACCTCCAATTACCATTCAGGTACTGGGACGAGGAAGAGGCCAGAAGGTCAGGCATGTCCCATAGATTTACTTAATTATGGTCAGGCAAGCCAGGCAAGGCAAACCATTAACCTACACCTACAGCCTATTAGTCCAAAACAGGTGTATAAAGGTTGGAGCTGCAGGCAGAAAGGCAGAGAGCAGAAAAGAGGATATTGTGCGGAAGGAGAAGCTGAGACGCCAGTATGCCAAAGAAAGCCCTGGGAATCCTGCTGTATCGCGAATGCTGATTGGAGGTCCCACAGAGGTGTCAGTGGGCAGCCGGAGCTGCAGAAAGACAAAGGTCTGCATAGCAGCCGGTGAGTGCAAGTGAAACGCCTGGCTATTTGGCTGCAAATCGGAAAGAGGAAAAGGAAAAAAGGAGCTGCCGAGACTCAGTAAGTGTAGTGGACACTTAAAATACCTGGGGGGCTCAAAGGAGACCATGTAGATGATAACGGTCATTGAAATATGACCAAACTGAGTTACTTTACTCTAAATATCGAACTGAATGAATTAGTGAAAGTAACTAATTGCTTTGAATGAAACAGACTGCGTTGTTTATATTGAATACCCAACTGAACAAAATAAGTGAAAGTAATGTAACGCAATGAATGAAATGGCTCACGCTGCTCTTACTGAATACTGAAGTGAAGGAATTAAGTGAAAATAAATTATTTTAAATGCCAGATTGAATGAACTGAGAAAAAGCTACATTTATTGAATACCACATTGAATACAACAAGTAAGCTGGCCTTAATTGAAAACAGAATTCGAAATGCCAAAGCAAAGATATAAGGTATGAAGTGAAATCCACATCTTTAGCAAACTGCTGAACTGAAGGAAACCTGCAAGCTCCTGGTTCTATGACCTGTAATTGGTGCACCGTGTGATCTGAAACTGCACCTTGACCAGAGAACTTCTTTATGTTAACGAGGAAGCTTGCTGTGGTGAACGCAGGAAACCAAATATTGATTATCGTCAGACTTGGGGAAGGGAACCCTGAGTTGTGAAAGCCCAGCTGAAAGACCAAACCTTCAAGATATTTCATTTTGATATTGACACTAAGCTTGGGGAAGGGAATCCTAAGTTTTGGTGTCCTGGAACTGTGTTTCCCTGGAATTGTGTTGAACTTGGGGAAGAGAACCCTAAGTCTGGTGTCCTGGAGCTGTCTTGAACATGGGAAAGGCATCCTGACCTTTATAAAAACGGTTTTCTTCTAATCCTTAACAGAAGATAAATTGAACTTTGTGGTGAACTTATTGACATTTGGGGGCAAAAAGCTGAAGAGCAAGCTAGATTTGGAAATGGCACAGAACCTTAAGTTTGGAACACTATTTGAGGTATGGTGACATCCCTACACATTGTTTTGTATTAGTTGTGAGGGCAAGTATAGGATTTGAACACAGACAGACTTTTAAGTTGAACATACTGACACACACTTTCCTTAGTTTCTTTCGGTAGGGAAATCCCACCTTAGTATAGGGCAAGTCAGGCCTTAATACATTCTGACCTTTTCTTTAATAAAATAATATTGTTCAACTTAGAATTCGTTGTCTTTGTCTCATCCACAATGCCAACCTCACAGTCCATTGTTTACAGTAGGCTGCCACACTAGGGAGACCCCATTCCTAAGGTACGAGAATGTATTTTGCAGGAGCCATAGATTCTAGTCTCACTGCAGCATCAAAGGAGACCCAGCATTTTAACAGGGACCACACAGGGAGAACCATTAACCAGAGAGAATCTTTGAAAAAAACATACAGAAAGATGGGTGGGACTGAGTGTCAGAAGGGAGTGAGCCCAGAGCTCTTTCTGCCGGAAGAAGGATTCTGCCATTTTAGTTCTGGGCCCCACCTTGTTCCTCTTTTCACCCCTTTACCTTTCATGTTGCAAAGCACTCTGGTTATAGCCTCACGCATACAGGAGATTGTTGGTAGGGACCCCAGAATTGGTTCATTAAGGTAAGCTTAGCGTACACCAATCACTATGGCCCACTTGGCTTTAAAAGACAGCCGAGCCCCTCTTTTGGCAGATCTGAAGGCTTCCTAAGACACAGAAAGAACAACTCATCCTTGAATCCTGGCTGAAGGTACAGTGTGCCTTACATCTTCCGCCATTGAAGGAACACCAGCACATCCAAAGAGGGAAGTAAGATCCCTCCCCTGAACATCTCCCAGGGAACAGAGGGAGATACGGAACTCAGAGGATCCTCCAACTGCTCCAGAACCCGTACCCAGCCAGCACACAGCATGCCCTGCTAGGCTCTGCAGCAAGCTACCTGAATAGGAAGTGCCAGAAGGTCTCTGAACCTACAACCAAGGGCAAGGCAATGGCTTGCAGCACACTCCTCAGCTTTGGGCCGTCCGCCTTAAAGGACGACACAAGCTCATTGAAGAAGCTGGGAAAAGTGCCTCGGCTTCCATCTACCAACGTCCACCCGATAGGACGTTTTTCAAGCCAGTCGAGTTCCTCGATCTGCAACTGACGGCAACACAGACTGTTGTAAAGCCGCCGTCGCATAAAGACAACTGAGACATCTTGACCAGTGCTTCAGAACTGCCGATCAGCACTGAGAAAACAAATGCTGACCCCCGAGCTGTCATGCAGGCCAGCCTGCAGCCTTTCGTTCATCTTCGCTTACAGAGCCGTCTTGCCTCCTGATACCTGCAGCAGACTCCCGTCTCCAACTCTGTCACAGAAGCCTGCTAAGTGTCCTAAAGCTGACTCGACCCTATCAAGCACCAAGAACACCTACAGCACGAGCTACATTGTTGTGCTGTCCCCCTGGTCCTTCCCAGAAGGCCTGTAGAGATATATTATGCCCATTTGTCGCTTTGTTCTAAAGCCAAGAAACCTTAAATTGTTGTGGTTATTAACCATCCCGACTGCCCTCCTGTCAGTATCCAGAGTGCATCCTTTTTCCTTCTTTGAAACTTTCTGTCCTCTGCATTCCTTTACAGGCTGGGTTGTATATCGTCGTGTTGCTAGAACAGTCCTTTGTGGTATAAATAGGGTAGATATTTTTGATACAACCTTGACTGGACAGTCCCTTTTATCATTGGGTAATAATTTTATTTTCGCTGTGTTGCAACTAACCAACGATCCCCGACCTTTCAGAGATAAGCCTGCCGATCCATCCACGTTACCAAAGTTGGACAATGAGGTTTATAATTTGCTTGTTATTCCAATTTTTTTTATCCATTCTGTTGTATTAGATGTGTGGAGCTGATTTATGGTTTAGAACCCCATATTCACCCCTGGACCACTGGTACCCGGAAGATGATTTGTCACATTGGTGGCAGACAGTCTGATCTAGTTGGAGCCTTGCGCACAGCTTAGTCACCCAATGATAAAAGTATGGTTGCACTTAATGTTCAAAACACAGCTAGGTATTGTTAAGTAATCATGGCTCTTCACAGAGAGACTGTGAAAGGCATGAGCAAGGATGTCCTGCACATCCTATGTCAAGAGAGGGGACTTCCCTACAGCACCAGGGTTAATAAACCTGAGTTGTTGACCAGCCTCCAAGATGGAGACATGTGCATGCAGGGCCCGGACATAGTTGCTACAATTGTAATATTTGTTCCAGGGCCTTCCTTTGCATGCTCATTGCTGGGCATATTTAACAGGAGCAGCTACCAGCTTCTAGTAGATGTCACAATAAAGGTAAAATAATCACATGGTACGCAATTGATTGGTATTTCATCACGAGTTGCAGTGCGATAACATTAGTCTTCAGTCACAGCACTCATTCATAACAATCCTTCTCCTTCATCACAGTGCTTCGTCTGTCATTCACAGTCCTCCGTCATCACAGTCCTTCTTTATCATGGTCCTTCCCCTTCATCACAGTCTTTCGTGAAAGTCTTCCTTCATGACAGTGCTTTGTCAGTCCTTCACAGTCCTTCTCCTTCATCACAGTCCTTCATCACAGTCCATCTTCATAGTTATTAACCTTTTAATAGTCCTTTATTTTAACTAGACTGTCTCAGACACAATCGCTCAGACACAGTCTCTTTCTCTCTGCCCCCATATCACTTGATCTATCCTTTTTTCTTTTCCCTCTCTATGTGTCCCTCTCTGACTTTCAGTCTGTCAGAACTGCTCTCTTGCTTCCTATATATTTCTCTCTTTCCCTTCCAGATGGGGAGTGTGGTGCCCATTGGGGAGGAAATGGATCAAGAAAAGGCTAAGAAAGGTTTTTCCTTCACCACAGTGCTTCATCAGTCCTTCACAGTCCTTCTCCTGTGCCTTGCCCTCCCTTATCATTCCAGTGTCTAAGACGCCCCTGCAGAGGCAAGACCGAGCAGGGCAATAGATCAGCCTCCTGCTTAAAAGCATGAAATGAAGGCACACAGCCTGTAGGAGATCTGTCAGCCTTGCCTTGGATGAATGACATGAGAATTAAGGGTTTTGAGGCTCCACCTTGCCAAATGAGCATTGCCTGGAGATTACCCTTAATTAGTAATGTATGAGGATCACCTGTGGGAATGAAAGAATGTACAGCAACCTGTAGGTAAACATGAGAAATGGTCCAACACTTAACTGCACACATGCGGTATGTTCAAAGATACCTGGGGGTGATATGAGGCAGACCCCCACCTGAACAAGCCTAGTGTACCAAGGCTGTATGAACTGCTAATAACAGTGCACTACTAGAGGAAAAAATGCAATGGACACCAGGATGAGTTATTCGTCCGGGAAGGGCAGCCTTTATATGACAGGCATGGTATCAAGAGATGACATTGACAACAGGGGATGTGGTGGGGATTACCCTACCTAAAGAAACTAAAGAAAGTAGATGTCCGTGAGTCCAAATCAAGAGTCAGTCTGTGTCAAAACCTATGTTTGCCCTCATGTCTAATATAGAAATGTGGTGTTGGGATATTCTAACTCAAATAGTGTTCAACATAAAGTCTGGATCAGTCTCTAGCCCCCATCGCACGTACAGGATACAGTTCCAACAGTTATAGGTTTCAAATGTTCCTTCAGTACTTGGGTTTTCCTTCCCCAAGTTTCCAGTACTACTTGCACTATACCAAGCTTAAGGTTCTGGTTCACAAAACAATGTTCCAAAGGAGCTCTAGGGTTCCCTTTGTCAGGCTCAAGAACCGTTGCACAAATCAATGTTCCAAAAGGAGCTCAAGGGTTCCTTTCCCCAAGCTTCAATCACTGTTGCACAAAACAATGTTTCAAAGGAAGCCCCACGGAGTAATCTGGTGGATAATCCACAGTATTATGGCACTAATAGGTAGGCCTGATCGGGCATGGTATCAGACCCCAGCCCTCCTCAAATCGCCTTGAAAATGACCCCTGTGGGTTGAAACACATGTCAGCAACACAGTTTCCAACCAGTTTCCTATGCATTTTTGGAGAGAATAAACTCTCATACAGACCTAAGTACCTTGCCCGACTGAAGGGTCTCAAACCCAATTCTCATTTTCCTAGTCCAGGACAATGGGGCACTATCCTTAGAGACACCAGCGCACGCAACAGGGTATGCCATAAATCCCCAATCAGGCACAGACGTTCCACTTTTCTAGTGCCCCCATTCAACTGAATGTTTCAAAGGGCTCAGGAGTTCACTTCACCAAGCTTCATGTAATGTTTCCCCACTTTTCAGCTTTTATCTGACTTCAGAGTTGCTTTCACCCTGCTTGGGGCTTCCCAGTCTAGGTGTAGTTCACAGGCCGCACAGCCCACCCATTACAGGTCACTCAGCTAGTTGCCCTTGTCCAGTTTTCTGCCACTTTGGTGGTTGATATAAATTTACAAGTTTATAAATTAATGATTTGCTTTCTGGATACTTCTTATACTTTGCTGGCTTTCATCTGCAGCCTTTGCTTTTACTCGTTCAGCTTACTTTCGACCATTCTGTATTTTGCTCATACTTTGCTGGCTCACCTCGGCTGCTCATCCACAGCATTCATTAGCTTATTCACCGTTTTCCACTTCATGTTACTTTCCCAATGTTCTTGGTTACTCAGAGACCTTTGAACAAATATTGCTGCAACATGGCTATTATGTTTCTGCAAGAATCTCTTTCAAACACTTCATTCATTTCTGCTCGTTCCTCAGCTTCAATCAGAGACTTTCAAGAATGTGCCAATCGTATGTGACCACTCTGATACAATGTAATTCAGTCTCTTTCATACGTGCACTGGGTTTCTCGCATTCTTCTGAAACTCACCGGTTGCAGCGTTCGTTTCTTCAGTCAGATGATTTCTGGGATTGAGGTCAGGGTCTCACCACCTGCCCCTTTGACACACCTGAAATGACACTTCGATTCAGGGAACAAGCATTTCTCTGCCACCATGAAAGGACCAACACTTTCCAAGGCTCCTTTCACCTGCCTTCTCCGGCTTCTTGGAGACACAGCTCCCTCGGCACACAACGACACTCTGCTCAGCTCTGCAGACCTTCAGCATCTTGGCGTAGTTCTCCTCCAGAGTCTTGTGGGCTGGGCTGGCCTTCCTGCAGCGTTCTCCGCACACAGGATTCTCACTCTCTCCTCTAGTTCACTGATGCTCCAGCTTCTATGCACCTGTGAGCCTCTAACAGGCTGCAGGTGTACAGTCTAAGGCTCAAATGCCTGACCATAATCAATCCAATTAACAGGACATGCCTGATCTTCAGTGCTATGGTCTTCAGGATCCATCTTCTTCGTCCCAGTACTATAGTGGTGTTACCTATAGGTATCTGCAACACTCTTGGAGGCATCTTTCTCCTCTCAGTACTTGGGGCAATTTCAGGGGGACATTAGTATATGGACAACAATATCCTACAAAGGCTGAGGGAGGGCTGGTTAAGTAAATTTCAGGAAAGGGGGGATACTGTGTTTCGCCGTCTGGCACCCTAGCCCCAACCCCCAAGGACCTTCCACCGCGGTTGTTCCTCCCTCACTAGTCAACCCCAGGGTCAGGATCCAAAAGCAATGGCCCTTCCCTGGCCACCTGAGCAAAGGATCTGAGGGGAGTAAATATGAGGACGCCCTCACTGGTGGCAGTATAGCAATAGAACAGGCATGGCTAATTGCTCTGAATGCTACCTCAACACCCTCAGA
The DNA here is from genome assembly GCF_040938575.1 of Ambystoma mexicanum. Lineage (NCBI taxonomy): Eukaryota > Metazoa > Chordata > Amphibia > Caudata > Ambystomatidae > Ambystoma > Ambystoma mexicanum. The sequence goes on from NC_090931.1 coordinate 886,754,520, forward strand.
CTCTTCCCCTGTCATCAAACTAAGGAGGACCTTATCACAACAGTATGTATACATTAAAATATGACAAGTAATTAACAATACAGGTGTTTCATTCAAAACAGCAGTAGGTGCAATGAATAAACCCTTTTTCTCAGCGTTGAAGGTTGTGGCAACTAAATGAACATGTGAAGCAGATTACATAAGAGTGTGCTGGATATACACCCATCCACCGTCTTAAACTCCTTGGACTCACACGATAACAATGATTACCTATGTCGTGTACAAAACCAGTTCACAGCATTAAATATATTGGTTTGACATCAAAAGCATAGATCACCCAATGTCATGGATAAGACGAGGTCACTGCATTAAATATGTTGGTTTGACACCAACTGATTACCCATTACCTGAGTGTCCCATGTGTCCTTCATATCCATTTTATCTCGGTCACCTCACTGTAACCCCCCCAATGGGAGTGCATTTAGAGCACACAAGTAGCTGCAGTCTGCCACGTTCACAAACACTACTGCAACACAGGACCACACAAACAAAAATGAGAAAGAACATTAAGACCCATACGCACACATGGTTTATAGCTGCAAGGCAGCTTGTCTACATGGACAGGTAAGGTCCTCATGGGGGTGATATTCTAAACACCACAAGTGATCTCCTCTCCCCCATCCACAAGTCTACAGAGGGAAATCCCACGGCTGCAGTAGTGACGTTCCTGTGGTGTAACCAAACACGGCCCAGTCACGTAGGTGAGGGGAAACCCGGGTCACATGAAGTGGGCGGGAATAAAGGTTGGCGCAGAAGCCAGGCATTCCAGCGCCAGCGATGAAACAAGTGAGTAGGTTGTTTATATGCCTAGTGCATGTGAGGCCCAAGGGGCGCATGAATGATCCCTGTCCTCCCAATTGCACACCAGAGGCCAGTATTCCTAATATCACACTGGTGACGAGGATTATCTGACACCACGCGCGTGACCAAAAAAAAGACGCTATTTTCTCCATGCCGCTCCGTGGCCTGCATAAGCACACAGCAAGATGCACCGTACGAAAACGAGACGTTTTCGATGTCGCTCTGCTGCCTGCCCAAACACATGGCAAGGGCACAACAAGAAGCCCAGAACGGCCCAAGGAGCTGACGTAACACCCACACGCCTCCCTGCAGCCTGCGTATTATATCTCCACACGCCACTCTGCTGCCTGCCCAACGGCCTATAACGCACATGCCAGGAAAGCCATAAAAAAACAGCATTTGCATACTCCGTACACACAAAAGGCCCATCATCCGAAGCCCAGACATCAGAGAGGCCCAGGAGAAGCCCAGCAACCATAACCACGAAACACCCAGGCCATCATCAAGGTTTGGAGCCCAAGGAGATCATCATAATCACCAAGGGTTTTGGGAGTCCAGGCAGGTGCACGTGCACACTTCAGCAAGGCGAGGTGAGCCAACATGTCGAGCTCATACACCAGCCCGTCCAGAGGAAGCAGCAGAAGTGCTGTGAGAAGAGACAGCATATTTAGGCCCTAGGTCCAGGAAACTCCACAAACTACGTTAATGAGGCCATTCGACCCCTACACCACGGGTGCTGCGCTCCAGTGGGACATATGGATCCAGCAATTTGAACTCCATCTAGAAGTCAGGGACATCACTGAAGAAAAAAAGAAACGCACGCTCCTGCTACTTAACATTGGCGCCACAGCCCTACGCCTATTTATCACACTTCCCAACAGAGGGACAGTGGATGAATACAACCTAGCCAAAGCAGCACTAACCAACAAATTTAAGCCTGAACTGAACCCAGACTATGAAAGATTTAACTTCTGCAGAACCCGCCATAGGGAGAAAGAGACACTCGACGATTTTCACGCCTCATTGAGAAAACTGGTGGTCAGGTGTGAATTCCCCAACAAAGAATTTGCAATCCGGCTGCAGGTCATCGATGGGCTATCGTTCGAGCAGCTATGCTAGACAGTGCTGTCGGAAAAGAACATTCTGCTGGATCACATACTGGCAATGGGGAGACTCAGTGAATGAACAGATGACCAAGTAGCAGTCATGGTGGCTGCGATGCAGCGCATGCCTTTGGACAGCCCACGGAAGGAAGAAGAGGTGGCAGCAATCTGAGGTTGACAAGATACACGGAGGCGAGAGGAAAAGCGCCCCAACAACATGAGACCCGGACACCCACAATGTTGAAACAATGCCTACAAGTGGTGTGGTGGCCCCCTGGCACAGAGGTGAACCGTGCCCAGCTTGGGGAGTAACATGTCGGAAGTGCAAATGGCTGAACCATTTCGCGGCCGTATGTCTAAACCGTACAACCCCGAAAGAATCAAATCAACAACATACTTCCAACCGACAACAAAGAGGGAGAGGGAAAGCCAGAGCAGTCGACACTTCCTGGAAATCGCCCAGCAGCAGCGGGACGGAAGAGTCCTCCGACAAAAGCGTGTCCCCCGAGAGACATGGGAAAGGAAGGCGGAAGAAAACAAGTGGAAAGGAACATCGAGTATACATGATTTCCGCTATAAAACCAAACAAAACAAAGCCTGGCCGGGAGAAGAAGAAACACAGGCGGCCATCATGCACCATCCTATCAGATGGCAACCCCACCAAAGTGGTAATCGACACAGGGGCGACTTTGAACATCATGCCCATCCACAAGTATAACAATCTTGACCCGAAGCCAACGCTCCAGAACAAGCGAGTCAAGCTATTTGCATACGGGTGCAAGAAGGCCCTGCCAGTGAGTGGGTCATTTCGATTAGACCTAGCATACAACGGAGACACATGCAGAACAAGGATATACGTTGTGGATGCAGGGCTAGGAACACTACTGAGCTGTCGCACAGCAGAAAAACAACACCTGATACAGTTTTCAGCGTAAACCCAACGGAAATAGACGACCTCCTGGTGAAACACCACAAAGTATTTCAGGCAATCATGTGCCTCCGTGAAGAACCACAGTTACACATCGACCCAACCATAGAGCCCAAAGCCGTACGATACCGCCGAGCTCCTTTACATAGGAAGGAAGCAGTTGAAAAAGAATTGGAGAAGATGGAAAAACAAGGGATAATTGAGAAAAAGTCCAGGACCACCCCATGGGTCTCGCCGATGATTGTCGCACAAAAATCACAACAACCGAATGTAGTGACGATATGTGGCCATTGGACGAGAACGCTATGTCACCCCCACCATCAATGAGCTGATCGTTGATCTAACAGAAGGCAAGGTCTTCAGCAAGCTAGATCTAAGGTCGGGCTACCACCAGCTATGCCTCGCCAAGGAGTCTAGGTATATAACAACTTTTTCATCCCACCTGGGACTCCTAAAATACAAGCGGCTGAATTTTGGCATTTCCTCAATGGCAGAGGTTTTCCAAAACGAGATCAGAAGAGTATTACATAGCCTTGCCGGAACCACGAACATCGGTGATGACAACCTGGTATATGACACCACAATAAGGGAGCACCACAAACGGTTGGCAGCAGTCCTCAAATGACTGGAGGAAGCAGGCCTCACCCTACACGCAGAAAAATGCAAATTCAATAAAAGTGAGCGAAACTTTTTCAGAAACGTATTCAACTCTGATGGAGTATTGCTGACCCGGCCAAAGTCAGCGGCATTAAAAACACCAAAGCCCCCACATCAGCATCCAAGGTAAGGAGCTTCATGGGTATGGCCACATACTGCACAAGATTTATACCTGACCAGGCCACCCTCGCAGCACCACTGAGGGAGCTAACGAAGAAATAGAAACTGTGGGAATGGACAGAACAGCACCAGCAAGCGTTCCAACGCATAAAAGACTCGCTATCAAGCACCACAAAGATGGCATTCTTCGACGCAGACCAGGCTACAGAACTCTTGGTAGATGCCAACCCGGTGGGGTTAGGAGCAGTGCTCACACAAATAGACAAAGACGGAAGCATATACCCAATTGCATTCGCCAGCTGAGCGCTTACAAAGACAGAACAAAATGATGCGCATATTGAAAAGAAGGCGTTGGCGATCCTATGGGGCTGCCGCCACTTCAGAGTTTATCAACCTGCTAAAGTGTTCACGGACCATAAATCACTAATACCGATCTTCAGGGGGTCAGCACTGCACCCCGTAGCACGACTAGAAAAGTGGATGCGCCAACTGCAGCTGTTCAACATTGACGTTGCATACAGAGCAGGTGCAGACAATCCGGAAGACTACTTGTCCCGCCACCCAAGACCCTCCACCAAACATGAGGAACAACACGCAGCCGAGACGGAGGAGCACGTATGTCACGTGATTGCCTGCACTCACCCACGAGCCCTCACGCTGCTAGAAATAGCAGAAGAAACAAAAATTGATGCATGTCTACAACGAACCGTCCAAGCCCTCCGATCAGGTGACTGGAGAGAGAAACTACCTAGCTGCAGTTGCACAACGCACGGTTGCAGCTCAGGAGAAGCTACAGGCACTTTTCGGATTCCGCCAAGGGCTGGCATTGTGCGGAAGGGAGACAGAATTGTTCTACCTGAATCAATGGAAGCAAGGGCCCTGAAACTAGTGCATGGAGGCCATCGAGGCATAGTGAAGACCATGCAACACTGCGTGACGGAGCTAGTCGAGTCCTGCCCAGCGTGCCAATCATAAAGGAGACCGACAACACCGGAACCCATCACCAGCGCACACATGAGTCACACAAGGTGGGAATCTGTGAGCATGGACTTTTGCACCATCGCAGGAGAGGGGCACCTCCTCGTCCTAGTCGACGGGTTTAGTAGATACCCGGAAGTGGAGCACGCCAAGTCCACGAATGCAGAGTCTGTCATCACGGCCCTCGAAAAGATATTCGCGGTACACAGGATACCCAGGAAACTAAAGAGCGACTATGGCCCACCGTTTACCAGCCAAGAACTCAAGCAATTCCTCAACAACCTAAGTATCAAACATAGGAGAATTACCCCCTGCTGGCCATAAGCAAACAGAAACGCAGAGCGTTTCATGGGATCTCTAAACAAGAACATACGAATCGCAAAGGACCATAATCAACCGTGGCTGAAAGCAGTATGCAGATTCCTACGAGCCCATTGACAAACCCTGCACACATCAACTGGCATGAGTCCAGCGACACTGGTGTTTCGGATGCTGATACAAGCTGAACTACTACTACACCCGAGCTGGGTAAACCGCGACCTGGACATACCCCTCATCAAGGAGAGGCAAATCCGACGGAATGAAAAGGAAAGCCAAGCCTGCCATGCACAACCCAAGGAACTGCAGCCAGGGGATACCGTGCTGGTGACGAACAGGGCACCCAAAAAGAAAATGAGCCTGACATACGAATTTCAGCCTTGGACAGTGCAAGACACCAACCACAGTATGGTGACAGCCACACGAGGGACAGAAGTAGTGACACGAAATGTGTCCCATTTCCGGAAAGTTCCAGAGACACTATGGAGAGAGCAAACAGAAGAGACTGTGGACGGGAGCCCCCCAGCAGACCCACAGGCACCGACAAGAGCAAATGAAGACTCATCCCTGCAGCTCGATCCTGATTCAGCTCCAACTCAAGGACATAACGCAATGGCCGCGAGTACCACTGAGACCGAACAACCAGAGAGAACACACTCACAGTATCAGCTCCGGGAGAGACCTCAACCATCATCCAGACTACACAGATATGCCCTGCAAGGAATCTACCATCGAAGTACGGAGGTAGATGGAAGCCAGTAAGAGACACTGATACAAGATGTTATGTTGATTCAGCATTCTAAGTTTGGGAGGAATGTGGTGTAACCAAACAGGGCCCAGTCACGTGGGCGAGGGGAAACCCGGGTCACGTTAAGTGGGTGGGAATAAAGGTTGGCGCAGAAGCCAGGCATTCCAGCGCCAGCGGCGAAACAAGTGAGTCGTGTGTTTATTTGCCCAAAGCGTGTGAGGCCCGAGGGGCACATGAATGATCCCTGGCCTCCCAATTGCACACCGGAGGCCAGGATTTCTAACATCACAGTTCCTATTAGAGATGCCGGAGAAACTACATAGCCCCATGTCAGGCTCACATGCAGTTCAAACAAGTAAGGGCTTCAGTCACATTTCCTTGATTAAAGTATTTTCGCCCTCTTTCGTGCAGCTCCACGTAGAACACTGAACCGTTCTCCCACTGTTAACCGACACCCTCGATCACTGGACACACTTCAAAGAAATGTTTGCCACTAATGTACCTAAATCTGTTTGCTCATAGTGTAGCTAAATCGGGTGATCTCTAGGATTGGTAGGCTCTCTATTTTCCTTCTTGTTGCTGGTACAGATAGAATGGTGCCCCCAAATGACAGGGACACTGCCAGCGCCAAATTTCACACAGGTACTTGGAATGTAACCTTCCCTGAACGGCACCCACTGGGTGTTTCCTCATCCTAGTCACACACTTACTGAGTGAATGTTCACAGTGCTGATATGTAGGGACATTTAAAAAAAACTACAGCAAGGTAACATTTTATGAAAAGTACTAGATGCCCTTAAACTAAATCCAACTAGCGTCTTCACACTCAGCCAGATATTTATAGGCACCTCTACAAGTGTCCGATTTATGTAAGAACTTTATTATCTTTCTCTATAGAATGCCCCAAAAATAGGAGGTCCCTAAGAGCAGCCTCTGGTCAACTGACATTTAGAAGTTGTGCCCAATAGCCTATGTGTGTACTTAGAAGTTGTGCCCAATAGCCTCTCTGAGAAAAAGTTGTATTTAGAAGTTGTGCCCAATAGCCCATGTGTGTACTTAGAAGTTGTGCCCAATAACCTCTCTGAGAAAAAGTTGCATTTAGAAGTGTGCCCAATAACCTATGTGTGTATTAAGAAGTTGTGCCCAATAGCCTCTCTGAGAAAAGTTGCATTTAGAAGTGTGCCCAATAGCCTATGTGTGTATTTAGAAGTTGTGCCCAATAGCCTATGTGTGTATTTAGAAGTTGTACCCAATAGCCACTCTGAGAAAAAGTAGCAGTTAGAGGTGTGCCCAATAGCCTATGTGTGCATTTAGAAGTTGTGCCCAATAGCCTATGTGTGTACTTAGAAGTTGTGCCCAATAGCCTTTCTGAGAAAAAGTTGCATTTAGAAGTGTACCCAATAGCCCTCTGAGAGAAAGTTGCATTCAGAAGTGTATCCAATAGCCTATGTGTGTATTGTTGTGCCCAATAGCCTATGTGTGTATTTAGAAGTTGTGCCCAATAGCCTCTCAGAGAAAAGTTGCATTTAGAAGTTGTGCCCAATAGCCTCTCTGAGAAAAAGTTGCATTTAGAAGTTGCGCCCAATAGCCTATGTGTTTACTTAGAAGTTGTGCCCAATAGCCTTTCTGAGAAAAAGTTGCATTTAGAAGTGTACCCAATAGCCCTCCGAGAAAAAGTTGCATTCAGAAGTGTACCCAATAGCCTATGTGTGTAGTTAGAAGTTGCCTATGTGTGTATTTAGAAGTTGTGCCCAGTAGCCTCTCTGAGAAAAGTTGCATTTAGAAGTTGTGCCCAATAGTCTTTCTGAGAAAAAATGGCATTTAGAAGTGTACCCAATAGCCTATGTGTGTATTTAGAAGTTGTGCCCAATAGCCTCTCTGAGAAAAGTTGCATTTAGAAGTTGTGCCCAATAGCCTATGTGTGTATTTAGAAGTTGTGCCCAATAGCCTCTCTGGGAAAAATTGCATTTAGAAGTGTGCCCAATAGCCACTGTGTGTATTTAGAAGTTGTGCCCAACAGCCTCTATGAGAAAAAGTTGCATTTGGAAGTGTACCCAATAGCCTCTCTGAGAAAAAAGTTGCATTTAGAAGTGTACCCAATAACCTCTCTGAGAAAAAGTTGCATTTAGAAGTGTGCCCAATAGCCCATGTGTGTATTTAGAAGTTGTGCCCAATAGCCTCTCTGGAAAAGTCCAATTTAGAAGTGTGCCCAATAGCCTTTATGAGAAAAAGTTGCATTTAGAAGTGTACCCAATAGCCTATGTGTGTATTTAGATGTTGTGCCCAATAGCCTCTCTGGGAAAGTTCAATTTAGAAGTGTGCCCAATAGCCTTTATGAGAAAAAGTTGCATTTAGAAGTGTACCCAATAGCCTATGTGTGTATTTAGAAGTTGTGCCCAATAGCCTCGCTGAGAAAAGTTGCATTTAGAAGTTGTGCCCAATAGCCTCTCTGAGAAAAAGTTGCAATTAGACGTGTACCCAATAGCCTATGTGTGTATTTAGAAGTTGTGCCCAAGAGCCTCTCTGAGAAAAGTTGCATTTAGAAGTGTACCCAATAGCCTATGTGTGTATTTAGAAGTTGTGCCCAAGAGCCTCGGTGAGAAAAAGTTGCATTTAGAAATGTACCCAATAGCCTCTCTGAGAAAAAGTTGCATTTAGAAGTGTACCCAATAGCCTATGTGTGTATTTAGAAGTTGTGCCCAATAGCCTCTCTGAGAAAGTCCAATTTAGATGTGTGCGCAATAGCCTTTCTGAGAAAAGTTGCATTTAGAAGTTGTGCCCAATAGCCTCTCTGAGAAAGTCCAATTTAGAAGTGTGCCCAATAGCCTTTCTGAGAAAAGCTGCATTTAGAAGTATACCCAATACCCAATGTGTGTATTTAGAAGTTGTGCCCAATAGCCTCTCTGAGAAAAGTTGCATTTAGAAGTTGTGCCCAATAGCCTCTCTGAGAAAAAGTTGCATTTAGAAGTGTACCCAATAGCCTATGTGTGTATTTAGAAGTTGTGCCCAATAGCCTCTCTGAGAAAAGTTGCATTTAGAAGTTGTGGCCAATAGCCTCTCTGAGAAAAGTTGCATTTAGAAGTTGTGCCCAATAGCCTCTCTGAGAAAAGTTGCATTTAGAAGTGTACCCAATAGCCTATGTGTGTATTTAGAAGTTGTGCCCAATAGCCTATGTCTGTATTTAGAAGTTGTGCCCAATAGCCTCTCTGAGAAAGTCCAATTTAGAAGTGTGCCCAATAGCCTCTCTGAGAAAGTCCAATTTAGAAGTGTGCCCAATAGCCTCTCTGAGAAAAGTTGCAGTTAGAAGTTGTGCCCAATAGCCTATGTGTGTACTTAGAAGTTGTGCCCAATAGCCTCTCTGAGAAAAGTTGCATTTAGAAGATGTGCCCAATAGCCTCTCTGAGGAAAGTCGAATTTAGAAGTGTAAATACTCTAATATCATCTCTGTGTACAGTTGATCCAGAAGTGCACCTAATAGTCTAATATCATCTCTGTACAAATTGAACTTGGAAGTGCACCTAATAGTCTAATATCTCTGTACAAATTGAACTTGGAAGTGTGCCTAATAGCGTGCTCGCACTGAGTAGAAATACAATTAGAAAGCCCTTCTAAACTCCACCTAAAAGTCCAACTAAAACCTTACCTGGAGTGTCGATTCAACCTCTCCTTAAATAGATTACCCATATTCCAGCTTACTAGAAGAATGCCAGCTTACTAGAAGAAAGTCTACCAACAGCATAACTGTGCTGTGCTACAACTAAATAGACTGTCTAACTAGCATAGCCTATGGTCTGGCTACACCTCAAAACGGCCTAATATCTACAAACTAGTATAACCCTGAAATCAAGACTACTCACAGCCAGTGATATAGCCAAACATACCAAGTCCAATAAACTTTAAGCTTCAATTGAGACCACACCTAACTGCTCGTACTAAGCATGAGTGCACCCACTCCAACAGAGTCTGTCGGAAACCACCACCGTGGACCGCCCTCACCTCCCGCTGTGCCTTCCGTCCCCTACCCCCCTTCCCAAATCACTCCACCCTCCTTTGCACTCCCTACCATTCCCCTCTCCAAACACAAAGCCAGAGGGGCACGATGGCGAGCCATCCACTCTAAGATCACTCCTTCCATGAACCCCACCACCGGCCAGCCCACGTTAACCATGCCCGCTCCCCTCACTATCATAGCGGGCACACCTTGCCCTGCAATCATCCACCCACTGCCTTGCCCACAAACCCCCACCACCTTCCCCCTGAACACACCCATTCCCGTCCCTAAAAACTGCACGCCTAGCCCTAGCAAGAACCGAAGCCGCATCCCTCCCCCCCTCTGACCCCCCTTCCCTCTCTCACACTCCAATCGCAACAAAGAAACTAAAGAGGAATCGCACCTGGTCCCCCTCAATCTCTCAGCACTCCTCGCCTCCCCTGTCTCGACCCACCTCCACATTCCCTCAATCACCTCCGTTCCCCGTAGCTTCGCCTTTCCTGAAACCCCTCTACCTTGACTTCTCATCAACTGTAATGGAAACTCCTAACCGCCCACATCCCACCTTCAAATCCCCCGAGCCAAACCCGATCATCCGAACACACGCAGCCACCCAACCCCGCCCGAAGCCCGCCAATTCTTCTGCTCGCCCACTCTTCCCACCGATCATCGCCCACCCCCTCCCTCTACAGCTTCCTCTTTCTCCGCCACTACCACCTTCCGCTCCAGCCCCGAGACCAACCTCGACTGCCGATGTGAACTGCATGCTATTTAATGCCCGATCCGTAGCAAAAAACAGATTCTCCATCTTTGACCTCCTCGCCTCTGACAATCCAGACCTGGTTTTCATCACCGAAATGTGGTTATCTGACGACTTCGCTCCAATCGTCAGGGAAGCCTTCCCCCCTGACTACTCCCTCATCCCACTGAACCATCCCTGTAGAGGAGGGGGAAAAGCATTCATCTACAAGTCTCTCTTCCACGCCTCAGTCATCGACAACCAACCTTCCATTCCTTCCTGTGAATCACTCCTCGTTAAACTATCCCACTCCCCGTCGCTCTCGCACAGCTTCCTAATAATCTACAGGCACTCAGGCTACGATAGACAATTCACAAACAACCTCTGTGACTCAATTGCCACCCTTCAACTAAACCATCCCAACCTAACCCTTCTTGGTGACTTCAACATATGGCTCGACATCCCCTCCAACCCTATGACGCACTCTCTGATTGACGGTTTGGACGCAATTAACCTCCAACCCCACATAAATGGCCCGACTCACTATAAAGGACACACTCTTGATGCTATCTTTAGCTCCAACACCCGGATTCATTTAAACCCCCCCACCCCATCATCTGGTCTGATCACTTCATTCTCTCTTTCGCCATTCGCTCACCCAACCCCACTCCCGCACTCAAATCTGAACCACCAAATCTACGCAAATGCTGGAAAAAACTAAAAATCATCCCGGACCTAGCTGACGCACTCCTCCAATCTCCACCAACTACCTGCCAACTGACGAAACAACTAACCCCCGATGCCTTTGACTCATGGCTCAACGCATCTCTGACTCGGCTCACACCCCATTGCAAACCATCCTCCCGCCGTGGCCTTTTCCCCAGATGGTTCACTCCTGAGTTGAAGACCACTAAACAACTATATAAATACCTAGAACGCAAATGGCAGAAAGACAAAACCAAGGAGAACAGGGCCATCTTGGCCCGCCACCTCTATCAGTACAAGGCTGAAATACGGAAAGCAAAAAAAGCCCACTACAACTCCCGAATCCTAAACTGCAAAAACCCAAGCAAGGAACTCCACAAAATCATCTCTGAATTCACCAAACCGGCCTGCACCACGACCGTCCCGACCCCCTCTCAATCACTGTGTGACTCACTCTCCCTCCACTTTTACACCACGGCTCTCGAAAGAACAAATACTCTAGCCACCAAACTGGCTCTCTCACATCCACCAGGCAATACTCCCCCTTAGCGACCAGCCCTCCAGCTGCGACCACTACGCAACCAACGTTTGAATCCTTTAGTCCAATATCACCAAAGCAATTTCTCAAACTTCTATCTGCCCGCAAACCATCTGGCTCCCTGCTGGGCCCTTGCCAGGCCACAACCTTCAAAGAAATGTTCGCTTCCACCTGCGCAGGAGAACACGCAAGATCCATCATAAATGCCTCCCTTTCCTCTGGTATTTTTCCCCGACGCATTCAAAACGGTTCATGTCAAACCACTAATTAAAAAACCTTCCCTCGACCCTCTCCAGCCCAAAAACTACCGCCCCATCTCAAACACCAGATTCCTTGCAAAACTCATTGACCGGACCGCCTACACCCAACTAAATGCCTTTGTCGAAGCCAACAATCTCCTAGACCCTGCACAATCAGGTTTCAGAGCCCGTCACGGAACCGAAACCACCCTAACCTCAATCTGGGATGACCTTAAAATGACAGCAGACTCTGCGGGATGCGCAGCACTAATCCTTCTTGACCTATCCGCCGCCTTTGACACAATCAATCACTCAATCCTCCTAAACGCCTCCACTCCCTAGGAATTCGTGGAACCGCTCTTAAATGTATAGCCTCATTCCTCGAAGATAGGTACCAAATAACGATACTCTCCAACTATACCTCCCAAGCCCGACCTGTCGACACGGCAGTCCCACAAGGAGCATGCCTATCTGCCCTCCTGTTCAATCTCTACTTGATCAACCTCCCTCCAATAGTTCATTCACACAACATCCTGTGTTACAACTACACCGATGACACTCAACTAATTCTAAAACGAATGAACTCAAATCCCAACTCCCGACCTGAACTGGCCTCCTGCCTCCTCGACATAGAACTCTGGATGACCCAAAGCCACCTCTTGTTAAACCCCTCCAAAACGGAAATCATGGTATGTGGCAACTCCGACCTTCTTCCACAACCACTACCCTTGCCACCTGCCATGGGCAGCTCACCGACCCCCTGCAAATCAGTGAAAAATCTTGGATGCATCCTTGACTCTGACCTAACACTCTCGCGCCAAGTCAACAATGTCTCAAAATCCTGCCACTACCACCTTAAAACCCTTAGGCGCATCTTTCCATATCTCTCTTTTCCTAACAGACTCTCCGCGGTCCAATCAATCGTTATGTCAAGACTGAACTATGCAAACCCCCTATACCTCAGAATCCACGCGTACCATTTGAATAAACTCCAAAGGGCACAAAATGCAGCAGCGAAACTGCTACTTGCGCTCGGCCCAAGAGACCACATCTCCCCAGCCCGTAAGACGCTGCACTGGCTTCCAGTAGTCCGAAGGGTAACTTTCAAAACATTATGCAGCTCCCATCGAGCACTGCATAAAACCGGTCCTCAATATCTCCAAAACAAAATAAAACCCTATCACCCCCCTCTCACCCTAAGAGCAAGCTCAGCCGGCCTCCTAGTCGTACCTAAGACAAACTCAGTCAGATTAGGTGGATCATCCTTCTCAGCCTTGGCCCCCCCCCCTGTGGAACTCACTCCCACCCCACATCCGCGAAACCGAGGATTTAACATCTTTCCGCAAACTGCTGAAAACCTGGCTCTTCCCCTAAAACCAACCGGTAACCAAACTAACCTAAACTGACAAACAGCGTGTCAACGACACCAACCCAACAAACTACCTGAGGCGAGAAATTGACAGCTAATAACCCCTAATATAAACTAGAAAGTCAAAGGGAATTAAACAAGTAAAGTAGATCAAAACAGAGAAGTGGATAATAAGAATAAATCATAGAGAAACAGTAAGGAGACATAAACTGCAGAAATGCACTTAATGCATGAGAAGGGAACGAAGTGAATGGCGTCGATGAAATAGAATGGATGAAGCATGTTGAACAGATGAATGCACTGAGTGAAAGAATGCATGAGTGGAAGAACAGATGTCTACACAGATTGAATAAGTGTGTAAATCGAATTAGTACGTACATCAGATAAATGTATAGAATGGATGAACATATTAAGCAACTAAGTGTTTGGAATGGTTGAGTGTAAACAGTTGAATGCACTGAGTGGAAGAATGCATGAGTGGAAGACAGATGACTACATAGATCGAATGAGTGTCTAAATCGAATGAGTATGTAGATCGGATGAAGGTATAGAATGGATGAACATGTCAAGCGGATGAGCATGTAGAATGGTTGGGTATGTAGATCGGAGGAGCGCGTATGGTGGATGAGGGCATAAATACAGAGAAGCGAATGTAAAACTGATGATTATACAGAACGTATGAGCATGCAGAGTGGAGGAGCGTGCAGAGTGGAGGAGCGTGCAGAGTGGAGGAGCGTGGGGAGGGGATGCGCGTGTGGAGTGGAGGAGCGTGTGGAGTGGAGGAGCGTGTGGAGTGGAGGAGCGTTTAGAGTGGAGGAATGTGTAGAGTGGAGGAGCGTGTAGAGTGGAGGAGCGTGTCGAGTGGATGAGCATGTCGAGTGGATGAGCATGTAGAGTGGATGAGCATGTAGAGTGGATGAGCATGTTGAATGAATGAGCAGGTAGAGTGGATGAGCAGGTAGAGTGGATGAGCAGGTAGAGTGGATGAGCGTGTAGAGTGGATGGGCGTGTAGAGTGGATGAGCGTATAGAGTGGATGAGCGTGTAGAGTGGATGAACGTGTAGTGAGAATGAGCGTATAGAATGGATGAGCGTATAGAGTTGATGAGCGAATAGAGTGGATGAGCGTGTAGAGTGGATGAGCGTGTAGAGTGGATGAGCGTGTAGAATGGATGAGCGTGTAGAGGGGATGAGGTTATAGAGCGGATTAGGTTATAGAGCGGATGAGGTTATAGAGTGGATGAGGTTATAGAGCGGAAGAGGTTATAGAGCGGGTGAGGCTATAGAGCGGATGAGGCTATAGAGCGGATGAGTGTAGAGAGCGGATGAGTGTAGAGAGCAAATTAACTTGTAGAACAAGATTACTTCGTATTAGCGAATGACTCTAAGGGGCTGATGAGTGCATATTAATGTTGGATGCGGGAAAAGCATGAGTACATAGAGCGGATGAGTGCATAGAGCAGATGAGTGTGCGGAGCGGATGAGTGCGGGGAGCGGATGAGTTGAATGCGTGGAAGCACTAGTACATTGAGCGGATGAGTACAAGGAGCAGATGAGTACGGTGAGCGGATGAGTACGGGGAGCGAATGAGTACCATGACCGGATGAGTACGAGAAACTGTTGAGCGCGGGGAGCGGACGAGTGAAGCGAGCGAATGAGTGCGGGAGCGGTCGAGTTGAATGCGTGGAAAGCACGAGTGCAAAGAACATATGAGTACATAGAGTGGATGAGTACACCGAGCGGAGGAGTGCATGAGCATGTAACTCATCATATCACACCCCACACTTACTCTCTTCTTTACACCACCACTCAACTAGAACACAGAGATACTATGACACCATTCGGTATAACTGTTCTCATACCAACACCTCCCGCTCACTCTACATCACTCGAAGTAAACACTGCTGGTTACACACCCCCCAGCCAGGCGTTCTCCTCATGCCTAACGCAGCCACAGTCGCTCTGGATAAATCCTGCCAGAACGAACACATACCCCTGATCTCAACCACCACACCTACAGCTATGAAGCAGCTACTTCACGAATACCGCACCAGCTGCACACATATCCGGTGCGCACACGCGCCGTTGACTCTCCCTACCCTCTCTACTGACCTGAACTTCGGTTCCCAAGGGCGTTCAACCTACCAGCACTTTCAGACCATACCAATGGTATATAAGGCCCTATATAAGTGCAAAATAACATAACATAATATATATAAAAATAAAAAAACGGCTTCGACACAGTTATCCCTTTGGTGTCTTCCACCTCCGCTCCTACCTTTCGGATATCTGCAGTAGAGGGGGATTGTGTGTAGGAACTGGCACCCGAGAAATCTGTACAGAGATACGCCCTCTAGTGACTTCACAATGTTCTCCAGGAGCATCATAACTCAGCATCCTAACTAATCAGTCCTCCCTATGCGATGCCCTGGGTTGACATGGTACTTCTGCCCGGGATTCTGTAGCGGGTTTCAATCGCTTTGCAAGTGAAGGAAAGAAAAAGTTCAACCGTAGGGACTGGTTTAAAGTCACTTATTGATATGAACAACTGTCCTTGGCTCTTGTAGGTGACGGGGAAGGAGTCAGGCAGTTGTTTATATGACCTAGACGAGGTTACTCATGCGCAGTGGTTGCCATTTCAAAGGCACAGTAATTATGCGCATAGCTGCCAATTTCATATCCAATGGTATCTCGTAAATATAAGTGTGTCACACCCTCCTTATTTTTCTACTAGGTAAAAGATATATGTTTTGAAACAAGATTACATCTTTCGCCAAGCACAGCAGTGCAGCATTTACAGGGAGTGCCAATACCATGCCAGAAAAGCTTTCTGTATTTCCCGCAGTAAGCCCAAATGGTTAAATGGAGCAGGGTATGACTTTCCCATTGGAAGCCAATGGGGTGCCAAAGATCAAGCCCCACTACCTCTCTAAAGCTTGAAGCTATGCGCAAACAATACAATATTGTGGCCCCTGTTTGATTGACAGCAGGCTTGGCCCAGACCGCAGCCAGTGTCTGCCGACAGCCATGTACACAATAAAAACCCATTGGCTGTTATTTTTTAGCAAATGGAAATTAAATGTCTGCTGTGCAGGGTTAGGAACGCCCACCATTGGAAGCCTGTGGGGTGCAAGAGGCCAAGCCCTGCTACTTCCCTAAAGCTAGAAGCTAGGTGCACACAGTGCAACATTGTGGCCCCTGTTTAAATGACAGCAGGCTTGGCCCAAACTGGAGCCAGTGTCTGCTAACAACCATGTACACATTGAAAACCCATTGGATGTTTTTTAAGCCAATGGAAATTAAATGTGTGCTATGCAGGATAATGGTCACTGAAAGTGTCACACAGTTACTTGGTGTATGTCTCGGGCATGGATAAATCGTGTTGGCACAGGCAGGAATCAGTAGAGGAGCACCTCCCAGGAGAATGGGAGTCAGCGTGTTGCCACTAACCTGCCACCAAGACTCCAGCAGATCCCAAGGAGAGTTAGAGCCTTTTGGCGTAGACAGCGAGGCTAATTTGTCAAGCACTAGCACCACTCCTCAGGTTTGTGAAATAAACTGCTGCCCCCTGCTGGTATTACTTAAGTTTGCTTTTCCCTGGATGAAATGACCAGCTTGTGTGCTATGGTCTGTTCTGATAGAAGCTGGTACGGTTTAGTGACAGGTTGCAGTACCTGTCTGCCTCACTCAGACCCCATGTCTCAACTTTGAGAAATATGTGGAATGGGGAGGCCGTCGGCCATATCAGGTTGCAAAACATTGCATTATTTAGGCAAATAGTAATTCATATTTTGAGGTTGAATATCTATAATAGCTCACCACTCTGGGACCCAGAGGTAAGTACTTATTGTGTTTGCTCCCAGAAAATCAAATGCAGGAAAGCGAAACAACCTGGGAATGATGAGGCCTCTGTTCTAGGTGGAGTTTACAAGATGCAACATCCCATCGACGCGAACCCCCGTGCCAACAATGACGCCAAGGACCAAAAAGAAGAACTAATGGCCTTGGTAAAAGACTGCCACTCAAGCAAGAAGCAAAATCAGCAGCAAGGAACACTCTAGGATGATGAGCGAACACAGCAATGCAGGTTCAAGTGGCTCAAAGGAAAGGTGCCCAGCAGCAGTAGCAGAAGATGGTACTACAAAGAAGACTATGGTGGAAGTAAACCAACAGTCCTGAAAAGCAGATGAGGTGGAATGTTAGGGACTCAACACCCTTCCAGCGACAGCAGCGACCGCAACCAACCTGGACACCGTCTGTGTTAAACGGTGGGAAGCAGTGGTTAAATGGACAGTCCCAGCACGGAAGGCCTGGGCCAGCACTTAAGTAAAGCCAGCGGTAAAACCAGTGGATGCAGAGGTGAATGTTCAGAAGCCTAAAACCCAAGCCAGAGAGCAGCCCAGGACTCAGCATTCAGCCAGTATAGCCAAATCAGATCCTTATAATGCAGCAACGGCAGGTAATTATGGGAAATCCTCAAGCAGGTGAGTAAACCCACTCTTGTGAAAATTCCCTTAAGAAGAGCAAGCTTAGATATGGGGTTTCCCTTAAATTCCACCACTCACAGGGGCTGGCCAAAGTCAACCCACCAACCACAATAAAGGACTAGGAACGAAGCTTGAGGAGGACAGTCCCCTGAATCTGCCACTCAACCCAGACCACCTCACAGGACGCAACATGGCCAGCCCAGTGACAGAGACCGGTGTAAACCCATAAAAACCAATATGGAGGCTGCCTCACTGGGCTCACAAAGAGCCCTTGTATGCAGAACGGTCATTTCAGTCCTATCTCGTGGCTGGACTGAGCAAAAGAAAGCCCCTAAAAGAAAATGGTCGAGAGCAGGACCTAGAAACACATAAGTATATCAATGGCTACAAAAAGGTAGTTTGGGCTACCAATGCGACAAATCGGCTTTCACCCTTGGTGAAATCAAAACGAAATAAAAGCTGCCACCTTCCTCTCCCCTAAATCCAATGTAGGGTGATATCATCATTTAAGGGTGCAAATGGGGCACTTAAGAAGCACTGCTGAGAGTGGGAGCCATACGGGCAGCCCAGCACCATGTTATCATAATGAGCAAAAAGGGTTGCTCTGACAGGGCGACTTCGGTAGATGTCCCTCTGACCACCAAAAAGAGGTCAGAGATTTAAAAGTAAAAAAGGGAAACATCAAAGAGAGAAAGGGACCCTAAAAAGTTACCCTAGAATTGCCAAAATGAACATATTATCTTAACACTGATTATGTATTCCATGCCGCCATGTCCTCCAAGTCTTCTTAGTCCTTCCATGCCCATTGTGCCTTTTCTGCCTTCAGTGCCATCATACTTTTCATGACCTTTTACCTTTCCTTGCCTGAAGGCTTCATGCCTTCCATGCATTGTATTCCTTCCAAGGATTTACTGCTTTCCAGGCCTGCTGTACCGTCCATGCCTGTTGTGCTCTCTATGCCGGTTAGTCACTGCACAGCTGTAATGTCCTCCCCCACTGTTTCTTTTCATGACTGCTCATGCCTTCCATGCCTTTCTCTGAATGTCATGAAGTATGCAATGTTAGACTACAGTCCTCCAGGATCCCAGAACCAGGCAAACCAGTACACCTAGACAGGTCAAAGTTCTAAGAATATACTATTATACCCACCTATATGGTCGGCAGGCCCAAAAGTTATGGTTCTTGACATCCCAAAGACATGGCACATAGTAATATTCAACCATTTGTTAGATAAGGATTAGGATGATCACATTACTGGACCCCCTGTACATGCAGCGCCTGTTCCAATGACTGTACCCGCAGCATGGCTCCCAAATCAGATGTGTGAGGCGAGTCCAGCAATCCTCGGGCCTGACCCGCATTAATCTTTGCTCTTACCACACTGAGCTGTTTCTGTATATTTGTGTTGCCTATACAAAACACACTTCCACATTTTTTCATAGGTTGTTAACATCAGACGAAATACTGTTTTCTTTATAATTGTCTCTGATGAAGTGACTGCCCGGCATATTAGGCAATTTCAGCATCTAGTAATTTTCATTTCTTGAACACGGGTTGGTGTTAGATTTCGCCCCATGATAGGAGCATTTGACTGCTTAGGGCACTGTTGGTTTTGGTACCTGAGTCACTGGGTTACTGCTTAGTTTCACTGTTGTTTTCCTGGCATATGGGGATATATATTTTGTAGCTACTGATAGCCACATGCATGAATATGTAGCCTTACAATAGGCCTTTGCAGGTTTAAGTGATTTGTTGATCACACATGATGTTTATACATATATACTTTTTTCTAGATTGTTATTGGTCCCCTGATGAAGACGTGGTGAAACCACACCTTTACGTCGAAACCGGTTAGCCCTGAAACAGTTTTGGATATGTGATTGTGCCCCATTAAACAGCTACTAAGATCCACTGCAAAAAAGTCAACATACATATATTTTTGAATATTGTCTTTTAATTGGTGTTGTCATGAAAGGTCATCTTTGTGATTTGTGTAAATGTGATTGGAGAAGAATTGTTGCTGAATTACTGATTTAGGATTTTTGTGTGGGAATGATTGGTGTCATCTGCATTTTATAGTTGTGATTTTACCTGCAATTTAACTATAGTTTCTTTTTTTTATTAATCCATGATTTATTTTCAATAATAATGTTGTAGCATCTTAAATACATATTTTTTATACTGATTTATAAAATGATGTCCTCTAGAGCTCCTTTTGGCTCACACAAAGTGCTAAGAGTATAAATTAGATGGGATCCCGGTGACTCGCGCTCTGCAATGTTTGTATGTTGGGTGATAATAAGAGATTGAATCAAAGTTATTCAGATAGGTAATCTCAAAGTTATGATTTATTCCTATTGTAGTCAGCCGACACGTGTTTCGACCTTGGTCTTTCGCAAGGCTAATCGCAAAATTCAAAAATGATTCAAAGTCAAATACAGTTTGACAATTGTGAAGAAAAACAGAAAGTACTGATGATATGAGATGCCACACAGGCCCAAAGAAAAAAAATGAAAAAGTTCAAAGTTACATTTGTGTATTTGTTTGGTAACATATATGCAAATACAATAATATTAATAGCCAAAACAAAAGTTTTACGTTAGAATTTTCTGAGGTTGTTACTGTGGCAATAAGACCTGAGGCCTTTCCATGGCGCCCCTCGGGAGCAAACGCGCTGGGAACAAAAGTGTTTCCAGCGCGTTTGCTCCCAAGAAAAGAAGAAAAAAGAAGGTAAGTGGGGTTGGGAGGGCGGGGAAGGGATAGTTTGTGGGGGAGGGGAGTGGAGGGAAAAAAATTGACCTGAGTCCCCGGCAGGGGACAAAGGCAGCCACCAGCCATGGGGAGGCTCGGAGCGGGGATTGCCCCGTTTCGAGCCTCCTTATTGGCTAAGGGGCTGCCACGCCCCTCGCCGGAAACAGAGTACCCAGCATGCACGGGACGCACTAACGTACATGGGAATACCATGTGGCATGGCTCGGAAAAGAGCCAATCCACACGTAGTATTCCTGGTGTACAGTGCGCGCCGGGTACTAATGTGGGATATATTGACCCACTCAACGGCATTGCCCCACATCACTAAGCTGCATTTGTGCAAGAAACAGCAACCTGGCTGTGCTGGCTCCTGTGCACACCAGGACCTCAAAACTGCGTTTTGGCAGCAACAAAAAAAATGGCTGCACCATCCTGCCTAGCACACTTCAGGCAAAATGGAACAAGGTGACACACTGAAAAAGTGTACCAGTGTGTTCTGAAACATATATGAAATCAAGTGAACAGGCAGCACTGCATTGCTGCAAAAGCCAAAATCCCCTTCAAAATGAAACATTTTCCCCCTTTCAAAATGCTGTTTTTAAGCTAATTAAATATGTTCATTCTGAAACCACTGTGATTCAAAAGGCCCTGTCATGCCCAAGATATTTCACTGTGCTTCACCAAAACCAGGCATAATTCCTGAATGACAGGCTGAGTCAAACCAGCTCTCAGAAAAATCAATAAGCAACTTTACTTTCATTCGCACAGGAACACGCGTTTATTTCTTTCCAAATGTATCCAGGGGCAGCAGTTCAAAGAGACTTTAACTTTCTGAGCCAGGTTTAAGTACAAATGTATCTATACTTTAGATAAAACTCCTGCATTCAAGGAAATTACTACAGCTGCAAAGACGGTGTGGGCAATCTGAGGCAGCTACCAAACCAAATTTAAAGAAAGAAATGCTAGCCGTTTTAACACATGTGGAAAAATGGGCTTTGCTGACTGAAGAAAACTTGGCCTGTTTAAAAATAAATTGATGAATAAAAGCCTACTTAGCAATGTAAAGGGTTTATGTTAGTGGTGATAATACGCACATAGGCTATCTACTTTCACAGTTTAAAACACATGGGCTGGATTTGCAAGCTCTCATTCCAGTTGCCAGGCTGAAACTTCACCTAAGGGGAAGTGGACTATCATAAAAACTCTCAGCAGATAGTGACAACCCACTGATAATTATGGGGTTGAACAGACTTTCATCTCTGCTGGGGCCTAAACAATGAAGCTCCCAGGGAAGGAAATCTGTGAAGCGTGAAGGGGCAATAAAACCTTCAATTAAGATGGGAAACCCCCCTTGCTTTGAAGAAAATGATAGTTGCTTGCAGTTGGAGGAAGAAAAAAAAGAGGATCTAGTAACAATGGACTGCCTTTTGTTTACAAAGACTATTTTATAAAGAAACGTTAAAAACTTTTTATCTCTGCAGCAAGAATTAGTAAAAATTTAAAATGTTTGCAGTTTTAAATCTAATTTTGTGGGCTATCTTTTAAAATTGGTAGAACTCATTGCCGCATGGGGAACAGAAGTTACAAAATATGACAGATTCCAAGGAAAGTATTAGTGTTGCAAACATAACATTTTGTACTTACATCCCTGGGGATCATTCGCATCTGTGAATAAAATTGTGGAATTTCAGGCCAAATCTTTCATGTTAAAAATTACCAAAAAATGTATCAGAAAGGCAAAACAAGGTCGCAGAGACCTGAGGATTGGACTTATCTGAGCTGCACATAATATGCAACTTGTGTGTATAAATTGCCAAGCGATTGCAATTGAACAAATGTATGTTTTTGGCAAAATTGGATTTTCAGTAAAGTAAATGTGGGAGTTTCTGGACATTGTAAAACTCACCTCATAAACCTGACATCATTCCCTTAGAAATCCAACCAACTGAGAGCGAGGCTGAGACTAGCACCCTTGTCCAACCCCTTTGTTAGGGGTGTGTTTAGTTAAGCCTGCCCAGCCTCTACTTTGATGATGTCATTTTGCACTATAAATAGGGCCCCTGACAAGACTCTAGACCCACACACTCTTCCTGATTTCCTGCGTTCCTGTTCCATATATCCAGATTCCAGATCCCAAATACAAGGCCAAGCATTGCTGATCCTGCTCCAGGGTCCATTGCAAAACCCAAGCATTGCTGATCCTGCTCCAGCAAGACCTCTAATTCTGAAAACCACTAAAATTCCCAAATGACCAAAGGGAAAAACTGTGGTACTTTTGGCATCCTGATCCAGTTTGGCTTGCTGCCACTCACTGCATGCTGCTGCCATCCTGCTACCATAAACGACCTATATTATCCAGTAACCAGAATTGCCAGTCCAGAAGTGCTACCTGGTATCCAGTCCCTGTCCAGCTGATCCTGTCCCGCTGATTTTGTCCGGCTGTCCTTTGTTGGTGACCAGAACCACTTATTGTCCAGAATCCAAAAACTAAAAAGTGGACTGTGAGTAAAAATAGGAACCATAGAAAACCATAGTCTACCTTGCCTTGCCATGTCCTCATCCCACTCTCTAATTCATCCTATCCTTATCCTGATAACTTGTAATATTGTCAGAATTATTCTTGAAACCCTGCATTTGAGTTGTAGTGCTAGCGCCATCTCTGTAATAATTCTGCCTTGTGTAAATCCTAAAGCTATTAATCCTATTTTGAGTGATCGAACTGTTTCCGCCAGGGCAGGCGCTGGGGAACTAGGGTTGAATTCGCGAATCAACCCTGGAGCTTACTGTGTCCCTCTTTGGTATCCTAGTCTGAATGCTCTAGTGCAGAGTAGAACTGTTCTTGTCAAAACTGATTTCCTTTCCTTTTTCACCGCTCCATTTTACTCAAAACACACCTTTCTAGATCTTGCATAACTCACTCAATTTACCAGCTAGAGACCGAATTTCACTTCCATCTTGTACCTATGATCTGTAGCTATCCGCCAATATACAAAATTAGTGAATTTCACCTGTTTTTTAAAATTAAAAACCGTTTTGGTAATTTTAGGCAGGATTTGCAAAAGTTTGCCTAATTCCCAACATGTCATTTGCTGCAACATGTTTTAAAACCTGCCACTCATTTTCAAACTGTATGCTCTTGCTTATTTATACATTGCTTGTGATTGTTTGTACCTTTACAGTGTTGCTTTAGTGAAGTAGTGTATTTGTTTCAAGGTATTTGCACACATTCATTAATTCATTCATCTATTTCTGAGTGTCATTTTCAGCATTGCAGGGTTTGAAATCCGTTTTTCTCTCTTGTTTGGGGAGGGAAGTTCGGATTTCAAATCTGTTTTCCATTTGTCATTCCTGATTACCTACTGCTTCTGTTTATCCACTCAAAATTGATTATTTGTAGGTTGAGGGAATAGTGCAGGAGGAAATTCTAACTCAAGTGCTATCTTACCTAAAATCAAAAAGTGCTCATATTCCCTGGTGTTTTGTAGATGTGTCAATAGAAGGTTAAACTAAGTGCATTGCTTACATTCCGAATTTTCTTATCACCACATTGGTGATTGCTGCCCCATATTAAAAATTGTATGATATCTTTTAATTTTCAAATAAATAAATATGATATTTTATCAACCATCCTTGTTCATGGTCCATTGTGACACGGGGTATTTGAAAAGGGGGTGTGATATGAGTGGTGTACCATCTCAATATTGAATCTAACATAAAAACATAAGCATTTCAATTGTGCGCTGCATACTAGGCCTAGACTAAGTTGTGCGTCGCCTGATTGAAATCCTTAACATTACATACCCAACATCAGTTCAACGATGGAGGGTGACGTGGAAGCGAAAGAAAAGAGAGCCAGCTTGAATAGCCCAGACCCTAAATTGCCTCTTGATTTCCATTGGCAAAAGTACCATCAGTTTGAGGATAGGTCTGATTTAAGATATGTAGGATCAATGAGAGTGAAGAGGGGGGAGAGGGGAGGAGACACTAAATTGAAGCTAAGGCGAATGAAAAGCAAGCTCATCTGTTTCCTGCGTTACACTCAACATGTTCTTAACACAGACCACAAGATGAATGTCTTTTTGTGATCTAGTCCAGTGACGGTAATGTTCGGCCCAATGTGAGGGACGCTTTGATCACTACTTCTCATGATTACACCCCAATGTACAAATGGTTAGAAGCTGTTGTAATTCAGGCATTATTTAAGCACAATACCTGTACCTCACTTGTTTTGTATTTAATTTGTATTTATTTATTTATATAGTGCACCTGGCCCGAGGGCATCTGGGCACGTATCTTAGGGGGTTACAGAGATAGCATCAATATACATAGACATTACATATGTTACAATAGCAGCAAAGTATACATTTACAGACATAGGGCTTCATTACGACTCTGGCGCTAAGGGGTTAACTGTGCCGTAAAAGGCTGCGGTGCCGTTAACCCCTTAGCGCCTAATTACGAGGTCCCTTTGCGGCTCCCGACCTTAACGGCTGGTCTGGACCAGCTGTTAAAGTAGGGCCCGCAAAGGGACCTTGAAGGTAATTACGGTACCACAATTTGCGGTACCGTAATTACCGCCTTCCCTATTCCCATTGAGCCCTATGGGGCAAAAATGGGAATGGGAAAGGGCCAATGGTGCATGGGGAATTACCGCCCGCCAACCTTGGAATGGGGTGGTAATTCCCCATTGCACCATGGCAGACTCGTTACAATACCGGCAGCAACCATGGTGCTAATAGCGCCATTGGTTACCGCCGGTGTTGTAATGAGGGCCATAGTATACAAGGTGAGATATATAGAGGGAGGTAACAGAATTACTAAGAAGTGATGGGCAAGGCAGTTACCGGACATAAGTGGTTCCTCGTAAAAGAGTTACATAGGGGGATTGAGTGGGTCCTGGGTCAGAAGCCAGGATTTAGCTTTGTTCTTGAATACTGAGAACAAAGGTTCTAATCTTAGGGACGTAGGTAGAGAGCTCCATAGTTTGGAGACGAGCACTGGGAAACTAGTCCCGCCTGATTTTTGTAGTTTATATCTGGGTATGGAGAGGCAGTGGGTTTGGGCTGCTCTTTGTGGCCGGATTGAGGTTTGCTGTGAGAATCGGGTGGTCAAGTAAAGGGGAGCATTGTCCATCAGGCATTTGTGTGTGAGGGCCAAGGCTTTAAGGGACACTCTTTGAGCAACTGAGAGCCAATGCAAATTGCGTCATGTGTCCGAGATGTGTTGGTTCCTGGGTATGTCTAAGGCCGCTCTGATAGCGTTGTTTTGAATTACCTGAAGCTTACTAATGTTTCGTTGGCTAGTCCCTAGGTAGAGGGCGTTGCAATAGTCTAGCTTAGGCATAATGAGCGTTCTAGCAAGTGTGATGCAGTTAGATGAAGTGATGAATGGTCGGCAAGCTGTGATGAGTTTGCAGGTGTATGTGGATGCTGAGGTCACCGCATTGGTTTGTCTCATGAAAGATAGGGAGGAGTCCAGGTAGATACCTAACGTTTTGGTGTTGTTAGTCACCTTGATTGTATTTCCATCAATGACAAAGGATTTGAAAGTAGAGCCCAATTTACTCAGTCGGTTAGGGGAACCCAAATTGAGGAGCTCTGTCTTATCATCATTAAGACAGAGTTCATGTTGGGCCATCCAGGCCTGAATGATCGTGTAGACGTTGTTTAAGACTTTGGTGTCCGTTGTGTGGTTGCCTGAAATGGGGATGAGTATCTGGGTGTCCTCTGCATAATTCGTGTAGGTGACACCCAGATCGTCGAGTATGTCAAAGAGTGGTTTTGTGAACACATTATATAGAGTGTGGGTGAAACACAAGAACCTTGGGGGACTCCACAGAGGACTGGAGCGGGGTCAGCTGAGGCGATCGGGGAGAAGACCCTCATGGATCTGTTGGCCAAGAAGGATTTAATCCATTTGGTGGCTTTGTCAGAAAAGTGGGCTGCCACTTTGAGATGGCGACATAGGATTTGATGGTTCACCAAAGCAAAAGCGGCCGACAAGTCCAACAGTAAGAGGAGGGCAATCTTGCCGTTGTCTTTCAAGTCCTCAATTTAGGTTTTTAAGTCAAGCAAGGCTGTTTCCGTACCGTGCTTGGGGTGGAAACCGGACTGTCTGAGACCTAGGAGGTTGTTACGTTCCAAGAAATACCGGATCTGAAGGTAGGCTGCATGATCCAAAATTTTTAATAGGAAAGGTACGGTTGTGATAGGTCTGAAGTTGGTGGGGTTTTAGGGTCTAGCGAGGGCTTTTTAAGAAGGGGGATAACCCAGGCATCCTTCAGGTTGTCTGGCACAGTGTCTGTGCTGAATGACGCATTAATTAGTGCCGTGATGAAAGGAGATAGCTCATGAGAGGCCTCTTTTATAATAGGAGCAGGGCAGGTGTCACCCTGGCAGTTGGAAGGTTTGAGTTTACTAATGATGTTCTCTACCTCAGAGATGGTTACAGGTGAAAAGCTGAATGGTGTGAGAGTATATATATTATGGTTAGTTGTATCTGGTGGGGGGTTGGGTAGAGCGTTAGGGTTAGGTTAGATGGTACTTTTTTGGTATTTATTTTGGTCTGTAAAGTAGCTATTTTGTCAAGGAGTGCCTTTTGTATGTTTGTGCACCATGAGCTGTCTTTGCTACAAGAGTCAGGCGGTGTGCACGGTGTTTCAAGTTCTTTGAGGGTCTTGAAAAGTTCTTTGGTGTTGGATTCAGCTTGCAGGATACGCATATTGTAAGACTCCTTTGTGGCTAGGAGGATTGTCTCCTTGTAGTTTAAGTGACGCTAGGAAAAGGTTGTCCTTGTTGGTGTCAGTAGGGTGGCTTTTCCAGCGGGCTTTCCTTGTTTCTTTTTTCTTTGCGTAGGGTCCTCAGCTGTGAAGTAAACCACGAATTGAGTGCATGCGTGGTTTAGCGTTTCTAGATTTGATGGGAGCAATGGTTTCCATCACTTTGAGAATCGTGGCATTGTAGGTATCGACTAAGACTGTAGGGTCTGAGCAGGATAAGAAAACATTATTCAGGATGGGCAAAATATGTGGGAGGAGATTTACTCTGGTGATGTCTCGTTTATTTCTAGTGCAAATTGAAGGGGCTAGGTCTGGACTGTGACGTTAGTAATTGGCTGAGAAGTTGAATGTAATAGTGTGACGGTCGGACCAGGTACAAGGTACATTACCTATTGTGGTGATGTTACAGTTTAGATCGGCTAGCCAGTCAAGGATTCTACCCTTTTCATGTGTGAGTTCAAGGATACAATGAGTGATGCCTGCGTCAGTTAGAGTGTTAGCCAGGTCTAAGGCTTTGGTATTGTTGGGATCTCTGAAACCTAGGATGAGGTCACCTAGTAATATTATTTGTGAATTAACCTTAGCTTTGTCTGCAAGGACTGACAGGATGTCATCTGCAAAGGTGGTGATAGGACCAGCTGGCCCGTAGATGAGAAGCAGGGTGGCGGTTTGATTGTGTGAGCTGGGAAGTTTAACCGATAGGAGTTCTGCTGATGGGATCTATTGGTCTGATGTGATGTGCATGGCAATTGTTTTTTTGTGGATGAACACAATGTAACTTGTAAAAATGTCTATATTTTGAGTGATAGTCACCACAATTTGTAACATGGGGGACAATTCCTAGATCCAGGTGGAGATGTATACTTATACACCTTGCAAGACATACTGGGGGTCATTATGAGATGGGTGGTAAGGGGTTAACGGTGCCGGTAATGATGCCGGCACCGTTAACCCCTTACCACCCTATTACAAGTCTGCTCGCAGGACCCGCAAAGGGCCCCTGGTAAAACCAGGCGCCCTTAGTGGGTCCCGCTAGCAGACCAGGGAGCTAACAACGGTTTTTAGCTCCCTCCCCATTCCCATTGAGCCCTATGCGGGCTTGAATGGGAATGGGGATGGGTTCCCTGAATGGGGAAATTCTGGGTCCTCCAAGGTTGGAATTCAGGGAACCCGGAACCGGTATGCAGTATGGGGATAGCCATGTCGCTAATAGCACCATGGCTACCTCCATACTCGTAATGACCCCCACTTTTGCATGCCTTATTTCATGACTGGTGTTGCAGGCCTGAAACAGGGCCAATATACAGCACACATGTGACTTACTCCAGTATTCTATCAAACATCAAACTTTAGAACGCTACTGCAGCCAACGTACGTGGCTCAATGTACTTAATATAACCAGAAATATCCTATTCGAGATTGGCACATGCCGTTTTTTAACATAACAGGACAAATGTTTTTCTTAAGATAGCCATTTGCATTCGAATGTAGATTCAGCGATTTGTTCGCCTGCCATTGTTTTTTTTTGTTTTACTTTGGTTTTGTTAGCATTTTCTTAGAACAACATAAGGGCACAATGTAAATCCTAGGGTATACAATCGACTGGCCCTGAAACCCTTGCCCTTACTCCCCCCTCACCCCCAATACAGTCCCTCCCCCGAACAACATGACCCAACATGAACTTTAATCTTGGGAGTATCCATGGAACCTCTTTGTGTTCAGAGCTTAGGAAATGATGCAATTGCTGACTTCATCAATGGCTATATGGCGTCCACCGTCCCCCGGGCCGTGGGCGCCCGGATTGCATTCAGCGCTTCCCTGTCCCTGTTCCCCCCCCTCCTTGCCCGGGCCCCGCTTCGGCTTCAATGAACGTCCCATCCCCAGGTCTGCTGTACCCCATACCAATTCGCTTGGAACGAGCCAGAGTTACTACTATTCATCATAGCGGTCAGTTTGTCCATTAAGAGCATGTTCTCTACTTTTTTAGCCAATCCTCTTTTGAGGGGGTCTCTGGGCTCTTCCATCTCTGCGCCAGGGCCACCCTGCCCGCCCTCAACAATTTTTCCCACATTCTTGGGTACCTGTGTATTTCCGTTTCCTCAGGGGGGAGACCCAGCAACATTGTCAGTGGGTTCTGGGGGAGTAGTTCCTCGGAGACCTCAGCAATCCAACCCCTTACCTTCCCACAATAATCTTGGACTTTTGGGCAGTGCCACCACATGTGGCTCCTCGTTCCCACCTGGGACATTCGGGAGACACCCCTGAGAACATCTTTGACAGTTTAACTGGGTCCCTGTGCCACCCCTGCAGGATCTTAAAATTGTGTTCCATGTCCGAGGTGAATAAGTTCCTGTGGAATGCTATTTTAAATATCTGTGACCAGGCGTCCTCCGAGATGACCTCCCCTGCTAGATCGTTCCAGAATGAGCGGAAGCCTCTCCTTTCCACTAATTGTTAGTATTTAGGATTTTGTACATCTTGGACACTGCCCCCTTCCTCGAGGTTGCTGTGTCAAGTAGTTTCTCAAAGGGGGTCAACTGTCTCCTCAAGTTTTGGCCCCATGACTGGTCGCAGAGGATGCCCTTCAGACGAAGGTATTCAAATATGGATAGAGACCCCTGCCCGAGAGCGTCTCTCAAGTCCTCATATGCTAGGAATACCCCCTCTCTGAACATCTGCCCCGCCCACTCCATTCCCAAGTCCGACCAAGGCTGGGCATTCCGGAACCCCTTATTACCCAATTTGAGGGGGTGACCCCAGAGAGAGGTCATCGGGGACGGCCATGTCGTGAGGTATGCAGTCTGGGGGCCCTCTTTCCAAATTGCCCAGAGAACACCCAATGTTTGCCTGCCATTGTTTACATATGACGTCACGCCTTTCAGACGTGTGAACCCGAACACACTAATGACACTCTGCGCGCAGCATCAGACAAATCATAGACAGAGCCATAGTTACTTATATGTATAGGGAGACACCCACTATGGTTCACTAACTCTGGGAATGCAGCACACCATAAAGGTAAGCGTTATCCTTTCTCTTTTACTGACCGTGTTCATGGCTTTATAAGGCTGTACGGAGCAAACTTACTCACAATGAGAGTACAAATTATAGTAACGCATTATCCACTACACAGGGAAAATTGAATTGTCATAATCAACGAAGCACAATAATTTGGATATTGATGATGCCCGACCTACTCTTTTGTGAGCATTCAGCATGAAGCACTTAAGAATTACAATAACACGGGCTCATTTATAACAGCTTTAGGCGCACTCGTGCATAATGATTAGAAGTAACAACATAGTGTCAACTCGGTTTCATTTTCACGCAAGCAAACACAATGGGCCTCATTCTAAGTGTGCCAGTTCTGTAACACCGGTGCCAGTAAGCCTACCAGCACCGTTGTTACCGTGCTGGCACACTACAACTCTGCGGCACACTACGACATTGACGGTGCCGGTGCTTCCGTGGTCCCATTCCCATTTGAGACCTATGGGACACAAATGGGAATGGGGACTTACATTTACCGGCGCCTGACTTCTCGGAACACCAGGGTTGTAATACCCTAGTGTTACTGGGAAGTCAGGCACCAGTAAATATTGCAAGTCTGGTGACAACCAGCCGGTTTTACCAGCACGGTTACAGCCGGACTTGTAATAAGGCACAATGTGTGTTAAGGACACTGTTTAAATGGTAGCTATTTTAAAAGTCCATATTTTTGACATACATAGGCAGATGACAACAGACTATTGGCCCGGGAAATTTACTGTACAATCTTTTGACCACTACCACATACTGTCGCATATAATGCGCTCTTCTAAGGTAAGAGGCTTCCGTGTCAAGTGCACTTTTATTTTTATTTTACACTCCTCGTGATTCTTCAATGATTTCTTTTAGATGTACCTGAAATAAGGTCACCTTAAGCAACCGCTGTGTTCACGCAAACAAACAATCCATATTTAAATGAGAGACTACAGATACTCGACAGTATGGCATACCCATTTATTGTACTTGGTTTCCAATGATCACATTTCTTAACAGATGACACCTTAAGGCTAGTTGATAGCCTAATGCAATGGATGCTATGTAGTTTTTTATCCTATAAGGTAGATCCGTGAAATACATTAGGAGAAAGGGTAAGCAATCACTTGCCTCCACCAGTGCACAACTTATGGTATTTGAACCCAGTGTGCTATAGCCTTATTACAAACTACAATGTACTCACAACCCAATCTGGCATTTCTGTGTCAAGAGACAACTGTTATCACCAAGTACAATGCACGGTCAACAGGGCCAACACTGGGTCTCACTTACGATTAAACAATTAATAGATAATTATTCATCTAATGATGTGCGCAAGTGAGGTATACTGCACAACCACGTACTGTTTCATTTGCATGTTCACGGCAATGATGTACCATGCTGGTATAAATAAGTGTCTTTTTTCTAACGGAAAACCTTTGATTTGGCTGTAAATATTATTGCATTTGCATATATGTTACCGAACAAATACACAAATGTAACTGAACTTTTTCATTTTTTTTCTTTGGGTCTGCATGGCATCTGATATCATCTGTACTTTCTGTTCGTATTCACTATTGTCAAACTGTATTTGACTTGAATCACACGTGTCGGCTGACCACAACAGGAATACATCATAACTTTGAGATTACCTACCCGAAGAACTCTGATTCAATCTCTTGTTATCACGCAACATACAGACCTTGCAGAGCGCGAGTCACCGGAATCCAATCTTATTTATACTGTTAAGCATTCAAAGCCTTAGTCTGGGTGGGCTTTGGGCGGTGAACGCAGCCTGCAGCAAACGGAACCACAATAGTGGTCAATAGCGCATTGGTGCATTTTTCAAACCCATTCAATCAATTTGTGCAAAGTGCTAAGAGGCCACACTCTTGACAGATGAGCACTCTGCAAAGGACACATAACACTAACAGTTCTGTTGAGAATCTTGTAGTGCTCCATTGCTGAAAGACTAGGGTAATTCGGCGGGCCTACATAAAAAAACAAGTTGGTATTTTGGCAACAGAGCTATTGAAAGTTCAATGTTCAATGTCTTTATAACCTAGTGACTTATTACTTTGAATAGGACACCAACTTGGAATACTTTTCGTTCTCAAGGAATACATTTTGTTCTCGAACAGAGAGCAGACAGTGCAACACTAGCAGTGACCACCTTGGCTTACACAGAGAACAGGTACATCACACAGAGGGCCAGCACACGCTTCCGTTCCTCACTCATATATAAAAGGAACAGCATAGTCAGCTTAAGTACAAGTTTCCTTCGCACTCAGTACATGTAGTAACCACTCATTCAACTTGCCTTGCAAACAGAAAAGTCATGGGGGGAAAATGTGTCATTGCCGGTGGGCGCTCATTTTAACATGTTTAGAGGCCCCTCTTGGCCTTATAGCTGGGAAGAACGGCCTGAGGTGCCCTTGAGGTACTTACATTGAAATGAAGTCAAAATAATCCAGCGAGGTGGTTATAACTGCAGATAATCACAGGGCAGGCAGGGGACTGAAACACTAACAGGGTAATTCATAGAATTTCGCAGAAAAGTGTCGCAAGCGGCTGGCGCAGAGTGTCCGCGTGCGATTGTCTGCGCCAGGCACGTGCGCTAAAACCGATTTCCGCGCACAGCGTATTCATGGATTTTAGGCTCCCAAACCAGCCGTGGCGCAGAGTATCGCAGCGACCCTGCAGCAGCGCCAGTAACGCCCCCAAGAACGCCCTCGCGCAAGGAAAAGCCATCAAAATCGCTAAATCATCGCAAAGGGCTGCGCTAACCCTGGACCAGTTTACAGGGCTGCCAAACAAGGAATGCAAAGCGGGTAACGTGCATATCAGGGGTACGCGTGAAGTTATACACGCGATTAGCCAGGGTGCCAGGGTACGTGTATTTCAGGGGTGCGCGGGAAGTTCAACACGCGATAGTCCAGGGAACGTGAATTACAAGGGTACGCGGGAAGTTCAACACGCGATTGTCCAGGGAACGTGTATTACAGGAGTACGCGGGAAGTTCAACACGCGATAGTCCAGGGAACGTGAATTACAGGGGTACGCGGGAAGTTCAACACGCGATTGTCCAGGGAACGTGTATTACAGGGGTACGCGGGAAGTTCAACACGCGATTGTCCAGGGAACGTGTATTACAGGGGTACGCGGGAAGTCTTACATGCGATTAGCCAGGGCACGTGTAATACAGGGGTACGCGGGAATTATCACACGCGATTTGGCAGGGTACGTGAATTACAGGGGTGCGTGGGAATTATCACACGCCAATTTGCTGGGTACGTGTATTACAGGGGTGCGTGGGAATTATCACACGCGATTAGGCTGGGTGGGTCCTCACAGGTGTTCCCTGTACACCCTCCACGGCCCCTGCAGGCAGCCCACAAAACAGGGGACTACCCTGCACACCTGCTCATGTCCCCCTGCACCCCCACTCCCCAGCCACCAGGGGCACCCACCACCAGGCCCCCACCCATGTCTCCTACCACCCCCACCCACCAGCAGTGCAGGGGCAGCCTCCACCAGGCCCCCACTCATGCCCGACTCATGTCTCCCACCACCCCCACCCCCCAGCACTGTGGGGCACCTGCCAGCAGGCCCCAACCCATGTCACCCACCACCCCCACCCCCAGCAGTGCAGGGGCATCCTCCACCAGGCCCACACTCATGTCCCCTATCACCCCCAAGCCCCCCCCCCGCCACCAGGGGCACCCTCCACCAGGCCCCCACTCATGTCTCCCAGCGTGCTACGTGTATTTCAGGGGTGCGTGGGAAGTCCCACTCGCGAATAGCCTGGGCGCGTGTATTTCAGGGGTGCGCGGGAAGTTCCACTCGCTAATAGCCTGGGCCCGTGTATTTCAGGGGTGCGCGGGAAGTTCCACACGCGAATAGCCTGGGCGCATGCATTTCAGGGGTGCGCGGGAAGTTTTACACGCGACTTCAGCAGGCTACGTGTATTTCAGGGGTGCGCGGGAAGTCCCACTCGCGAATAGCCTGGGCGCGTGTATTTCAGGGGTGCGCGGGAAGTTCCACTCGCGAATAGCCTGGGCGCGTGTATTTCAGGGGTGCGCGGGAAGTTCCACACGTGAACAGCCTGGGCGCATGCATTTCAGGGGTGCGCGGGAAGTTTTACACGCGACTTCAGCAGGGTACGTGTATTTCAGGGGTGCGCGGGAATTCTCACACGCGATTTGGCTTGGTACGTGTATTACAGGGGTGCGTGGGAAGTTACACACGCGATTAGGCTGGGTGGGTCCTCACAGGTGTTCCCTGTACACCCTCCACGGCCCCTGCAGGCAGCCCACAAAACAGGGGACTACCCTGCACACCTGCTCATGTCACCCACCAGCCCCACCCCCCACCATCCAGGGGCACCCTCCACCAGGCCCCCACCCATGTCTCCCACCACCCCCACCCCCCCAGTCACCAGGGGCAGCCTCCACCAGGCCCCCACTCATGTCTCCCACCACCCCCACCCCCCCAGTCACCAGGGGCAGCCTCCACCAGGCCCCCACTCATGTCTCCCACCACCCCCACCCCCCAGCAGTGCAGGGGCAGCCTCCACCAGGCACCCACTCATGTCCCCTATCACCCCCACCCCACAGTCACCAGGGGCACCCTACACCAGGCCCCCACTCATGTCTCCCACCACCCCCACCCCCCCAGTCACCAGGGGCAGCCCCCACCAGGCCCCCACTCATGTCCCCTATCACCCCCACCCCCCCAGTCACCAGGGGCAGCCACCACCAGGCCCCCACTCATGTCCCCTATCACCCCCACCCCCCCAGTCACCAGGGGCAGCCCCCACCAGGCCCCCACTCATGTCCCCTATCACCCCCACCCCCCCAGTCACCAGGGGCAGCCTCCACCAGGCCCCCACCCATGTCTCCCACCACCCCCACCCCCCAGAAGTGCAGGGGCAGCCCCCACCAGGCCCCCACTCATGTCCCCTACCACCCCCACCATCCAGTCACCAGGGGCAGCCCCCACCAGGCCCCCACTCATGTCCCCTATCACCCCCACCCCCCCAGTCACCAGGGGCACCCTCCACCAGGCCCCCACTCATGTCTCCCACCACCCCCACCCCCCAGTCACCAGGGGCAGCCTCCACCAGGCCCCCACTCATGTCCCCTATCACCCCCACCCCCCCAGTCACCAGGGGCAGCCTCCACCAGGCCCCCACCCATGTCTCCCACCACCCCCACCCCCCAGCAGTGCAGGGGCAGCCCCCACCAGGCCCCCACTCATGTCCCCTATCACCCCCACCCCCAGTCACCAGGGGCACCCTCCACCAGGCCCCCACTCATGTCTCCCACCACCCCCACCCCCCACCATCCAGGGGCACCCTCCACCAGGCCCCCACCCATGTCTCCCACCACCCCCACCCCCCCAGTCACCAGGGGCAGCCTCCACCAGGCCCCCACCCATGTCTCCCACCACCCCCACCCCCCAGCAGTGCAGGGGCAGCCCCCACCAGGCCCCCACTCATGTCCCCTATCACCCCCACCCCCCCAGTCACCAGGGGCACCCTCCACCAGGCCCCCACTCATGTCTCCCACCACCCCCACCCCCCCCAGTCACCAGGGGCAGCCTCCACCAGGCCCCCACTCATGTCCCCTATCACCCCCACCCCCCCCAGTCACCAGGGGCAGCCCCCACCAGGCCCCCACTCATGTCCCCTATCACCCCCACCCCCCCCCCGTCACCAGGGGCCGCCCCCACCAGGCCCCCACTCATGTCCCCTATCACCCCCACCCCCCCAGTCACCAGGGGCAGCCCCCACCAGGCCCCCACTCATGTCCCCTATCACCCCCACCCCCCAGTCACCAGGGGCAGCCCCCACCAGGCCCCCACTCATGTCCCCTATCACCCCCACCCCCCCAGTCACCAGGGGCACCCTCCACCAGGCCCCCACTCATGTCTCCCACCACCCCCACCCCCCAGCAGTGCAGGGGCAGCCTCCACCAGGCCCCCACCCATGTCTCCCACCACCCCCACCCCACAGCAGTGCAGGGGCAGCCTCCACCAGGCCCCCATCCATGTCTCCCACCACCCCCACCCCCCAGCAGTGCAGGGGCAGCAGGCAGTCAGGCAGCAGCAGGTGGGAGCGTGCTCGGGCTCTAGGGGGCAGTAGTTCGGCCTTCCGGGCAGGAGCGTGGTATTCCGTGTGCGTACGCGTGGCCAGCTTGGTACGGAGTGATTTTGCACGTGAAAATCCTGCACGTCAGCGTGAAAACTGAGGAAAGGCCCAAAGCGCGTAAGCGCGTCTGTGACGTGACCCGCACAGGTGTTTCCCACACAGCACGTGATGACAGAGCACACGTGGAAAGACTGCACGTCAGAGTGTAATCGCGTGTGATTGGTGGAAATGGCCCTACACGCAGAAGTGACAAAGCGTGTGATTGGTGGAAATGGCCCTACACGCAGAAGTGACAAAGCGTGTAATTGGTGGAAATGGCCCTACACGCAGAAGTGACAAAGCATGTAATAGGTGGAAATGGCCCTAGCGCGTACACGCCGCGTAACTGACGCTGGACGTGTGGGCCTGTATAAAAGGTACTTGTAGAACACGTTTTCCTTGTACGTGCTTTTCGTGGAGAGCGAGTGGGTGAATTCTGTACTTCTTGTCGTTTCACACGCGATTTACTTCACGGCGTTTCAAGTTCGTATTCCCTGTTACCTCTGACAGCTTTTTCTCTTTTTTCTCTTTTACTGGTTTACCTGGGCCTGTTCCCTCAAACAGTGTTCCCTTCTACTGTTGTCCTGTCTCCTCAGACAGCGTACAAATCTTCTTTTGGCGGGGGTGTTGCCAACCAAACGTGCTCCTTTTACACGCTCGTTTACCAGGCAGACGGTGAGTCACGCACGTATCTAACATCTGTGCTTGCCCCGTGTGTAGCCTACCCCTTCAGAGGTCATTCTAGGCTGCGTGTGACACGCATACGTTCATTCTTGTGTTACTGGGTGCCACAGCGTAGTGCAGGTTTTTCTTTCTGCACACGTGGTCTAGGAGGGGTTGCCTGCACGTCATCTCCCTTTTTTGGGCCTCCTGTGCGTTGCGTGACCCGTCATCTTTCCCCAGGGGTTACATTCAGCCTTGCTAGAGCACTAGGGTACAATTACCATCTGGTACCCAACCCCTTTGACCCCCAATTGCCCAGGACAATAGTCTACATCCACTCCCATACGCACATTAACATCAGTGCCATGGCTGGGAGGCGAGGATTCCGTAAGGGTGGCAAAGGTGGAAGAGCCACAAGTGGTGGCCGTGGTGGATCCGGTAGGGGACGTGGTCGTAACTTGCAGGGTGAGCCTGTCCCCCCATGTGTGGAGGACCAGTCACGGGCACCCATAATCCCCCCCCCTCCCTCCTCCCATTGAGGCTGATGTGGCTGACACCATCCATGCTCAGCCCTTGTTGGACCAGCCCATTGTGGCACCAGACCTGGCTGACTCCATGGCTGACTTCCAGGTCAGCAGGGCTACGACACGTGCGCTGGTGCACGTAGATGCCATCATGCCACGTGGATCTGGGGCAGCAAGGTCATCTGCTGCACCAAGGAGGCAGGGCGGAGAGGCTTCAGGGGCAGCTGCGGCTCCATCCACCCCAGCCCTCACACACCCAGCCAGGACAGTGTCGGTCCTAGTCCATGCTGCTGACATTCCCCCTGACACCATCACACTAGAGCCAATGCCTGCACCAACTCCCATGCTGAGTGTGCAATCCCACACTCCTGATACAGAGTCCACCAGGGCTCCTGCCCCTAGTGTCCAGAGCGGCGCAGGACACTCAGGATCACCACCACCTTCCAAGCGGAAGAGGAAGAGTGCTCGTCCGGCACAGGCTGATGCCCCAGACACGGCTACACAGTCCGGCCCGTCCAGGAAGCCCAGCTTCACGGATGACGAACTGAATGCACTTGTCGAGTATGTGTCCGGACATGACAACGAGATGGTCATTGTTGCAGGATCCAAGACCACACCTGCACAACGCCAGGCACACTGGCAGACCGTTGCGGACATCGTAAGTGCCCTTGGAATCGTGAGGCGCACAGCCAATGATTGCTATAAGCGCTGGAATGACCTAAAGCGCAGGGCAAAGAGTAAGCTGGCCTCAAGTCATGCCGCAACTCTAGTGACTGGAGGTGGGTCTCCAGTAGTAGACATGGAACTCACTCCACATGAGTCAGTCGCTGGGACCTACGTCACGGAGGAACAGATCCAAGGCGTGGGAGATCTGGCTGATTACGAGGCATTGTCCGGTGAGTGCACATGCATGTGTGTGTCATCCATGTGCATGGTGTGTGTGTGAGGGCTTCTGTTTGTGTGCCAGGTGAGAGTGTGTGCGCCTGAGTCGTATGGGTCAGCCATGTGCTTCATGCAATCCTTCCTGCGCAGCTGCATTTGGCCATAGCAGTATCCCTTCTGCCAACAGTAGACATCTAGCCCAACTGCACGCCAGTTGCCCTTGAAGTGTCACCTTGCCACAACATATTTGCTTATTTTTCACTGTTCATTCAGTCAGTTTCTTTGCATTCCACCACTTTCACTAGGCATGTCGCTGTCCACTAGTCACATGTCTGACATGGGTATGGTAAAGTGGAGTGACTTTGTTACCTGGATATCATTTGTACACACATGTCCCTGTGCAATTGGACCATTTCAGACTGGCAGCTCCAGGTGAAAAATCTGACCTGTTAGAATTAGAAAAGCAATTACATGCGGGAACTGGACTGAATGAATAGGTGCTGCCCTCCTCTCCATCTTCACTCAATAGCAATGGTACATGCCATCTGTGTGATGGCATGTGTGTTTCACCTGGCAATCACATGCCAATGTGTGATGCCACTGCCAGGCAGCATGCAGAAAATGTGTTCATCTTCCATCTTGGTGTCATCAGTGTGTGCCATTTGCCTGCACTTCATACGCAGTGAGGGTGCATGCATGGGAGGGTTTTAGTCATGTGGGACATGTGTCAATCAAGTACTGGTTCTCTTGCTTCTGAGCCCTCATTGTGTGCCATGGTGCTAATGCTTGTTTCCATTTCTTTGTTTTCATGTCTTTGCAGGGGAAGACGCACCTGATACTGCTGGGGTTGTGGAGATGGTGCAGACCCAGGAGGGGTCCGAGGGCCGACCAACCACCAGTGAGGGACGTGGTGTGGTGGTGGGGGAGAACCCACAAGTGCTGCAGGTCGTGCTCTCAAGGGGTGTCTCTGGCTGCACCTCCCCCGAGCTGTACTCAGGTGTTGATTCGGATGAGACCTACGTGCCGTCGCAGGTGAGTGTTCCAGGGAGGGATTCTGTTCTGTCTCACCCACCTGCACCAGGGTCAGAACCCTCCATGGGGATGTCAGTGTTGGCAGCTACGCCTTCGGTGGTTACGGATGCAGGGTCACACTCCGCGACATCTGATCCTGTTCCTGGGCCAGCAGATCAGAGGGGGAATGCAGTCCTGCAGCCTAGGGCAGTGCCGGCACAGCAAGGCGCAGTTCGCCTTGCCCCAGACAGGTGTGGTGCCCGCCGACGTGGTGGCCGTACGCCACCCGGCAATACCGCATGGGAGCAATCCATTTACGGTATGGCAACCCAACAGGCTGCATCATCCGAGATGATGGCTCAGGCCATGGATAGGGTGGCCACTTCCATTGTCCCCCCAGAAAGGCTGATGGAGCGACTAGAGCAGGCAACCGACTCCATCTGCCAGTCACACAGGGAGGACATGTTGGGGTCCAACAGGGACAGGCGGGCGGCACTGGCGACTCTGCAGGAGGCCATCTCCATTGAGTCCCAGGGCCACAGGGAAGCCCTGAGGCAGGAGCTCCTTCACCTCAGGACGACTCTTGTTGAGCTTGAGGCTTCAACACACCAAAGGACAGAACAGCAGCTGTAGCGTCTCACCCGTACGCTCTCAGCTGAGATGCAGGCAACGAGGGCGGAGGTCCGGGCATCCCGTGAGTTGTTGCATGGGGACCTCCGCACACTCATCCTCCAGAACCAGACCTACCACACCCGCATGCTTGCAGCCATGGAGGAGCAGACTAGGGCCTTGCGTGGGCTGCCTCCCATAGTGCAACCACCTCCGGATGCAGCTGCACAGGGTGATAATAGCGACAGCAGTGATACTCCCACAATAGGGTAGCCGTGTGGGCCATGAGCCCATGGAGGTGTTTTATCTTCCCAGGATCCACGCAGGTGGGTTCTGGTGTGCATCCTGTCCTCGGACCTCCTGGGTGGCCTCCCCAACCCCCCCGGGCCCATCAATGGCCATTTTTGATTATTTCTTATTTTTATTTTTATTTTTATTTCTTTTATTCCCAATTTCTTTTGGGACGATCTGTTGGCTTCCGTGGTTCCTGTGGGCATACGCTGCATTGTGGCTGGGCACATGCAGGCTTGTAATGTATTTGGTTCAGATGCTTGGGTTTGAGTCACACACACCCCTCCTGCTTCCCGTTTCCATGGGCTTGCAAAGGGTGTGCCCAAGTGACAGTGAATTACACAGTGACGTTGGACTCCCATGAGCTGTGTGGGCAGTCTGTAGTCAATACTGTGTATACATTCCTAGTGCATATTGCTGTTGTGTTGTACACTGCATGTTGCATTGATGTGTAACTCTTCTTCTGTGTCTACCTCCCAATTTGCAGGTCCCTTCCTCATGTCCACACAAGGACCTCTAGTCTGGAGATGGGGTCCATGTTGGCAGCAGTGCACCTACAACTCTACATGGCGCCAACACTGCACAGTTGGTAGTGGTGGGAGTGCAGGCATTTCCAGGTGGTGAGACTACTAATATGTAACATTTGTGATGTCATGTTAATGGTAGTACGTGCTCAAGTATGTTGTTGGTCCGGCATTGCTGTGAGCATTTCAGGTGTTGCAGGTTTCTAATAGGGACACTGTACATAGTGAGACTGATGTCATGTTGTGGGGATTACTTTGTTTACCTGCAATTAGCATGACATGGCACGGTGTGTCGT
Source organism: Ambystoma mexicanum (assembly GCF_040938575.1). Lineage (NCBI taxonomy): Eukaryota > Metazoa > Chordata > Amphibia > Caudata > Ambystomatidae > Ambystoma > Ambystoma mexicanum. The sequence goes on from NC_090931.1 coordinate 886,795,819, forward strand.
GTGGCGGTGCTGGGGTTGGGTTGGCTGACATGGCACTGTCCTCTTGTTGCATTTTGCAAGTGGGTATTCATTTTAGCTGCTTCAATGTGTAACTTCACAAAACTGCATTGGTGGTGTCTGTGTGGGTAGGGATGCACACATTGTGACACTTCCAGGTGAACAATCTCAGGCTGATATGGTATTCACGGTTCATTCTCCAGACATTCAGGATCAGTGTCAGGTTGAGTCATCATTGATTGTCAGATGGAATGTGCCAGGGCAGTGTGCACTCCACAGGGGTGTGATTTCTATGTGAAGTAATTAGCCACTAGCTGTGTACGGGCTGCCTCCCCCGTGCCCTTTCCCCTCCCATGCGCAGCGGCTGTGCATGTGGTTGGGGATGTGGGGCCACCACCATGTCCACAGCCAGGCCCCGGCGTGTTGCAACGTTGTGCAGGACACATGCTGCCACTATGATCCTGCACACTACTGGGGGAGCGTATAACAGCTGCCCGCCAGAACGGTCAAGGGAGCGAAAGCGTGACTTTAGCACTCCGAATGTGCGCTCCACTATGCCCCTGGTTGTAATGTGGGCTGTGTTATATCTTACCTGGGGTGGCGTGGTGGGGTTCCGAATTGGCGTCATCATGTGGGGGCTGAGAGGGTAGGCACTGTCCCCTGTGGAGGTGGTGATTGGTATCATTGGTGGGGTTGTGACCTTGCTCAGTATCCAACATGCATGCATGTGCAGTGGCATACATACTCACCAAGCAGCCATGTATCGCCATGCCGCCCAGCTTCTAGGTCCCGGCTTAGGGTGGACATTCGGTAAATGAAGCTGTCGTGGGTGGAGCCGGGATAGTTGGCATATACTGAGGTGATGATTCCCTTGGCATTACATGCTACCTGCACGTTGATGGAATGCCAGTGCTTGCGGTTCCTATAGATGTGCTCAGATGCCCTGGGGGGACGTAGAGCCACATGGGTGCAGTCGATGGCACCTAGCACTTTGGGGAATCGTGCCACAGCGTAAAAATCCAGGGCGGCAGCATGCCTTTCTGCAGGTGTTCTGGGCAGGTATATGTGCCTGCGGACTGATGGGCGTGCAGTGATGATGTTCAAGACCTGGTGTAGGCAGCGTGACTGGGTGGCCTGTGACACCCCACCCACTATGGCACTTGTCCGCTGAAATGATCCAGTGGCTAAGAAGTGCAGTACATTGAGGACCTTCTCCAGGGGGCTGAGTGCTTGGGAGCACAGGGTGGGTGATGTGAGGTCATCCTCCCACTCACTCACCAGGTCCAGTATAATGTGTGGTGGAAACCTGTACCTCCCATACACCTGGTCATCAGGCATCCCGAAAAGGCTGGTTCTGGGTGTGAATATTCTGGCCCTGACTATCCTCCTCCTCCTCCTTTGGTAGCCCACTGCCACTGCTGCTAGGAACGGTATGTTCATCCTGGCGTCTGAGCTTGTTATTGTTAAAGTCCGCAAATTTATGCTTTGCGCGTGTTCTAGGCGAGCGTGTGACCCGCGCACCCCTGGAATCCAGTTCCCAGTCCAATAGCGTGTGGAAATTCACACGCACCACGGGATACAGCGTGTGACCCGCGCACCCCTGGAATCCAGTTCCCAGTCCAATAGCGTGTGGAAATTCACACGCACCACGGGATACAGCGTGTGACCCGCGCACCCCTGGAATCCAGTTCCCAGTCCAATAGCGTGTGGAAATTCACACGCACCACGGGATACAGGTTCGCTGACGTACTTGCGTGTGTAAGTGCCCGCGCACCCATTAAATACACGTACATAGGCCAATCGCGTGTACGCGCACTTTTGTCCAATTACACGCGATGACACTCTGACGTGCAGTATTTCCACGTGTGCCCCGTCATCACGTGCTGAGTGGGGAACACCCGTGCGGGTCACGTCACAGACGCGCTTACGCGCTGAGGGACTCTGGTCCAATAGAATCGCGTATGCGTGCTGACGCGCTTACGCGCTAAGGGCCTTTCCTCGGATTTCACGCTGACGTGCAGGATTTTCACGTGCCAAATCACTCCGTATCAAGCTGGCCACGCGAAAACACACGGAAGACCACGCTCCTGCCCAGAAGGCTGAGTTACTGCCCCCCAGTGCCCCGAGCAGCCTCCCACGTGCCATCTGCTGCTGCCTGCCTGCCTGCCTGCTGCCACCGTGCCCTGCCATTTGGTGCCTGCACATCAGCCATCTGCAGGGGTCCAGTTGCTGTGTCTACCCCTGCTGGAACTGAAGACTCCCGACTGGGATTACATCGCTCCACAGCCCAGCCCCAGGACCCAGTTGCCCACCCACACCTGCCTCTGGGGTTGCCATGTCGGGCACTTCCACATCTGGCACCAGTGGCAACCCCAGGCCAGAGGGGCAGAGGGGCACCAGCTTCACTGCCACCGAAGTTGGTGTCCTGGTGGAGCATGTCCTGGGGCAGTATGATGCCCTCTTTGGATCGTCCCGCGCCAGCAAGGAAGGACGGCAGAGGATCTGGGCCGACTGTGTGGTTGCCATCAATGCGGAGGGGGTGGCAACCCGCGACGTCCTGAAGATCAAGAAGCGCTGGGAGGACTTGAGGTCCAGGACCCTTGTGAAGGCCCGGCGCCTCGTGGAGGGGGGCCGGGGCCGCATGAGTTCCATCCAGATGAGGGTCCTGGAACGCGTACGCCCAGCGCTCCACGGCCAGATCCTTGAGAGGGAGGCCCGTCTGGAGTTGAGCGGTAAGTGTCCAAGCATTACTGTGTGAGACAGGGCATGTTGCGGTGTGCTGGTTCTATGATACTTGCCTGTATGTGTGCCATAGGCCATGTATGCATGTATGTGTGCAGGGACATCATGGTAATGCATGTGCGACCAGTGATGTGTGACCCACATGGTTGTTGCATGTGTTCAAATGCCGCATGGGGAGCCCTATGCAGATTTTGAACATGAGAGCATGCCAGTCTCTGTACCTGGACATGGGTGGGGGTGAGGGATGGGTGCTGATGCCAGGTACATATATGGTAGCCATGTCTGTGTGCCTGACCTGCGTGTCTGTGACTTGTACATGCCATGGATGCATGACACATGTGTGTGACAATGCACAGATTCAGTGAAGCAGCCAAATTACCCTTGTATCCGCTGTGTTTGGTGTGTTTGGGGCCAGATGGATGTGACTGAGGTGAAGTGTGTGCATGTGATAGGCATGAGCCATGATGCATGTGAGTTACATATCATTGAATGTTTCAAGAGTCCATTGGACATGCATAGAAATGTCCATGGCATGCACCATGCCTGTTACTGTGTGTGTTTTGCCTGGACTGACCCATGTGTTGTGGAGGGACATGATGGAAGTGTACTTTGACAGTGGTGCTCATCTGCTATTGCTTCCTGTCTAGGGGACCATTGTACAGTGCCCTGATGCTTGTGTTCTTTGTCTCCCTCTACGCAGCGGCTAGTGAAGAAGAGGGCGGAGACGGCGCTGTGGAGCAAGGCGGCGGGGATGCCCCCACGGCTGCAGCGGAAGGGGTGGGTGAGCCCCCACAGGGGCCTGCTACGGTGGGAGACGGTGAGGAGCCATCCAGGTTGGTGGTTTGCACAGAGGAGGAGGAGGCCGCCACTGGGGCACACATGGGTCCTGGTGGGGGCATCCCTGCTGGTGCAAGTGGTGCAGTCCAGGGCCAGGGGCAGGAGGCAGCACAGGTCACCGTGGAGGGGCCTGTGCATGTCGCTGTCCCTGACCCTGTGAGTGCACCACCATGCACCAGCAGGGATGCCCCGTCCCAGGCCCGTCCGCAGGTAGAGGGGATGTCCATGTCACCTGACTCCCCTCCACCTGCGGACGTGGGAACCCCTGGCCGTGCGGAGAAGGTCCTGATTGGGGTCGCGATGCGCACGGCTGTGATTCGTGATGCCCTGCGTGCTTCCCGGGAGGAGCACGCACGTCATCACGAAGTGCACCGTGCCGACGTGGCCCAATTGGGATCGGCCATGTTCGGGGGTTTCCTGCATGTGTTGGCCAATGTGGCGGCCCTCTCCTCCTCTGTGCAGGCTATCCACCAGTCGTTCTCCTTGCCGTCTTCCAGCCCAGATGCCACCAGGGCCCCCTGTGGACCTGCCCCGACCAATGCAGCCAGCTCGGTGGGGATCCCATCCCTGCCACAGTTGGGAGTCGGAGGTCCAGCAGGGGTGGACAACACAGCAACTGGACCCCAGCAGGTGGAAGATGTGACAGCATCATCAGGCAGGGCACGTGCACGACGGCGTCGGTGGTTTCCATCAGCCTGGATGCCGTCGTGCTGGCAGAGGCAGTGGCGTCGGAGGCAGCAGCAGGCTCGACGTGGGAGGCATCATGGCTCGGGGCCTTCAAGATCAGAGGGGCAGGCATCGGCCGGAGGGCAGGGCAACCCTGGGATGGTGGTGTCTTCCGTGTGGGAGCAGTTGGTCCAGCGGATAGGTGCGGAGCGGCAGCGGGCGGAAGAGGAGCGGCTCACCATGGTCAGGGCGGAGTTCTCCATGCGTCGGGCGTTGAGGCGGGCTGAGTGCCTCGAGGAAGCTCGCAGGGAGTTTGAGCTGGACATGGGGTTATCCCTGCGAGACCTCGGGGCCAGGACAGAGTCCCGCCTCCAGGACATCGACATGGAGTTCGATGATGCCCTGGCCAGCAACATCACCGAGTGAGCCGCAGGACTTGCCCGCTGCCTTTGTATATAGTTATTTAGTTATTTAGTGTTAGGTTTCCTTTATTAATTTTTTTTTTTTTTGGACCGCTCGGACAATGGCCACTTTTTTGTCTATATTATTTTCATTAGGTAGTAGTAGGTTTCATTTATGGTGTTGGGCTCATGGACCCTGGAATTTTCGTGCATATAGTTTGCTTTTTGAAGAAATTTTTTTTTTATTAATTATTGTGTTCACCATGAGGAAATGGTTTTTCATTATTTTACTTCCACATGATTTTGCTTTGGACAACATTTGTTTTTGGATTACTTTGTTTATTTTATTTTTACATTTGTTCTCGGACATGGACCATTTATTTTGTTATCGCCATTGTTGTATGTTTGATTTTTTTACTTATTTTTCATCTTTAATACATGTTCTTTTTAACTTTCACTTGTGGTATTTTCTCATTGGTTTCATACATGTCATGATATGGGTTTTGACATTGACTTGCACCCATTGTGTATGTGTGTGTGACGGACATGTGTTCATTTACAGACTTGCCATCGGGGTTGTATCATGTAATTGCATTCACTATGTGGGTGGATGCAATCCTTGCCTGGGTGTTTGTGCTGGGTATGCTGCCCATTACTGCCATGATTGAGTATCGTCAGGACCTGGGGGCAGGGGGACATGTGTGGGTGCCTGGTGGATGCTGCCCCTGTACTGCTGGGGTGTGGGGGTGGTGGGAGACATGAGTGGGGCCTGGTGGAGGGTGCCCCTGCACTGCTGGGGTGTGGGGGTGGTGGGAGACATGAGTGGGGGCCTGGTGGAGGGTGACCCTGGTGGCTGGGGGGTGGGGGTGGTGGGTGACATGAGTGGGGGCCTGGTGGAGGGTGCCCCTGGTGGCTGGGGTGTGAGGGTGGTGGGTGACATGAGTGGGGGCCTGGTGGAGGCTGCCCCTGCACTGCTGGGGTGTGGGGGTGGTGGGAGACATGAGTGGGGGCCTGGTGGAGGGTGCCCCTGCACTGCTGGGGTGTGGGGGTGGTGGGAGACATGAGTGGGGGCCTGGTGGAGGGTGCCCCTGGTGGCTGGGGGGTGGGGGTGGTGGGAGACATGAGTGGGGGCCTGGTGGAGGGTGACCCTGGTGGCTGGGGGGTGGGGGTGGTGGGTGACATGAGTGGGGGCCTGGTGGAGGGTGCCCCTGGTGGCTGGGGTGTGGGGGTGGTGGGTGACATGAGTGGGGGCCTGGTGGAGGGTGCCCCTGCACTGCTGGGGTGTGGGGGTGGTGGGAGACATGAGTGGGGGCCTGGTGGAGGGTGCCCCTGCACTGCTGGGGTGTGGGGGTGGTGGGAGACATGAGTGGGGGCCTGGTGGAGGGTGACCCTGGTGGCTGGGGGGTGGGGGTGGTGGGTGACATGAGTGGGGGCCTGGTGGAGGGTGCCCCTGCACTGCTGGGGTGTGGGGGTGGTGGGAGACATGAGTGGGGCCCTGGTGGAGGGTGACCCTGGTGGCTGGGGGGTGGGGGTGGTGGGTGACATGAGTGGGGGCCTGCTGGAGGGTGCCCCTGGTGGCTGGGGGTGTGGGGGTGGTGGTAGACATGAGTGGGGCCTGGTGGAGGGTGCCCCTGCACTGCTGGGGTGTGGGGGTGGTGGGAGACATGAGTGGGGGCCTGGTGAAGGGTGCCCCTGCACTGCTGGGGTGTGGGGGTGGTGGGAGACATGAGTGGGGGCCTGGTGGAGGGTGCCCCTGGTCGCTGGGGGGTGGGGGTGGTGGGTGACATGAGTGGGGGCCTGGTGGAGGTTGCCCCTGCACTGCTGGGGTGTGGGGGTGGTGGGAGACATGAGTGGGGGCCTGGTGGAGGGTGCCCCTGCACTGCTGGGGTGTGGGGGTGGTGGGAGACATGAGTGGGGGCCTGGTGGAGGGTGCCCCTGGTGGCTGGGGGGTGGGGGTGGTGGGTGACATGAGTGGGGGCCTGGTGGAGGCTGCCCCTGCACTGCTGGGGTGTGGGGGTGGTGGGAGACATGAGTGGGGGCCTGGTGGAGGGTGCCCCTGGTGGCTGGGGTGTGGGGGTGGTGGGAGACATGGGTGGGGGCCTGGTGGAGGGTGCCCCTGCACTGCTGGGGTGTGGGGGTGGTGGGAGACATGAGTGGGGGCCTGGTGGAGGGTGCCCCTGCACTGCTGGGGTGTGGGGGTGGTGGGAGACATGAGTGGGGGCCTGGTGGAGGGTGCCCCTGCACTGCTGGGGTGTGGGGGTGGTGGGAGACATGAGTGGGGGCCTGGTGGAGGGTGCCCCTGGTGGCTGGGGGTGTGGGGGTGGTGGTAGACATGAGTGGGGCCTGGTGGAGGGTGCCCCTGCACTGCTGGGGTGTGGGGGTGGTGGTAGACATGAGTGGGGGCCTGGTGGAGGGTGCCCCTGCACTGCTGGGGTGTGGGGGTGGTGGGAGACATGAGTGGGGGCCTGGTGGAGGGTGCCCCTGCACTGCTGGGGTGTGGGGGTGGTGGGAGACATGAGTGGGGGCCTGGTGGAGGGTGCCCCTGGTGGCTGGGGGTGTGGGGGTGGTGGTAGACATGAGTGGGGCCTGGTGGAGGGTGCCCCTGCACTGCTGGGGTGTGGGGGTGGTGGGAGACATGAGTGGGGGCCTGGTGGAGGGTGACCCTGGTGGCTGGGGGGTGGGGGTGGTGGGTGACATGAGTGGGGGCCTGGTGGAGGGTGCCCCTGCACTGCTGGGGTGTGGGGGTGGTGGTAGACATGAGTGGGGCCTGGTGGAGGGTGCCCCTGCACTGCTGGGGTGTGGGGGTGGTGGTAGACATGAGTGGGGGCCTGGTGGAGGGTGCCCCTGCACTGCTGGGGTGTGGGGGTGGTGGGAGACATGAGTGGGGGCCTGGTGGAGGGTGCCCCTGCACTGCTGGGGTGTGGGGGTGGTGGGAGACATGAGTGGGGGCCTGGTGGAGGGTGCCCCTGGTGGCTGGGGGTGTGGGGGTGGTGGTAGACATGAGTGGGGCCTGGTGGAGGGTGCCCCTGCACTGCTGGGGTGTGGGGGTGGTGGGAGACATGAGTGGGGGCCTGGTGGAGGGTGACCCTGGTGGCTGGGGGGTGGGGGTGGTGGGTGACATGAGTGGGGGCCTGGTGGAGGGTGCCCCTGGTGGCTGGGGGGTGGGGGTGATAGGGGACATGGGTGGGGGCCTGGTGGAGGGTGACCCTGGTGGCTGGGGGGTGGGGGTGGTGGGAGACATGAGTTGGACATGGGTGGGGGCCTACTGGCAGGTGCCCCACAGTGCTGGGGGGTGGGGGTGGTGGGGGACATGAGTTGGACATGGGTGGGGGCCTGCTGGCAGGTGCCCCACAGTGCTGGGGGGTGGGGGTGCAAGGGGACATGTGTTGGTGTTCATTAGTTCAAGGAGACATGTGCCTTTGCTGGGGGGCATGCCCATGTTGGGTGGGCTGCCTGCGGGACATGACCAGGGATGCAGGGTAGTCCCCTGTGGGGTGGGCTGCCTGCAGGGGCCGTGGAGGGTGTACAGGGTACACCTGGGAGGACCCACACTGTCAAATCACATGTGGGACTCCCCGGCACCCCTGAAATACACGTACCGTGCAGAAATCGCGTGTAAAACTTCCCGCGCACCCCTGAAATACACGCGCCCAGGCTATTCGCGTGTGGAACTTCCCGCGCACCCCTGAAATACACGCGCCCAGGCTATTCGCGTGTGGAACTTCCCGCGCACCCCTGAAATACACGCGCCCAGGCTATTCGTGTGTGGAACTTCCCGCGCACCCCTCAAATTCACGCGCCCAGGCTATTCGCGTGTGGACCCTGTAATACACGTAGCCCGCTCCCCCAGGCCCGATCGCGTGTGAAACTTCACGCGAACCCCTGAAATACACGTAGCACGCTCCCCCAGGCCCGATCGCGTGAGGAACTTCACGCGAACCCCTGTAATACACGTAGCCCGCTCCCCCAGGCCCGATCGCGTGAGGAACTTCACGCGAACCCCTGTAATACACGTAGCCCGCTCCCCCAGGCCCGATCGCGTGAGGAACTTCACGCGAACCCCTGAAATACACGTAGCCCGCTCCCCCAGGCCCGATCGCGTGAGGAACTTCACGCGAACCCCTGTAATACACGTAGCCCGCTCCCCCAGGCCCGATCGCGTGAGGAACTTCACGCGAACCCCTGAAATACACGTAGCCCGCTCCCCCAGGCCCGATCGCGTGAGGAACTTCACGCGAACCCCTGTAATACACGTAGCCCGCTCCCCCAGGCCCGATCGCGTGTGAAACTTCACGCGAACCCCTGAAATACACGTAGCACGCTCCCCCAGGCCCGATCGCGTGAGGAACTTCACGCGAACCCCTATAATACACGTAGCCCGCTCCCCCAGGCCCGATCGCGTGAGGAACTTCACGCGAACCCCTGTAATACACGTAGCCCGCCCCCCCAGGCCCGATCGCGTGAGGAACTTCACGCGAACCCCTGAAATACACGTAGCCCGCTCCCCCAGGCCCGATCGCGTGAATAACTTCACGCGAACCCCTGTGATGCACGTACCCTGCAAATCGCGTGTGACACTTCCCGCGCACCCCGGTATATATGCACACGTATTTTTTGTCAGCGGGTGTCCGTGTTTGTGGGTACCCCTTTGCACGTCATTTTTCCTGGAGGGCCACAGTATGGGACATTCATCATGGCAGTCTATAGGTGCTATTTGTTGGAGCACCTTTTGGCGCACATTTCTTACAGCCGCAGAGACGCTACCGCCTCCTTTCTTGTGGCGGTCGTGTTTGTGCCTGTGCGCTGGTTTGAGCGTGCGCTTTTTTCCCCTATTCTATTCCATGAATACATGTTGTAGGCGAGCGTGTGGGCGTTCCGCGCACTTGTGCCCTGTACTTCCCCCGTGACGCCCACGTTTTGGCAAGTTGTTCCCCATTCCGAGTGTTACGCCTGTGTTCCGCCTACTTTTGTTGCGTGCGCCGCGCTATGTGCGAATTTCGCTGTGGCCTGTGCGATTTTCGCTCTGACCTGGCGCACGCTGTTAGATAGCCTGTGCGCCAACGTGCGCCAACGTGCGCCGCGCACTTTTTTATCGCACATCCGCTGGTTTTCTCGCGCACGGCCTTCCATGAATCGACGTGCGCTGCTTTTCGTGCGATTTTCGCACTTGCACTGCGATTTTCGCTATTCCACTGCGATTCGCACGTTTTTGCCCACTTGCGCCGCGCTAATTATTCCATGAATCGGCCTGTAAATGTCTGCTGATAAGCTATTCATCGCTCTTTGACAGTATGGTGCTGATGTTGGGGAAACCAGAACATTGCTGGACACTGCAAGAGAGGTGACAGGCCTGAGGGCACCCTCAAAGACAGCCGTTAACATGAGCACTGAGCATGTTTAATGTTTGAATTAAAGAAGTATGTTTTTGTGGCATAAAATTGCCAACCTGGGGAAGCTGCTTGGGAGGTCCCAGAGCCCTTGGACCCATTTCAACTCAAAAAGTTGAAATGCTCTGACACCCTCCCTGATAAAGTTACGGAACGCAAAGAGAGGTTTCAAGGCTCCCCGTGCCACCCACAAGTACGTCGCCAGTTCTGGTTTTACCTGGCTTCTAGAACATGTAGCTTTGCTTTTTTATGTTCAGGGATGTGTAAGGAATACATGGCATCAACAGTAGACAAACACAAGTGACCACAGTTCAAGAGCGTTTATTGAACTTCAACAAGGGTATGATAAATGCCCATCTAATCCTAAAGCTACAGATGGGAGCAAGCAACGACCATCAAATAATAATAACGCAGTCCTAGTAGTGTCTTGTCAAATAAAAAAGGACCTACACTAAAACACCTATTGCCAATCCTTACCTCTAAATACAAATAGTGTGGGGGTAGTGTTTATGAAAAAGAAAGAAGTGTTCACAAAAATGATATGTCAGGATGCTCAGGCCGTTGGTCTCCCTTCCCCACGTTTTCAGCACGAGACAAGGCAGTTCATTCGAGCCTAGCACAATCTCTGGCTCCTTTGGCACGAGGATTCAGTTCAATCACTGGCATCAGGGTGTTCTGTGCCCAAGTCTCCTTACTTATCAAAGTCTCTTGATTCAGAGGGCTTGATGTACCAAAACAAATAAAAATATATTTTCTTCTTACAAGCATTCTATTTAGGTTATTCACTCTTCACCCCGGATTCCCCCTCAGCCGGGCTCAGATCCCTTTATACAATGTCCATAGAATATGCTTTCTCGGGTGACTCACAGTTCACCACTGATCCCCCTCAGCCAGACTCAGATCCATGTATACAATGTTCAATACTTTGGATCCCCCACTTCCGGGCTCAGATCACCTTTTATACAATTAGTCTCCCTCAGCTGGGCTTGCAAACTTGGTGCTAACACAGACCAGTCTGGTATCAGTCTCCCCTACTCAACGGCTCTGCTGACTTTACTGGTGCTGCTTTGTTGCAGGAGCCAACAACAGTACCACTGCGGCAAATGCTTTACCCCGCCTTGGTTATCAATGCGGGAGACCGCCGGGTACCTTCGACACACAATACAAGACCCTTCAGCTTTAATTCCAGGTCTTATGTTTCTTATTCTCGAAGGCTCTTGAAAGTAACAGACTTTCTCTGTAAAGGTCAAGGGCAGTTCCCTCCTTGCGACCCTCTCCGGTCTTGCCATCTTTCTCCTCATATTAAACTGCTATCTCAGAACTGCTGCTTCCTCGTGTGCTTTGCCTTGCTGAGTGTTCTTTTGTGCTCCTGCTTTTATCCATATGGGGAAGTGTGATGAAGTTAGATGTGTGTAATTATCAGTAACTGCCTGACTCTGCCTGACCACTGTGTTGGGGCGTTAGGACGAAATGTCTGAAGAAAAATGACCAACCCCACCAGAAACCTAAAACACACACCACGAAAAGTTCTAACAACCAAAAGTTCGAACATTTCGTGGTATGTGTTTAGGTGTTTTGGTGGGGTTGGTATGAAAAACATGTTTTTAAAAAGGCTGCGGGGGGGCTTGGGGTATGTCCCCCGCAACACCCCACTCACTAAAGTGAGTGGGGGAAGCGGGTGACATCCCTCCAACACCCCACCAGAAAAAAGAAAGGGGGCTGCAGGTGTGTCCCCGCAACATCCCGCTTGCTATACTAAACAGTATAGTGAGCGTGATGTTGCGGGGGAAACCCCTGCATGTTCACATGGGAAATATACAAACATTTTGTATTAGTGCATTTCCCATGCGAACGTTTCCGTCGCGAGACAATCAGCTGCGGAAAAATAAAGCAGATCTGTGTTGGGACATGTCAGGTATATGGCTCGGGTGTTAGTCTGTTTTCTCTCACAGTGAGCTGTCCATGAGAAAGTGTTTGTGTCGGGAAAGGGGGGCGGTTGAGTTCCTAAGTATCCTACCTGGTAGGATGGGAAAAAGGTGTTAGAGGGAAGGGGATACTGCGTCTTGCTGTCCAGTGTCCCAATTCCACTCCCTGAAGAACCCTTATCCAGGTGATCCTCCCGCACTGGTCCATCCCCAGGAACAGGATCCAAAAGCGATGGCCGTGTCCTGGCCACCTGGATGACAGATCCCGGGGACTAGCGGGTGGGACACCTTCAGGTTTCTCACAGCTGCATTGATAGAACCAGGACTGGATGACGTACTCGCATCATAAAGCAAGGCCTGGGTGACCTACTCATACATGGCATGGGGAAACTTGAGAGCTCTGTGTATAACAACTGTGAAATACTTGCATACAGAACTCATACAGTAAGGCCGCATCAGAGAAGGTTTATTGACACCCCTAGGGGTACTACATGGGCTGCTTCAGTGCAAGCTTCCCTTCTACACAAACCAGGTAAAGCAGACATGGCCGCCGCCGTGCTTGCTTTGCTCACACATTGAAGACTATGGGCAGCAGCAGTACAAGCTTCAGTCACGCCCACAAACAACACTGTTTGAAATGAAACCGTTCGAGCGTCCATCACACGCAAAACAGGTGCAGCAAAAATGACAAAAGTTCAACCTTTCATCACATATTGGGACTAGGTATATCACAAGGGAAGTAGAAGTGCAAGCCACCCTTACATAGAGAAAGGCACAGCAAGACAGCGGCTGAAGGGTTGGCACCTTTTCTTAATGTAAAGTACAGACCTACAACTACAACCACTCACTAAATCACACATTCCAAAATGTTGCAGTACATTCGAGAGACACCAGACCAGTACTGGTTTCAAATTTGCATTCTAGGATTTGTAGTCTTGGGTTTATAAAGGGGAAATGCAGGACTACAAGTCCCAGAATGCAAAGTTAAAACTAGGATGGAACTAGTGTTTCCTGAATGGCATAGATCAAATTGGCAGGTAAAATGGCCCCTGCTCTTTTCGCACCCAATGCTGGGTAAGGTATGTCACGTTTAGTGGGTTGGCTCATTAAGGTGTAATATTTGCTGGCTTATTGTTATGTTTGCTATGAGAGCAGCGTACACTAGTGTACACATAAACTGTTTTTAGTTTTGTGGTAGGACTCATAGGCGCAGAGTACAGCGGGGCTAAGGGGGCACTTGCTCCATTCTCCTTGAACAAAGTGGGCAGGAGTGTCATTTTGCCCCTGTGGCGATGTATACCTGTACGGGTTCGTGGAACGTGCGACTAAAACGTAAATAACAAATCTGTAATGAGCAGTGCGTTCTGCAGCTTCTGCAAGAAGACAGTCCGAAAAGGCAAGAACGCTCTTACTGTTAAAAAAAAAAATGTATTGTGACATGGTTTACATGAAACCTTATACAAAATATTAAAAAAGCAGATCAAAATGGCTCTTGAAATAAGTAGTAACACAATACATTCAAAGGCTTTAACAGATTTTAAAAAACTTGTAAGGGCGATTATTAAGGATACATTTTCACCCCACATTAGTCTTGACCAAACAGATCCTTTGAATAATCGGCTTAAAACTCTCTAGCTCTTTAGAGAACACAGTAGATCGAAACCCAGCATCTCAAAGTTTCTATCCCATCAGTTGATCCACAAAAACGACATCGTAGCGAAAGCTCCTCAGAAGGCACAACCGTCCACTTTCTAGTCCTTTCTCTTGTATGGATCTGGTTACATTTGAAGCCTAAGTACATGTGACACACCTTATTACAAGGAAAGCATTTCAGGTACAAAGCCAATTGGTACTTTTTACACGGAAACCTAGCATATTCAGAGAACTCCCAATTACGGGGGTTGCAGAAGTGATCTACCATATGCCAGGGAGTGAGTGACCAGAGTGACAAGAGGGACATGGTTCCTGAAAAATCGAGAGGAAGGGCCCTGACACGGGCAACACAGGGGCAATGGTGCCTAATACTTCCCTGAGTGATGCAGACTTGCTGCATGGCAAACTAGGCACCACAGAGGAGAATGTTTGAATGGCATATATTATCAAAAGGCTGGTGAGCCTGAAACACATGTGTGAGGCACCTAGGGCTCTAATAACAGGGCTCTAATAACAGAAAGGGCCAATCAGGCTACTTGTCTGGGAGTTATTGACAAACTGGCTGATCAGATCCCACTCCCACCTGGCCCAATGTCAAAAACTGGATTCTCAAAGGGGTGTTGTATGGGGTTGGGTTCCGAGACTTGCCAGTCCCGGGTTGGGGCAGGTAATGTCAAGAGGCAGGCTGCTTGAAACTCAGAATGGCGAGAGCGAATAAAACTTGGGCAGAAGGCTGGCTCAGTGGCTGGCTTGGATTTGACAGCTGCACTCCTCCAGAACCCTGCTCATGAAGGACAGGGTTTTGTGGCAGCAATTGTTCAAGTCAACGTTACAGCCAATATTTGACCGAAAAGGGTTGACTTGAGTCCGAAACATATGAACAAGGAGGCAATTCCAGCCAAGGGTCAGACTTTGGCAAGTTTGATCCCCCCAATCCAAGTGGCCCCTAGAGCTGATGCTACAACTTCACAACCAACTCCCTTGGTCCAACCAATCTTCCATTTGAAGCCTACCCCCGCAGCCGTCTGTTCACCCTGCAACTCTAAACTATGAAAATGTAAGACCTGATCCCCTGGAGGCAGTTGAATTTAATTTGTACTTTCAGAGGCAGGACCCACGGTAATAAAAACTCATATAAGAGACAACTTGTTGGAGCCCTGGGGACTATTCTGGATGTGGAAGGTACCTCATTTAAAATCCTTTCCCATGCCCGTAATTTTGTCAGACTGTATGTTCTGTGGTGGATGTAACTTGCGCATAGGATTTAGCAATCCATATATTAGAGCTTGCGTGATCCAGTGCAGAGATTTGCTAGCCGACATGGGTATCGAGATCTTTCTGGACTCCTCGGACATAATATGCCATCAAACGACACTTGCCATGAGGCCATTGTACCGAGGGTGGACTGGAACGGAGAATGAGAGGGGGATGGGGAGGTCAGTGATTTTGAGAGGAGAACGGATCTAAATCAGTTAGTAGTGAGTGCTGCACCCCCTCAAGCCCCCCAGCTTGACCAGGGGATACCAACTAATGCAAATTCTGTTATGATGATCTCTAGGAAAGCTAAGGACATTGTGTACAGCTGTGCCCCAGCCAATTTCCACTATACAGGGGGTAGACAAAATTGCCTCTAGAGTTAACAGCGCGGGTCGAGAGCAGCGGTTTTAAACTGATTTCCTAAAATGTAGCCAGGTTAAACGGCAAAATTATTGACTAGGAATGGGTCACTTTTATGTCTGGTTATGATATCATATGCCACAAGAAACGTGGGTTAAGGCTGCTTCGACACTTACAAATTATGTTAGTTTTGCGCTAGAGGCAAAATGTGTATGTAGAGGGAGGAGCCGAGGGGTGCCTACTTTCATTAGGACATCGCCACTCTGGTCAGCTGAAAGGGAGGTGTTTGTCAATGGGTTCACAGTGGTTGTTCTGTTGAAAACCAGGCAAGGTATAATGGACCTACTGGTGGTGAATGTTTACATACCACCAAAAAACTGTCAATCAGGGAATGCTTGTTGGAGGAAGGTGTTGGGTGAACTTCTGAAGCGTGAAATCCCATGTAATGTTCTTATTGTGGGTGACTTCAACGCCAAACTGGGATTACCAGTGAGTGACAGGGTTGGCTGTTGTCAACTGCAGTTAGAGAATGGGATACCGGCCAGATGTCAGTTGAACACAAGATAAGACAGCCAGGGTAAAGAGTTAAGTGCTTTAATGAACGAATACCACCTGGTTGAGTTACATGGGAGATGCAAAGGGGACTGGCCCCCAATGTGTACCTGTATTCGGGGCAAATATGTGTCTGTTATAGACCACTGTTTGGTAGACGGCTGTTCCTTTGCAAGTATTATCGGATTTGAGGTGGTAGCCCACATGGGCAGTGGCCATTACCCTCTGGTTATTGCTATGGCTATGGAGATCACTATTCTTAGAGAGGCACAGCTCCAAAATACTGATGAGGTCCAACCACACAAAACATGTGTTTGAGTTTGCTGTTGGTACTCTTGTTCAGAAGAGAATTACCTAGCATTTCGTTGCTGGACTGCTTCAGGGCAGGACAAAGACTGATTTGTTTTGGATATTTCTCTTCTGTGAAAGATAGTGAGCTAAAGAATCTGGGTAAGGCTCTTGTAACCAGGACTAATGTCTGGCAGAGGGACTCCCAGGACCCCCTTGTTAATTTGCATAATTTAAGTAAGTTTGGGTCTCACCCTAAATTACGAGGGGAATCCAGACGTGGACCCCTTGCTCACTATTCTTAGAGAGGCACAGCTCCGCCCTACTAATGAGGTCCAACCAGAACGAAACACGTGTTGGGGTTACTGTTGGTACTCTTGTTCAGAAGAGAATTGCATAGCATTTCGGTGCTGGACTGCATCAGGGCAGGACAAAGACTGATATGTGTTGGATATTTCTCCTCTATGAAATATAGTGAGTTAAAGAATCTGGGTATGGCTCTCGTAACCAGGACTAATGTCTGACAGAGGTACTCCCAGGACCCCTCTTGTTAATTTGTATTATGGAGATTTCTGGACAGGCCCTTGCTTTGGGGAGGAAAATGGTAGAAGTGCGTGTCAGTGCCTACTGAGTAAAAGGCAGGATCACTGGGAGATGACTCTGAGTGTACCTAGGGTTGTATACAAGTTGCTAGAGTTCTAGGACACCCGATTAGATGGCATAGCATGTTTTAACAGATACAAAGAATTACTAGAGCTCCTAGTTGGCGAATGTAGGAAACTACTCACGAATAGGAATCAGCCTGAGAGGTCAAACTGTGGGGGGTACTGTTTAGTTCGATCAAGATTGTAGGGCCCTGAAATGGAAGATTAATGGGGCAACGAAACATAGAGACATGAACTCTGGTCAATTATATGCTCTTCAATCTGACTATGGAAATCTGTTGAAAACTAAGAGGATGGAACGAACAGTGAAACAGTGGGAAACGTTAGAGCAAGCGGTTTATAACTATAAGCTCTTTTGGAGGTTAGTTAGCAGAGAGTTTGACACTCCAAATAAGGCTGATGTTTGCTGCATCTCAGGTGGGTGTCCCACTACACTAACATCTTAGGGGGAGGCAAGGGTTTTCTCCCGCAGTGTGACCTAGCTGATGGGGGGGGGTGGCTATAGTCTTTATACAGGGAGAGATTCTGGAGTGTATCGCTGATCTCAGATTGGGTAAGGTGGCGGGCTCTGATGGTCGTCAGTCGGACCTCTTGAAGTGGAGTCCTGTTTGGTGGGCCACGATTTTAGGAAAACCTTTTAATGCTATTGCGAACTCTAATGTGGTCCCCAGTACTTGGAAGAAAGCTATAATTGTCCCCATTTTTAAAAAGGGCACATCTAATGACCCCCACCCAATCTCTCTTCTGGATATTCCCAGTAAGATCTTTAATAAATGTATAAGGAGGATAGTCGAAGAGTGGGCGGAGAGTCATGCGGTGTTACCTCTCTCCCAAGCAGGGTCCGTAGTGGGTTTTCAACTATGGCCACTGCTTGGTTTTACATATCATATTTGAGAAGTATTGTTCGATAAGAGGGGGTAGGCTTTATGTGGCTTTTTTTTAACTTTGAGAAGGTGTTTGACAAAATTAACGTAAATTCTATGGCAGAAAAGTAGGGACCTTAATGTACCTCTAAACCTTCTGCAGTTGATTCTATGCCGTTACCAAGATACTAATGCCACTGTAAGGGTAAATAACCAAGGTCAGCTAACAGAGGAATTCCCTACAAACCAGGGAGTTAAACAGGGTTGCTCCCTGGCTCTGTTGCTGTTCTGCCTATTTTTAGCCGACTTTCACCCAGCAGAAGCAAGTTCTAGGACCAATCCGCCCCATTTGGGGGGCAGGTCGTTCAAGGTACTTTTATATGCTGATGACACAGCTCTGATCGATCTGACCCCCGTGGGGCTACAAGCTAGTCTTGACTATGCCAATGAGTATTTTAAGGCTAATAAGTTAACCCTGAATAGGGATAAAACAAAGATTGCAGTTTTTAGTAATAGCAGGAAGAAGGTAGACTATTCATGGTATCTCAATGGTGAGAAAATCGAGGTCGTGGACTCATTTTGTTATCTGGGGCTTACCTTCGATCGTAATGGGAAGTGGGGAAAGCATTTGGACTCAGTATGTATAAAGGCCAGGTCCAGGTTAAATCAGCTAAATAGATTCTACCATAAATTTGGTGGGTGCGTGCTGGGTAAGGCGATAGAGGTCTACAAGTGTAAGGTGAGGAATATGCTACTGTATGGCAGTAAGATCTGTGGGAGTTCTAACTGTGAGAAGTTGGAGGTTGCCCAAAATAAAATTATGAAAAGGATGACGGGTCTCCCAATGGGAACCCCAAATTGCGCTCTGCGTTTGGAGCTGGTGATTACAAGGATAGCCACACAGGCTAAACTGAGACATGGTGCCTTCTTTTCAAAGGTGCTGCAGTTACCCCCGAAAACTACAATATTCAGTGCCTGTTATCGGAGATGGCAGGTTCGGGTTTCTGTTTAAAGTTTAAGTGGTTTCGGGAGGGTTTTAACATACTGTTGACAGCAGAGATTGAGTCCTTGACCTCAGCAAGAGACCTGATCCTGACAGAGTTCAAGTCAAGGGTTAAAGAGGGGATACTTAGTAGGGACCTTATTCAGGAATGGAACGCGGTTCAAGCCTTAGGCTCTATGAATCTGTTTTCGGCTTGGAGATTTAATGCCGAGCAGGGGGGCAGTGTGTGTAGTTTCCCCTTGCCTAACTATAGGTGCTCTATCTTATTAGTGCATTTAATCATGTTAGCACTAAAAACCCGCACCAATCAGAGACTGGGAGACCCATCGAAAACTACACATGGAGCTAATAGTAAGTGAGGATCGCATGCATTTTTTGCTAATATGTAGGTGGTCCCTAGATTTGCGAATAGATCTGTTAAGGCCCTTTTTCTTGGAAAATCAGATAAGCGACTGCAAAGCGGCATTGTATATCATTTGGAACTGTCCGTACCGTGACTTTATTTTTAAGTTGGGTACCTACATGAGCAAGGCTCTGATAAGACGTTTGAAGAAAGTTTTAGATTGAAATTGAAGTGGGGAGAATTCTCTTTTTAATATTGTGATTTTAATTGATTTTGAATTTTGTATAACGTTTTATTTTTTTCTATTATGTGTTTAATGGGATGTATACGAATTGTTCGAACTACAATTGTTCGAATTACAATTGACCTTTGCACAATTAACCGAATTGTGAAGGTCAATTGTTACATATATGCGGGGGGAAACCCCCCGCAACCCCCCATTATATATATATATATATATATATATATATTACCAAACCAATATATATATATATATATATGTGCGGTCAATTGTGCAAAGGTCAATTCGGACCCTCGACTTTCGGTCAATTTGGTAATTCGAACAATTGTGTTCGAACAATTTGGGTAATACCGTTTAATGATGTATGCTAATGGAGAAATCCGATCAATAAAGTTTACTCACTCCCAAAACCCAATGTCTCAAAGTTTCTATCCCATCAGTTGATCTACAAAAACGGCATTGTAGCGAAAACTCCTCAGAAGCCACAACCGCCCAATATTTTGTCCTTTCTCTTGTATGGATCTGGTTAAATTTAAAGCATATGTACATGTGACATAATTTATTACAAGGAAAGCATTTCAGGTACAATGCCAATTGGTCCTTTTTATGGGGAAACTTAGCATATTCAGAGAACGTGGAGTATGACGTAAGAGCCTCTAAAGTAAGTCTCCAATCCTCTCTGACTAGCTTAAGTTTCACTGTGTCAGGACGAAACTGTAGCTCCTCTTCCGATGAACCAATCGGGTCCAACAAGGTATGCATCTGATTTTTATATGTATTAATAGAGACGACCCACTCAACATCTGTTTTAGGTCTATGTTTAACAGCAGCCTCCACTGACAACAGGCCTGGAGCGATATTAGATCCAGCTCATGTTGTATGATGGAATTAGATATAGTGCCCCAAAACGGATTTCCATATCTGCCTCATATCTGCTCCTGAAGAGAGTCAAGATAGGGATCCAACTCTACAAAAGAGATAAAGACCATACAATAGGGTTGGCTCAATGTTGCCCAAATAATATTTCACAACTAGAATAATAGAGAATCTGCACAATTTCGCAAACAGACTCTGCATCTGAGACAGCAAAGTCGAAAGCTTAACTTTCAACAATGCCTTCCATATTTTGAAGGATGCAGTTTTCCACAAATTGCAGCCCAGGTAACATAGAGACACTACCACATGTACTCTTTCTTCCCTAGAGACCAATACATAGTTTTAACTTTCCTGTTAGAAAAGACTACCACCTTAGATTTAGACCCATTGGCCACAAGATTGTTCCTTCAAGCATAAGAGTGGAAAATGTTCAGCTTTTGTTGAAGACCCAGCAGAGTTCAATCAAATAGTATGATATCATCCGCGAAAGCTAACCAATGGATCCTTAAGGGGCCTAGTTTTACAGGGACCACCTCATTAAGCCGCCACAACTCCTCAACCTCACTAAGACAAATGTTGAAGAGTGTGGGGGGCCAGGATCCACCCCTGTCCTAAGCCAAGATTAACCGGAATAGATGATGAAACAAGCCCTTCCTGATTTAAACGGATCCTTAAAGTTGACTTCCAATGCAGAAGGGCAATCAATTGAACCAAATTAGGTGGAATATTGTATTTTAATAGTTTGGTCCACAAATGTTCTCAAACAACACAACCAACCGCTGAGGACATGTTCAGTGATGCCATATACACATTCTCAGCATAGTTGTGTTTAACATTCTGTAGGACGTGGGTCAGAAGGGTAGCATTTAGAGAAGTACCCATGTTTTTCCTGAAGCCCACCTGGAAACGTGAGAGAATGGAAGATTGTTTCAAGATGTCGTTCAGTTCCAAAAACCTTGCACACAGAATCGATCAGGGCAATGGGCCTATAGTTGCCTGGAACAGATGTGTCTCCCTTTTTGCAGATTGGGATAATTATCGACTGAGACCAAGAGGAAGCATCAGTTTGTGTTTTGTAGATGTTATCAAAATGAGGTTTCAGAAATCGAGCCCAGGCCCAGGGATCCTTTTTCAACAAATAAGGAGGAAGTCCATCCGGGCCCACACAATGACCTCAATGTCCCAAGCACAGCGGCCAAGACTAACCTGGCATCTGGTAGGATCAGGATGATTGACAAAAGATGTGGGCATACTAAATTTCTTAGCGTAAAAACGAATCCACAACGATTCTTGAATATTGCCCCTGATGTTGGGTGTCTGTTTTCAGAATTTATCAACATTCTCAGGATGGTCTGGTTAACATTCAAGTACCTGTCGTATTTGATAGATTTCACAAAGTTCTTATGATGTGGACAAATATGTTTTTTTCTCAAATGCATATAGGTTACGGGGGAAGACCTCTACCCTTCAAGACCCTAAGACGTTTGCATTTTTCATGCTTAGAGTCCATTATTCTCACATCAAAATAATGTGGAAAGATTTTTCAAGTAGAGACTTCAGCTTCAAAAGATACTTTTGTAATACAGTTGATTATGCGTATGTTCAATGGTTCACAGTCTATCACCTGAGAGAGTCCATAAGTTCCCACAGAGACATGTGGATCACAGGTGTCAAAGGGAGATCCTACACCCTCAAACTAAATATTTACAAACTTTGTATACAGACTGTTGTCCCAACGGCACGTTAGGCCTCTACTGTCGCATGCTACAGGAAGCAGCGCTGGACATACTATGTGCTTGGCAACTGTCCAATGCAATGTAAAATATATGGTCGAGTGATTCCCAATGTAAGGGTCGTAGATATTCATTTGGCCACAATTAGATTTCGGAAGATGAAACAAAGAAATGATCAAGCCATGACTTATTCATGACACTGCACCAGGTAAAAATGAGACCTGTGTTGGAAAAAAAAACTCAAAATTGTTAAAAATCACAAAGGGACATAAGAGTCCCAAGTGATTACCTTCCATTCCCAAAAAGAATCTCCTGTGGGTTAACAGGAAGCGTTGTTATATCTAAAACCCTCCATGCAATTGATATTGAAATCCCCTCCTACTATCATAGCATGAGGGTGACCCTCCATTAACCACGTCTCAGATAGAAATGTATAGAGTGTTTGGCAGGGTTCCAGTAGACATTGACCAGTAAGAGTTCTAGATTGATATTAAGAAAGCTGGAACGGACCGCCAAAACCCTGTCAGAGGCAAACCATTCATCAGAAGCAACATTTAGGTTAGTATCAACAGCAATGGCCAAGCCCCCGCTAGGACGACCCAGTCCTGAACAAGATGCGGGAAGGTTGTGGGTGGACTAACCCTTCAAATCTAGGTTGGCAGTTGACATTGATTCCTGAAAAAATACAGCCCCTGATTCATGGAATTATTTGCGCGTAAAACACACATTTGCGCGCCATTCTGCCTAAAAATCCCCATGACTCAAAGAGGGATTTTCGGTCGGAATGGCGGGCAAATGTGTGTTTTACGTGCAAATAATTCCATGAATCAGGGTGTTAATGTTAAAATTATGTAGATACACAGAACCCACCCAAAAAAAATTGAAATTTGTATAGCCACAGACATTCCAAGATAGAATCTTAATACCATTCGGGTTAGGGTTGATTCAAGTCCTGGCTTAGAGTTACAAAGGTTTTAAGTGCAGAATCTAACTAGGACCAATCCTTTACATTTTTGAGCATGGAAATAAAAGGGACGTTAGATGGAAGGGAGGATGATAAACAAGAAACATCGTTGTTGGACAGTTCCACCTAAAGTGATGTTTTCGTGGAGAACAACAAAAAAAGCTTTAGCAGTCTGTGAGGATATTTCAGATAATCGTATCCCAAGGAATGTAAATTGCCCACTAACCCAGGCCAAGTTCGCCACAATCTCCGAATGGAAATGTGAAACCATGCGATTGTTACTCTCCAAAGGAAGGGAAATAAAGTATAAATCATCTGAATGTAAGGATCTTAGTGGTGGTATCAATTGAAACATTTTTAAGACCTCGGATCTATTCAATCTTATCAAACCATGTAATTCTGAATTGACCTCCCATCCTATATTCTTTGAGGGGCATGGATCGATTAGATCTAAAATTAGAGACTTAGGAGCTGTAATTATCTGGGGGATCAAGGAAGTGGCCAAAACTGGTGGTAAAATCGAGGAAGCACGTAAAGGATAAATCAAAGGATTTGTAATGACCAAATTAGGGAATCCCATACCTTGGGTGTGTGCATCTGAAGCAGAAGATCTCAATGGCAAAGCAGAAGTACCCTTCCCACAAAGGTACCTTAATAAGTTTTAGTGTCATAGGACAAGCTTGTGAAAGAGGGGGCTCCTGGAGCCTTCTGGGATTCAAGTCCGTAAAACAAACATCAATAGATTGAGGGTCCGTACCCGTATCTCTACGCCACTGCACTGGGCTGGTGGACTGGTCAACCGCCTCAGTGAGAGTAGAGGTAACCAGGTTACCGGAATTAAGGCTCGGATGCCCTTCCACCTGTGCAAATGTCAGAAGAAGGTTAGCAAAGCCAACATCCCTCAAGCTTGTTTGTTGTGGATTTAGGACAGTAATGGTGTCCACCTAGGGTATTTGTCTAAAATGGTTTATAGAGGAGTTACAAGATTTACGTTTCGGTGCAGGCTGATTTATTTATTTCTTTCTCTTATTGTGGTTTTTCTTCCTTTGGTTTTTACACGTAGGGTTATTAATAGGAGCTAACAGGGGCTCCCCCTATACCATACTAGTCTCCTCCACTCATTAAGCTGCGTAATACAATCTATAAGGAGGTGTAGGCATTTGGGTGCAGTGGAACTGTTGGAGGTCTGAGTTGCAACTATATTGTCACAACAGTTTTCCTCACGATGATCAGCCACTTGTACCTCATTGGTGGATTTACCATTGATGCCAAAGGCGGAGGCCTGAGTAACATAAGCTGCTTGAGAATAAACTCCTATAATAACCCCATGAACAAGAGACTGGATACTTTTATCCAATAAAGCAAGTTTGGTCACATTGCCAGTCACCATATCCTTAACATTGTCATAGAGCCTCAGAGATTGTAGGATTAAATGCAAGCCCGAAATGGAAGCCGAGCCAATTGAATCCGCTTGAAACGGAGAAGGCATCTGATTTTTGAAGGAACTGTTTTTGCCAATATCAAAGTCTGGTCCTCCGGAAATTGGGTGGTCTTTAATGGAGTAATAATAGAATCCCCTGCCAAAGAGGTTATCCTGACCCTAGCCAAATGTGGAACCTCCATATCTTTGCATAGTCTGAGGAAAGACTCATCCAAAATAACAGAGTCCTCTAGACCTGGTGACAACGGGGGGGGGGGAGACAGTAGAAACCACAACTTTGGCGCTTTATGACCCTGCCTCTGATTGAAGGTCTTGAGTGGAGGTATTTAGAATGTTGCTCCCAACAGATCCCTCTGAATGAAGGACTTGGGCATAGGTAGTAATCATATCCACAGGTGCACACACATAACCTGAAGGAGCAGAGGAGGTCTTTGGTGGATGTAAAGGTAGGACCGGTTTCATGGAGGTCAGCAACAGTCAAGCGTAACCTCATCTGACGGCAGATTGGGTGTCGCAGAGGATGTCAAAGAATGATGCATTGGTGCTGTCGATCCCACTCAGGCCGATATAGGAGGAAAATCAGAAATGTCCCCAGTGAAACAGTTTACCGGCCGAGACTTGCTACGCACGACCTTTGCCATCAAGTGGCCAAAAGGCAGTTTTTACTTGGAGAAGAAGAGGCAGCTATGAGCACAAAACGGGCAGCCCGGGGCAGACCGTTGGCAGCCCTTAGAGCAACAATGCTTAGAAGGGGAATATCACTGGCAACACAGGAGCAGGGAACGTAGTACAGTTATAATTTCCAAAATGGTATGCACCTACTCACCGACTCCTGAACTGCCAAACTGCTGCCTTCACTTAGCCTCACTTCTCCTCACTGCATCCGTTACTGTTCAGTGCCAGAGTCAGGGTGGCCATTCGCCGGGGGGGACGGGGTGGGGAGGGGCGCATGCTCCCACTGGATAGCAATCACTGGGCATGGCAGGGCTTCTGACTCCTCACCTGCTATGCCAGGCTTTGTGAAGTGTTGCAGCATCTTGCAAAATGAGCAAGTGCTGCTCTCAAAGAGCCACCTTTTATTGTGGGGGTGAGAGGAGTTAGGCAAAAGCGGTTTGATGTACCAGTGCTCTTTGGGCCTATACAGATTTGGTCACCTGTGATTTTATAGCTCCCATGCATAGCTAGCTTTGCACCAAAGGCCTGTGCAGCTCCCTCCCCTTGTGCCTTAGGAAATGGACACTACTAGGTGTGGCTGGTCCATCACTTGATCACTTGCCCTGGTCCTGTACAGAGCTGTTTGCAACTTAACAGTTGCCCAAGGCCTGCGAGCAGCGGTTAGTGCCGGATCTTACACATACTTGAATGAAATTTGTTGGCTTCCCTGTAGTTCCGTAATGTCATTCTGCACTACAAGTTTCCCAACATACCTTTCTTGCTTGTGTTCTTCTCATTCATTTCCTTCTTTAGTTTCTCATTTCTCGATTTCACACTGTTTTCTCTTTCAGTTATTTTCTCTTGCCTTGGCTTTCTGCAATTCTTTATTTCCATTCTTTCACTCAGAATAGTTTGTTTTCCTTCCACCTTGCATGCCAACCCTCGCTCCTATTCGATGGGCAACTGCCAGGGCGGGGTCGACGGGCACTGACACCCTTAAGGACAGTTGGACTCATCAACAACTACAGTGGCCCAGGGTTTTCGCTCCATGCAAGGGTAGGGGAGATATCCTGGTAGAAAGGCTACCAGAGGCAGGCTTGACCCGGAAGAACTAAAACCAGAAGTGGCTGTGTCACCGGGAAGGACATTAAAATGAAGTCAGGGTTCACCAGTTTGGTTGAAGCCCGGGAATTGCAAAGGGCCACCTGGAAATGTGCTTAGGACCAGGTCCCCTTGTGGCCTTGGCAAGGCTGGGACTGATCGTAAGTTTACTCTATGATATGATATATGATATGATATGATATGATATGATATGATATGATATTTATAATGTGCCCATACACAAGTGTTTCAAGGTGCGACAAGGCAAGGGAGGGGAAACAGAGGGAAGACAGACAACGATCTTACTAGGCCAGGTGTCATTCAGATTGCGCAAGTGCAAGGGAAGGGGGAAAGGCAAAGGTGCGGGGGCAGGAGGGAGAGGGGAAAGTGCAGTACATGGGATAATAAAATAACGAGATAAATAAAAAGAACTGCCAGCTGGTGGCAAGTGCAGGGTGAGTGCAGACATAAGTGCTGGTGGGGGGGACTGTAGGGATACAGAAAACAGTGCCCAGGTGCAGGGGTTGCCAGGAAGGCAGTGCAGGTGTGCAATAGGCAGGGAGGGAGGCCCCAGCCGAAGAGAGAGATCTACCACCAACTCGTTGCTTGGAGAAGCGACTGACCCTGAGGGAGTTGGAGGCAGATGAGCGAACAGCTCGAGAAGGAAGATATTTAGGAAGAGAGAGTTGAAGGTATTGAGGCCCTAGGCCCCAGAAGGCCTTGTGGACAATGCAGAGAGTTTTGAACTTAATCATCGCAGCCACTAGGAGCCAGTGCAGAGATTTCAGTCCTGGAGAGATACGATCCCTGGGCTTGAGGCCAAGGACAAGTCTTGCAGTCCTGTTCTCGATGAGTTGCAGAGGGCGGAGAGTAGAAGCAGGCAGATTTAGAAACAGGCTGTTGCAATAGTCCAGCCTAGAGAGAACCAGAGCTTTGGAGACAGTGAGCTTCAGGGGGAAGGAGAGGAAAGGAAGAATACCTCTGAAGAGGTATCTGTTGTCTTCCAAAACAATCAAATGATCTGTGGAATTATTTTTTAAATGGTAAGAATATGTCACCAGGTGGGGGCCACAGTGGGGGCTAGCTCTGCTAAGCAAATGGGAGAGAGGAAGCGCACGGCAAGGTGGCATGCTTGCAAGGGAGGGAAGTCACGTGGTGCGCATGAGCACCGAGCAGATGAAGAAAAACAGCAACTTGAGTATCATGAAGTAAGAGTGCCAGGGGGCAGAGAGAGAAGGCAGACAGGGGGCAGAACTTACCGCCAGAGACGGTCCATACAGGAGAAATGATGAGCAGGAAGGAAGTAAAGAGCAGTGAAAGAAAATGGTGGCAACGGGTGAAGTTAGAGGCACAGGGGCCAAGGGCTGCAGTAGATTTAGCCTGTGTATCTGCTCCCTTATTTGACTGCACCACATTGCAAGGGCACCAATGAACTCTCTCAGAATGAAGAAAATTAAGCCTCTACTTGCTTATCCTTGGCAGTCCAATTTATCAACACACATCTCTCTCCATGCAACACATATACCCCCAAATAAAGATTATTTGGATTAATTAGAGAGCACCCCTGAATAAATACCCTTACAGTGCGTGTGAGCAGTACTTCCATACCTGAGACAGGGGCATCCTCTCAGCACAGTTGATTCCTCCAATTAAGACCATGTTGGGCATTACAGGCTGTGGGAACTCTAAGACAAAGTCATATCTCAGCAGCCAGATGGAGGCCCCGCTGTAGAGCTCCAGGGTGGTCACTTCCCTCTGGAGGAACTGCGAGGCCAGGCGCTCAAATGGGGCATACAGGAAGTGACAAAGCCACATATCCGGGATCCCGACCAGCAAGTTTGTCACTCGCTGGAAAAACAGCATCTTGTCTGTGTAGCCTGTCAAAGTCCGTGGTACATAAGAAGGAGGGTGCGGGCACATGGATGCCTCGTGATTTAGAGCGCAAGGAATCGACCGCATGAAGAAGATGGAAGGTATGGCAAGGTATTCAGCCACTATCTGCCCACATGGATAAGCCGGATCAACCAAGAGGGCATCAAACCTTTGATCCTGCAGGTACTGGATCAGCTCCTGGTCGCCCAGAAAGCGTTCACAGGTAGAAAGCATCATCTCGGTCACGTTAGAGATCCTCTGATACAGGGTGATGGTCTTTTCTGAAAAGGATTGCTCAGTCAAAAGCAAATGACTCAGTGTTTTTATCGTTGACACTAATTGTTCCTTGGTAAAGGCGGCAGAGTAGGTCTTCAGAGTGTAGTCGTGTAATGTTCCTAGCCGCATGTTGGCCTCTGGGATGACCAGTACGATCTCATGACCGCGCAGCCGGAGCTGCTCCACCACCGGAAGCATGCTGAGCCAGTGGCTTCCATCCTGGGGCACCACCAGCAGCTTCCCGGCCTCGCCCAGGCTCCAGAGGGTCAGATAAAGGAGCGTAGCCACAGTCCGGGGCAGAGCCATGGCGGTCATCTCAGTACCACTGTATCAAAGAGCATGTGTTGTGGAAGGGTGAGCTTACGATGCCCTATCAGCGCTGTGGACTTTGAGTCCTTATTGACTTGAAGTAAACAGACGTATTCCCAGTTGACGTTTTCCCCGGGAAACACGCCAAACCTTGCAATACCACGGATTATCCTCTGTGTCAGCAGCTTTACCCCCACAAAATTAACATTGACTTCATGTGCATTAAACTTCCCATAGGGATTAATCCTGCCGTTGTTTGGCAAGTGCTGTACACGCCTTGTACATCACCTATGGTTATGGGCACGATGTGCTGAACCTCTGCATGATGGGAACTCCACCTGCCCGCACCTGTGCTCAGGGGTAGACTGCTCTGCTCTTGCCCAGGTTGCATGTTACTCTGAGGTGTAATATGCATATTGTGTTGCTCCAAAATCCCCATCATTGGGTTCTGTAAGGAACTCATGGTGGCAACAGTAAAGAGAGACACAAGTGATCACAGTTCAAGGGTGTTTATGAAACTGTACATATGGGTGAGAAAAACACCTAATCTAAACCTAAATCTAAGATGGGAGCAAACTACGACCATCAAATAATAATAAGGTAGTCTACTGGCGTCTTGTCTTATAAAAAGGGCCTATACTAAAAAAAAACTATTGCCAATCCTTACCAGTAAGTTACAAAATAGTGTAGGGTAATGTTCACCAGAACAGAAAGAAGTGTTCACAAAACAATAAATCAGGATGGTATGGCTGGGGTCTCCCTTCCCCACGTTTTAAGAACGGAACAAGGCAGGACTGCTGAGCACAGCACACTCCTGGGCCTCTCCAGCACAAGGTTGACAATTCCATTCAATGATACCAGGACCTTCAGGGGCCAAGTCTCTTTTATACAAAGTCTCTTGCCGTAGAAGGCCTGCTGGACCAAAAACAATACACAAACAAAAGTTCCTTCAGTGATCTTGCACATTGGGCGATTGCGCTTCGCCCCTGGGATCTTCCTCTGCCGGGCTCTGATCCTTCTTGTAACGTGGGCCTCCGTCGGGTTCACTACAACGTTTCACTCTGAATATCAAAACAATGTTCTTAGGTGTATCATGCTTCACCCCGATTCGCAGTCATCCCTGAATCGGGTTCACGTTTGCCAATTTCACAGTTCACTTTGCTTTTTCACAATGCAGGATTTACTTCTTTCAGCTTTTCCCTTGTCATCCCTCCTTCGGGTTCACATAACCATCTTTAACACAGTTCATGATTTTCTTACACAGTTCATGATTTGCTTCATCCCATCAGAAAGCATGGTTTCCCTTCCCTTAGCGGTCTCTTGGCAATGGGTCAGACACTTTCGATTCTACAAAGCATTTGACGTGACCCTTGTACGACCACTCTAACACCTCACACCGGCATTTCCTAGGGCTTTCTGGTACTTGTAGTAACAAAAAACACAAAAAAGGGGGCCAGTCAGAGTCCTTCAAATGAACACTCCTGCGGCGTCTGACCACTCTGCAGCTGGCCCTTCTCTGGGCTTTCCCAAAAGTTCAAACACACACAAGTTCCTTGCATTAATATATGCATTCATATAATGTTGCAGGTTGCAACCTTCAGCTCAACACAGTCCAGCTTACTATCAGCTCTCCCTGACTCACGGGCTGTGCTGAACTCGTTTGTGTTTCTTGTCTCTGGAGTCAAGGAAGGTACCACGGTAGCCAGCGCTTCTCCCCACTTTGGCTATCAGCATGGGAGGGCATTGTGTGCCGTTGACACCTGTCACACCACACGCCAGCTGTACTTCCCGGTCTTCTAATTCCCTTTTCGGAGGCTTCGCGGGTCTGAGTTGGAAAGGGCAAGGGCAATTTCCTCCTTGTCGTCCTTTCAGGTCTCGCCGCCCTGCTTCTCCACTTGAACTGCCAGTCCAGAATAGCCACTTCCTCATGCGTTCTGCCTTGCTCAAAATGTACTCCTGTGCTCTGCCTTTTAACCCTGTGGGTAAGAGAAAGGTCCGTCAGGTGTGTGTAATTATCGTCAATTGCCTGACTCTGCCTGACCCTTACGTTGGGACATGTCAGTTATACGACTCTATTGTAAGTCAGTTGTCTGTCACGGTGTAAGAAAGTATTTGTGTTGGAAAAGGGGTGGGGGAGTTTCTGAATATCCTATGGGGTAGGATGGGGAAAAGGTGTTATATGGAATTATAGCCCTCGTACTAGGGGGGGTTGTGAAACAAATGAGAATGACCGGGATTCTAATCGTGAAATGAACAGGGGGGATTGTGGGAATGGTAGTGTTTTGTTAAAGCAGACTGGAAGTTCGGGAAATAATAACCAGATGGACTTGGAGAAAATGGCTAAGAGTACTCATGTAGGAAATAAGTAAACAGTGATTCTGGGAGATGTTATGTCTGAGTGCAACAGGGTTTGGGCTCCTAGGGGATTTAGCAGATATGGGGGCAGGGTCGTTGGATTTGGGTAAGGGAGATTCTTTGGGTGGAAGGGATTAGATGTGGAACAACCTACAAAGGCCTCAGGGGCTTTGTCCTCCTTGCCTTCGTCCCTGGTATAAAACTGCGTCTCACCTGGGGTATTCCCCTGATCATAACCCTGGGCTCCCCTACCCAGGTGATCTTCCCTCACTCGACCACCCCTAGGATTGGGATCAGAGAGCGCCTACCCTTCCCTGGCCACCTGAATAAGGGATTCTTGAGGTCTACTTGGGAGAATACCCTCAGGTTTCTCACAGTTCTCCTAGCCATTCGCTAACCCTAAGCTTCCATGATACCTCTCCACAAGCACCCAGAATGTTTGCACCTGAGACATGATCCATTATTCCAACCTCTTCTGTGTGATTCCTGCTGTTTCTCCGGCCTTCACAGCACTCTTTAGTCACTCCTTTACTCCTGGCACAGTTCCGTAACAATCCCCTGCGCTCTCACTGTTTCTCCTTGTCATGCCTGCTACCACCGAGCCCTATCCTTGGCAGCCTTTCCACCCCCCTGCACATTTGCCACCTCACTCACCACCTGTACATCACTGCTCTGCAGAGGATTCAACGTCTTTAACAGCACTCGAGACCAGGTATCACCACTGTAAGGAAGGCATGGTATCAACAGTAAGACAGTCACAAGTGACATTCATATAATGTTGCAGGTTGCAACCTTCAGCTCAACACAGTCCAGCTTACTATCAGCTCTCCCCGACTCACGGGCTGTTCAAGGTTGGTTATTTAACTTTTAAAAAAAACAGCTATCTAATCCTAAATCTACAGATGGAGAAAGCTACGACTATCAAATAATAAGAACGCAGTCCTAGTGGTGTTTTGTCAAAATAAAAGGTCCTATACTAGCTATTACCAATCCTTACCTCTAAATACAAATAGTGTGGGGAATAATGTCATTAAGAAAAAAAGTGTTTGAAATTATGTCAGGATGTTCAGGCCGTTGGCCACCCCTCCCCACGTTTTCAGCATGGGACACGGCGGTTCACTGGAGCGTAGCACAGTCTCTGGTTCAATCATTAGCATCAGGGCCTTTGATGCGCAGGTCTCCTTGCTTCTCAAAGTCTCTTCACCCAGTGGGCCTGATGAAATGAAATAAACAACAAGTTCTTTTCCTCTTTAGAGTTTCGCAATTATTCATTTTGGATGATTCACTATTCACCCCAGACCACCTCAGCCAGGCTCGATCCATTTAGTACAATGTTTGTCACCTTGGATTCCCCTCATCCGGGCTCAGATCCCTTTAACACAATGTTCGTAAAATATTCTTTTTCGGGTGACTCACGGTTCACACCGATCCCCCCTCAGCCAGGCTCAGATCCCTTTAGTACAAGTTTCATCACCTTGGATCCCCCTCATGCAGGAGCAGATAAAATGTTTGTAGAATATTCTTTGTCGGGTGACTCACGGTACACACCGGATGCCCCTCAGCCAGGCTCAGACCAATTGCAATTTTCTTTAAATATCAAAGACTTTCAAATGTGCGCAGAGTTTAGCTTGACCCGTTGCAGGACCACTTCGATTTCACAATTAATTTATTTCATTTTAACATTTATCACCATTTAGGTGGATACCTAACAGACTTTCAAATGAGCACCCACGTGATGCCAGACCACTCTGTCTATGGTATTGTATCTTAGCTTCAAAGTTCAGTCACTCATCAGCTGGTTTAATTATATTTGCGTCGCTTGCCACATATGCGTTATACACTGTACTCTTCAATTTTCTTTATACAATGTTGCTGCTTGCAACCTTGGCTTCCACACAGACCGGTCTGGTATCAGACTCCCCAACTCACCGGCTGTGTTGACTTCACTGGTGCTGCTTTGCTGTAGGAGCCAAGGAGAGTACAACGGCGGCAAACGATTCTCCCCATCTTGACTATTGACGCATGAAAAACCCTGGGTACCTCCGAAACACAAAGCAGGATTCTTCAGCTTTGATTCCAGGTCTTAGATTTCCTATTCTCGAATGCTCATGAAAAGTACAGTCTTTTGGTGAAAAGGTCAAGGGCACTTACCTCCTTGAAATCCTCTTCGGGCTTGCCATCTTCCACTTTGTATTAAACTACCATCTTGGAACTGCTGCTTCCTTGTGTGCTTTGCCTTGCTCAGAGTGTGCTTTCGTGCTCCTCCTTTTATCTGTGTGGGGAAGTGTGATGGAAGTCAGGTGTGTGTAATGATCAGTAATTACTTGACCCTGCCTGACCATTGTATTGGGGCATGTCAGGTATACGGCTAGGGTGTTAGTCCGTTTTCCCTCACAGTGAGTTGTGTGTGTGAAAGTGTTTGTCACATCTCGCATGGATGGCTGGTCATTGTGGCGCCATTGGCAGCGTTTGGCTATGGTTCATTTGGCTTCTACTAAGATGGCGTCTCCAGCGAGCAGTGTCGTTTCAGACTTTCCACTCAGCACTGTTGTTCCGGCTCTGCCCTTGATGCTGGAGACGATACTTCAGGCGTCTCCACCGGCACCGCATTGCGTTGCTACTCTTATGGTAGCTATGTATCTTAAGTATGCTCTCCCTAGGTTGCTGTCTTTATTCTGAATATTCTAAAGTCTAAACTTGCTTTCTCTTTCTCTTGTTTCCTCTTCGCATCCTCAGAAGTTTCACCCTGCCTTCCCGCAGCTATTTTGCTTCCTGGCGTTTCTGTCAGTGTTCCTGGAAGTAATCCCCAATCCGGTACGCTAGATTTGCATTAGTCCAAACTTATCCAAACCGTTATATCCCCCACTTACCTCTGAATCCTTTTCTTCGCGTCATCAGTCATAGCGCTTGAATATTCATTCGTCCGGAATCTCTGGCCCCCAGTTGGAAAACCACCACAGCCGTAATCCAGCCACTCGGCGGAGGAGCTCACTCGCCCCGCCTCCCAGAATCATAGCAACGGTAGGAACAATTCTTCTTTACCTCTCTGACAGTAGTGGTTTCCCTATACTTTCTGCTCTCCCTTAGAACAATTCTGAGTCTTCAGAGTCCAGTCAATTCCTTTGCAACACAGGTTCAACAAACCCCTACCAAACAGAGAATTCTTACAACATTAAAGGGTAATAGACCTACCTATAGACCTTCCTATAGGTTTATCACTTTTGCCTTTACTAATTGTATCCTTCTCGTTTCAGGGTAACCATGTATCTCCTATAAGACGCTTCACTAAGAAGGGAGCCCTGGCGCAGACCACTCAAGCGTCCAGACGCCAGAACAGGGTTTTCTTCCCCTACAGGGTTTCCCTGGAAGCCTTCCTCCTCCAGTCAGGTTTCACTGCTGGGAGGTGGAAGGTGACCAGGTGGATTCTCAAATCTTCTGAATTGCTGCATCTGTTTCAGGTTGGTACTATTATGAATTTCATTGTGCATGCAAGGTGTGGTCAGCCATTACAGTGTTTGTACTGGAGCGGGGGGAGGGTGGGGGGGGGGGGGGGGGGTTGAGTCCCGAAATAAGGTGTTACAGGGAAGGGGATACCACGTCTCGCCATCCAGTGTCCCACTTCCACTCCTGGCCATCTGGATGACAGATTCCTGGGGACTAGTGGGTGAGACACCTTCACGTTTCTCACACCACCCATTTAAGCTTTAACCACTACCCCTCATGCAATTATACATAAAATTGCCAGCCTCTCTACTTACCACTGTTACCTTCTACATCCTATCACCTTCATACCCTGCACCACCTTCAACACGATAAATCACCTTGCATCAACTCCTCAGCACTGTTCCTCATTCCCACACCTACTTTCATGCATGTCTACCTGTTGGCAGATTTGGTAACTCATTCTCGCCTTTTGAAATAAATGCTCACAACTAACTTCCCCACAGTTCTGCTGGGTCTTCTTTATCGTGTATATAAAGCACTAGACACTGGTATAACACCTAATCCAGTGGTGTGCAACCTTTGGCTCTCCAGATGTTTTAAACTACAGCTCCCATCAGCTCTTCCCAGCATAATCAATTGTAGTCCAAAACATCTGGAGAGCAAGCCCTGTAAAAGAGGGATCATCACCCTATTGCCGAAATAATCTACAGCTGCTCCAGGCCTCTCAGTGCATGGAACATACAAACACACTACCCTGTGGCCAGTCTATACTACGTAAGAAAAGCATTCATGGATGTGTCTATCAGCTTCCAATGAATGGACACAGCAATCACCCATCACTGGTGTCCTATAATAACGCACTGCATGGATCAAGCTTTAATTAGTTTCTGGGCTCCCTCTATCATTTCGACCAGTTTGGCATGTGGATTGACTATGTATTGACATTCTCCTATGTTTTCTTCATGCTTGGGTCCTGTGACCAACTTATTTCAAAACCTCCCTCAGGACTGGGGATATTTCGCATATCTCCAGACTGCAGAATCAAATAAGCGCAGCACTCACATCAACATGAATCAGAAAAAGAGTGCAGGCACCATGAAGGCAGTGCCAGCATCTCATCAAAAGTGTGTGATCAAATTGAAGAAATCCACCTGAACACAGCAGAGGCTTGATCCAGCCCACAGAGGTATGACCAATGTATACAATTATTCTCTGCCACAAATGATTCCAAGACTTTATAGCATACATAAACACACCTTTTGTTAACAGTGATGCTGTTTGTAGCAAAAACGACATTTCCGAACATAAATTGAGTCTGTCTAGTAGAGCATAACTAACAGCAATACCCAGCCCCCCAAGCCCCCGCCCACTGGAAAAATTATGACATTCGCTCTGGTATTGGAAATGCCAATACCCACTGTTAAAAGATGTCCATGCTTGCCAGCGGAAGTAAGGTCAAATCTTTCTGACACAAACTCATTACAATCTGGTGTAAACAGAATCCATTCTGGCAGGAATTCTGCCTTAGGAAGGTTTCTGAAATCATGCAGATTTTGTACAGAATATAGTGCTTTGAAATGTG
Source organism: Ambystoma mexicanum (assembly GCF_040938575.1). Lineage (NCBI taxonomy): Eukaryota > Metazoa > Chordata > Amphibia > Caudata > Ambystomatidae > Ambystoma > Ambystoma mexicanum. The sequence continues at coordinate 886,831,606 of NC_090931.1, forward strand.
AATAATGTCCTCACAGTTGTAAAAACGTATCCTCGAAAGTAACCCATACAAAATCCCATAAAGTCCTATCTTATTTACGGACTCGAGTACTGTAGATAAATCCTATGATTTTGGTTGAATAATGAAACAAGCATGTTCCCCTGTTGGAAATGTCGATTATTGGGAGGTTTCCCACTCTTCCTCTTATACACGCCATCATTCCACTGTGCACTTGGGCTCCCACTCTCTCTGTTCCCTGTTCTAATCCTTGTATTGTATTGGTATGTTTAGTGCTGGAGAGACTGGGCACACTTAACTGCATCTGGGTGCAGGTGATACCTCACACAGAACATCTCCAAGGAACATCTCCAAGGAACAGCTCACCACAAAACTGAAATCATGAGTTGTCGGCAATAGCAGAGATATTGGAATAGGAATGGTTGAAGAGATTTTCGAAAACAAATAAGTTATGTAATGTTGCACCGCTATAAGGGCAGAAAATTCCCTAGCTTAGGGCCGTACACTGAGACCCGTCAGTCGCCTCTGGAGGTACAGCAGGACGAAGGAACGACCAACAGCCATTTATCAGAATATCGGAGAGTTCGATTAGGCTGATATTAATCAGTTAGCTAGACAGATAGGAGGGTGCAAGGTTGTACAGGCACCTAAATACTAAATACAAAATCTTAAAATAAATGATTTCCTGCACTCGAAGCCCATGAAAAGACCACTGTAAAACTGACATATTTTTTCTTTTGGAGACCTTGAAGACAAGTCGAACTGCAGCACTTTGTGCCCTGTGAAGCCTAGATAGATGTTTCTCTGCGCATCCTGCAAGAAGGCTATTACCATAGTCGAGGCATGAGTTGACAAGTGTGCCCACTAATATTGTATGATCTGTTGCTGGTATGAAGGGAAGAGCAAGTCGCAAAAGAGAGAATAAAAGACAGATTGTACTTTGGCACCAACCTTGTAATCACTACGCAGGTTTGGCTGCCAAATACTAAATTCACGCCCATGAAACTTGGAGGTGGAGGAAGTTTTGAGGTATCTTTGAACTGGTGATTAGGGCCAAACAAGGCTAATCCTTGTCTCAGTTTTTCCTTCAGCTATTTTCTCTGAGCTACCTTTCCCCTCCCTCTTTGCCTTTGTCATTCTCTTTGACATTCTCTTCTCATCTTGAGCATACTTTCTCTTCCTTCTCTCCATCTTTCCGGTCTCAACTCTCACCCACTCCTTTCCCTATTCTCCTCTTTCTTGGTCTCCCCCTTACTCTTCCTTCGTCGCTCTACCTTCGCTCACCCGGTCATACAGATAAGGGGTGTGTTAGTCACTTTTACTCCTTAGAAGAACAAGTTACTTACCCGTGGTAACGTTGTTTCGACTGGATGTTGCTCCCACGTATTCCTTATCTTAGATATTCAAGTCTGCTTGCAACTTGCTTCGGAATTAGTTTTTCATAGGGTCGAGCGTCGTGCAGCATCAAATCTTGGTCCTCTACGGTCTCCGTAGTGTCCCTCGTGACGTCAACGCTGGTATATAGTTCCATGCGTGCTGACTGTTACCTCAGTTCTTAGTTTTTTCCTCCTTTAATTGACATGCTGTGTCACAGGAGGAGATAGTCTTGACGTTGCCAGAAAGGAAGGTGTAAGACACAGACATTCTAGGAAAGAGGGGATGGATGGGAGGGCGATGAGGAATACGTGGGAGAAACATCCAGTCGAAAGAACTTTACCACGGGTATGTAACTTTTTCTTGAATTGGATTGTGTCCTCCCACGTATTCCTCATCTTAGATAGACTCCCAAAACAGTTTGAGTTTGGAGGAGGGTGCTAAGAATTTACTTTATTGATATTATGGAGGACAGCTTTGCCAAATTTGGCTTCCTCTCCTGAAAAATAATCTACACATTAGAATTTACTAAATGTATGCAGGTACTTCCATGTTGCCGCTCTGCAAATGTCCCTCAATGGTATACCTCTTTCTAGAGCCGAGGAAGCAGCCACTCATCTAGTGGAATGCACCCTCAAACCTTTGTGCGAATCTTGCCTGCCAACGAGTAACACTCGGTTATACACAACACAATCCATCTAGAGATGGTTTGTTTTGTGACAGCTAAATCTAGTCTTTGACCAGCATAACCAATGAATAGCTAATCATCTTGGTGAATATTTGCAGTTCTTGTAATATAGAAACTTAGTACCCTCTTTGGCTCTAGTCGATGTAGTCCCTCTACCTGCTACGATGGCTGAGGAGGGGGATAAAAAGATGGTAGTACGATACATTGTGCCAAATGAAAATCGGACACAACTTTTGGCAGGGAAGATGACTTAACCCTTAAAACGACCTTATCCTTGGAGAAGGACGTGAAAGGTTGTTTGGAAGATAGAGCCTGTAGCTCACTTAACCTACAGGCAGATGTGATGGCTACTAAAAAGGCAGTTTTTATGGTGAGCATCCTCAGAGGGCACAAATGTAGTAAAGGCTCAAAGGGAGCTCCCATAAGACATCTTAGAACAAGATTTAGATCCCATGATGGCACAATGAAGGGAATAGGCGGAAACACATTTGTTAACCCTTTCAGAAATTGTGTAACAATCAGCATTTTGAAGTATGATCCCTCATCTGGAGATCTTTTGAAAATTGAAAGGGCCGCTAAATAGCCCTTCATCGTGGCTACTTGCAACCCAGAATGAGTCAAGTGAAGTAGGAAACACAAGACCTGGGGGAGTTTACATGAGAAATGATCTAGTTTCTTTTCCCTGCACCAGCTGTGAAATGTATTCCAATGGCAGCGGTACAGGGATTTAGTTTCTGGTCTTCTTGCTGAAATCAACACTTCCATTACGTATTCCAGAAGGTCCCAATGCTTATATCTCACCCTTTCAGAAACCAGGCATGAAGGTTGAAAGCCCTGATCTCTGGGTGAAGAATGCAACCTTCCTCTTGTGAGAGTAGGTCCTCTCTTTGGGGAAGACGAATTGGAAAGCAGAAGGCCATCTCTAGAAGGTCCGCGTACCGTTCTGCTGGCCCAATCTGGAGCAATGAGGATCATGGTTTTCCCGAACTTCCTCAACCTCCGTATTACATGAGGAATTACGGGGACTGGCGGAAACGCGTACAGGAGTGGACATTCCCAGTAGACTACGAACTTGTCCCCTAGAGCTCCTCTTTGGGGAAATTCCCTTGAGAAATACCTTTCGCACTTTCGGTTGACTCCGGTCACAAACAGGTCTGCTTGAGGGGTTTCCCAAAGGGTGAAGATCTCTTGAATGACTTCCTGAGCTATTTCCCACTCGTGGAACACTGCCCTCTGCCTGCTCAGAGCGTCCGCTGTCATGTTTTCCTCCCCGGCCAGGTGAACTTCCGATAAGGAGATTCCTTCTCGAATAGCCCAGTACCAGAGCTGCATTGCCTCTCTGCACAGAGGTAGTGACCCTACGCCTCCTCTCTTGTTGAGGTAATTCATGTCCACTGTGTTGTTCATCATTATCAGGACATTCTTTCCCCGTACCAAGGGCAGGAAGGCCTTCAGCGCTAGTCTGATTGCCCTCAGCTCCAAACTTGATGTGTAGTTTGGACTCTGATGGAGACCAACGACCACTGACCGTCAGACCGTTGGTGTGGGCTCCCCACCCCTTGAGTGAGGCATCCATCACTACTGTAATCTCCGGCCATGGCTGCCAAAAATTTTCTCCCTTCAGAATGTTGTCCTCGCAGGCCCACCACAGAAGATCCTGTGGGACCCTTCTTGGAGCCTGAAGTAGGTCCGTCATCTTTCGTGAGAAATGGGACAAAGCTGAAGACGTCAAAAGTTTTGACAGCTTATTCGAAACTGTCAACGAATGCGTCAGCACTTTATGTTGCTTCGAAGTCTCAATATGTATTATATGCCTCGAAGGTCCAGGTGACAAACATAATTTAACAGACACAGGCTTCTTCTTGTGCATCGAGGAAGATTCCTTTGACTTATGTCGAGGAACCTCTCTTCTCTGGCTCTTAGGCACGCGAGAAGGGGGCACACGAGACTCCTTACCGGCCTTGATAGACGCTGAGGGGTCGCTACTTTTCTTGTACTCCTTTAGAGGAACACTCGGATGAGTGTGTTTCTTAAAAATGTCTAACATTTTGAAACTGAAGTTTTCTAACTCCGCTGGAATCGAGTTCTTTTATGGAAAAGTAGCTCTTTCTGAAGTGGAAAACGACGACGAGGACCTGTGATACTGTTTCTTACCCTTTTTATGGGAAGAGGAGGATGAGCGTCGTGAACCGGACCTCGAACGTCTATGATTAGAATGTTTCTTTACAGGAGAGACATCATAAGGCTTACCTACATCGAGTTTCCCCTTCCTTTCCGGCAAGGCCTTAACCGTCATCGATTGACATGAGCCACAGTTGTCGACCTTGTAGCCCGATCCCAAGCACCACAGACAAACGTGGTGCGAGTCTGTGATCTACATCATGGCCCAACAGTCTGAACACCGCTTGTCTTGGGTGTGGAGGCCATATCTAAGTAAAACGCGATTGAATCGCTGAGGCAAGTAGCTCCGAAGCACGCAGCAATGCGGAAAGAAATTGAACTGAGTTAACGGTCAGCATGAGTGCAATTGTATACCAGAATCGACGTCACGAGGGACGCTACAGAGACCGTTAAGGACCAAGATTCGATGCTGCACGACACTCGACCCTATGAAAAAAACATTCCGAAGCAAGTTGCAAGCAGACTTCAATATATAAGATGAGGAATACGTGGGAGGTCACAATCCATTCAAAATAGCCAAATACTCCCAAAAAAGCAAAATTGGAGTAGAAATACTCCCAACAAAAAATAGGAAACACACATAGGAGCCTGTCCATCTGCTTTCACCCACACATGTCAATGGATATGTCTGGAACAAGTAGTACATGTAGTTTCACAGGAAGAAACTCTAGTATTACTGCCTGATCTGAAGAGGTACATATATTTTAATGTGAATGAATAACTAGGTACAGAGAAAAAAGCATTTCTTTATTTGGTAAAAACATTTTTACTCACATTTAAATAACTCCTATTGGAAATCGGACTTACTTGTTTACTCCCTATAAAATAATTGTACTCCCAACTTCAAAAATGAAAGAGTAAAATACCTTATGGCTCTGCAATCTCCATCTCCCTTCCTTTTTGTCCCCCACTGTCCCTATGTGGAGAATCCCAATTCCATGTGTTTTGGGGTAACTGAAAAGTAGCTGCTCTTAGTTTTCCCTCTGCTACTATTAGTAGTTGAGGCCTGGTCTTTACCAATTAGATTGAGACCCCGGTTTTAAAATGCTGTTGTGACAATTCCCAAACGGAAGCTTGTGCTCAAAAGCACTCATACACCATTTGGATGTGTGATTTACACATCAGTAAAATGCACAAAAGGAAATGTACATGTAAATAACTCTTAGTTACGGCAACCTTGGGGTATCAGTCCTATCTACACTGCTCGCATAGGGTGATTCCCCAAGGTTTGGGGAGACTTGTGTAATTACACTGGCTGTGATCGATACCGAGCCTTCTATAATAACACAGGTGTGCTCTTTGACTTCCTTCTGATGTACCCATTCAACCTCATTATAATGTGCATACTTAGAGGCACAAATCTAGACCCAATCCTTACTCAACCACACTCCAACTACCATTCACAAAAGTGATTTGGGTGTACATAAAAGTGTCATTGATGATACAAAATATCCAGCCAGTTATATCTAGCACATCATACAAGCATTTAGCTGGTCACTGGAGGAATTCAAAGATGGCATCCTTGACAAGAAGTCAGGCATTAGGGTGGGAGGGAGAGGAGGCAGGTCAGTGCAGGAAAGAGAGCTTTTTAGGGTTATACATAGGTCAAGCAGTTGCAGAGGTCGACCGCTAGAGATCGACCAATATGCAACTGCTCATAGAAATCTATTAGGTTCTATATGTCTATCTATCTATAGGTTTCTTATATAGCGCCACTCGCTCAAAGGCCTCAGGGCACTCACAAGACATACAACAAAAAACAAAGAGGGGATGCAAGTGGTCCTAACTTAGTTGGGTTGGAGCAGGAACCATATGCTTTTAGTCTATCCCTCTATCAAAAAGAAGAGTTTTCAGATGTTTTTTTAAACTGGGTCTTGATACACAAACTTTAATATCTGGTGGGAGCGAATTCCATAAGGTAGGTGCCAATGCATTAAAGCCAGAACCACCAATCACGTGGTTGATACAGCGTCACGCTATTGTTTGAGCGTAGAGTCCGCCTAATAGGAATTATTTTCACTCTTGAGGAGAGATAAAGAGGAGCATCACCTGAAAGCCACTTAAACACCAGAACGGAGCCCGTAAACTGAATTTGTTGTTCAACTGGAAGCCAATGCAATTTCCTGTGAGATTCAGATACCGGAGATTAACGACCTAGCCCACAGACTGCACGGACTGTGTCAATTGTAACTTTTTTATATTAGCTTGAGATGTGCCTTTCAGGAGACTATTGCGATAGTCTAACTTCGTATTTACAATAGCCGCTGCAATCAAAGCTCTATTTGCCTCTGATAGATAGGGGCGAATCTGCAACAAAAGGTAGACATAGTAGAAACAAGAGAATTTAAGATATGAGACATGTTTCTTAAAAGAGGTGCGCATCAAAGAAAACTCCTAGTGTTTTAACTGAGTCGGAAACTTTACTGGCATTACCGTTGACTATGAAACCTTTGTACTGTTGTAAAGGAGGTCCAAGACATGACCCGCACCCCTGCCCCTTATTTCGAGCAACCAGGATGGTATTCGCCAAGGCACGTGACGTATGAGGAGCAAATGAACCAACAGAGAGTTGCACTAGGACTCTGCCCAGGATACATTAGAAGATCCGTACCTGTTGAAGCCCCCAAAACCAGACAACCCTGGGCAGCACGGTACCCTATCAAACAGCCATACCTGCCGCAAATACAAAATGAGGAGTACCTACACACGGTCGACGAAGAGACCCCGAGAGCCCTAATGTAAGGCCAGTGGAAATGACACAAGGGCCTCAACAGACTCCAAATGAACAAAAAGCCACTATCAACTGGAACATGCCAGCTTAAGTAAATAGGAAAATAAAGGTAATGGACACAGAGAAGAGACAATGTTAAAACGTGAGGGAACAGAGCTACGAGACAAGATGAAAGCAACCAACCTGATTAACCGTGTGTAAAAAGGCTTGAAACGCAAGATAATAAGAAATTGATACTGCTTGCAATGCTTAGTAGAATATTAGAAGCGGCATCCGCCAACTATACAGCTACCTCAAAAAGCACATTATACGAGTGCGACTCCATTTTGTAAAGCAGAAATGGGCCTAGACTGCCAGAGGCCTGACAGGCCAAGTTTCACAACTCAGCCAGAACAGAGAGAAAGAGCGGAATCGAAACTCAACAGAGAACGGCTCATGCCTTGGAGATCGAGGTCAACCAGAGAAGGGGAGCGTCAACTCATAAGAAGCAAACTTCGGAGCATACCAGATCGCCCGTGAAGGTCAAGATAAGAGAGGCCCAGGCAGGTGGCAGGGCCGTAACAGAATTAAATACATAAAAGCTGTAAAATGAAGCAAATTCATGGTGAACAGACACGTGACCACCCAGGCGCGAAGAAGTACCATCGCCTGATGTCATCCAGAACCCAGGATGCCATAACTTTTCCCAATAAGAGACTACAGTCTCGAGGCCAGACCCAGCCAACTAATTGACACATATCCCTAAAATACTGATTGATCGAAGGGAGGCAGGGTGAAACTTGGTACACCAGGCCCTTAGGTGTCCATTCTGCATGCTGCTAATTAAAATGTGGATTTATGTCTAGGGGTGTAACCTGACCAATCACAATGGACCAAGTTATCTGGAGTCCTATAGATAGTAGAACCAATGAGACGTCGTACTTGTGATGACGTCAATCACGTGTGATGTAGTGGGATGGGCGTAAACGCCCACCAGATAAGAGTTATCCAATCCGCATGCCCTATTATCATATACAGATATAGCACCTATACTTAAGTTACCTTTCCTAACCAATTATATTGCATGTCGAGTTTTGTAAAGTTAGACGTCAATGATGACGAATATTGCCTATAAGAATTACTGTTGAACTGAAGTTCGAGGAAGTCGGAACGAGACAGGTGATCGCAATGCTGATGATTCCTATTTGTTTCGCTGTTTTATGTACTTGCCATTAAAAGGGCTTCCCTTTGCCAACTTACTGAGTCTTCCTTATTGAGTCGTGCTGGAGTATGTGAATCCTGCACCCCCTGTCCTCACATGGTGCAGCTATCTTTTCTTTCAAGTTCTAGAGGGTGAGTGCTGACCAATGGGCCCGTCAGCGAATTCCTCTCCTCATGAACACTTGGTAGCGTGAGGATGGTTTCGGCCATCGATTATAGATTATCGATGGATATAGTTATAAGACACCTTTAGACCGACGGCATGAAGTAACTCTAGGCCTTCGGTAAGATCATGAGTCCTTTCGCCATTCAGGCTGAGTAGACTGAGAAGCTCCCCGTGGACAATGATAGAGTAAAATTTCAAAATCTGCAGGGGTCTGAAGGAACCCGCCTTTCCAAGCATAACCCTTCTCATTCCCACGGGCAGCGGATCGGACGAAAACCTTAAAAGCAGGAAGAGGAAGGGGCGGGGATCCCAAAGTTCCAGAGAGGAAACAATGCGAACGGTGAGTGAATTATAAAACTCGTTACTTTGGCAAATGTCGTGTAGGCATTAGAGCCAGCAAGGGAAAGGTAATGGAGGGCAGCGAGAAAAAAGAAAAATAATAAAGTAGCTAGAAGTAGAAGAAGGCTGTATATATATATATATATATATATAGGGTTAATGACTCGAGCATAAGACATACAACGTAAAGAATACCAGGGGGGGACCCGAGAGAAAACGTAAAGAATACCGGGGGGGCACCCGAAAGGAAAGGTAAGGATACCGGAAGGACACCCGAGAGAAAAAGTAAGAGGATTCGCCTTGTTCCTGCGCTTTAAAGAGTGGTCAGAAGGAACGTGAACCCAGAGCCCACAGTGGGGGGACTATTAGGCTACGATGACGTTTAAAGACGTCATTAAGGGGGTTCGTTCACATCCCATGACGGGGTATTAATTAGAAGGCAGGTATACGTATGACCAGCTGGTGTCTGTCTAGTCTGTGAAACGTCTGTCATATGTGTTATGTTGTATGTCAAATGTAAAATAAGTGTATTGGTGATTGTTTAAAATGCATTTTGGATTCACGCGATTCTGTAACTGAGAGGGAATCGCCACTGAATTGATGAGTTTTGAGTAAATTGTTGGTATAAAATTTGGCGGGAAAAGATTGGATTGGAGCTTGCGTACTTGGTGCTCGCTCATACTATTGAGAGGTCATAGAATTGTATAATCACTGTGGTGACGAAATTAAGAATGGAGGAAGTTACCCCGCTTGCGCATTTATGCAAGCAACTGCCCAAGCATGCAACAAAGCTGAAGAAATATAGCCAGGAGTGGGTTAAGGGCACCGCAAATAAGATGTTTATGCCGTGGCCCCAGAACGGGTCACTCTCTAAGGCTGTTTTACAGCACATGACCACCTTCCTACATGCCACATATACCGGCAAGAGGCTAGAGAAACGTCTTGCTGTTCTGGAACTGTGGAAAATGTTTGAAGAAACAAAGGTGGAAGAACCACCCACAGACTGGATATTAAATGTATGTACGGAGGGGGGTGAGACGCCCACTGCGCCACCTGCCCTGCCTGAGCCAGTGATCGAAGGGAGTAAGTCAGAGGGTATTTACCCACTAAGAGAACTTAAGGCAGCTACAGGGTACAGCAACCCGGCATATGAATCTCCTACATACAGTAGTGACGACATCAAAGAAAAGGAGCAGGAAAGTAATAGTGCCTCCGTAGTCCCGAGGGACAAGGAGAGACACAGTGATGAAGGAAAGTATCAGGCACAGAGTCGTGCAACTCTCTCTCTCGAGAGAGAGAGAGAGAGAGAGAGAGAGAGAGAGAGAGAGAGAGAGAGAGAGAGAGAGAGAGAGGGAAAGAAACAGAAAGGAAATAGCGAGTTAGCATTCGCAAAGGACGAGTGGATGGGAGGTCAGATATTGCTGAAACTTGATGGTAGAGGGAGTGATGACATAAGACTGAGGGAATGGTCTGATGAGGTGCAGAGAAAGGAAAAAGAGAAAGAAAAGGAAATAAGAGACGAGAGGGTAAGAAAGAAGGATATGTTAAGGCGGGAACAACTATATCACGAAGAGCAAGGAATACCGCTCAGTCGCACACAACACACAGCCTATGAAAAATACAGGCAGAATATGCTAATATTAGAGGAAGAAAGGAGAGTGCACGAAAGGAAAGTAAAGAAGCGGGAAGACGAGGAAAGTAGAAGGACAAGGGAACGTAGAAATGAACAGATGAGGGAAGTAGATAAGACTAGAGAAGAAGCAAAGAAGCGAAAAGAAATAGATGAGGAAGCAGAACGTAAGCGCAGACAGAAGGCACGTGATTTAGAATACTTGCAACGGGAAGTTAAAAAACCCAATCCTGTTGTAGAATGGGAAGACACAGAAGAATTCTTTCCTGCAAGCGATGCGGTACCAGGCACAAGCGGGACAAATATTGAAGATGACTTCGACACCAGAAGCATCAGGGAAACGATTAATAAAATCTATGACGAGATGGGGCTGGAACTAATTTCCCATGGGGGACGGGAGGATGAGCGCTTAGAGAGCACTCAGCTATATGACACTGAGGATGTCACCAGAAGTAGTGGGAGCAGGGGACTGTCCCCAGACAGGCTAGAGATCGGGCAGAACGAGGAAGATGCGAGAAGTTGTGTAAACTGGGAGTATTCAGGATCTGACTCCAGAGGGGAAACGGAGAATGGGGCACATGAAGAAGGGAGACAGTGCGAAAAACAGCTCCCAGGGGACCGAGGGGTACGATGGTCAGATGCTAGCAGGTCCACAAGAAGGGCACCGAAGTCCGCTGGACAGTCCAGTCAACATGAAGAAACACCCCATGGTCAGAGGGGGGCGTCAGCACCTGCCTATGCAGACAGATTAAGGGCATTGGCAGGTTGACCGGCAAGGTGGGATAGCCACGCCGGCAGTAGAACAGAGAGCTAGGGGGAAAGACAAGGAGGACTGTGCTTTCCAATTCCCGTTGCTAGAAAAAGGGGGAGCAAGACCACAATATATTCCATGGCCACACATGGACCGAGAGAACCTTAAAAATAAACTTCCAATGTTGACATTGGGAGCCGGAAAGTGGATACATGAGTTAGAGAAAATGACGGGGGGTGTCACCTTAGCTATAGGGGACCTAAAGGGCCTCCTAATCGCCATACTTGGTGAAAGAGCCGATGATGTATGGAAATGGGCAGGCTACCCTAGGGTAAAACTATGAGAACCCCTGATGAGTTTCTATTCAGACCAAGAATACCCATGCATGAAGAAAAGGGAAAAGTATTTCCCTTAATGATACAATCAGCCGCAGTGCGAGGGAAAGTGGTATTGGTTGAAGGAAATGACAATGAAGGCAGACAATGGTGTGCGATTATTGCCATTGAAGAAGGGTATCGAGTGACTGACGTCACCGATGACGATCTGTTCGAAGAACACCCTGACCTAGAAGAGACAAGGGTGGAAGTGAGTCTCATATTTTGGGTCAAAATTATCAAATGGGAGGTGCCACAGAGAATGATGTTGGTACTGATATGCCCAGAGTACTTTGATGACGACATGGCCAAAGTGCCTGCCGCAGTATGGACTACAGGGCCTTATGACGTAGGTCTCCTAAAGGGGGCAGGTAAAGTGAAGATTAAGCTGAAACCAGGAGCGATTTTGCCATGAGCACGGCAATATCCCATGTCCAGAGAAGCGGATGAAGGTATCGCAAAGACAATCTCCGCCATGATGGAGCAGGGCATCTTGGTAACGTCAGAATCACCTTGCAACACAGTGATTTATCCTGTTAAGAAATCAAAGGGAGGGTCTTGGCGTTTAATCCAAGATTTTTGAGCATTAAACGACATAGTTGAAGCCGAGTTCCCTATAGTCCCTAATCCATCCACAATATTATGCAATATACCAACTGAAGCAAAATGTTTCACGGTGATCGATTTGAAAAATGCGTTTTTCTCGATTCCATTGCACCGTGACTCACAAGATCTGACGTCATTTACTTTCAGACAAATGAGTCTGAAAAGCACAAGGTTTCCACAGCGGTACTGCGAGTCCCTATCAATCTTCAACAGAGTCCTGCAAATGGACTTAAGCAACATTGGGGTGGAGAGTGTTGTCTTGCAGTATGTAGATGACATTCTGATCTGCAGCACCACTGAAGAGCAATGCAGGCACGACTCTGTGCAGCTATTGTCTATACTGGCTGAGAAGGGATACAATGTTGATAAAGAGAAGTTGCAGTACTGTCAGCCAGAAGTGTTATACATAAGCCAACTGATCTCTCATTAAGGGAAAAAGGTAACCCCAGAAAGGGCTGAAGCCATCATGAACACAGCCAAGGCGCGCACAATAAAACAGATGCAAAGCTTTTTAGGCCTGTGCAATTACGTCAAAGCATGGGTCTTTGACTACAGCTCATACACCAAGCCCTTGCTTCAGGCCCTAAAAAAGGCCCAGGCTACAAGGGAAGATATCGAATGGACTGAGGCAATGGAAAACGGGTTTACAGAACTCAAGGGGGCAATTTATAAGGCCCCAGTCCTTGGGATACCTAATTATGCAGAGGAGTTCTACCTGTTCTCACATTCCGATGGTAATTTTATGACAGCAGTGCTTGCGCAGCGAACCTCGCTGGGGTATAAGCCCCTAGCATATTACAGCAGGAATCTGGACCCAGTCATAAAGGGCCACTTCCCGTGCGAACAAAACCTAGCTGCTGCCGCATTCGCTATCAAAAAAGCATCATCCATTGTGATGGGATGCTCAGTGACAATGTATGTTGAACACTCACTGTTTTCCATACTAGAGAAACCCAAGGGCACACTGACATCTCAAAGAGCATCCGCCTATGAGGTGATTATCTCCAACCCATCGATCAAAATAGTGCGATGTAAAACTGTGAATCCAGCTACGTTTATAGCAGAGCCAGTCACAGAGGGAGAACCTGTACACGACTGTGCCAATTATGAGGAATTCTATGATGAGATCCCCAGGGTAAAATAAAATGCCCTGGCAGGTGAAGAGATAGTCTTTATTGACGGGTCTTCAAGAATTGACCAAGAAGAAGACGGACAAAGGTATACAGACGTTGCAGTGATACCTGCGAATGGAGAATTTCAAGTACTCGTTAGTGCACGAATACCATCTCATTATTCAGCACAGGCTGCAGAACTATTGGCGCTGATGCTCGCCATTGAGAATCATGCAGACCAGGAAGTAATAGTATACTGTGATTCCGCCTATGTGACGTCCACAGTACATACAGGTCTAGCGCGCTGGAAAAGGAGGGGCTACCTCCGAGCAGACGGCAGGCCAGTGCAACATGCAGCCTTATTGGACAGGCTGATGAAAGCACCACAGCTCCCAGTGGGCATAGCGGTCGTGAAATGCGCCGCTCAGACCAAGATTTCGTGTCACGTGGAAATCATGAAGCGGACACGGAAGCCAAGCGCATGGCATCCAAAACTGAAACAATCATGGACGTGGAGGTGGCACGTACCCATGAAAGGATGATGGTAGTGCAAGCCACACCAGAAGCTTATAGCAATATGGGACAGGCACGGCTAATGGAGCTTCAGGGGGAGGCACCTCAGGAGGAGAAGAATTTATGGAAGCATCGAGGTTGTTCTTTAAACCCCTCTCACGGATTGTGGAACCAAGACAGCACTGGTAAACCAGTAATGCCTGTCGCCCTCCTAAAGGTAGCACTAGAACAACTTCATTACCCCATCCACATGTCAAAGGACAACTTAGCTGCAACGCTCGCGGAAGACTGGTTCACACCGAATTTAGCAGAGCAAGTAGCATTCTTTATGGTAAACTGCATTATCTGCCAGCAGTTCACCGCTGGGCACACATTAAAAGTAGTGAGAGGGATCATTCCCAGACCAAATGGACCGTTCCAGCACCTACATATCGATTATGTTGATATGATTCAAGCGTGCAATGGGTACAGGTACTTAATTGTGGTGGTGTGTCCATTCTCTAGATCATGGGTGCACAACATACGGCCCAAAGGCCAGTTGCGGCCTGCCATGCCGTTTTGTCCGGCCCGCGAGGCACAAAGACTTTCCTAATGGAGGGAGGCCCGCAAGCAGCATCGACCGCCCTCCACCCTCCATTAGGAAAGTCTTTGTTGTCTTTCAGGCCGGACAAAACACTGGCCCTCATTGGTTCAGTGCACACGAACCATGCAGCTCCTACGAGCCACGTAGTGCGTGTGTGCTGCACCAATGGAGTGCCAGCACTACGGCTGGCGTGGCCAGTAAGGCTTGATGCCGGAAGGCATTTCAGCCTTGCTTGCCATGCCAGCCGTAGTGCCAGAAGCCTCGCCAGCATTCCAGCACATCTGGGTAAGTACATGGTGGGGGGAGCTGTATGTTGGTGTGTGTGTGTGTCTGTCTCGGGACCGTCCTGACTGTGTTTTTTGTTTTTGTATGTATGTTGAGATGCGGAGGTGGGGGAGGGGGGTGTCGGGTGTGTATGGGTGTGTTTGTATTTGTATGTCTGCAGTGTATGTTGAGATGCGGGGGTCGGGTGGGTGTCGGTTCTGCTTGAATGTGTTTGTGTGCAAGTGCAGTGTGTATTGAGATGCGGAGGGGGTGTGTGTGTCGGGTCTGCCTGAATGTGTTTGTGTGCAAGTTCAGTGTATGTTGAGATGCGGGGGTGGGGTGTGTGTCGGGTCTGCTTGAATGTGTTTGTGTGCAAGTGCAGTGTGTGTTGAGATGCGGAGGGGGTGTGGGGGTCGGGTCTGCCTGAATGTGTTTGTGTGCAAGTTCAGTGTATGTTGAGATGCGGGGGTGGGGTGTGTGTCGGGGCTGCCTGAATGTGTTTGTGTGCAAGTGGATTGTGTGTTGAGATGCGGAGGGGGGGGGGGGGTCTGCCTGAATGTGTTTGTGTGCAAGTTCAGTGTATGTTGAGATGTGGGGGTGGGGGGTCCGGGTCTGTATGAGTGAATGCTTGTGAGTTTGTTTGGTGAGTTGGGGGGGGGTGGGGGTTCAGGTCTGTATGGATGCATGGTGTATGCATGTGAGTTTGTATGGTGAGTTGGGGGTGGGGTCTGTATGGGTGCATGGTGTATGCTTGTGAGTTTGTGTGCTGAGTTGGGGGTGGGGGGGTTCGGGTCTGTATGGGTGCATGGTGTATGCTTGTGGGTTTGTGTGCTGAGTTGGGGGTGGGGGTTCGGGTCTGTATGGGTGCATGGTGTATGCTTGTGGGTTTGTGTGCTGAGTTGGGGGTGGGGGTTCGGGTCTGTATGGGTGCATGGTGTATGCTTGTGGGTTTGTGTGCTGAGTTGGGGGTGGGGGGTTCAGGTCTGTATGAGTGCATGGTGTATGCTTGTGGGTTTGTGTGCTGAGTTGGGGGTGGGGGTTCGGGTCTGTATGGGTGCATGGTGTATACTTGTGAGTTTGTATGGTGAGTTGGGGGTGGGGTCTGTATGGGTGCATGGTGTATGCTTGTGAGTTTGTGTGCTGAGTTGGGGGTGGGGGGGTTCGGGTCTGTATGGGTGCATGGTGTATACTTGTGAGTTTTTATGGTGAGTTGGGGGTGGGGTCTGTATGGGTGCATGGTGTATGCTTGTGAGTTTGTGTGCTGAGTTGGGGGTGGGGGGTTTGGGTCTGTATGGGTGCATGGTGTATGCTTGTGGGTTTGTGTGCTGAGTTGGGGGTGGGGGTTCGGGTCTGTATGGGTGCATGGTGTATGTTTGTGGGTTTGTGTGCTGAGTTGGGGGTGGGGGGGGTTGGGTCTGCATGGGTGCATGGTGTATACTTGTGAGTTTGTATGGTGAGTTGGGGGTGGGGTCTGTATGGGTGTATGGTGTATGCTTGTGAGTTTGTGTGCTGAGTTGGGGGTGGGGGGGTCGGGTCTGAATGGGTGCATGGTGTATGCTTGTGGGTTTGTGTGCTGAGTTGGGGGTGGGGGGTTCGGGTCTGTATGGGTGCATGGTGTATGCTTGTGGGTTTGTGTGCTGAGTTGGGGGTGGGGGTTCAGGTCTGTATGGATGCATGGTGTATGCATGTGAGTTTGTATGGTGAGTTGGGGGTGGGTCTGTATGGGTGCACTGTGTATGCTTGTGAGTTTGTGTGCTGAGTTGGGGGTGGGGGGGTTTGGGTCTGTATGGGTGCATGGTGTATGCTTGTGGGTTTGTGTGCTGAGTTGGGGGTGGGGGTTCGGGTCTGTATGGGTGCATGGTGTATGCTTGTGGGTTTGTGTGCTTAGTTGGGGGCGGGGGTTCGGGTCTGTATGGGTGCATGGTGTATACTTGTGAGTTTGTATGGTGAGTTGGGGGTGGGGGGTTCAGGTTTGTATGGGTGCATGGTGTATGCTTGTTAGTTTGTATGCAGGGGTGGGGGGGTTGGGGTCTGTATGAGTATGTATGCATGGTGCATGCTTGGTGGCATGGGGCATAGTGTTTGCTTGAGGGGTGGGTGTCTTGGGGCATAGTGTTTGCATGAGGGGTGGGTGTCATGGGGCATAGTGTTTGCATGAGGGGTGGGTGTCATGGGGCATAGTGTTTGCATGAGGGGTGGGTGTCTTGGGGCATAGTGTTTGCATGAGGGGTGGGTGTCATGGGGCATAGTGTTTGGTCGGGGAGTGGGGGCTATGGGGCATAGTGTTTGCTTGAGGGGTGGGTGTCTTGGGGCATAGTGTTTGCATGAGGGGTGGGTGTCATGGGGCATAGTGTTTGGTTGGGGAGTGGGGGCCATGGGACATAGTGCTTGCATGAGGGGTGGGTGTCTTGGGGCCTAGTGTTTGCATGAGGGGTGGGGGCCATGGGACATAGTGTTTGGTTGGGGAGTGGGGGCCATGGGACATAGTGTTTGCATGAGGGGTGGGTGTCTTGGGGCCTAGTGTTTGCATGAGGGGTGGGGGCCATGGGGCATAGTGTTTGGTTGGGGAGTGGGGGCCATGGGGCATAGTGTTTGCATGAGGGGTGGGTGGCATTGGGCATAGTGTTTGCTTGAGGGGGGGTGTCATGGGGCATAGTGTTTGCTTGAGGGGGGATGTCTTGGGGCATAGTGTTTGCATGAGGGGTGGGGGCCATGGGGCATAGTGTTTGGTTGGGGAGTGGGGGCCATGGAGCATAGTGTTTGCTTGAGGGGTGGGGGCCTTGGGGCATAGTGTTTGCATGAAGGGGGGTGTCATGGGACATAGTGTTTGCTTGAGGGGGGGGTGTCTTGGGGCATAGTGTTTGCATGAGGGGTGGGGGCCATGGGGCATAGTGTTTGCTTGAGGGGTGGGGGCCTTGGGGCATAGTGTTTGCTTGAGGGGTGGGGGCCTTGGGGCATAGTGTTTGCATGAGGGGCGGGAGCCTTGGGGCATAGTGTTTGCTTGAGGGGTGGGGGCCTTGGGGCATAGTGTTTAATAAAAATTAGGGGTTGAAAAAGCCTCCTGCCACGCCACGCCACGCCTACCGCCCCACCCACATTTACTTTCCGGCCCACTATAGCCATCATGTAGGGTACTTTCGGCCCTCTGTCAAAATCAGTTGTGCACCCCTGCTCTAGATGGATAGAAGCAACACTACCTGTGCCGCCAAGTTCCTGGTAAGGCAAGTGTTCCCTAGATGGGGGTGTGCGAGGTAATGAGATCAGATAATCGGGCCCACTTTGTAAATTCAGTTTTCGAACAAATTAGTTTGTTGCTTGGTATAAAACACAAGTTCTCAAGGGGGGATCATCCTGAGGGGAATGGCATATGTGAACAAATCAACGGCTTGCTTAAGGAAAGGATTGCCAAGTTGAAGCTCACATTAAGGAAGGGATGGCTGCACTGTCTACCATTGGAACTGTATGCACTTCGGAACCAACCAGGCTCCGACCATCACCTCAAGCTGCACGAGATAGTTACAGGCAGAAGGATGAGGACCCCTCTTATCCCCCCGAGATAGAGCTAGTTGTGATGCCCAGCCAACTAGAGAGGTTCTGGGAACAGAGATGCAAAAGTACATTGACTGTATGACATCCAGTGCCTCTGTCATTACAGGCCAGTTGCAGCGACGGCAAAAGGGGGACGGCGCAGCACGAAACATAACAGGAAGTGCTGAAGCAGACACTGAGCGAGGTGTACATGCACCCCTCGTCTTCCCTGGTAACAGCGTTCTGGTGAAGAACTTTACCAGGAAAAGGTGGGACGAGCCAAGATTTAATGGCCCGTTCATCGTAGAAGACTGCACCCCATCCGCCGTCAAGCTCCAAGGCAGAAGGACATGGATCTTCCTAAATGACATCAAGCCCTACATAGGGGAGAGCCCTCCTGCTGCATCCGACTGCAAAGAATCTACAGACAACGGGGAAGAACCTCAGCACATGCAGACAAGGTCCATGGTGAGGAAGAAGGACGCATGAGAAGGAAAACCAAGGCAAAGAACCCGAATGCAAGTTGTGACATAAAACTGGACAGGTTCCCCAAGCGCAGGGGGATAAGGACATAACGAACACTCTGTACATCCCAGTTGCAGGGTAAAGAGAAGCACATCCAAAGCCACAACAACATTGATAAAAATGAGCTTTTGAAAGCATGACATGCCCAAGTAGTACTGAGAATCAAGACTCTGATAGACTGCAAATAAGACATTTCTGAGAACCAAAATGACATCCTGAAGCATCCAATATAAAGACTTTTGTTCACAGAATTTATGGTATCCCCCAGCAGAGATATTACAAAGGATGTCCTTTCCTGTTTTCGGCTAGTATTAGAGACATATCCATCACTTGTAGGGAGAGAAACCAGCATCCCAGATTTCATCAAAATCCAGCTAACAGGAAGATAATACAGCGACTACTGACTGTCCCCGCAGAAGCTTTTGCCGAAGTGCCAGAGTACTGGGAATGAGGACAAATGCTCCCACCTCAAGTAATCATCGATGAACTGACATACACCATATTTTTCTGCATCATAGAGGAGTACCCCGGACTTGTTGGGAGAACCACAGATACACTAACCTTTATCAGGGATCCAAGAAACAACCAATTCTTAAACCAAGTATGGTACAAATTAAATTATGTGGTCGCGATCCACGCAGCAGGAAAGTGTAAAAACTGTTCACGTCACAAGAAGAGCCTGTAATCTAGAGACCAGAAGATCAGAGCGAATGTCGTTGACACTAGAAGACAGCAGATATGCATACCGAGTCTTCTTCCACCTCATTGAGAACTTTCCAGAATTAGTGGGCACACCAAACAATGTTGACTTGCCGTATTCCTCAGAGAACCAGCAAAGAACGCACAACTAAACCGGCTCCTGAGAGCCATCATAGCGCAACTGAGAAGTAATTATGGTCATCGACTGCTGAGAAGAGCCTTAGAAGGAGGAAATCCACAATAGGACAGCCCGCCAAGGACAGATCGAGAAGAACAAAAAACGAGGATTATGACATCTTGTCCCTAGGTTATTTTTATTTTTCTTCTATTTTTATTATCCTTTTGTCTCTATCCGCCGTGGAGCAGATCAAGGAGAAAGACAGTGTTCTTCAACTTGCCGCCGAGAGACTGAGCGAAAGGAGTGGACACAAGAACTTCACCATCCTATATTCCTTTTTCTTCATTTTTCTCATTTTTTCCTATTTTTTCATATGCTCACTTTTATTTTTTATTTTGTTTTTGTTTTTACAACACTTTATTTTTGTGTGATTTTAGTAGCTCCATCTTTTTCATTCTTTTACAGCAAACAGGATCCAGCATGTCCTCAGGACTGAAGCAAATTCGAGGCGAGCATTGGGACCTCACCTATAATCGATATGGTTAAAGGAATGAGATGTGTCAAAGTTGCTAGCCTAACCTTTTTCCATAATCTAGCAAACGAAACCGTGCTGCGCACCCACAGACTATCGTCATCACCCACAAGAGGGGGGACACTTGAAAAGCACTCGACACTTTAGTAATAATAAACCTTTGAATTGTGAAATCGGAGCAAACAAAGAATAAATAATTGACTATGGACTCGATCGACATGGGGGCCCAGAGCAGTAACATAGTTTTACCCCCAGCGGAAAGGCGTCCCCACTTTCCTGGGAGAAAGTGCTGCCAGATGTCTTACAAATCTATCACGTGTATATGCTTAGTAATTATCATTGTCTTTCTGTCATTGACTATCAGAACTGCTCTCTCCATTGGTGCACGATGCGCTCCAATTTCAGTGCACCCACTAGATAATGTACATACGAATCCCACAAAAGCGCCCAGACCCAATATAGTGATTCCAGTTCCAAGAAAAGCTAATGATGAAGCAAATGACTTAATGTAATCAGCAGTGATACATACACACTCGAGATGCTGAATGAAGAGAAAAGCTGGCGACAGGGTCAGCACGGAATGAATGATAATGCAGCATTGACCACGGCACGCACCCACACACAGAATGCACATAAAAAAGGGCAAGTGTCAATGGCTACAAGGCCTCCAACGAAGGCAGCAGAGAAGGAGAGACTGCCTGCCGAACATTCAATTCTAGAGAATAATGGTAGTGACCAAGAAAAACCGAGGGTAAGAAGGAGGGAATAGCAAAATCCCTCAAAAGAACAGAAGTGGCCACAAGAGAATTCACAGAGAAGACACAAATGCTAATAGACTACTTGTTCCCATTTATATTCAGAGCAAAGAAACTGCACGAGGAGCTGAAAGGCAGGACTATAGAGACTATAATAGCAAACACACCAGCTCAAAAGCAAGAAACGAGCACCAGACCTACGACACAGCCACGCATTGAAGAGCTGGGAAGCTAATGGCGGGTAGGGGAAGTCTATGACAACATACAAAGAGGAAGGAAAGAAGAAGCAAACCCTTCTCCTTCTACAGCCATGCTGTCGAGACAGCCAGCTCCACCGAGATACCCAGAGAGGAAGAGCAGCACAGACGCATTTAGAGATATAGTCATAGCAAACTACAGAAGAACGCTAAAAATCAAGAGAAGCCCACACGAAGATAACAATGAACTTAATGATTACCTGGACAGCACAGCCCATCTCGGAAACAACATATGGTACCATCATATGAAGGAAATAGGACGAAGGCAGTCATAAGGAGAATGCTTTGTCTGTGCACTCCTGCCATACAGTATGGGTAAATCCAAGATCTTTGTGGCTGTAGAAATTGATGTCCAGACAGCACACTGCATGTTGCACGTAGCAATGTGCAAGACCAGAGGCCAGTTCATGGGCAGTGATGCCTACCTGAAATGGGAAACAGAAGCAATGGATCCGGATGAGGATGATTATGTTCAAGACATAAAAACAAGAAATAGAGCTCATACTAAGAAATGGTACAAGGAAGATGGGAGAAAATCAGAACTGCGGACGAGTCTTCGACGCCCCTGGAATGATACATGGAACCGCAGTAATCATGGATCATTGCTGGGCGTGTGGATCCAAGGCATACATAAGGCTGCCGAAAAACTGGGGAGGCATATGCACACTAGTGAACGTCCACATTCCCGCACTAGTGATCCCTAAGAATGACCTGAAGTTGGACAGTTTCTTGAGAGCAGATGCTCATCTAAGAAGACAGAGATCTGTAGAACTGGTATCCAGGATAAAGAGGGAAAACTATTTTTCTCCCAAATCAGAAGAGGCATTCCATGCAATCCCATACGAGCACAGGCTATTCAGCCTTACCTCAACAGTATTCACAACATTACTCCTGCCCCACATCCAAATTGGAGTGAATGCTAAATGGTTGCAGATAACCAGATGGGAATTATTGCAGACCATCAATACCACTATAAAAGGATTCAACACAATCAAAGAAGAGTTGAGGGCGATCAGACTGATGACCCTCCAAAACAGATATGTGCTTGACATGATCACTACAATGGATGGAGGTGTTTGTGCAAAAATCGGAGAATCATGTTGCACATTTGTACCATCACATGATGAAGAAAATGGAACCCTAACAGAGGCCATAAGTATGTTGACAAGCCTGAAAAACCAGATGATCGATGAAAGTGAAGATGTGGACGATGACAGCTGGTTTGGAGACCTATTCTCGTGGTTCCCACAATGGATGGCAGACATATTCAAGTTTCTGGGAGCTCTCCTAGCAATGGTATAGCTAGGATTCTGCGTTACCAAGATAATCATTACACAGTGCCAGAAAACTGCAAAGAAAGCCATAGGGATGAAAATAATGGTTCATGTTGAGCCAAAATGGAAGCCTAGAGACCTGACTGATGAAGAAATAAGAGACTTCGTGAAGGCCAGCAAATTTGCACCAGAAGGATCGAAATTCACATATCCAAAAAGCGAAAGAGGTATGAAGGAAAATGGATCTATTGCAGTCCAAATGGACAATGCCAGCTGATGACCTGGAACAAAGATGAACATGTGAAAACAGCAGGGAGTTTTAAAGGCGTGATAAAAATATGGACTCCAAAGATGCACATGTTCACACCAGCATGTGCCAACCCTGAAGACGATGAACAAAACACTGAAGAATCAAAGGAAATAGAGATAAAAAATGAAGCAGAAGTGGTCGATGAACTGACCAGAGGGGGGAGTGTAAAGGAGGTCCCAGACATGACCTGCACCCCTGCCCCTCATTTCGAGCAACCAGGATGGTATTCGCCAAGGCACGTGACGTATGAGGAGCAAATGAACCAACAGAGAATTGCACTAGGACTCTGCCCAGTATACATTAGAAGATCTGTACCTGTTGAAGTGCCCATAACCAGACAACCCCGGGCAGCACGGTACCCTATCAGACAGCCATACCTGCCACCAATACGAAATGAGGAGTACCTACACACGGTCCACGAAGAGTCCCCAAGAGCCCTAATGTAAGGCCAGTGGAAATGACAAGGGCCTCAACAGACTCCAAATGAACAATAAGCCACTATCGCCTTGAACACGCCAGCTTAAGTAAATACGAAAATAAAGGTAATGGACACAGAGAAGAGACAATGTTAAAACATGAAGGAACAGAGCTACGAGACAAGATGGAAGCAACCAACCTGATTAACCGTATGTAAATAGGCTTGAAACGCAAGATGCTAAGAAATCGATACTGCTTGCAATGCTTAGTAGAATATTAGAAGCGGCATGCGCCAACTATACAGCTACCTCAAAAAGCACGTTATACGAGTGCGACTCCATTTTGTGAAGCAGAAATAGGCCTAGACTGCCAGAGGCCTGACAGGCCAAGTTTCACAACTCAGCCAGAACAGAGAGAAAGAGCGGAATCGAAACTCAACAGAGAACGGCTCATGCCTGGGAAATCGAGGTCACCCAGAGAAGGGGAGGAGAGTGTCAACTCGCAAGAACCAAACTTCGGAGCATACCAGCTCGCCTGTGAAGGTCAAGATAAGAGAGACCCAGGCAGATGGCAGGGCTGCAACAGAATTAAATACAATAAAATCTGTAAACTGAAGCAAATTCATGGTGAACAGACACATGACCACCCAGGCGCGAAGAAGTACCATCGCCTGATGTCATCCAGAACCCAGGATGCCATAACTTTTCCCGATAAGAGACTACAGTCTCGAGGCCAAACCCAGCCAACTAATTGACACATAGCCCTAAAATACTGATTGACCGAAGGGAGGCAGGGTGAAACTTGGTACACCAGGCCCTTAGGTGTCCATTCTGCATGCTGCTAATTAAAATGTAGATTTATGTCTAGGGGTGTAACCTGACCAATCACAATGGACCAAGTTATCTGGAGTCCTATAGATAGTAGAACCAATGAGACGTCATACTTGTGATGATGTCAATCACATGTGATGTAGTGGGATGGGTGTAGACGCCCAACAGATAAGAGTTATCCAATCCGCATGCCCTATTATCATATACAGATATAGAACCTATACTTAAGTTACCTTTCCTAACCAATTATATTGCATGTCGAGTTTTGTAAAGTTAGACGTCAATGATGACGAATGTTGCCTATAAGAATTGCTGTTCAACTGAAGTTCGAGGAAGTCGGAACGAGACAGGTGATCGCAATGCTGATGATTCCTATATGTTTCGCTGTTTGATGTACTTGCCATTAAACGGACTTCCCTTTGCCAACTTACTTAGTCGTCCTTATTGAGTCGGGCTGGAATATGAGAATCCTGCACCCCGTGTCCTCACATGGTGCAGCCATCTTGTCTTACAAGTTCTAGAGGGTGAGTGCTGACCAATGGGCCCGTCAGCGAATTCCTCTCCTCGTGAACACTGTGCGTCAAGGAGTTTAGCTTTTGTTGGGTACTGAGAATAAGCAGCTCAGTTTGAGTCATTCAGGGCCAAGGGGTTAACAGCCATCCACATCTGTATGGCTTTAAAAACTTTGGTAACTCTTGACACATCTTCACTTTATACCCCAGATAAACACTATCTGGGTGTCGTCTGCATAATTTGCAAACTGGACCCCCACGGAGGCAAGAAGGTCACAGAGGTTTGGAATACACATTAAAAACTAACAGCGACAAGCATGATCCCAGTGGAACACCACAGGTTAAGAGCGTTCTTTGTGATTGGGCATTTCCCTTAACCACATTTGCCATCCTTGGTCCCAAGAAAGATTTGAACCAACACGTAGCAGAGGGGGTACATTTATCCACATTGACTAGTCTAATTGCCAGTAAGGTGTGATTGGCCAAATCAAAAGCGGAAGAGAGATCCAAAAGTAAGAGCAATGCTGCATTACCTTCCTCGATTATTCCTGTGATATTAGCTTTTAAATCCAGGAGAGCAGTCTCTGTCCCGTGATTCACACGAAAAACGGATTGTTCATTTGCCAGGATTTCATTTTGCTCCACAAAGGGTTGGTATTGAGAGCAAGCTGTTCTGTCAATTATATTTAACAGGAAAGGAACTTTCTTAATGGGCCTATAATTGCCAGCGACTGTTGGATCAAGGTTCTCCTTTTTAATTAGAGGTGTGATCCATGCCTCTTTAATATTCTCAGGAATATAGGCCACTTGAAAAGCGCAATTGATGAATCTTGTGACCCAAGGAACAAGCGTTCTAGCAAAACCCTTGAAAAGCGTAGCTGGAATAATATCCCCCTTACATGATGTAGGTTTCATCTTTATACCTTCTCCATAACTTCCCTTTCCGATACTTCTTCAAATATGAAAAGAACAGTATCTGGATTAGCTGTGCTACAAGAGGTATTATAATCTGGCTGGATCTGGCTGCAAGCTTATAGGCCATAGCCGTGTCATTCGAGGGATGTTTTCACCAGTTGCATTCTGCCTTTCCTTTCATCCCTCAGGCACACAAAACCTCTGTCGTAAACCATTCGTTATATCTAACCGCTTTGTTCTGCTTTACAGATCTAAGTGGAGCCAGAGAGTCTAAAGCTTGATTAGTTGCTGATCTGAAAGAGGATGTAACATCTTCAAGGGAGATGTTCTCTACCAATGACGGCAATAAGGGTATCACTAGTGAGTCAAAAGCCTCAAGAGTGACTTTTCTGCAGTTGCGAGCGAAGACTGATCTATCTAATTTCAGGGTTTTGTTTGAAGAGAGAGGGAATGGAACCTCAAAAGAAGAGAAAGATTATCAGACCAAATACACTTCTCCACAGACGTTAGGGATAACTTCTGGTTCTTAGATAGAATCCAATCCAAGGGTTTGCCACCATTATGTGTTGGGGCACTGACATGTTGATCAAGACCAACAGATTAGATGGTCTTTAACAATGAGGCCACATGATCTAGTGGATTATTAGCCCACAGTTAAACTCACCCAGGATGATAAACGCTGTTGTGTTTTTTAAAGCACTACCAATAAATGCTAATAATTGTTCTTCAAATAGCAGTCTCGTCCTGGGAGGTCTATATAATAATATAATACTTAGTGAATTGACACAGTTGGTATTCAAAAGACCATAGCTTCACATTGGTTAAATTTTGTGCAGAGGCATCAAATGTTATGTTTGTATAGAGCAACTCCCCAGAACGCTGTCCTCTGATATTGCCCGAAGACGTGCCATACAGTTTCTCTGGATAGCAGCTATCAGTCTGCACTGTGCAGGTTCGATCAGCTTTTGGGGAAGAGCAAAAGTCCAATTAGTCAAAAGACCCATCAACCAAAAATGGTTCAAGCCTGGATTCAGGTGCATGGCCCTGGATACAAAACTGCCAACTTTACCATGTGATCACAGCTTTTTCTTATTTGCATATTATTTGTACATTCAGAAAACCTCACAGTTTCACAGTTCGGTGGGTTGATGCATACACTTAACTATCTCATTCTCCTCTGCATTCTGACTATCTCCCCTTTTTCTACCCCACCCTCTGCATCCTTGGCTCTCCCTCAGTTTCACCCGGTCTGAGTTTTCCTGTCTTCTTCTTTCTCGCTCACTCGCCACCTGTTCATTCTTCTCTCATTTCACTTCTATGACTCGCACTGCATCTTTCTCTTCTTTATCTCTTCCTGCATCCCTCTCGTTTTCTCTTTATCTCCGTTCACTTTATATAGCTGTTCTCGTTTCAGCAACTACCAGCCAATATCGAATATCCCTTACCCAGCCAAATTCATAGTAATGTAGGCATATGGCCAAATCCCAACACATGTACTAGACCAGGCGCACATCGGGTTCAGACCGATGAGGTACTGACTCAGCATTACTCTCCATCTGCAATTACCTACAAAGAAACTCTGACTCCAACACCACCTCCACGCAGATACTATTAGATCTTACAGTCGTTTTTGACACAGTGAGCCATGTAACCCACATCAAAACAATAGAAGAAACAAGGCTAAGAAACATGCTGCAATGGATGAAATCCTTTCTGACAGAACGGAAACCAGCAGACTACCCCCATTCCACTCAACCACATACATACTCACATGTGGTGTCCCAAAGGCTCATCCCCCTCATCACGAATCTTCAACATCTACATGGCTCCTCTCAAGAAACTCATCAAACGACATGGGCTAGCACGCTAAAACTACACAGATGACACTCAAATCATCTACAAAATTGCAACCAGCGGTGACACAGACCCTTGACAATTGCCTCCCACAAATCGATGCATGGATGAGCAACAACCTTAAAGTCAACCAGGATAAAGCTGACATCATGATCATGCCAAACAACCCTTCTATCCAACCGCCCATAACATGGCCTATGGAAATGGGAACCAGACCAGAAGCCTTGACAGTGGTTAGAAATGTCAGAATCCTGACAAACAACAAATTAACACTGGAACCTCAAGATAATACAGTAATAAAATAATGCTTCTTCCACCTACCAACTATACAATGGATATGATCCTTTCTCAGTTTAACACACAGAACACTTGCTGTGATCTCACTTGTCATGTCAAGAAAAGACTATGGCAGTGGCATGTGCCTTGGCATGCCTGCCTACCTTACCGAAAAACTACAATAAATACACAACATAGCAGCAGGACTCCTTGAACAACTCAATAATAGAGTACACATCACGCCAGTCAAGAAAAACACCTATTTCAGAACACGATGCATTCTCCACAGAGCAATTCACAGCAAGACAAAAAACTCTCCAATTACAGACCAACCAGAACCATGATTTCTAGCAATGGCATACACCTTGAACCCAAACGTTTTTCGAAAATTAAATGTGGTGGATCAGCATTTTCGAGCATCTCAACGAAATTCTGGAACTCCCGCTATACCCACAACAGAGGAACACCTGACCTTTGGGAAAGCATTGCTGTTTACTATGCAGAGCCGACTCGCCAGCCATAGGCCATTATCAAACAGAGACTAAACCACAGCACACTGGGTTTCAGTTACCCAGCATGCTACCTGTGTGACTGCGATTTAACCAGATGCCATGAGGTATGCACTCTCTTCCCCCCACTAACCCATATTAAAACCCTCCACACTCCTGCAGACTTAATACATGCAAACCAAGTATGCCTCGAACACCCTGCCCCTGCGCTGACACCAAAGAGCAGAACTCCAAGCCACCTCCAATAACTCACACAATCTCAACACGCCCAAATACATCCTTACGCCTTGTGCACACAAGATCTCCAATATGCAACCAAATACCTTGCAGGCCAGCCAACCCAGTCCACCTAGAAGCAAACCCACACACAGCGACCATTTTTTTATTAACTGAAACTACCAACATCATAGCAATAGCACTTGTGCACTCTCACTCTCCTCCCTCTAACAAACCAACTCCTCTCTTATTTTCAGATCAGCATGAGCACCTGGAGGCCATGCAAATTGCAGTGTTGTACTATATTTACATATAACATAACATAACATTAACATAACGTAACATAGAACTTTGAATGTGCTTGGTCACTAAAGGTCCAGAGATAGAGAAGAATGTTAAACGTAACTGCAGAGGCTGTCCTCAAACCACCACTCCCTCCACCCATGCAGATTATCCTTTGTAAATGGCACCCACCTGTGAGAGAGGCTGCGTGCTGGCACAAGTGATCCCTCCAATCAAGACCATATTGGGCCTCACTGGTAGCGGGTACTCAAAGACAAAGTCATATCTCAGCAGCCAGATGGAGGCTCTGCCAATGAGTTCCTGGTAGGGCACTTCCCTCTGTAGAAGCTGTGAGGCCAGGTGCTCATATGAAGAGTAGAGGGCGTGGCAATGCCACATTTCTGGAAGGGTGATCATCATGCTCTTTACCCACTGGGAAAACCCCATACGATACATGTGGCCTGTGAACAGCCTGGGAAGGTAGGGGGTAGGACCGGGGCACTGAGCGGCCTCATAGTTAAAACCACATGGGATTGCTCTGGTGAAGAAAATGGAGGGTATAGACAGATACTCTGCCACTATCTGCCCACATGGGAACATGGGATCCGTGACTAGTGCATCAAACCTGCTCTCCTCCAGGTACTGGATCAGCTCCTGGTCCACCAGTAAGTGCTGGCAAGTGGAGAGCATCATCTCAGTCATGTTGGAGATCCGGTGATACAGAGAGTGGATCTGTTCTAGAACAGAGTCTTCTTTCAGAATGGAATGGCTGATTGACTTGACCTTTGACTCGAAGTACCCCTTTGTGAGGGGCACAAAAAAGGTCCTCACAGTGTAGTCATGGGAGGTCCCTATCACGGTGTTGCTCTCTGCCACCACCAAAACGATCTTGTGCCCCCGTTGCCAGAGCTTCTCTACCAAGGGTCGCATGCTGGGCCACTGGCCTCCATCCTGGGGCACCACCAAGAGCTTGCCACCCTCCCCGAAGCTGGAGATGGTCTGGAACAGAAGCCAGACCACAGCATAAGAGGCAGACACAGGATCCATCCCAGCGGCACATGGCAGAGAGGGTCTAATGCACAAATGGGAGGCTATGCCATCCAGGGCAGAAGTAAGATCAATACATCGTATAGCAATATCCCACGCGGAGTAGGCCTGCAATCCTGTGCTCTGTCCTTCCCTTTGAAATCCAAGCCACTCACCTGTGTACGGGGAGGAGCCTACAGACACACAACACTGCCACTTCTTTTGAGTAGGAGAGAGCGAAATCTTAGAGATGCAGAACAGGGAAAACCTGTTCTGGTGCAAGCAAGAGAGGGTGGAATTCCCCTGCCAGGCCTAAAATCATTGCACTGCGCATGCACTGAAAGGACGCACCTCTGTATACACAGCACAGGAAGGCGCATGTTTACCAGTCTCTAAAACAAAAAGGCGCAGCATCAGCACTTTCAGCAACCGTGTGCTCCTGTGTAAACAATTTCACCAAGTTGCCCAGTGGTGCTATAAATTCTGAAATTTAGAACTATGACTAAATGAGACAAGATGGATGACGGAGGCTCACTAGACCGGAACCAAGCGAGTGGTCTATGGACTGAGCAAGAGGCATCTTTGTTATCCTGGTTAATATCAGGCAAAACGTAAGCACGTGAGACAGGCAAAGTCTGCAGGCGGAGAACTCAGTGCATGAAAGAGCAGGACTAGGGGCATTCATTGCCATACTGGAAAACGGCTGCAAACCCTGCAAGAACTCTGCCCTACTGTGACATATGGTCGATTTAGAAACAGATATCTTCTTGAGTGGGGGTGATGTGGACTACTAACTTTCCGACTTTGGCACCTGAAGACCTGGCTTCTAATGTCTTGAACAGAACCATTTTGCCGATCTGGGGAATGTATCCATGCACTTTAAATTGTAGACATGTGCAATGTAAAAAATATGTAGTGTGCAGTGTGCTGAATGATACTGAAAGAAATCAACTTAATTAATGTCATGTTTGAAAAAGTGCCCAGTCAATGGGCCCTCCAGTCCTCTGCACACCATCAACCCAGAAAACCAGCTAAATAATCTGTATTACAACCGATATTCAAAACACAGATACCATCATGTTCTGAGAAATAAAAAAATGACTTTGGGCCTCATTACGACCCTGGCGGTACGGGGTTAATGGTGCCGTAAAAGGTGCCGGCGCCGTTAACCCCGTACCGCCTCCTTACGAGGTACCTTCGCGGGACCGGGTAAGTAACGCCTGGTCAAACCAGGCGTGCTTACCGGGTCCCGCGAGGGGAAGAGGGAGCAAACAACGGGCCAACTCGTAATGGCCCGTTGTTTACTCCCTCTCCCATTCCCATTCAGCCCTACGGGGGCTGAAATGGGAATGGGGAAGGACCGGTTCTGGGTCTTTGTGGGGAGGAATTACCGGGCCTTCCGAACTCAGAATGGCCCAGTAATTCCTCATTCCATGGACCCGGACCCGGACGCGGTAGCCATGCCGCCAATAGCGACATGGCTACCGCCGAGGTCGTAATGAGGGCCTTTGTCTTTAATATTCAGATGCAAATGAAGTGTTCAATTCTGAGTTGTACAATAGCTCAATGCGTTTCGGGGAAACAATCCCCTATTTCAGGAGCTAAATTTTATAAGTAAAGAGAAAACACACATATATGTATAATTCATACTAAAACGAGAGTACTTTCACCTACACCACCAAAGGTGAGTTCACAAGCCAACATGCCATGGCTTCACAGACTAATTTTCCACTACGTAAGTGATCCACGGTTTTCAGATCAAGACCAACTCCCTCTAGAAATAGATAGCCATCACCAGTGTTTATAGCCTAAAATCACCAGATGGAACGCTGCTATATGAAGCCACCTCGTGTATCATATAAGAGAGTCCCAAAGAGAACTCAGAATCTACAACCCCAAGATAGAGACTCCCAATATAGTCTTGCAGATGGGGCATCACCTGCCTATTGTCACATACCTGTCCCAATAACGATGAGGGTATTCACCAAGGGGTCATGCGTCATTGACCAGGTTAATCCCTGCCTCCCCAAATAATATGCTACAAAGTAAGGACGTTTCTATCAGTGTCAATCAAGGAAACTATCCCAATCAGAAACACTGATGTCCCCACGTACCTCCAGCAGAGACTATCCCTAAAACGTACAAAATGAAGGAAAGCCAGTTCTCTCTCAGTCCCTCTCGAGTACAGATAGAGCAGTGTGTAGTCTGAAACGATACAAATGGAGTAAATGGGAACACTGTCATAAACCGACTTTGAGTGTGCTAGGCCGGATGGCCTGTGCAATAAAGTACGTGACACCAGAGGTTGAAACTAATGTCCTCTTTATTTCAATACAGGATACTAACTAACTCCCCCTTTCTGCCTTCCCTGCTCCCACGTCATCCCCACATGGTCACTGGCTCCTTCTTAAAGGGGCAATGCCGCGTAACATCACCTCCGGACAAATGTCCCGACATCTGCTTAGCATTCTTCAACTAGGCAAGGTGGTCTTCTGATAATCCGTCAGGGCCTCTCACTTCTCTCCTCACCCCTGATCGACTCTGGTGTCTATACTGGCCCAGTCACGTGATGGCGGATTTGTTTTGGGGGAAATTACGAGTCATCCTTCACTTCTCGTGGTGGACAATCCAGGTCTGGCTGTGGTTGTCCTTCGTCCTCTCTCTTGATAAACCGCTTAAACTGTGAGCTGTTTCTCGTAATTTCCTTGACCACATTCTGTGCTGTGACCATGGTGCCTTTGATGGCTGTGATATTCAACGGTTGTGGGCCGAAGCGAGCATCTTTCTTCTTGGAGGTCGGTTGCTGCAGCAACACTTTGTCTCCCACCTGGAACTCTTTGGGCCTTGCCCCTCTCCTCATGTCTGTCTCTAAACGAGTCTTCTCCTTCCGATCCTGGTCCCTCCGTATTACCTCCGGGTCACCTTCCTGCTGGGTGATCGGTGGTGCACGATCCGTGTGCGAACCTTGTATCGCATCATTAGATCAGCGGGTGCCTTGTTGGTGACCTCATGTGGAGTGTTCCTGTAGTCCCGAAGTAGTCGACATAATGCCTAATGGGGGTTAGTGCCCTCAATGCGGGCCCTCTCCAACGTTTTCTTAATGGAGGCCATAAATCGCTCAGCCATCCCGTTAGCTTGGGGCCACCTGGGTGTAATCTTCTGATGGGTGAACCCCGTGTGGTTTGCAAATGAGGCGAACTTGTGTCCGCTTAACGGGGGTCCGTTGTCAGATTTGATGATGTCGGGTATTCCCCATTCTCTTAATACTGCTTCAAATGTTGCCGCCGCCTGGGCGAATGCGGTATTCGCTACCCTCTTGACTATGGGGAACCTTGAATGTTCATCTAAAAGTCAACTGCTACTCTTTACCATGGTCTTTCGGGAATGTGCGTTGACTGCATCGGGACAGGTGGCTCTGCTCTGGCGGTGCACTGGCATGCTATGCAGTTCTTCACCCATCGGTCTACCATGGAGTACAGAAACGGGAACCACACATGACAACGGAGTTGACGCTTGGTGTTGTCGGCGCCTCTGTGTCCTTCGTGTGATGTCTTTATTACCTCTGCTCTGAGTGCCGCGGGAATTACTAACTGGCACCCTCTTAGTAGCATTGTGTGGTCCTTCACCGCTAGTTCTGTGTGTACCTTGGCCAGTCTGTCCATCTCTTCCTTGCACACCCCCAGGTGGTTTAGAACCACTCGTCGAAAGTCTCTCCATTTGTTGTTTTCAGTGAGACTGATCGCCAGCGCCACCATCTGCAGCGATATTGCTGGCGGAAGAGCGTTAGAGGCCACATAGTTTATGTACTCTGCATTACCTGCTCTGGAAGTGGGTTTTCCTGCTGGGTGGCGTGAGAGATAGTCTGCTGGGTTGTTCTCGCCCCCAGGCCTGTGGATGATGTCGAAATCCTACTCTTGCAGCCGAATGCCCCAACGCTCCATCCTCTGAGGCATTTTGGTGTGGGGATTGCCAAACAAAGACAGCAAGGCCTGGTGGTCCGTGATGAGGGTGAACTTTTTCCCTATGATAACATTATGAAAATGGTTGCAGGCCCAGACTGCTGCCAGACTTTCTTTCTCAGCCTGTGAGTAGGCCGATTCCAGTGGTCCCAAAGCACAGCTTGCTTAGGTGACGATGTGCCTGGGGTGAGTGTACTCTCCACTGGTCTGGGCGAGGATTGCTCCAAGTTCAACTGGGTTCTCATCTACGAAGATTTTGGTGTGCCAATCGGGGTCGAAGTACGCCAGACAATGGGCTTCCGCCAGTGAAGTTTTTATGTTGTCAAATGCCTCTTGGCACTCGGAAGACCAAATGAATTATGTGTCCTTCTGAAGTAGCCGTCGTAGTGGTTCGGTAATGGAATCGTAGTGCAGAATATAGCAGACACAGTACCTGGCCATACCCAGAAATGAGCGAATGTCCGCCACTTGTGTGGGTTCCTAGAGATTGGAGATGGTGTGAACCTTCTCTGGGTCCGGTGTCATACCATCTGCGGAGAAGATATACCCAAAGAATTTCAGCTTTGTTTTGCTCAAGTGGCATTTCTTGATGTTGAGGCTCAGGCCCGCTTCCTGGATGGCAGTGCAGGTTGCAAGCAGTGCATAGTCGTGTTCTTCATTGGTTTTGCCGAACACAAGAATGTCATCGTTGTAGTTTAGTGCCCCTTGTATCGGTCTGATGACTTGTCTCATTGCCTCTTGAAAGATCTCAGCCGCCGATGAGATGCCGAAGTTGAGGCGTCTGTAGCGAAACACGCCATCATGGGTGGCGAAGGTGGTGATGCCCCTCGAGTGGGGGCATCACGGTAGTTCCATCTGGTGGTAGCCTTGATTGAAGTCCAGTTTGGAGAACAGCACAGACTTATTTAGCTGGACTATCATGTCTTCAATTCAGGGCCCTGGGTGGCTTTCCCTCTGGATGGCGGTGTTGGCCATCCGCATGTCCATGCACAATCTCAGGCGTCCCCCTTCTTTGGGCACAATCACCACGGGCGAGATCCACGGAGTTGGACCGGATGCTGGTTCAATTATGCCAGCGTTGAGCAGATGATTGAGTTCCTCAGAGACTGCAGCCTGTAGGTGGAACTCGACCCTCCTGGGATCTTGTGGAATGGGTCTGACACTCTCGTCAACGTGTAGTCTGATGGGGGTCATTTCAGTTTTCCCAGCCCTTTGCAGATGAGCAGAATTTGACATGATTGTCTCTTTTGTGATTAGGTTTACCGGTAGAGAGTCACACGTTCACCACGTAGACATGTCCATGAGAGTTGCGCCCTGGCACTGCAGTTTGTATTACATCTCCTTTGTGGAAATGGATGTCGATGAGTCCTAACAGGGACGCAGTGTTGTAACTTAGTAGGCAGCAGCCTTTCGTGGGTCTCCGGATAACATGGATGACAGTGGCTATGGTGAGCCCATTGTGTATGAGATGGCGCTTGAAGTGTCCGATGGAGTGGAGAGGGAGGTCTGCCCCCCACTGGAAGATTTTCGCCAGCGTCCTGGCTAGCGACGGGCGGTTTGGTATCTGCAGGAACTCCTGTTCCCCCATAATGTTGACGGTGGCGCCTGAGTCTACTAGGAAACAGAATTGTCTGTCGAAGATGTTGATGGGAATTCTGGGCGCCTCTTTTGCTTCCCTGTCATCGAGGAGGAGGTTGACGTACTCATCCTGTATGTACCGGTCATAGTCATCTCTTCCATAGGTTGACCCATGTGGTTGTTGCTGGTCGTGCCACAGATGTGGCTGAGGTGGCCCATTGTACTTATCCTCCAGGAGCGGGCTTTGGTCTTGCGGGTCATAGTCCTGTTGGTAGTCGTCCACATGAAGTTCTTCTATCGCTCTGATGTAGCGCCTCAGCCCTTGTTGGTATTGCCTGGGTTGGTATGGAATGTTCTGTGTGCTACGGCTGTATATTCTCTGGTGCGTTTGCAGTGGCATCCGCAGTGTGGGGAAAGGTCAGCCTTCTCTGCAGACGGACTGAAAGTGTCCATCCCTGCCGCAGTTGCCACACCTTTGTGAGAGAGCTGGGCATGTCCCCGAGTGGGGAAACGCCATTCCGCAGCGGTCTGAGGTTATTCACGTTACCCCTTTCTTGTGGTGATGTACCCCTGTCTATGGGGTGTTGGATAGCCGCGATGAGTTCACTCTTGTCAGACTTGGCGTTGCTGTTTCCGGATATGAACGCCATTTGCACCTCCACCCTTTCGATTATTCTCGCCATCTCACTTACTTTATCTATTGTGAGCGCTTTCTTTAGCAGCTACTTTTTAGTGGTTGGGACAGGCATCCCTCAATCACTCTCAGTCTTATGGCCTCATCCAGTGAGAAACCGTGGAACTGACAGTGGGCACCTTTGATTCGCAGCCGAATCATAAACTCATCTACAGTTTCATCACTCCGTTGGGTACATTGATTAAATATGTACCGTTCATAGTCACGATTGGGCTCTATCACCAACTTCCTGTTGAAGGCAGTTATTAAGGATGCATAGTCTGGTTGTTCTTCCAGCGGAATGGTTTTAAGAAGTGTTTTAATTTCACTACCGGCGACATTAATGAACATGTTCTTGAGATTTGGAGACTTTTCTTCACCAGCTGCTTTAATAAAGTTGTCGAAATCATCTAACCATTCGACCCACCTCAGGCCTTTATCTGCCTGTGGGGTCATGGCGAACGGGGGTGGAATGCACCCAGCAGTGACTGTGGACCTTGTGAGCATAGGTGGAGGCATAGGGTCACTCATTTTGACACAGGGTGGTTGTGTTCACTGTGTGTTGGCCGTGGCCCTTCACTGGCAAGTGGACTGTCCGACCCACGTGCTGTCTGTGCCTTTCCGTGTGGTAGCACGTGACCTGCAGTGGGCTGAGGGTGTTGCATGGGCTTCAGTGATGCGCGTTGTCCCCTGCGCCCTGTGAAAGCTATAGGTACTGTTGGGGCATGCAGGGCTTGCTCGGGGCCTGCAAGCACCTTGGAAAGGAGGTGCCACCATGTTTCACTGGTGCACGTTGTCCCCTGCACTCCGTGAACATAATAGGTACTGTCGAGGCATGCATGGCTTGGTTAGGGCATGTGAGCGTCATAGAACGGACGTGCCACCAAGTCTTGGTGGGAGCGCCGTGGGAGGGAAGGAGGAGGCACCTACCCGGTGGATCCGCGTGGTTACTGAGGCTCCACTACGTGGCGTGAAGGAGAGCTGCTGGCAGACTGACGCGCGGCTGTACGGGGGCTCTGTGTGGTGCTCCCACATGGTATGGAGCGTTTGTGCAGTGGAGCAGGAACCCGGGATCGGGTGGTTGACAACACAGCGGGATCGCCGCCGCGTCTTGGGACGGACGCTGGAGATAGCTGGAGCAAGACACTGGAGGTAGCTGGAGGAGAATGCTGGAGGCAGCTGCACGGCAGAGTGGGATCACCCATCATGTACGTAGGAGGACTCCGGGCAACGGGAGACGTCCTCGTTACCAGATGTTAGGCCAGATGGCCTGTGCAATTAGGTACGCGACACCGGAGGTTAAACTAACGTCCTCTTTATTTCAATACAGGATACTAACTAACTCCCCCTTTCTCCCTTCCCCGCTCCCACATCATCACCACGTGGTCACTGGCTCCTTCTTAAAGGGGCAGTACCGCGTAACAGAGTGAAAAATGAAAAGATCGAAAAAGGTGCCCGTAAAGCATGTAAGGCTCTTACCGCGATGATACTTGGACTCAAAGAAGCCGTAACGCCAACTCGGTACAGCACGTGCAGTAAATACTCTCGGAAGGGCCCTCCAGTAACAAACACTATATTATTGCCATTTGCACCCGGGCACGTTTGGATGTCAAGGGCCCTCTTTTGAGAGACAAAATGTGGTGCGTAGATCGTGCGACCTGTTTTTCTCTAAAGAAAATCGCAGCAAGTAAGATGGCCACCATGGAAATTATGGGCTCCTCCTACAGCAAATCTAAGTAAGTGTATTTGAAAGTTGGTATTTTAGCTATACCATCAGACATGGATTAAAACCTGATGCTTTAAAGTTACTAACTGGCCACCAACATCAAATATCCTGCTGTATTTCTATGTCAAGACTGAGGGATTCCTACTATGCTTTATACACCCACCCAGCAGCAAAAAAAAAAAATACTTTAAAAAAGTCAAACTATAACCTTGTTAAAAGAGATATATGAAAGTATACTAATGGTCTGGTTTCATGAACCCAAAACAACCAATCATAATATGTCCGAGTAAATATAAAACGCTGTCCCTTTGTCTCCTTTACTGCTCCTCAAAGCAGATTCACAGCAAACAAGTATGCCACAAAAAATATTGTTTGCAGTTGTCTGTGTTGTGGCAGAATGCCATCTTGTGAGGATTTGAAATCCCTAGCTTTTTCGATTTTTATAAAAAATAAAATGATGTGGGTAATTCTGTGACAGCTGCTGTGACTCAAAGTCACTACAGCCAGGGGTGACATTTTTACCTCTATACCCCTGATTCCAAATGTAATAATTTGTGCCTTATTTGTCTAGTGGCAGATTAATCTATAGGAATAAGGCATATCTGGTTATTGTATGGTGACTGGTAAGAGCACACAAATATTAAAGTCACTGCAATCTCATAATACAAGTGTCAGCTCTTTGGGAACAGATCAACTATGTTATGGCAATATGTATTCATGGTATCCTGGCTGTCTACATTGCTCCCATTAAGACAATGGCAAAGATACTGGGCCTCATTACGAGGTTGGTGCTAGTCATGGCGCTATCAGCGCCATGACTAGCACCAATTACGGGACCGTGTCCGCCCTCATTCAATGGGGACTTACCGGTCCAGTCCGACCTTGGCGGGACCGGTAAGTCACCATTGTTAAAGCCATTCCCCATTCCCATTTGAGCCCCCATAGGGCTCAATGGGAAGGCGTCAATAATGGTACCGCAAATTGCGTTACCGTTATTGACCCCATATCCCTTAACGGGTCCCGTCCATAACGCCTAGTAAAACCAGGCATTAAGGGAGGGACCCGCTAAGGGATCTCGGAATAGGGCGCAAAGGGATTACCGGCACCGGTGTCATTACCGGTGCCCGGTATCCCTTTGCGCCCACCTCAGAATGAGGCCCACTGTCTTCCTTTGATCCCCTGGGAGAAAAGGTAACACCTCCCCAGAGGCATATGAGCTCCCACCAGGAGATCTCCTGGGAACCCTGCTTCAAAGGAAGACTCTCATAACAAATGCCAGCCTCACACGGGGGTGTTACACACCAAAGGGCCTTTGAAGTTGAAGGCATGGGAAGGGGGCAGAGTTGGGTTATCCAGAGAGAATGAAGTTGACCTGAGAAGGGGTTCCACTATTTTACTTTTCTGTGGGTCTCTTTCCTTCCTGCCCCCTCGGTTTTCTGAAACAATAGGCACACTGGATATGATGCAAGAAGGCAAGGGTCACTTGTTACATTGACTGGGTGTGGACCCCTTTACAGCAGGCAGACTTGCTACTTTCCAATCTCCTGTGACATTTTACCTTGATAAGGATGGGGTCTCCCACTCCTTCCTTGAATAATCTTTGGATACAAGAAGAAGACACCTTTGGACCTCTACTGGGCGTACAGTCCATCCCAGCGTCCTCTGACATAAAAGTGAAGGCAGTAGACATCCAAAGCAGAAGAGAGCTATGTCCCCTGACCCTCCCCTGGGACCAGTGGGGGTTAACTTCTGTGGAGTACGCCCTCAACAGCTGGCTGCGCTAGAACCAGGCTCCTGTTTACTGTAGGGAAAGGACACCCTGTAGGTTCCAGCCAACCTCCCCACAGTGCGAGTGCAATAAAAGGACGTACCCTGGATTGGAACAAACAACAACTGCAAAATCAAGGAAGTGATCCCTGGCTCCCTCTCATCTCTGAACAGTCTAGATGCCGGTTTGGGCACTGTCAAAATCGCCCACGCTGCTAAGAAGGTGCCACTGGAGTCATCCTTGTCTTGGATGCTTGAACACCTTTCAATCTCTGAGTTCACCCAGTGCCAATGACGAAGCGCCGCCATCTCTGCATCCGAGACCTGCTGAGTTTTCAATGTCCCGTGATAGAGTAAGGAGCCTGGTCCTGAATGGGGGGACAAAGGGACCCCTCCCAACCTGTGGTAGGAGGGCTACCAAGGAAAATGGCAGAGCCTGTCTGACCCCAGTCGTGGGCGGAGGGATGTAGAGTGGTCCCAGCCTCCTGAATCCCCCTGAACGTGCCTTGAATGAGTTGAACAGTACAGCTCTTAATCATCCAATGTAATGCAACCTTTATTCTGTACCGAGTTCTTGTTTATTTTCCGAACTACCCAGAC
The DNA here is from genome assembly GCF_040938575.1 of Ambystoma mexicanum. Classification (NCBI taxonomy): domain Eukaryota; kingdom Metazoa; phylum Chordata; class Amphibia; order Caudata; family Ambystomatidae; genus Ambystoma; species Ambystoma mexicanum. Next base: position 886,871,253 of record NC_090931.1, read on the forward strand.
TAGAATGCACTACCAGACCAAACAAGTTCAGTGGGCCGCAGAAGTTCACCAACAGCTTCCGGGCTGATGGCACCACTTTGCGCCTAGAAACACTTGTGTACAGGTGGCCCCTAGAAACAGCATAACAAAGGGGGTGACCGTCAAGAGAAAAATTCTGCACTCATCTAAACCAGGAACCAGCAGCGTGCAGACCCCATTTGAAGCAGGGGCCATCGTGGAGACCATTGAATGCAGCGCAGCGAAAGAGGGGGCAGGGCTAAAAGGACTATACAATGCAGCAACCCACCCTCAGAGGAAATGAAAGCCATAGACAGGCCCCCAGAATCAGGTGGATTTCATAGCCAATGGAAGTTAGAGGGGGAGGGACCAGGAAACCACAGGTATAAGAAACCTTGTGGCACAGCCGATTGTCTGCGGTGTTCGGGGAGGTCAGGAGGCATGAAGGTGTACCAAGAGGCCAGAAGGTGGAGCAGAGTGCTGAGGAGTCTGTAGAGCAGCTGGTCAGGAGTACGGGTGAAATATTGTGAGTGTAAGAGTGCGTTACCTAGTGTAAAGATTGCAGCTTTGTTTGTGAGGGTGGGTGCAACAGTGAAAGACAGGGTACAGGGAGTGTAAGAGTGTAGTAGAGGTAGTCTCAGAGAGTAGAAAGTGCAGGCAGAGCTAAGATGTGAGTGGCAGGGAAGGCAGGAGGGGTGAAAGGTATAAAGTGGAGAAGGGAAAGGTCGGGAGTAGGTGGTGAGTGAGAAGGAGGAGGAAGATCAAGGAGGGAGTAGGAAGAGGAGGAAAAGGGACTAGAGAATAAGGTAGCAAAAAAAGAAGGGAGAATAGTGAATGGGAGAAAGAGGAGAGAGGGACCAGGAGAGTGTCTGAGGGAAACCAGGCACCAATCGAATTGGAAAATCATCTGGTGGGAAGAACTAAAGTAAGTTATCCCTTAGGACATCCTGGAGGGAATCAGTTAGAGAGGGCTTCAGCATTTGGGGCTTCCCACGGTAGGGAGGCAATAGTAAATAGTAGAGTTTACTGAACTATAGCATTCAAGCTGACCTTGGGTATCATGGAAGCCTGATCTAGGGCGTGGGAGACCCGGGGGAATGGAGTGACCAGCTAGAAGAACCCTTTAGTCACATTTGCCCACTGCCTAAACCACCTCAAGACAACAGCCCAAGGAACTTGTTAATAAAAACAATTGAACCATACATCGGATTTGTGAGTTTCTTAAGGACGGTTTATAGACATAATTTCGAATACAAAAATCTCGAAAGTCAAAAAGTCGAAAAAAAAATGTCAAAATAAAATGTCGAATTTTTTTTTATGACGATTTTTTTTCGAAATGGGGGGGTTACCCCCCCAACCCCTCTTTTTTTTCTTTTTTTTTTACCTATTTTTTTTATATAAACTAGAGCCAAAAAAAAAATATCGAAAAAAAAAAATTCACATTTTTTTTTTTCGACATTTTTGATTCGACTTTTTTGACATTCGAAATTTTTCATTCGATATTATGACTGGACACCCTTAAGGCCACCTGTGACGGACTCCAACTCGAGACAGGTCCCTGGTCTCCAGCTTCTTAGAGCGTCAGTCTAATGCCAGTGCAGGACGTTGATGCTGTATTGAGCCAGCCGAGTCGTCGCCGCGAAAGGGCATTCTTTGCTTCTCTGTACCAGAGTCCCCAGAGTCTTCCAGCACCACCAATCCAACATTTGGCCTCATTACGAGGTTGGAAGTAAAGGGTTACCAGCACTGATAAGGATGCCGATGTCGGTAACCCCTTACCTCCGTATTCCGAGGTCCCTTAGCGGGTCCCGCTATGGGCGCCTGGTTTTACCAGGCACCCTTAGCGGGAGCCGCTAAGGGACCAGGGAGCTAATAACGGGCCCGCTACTAGCGAGCCCGTTCTTAGCTCCATCCCCATTGAGCCCAATGGGGCTCGAATGGGAATGGGGAATGGTTCTCAGAATGGGGACTTACCGGTTCCTCCAAGGTTGGAATGACCCGGTAAATCCCTATTTCGAGAACCCGGACCCGGAATGCAGAAAGGGGGTAGCCATGGTGCTAACAGCACCATGGCTACCTCCTACCTCGTAATGAGGCCCATTGCCTGCTGCCTCCTGCATCTTCGACCTGCAAACCATCCCCATTGTAAAACAGCACAGCATCATGGGACCTGGCATAGTCGCTCCTTGACTCTGGGCACAGACACCGGTTAGAGGCCAAAAAGGCTCACTGAACGCTCGAGGGCTGAAGAAATAAATGATGTACTGTGAAGAGGCCCTGTCCCTGTGGTCCACTTTCTGGGACCATATTGACTTAAGCCACTCTTCCCCTGCCTTTTTATGCAATGACATGTCCTTTTGAACATTGACATTGGTGCAAGTTTGTGTCTGCACACCTCTGCTCAAGTGCCCAGAGTGGCATACTACATCTGTCTGCATTTTATTATTATTATTACTAGGGTATGTTTGAGCACGGACCTAGCTTTGTGAAGCAATACAGCACTTTACAAGTCATATGGGGAAAAACACAGTGAGGGAAGCAGAGATACAAGGCAGAAGGGCTCTAACAACAGGGTAGGGTAGGCAACTTGGCAACAAGATATCTACAGGCAACCAGGGAAGGAAATGGGGGGTTGCAGATCTTCCATTCGCATGTTAGGTGGGGAGTGGAGGGTGTGTGGGCATAGGTGTTAGGGAGAAGCCATTCCTTGAATAAGTAAGTATTGAGCCCCTTCCTGAAATTTAGAAGTGAAGAGGTGAGTCTGGTGAAAACTGAGAGGTGGTTCCAGATTCTGGGGGCAGAGACAGAGAAGACTTATCTTCTAGTTCTTTCCTTGCTGCACTAGTGGAGTTGAACTCTGCACATGTCCTTACTTCTGTTGGATCATAGGTCTCTGCAGATACTGAGTTTCTCAGCGAGGTAGCTTTTGGACTTCAGGGCGACAGCCTTGAAGATGATGCAGCAGGATCTGAAGATGGTACATGCTTGGAGCGAGAGCCAGTGCGGGTCGGTTATGTGGTCGAATTTTCAGAGTCCTTTGATGAGTCATGCTTCAGTATGTAGGACGCATCTCGTGGGTTCCAGGGCAGTTGCCAGAAGGCCTTCCAGATGGATAATGCCACCATCCAGGGAGAGAGGATCAAGGCTTGGATAGTGGATCTGAAGTTGTTTTGCGGGCTAAAGGGTTTGATTTTCTACAGGAGGGAACGTTGGTACCAAGCCATTTGTGTCTTTGTGCATTTTCAGTGTTCTCCTACAGGGGTGTATTTTTGCTGGTGTATTCTAGTTAGATACTTGTAGTTTTAATTATTTAATTAACATCTATATATATATATTTGTATAGAATCTTGCTACTGTTCTCTGTTAAAAGGTGAAGAAGGTGTACCCATCGGGCTGTGTCTTTTACCTTTATGAATGGGATCCCTGTTGGTTTAGTGGTAGTGTGGGCCTAAGGAGGTGGTCTAGCCCCTATCCATCCCATATTTAATAGAGAATAAAGTGCAGTGCAGGACCTTGAGCTTCCAACGTGTGAGGCCCCGGGTTCACTCCTGGCATTTCCAGGACTACTTATTGCATTAATGATCATTAATTGTAAATTATTTTTATTTGTTACTTTAATTCACTTTCTTTAGTAGGGAATATAGCAGTGTTTGGATGCGTGCTTTCACATGAAAGGTCCTAGGTTCAGTCACCGGCACCGCCAATGTGTATTTGTTTTAATTACAGTTTTAACTGCGCATTCCTGTGCACATAAGAGGATCTGCCCGCTTGCACTTACAGAATCAGATAGAAGTATAACATAACAGGTGTATTTGTAGAGCGCACTTGTGAAGGCTACTTTAATTTAATCACAAATCTCAGCGATATAGCTTGTTGTTGCTACCTTCAAAGCCAGTCATGTCTGCTGCATGGGTCAGTAAATGGAAAGGCAGATACTGTGGAAATGAGAGGATGCCCAAGACTGTGTCAGGAAACAGGCTGTGTTAGCTTTATAAATTAGCATGCATATTGTGTGATTAAATATGCTGACCTGTGAGTTATTTGCAGCATCCCTGTCATTTAATTTCTATTTTTCCCTTGTTGGGAAGGAAATGAACCTCTTCCACCCTCCTAGGCACTTTAGATTAAGGCAGATCCCATAAATATACTTGCGATGTGCCGAGGGCAGGTGTGTGCTATGAGACCCTGTATTGGCAAAATATTATGCTAAATATACATGCTTAGACTTAGTGCGCGCATATAAGTAGGTGCTATTTCTATAGCTTTGGTAGAAACATTCTGCTGTGCATGGCTGGGCGGTAAACACAGACCCAACAAAGGAACCTGAATGGGCCCAAGCGCTGACGATAGAGAGACCCACGCTTTTAGTTCCCATTCCTTTGTTCCACGAGACAATACCAGGAGCCTCACAGTATTCCTTTATCGCAGCCAGGCCGAAGCAGGCCTCCAACCCCCACCCAACTCACCATAAGTTATGACACCCACAACTCTCCCAGTCCAAGAACTCTGAATTCCACGATAGTAGGTGACCCCAAACCCACAACCATAAAACCACTGGTCATAAAAGATCTAAAACAACATGACCATTCCACCTTATTTCATAATGACAAGATTTGTAATGCGAGGTACAAGGTGGATGGAATAAATTATAGTCCAAAGCGAGGGTGGAAGCCTTGAGTACGGATAGTGCGATACTGAATGAGTGAAGAATGTGTGGGTCAGCTCGATCTTAAGCCTCCCCATGTGCCAGTCCCCGATGCCTCCCAGGTGCATGCCATAATGATAGAGTAGCACTGTCTTACACAGTAACTAATTGCGAACTCGACCTTGGTTCCCTGGAGTTGATGAGCCCAGCAGACCCCACGTGATGAAAGACGGACGGATGGGGCTGGGTCCAATTGCCTGGCATCTCCTATGGAGCGGGCTGACAATGTATCGGGTCTCACCAACCAGCCACGCAGGTTTTTACTGTGTATGTTTTCATCATTGATGACGATTTGGTTACTTATAACATTCTGCTTGTACCATTGTTTGGCAGAACGCTCTTGAGCAGCAGAGGTCTTTGCTGGCATACCTATTTTTTGTGTGATTAAACTTGTTATCCTTGCAAGAAACACTCTGCCTTTTTTCCCTATCAGGTTGTATTTTTTCTGGCGTGAGCATTTGTGGGGGTGACTTCACCTCCCACCTGATGGCCTTTCATTCCAAAAGATAAGACAGACATAGTGGTGGCAGTCAGTTTTGATGTGCCCCTAGAACAGGGTTGTGCAACTCCAGGCCTCGAGGGCCGGAAACCTGATGGGTTTTCAGGATATCCTGCATTAATATTCATGAGCAAAAATGTGCATACATTTAGAATCATTATATGCAAATTTATCTCATGAATATTAATGAAGAATATCCTGAAAATCCAACATAGATCCGGCCCTAGAAGCCTGGAGTTGGACAACCCTGCCCTAGAAGCTAGGCCGAAACATGTCTGGGGTTGCTTCTGTTTCCATGCAGAGGGGACCTAGCCTTGCAGTTCGGGCAGGGGTTGCTCCTATTGGTGGCAGTAACTGACTGATTTGCATATGGCTGGACCCCTTTTGCAATGGCGCAGACAGGCTAGAAAACGGTGGTGTAGAAGATTGCCCAGAGCAATATCAGTGTCAGATGTTCAGATCAATTCAAAACCTTCCATCCATCACTTTTTTGGTCCTAGAAGCTGGACTTCAGGATTAGCAAAAGTAACAATCATTTCTGCAAAGTATCCTGACTTGCTGCCTGCGTGCAGAGTACCTGGTTAGAAGCAGTTCTGCTACTTTTTGGGGTTCGGCGATGATTGTCATTTTTTTAGAAAGACGTTCCTTTACAAGAATCATGAAGATCCAGAGCCAAAAAGCACCTTTTTGCAAGTAGCCCAAGAGATTCCCATGGTGACAGCGTGGGATGAAAAAGACTGTGGGGAGTCTTCTCATTTGTACACTGCCCAAGCATGGTGTAAGGAACTCATGGTGGCAACAGTAAAGACAGACACAAGTGATCATTGTTCAAGGGTGTTTATTAAACTGTATAAATGGGTGAGAGAAACTCCTAATCTAAGCCTAAATCTAAGATGGGAGCAAAGTACAACCTTCAAATAAAAATTACACCATCCAAGTGGAGCCTAGTCAAATCAAAAGGGCCTATACTAAAACAATTACTATTGACAATCCTTACCACTAAACTACAAAAATAGTGTGGGATAATGTTCACAAGAAAAGAAAGAAGTGTTCATGAAATGATAAGTCAGGATGGTATTGCTGAGGCCTCCCATCCCCATGTTTTTAGCACGGGTCAAGACGGGACTCCTGAGCAGAGCGCATTCCTGGGCCTCTCCAGCACGAAGTTGCAGTTCCTTTCAACGATACCAGGACCTTCTGGGGCCAAGTCTCTTTTCTACAAAGTCTCTTGCCTTAGAAGGCCTGTTGGACCATAAACAACAACAAACAAAACAAAATGTCTTCAGTGACCTTTCACAATTTGCGATTGCTCTTCGCCACTTGGATTCCCCTCAGCTGGGCCCTGATCCTTCTTACAAGGTGGGCCTAACTCAATCGGGTTCACTACAGCCTTTCATTCACAATATCAACAACTTGTAACATTCAAGAGTCTTAATGTCTTTTTAAGCAATCATTCACTGTGGACATCCCTCAGTCTGGTTCTCTCTTGTCAACACAATGTTCTGGGGTTTATTATGCTTTACCCTGGTTCACAGGCATCCCTAAGCCAAGTTCACATTTGCCAGATACACAGTTCACTTTACTTTATCACAATGCAGGATTTACTTCCCTTAGCTTTCCTCTTAGCGACGTGTCAAAGACTTTCGATTGTACCAGGGGTTTGACTCGACCCTTGTATGACCCCTCTGACACCTTGCACCGGCCTTTCCTAGGGCCTTCTGGTATTGGTAGTTTCAACAAAGGGGACCAGCCAGAATGAGCCACCCCGTGACGCCGGGCAACTCTGCAGCTGGCCCTTCACTGGGTGTTCTTTGTTCACAAGTTGCTTAAGTTCATATAATGTTGCCGATTGCAACCTTTGGCTCAACACAGTCCGGCTTACTATCAGCTCTCCCCGACTCACCAGCTGTGCTGAGCTCGTTGGTGTTTCTTGTCTCTGGAGTCAAGGCGGGTACCACAGTAGCAAGCGCATCCCCCCGCCTTAGCCATCAGTACGGGACGGCCCTGTGCACCATTTACATCTGTCACACCACATGCCAGCGTTAGTTCCCGGTCTTATGATTCCTTTCACAGAGGCTTCACGGTCTGGGTTGAAAAGGGCAGGGGCACTTCTCTCCTTGTTGTCCTTTCAAGTTTTGCTGCTTTTCTCCTCCGTTTGAACTGCTGTCCTGGAATAGCTGCTTCCTCGTGCATTTGGCCTTGCTCAAAGTGTGCTCTCGTGCTCTTTTTATCCCTGTGGGGAAGGGAAAGGGCTGTCAGGTGTGTGTAGTTATTGTCAATTGCCTAACTCTGCCAGACCTTTGTGTTGGGACATGTCAGGTAAATAGCTCTGGTGTTAGTCTGTTGTCTTTCACGGTGTAAGAAAGTGTTCTTGTTGGAAAATGGGGGGTTAGAGCTCCTAAATATCCTACGGGTTAGGAAGGGGAAAAGTTGTTAATGGGAAGGGGGTTCCGCATCTCACTCTTCGGTGTCCCACTTCAACTCCCCAAAGACCCCTCATTCAGGTGATCCTCCCCCACAGGTCCACCCCCAGGAACTGGATCCAAGAGCAATGGCCGTGTAATGGCCACCTAGATGACAGATCTCCGGGGACCAGCGGGTGAGACCTTTAGGTTTCTCACAATGGGAGTCAATATTAAGAGGTGCCTGCGCAGTTAGCTGGACCTTTTAGATGTCTAGGACCCCAGGATCTGTCCACCATCTCAGAAAACAAGTATATACTTGTGATTCACGCTTAGGGGCCCCCTGAGGCACCACACTGTAGAAACAGTACTTCCCCAGTGATCCCTGAAACCTTGATTGGCATATTTTCCTGGGCTGCTTTCTCGGAGGAAGTTGTCTCCACAGAGATACCAAATACATATCTATATAAGGGGAGATAACATTTGTTTCATTGTGGCTCTCACAAGATTGTTATTTAAAGTCGTTGAAGCTCTGGCTAAGGTGAATGCACTTATACTTTACAGAGTGTATTCTCCAGCCTTTGACATTAGGGTGAGCATCTAAAAGCTTTAAAGCTAACTAATTTTGTTTAGGAGCTTCTGTATTGAAACTAATCAAATGGTCTAATCCACTTTAAACAAGTTTATATCATTGACAATGTTATACACCAGCCTCCCAACCATCATCAATGACGAAACATTAGAAAACATGTGGGTCTGACTTTTGGGAGGTCGTTTTTTTGCCAATTGGTTCATTAATTAACTCTATGATTTATTAGTAGAGTCTGACTCACCTCCTACCAAATTATGTCAAATAAATGTAAGATATGCTTTGAGTCTCAGCTGAATATAAACATTCTAGGATACCTTGGGAGATTGTGGAAATTAGGACAGGATGAGTTTTATTTTCGATTGCAGCTCAATAAGATTGTTGCACAAGAAATGATGAGTAATTTTATGTGTATCCATATACTTTGCACTATTCCTTCTTTGCACAATACAGTTTGATGTAATTTACTGTTGCACTAGCAAGGATGAGTAATTTTATGCATATTCATATGTTTTGCATTATTGCCATTTTGCACACCGTATTCAAACCAACGTGTCCTTTTCACGATGTCTTGCTTACTTTGATGGTATTTATTGCTCTCAAATATATATCTTCAGATCCTGTCGTTCTTATGTTAGTTACTACTCAGAGGTTGTACAATTAACTGACAACATATTTACGCTCATTCAACATGTTTTGTATATTGGTTACTTAAAAAAAGAAGTTGGACTAAAGCGGTCAATCTACTTTATGCTGATGTTTTTAAAATCTTCATGTCACTAATTTCGTTCTTAAAAATTGTGCTAATTATGTAGTATGCTATTGCGGTTTTATATTTTTTATGATTGTAACAAATTATCTGTATTGTTAATCTTGTTATATAAAAATGTTGTAAATGTTTGTTTACAAACTAAATACAATAATAAAAAAATATAAAATAAAATATCTGTATACTTGTAGGTGTTGCACTATCTCCAGTATGGATTATTTGTTCCACTGCAGCCTCCTGCTGGGGAACCATTATTTTCGTATGTCCAATTGATTAAACTGAGTTCCTTTGTGGAGGCACACTGTTTGAATAATACTACTATCAGGGATCAATATCCGGTGGCTTTGATTAATGACATTGCAGCGTCAGTGTTGCACTGCTTAACACTTTGTGTGGATACGAGCCAGTATGCAATTAAAATCTGCATTCAGAACATCCCTTAAGTCTTAAGAATATTGTGTTGCCTGTGTAATGATGCAGAGAATTTACAAATTTTTACGCATGGCATATTTTCTGAATCAGTTTGTAGTTGTTTATCTGAATGGCATTCTGATGTATTCTCCCTAGATTTCACAGCAGAGAATACATTTTTGGAAGTCTTCAGTAGATTGTGTTACTTTGTCTGCCACGCCTGAAATATGGGCGCTCAAGGACATGGTAGACTATTGGGATTTAGTCTTTCGCCAGTTTGAATAGCACTGGAATGTGGCTGCTTTTGGAAAGGCACACCTTATATAGTGCAAGAAACCCAAATATTTTTATGGCTCACAAATTAATGTGCCCGATTTATTCAGAATGCACCTGCATTCGAAGGTCATGCAAGCAAATCGGTTAAATGGGTGAAAGTAATTGAACGAGATAATAAACCAGACCTATACGCTGCCATAATTAATCATCTAGAGGCCATTTGTGACGCAGAGTCTACTGAAATGTTAATATTGAAAACGTATGAAAATCTTAACGAGAATTTATGACCAGTTATCTCAACCACCAAGGGAAAGATTAAAAAGAAAACCCTTCATAAAAATGTGTGGTATGATGAGGAGTGTCAGGAAGCAAAAAAAACATATCATCATGGCTTGTGTAAGTGCCAAGGAGGGAGTAAATAAAAGTTGTGATGGGCCCGTGCACATTATAAAAAAATAGTACATATTAAAAAGAATGAATTTGTGCAAGTGATATGATATGATATGATAGGTTATTTATAACGCGCTTAATACCCAGAGGTTTCTAAGCGCGGACCCAGGGATCGAACCCATGTCGCTCCGTGTCATCTTGCTTCCAAGGCAAGCACGTTGCCGTTGAGCTATCCTCCCGAGTAAAGTGAAGATCCATGTTAGAAGCCCTCCATACTAGCCTGGCAAATGGTAATGGATGGGGAATTGAAGGGCAATCAGACAATTAATTGCTGCACAGGCGCTGAAGAGTGGCGACAACACTTCGAACGTTTGTATAGAGGTATGGGGACGAAACAGCTCAACCCATAAGCAGCATGAAGGGTGAGCCATTGAGTGTTGACTATCCATCTATTACACTAGCTGATGTAGTGGAAGCTACTGGAACACAGAGGGGTGGAAAGGCAGCAGGACCTGACCCCATCCAGGGCTATTTGTTCAAGGAAGAGGTGCATATTTGGGCGCCTGTTTTGTGTAAAATGTTTAATGTAATTGTAAGGCAAGGCGCAATCCCAGATTCATGGCGTAAGGCCTCAATAATCTCCCTGCACAAAAAAGGGGGGGTAATTTTCCAGCAAATTATCACCCTATATCCCTTCTGGACAGTGCGGGCAAATTGTTTGGAAAAATCATCTTAAAATGCCTACAAAATTGGGCCGATAGTAATAACCTCATAAGTGATCTTCAGGCTGGATTCTGTAAGAAAAGGGGCACCATAGATCACTGTTTCATGCTGATACAAGAACAGCGTTTGATTCAGTATCAGGGGAGATCTTATGGAATGTATTAATTTCATATAACGTCCCAGCCTATCTGACCTCAATAATTAGGCTCCTTTACACCAGTAACACCGCATCTGTACGTTATGGCCTGGGAGGCGAAAACACCAACCCATTTGCAGTCACGAAGGGGGTGAGGCAGGCTGTCCTCTGGCCCCCCTCTTATTTAATCTGTATATACAAAAAATGATCAGCGTACTGCTAGCAGGTTGTGAGGATTGGCCAGAGATGGCTGTGGATAAATATCCCGCGTTATTCTATGCGGACACAGCTATTTATGAAAAACCAAACCAATGGTGCTGAAGGTGGATGGAGTACAATTAGAAAAAGCAAAAACTTTGATTACCTAAGGGTTCGTTTTCAAGAGAGTGGAGGTTGGGTCAACCAGGTTAGCCGTTCGGGTTCCACACTAGACAAACTTGGGGTGTCAATCCAAGCCTTTTCACACAAAACATAGCCATGGGGCTATTTCTCCTTCCCTAGAACTATATGGAAAACAAGCTGCTCCCGCCGCTTTATATCGGGCCAAAATATGGGGGTACACCAACCTCTCAAAACTAATAACTGGTGAGCATAAGTACATGAAAAAAAAATTCCTGTTGCCAAAGAGTGCACCTTCTGCAATAGTAGCCTTTGAACTAGAGATAACACTGATAGGAGTCTTAGGGTCATGGAACCCTGTGCTATACTGGCTGAAATTGTGGAATCAAGAACGGCTAGAGAAATACATAGATGCACTATGCCACCTGATGTCTATGGATAGAGGAAAATCGATTGATTGGTTTGCCCATGTTAAAAAAGACTCTCCAATGTGCCGAGGAAGGTGGCCTTTGGGATAGCCCCCAAAACCAGCCGAGGGGAAGGAGGAAATCCATTAGAAATGGAGCAATCCAAAGGGCAAGGGAACAGCTGATGGTTGGTGCTATGAAACTGAAACAAGGACCCGCATACTTAGTTTGCTCACAAAGCGGAAATTCCTATCTAGATTTCATTACATCACCATATGAACAATCTCTTTATATCCAAGTGAGAATGGAGATTCTCCCTGTAGCTGCCTTCTCACAATCTTGGAATGGATCCGTATCGGTTCAATGTGTCATGTGTGGGGCAGCAAGAGAATCAATGCTGTGTTTTTTGCTAATCTGTGAAAAAACAAAGCTATTGAATAGATATTTGAAGCCAATCCTGAATGATGTAGGAATTAGAGATACTAGATCAGCCATGAAATTCCTAAGGCAGAGCCTGCTCACCCATGTTATCTTTGCAATGGGCCCCTTCACTGATAGATCCTGGCTGTTAAGGAAGAACCTGCTGAAATTAAATATGTAAGAGGTTGCCAGGCTCTCCTCTTAATCTCTAATCAATTCTTTGCTACTGTTTGGTATTAGGAAAATAGTATAGATACAAATTTTTAAGATTATGAATTTCACACAGAATCAATCATTCTGCTGCTTTCTCTCTATTGCTAACACTCTCTGTCCATTGTCTAGCCCCAAAATATAGCTTATATATGAATGTTATTGATTGTAAAAAAATTTGTATTAATGTTTATTTATTTTGATATGGATGTATGTTATGTATTAACTTGAAGATTGTTATATCGAATAAAAGTTTTTTAACTGAGAACTGAGAATTCACCTATACAAAGTAATGCTTTTGAAATTGTTGGCCTGCTGAAAAAGAAGAACCCTGATAACTGTTTTTTCTGGGATGAGCAGAGTTACCTGGCCTTTTAAATTCTTAAACATGTCTTTAAGCCATCGAAATTGGTAACACTTCTTAGCCAGGTCTCCTTCTCGTACAGAATGATAATCAAGTAGAGCACTGTGTTTTTGCCATAGCCTGATTCTACGCTCTATGCTCAAGTAGAGCATTTGGTCTTTAAGTGAGAATTATTGGCAATGAGGAAGGCTTGCTCAGAACAGATTCTTGCTGTTGGTAGCACATTTTCCATTCGAAAACTCTTAAGCACTGGAATTTGCAGGTTTTGCAACATATTCAGTGTCATAGTAGACTCAGTGCTCAATTTGAGAGGGTGTTTGCCATGGCTCAGCCCTGGCACTTATTTTTTTAGCCCCAGCACTTATTATCTCAGACCCACTTTAATTATGAAGTGGTGATAGTCAGTGCATCCATCAAGCACAATGAGCAGGTGAGAGCTGTAGTGTAACCCCAAATATGTCGACACTGTGGGGAGCAGCTATGGGTGGTTGCAGCAGTGGGGCCTGCCCGCAGTGCACAGGAGTGCTAGAAAATTATTGGGCCCTGGCACTTATTTTTTGACAAATTAATCGTAATGTGGAGGAGGGAGTAGTATGTCATGTGGTAGGCTGTAAAGCGGGTTGGCGTGTGCCGTCACCACATGTACAAATGAAGACGGCTAAGGTCAGCACGTAGCGAGTACACAAGCGGGGGCCGTGTTTGCAACACCTACACCTCCGTCTCCATTACTGTCCAGGCCCGTGCCTGGGTACTGCCAGAGCCCCAGGGACATAACAATGTCGACGAGCAGGAATTGAAGGCAGCCCCGCGTTCTGCTCTGGGCGAATCCGTGCCATTGATCGCCGCCGGCAGGCACAGTGGCAGCGACCTGCCACCCGCGTTTGACAGTGCATTCTCCATCCTGCCACCAATGCATTCCATAGAACGGTATCCCACTGGTACGAGCGTGACAGCTTCTCACATTAATAACATTTCATTTGATACTGGCGGTACACCACATTTTTGGGGATGATACATCCACTATAGTGGCCCATATTGTGAGTCTGGTCGCCCCCATATCCGATATACTGATCAATCTGCACAGTGCACCTGTCAGGACACCAGCAGACAGTTTATTCTGCAGCATATCCATGTGGGAACACCAGCAAGCCTCCAAGAATCAGGTATGTGGCTATCTGTTGGAGAGTGCAACCTGCACCCTGGGGCTCAGTGTCTGTTTTGTGTGTGACTATTGTAGGTGTAGGGTTGCGGCTCCTGGGGGAGTGCCTATGAGCCCTGCTGACACAATTTGCCCATAAGAGACAGGTTTCTGAGGGTTGTGACTCCTGGAGGAGAGCATGTGCGCCCCGGTCACCACAGTGCTGCCCATAAGACACAGGTTGCTGAACAATCTTTTGCTGGTCTACGTTTTCAACACACATTTGCACCATGCCTGGAGACGAAGGCGATGCAGTTCCAAGAGGAAGACTCTCTCGACTGCAAGGGTCCTTCGTACCTATTCCTGAATTTGATGCTGACAACTCGCCTGCAACCTTCTGCCCTAGATGGAGAATGTGGATCAAATGCCTCAACATTTACTTCGATGCGACTGGTGAACTTAGCGGCCAGGCCCGTAAATCCATGCTACTTTACTCTCCTGGCCCTGTGGTCCACCGTATCTTCGAGACCCTATGCCCCACAGACGGAACCTTTGCTGTGACTGTGTCCACCCTAAATGATTACAAAGGTTTTAACATGAGTTCGGCTACACAAAAAGCTGGAGTAAGTCTGGAAGGTTACCACGGGCGCCTGCGCCACCTTGCATCTACTTGTGCATGGACTGATGAAGACGAGGAGGTCGTCTGCAACTCAAAATATGATGCCACTCAATGAAATTGCAGAGACAGATCCTTTGTGAACCGGGCATCACCCTACCTCGTATATTGGAACTGGGACGCTTTCATAAATTAGCAGATGCCAGAGCATCCCGGATGGAGTCAGTACATAAGTCAGTAAATTTGGAAGATGTATGCGCTGTGGGCAGGCAACCGTCTGGCAGAGGAGAAAGAAGGACCCCATGGCAAAGAAGGGATCAGCCTTGTGTAGCCAACAATACAGCATGCACCCAGTGTGGTTACGACCTACCCCACCTAATTGAATGCCCAGCAAAAGAACACACCTGCGGCAGATGTGGTATCCAGAACCATTTTGCTCGCGTATGCAGAGCACAGGCTCCTGTGGCCAATTCAAGAGAGAGAATGTCTGAAAGTACTGTTTCAATGCAACGCCTCTCAAGTCCGGCAGTGGAAGCTCCACAAGATGCCATTTGTTTCCAAAAGATGAAGACGAAGAGGATTTCCTGTTCATTTCGTCTGTACTGATGGTCAGTGGAAAAAAGAAGCGCCAGCCCAAGTGTGTTGAGAAAATACTAGACATGGACATCCCTGCACTTACTGACACTGGCGCAAATGTCAACGTTATGGCGAATGCCCACTATAAGGCATTACAACCTCCCCCGCGACTGAAGAAGACAGGAGCACGCATATTCACATTTGGAGGCACAACCCACTGCCACTTAAAGGTGTTTTCGTGGCTCGCGTCCGATATGACAGTGTCTCCATTAAAGCATGTTTTTTTCGTATCCTGAGTCAGCAACCAGACCCTGCTTGGATGTGCCAAGAAGCACTAAAAGTAGTCCACATTGACTACGGTGTGTTTGTGGAAGATGTGCAGACACGGGTAGGGAGATTCAGTGATGTTTTCACAGGCATCAGACAGATGGTAGGTGACCAGGTGAGACTACACATCGATGAAACAATTCAGCCAGTAGCACTAAAACACCAGAGGGTGCCATTTCACCTTTGAGAACAAGGGGAACAGGAACTCCAAAAGTTAGTCCACATAGACATCATTGAGTCAGTGGGAGGTCCCACCCCTTGGGTCTCGCCCATAGTGATCGCCCGGAAGCCCAAGCAACCGGACTCTGTTAGAATCGGTGTGGACATGCACCTTCCGAATAAGGCTATTAAAAGGGAGCATCACATTACTTCCACCATTGACGACATCACCACCGACCTGCAGGGAGCCACGTTCTTCTCCAAGTTGGACCTCTGAGCTGGCTACCATCAGCTAGTATTCCACCCAGAGCCAAGATACATCACCACCTTTTCGACCCACAAGGACTCTTTATATACAAGAGGCTCAACTTCGGGATGTACTCGGCCGTAGAGGTTTTTCAGAACACTATTTGTGGTGCACTTGCTGGTATGCCCGGGAGCACTAAACATCAGTGTTGATATTTTTGTGTTTCCCTGATCTGAGTCTGAACATTCAGAGCACCTGAACATGGTACGCATTGTACGAAGAAAAGTGTGAGTCCCTAAAGAGGTGGATCAAATTCTTCAGATTCATTTTTCAGGAGGGGGCGGGGATTTCAGCTGACCCCGCTGAAGTCCCGGGCATTTGCCTGGCCAAGGTTCCGGAGACGGTGTCCAAGGTAAGAAGCTTCATTGGGATGGTCACTTACTGTGGCTGTTTCATTAAAGATCTGGCGTCAATATCTGAACCACTGAGAAGCCTCACCCGGAATGAAAAAGCATGGCAATGAATGCCACTAGAACAGCAGACGTTTTACTACATCAAGGAAGCCCTGTCGGAAGAATGCACGCTGGCTTTCTTTGACCCCTATCTTGAGACTGAATTGGTCACGGACACCAGCCCTTTCAGCCTAGGGACAGTTCTCCCTCAAATTACCCGACGGGGTGATGTCCAGACAATTGCTTATGCAGGCAGAGCCCTGAGTGTCACAGAAAAACGCTACTCCCAAATTGAGAGGGAGGCGCTAGCAGTATCGTGGGGCTGTCATCACTACCTTGCTGTTTTTGCTAGAAAGTCAGATCTTGCTGTTTTTGCATTT